>NW_023425377.1:69382641-70637646 GCF_014108415.1 Molossus molossus | reverse complement strand
CATAAGAGAGGAAGGAACACAGAAAAGGGAGGAAGGAGGGGCAGAAGAAAACAGGGGACGAGGGCAGTGTCATCCTCACCCTTGGCAGCAGTCAGCATGGTGGAGGCCAGTTCGCACTGGCGAGTCTCCAAGTGGCCCAGGATGAACCAGCGGGGGAAGCGGTTACTCATGACGGAGTCTAGTGGGTTGGGGTGAGGATCTCCAGCCGGAAGTGCTGTCTCCAGTACAGGCAGCCTGGAATGAAGAAGCAAGTCTGCAGTGAGGCCAGGCTTGAGTCTCCATCCTTCATAGGAGAGACCTCCTGCCTCAGCTGGAGCCTCCCCTCAGGCAGCAAAGCCCTAAACACCCAGGAAGATGGGAGATGTGTGCAAAATGCTCACTGTAGTGTTGCTTATGTTCATCACTCAGGGGTTGAATACATGCTTTATTTGTGTATCAAAGGCCATGTGGCTGATAAAGAGGTGACGGGATTATTTGTGTCCTGAGAGGGCCTTTAAAAATTCTATTTCTGTGATCTGGTGCATATGTGAAATGACAATATGTTAATTCATTGTAATGTTGAGTGTTTTTTTTTTTTTTACAATAGCGCAAATGTCTATCAGCTCCAGATTGGTTCTTTTATGATGTATCCTTACAGTGGTTCATGTACTATGTGTTACAACTAAGCCTTTACAATACAATGCTCAGTGAAAACAAGGGCAAAGAATAGGTACAGAATATGCCTTGGTGTAAAAGGGGGACCACATTTCAATTTCCAGATTGAGGATTTGCAGAAATCTCAACTCTTGATAAAAAAGTGGGAATACTCCTTGCCTCCAGAGAGATGTAGGTACGTTGGGGCAAATTGGGCTAGAAAAGTACTCTGAATTTTGTGCCATGTGAATGTCTCTCAAATTCAAAATAATATTATACACTTATACTTAATAGTGAAGAGCACAGGCAGCCTGCAGTGCCAGCATGAGGGAGATTGAAATACCAAGGCTGTGAGTTCAGTGGGGAGGAGGGGGCTGTGCGGGCACCTCCCATTCCCCAGTCCTGCCTGGCCCCTGGGCAGAGTCTCCAGCTCTCTGCCTGTCCTTACCTCATGGCTCTCAGCGCCAGGCGGTAGGCCAGGTCAGGGTCGTGGGGTAGCAGTGCGGTGAACAGGTATCGAGCACAGGTGTGCATTGGCACACTCTCCCGGAACAGCACCTCTCCAAAGCCACTGGAGGGACCCCCTGCAGGGGCAGCCTGAGCTCAGCCCCCAGGTATGGGCTCACTTCTGCATTTCTGCATCTCCCCAGATCTCTCCAGACCCCAGGCTGCGCAGGGGATGGGTAGACCCCAGGATAGAGTGGCTGGGACTAGGGACTGGAGAAGTCCTGGGCAGGGGGGCACAGTGCTGAGACAGAAAAGCCCTGGGAAATTCCAAAAGAGGAAACCCTGGATACCCCTGGGTGTGGGGACAGGACTCAGATGCAGGGTGAGGACAGAGGGTGGAGGTGGGGCTGTACCTGATTAGGGGTGGGGCCAAGCTAGCTCTTCACAGTAGTAGGGGGCGGGGTCTCAAAAGGCAGGACCAAGGGACAGAACCAGTCAAGTCCAGCTGGGCATCAGTGACTTGGCTTATGGACCCCAAGGGAGGCAGGGGGCGGGACCTCATCACTTGCGGCAGTTACTGACTGCCAGAACATGCTAGGGCGCAAGACCAAGGGCTGGATCTTACCTTTTAGGAAATGCTAAGGTAAGGACCAAAAGAGCCAGCTAGGGGTGGAGCCTCCCAATCCAGCAACAACCTGACAAGCTGAGGCCAGGGGTAAAACCCTAACTTCTGAACAGCCAGGCCTAGGGGCAGGGCCTCACCATCCAGGAGCAGCCCAGCCTGCTTGCGCAGCACTTGAACCAGCCGCTCATCCAGCTCCACCTCCTCCAGCAGAGCCAACAGTTGCTCCTCATTGCGAACCACCTTGTCCTGGGCATACAGCCCCTCAGGCAGGGCTCGCTGCTGTCCCAGGCCCAGCAGTGCCACCTCCAGCGCCAGTGCCAAGTAGGACTCCCCAGGGCTCCCGGGCACCTGCACGTGCTGGTAGGCCACCTTCCGCTTCTCGGGGCCGGAGTCTGTGGGAGACCGGCACCATAGATGCTAGAGGGGGACCCCTTTTCTGGAACCCCAATGGCCCTTGACCCCAGGCATACAGACTGAGAGTATATGGTACAGGGGGAGTCCAGCTGCTCCCAGCACTGACCAGGGGGCGAGGGCCATCTTCAAGCAGCAGATAGGCCTATAGTGGCTTCATTTTCAGAGGCTAAGCCTATTGGCTCCTAGCACTGTGGAGAGGCCACGAGGAGGATGGGGTAAGGATAAGGGTAAGGGTGTAGTCTTGCTCTCTAGGAGTACTGAGCCAGAGGGTTTAACCAGGGAGATGCGGATTGCCTCTCCTCCAGAGATCCCCAGTGAGTACCTGGGTAAAGGGCGAGGGTCTCTTCCTCCAGGCGACAGGCCTCCAGGAGCGCCCTGCAGAGGCAGCCAATGGGGTCCAGGGGGTGGCCTACCCATCCTTCCGTGTTGGTAATGCACGTGGAGCCTTTCTGTAGCAGCTCTGCAGGCCGGAATGTCCACCCATCATCCTAAGCCCCTGGGGGGGCTTCCTCACTCTGAACTCCAGCCCAGCCTCCCGGTGCCTGCCCACCATCTGCCCACCCAGTGGTCATCTTCTCTGCCCCTGGAGTTCTGCAGCAGTTCTCACCTCTACAGCCCTCTGGCTTCCTACTCCACAGCCACTCCCAGGCCTGGAAGGATGCCTGAAGGGAACTGGGCACTTTCTAAAACCTCCAACCAGTGTCATTCCTCCTCATAATCCATAATCCCACCTGCCTCTCTCAAACCCAACCAGCAGCTTCTGGGTGTTCTCTTGGGAACCGCCCGCTATGAAGACTGTAGGCTGCTGGGCTTAACGTGCTTCCGAAATTCAAATTCTTGAACTCAAACAGCAGCTTTCCTGGCCTTTTTAAAAAAATCCTCACAGGGAGATATTTTCCCCTTTATCTTCAGATAGATAGAGTGGGAAGAAGGGAGGGAGGCAGAGAAAGAGAGAGAAAGAAACATTGATTGGTTGTCTCCCACATGGCCCCACCCAGAGCCAGGGACCAAATTGCAACCAAGGTAGGTGCCCCTGACCAGAATTGAACCCGAGACTGGTCTGCAGGCTGATGCTCTAAGCACTGAGAAACTGGCCAGGGTGCTTCCCTGACTTTTAATCCTACAGCCCTTCCAGTGGCTTTGAGCCCTCAACCCCTTGTATTAAATGCCTGTATGGCCTGGCCAGTGTGGGTCAGTGGTTGAGCATCAATCCATGCACCAAGAGGTCACCGGTTCAATTCCCAGTCAGGGTACATGCCCAGGTTGTGGGCCAAATCCCCAGTGGGGCGTATGCAGGAGGTAGCCAATTGATGTTCTCTCTCACTGATGTTTCT
Source organism: Molossus molossus (assembly GCF_014108415.1). NCBI lineage: Eukaryota > Metazoa > Chordata > Mammalia > Chiroptera > Molossidae > Molossus > Molossus molossus. The sequence continues at coordinate 70,634,193 of NW_023425377.1, read as the reverse complement.
CTCTCTCCCTTCCTCTCTAAAATCAATAAAGAAAAAAATTAAAAAATTTAAATGCCTGTATGCTCAAGACACCTAGAATGGTTTGGTTTTCCCTGTGGGAACTTAAGTGGTACCCACTGACCACCTGGGTCACCATAGCCCCCAGCAACTGTGACTGCAGCCCCAGGCCCTGATAACTATATTGATGCCCACCTTTTTTCTGCTGCTTGTAGCTCTCAAGCTGATGCCGCCGCTGTAGCCGGAGTGTATTGACTATGGCTCCTGCCAGCCGCAGAGCCTGGCGGGGGTATCCATGGGCACGCAGGGTGTCCACACGGGCACAAGCAGTGGGGAATGGCTCCCCCAGCCAGAGGGGGCGGCCCTGGGAGTCAAAGGTTGCCTTGTCGCTGCCCACGTGGCCTGTGAGGCTGGGGCCATAGCAGTCGCTGGCCAGGATCCTCTGCAGGTGGGTGTCACTCCAATGCAGTGACCCAGCCTGCAGGGCGCGGCCAAACACGGTGTGGCGGGAACCTGCAGTCACCACATCCTCCTCCTCTGGGCCTGCAGAAGAGGTGTCCAACATGGCACACCAGCTGGGCCATGGCCAGTTTTCCGAACTGAGTGCCAGCTTAGGGCTAGACTCTGGGTGCATCGATGGAAATGTGTTATCGCAAATCCTTACAGCGGTCTTTCAAAGGTGCAAGTGTGAGTGTGTGTGTGTGTTGGACACGGAAGTTGAATAACTATCTCTCTGTCCATCTTTCTATCCCCTACTTTCATTCCTCTTTCTTCTCTTTATCTCTCCCCACCCCCCTTCCTCTCTCTCCTCCTGTTTCCTTTAATCTCTGCCTTTCTTTTCAGTATCTTTCTTTCCTTTTCCCTCTGTTCCTCCCACTCCCGCCTCCATTGCCAAGAGGCTAAAATAGGAAACCAGCCCAAAGCTACAGATGTCTTAGGCATTTCACTTACTGTCCCTTGGGCTACCCACTGCCCTGCTCTGGGCACTCTCTCCGTTCTGTAGGGGAGAACAGGCAAGGGGTGGGATCCCCATCCCTCTCCCCCAGAGCACCATGATGGGGAGGTAGGGCACCGGCAGAGGACCCCTCTCCTACCTGGGCTGAGGGCTGTGGTGGGCTGCAGGCTGGGCCCGTTGAAAGAGTAGTTGCCCTCTTCCAGTGGGCACACGTCCAGTTTGTCCCACTTGCCAAGCAGCTGCAGCCAGCTCGCCTGCTCCTCTGGTTTACAGTGGGGGCTCAGGACTACACACACCCACAGGGCCCCTGGCATGGGGGAGGTTCAACATCATGTCAACAGTAGCAGCACGGGGCTTGGGGGAGGTTCAACATCATGCCAACAGTAGCAACACACATTTATGGAGTGCCTACTGTGTGCTAGGCACTACTTTCTGTTTCTCCCTCACTTTAGGCCTCTGAGGTTACAACTAATGATATTTTCACTTTATAGGTAAGAAAACTGAGACAGAGAGAGGTTAAGTCACTGGCTTAAGGTCACACAGCTGGGAAGTTGGAAGGATTCAAACCCAGGCCTGCAGACTCCTCTCACTACCCCCCACCCCAAAGTGCTTGTCAGCATCGATCACAGGGGTCAGCAAACAACTGTCCCTGGAGAAAATCCATCCCTGCTGTTTTTCAGCAGTCTGCGAGATAAGATTTATTTTTACATTTTTAAATGGTGGTGGGGGTGGGGAATCAAAAGAATATTTTGTGACTTGAAATTACGTGAAATTCAAATAAATAGTGTCCGTAAATACAGTTTCATGGGAATTCTGCCACTCCCATTCAGTTATGTATGTTTGTGGTTGCTTTTCTGCCACAATGGGCAAAATTGAGGAGTTACTACAGAGACCAAATGGCCTGCAAAGCTGAAACTATTGACTGTCTAGTCCTTATGAAAAAGGTGTGTCAATCCCTGGTCTGATAGGTTTGTACTATGTTCTCATCTGTCTCCCCTACCAGGAGGGCAGGGACTTAATCCATTTCTTGCTGTAGCTCCAGCCATCAGTACAGTGAGTGCCCTAGACATTGGAGGTGCTAATGAATGGAGGAAGGACTCAGGGGCCGGACCTCAATCTTGGGGCGGGGGGCAAGAGACCTAACACCAAAGCCCTGGTGCCTGCCCCACTTTAGATCTGGGCCTTACCCAGCTCGTCCCACAGCTGCCGGCACTTGTCTGTCATGCCAGCACCCTGCTGCCGCCACAGGGCCAGGCGAGGGTCCTGCAGAAACTGCTCAGTCATGAGGATCAGCATGCGCGCCCCGTTGGAGTCCCGCATTCGCAGCATCTCCCGCACCTGCATGGGGATGAGCTGGTGAGGAAGGGGAGGGGCACTGGCACCAGTGTCTCCCAGCCCCACTGCAGCCCTACTGCGTACACTATGCCCTCTCAGCACCTTGCTGAACATAGAGCGCAGCTGCTGGCTGGCGCCGTAGTAGCCACCGTTGGACAGCAGCTGCTTCACCTGCTCCTGGATCTGCTCCTCGTCCAGGTGCCAGCAGTTGGCATCCTCAATGCCTGCACCTGCCGTGGGGTCTGGGGCACCTGTGGGGTGGGGAGGAAAGCTGAGGCTGGGATTGGGGAGAGGGTGCCTTTGCCCCTGCCATCATTCAGTCCTCCATCCCAAAGTTCCATTCATCATCCATTCAACCCACCTGAAAAATCACCCAGCTATCCATTCATCTGTCTGTCTGACCATCATCTCCTCTAAAATGCCTGTCATCCATCCATCCCACCCAAACATCATTCATTCATTTACTTATTCATCCATCTTAACTGAAACACCAATCTGCACATCCATCTATCTCAACACCACCCACCCATTCCCCCCATCCATTCATCCATTCAGGTGAAATGGTGGTCCATCCATGCCACCCAAAACATCATCTACCTATGCACATCCAAACTACTCACCTGTCTACCCCCATTGTCTGCCATGTATCTATCCATCCACACATCTATAACCCTTAGCATATCTACCTACCCCATTAGTCAAGGATCCAACTTACCCATAACTTCCACTGGCTCCCCTATCTATACCCATCCCATTGTTCCATCCATCCAGCTATCTACTCCTAGCTGTCTTTCCAACTCATCTGTACCAACCACTCCCAATATCCAGACCCACACAGCTGCACTCTCCACCCATCCAACGAACCCCAGCTTTCTATCTATTCTTCTCCCATCAAACCATCCATTCATATGTATCTCCTCAAACACTCATCACCCTGAGTCCATCCCCACTTGAGCCATCCACCACATTAGTCCACACATACGAATATCCCATGCTTCCGTCAGTTTACCCCTAATCCACGCACCCACTAGTCCTTCCAATTCTCCACCAACTTCATCTGTCCACTACCATCAGTGTACCTCAACCCTCTCAAAGCCCATCAGACCCCAAGGCACCCTTACCGTGCACCAGGTTGATTTCGGAGCCTAGGAGGAGGATCTCGTCAGCCAAGCGCTGGGCAGTGGGTAGCACCTCAGTGTGGTGGGCACTGATGAGATACTGCACGAACTTCTGAAGCTGGTCCCGGTTCATCTGGGAGAGTGTCTCGGAGATGGGCAGTCGCAGCTCCACTTGATAGGCATGCCGAATTCGGTACAGTGACAGGGCCACCACATGAGCACAGTAGAAGAGGTCGCGATTGTCACAGCCACAACTCACAGATGTGATCTTACAGCGGTCAAAGCTGATGGAGACGTGGTAGAGGCGCTCAGGCTCTCCGGGGCCCCCTGGCTCCCGGATGTTACCACTTAGGTGGAACCCTAAGACAAAAACCAAACCATCACCACTGTCACCCCAGGGGCAAGGGTTGCTCATCCATGGCACACAGCAAGACCGGGTGCAAATGTCAGCTGAGTAACCTAGAGCAAGTCACTTAACCTCTCTGTGCCTCAGTTTCCTCACCTGTCAAATGAGAATAAACAATAACATTCTCTTCCATATAGCTGTCATGAGGATTAAATGAGTTAACAGTTGGCAAGGACTTAGAACACTGTTGGTATACAGTAAGTCCTAAATAAATGCAAGTATAAATGTTACTGTAGAGATGATATTAAAGATGGTTTTCTCAGTCCTTTGGTTACCATGGATACAGCCCAGGGTCCAGATGCCCTGTAACTTCCTGGAAAAATGCCAAAGGCTTGTGACACTTGGGAGCAAGGGGCAGATGTGGCAGGCCAGGTCACCCCATCACCCCCTGTCCCTCCCTGGCCCCTGGGGAGCCCAGATGCCAGGCTCATCAGACTGGTTGGGCAGCTCAGGCCCCAGCCGGCCCTGGCTGCGTCATGCAGGGAGACAGCAGCTTCCTCATACCGGCTGGAGGTGGCTGAGCCTGTGGCCAGCTGGGCCATGTCCAGGCAAGGGGGCCCCCAGGCTGAGAAGGTTTAGGGAGGGTCATGGTCAAGCCCCTGCCTCCAGCTGGGAGACGTGACCTGCCCCCATGGAGGTGTGGTGTTCCAGGGCTCACCTGTTTTCTGGCTTAACCTCTACTGGTTCCCTTCTGAGCCCCACTACCTGAGGTCTAGAATCATCTCTCACCCCTAGCTCCAAAGCTCTGCCACCTCCCTTCCCCTCCACTTGACTCGCTACCTGAGGTGTAAGACCACCCCTCACAGCTGATCCTAAACTTTTGCCTTAGACTCCCACCTAAGCCTCGTTGCCCTAGTTCTGATCCCAACCTCCACCTGAGTCTCTCTGCCCGAGGCCTAGTATCATTCTTGCCTCTGGCTCTATGAGACCTCAGTCCCAGTGCATCACTGGGTCTCTCTACCTGAGGTATGGAACCTCCTCTCATTTCCGGCTTACAAATTCTCCTCAGTGCTGCCTCGGTCCTGCCTTCCTCCCAATCTTACCACCTCTCCCCCCACCCTCCAACCAGGGGTGGGGAACATCCAGCCCATGGGCTCTGTAAGGCCTGTGAAATCAATAGCAGCTAACATCACATGCCTCACCAAATTAGCCTGACCAAATATAGTAGGCTAATATTTTTGTTTTTGTTTTTTTGAATTCTCACCTGAGGATACTCTCCATTTATTTTCAGACAGAGTGGGAGAGAGAGAGAGAGAAACATAGATGTGAGAGAGACACATTGATTGGTTAGTAGGCTAATTTAAAAAATATATGTTTTTATTCACTTTTTAGAGTGAGAGGAAGGGAGAGAGAGATAGAAACATCGATGTGAGAGAGAAACACCGATTGGCTGCCTCCTGCACACCTCTTACTGGGGATCGAGCCCACAACCCGGGCATGTGCCCTGACCAGGAATCGAACCAAGACATCTCAGTCCATGGGTCCATGCTCAATCCACTGAGACACACAAGTTGGCTAGCATGCTAATTTTTAAGTTGATAATTTTGTATGGCCCAGGAATGATGTTATAAATATCCAAATGGTTCTTGGCAGAAAAAAGGTTCCCCACCCCTAAATTCTGTCTGAGCTGGAGCAACATCCTTCCCCTGACCCCTCATCTAAGCCCGCTGCCAGAGGTCTAGGCAGATTTCTGCTTTTTAGTTCACAATATCTTGTCCAACCTTCCCCAGAGATTTGGATCATCTCCCTGGCCCAGGCCTCCCTCCCCGTCTCCCTCCTCCATGCCTTCTCTGGGCCTCCTGGCCTCTCTGGCAGGGGTACTTACCTACTTGGAGCACGCGGTCTACGGCCCCGCTCTGCAGCAGGTGCAGCCCTCGGGTGAAGGGCACCCGGGTGTCGTGCTCGCCCTCTGGAGGCTGGTAGCCCAGGGATGAGTACATACATATCTCCCGTTCGCTGCGTGGAAACGACCAGAACACAATGCGCTTTTGGACCGGCTCGGGCACCCGGGAGAAACGCTCCTCGACCTGAAGGAAAGGCTGGTGGGTTAGAACCCCAGCTTGAGTTCTGGCTTTGACACTTATAAGCTGTATGACCTTGGACAATCACTTTGCCTCTCTGAGATTCAGTTTTCTCAAGTGTGATGTGGATGTTAACAGCACAGGCCTCGTGGGTACTGTGACAATTAAATATGCATTAATCTACATAAATTACTTGTAATAACATCTGTCCCATAGTGTTCTAGAACTTTCTGCTGCTTTCCTCCTGGATATCAGGTCCTAGGGTCCTGATGTAAGACAGTGTTGCCTCCTAGGCTTTGAGGGGGTAGGAGAAAGATAAATGTTATAAGAATAGCGACCAGGCCTATATTTTCTCAATCTATACTATGCTAAATACTCTATATGCAATTTCCCTTAATTTTCACAGCAAAATTCCAATGATATTAATCACTTTTAACAGCCTGGGTAATCTTAGGCTCAGATGTGGAGTGAATTTACTTGTTCAGAGTCCCAAGATGGTGAGCTCCAATTCCCAACAAAGACTCTGTTCTCAGCTTCCAAGGGCCCCCAGGAAGGGAGGGGTGTCCTAGCAACCCCCATGCACTCTGGGCAATGAACTGAGCTGGTTGAGTCTGCGTTCCAATCTGAGCTTGCTACTCACTGGCTGGTGACCTTGGGCAAGTTTCTCAACCTCTCTGTGCCCCAGTTTCCTCAGAGTGGGAAGGAAAACCACAACTCCCAAAGGGTTGCAGAAGATTCTGTGAGCTTTTATGAGGCAAGAGCTTTTCTAGTGCCCAGCCTGGCCAGAGCAGGTACATGGGAGTCCTGAAAATGGTTTTAGGATTATTCTGGGCATCTCACACACAATGAAGGGGCAGGGACCCTCCAGAGCCTCCAAATCTGGGTTTCAGGGGGAAGAGGGAGGGCCAGTGACTGGCCCAGGCCTCAGAGACAGTTGGCAAATGACTAAGGAGGGATTTTCCAGGCCATGAACCTGAACCTGCTCCATCCACACTTCGCCCAGCCCTATCAGTCCCAGCAGGCTCTGGAGAGGTCAGGGGCAAAGAATGCCCCCTCAAAGCCAGGCAGAGCCTGTGGGAGTGCATAAGGTTTGCTCAGGTCTGGGCCAGCTCCTGAGGCACCCACACTAAGGCTAGAAAAGGGGACATCCAGGACCCCAGCCCTGGGGTATCCTGTCAGAACCCCAGAAGCCATAAAGGTGGGATTCCAGATGCACCTGTTCAGGTACCATCAGGACACATATCCCGACCCTGCTGCCTTCCTCCGGAAGAGAGAAGGGTGTGTAATAGGGGACTTGCGGGGGAGGCATGAAATTGGAGAAATCCCTGCAGCCCATCAGGAGGGGCTGGGCAGCCCCAGGTGGGAGGTGGTCCCAGAAGTACTGGGGGTGGGAGTGGGGGACAGGACCTGAGGGAAGAATCTGGAGGAGGGGGGGTCCCCATGGGACAGGTGGATTCTGGAGGCTGGGAAAGCATAAAGGAGTGTCTTAGGCTGAGATCTGCAGAAATGGGGGAGTCTTCTTCTGGGGGTGTAGGGCGGAGATCTAGAATAGGGGAGTGTGGGTCTCTAGCAGCTGTACCCTGGGGTGTCCCCGATGCGGGTAGCTTGTAGGAGTTAGAGAGAGGGTTGAATGGGGTGCCCTAATGGGGGATGGGAGGGGAAGAGGGGGGTACCCACGGTTGTGAGAGGGCCATGGGAAGGAGAAGGAAGTGTCAAGAATTGGGATCTAGGGCGCTGGGGCATCCCTGGATCTAGTGGGCTGGAGGGCAGGGCTGGTGGGGAAGGGATGAGGGTGGGTCATGAGGTTTGAAGGAGTGAAATGGGAAGATAAGGAGGTGCCTCCGGGCAGGGTTAAGGATCGTGGAGATTTCTCTCCGATGAGGGCAGGTTCGGAGGCAGGGGGCTGGGCCGGGGGGAGGAGAAGGCCTATCGAGAAAGGGGTTGGGGGTGCGTCCCTCCCCACGCCCTCGGTCACCTGCTCGAAGGCCCAGCTCTCGGCTACTCGCTTGGCGCTGAGGTCCAGCAGCGCCTCGGGTCGGCCCCGGCCGCGCACGGCCCCGGCCCCGGCATCGCGCTCCTCCGGTCCCGCGGGGCAGCTCCGACTCCGCTTGGCCGCGGGGGCGTCCATCGGCCGGGGCCGGGGCCGGGGCCGGGGCGGGGCCTGTTGTGTGTGGGGGTTGGTCCGATGCCCGCTCCGCTTCGCCGGCTCCCGCGACCCCTACTCGCCTTCCAGTCTTTCCTCCACGATGGGCCGCGCCCGGACCCCCGCTGCTCCCACCCCCGCCCCGCGCCCGGCCGGCCGGGTGATGCGGCCCCTTTAAGACTCTTCACAACAATGAAGCTGCTTCGGCCGCCGCTTTATCCTCCGCCTCGTCCCGCCCCCGCCGCCCGTCCCAATTGGCCCCCCCGTAGGCCTCCGAGGCCCTCCTCTGCTATTGGCGGTACGGCCAGACCCGTCTCCAGGTCTCCACTGCTCATTCGTTATATGCCTTGCCTGTCTTTCTGGAGCTGTCCAATAAGAGCGTTCAGCGAGAGGCGCTGTCAATCAGGGGGCGCCAGAGGCCAATCAGAGTGGGAAGACTTCCGCGGCGCTGGCATTCTGTGGAGTTTCGGGGCGGGCCTTGGGTTCATTCACAACATTCCTCCCCCGCCCCCCCTCGGGTTGGACAGCGCGCCCTGGGCAGCTGGAACTGCGCCCACATACGGCTTTGTTTATTGAGGGTCGCTTCCGGGCGCCGCAAGGGGACAATCAACATGGCTTGGCCCGGGAACGAGACAGAACGGCGGGATCCCCGGCAGCAGCTCAGCCTCTCCTTCCTCTGGTCTGTGCGACGCGAGAAACTCTCAGCCTCTGGGCGCCGGGTCGTTTTGATGCGTTGTGGGATGGGGAGATCACTGGCCCTTTGGCAGTGCTCTTGGGGGCTGCGGACCTCCTCTCCAGAAATAGGGCCCAATTCAAGCCCATCTTTGAGTCCCAAGCTAGGCAGCCCCAATCCATTTTATGCCGTAAATATGTCGTTGCGTCATAGGAAATTGCTGATTTTCCACAATTTATGACCTATTAAAATGGCAATTTCATGAGGTTTGACGTAATATTGTCAAATATGACCACATGTGGTTATTTTTTCTGACCAATTTTCCAGGCCACATCTTTGGCCTGGAAGTTGGCCGTGGTCTTTATCCACCCCTGATCTCTTGTCCTTAGAGAATCCTGCATTTTCCCTTCGCTACACCTCTTTCCATTATCTTTACATATTTTTAGTTCAGCAGTTGTTTAATTTGTTTCTCCCTCTCCACCGTTGAGCCCCAAGAAACTAATAGGGGCACTGCTTTTTTACCAGCACCTGAACAGCACCAGGCATACAGCAGTCACTCAATCTATAACTGGTTGAGTGAACCACTCATGCTTTGCTCCCATTCTGTTGAAATGATCTACAGAATAGGAAAAACCCAAGCTGGCCTCTAAGTGGCCTCATTGCTGCCCCTCCTCATATGGAAACACTGGCTTTTACCTTCCAGGAATTTCCAGTTTCACAGTGGCACTTTCTGGCCAGTCCCCAACCCACAATTCAGTAAACTCCCTCTAACCTGCACTGTCCCATATGGTCACCACTGGCCACAAGTGGCCTTTGAGTCCTTGAAATGCAGCTGTCCTCTATTGGGCTGTGCTATAAAACACAGAGTGGGTTTTGAAGACTTAGTAGGAAAAAAGGGGTAAAGTTTTCATTAAGAATTTTTTATATTGCCCTGGCTGTTGTTGCTAAGTGGTTAGAGCACTGGCCCTCAGACCAAATGGTCTTGGGTTTAATTTCTGGTCAAGGGTATGTACCTGTGTTGCAGGTTCAATCCCCAGTCTTGGTCAGGGCGCATGCAGGAGGCAACCAATTGATGTGTCCTCTCTCATAGATGTTTCTCTCTCTTCCCCTCTCCCTCCTCCCTTCCACTCTCTCTAAAAGTCAATTGGAAAAATATCCTCGGGTGAGGAGTAACAACAACAAAACAACAAAAAAGAATTTTTTATATTGATTAGATGTTAAATAATATTTTAGATAAATGAGTTAAATAAAATACATTATTAAAATTAATTCTACCTATTTCATTTTATTATTCCCTTTTTTATTCCATTCTATTCTGTTCTATGTGGTATCAGGACATTTAAAGTTATACATGCAACTTGCATTGTAATTTCTATTAATTAGATAGCTGTGGTCTTGAGAAACCACAGCCCACCACAATAACAGAAACAATAGTAATAGTGACTGCTCTAGCTGTTCAGATACATTACCACGTTTAAGCCTTCCAACAGAGCTGCAAAGTGGGGATGGTTGTCTCCATTTCTCAGATGAAGTAATGGAGGCTTGGAGAGGTGGAGTCCTTGCCTGAGCTCACCCAGACTGGGAAGACCTGGGAATATAGACTTATTGGAGCATCCTTTCTTGCAAAGTATTTGAAAAAGAGAGAGACCCATGGGGAAGGAGTAACTGAGGTGGGGGAGAGGAAGGGAGGACTTCCACAAATCATGTTTCAGGTGCTCCCCTCAAAAACAGGACCCAGAGTCCAGCTTTTCCTGGCTGCCTCCTTCAGCTAAGCTTAGGTCCCTCTCCCCTCCCTGAGAATGCTTCAGTGGGTATCCCAAGATGCTGAATCAGAGAAGTCACTCCCTGCCAGTGGAAGAGAGGATGTTTAGGAGGAACTGAGAATCTGTTTTCACAGGGTAAAGATGTTTTATCTTATCTCTAACAATAGGTACTAATATAATCATTATCCCATCTCCTGGATGAGAAAACTGAAGCACAGAAAGGTCAGGTGACTTGCCCAAAGTCCACAGCAGGAAAGAGTAGGGCCAGGATTCAAGCCTGGTTGGGTGGGTTGGTCATGTCACATTGACTGGTGATCAAATGCACTGTTTGGGATACACCAAGATTCTATTCTGATCCCTGGATTTTATAGATAAGAGGAATAAGGCTCAGAGAAGGTCAGAAAGTCGCTCAAGGCCACACAGTGATCCCGGGAGAATGTGTGAGGTCAGAAAGGCCCTTGGGAAGGTGGAGGTGCCCCCAGAAGGAAGTCACTAGACCTATTTCAAGTTTGCCCTCTTCCTAGAAACATTTTTAGGAAAGAAGTGGAGAGGTGGGTTCCAGCTATCCTTGTGGTTCCCTTTCCCAGTGCAGCCAGTGAGCTGGGCTTCAGTGAAATAGAAGCCACTTTTTTCCTGCCAGCAGCTGTGAGCTCACTGTCTAGGCATCCACAGCTCCTGATCCCAAACCCACGTGTCCTGGAGACCCACAGGAAATGGGGCAACCCTGGAGACTCAGATGAGGGGGGAACATGGTCCCCAGCTGTGGCTATCCCCACCCTAATTTTCAGAGGATCCTTCCCTCTGCCAGTCCCCTGCAGCACCCCCATGCCCTTGTTGACTCAGGCAGGAAACCAGCCGGGGCAGTTTCACTTCCTGGTCCCCACAGCCCCTCTGGCCTGCCCAGCTGGCAAGATTTCTTACATTTTTTTCTTTCCTTTTGGAACATAAGTTCATGAGCAGTGTCAGGACCCTGCCAGGAAAAATGGTCATTCAGGCAGAGGGGGAAGGTGGAGGCAGGAGCAAAAAGCTTGGGGAGGAATAATTGTGTCTGAAAAGCCACATTTAATGGCTGCCCTGTCCCTGGGGGACAGGGCCAGGACAGGCAGAGGCCTAGAGGTGGGACTTGGGCTCCCTCCTGCCCCCCCCCTCCCCCAGGACACAAGGTCAGCTCATAATCATAACTGTAAGTCCCTGGGCCTTAAGATTCCTGAATTCTTCATTTGAGGGAAGGGTGTTAGGATCCCATTTAATAGACAGGGCAACAGGCTCAGAGGTGAAGGGACTTGGTCACAGATAGGAAGTGGCAGAAGCTGGCACAGGTGTGGGGTTTTTCAAAGTTTGGGGCTCCTGACATTAATGGGGGCTTTGAAGGCAGGTTAAAGGATCCAAGGAAAAGTCCTGCAGGGCAGTGGCTGCAGGGAAAAATGTGGCCGTTTGGGGAACTGGAGGGGGTAGGGTAATAGGGGAACAGGTGGGTTGACATTCCAGATCCCATACCTGTTACACCTGAATGACATGCCATGCCCCTGGGGTCCCACTCAAGGGTAGGCATCTGAGGGACAAAGGAAGCAGGTTTACCAGAGTCCCTGGTCTGTTAGGCACTGCCACTGGGATTGACTGGAGCTTGAGGTACGAGGAACCTTCCTATGACAGAGCTGGAAGAGAGCAATTTCATGCACCCACAGCTTATCCTGTCCCAGCCATTGCCCGTCAGAGATAATTTTCAAGAGGGTAAAATCTACTCTTCAGACATATAAAAATGAACACATGTTAAATGCTTTATTGAATTCATGTGGGATCCAGGCAGATGTTATATACATATGGAGGCAAATTGATTTTACCTCTGGGGAGGAGGGTTGTCAGTGGAACCTCTGGCATCTGCAAGTCTACAGATAAGAATGGTTTGGAATTGCCATCAGCTGCTTACAATTTAGAGCTGTAAAATCCTTCAAAGAAAATGCTAACACCATGACTCAAACAGCCCTGGTAGGTGTGTTATATAGAGATGATGCTTGGAGGGATGGTAACTGAGTCACTGAAACTGCAAAATTTTCTTTGCAAAAACAATTCCTTCCTTCCTTCAACAAGTACATAGAGACAGCAGGTCAGTGGTTGCCAGGGACTGTGGGGATGGGGTATGGGGAATGAAAGCTACTGGGGATGGGTCATCTTTTGGGTGATAAGTTTTAGGTAGTTGCAAACATTGTGAATGTAGAAAATGCCACTGAATAACATAGTTTTTAAAAAAGATTATTCCATTTTTTAAAAATTTAATTTTTTAAAAACTTTTTTTTTCTTAATCCTCACCTCAGTGTGAGAGAGACATATGGACTGGTTGCTTCCTGCAAGAACCTGACCAGGACCACGGATGAATTGCAACCGAAGTATGTGCCCTTGGCTGGAATCAAACCTGTGACTCATTGGTCCTCAGGCTGAAGCTGTACCACTGAGCCAAACCAGTCAGGGCTAAAAAATTGATTTTAGAGAAAAGGAGGGAGAGAAACATGGATTTGTTGTTCCACTTATTTATACATTCATTGGTTGATTCTTTTTTTTTTTTTTTATCCTCACCCGAGGATATTTTTCCATTTTTTGTACAGCTAGAGTGGGAGGGAGAGAGTGGAAGGGAGAGAGAGAGAGAAACATTGACGTGAAGGGACACATCGAGTGGCTGCCACCTGCACGACCAACCAGGGCCGGGGACAAACTGCAATCGAAGTACGTGCCCTTAGCGGGAACCGAACCCAAGTCTCTCTGGACCGCAGGCCGACGCTCTAACCGCTGAGCCAAACTGGCCAGGGCTGGTTGATTCTTGTACATGCCATGACCAGGGGTCGATCCCACAACCTTGGTGTATTGGAAAGATGCTCTAACCAACTGAGGCACCTGGCCAGGGCCTGAATTGTATACTTTCAAATGTCAATTTTACATGTGAGTTTTAACCACACACATATACACAAAAGCAGGGAGAGCAATTTTATACACACAAAAACCCTAAACTTACACCTCAAAAAACTGCCAGTTGTGGCAGCAGAGCTTGAACTTGGAGAGACTTTCCAGTTTGGAGTTCCCCTGGGCCCAGCCTGGCTGGTCACTGTGCTGTGACCTACTCCTCACCCCCATCAGAGGGAGGGATGGGTGGTCACCAGGCCAGACCTCCCGGAGACTCCACAGGCATCTTCTTGATGTTTAGCAGACTCAAGTGACGATCTGGGAAAGGGGTACTCAGGATGAAACAGGAGAGATCTTGGTGTGGGAAGAGAGGCAGGAGACGATCAACTGAGAGTACACACTGAGATCCAGCCAGTGGTGGGTTCAAGTACTGGCTCTGGAATGCTAACAGCACGACCCAACCTGGGATGAAGTGATGTGCAGAAAGCACTAGCCATAGGCATAGTAGATGTTAAGACTTTTTTTTATAGATAGAGGTGGCTCTGAACAGTTCATAAGTGCATTCTGGTTTAATCACCACCATGAAGATGGTGTCAACACCTGTTCTACAGATGAGAAAATGGCTCCCTACACCTCCTGGCTTGTCCAGGGCAGAGTGGTAACTTGGGCATGTCTGGGGAGGGCATGCAGATGACTAAGAAGATTGGTGTGAGTCACCTGTGGTTGGAGGGAGGTCAAGACTCTCCAAAAGCTCCCAGGATGTATGTGCAGAAGCCCAATCACCCTTCTCTGAGCACATGGCTGGTCTCCTGCAGAAACTGCTGGGGCTGACTGGGTCAGAGCTCCTGGCCTATGGCCCCAGCAATGGCCTGCCCACAGGAGCATGTGACTGCAGGAGGAATGACAAAGCAAGGTTTATTGCTCCGGGTTAAACCAGTGGATACAGAAATTGGGGAGGAGGGGGGTATACAGAAAGTTGAACATTTCCTCAGGGTCACTGCTGAGTTCTTGGCACCCCGGGCAGCTGACCCATGCATTACAGATGTACTGGTCACCCGCTCACAGGCCAGCTCTTCCCCCTCCGCTTTGGAGCTGCAACCCAAGGCTCTGGGGAGCAAGGCTCCTTTTGTCCATGATGCTGCCCATGAAATCACCTGAAGATTTCTGAGCATGGAGGCAGGGGCTGCGTCCTTAGGAAGGTGTCTTGGTGGAAGAGGAAGAGACTGCTTACTTCTTCTTGGCGGGGGCTTTCAGAAGAGCCAGCTTCTTGGGCAGGCTGGTGCTGGCTTTCATCACCACATCATGCTCAATCTTTTTCCGGATCCCAACCTCCAGGTCCTGAGGGGGCAACCAAAGGGCAATCAGACTAGGAGGGAGCAAGGAAGAACTTGACCTAGGGCTGGAGGCTGGATCAGTAATTAGCCCTGCAACAGCACCCGAGTCTCGCAGCTGTGGTTTAAGTCCTGCTTTTGTCCCACACTCTTTGTGGTGTTACACACACACACACACACACACACTCCCACCCCCCCCTTATCTCTGGATCTCAGCTTCTAAACTTTGCTTGCTCCCATTGCACAGATGGGGAAATTGAGGCTCCTAAAGTGAGGAGGCAGTTGTTCAGGGTTCTCAAACCACATGAGGGGAGACTGGATCCTGGCATGCCCAGAGCCTCTGGTCTCAGCCTCCAGGTGGGAAATTCCTCCTGTCCCATGTTATCTCCTCTTTGCACATGGTGAACTGGGGCTCTGAGACAGGGATGTGAGCAAGTAGAGGCAGAGGGATCAGAAGCCACATGGGTTTGGGTCCAAAACTGGTATTTTTTGTTGTTGTTAATTCTCACTTGAGGATATTTTTCCGTTGATTTTTAGATAGAGTGGAAGGGAGGGAGGGGGATAGAAAGGGGGGAGGGGGGAGAGAGAGAGAGAGAGAGAGAGAGATATCAATTGGCTGCCTCCTGCACGACCTTGACGAGTGCAAGGGATTGAACCTGCAGCCCAGGTACTTGTCCTTGACTGGGAATTGAAGATGAGACCCTTTAGTCCGAGGGCTGATGCTTTAACTGCTGAGCCAAACTGGCCAGGACCAAAACTGGTAGTTTAATCATATTCCCCAAACCACCTCCTTGCCCAGTCAAATGAGCTCCACTGACCATGACAGCCACGACCATCACCACATGCCTGGGCACAAGACACACAACAGCAAAAGATGGAAAAACCTCTACCTTCCCAGGGCTGACATTCAGTGCATGTGTGAGGACAACATAAATGCCAATGATACTTATGTTAAACTGTTAAATGATGATAAATGTTTAAGTGGTGTTATGGAGAAAAAACAAGGGCTAGTGAGGGGTGGGGCTGCCATCAGGAACAGGTGGCTCAGAAGCAATACTTGCAGACAGACTTGCTTCAGAGGAAGGGAGCCACGTGGATTTCTGGGAGAACTGGGACACAGGAAACTGCTAGTGCCAAGTTGAGGTAGGACAAGGAGCAGTTAAGGGGCCAGTGAGGTTGGAGGGAGCAGGGAGAGAATGGGAGGAGTGGAGGGCAGGGAGGTGACAGGGGCAGAGCATGCAGGGCTTTGTGGAGGACTTGGGTTTTTCCTGAGAGAGGTAGGGGCCAGGAGGGTTCTGAGCAGAGAAGGTACATGATCTGCTGACAGGCGCCCTCTAGTTGCTATGGTGGATGTGGGGGAGGCAGATCAGGAAGGAGTGACTGCAACTGGTCCAGGTGGGAAATCATGAGGTGGATCAGGGCAGTGGAAAATGGGTGGATTATAGATTAACCATGAAGGCAAAAAGGATGGAATCTGACCTGGATGGGAGAGGGGGTTGCGAAGGAGGTATGGGGGAGATCCAGGATGACCCTGAATATTTTGAAATTTAGAAGAAACGAATCTTCCTGAAGACTGGCAGGATTGCCTGGCCAGTGTGGCTCAGTGGCTGAGCGTCAACCCATGCACCAAGAGGTTGCTGGTTTGATTCCTGGTCGGGACACATGCCCAGGTTGTGGGCCAAATCCCCAGTGGGGAACATGGAGGCGGCGGCCAATCGATGTTCTCGCTCATCAGTGTTTCTATTTCTCTCTCCCTCTCCCTTCCTCTCTCTCTCAAATCAATAAAGAAAAGGAAAAGAAAAAAAAAAAAAAAAAAGACTGGCAAGATCATGTTGGGGAGGATCTGGCGCTTGGTTTTGGTCATGCCAAGTGTGAGATGTCCATGAGATAGGTGCCCTCCTGCCATCAGATGGAGGTAAGTAAGCCACTGGGTCTGAAAAACTGAGGCTCTGGGGAAACTAAACAATTTGCTCAAGGTGTTACCAGAAAGGGGACCTGGCCGTGAATGGGTCTGCCTAGGGCTGGGCAGGTAGTGTGTAGGTTCTTGACTTTGTGCAGAAGTTTCACAATATGAGTCTAGGTGAATTTTAGAGAACATTTATTAAAGCTGGGGACGGTGAAACAAAGATGGACTGGGGAAATGAGCCCAGGCTGGCATGCTTCGGCTAAGTAGTCTGAGAAAAGGGGGACTCTGGGACATGTTCAGGGGGTTTGCCTGGGATGAACTGCCACTGCCCACTGCTGCTCTGGTTGTAAGCCTCCTAGAGTCCCTTAGAGTCTAGGAGATGCATGCCTGCTGTGTGTGTGTGTGTGGGGGGGAGGCAAAAAGGGGGGGCATGGGTATGCTCCTGGGAAGGAGAGTGTGCCCTGGGTCCTTTGTCTTGAGGGCTTTTATTTCTCTCTTGCAGGCAGGAATTATATGAGAGGTCCCAGGGGAGGGTTTAAACAGAATATTCATGTGTTTTCTAGGTGTGCTTAAGGGTCATGGTCCTCACTGATTGGTTAGTGTCAGGGCAGGGGGTTGTTAATGTAGCTGGTCCTGGTGTTGTCATTCCTGGTTTTGCTACTCTTCTGGGTCTGGAGCTGAAATACAACTGAGGCCTAGCTAGATGTTATTTATAGGGAGGCGATCTTCTGTATCCGCTATAAATTGCTCTGACAGTTTGTTCACCTATCTGTCTCAGTTTCCCTATTCCACTTGTGCTGTCCTGTCTCAAAGGTTACACACTAGTTAGTGTGGAATACAATTCAAAGTCAGATCTGACTCCACCAAAGCCAGTTTTAATTTCCTGTAACTTCTTCACAAATGCAACCCTACCCCCATATAAAAAAGCTGCACTTGCCCTGGGTGGTTTGGCTCAGCGGTTAGAGTGTCAGCCCTGTGGACAAGAGAGTCCTGGGTTCGGTTCCCACTAAGGGCACATATGACTGTTGCAGTTTGTCCCCGGCCCTAGTTGGGGTTGAGTGGGTGGCAGCCATTAAATGTTTCTCTCTCTCTCTCCCTCCCTCTATCTCTCCCACTCTATCTCAAGATGAATGCAAAAATGTCCTTGGGTGAGGATTAACAACAACAAAAAAAGCAGCACTTAGACAACCACAAAAATGACAATAACAAAGTAACTAATGTTTATCTGTGCCCTGTTCTGTTCTCAGCGCTTTACAGGTGCCCTATAGCATTGAATTCTTACAACGCTAGGAGAAAAGTGCTATCACTATTATGTTTCACAGGTGAAAAGGCTTACGGTGAACAAATACTAGTCACTGATGGAACTGCAATTTGCACCCAGCAATGCATTCTTGCAAAGCTGGAATTTTCAACCTCTTTCCAACGCCACCTCCCCTCCCGAGTTCTATTAAAGTAGAATACTTTCTGCGCGCCAGGCCATGCTTCTACGAGGCCCGAGGTCCCTTGAACAATAATGTTCCTATACACACAGCTCACGGGAGGAAACTGGGGCTCAGAGAGTCGGGCGTTCTCCCGGCTCCATCCCCGGCCCTTCCGGTTCCAAACTTTATCCCTGGATCCCTCCCTCCACAGACCTCTATAGGCTCTATCCTCGCACCTGGCCGGCTCCAGGCTTCAACCTCCCCTGGTGCCAGGCTCCACTTCTGTTCTTTCGCGCCTACCTCCAAGCTCCGACCCTCGCCCCACCACAACTCACCTTCTTCAGCTTTCGCTGTTGCACAATGCGTGCCTTCTTGGGGGCGATAACACGACCTGGGGAATGATGCACTCGCGTGAGGCCAGGGAGCCCCAGGCCCGCCTCGCCTCGCCCAGCCGCCCCCAGACCACTCCTCACCTCCCTTCTTCGGACCCCGGTTCCGCTCCGAGGGCACCGCCATCGCCTTGCTCTTGGATGGCTTTTGTGCCTGGAACTTACGCTGTCCCTGCGCCATCATCGGATATACGCAGGAAGAGGCGGGGCTCAGCAGTCCTAACCGGAAGACGCAGGCACGACGGGATACAGTGGGGCCAGATGCACGCAAGGGCTCACGGGAAGCCATATCGCAAAGCGTTGAATTCCGGATAAGGGTGATGGTACATTATAGCGTTTGACGAAAAATTTTAAGTATAGGTTATAGTAAGCCAATCTTTACTGGGCGCACATTTGTTTTGTAAACTGTATACTGTTTTATGCTCTTTATATATATAACGCAGTCTAAGACAAAAATGAGGTGAGTTAGGCTCTTACTGGTGCAAAATTTAAGGGTCCACCAAATTCTGTAATGAAGACAGTGTCTTCAACATTTAAAAATAATATTTTACTATTTAAAAAAATCAAGTCGTTAAACTACTGCCTATAGACTGGCGGCCTGATGTAATAAAATTTTATTGGAATAAGGTCTAGTATCAGAGGTGAGGTAATGTCAAGGTGTGCAAATGTAGGGTTCCAGTCTATTTAATATCTTGGTATTTTGTTGTTCTTCACGTATTTTTTTGCATTAATTTTGATTTTTAAAAATATTGCATGAATCTATTACTTATCTTGGTTACTGAGCTTTGTGGTATCCCTTTAAAAATTTTGCACCTAAGGTGTCACCCTAGTTCCAGTCCTGAGAGCAACCCAAGCGGGTGGTACTAGTATTGTCCCCATGTTATAAATGAGGAAACCAAAGCATGGAGAGGTTAAGTGCCTTGGCCAAGATCACACAGCAGAAAAAGTGGCAGAGCTGGGATATAAACTTGGGTAGCCTAGCTGCAGGTGCTGGGCTTTTAAGTGCCATGCAAAGACCCTGTCTGCTATCCCTGTTCTAGGAAGAAGTACGGCTGGGAGAACGTCAGCTCTGGGGCAGGCCCCAAATAACTTTTATTATAAAACCTATGGGAATGGGGGCAGGGTGTGGAGGGCCAGGTTGGTTACTTCTGGGGTCCATACTCTCAGGAGATGGTGGTGCTTAGGGCTGCCCGGAGTTCACTGGGGGCAAAGACGCCTAGCTCTGTGATGATGCCACCAGTAATGAGGTCATGGGGGGTGACATCGAAGGCAGGATTCCAAACCCCAATTCCTACAGGGAGAGAGGGGAGGCAAGAAGGTAGGTATTTGCTTTTGTGAAAGTTCTCAAGCAATTATCAACTGTCCCCTGCACCCATGGTAGTTCTTGGAGTTAGGGAATTCTTGAGAATCTGAGGATATTTACCCCCAAAATACACGAAGGCATGGGCTTTAGCACCCAGTAACAAGTTTAGACCCCTCCCACACTCCATTCCTGAATTGTCACTGTTCAAGATTTTTTATCCTCACCCGAGGACATTTTCCCTTTTTTTTTTTGTTCAGATAGAGTGGGAGGGAGAGAGAAGAAGAGAGAGAAACATTGACGTGAAAGGGACGCATCGAGTGGCTGCCACCCACATGACCAACCAGGGCCAGGGACAAACTGCAACTGAGGTACATGCCCTTAGCGGGAACCAAACCTGGTTCTCTTGGGACCGCAGGCCAACGCTCCAACCACTGAGCCAAACTGGCCAGGGTAAGAAGAAGATTTTGAAGTCTTATATACATCCATCCCACTTTTGCCTGGATCTCTTTAAGAACACCCAAGAATCCACTTCAGGGCCTTTGAATGGCCCTCTGCCTAGATGCTCTACCTCAGATATGCACATGACTCAATGTTTTCATTTTCTTCAGATCTTTGCTCAAATGTCACCTCTGTGAAGACATTACTGATCATCTTGTCTAAACCCTTCCTTGCCTTGTTTATTTCTCCTCAGCCCTTACCTCCTATAATTGTGTTATTTATCTTATTCATTGTCTGTCTCTCTGATCAAACTGTCAGTTCTATGAGGGCAGGGACTTTTGTGTCTGTTTTCACTCCTATATCCCAGCACTTAGCAATAGTCAGGTGCTCAAAAACATTTGCTGAATGCATTACCCAGTATAGATCACAACTTCGTACACAAGAGTATGCAAACTGGTGGCCTGTATCTTTTTTCTCTGGCTCACAGTTTTTTTTAAGACCACTGAAGTAGCTGCCAGCTTTCAAAAGATGGGAGATTTCATGGACTGCACCAGGCCCATGCCACTCATGTCTTGCTACCCCTGCTTTAGCTTTACTTTACTGGGTGTGGGTTGTCAACTCTGCTTTCCACGGTTTTACAGATTATGACCAGTGCTAATTACGCCTCTAGGAAAGAGGGGCGCAAAAAAAACCCAGCCCTGGCCGGTTTTGCTCAGCGGTTAGAGCGTTGGCCTGCGGTCCAGATAGACCCAGGTTCGGTTCCCGCTAAGGGTACGTACCTCAGTTGCAGTTTGTCCCTGGCCCTGGTTGGTCGTGCGGGTGGCAGCCACTCGATTTGTTCCTTTCACATCGATGTTTCTCTCTCTCTCTCTCTCACTCTACCTGAACAAAAAATGGAAAAATGTCCTTGGGTGAGGATAAAAATAAAAAAAAATCAGAATTAAAGTATCCTTTTTTAAAAAGCTGTAAGGAATCGCAGCAGAAAACAACAGAATATTAGGACTTCCCTCTGCTTAGTTGCAGTGTTACTTTTACCCTTATTCCATACTTGGTGGTGTTTTACAGTATTTTAATTTTATTTTTTTAAATCCTCAGTGGAGGATATTTTCTCAAATATCTTCAGATAAAGTGGGAGGGAGTGAGGGGGGGAGAAAGAAAGAGAGAGCGAGAGAGACAGAGAGAGAGAGAGAGAGAGAGAGAGAGAGAGAGACATATCAATGTGAGAGGGACACATGAATTGGTTGCCTCCTTCACGACCCTGACCAGGGCTGGTGACAAATTGCACCCGAGGTACATGCCCTTGGCTGGAATCAAACCCACGATTCTTTGGTTTGCGGCCTGAAGCTCTAACCGCTGAGCCACTGGCCAGGGCTTCCTATGGTATTTTAATATTTAAAGGTTTTAACTGGTCATTTTTATAAAAGGCTTTTGATCATAATTGTTAATATGTAATGAGTACTAACTAAGGGCTGGGCCTATTCTCCATGTTAAGTGGGTTAGTTCACTGAAGGTCTTGGGGTTTATAAGGCAGGTCATTTTACAGATAGAAACACTGGGGCTCTTAGGGATGAGGGAACTTAGGCAACTGAAAACTGAAGCTGAAAACTATCTGTGCCTTTTCATAGGCACTTGGCTGAACAGTATCCTTATTTGTTCTTCAAATGAGAAAACTGAGGTGGAGAATAGCAAGATGATTTGCTCAAGGTTTCTCAACTCATGAGTTGGACATTCTCACCTTGAATTTGACCTCAAGATGTTTCTATTCCAAAAATTGGCTTGAATTTGAAACTGCCTGTGCCCTAGAAGGCTGATGACTCCCCAAATGCCACCTGCCTCCTGTGACGGGACTGGGGTACCTAACTGACAGTGCCCAGATTCCGTGGTGCGCCTCTGAGTGATGGCTTACCGGGTGCTGCAATCCTGACCCCATTGACATCGGTCAGCTCCTGGCCTGGGCGTTCCTCGATGACAATCTGTTGGCCTGTCTCTAGATGAAGGTCACATGAGGAGCTGGGGGCAGCTACGTAGAAGGGGATGCCATGGTACTTGGCAGCGATGGCCAGCTGGTAGGTGCCTACCTTGTTGGCTGTGTCACCGTTGGCAACCACACGGTCAGCTCCTACAACAACAGCTGGGGAGCAAGATGTTGGGGGTAATCACCTGCCCCAGGATGCCTGGAACCCTGACTGCTGGCACCCCACCTGCTGACCTGACACATCCCGGTGAGCCATGGCAGCTGCTGCCATGCTGTCAGTGATGAGGGTGGCGGGAATCTGCTCGTAGACCAGCTCGAAGGCCGTCAGCCGGGCCCCCTGGTTGTAGGGCCGGGTCTCTGTGCAGAAGGCGTGTTTCAGGCGGCCAAGGTTGTGCAGTGAGCGGATCACACCTGAAGGGCCCAACACACCAGAAGGCCAGAATGAAACAGAAGGGGACAGATGGGCAGGGTGGCCCATTAGTTGGTACAGATCTCAAAGGCTCCCCATCCCCAGGCCCGTGTGGTGGCTGTCCCTCTGTGTGCTTAGAGAACACCTTCTTGGTGAGTCCTTCCTTGATCCTTCCATCTCACACAGCAACTCCCACACCTCTGACCTCTTTCTCTTTTTCTCCTCAGCACTTACCACCCTTATCCACATCATAGATATTTACTGACTTGCTTTTGTCTGTTCCTCCTAACTTTCCTGTCCTGATGGCTGAGATTTTGTTTACTTTGTTCACTGCTGGTTCCCCAGAGCCTAGGACTACACCTGGCAAATAGCAGATGCTTAAGCCTTGGCTGGTTTTGCTCAGTCGTTAGAGTGTTGGCCTGTGGATCAAAAGGTTGCAGGTTCAATTCTGGTCAAGGGCACACACCTGGGTTGCAGGTTTGATTCCCGGCCTGTTGGGGTTGTGTGGGAGGCAACCAAAAGATTTGTCTCTCTCTCATCCATGTTTCTCTCCCCCCCCCTTCTACTCTCTAAAAATCAATGGAAAAATATTCTCAAGTGAGAATGAAAAATATATATGTAGTAGATACTTAGTAAATGTGTATTGAGTGACAGAATTCATGCATGCATGAAAGGGAGAGCACATAGTAGGTGCCAATATTTTTTGAGAAATGAATAAATGATGTCTTGCCATCAGAGCCTCAGTCCCCAGGCCCCAGAGTGAGTCCCAGGCAGGTAGGGAAGTCTGGAGAATTTAGGGTCAAGTGGAATCTGCTGCCTTGAGCCCCAGGACCTAGTTCTCCCTTTCCAGGTCACAGGTACTGCAGTTTTTCCTGGGAGTCCACTCCCTTCCCCTCAGTTCTCTTTATTTTTGTTTTGTTTTTTTTAATCCTCACCCGAGAACATTTTTCCATTTTTTGTTCAGGTAGAGTGGGAGGGAGAGAGAGGAACAGAGAGAGAGAGAGAGAAACATCGATGTGAAAGGGACACATCGAGTGGCCGCCACCCGCACAACCGACCAGGGCCGGGGACAAACTGCAACCGAGGCACATGCCCCCAGCGGGAACCGAACCCGGGTCTCTCAGGACCGCAGGCCGACGCTCCAACCGCTGAGCCAAACCGGCCAGGGCCCCCTCAGTTCTCTTTAAATCCACATCCTTCCCACTCTGTCCACTCAGGCCAGGTCCATCCAATGGTTGATCTTAGATGGGCTGGTGACCTCATCAGAGACCCTGAGTTTTGAGGAGACGTGTCTGGCACTGGTGGCAAAGAGACCCTTGGTTCTTTTCCTCAGATCTGAACATTGGCAGGCCCTCAGCTGACTTGTGGAGGGGGAGCAGGGCAGAGCTTAGGGACAGGAATAGATGGGTCCTAATGCTATTATTTGAACCCTTGGGTCCAGTCACTCCTGAAGCCAACTTCCTAAGTGTTTCTTTTTTCTTTTAAAGTTTTTTTTTCTTTATTGATTTTAGAGAGAGAGAGGAAGAGAGACAGGAAAACATCGATAAGAGAGAACATCGACTGGCCCCCTCCTGCATGCCCCCCACTGAAAATTTGGCCCACAACCTGGGCATGTGCCTTGACCTGGAATCGAACCAGCAACCTCTTGGTGCATGGGTTGATGCTCAACCACTGAGCCACATTGGACGGGCCCTAAGTGTTTCTGTACAAGAACTAATCAATTTCCATTTTGGGGGGGTGGGAAAAGTGGTTTGGATTTCTCTTGCATCCAAAAGGGGCTCTCACCCATCCCCATGGACACCCACTCACTCACCCAGGGCTGTGCCATAGCCAGCAGTGGCCAGTGCACCAGTGTTACAGTGGGTCAGCACAGTCACCTTGCTGCCTGCAGGGGATACACGTGCCAGGAGGTGGTGGGCTCCCAGGTCTCCAATGCTCCGATTGTCTCTGAGGTCTTTTTCCAACATGTCCTCAGCGTAGCAGATCACTCTGGGGCCGACAAGGGGTTGTCAGCCTCGGGGCCATATTGGCCCCTCCTTCCTGCCCAATTCTCTTGTGTGGAAGGCCTCTCATAGCTGTGAGTCCTGGACCCTTCTGCCTTTGCCACTTGTCACTCCATTTGCTCATGCAACACATTAATTGAGCACCTCCTGTGTGCAAAGGCTGGGTGGCAAAGCAGTGACCAAGACAAAAATCTCTGCCCTTATGGAGCTGACGCTGGAATAAGTGAGGCAAACGATGAGCAGATAATAAGGTGAAGAAAAAGCAGATTCAGGAAGGTGGGGGGAAGGGAGAGGGATGAGCTGTAACATATTGAGGGGTGGGGAAGATAGAAACCTTAAACCTGGAGGGCATTTGATCTGTAGATACCTGTCCTGAGAAAATGGCATGTGCAAAGGCCCCTGGGCAGGAGTGAGCCCCATTGGGGTCAGAGAACATAAGGGTAATGGTGTAGCTGGAGCACAGGGGGAGAGTGGGAAAAGAAGAGGTCAAGGAAGGGATCAGGACAAGAAACAAAATTCCTCAAAAGAAAAAAACCAATAGAAGGAGGTGGCACTGAAAAGGACCTCCAAGGACTGGGAGCCTGGGTATGTTCAGTGGAGGCAGAGTCATGGGATTGACTGCAAGGACCTTAGGGTCAGGTTCCCTGGGGTCGACTCTTGGTCCTGCCTGTGTGCCCTGGACTAAGCGTGCCATATCTGTTCCCATCTGTAAAATGGGTCGCTGTGAGCAAAAAATGAGTTAGCCTCTGCTCAGAGCAGTCCCTAGCACAAGGGCCCTACCTCTCCCGGACCGCTTTCTCCGTGGCACCCTCCCGCTCGGCTTCCTGGGCTGCGGCGTCGGCCAGGTCGCAGGCAGCACGGGCCATGTTGACCGCGGTGGGCCGGGCGGTGACCAAGAAGTTCAGTGCATCGCGCACGAAGGCAACGAGCGCAGCGAGTCCCGGCCCTCCGGCGCCGGCCTGCAGCTCTACGGCCAAGCTGAGGCAACCCACAAGCGCGATTGCAGGGGCACCGCGAACCTGGAGGGAGGGATGGCGATATCAGGGGCACCAGGCAAAGGCACGCCCTCCCACCTCCACCACCGCCGCCGCGCCCCACCTTCATGGTGCGGATGGCCTCCCAGGCCTGGCGCACTGAGCCCACCCCCTCGTAGCGGCATTGCTGCGGTAGCAGCAGCTGGTCGAGGACCTGCAGCGAGCCCCGGGAGTAGCGAATCGCCTCCAGAGAAGGCATGGTGCGGCCAACACGCTCCAAGATGGTCCTGGGCGCAGCGGCTCGCACGCACGCGGGGCGGGGCCTCCCACGGAAGGAGGCGCTTGCGCACACTAACCCCGCGGGTTCCCGGGACTCGCCCTGCACTTCGCCGATCCCAACCCGTCACTCCTGGCCAAGATCAGTTAGCCGCCCCTTCGGAACTACATTAAGTGTCATCATTTACGGGGAACCTTCTAGATACCAGGCCCTAGTTAGCGTTCGGCTGATCAGTTAGGGGGTCATAGCATGACCTCCAAACCCCAGGTGGGCACCCTTAAATCAAAGCGCGTGCTGCCTCAGGTAGAGAAAGGCCCTAACTGGAGATTCCAGGAACTGAGGGGCTCTTACTGTTGCCCTGAAACTTGAGTACCAAGGTGGGGAGCAGGGTTGGTGGGCTGCGCTTCTGCGACCACCATGTTCTGATTACAAATTCAGCTGGCATCTCAGCTCCAAGACGGTCTGTTTTATTCATCGCTCTATCACTGGTGGCTAGGACAGTGCCCTCACACACTCCTAGTGCTCCATCAATATTTGCAAAATTATCTTCCCTTTGCAAGGTTTAGGGAGAGGTGACAAGGCTATGAGTCCCTGGTGCATGTGAGACTGTTTTGAGCTATTTTCTGCTCAGTTTTACCCGTTTCCTTAAAAAAGCAGCAACACTCTGGGGCCTTTATAGTAACCCTTCTAAGGTGTCCCCATGGGCTGGGGACAATGAACAGCTCACACCTGCATGAGCACCCCGTGTGGCCCCCAGCCCTGGTCCCCTTCCCATCCTTCCCACTCAGCCCGTGTCATCTCCTTTGGGAAGTATGTCCTGATTGCAGACCAACCTGAGCCATGGCCCTGAAACCCTCATCATCCTGGGTGAGGACCATGGCTGTGGTCACAGTTGTAGTCCCAACATCATTTGTAATGAGAGGACTGCCCAGCTTAGTTGGATGGTGGAGTAGGGGAGAGGGACAGCCCCTGGGCCCATCTAGTAACCTGAGGCAGGGGCAAAGAAGCAGGGCTTTAATGTGGGGTGGGGGTTGGGTCCTACAAGGCACACACATCCTCTCCAGGACCAAATAAATAATTCCCTCACTGTGGGAAGGCGAGGTCTGGGGAGGGGGTGATGTTTGAGCTCTAGGAGGGTTGGTGGTCCAGTGAGGCTGCAGTCCATGAGGGACCTCCTGGGTATGCCTCAACTTCCTGAGGGGGTCCAGTGTCCAGAATCAGTCACTCACTCTCTGAGTCTGAGTAGTCAGCCACAAGGGAGGAACTGAGGGTACAGGGGTGTGGCATGTCCTGGGGGTCGGCTACCTCCTGGGAGGTACCTGATGAGGACCGGGGCCTCTCCTGACAGCTCCCATCCTGTCCCTGAGGTCCCCTTGTCTTGGGGGTCTTGGCTGTCTCCTGAGAGCAGTCTTGAGGATATGTGGGCCAGTCCTGGGTGGTGCACTCTGACACCTGTGGCTCCTCAGACTTGGGGGTCTCAGTAACATGCTGCGGACTCTCTAAGATCTCCCGGGACTGCCTTCGCACAATACCCAGGTCCCCCACAGTGATGGGGGAGCCAGCGGGTGCAGATTTGCGGTTCTGGGCCAACTTCTTCAAGACACTGCCAGCTTTGCTGCTGCTGCTGGGTCCAGAGGCCGAGGAGAACCAGGAGCGGCCGATGATCTCTGTCCGCTTGAGTTTCTGCTTATCCTCGTATGCTGTGGGAGGTGGGGGGGGGGGGGGAGAAGAGAGGGAAAGAGGTCCAGAGCCACCCTCTGCCCAAGTCTGCCATGGCCCTCTCACAGCTGAGACCTCCCATCTCTCCCCATCCCAACCCCTATGCCCTTTGGCCCCCACGCACAGTCCAGGGTATGGAACTTGAGCAAGGCGGCCAGCCTGCGGTCGTCCTCTGTCTCAGGCACCAGTGGGATGGCCAGGTTTGCCTTAGCCTGCAGTGCCTGGTCCCTCTCCTCCTCCTCCTGCAGGGCTTTTTTCTTTTCCTGTTGGGGGAAGTGATGTGGGTGTTAAAGCCCTATCTCTACCATGGCCATTTACTCGAGGCATGGCTCCACATCTGCAGGTCTGTTTCCTCCTCTCAAAGCTCGCAGAAGAAAAAAGCCTCACCATATGGTCAGGGCACAAAAGTCACTTAACAAATGGGAGGCACAGTTGTCATTAATACATCATACCGTTAAGTTCTTCACTCATTCATTCCACAAATATTTACAGCATGCCCATCTTGTCTCAGGCCTTTTCTAGACACTGGGAACACAGCAGAGAGCAGACAAAAACCCTTGCCCTTGTGGAACTGACATTCTAGTATGTGAGAGAGACAACAGTGGTAGGGAGAAGAAGAATACTGGGAAGGGGGTAGGGAGTGGACAGGGGATTAAAATTTAAATGTGATTAAGATTGAAGAAGAGGGTCAGCACCCTGGCCGGTTTGGCTCAGCAGTTGGAGCGTTGGCCTGCGGTCCAGAAAGACCTGAGTTCGGTTCCCACTGAGGGCGCATGCCTGGTTTGTCCTGGTTTGTCCCCGGCTCTAGTTGGGTCGTGCGGGTGGCGGCCACTCGATGTGTCCCTTTCATGTCGATGTTTCTCTCTCTCTTCCTCTCTCTCTTTCCCACTCTATCTGAACAAAAAGAGGAAGAATGTCCTCGGGTGAGGATAAAAAAAAAAAGAAGAGGGTCAGGGATTTTCTCCCCAAGAAGATCACATCTGAGAAAAGACATCTGAGTGAGGTAGCCATGTGGGTATCTGGTGGAAGTGTGTTCTAAGGTAAAGAGAACAGCCTGTGCAAAGGCCCTGAGGCAGAAATATGCTAGGAGGGGCTGAGGAAGAGTGAGGAGACCAGCATGGCTGGAGCAGAGTGAGCAAGGGGAAGGTGGAGAAGAGAGTGGGTAGGGGAAGGGGCAGATCATTCAGACCTGGTGGGCCATGGGAAAGACTATAGCTTCTACTTAAGTGGGAGCCACAGAGGGTTCTGAACACAGGAAGGATGTGACAGACTCAGGTGTTTATAGGTGTCCCCTGGTGGCAGTGGGGGGAAAACAGATTGTTGGGGGTGGGAGCCTGGAGACCAGGGCAGAGGGACTGTGCTAGTCCAGGTAGGAGATGACTAGCACTGGGTGCTAGTAACTGGGTAGATATAATTTTAAAAAAAATTTTGTTCTTTATTGATCTTTAGAGAGAGAGGAAGTGAGAAAGAGATAGAAAAATTGATGAGAGAACATCGATTGGCTGCCTCCTGCATGCCCCACACTGGGAATTTGGCCCATAACCTGGGCATGTGCCCTGACCGGGAATTGAACCGGCAACCTCTTGGTGCATGGGTTGATGCTCAACCACTAACCACACCAGCCGGGCACTAAATATAATTTGAAGGTACAGGCTGACAGAATTGCTAAGTGGAGATTGACGGGGGGAGTCAAAGCCAACTCTAGGCTTTGGGAACTCAGTGCCTAGAAAGACAAGTGCCTTCTTTTTCTTTTTTTTTTTTTTCTTTTTTTTATCCTCACCCGAGGACATTTTTCCATTTTTTGTTCAGGTAGAGTAGGAGGGGGAGAGAGGAACAGAGAGAGAGAGAGAAACATCGACGTGAAGGGACACCTCGAGTGGCTGCCACTCACACGACTGACCAGAGCCGGGGACAAACTGCAACCGAGGTACATGCCCTTAGCGGGAACCGAACCCGGGTCTCCCCGGACCGCAGGCCGACGCTCTAACCGCTGAGCCAAACCGGCCAGGGCTTTTCTTTTCTTTTTATCCTCACCTGAGGACATTTTTTTTTTTCCATTTTTTGTTCAGGTAGAGTGGGAGGGAGAGAGAGGAACAGAGAGAGAGAGAGAAACATCAATGTGAAAGAAACACATCGAGTGGCTGCCACCCGCACAACCGACCAGGGCCGGGGACAAACTGCAACCGAGGTACGCGCCCTTAGCGGGAACTGAACCCGGGTCTCTCAGGACCGCAGCGGACGCTCTAACCGCTGAGCCAAACCGGCCAGGGCACCTTCTTTTTCTTTATCTTCACCCAAGGATATGTTTTTATTGATTTTAGAGAGATAAGGGAAGGGGGAAGATGGAGACATGAGAAAGAAACACTGATTGGCTGCCTCCTGTATGTGTCCCAACTGGGGATTGAACCTGCAATATATGTATATATCCTGACCAGGAACTGAATCCCCAACATTTTTGTGTACAGGATGATGCTGTAACTAACTGAGCCACTTGGTCAGGGCAGACAGATGCCTTCTTTATTGAGGAGGGATGTTGGTGGGGCAGGTTAGAGACTGAGGTAGGCTCATTTGAGAGTCCTCAGACCCCTACCACATATAGAAGCCCAGAAAGAAGGAAATACATAGCTCAGGGTCAGGCCTGGCTGAAGGGATACACTTTCTTTCTTTTTTTTTTTTTATCATCCTCACCCGAGGACATTTTTCCATTCTTTGTTCAGATAGAGTGGGATGGAGAGAGAGGAACAGAGAGAGACACATCAATGTGAAAGGGACACATCGAGTGGTCGCCACCCGCACAACCAACCAGGGCCGGGGAAAAACTGCAACCGAGGTACGCGCCCTTAGCGGGAACCGAACCCGGGTCTCTCCGGACCGCAGGCCAATGCTCTAACCACTGAGCCAAACCGGCCAGGGCGGGATACACTTTCAGTTACAAATAATTAGTAAGAAAACTCGTGCCCTGGCCGGGTAGTTCAGTTGGTTAGAGCATCCTCCTAATCACCAAGGTTGTGGGTTCAATCCCCAATCAGGGCACATACAAGACTCAACCAATAGATGAATAAATAAGTGGAACAACAAATTGATGTTTCTCTCTCTCCCTTCCTCTCTAAAATCAAACAAACAAAAATCCCTAGTAATTTCACTTATAATAATGACCACAGAATGATCAGAAAAAGAACAGGAAAAGATGAGAGCTGTAGGATGGTAAGGGAACTTGTGGCCTGTGAGGTCACCCCGAACACTCCTGCTTGGGCTCTATTTGCAGCATCCAGGGGTGCAGTCTACCCCCAGAGTGAGAGAAGAGGAAAAAGGTTCTCATAGTGCCCTGCCAGACACTGGGAGGGTAAAAATCCATTTGTATTACTCATCTGAACCCTGACTCCCTGTGACATAGCTCCAAATATTTTTGGCACAACTTCAGTTGCCATTGTGGTTACTGACAGCAAAACCCCCAGGATGTCCTTCAGCAGTTGTAACTGTGCCCTTAGTGACTCTATGAAGGTGCAGATGTCTTACACATTTACACACTGAAATACACATTATATATATGTATATATAGTTGTTATTAATCCTCACTAGAGGATATTTTTTCCACTGATTTTTAGAGAGTGGAAAGGAGGCAGGGAGGGAGAGGGTGAAGGAGAGACAGAGAGAAACATCTATGTGAGAGAGACACATTGGTTGGTTGCCTCCCGCACATGCCCTGACCTGGGCTGGGGATCAAACTGCAATGCAGGTACGTGCCCTTGACTGGGAATTGAACCTGTGACCTTTCAGTGTGCAGGCCGATGCTCTAACCACTTACCACACCAGCCAGGGCCATTATTATACATGATTTACACCCCCTTTTTTTATTCCTCACCTGGAGATATTTTGCTATTCTTAACAGACAGAGTGGGAGAGAGGGAGAGATAGAGACAGAAACATCGACGTGATAGAGCCACATCAACTGGTTGCCTCCCACACAACCCGACCAGGGCCGGGGACAAACTGCAACCGAGGTACATTCCCTTGACTGGATTCCACAACTCATTGGTCTGCGGGCCGACACTCTTAACTGCTAGGCCAAACTGGCCAGGGCATAACTTTCCCTTTTTTCTATGACAGTCAGCAAATGGAAGGGATGCTTTTGGAAATTATTTGACAATCTATGGATTTCATTTTGGGACAGCTGAGTGGGCCTATGAAATGTGTGTTAGGAGTTGACCAGTAGGTCAGTACCCAGTTGGACCTCTGCCTGACTCACAACAGGGTTAAGCTTTACCCATTCCCCAGCCTGAGGCTCATTTTCCCTTTGAGATCTGTTGAAAGTGAAGCCTGGTCCCCCCAGGGGAAGGTGTTACATGCTTAATAACAGCTGCTGGGCTGGGTGCCTCCCAGGGGTGCTGTGAAGTCCCAACTATGCAGATGGAGAAACTTAGGCTCACTTGATGAAATGGCATGCCTACAGCTAGAATGGGGTAGGGCTAGGGCTAGAGCTGGGTCTTAACTTTCCATGTTGGCAATGTCAGGTGCCCACCACCTGCCTGTGGTTCCAGTCCTAAGCTGGAGTCCACTCACCCGGAACCTTTTCCGCAGCATGCTGTTGAGGGCAAAGTCGTCCTTCCAGGCGCTCTGTGCCTCCTGGATGTGGCTCAGGGTGGGGAGGGCCTTCTTGAGTGTGCTTCGGTCGGCCTCACCATGCTCCAGGCGGAACATGGCATCTGTCTCCAGCTTCTGCTTCTTTTCATGCTCTGCAAGGGTGGGAGTGTGGCTGGGCCTCTAGGACCTGGCTTAGGCTTGGGGTGAGGGTCAGGGCTGGCTTTGGGACCGCCTGCGATGCTCACCTGTTGTTAGCACCTGCTCATTGTCTGCCATGTCCCAGCGCTCTTCCTTGCGCTGTGCGCCACTCACGATCACATAGTCACAATTGGCAGGGTCTGTCTGCATCTCAATGTAGTTGATGCAGAGGTGGCATTTCATTCGGAATCTGGGTGGTGGGCAGGAATCAGGACACTGCAGCCACCCAGGCTACCATGTTACCCTTATCTGCATCCTTCCACCTGTGCACATCATTCAACCAGTATTCACTGAGCACCTACTACGTGCCAGGCTCCATACCTGGGGGTACAGCCATGGGTGAGACAGACATGGTCCCATTACTCCAGATCTAACTTTCTGTCTGGAGTTTGTTCATTCAATCATTTGTTTGTTCATTCATTTACTCAACAAACTCTCCCTAGCTAAGCTGCTCTGTGGCGGGCTTGGCACCATCTGCCAGGGACATAGCAGTGAAACAAACTGACCTACCCCTAGAGGGATGAACATTCCACAAGGGACCACATTGCCCACAAAGGCACAAGCAACCACAGTGTCAGGTAGTGATCACCACTTTAGAAAAGGCCTCCCTGAGAGGTGGTGTTGGAGTAGAAACCCGATGTGAGGGAAGGAGCCTTGCAGATGTCTGGGGAAGATTGAGTGTTCCTGGCAGAGGGCACAGAGGTAGGAGCCTCTCTGGCGTAAGAGAGAGGGACAGTGAGGAGGCCCTGTGGCTGGTGCAGAGTGAACAAGGGGGAGAGTGGGAGCAGGTGAGGGCAGGGAGGGGATAGAGCAGTGTTTGGGGTCTTGTGGGCCATGGGGAGGACTTTTATTCTGAGGAAGGTGGGAGCCATGGAGGATTCTAGGCAGAGGGATGTGCTAATTAACAAAACAGGATGGCTTTCAGGACAGAACCACAGGGAACAGCCATCAGGAAGAGGGTACAAGCTCCCCTTCCACGCAGACTCCTTTACAGCTCATTCGCCCCAAGGCCACCCATGTGTCCTGAGACACTTGCCAGGCTGCCTTTACCTGTAGATCGGGGTCGTGTAGTAATTGCCAACCTTCTTCTTTTCTGCATTGTAACGAACGCCTGGAAGGAGAGGGAGAGAGTGGAGGCTCAGACTCAGGCTACCCCAGTGCCTTTTCTCTGTGTGGGGCACAAGTAGGCTGGTATTCTGGTCCCCTGCAGGGGAGGTACTTCAGGAGGGCACTGAAATTCAAGTCAGGAAAGTCACATTCAGGCTGTGTGACAGGTGCTCAAGCCACAGAGGAGGGTAGGCAGGAGCCAGAGGGCCTGGGTTCAAATCCTGATTCCACCACCTATTAGCTCTGTGGGCTCAGGGCAGCAGCCTCACCCCTCTGAGCCTCAGTTCCCCCATCTACTCAATGGGGATGACTACAATGCTTACTGTATAGGGCTATGTGAAAATTGCAGGAGCTAATTATACACATGACTGCTTAGAGTAGGGCTTGGCTCAGCAAGTTTTCAAGGGTTGGATTTATGATTTTTCTAGAGAATTTTCAGGCTTTTTGTTATTTTTCTGTTTAGATTATATATATTCTTGACTTGCTATGACCTTGCTTATCAGTGAAAATAAGCTTAAATTAGAAAAACAGAGCTTGGGCTGGCGAGTGGTGTGGCCTGGCTGGGTTTTCCTCTCCTGGGTGGCTGCTCCATTCATGGCCCTGAGGGTGTGTGGTATCAGGCCAAGCCCCATTTTTTGGTCCCTTAGGGCCTAGTGGCCTTTAGGGCTTATTCCCCAGGCTGGGTCTCATCAAGTAGACATGATAGGGGCTCACTTGTCCTCCTCAGCAGTGGGGTGGCTTGGCACTTTTACAGCCTCTGTGAGGAGGCCTGGATCCTCTCACTGAGAGTCACCAGCTCCTGTTTACAGAACGAGCTGTCCCCCTAGTCCAGGTGCTGTGTGAGGAGCTAAGGGAGGCATCCTGAGGATCCCAGAGGAGGAAACAAAATCAGAAGAGTTGAGTCACCTGACCGAGGTCTCACCACTGCTGAGTACAGCCTTGGACCCATGCCTGTCTGTCTGTCCATCTGTGTACCTGTGGCAGAGGTCCAAATGCTAATGGTAACAGTAAAGATGGTGATAGCAGCAGACTGAACTTATGAGCCCTTGCATGTGCCATGTGCTGTGTGCTAAGTACTTTATATACCACACAGGTGGGCACTCAAACCATCTAAATTTTACAGATGGGTAAACTGAGGCACACAGAGGCTCAGTTACTTGCCTAGGGTCACCTAACTAGGAGGCAAACCCAAAGTCTGGCTTCCTCACCATTCTGCAATGTGGTATCCACAGACTGCAAGTCACTTGGGTGCCATCTCCTCCTAGACTCCTGACTGGGGAGCCCCTGGTGGAGATGACACTGGTGGTTAATGGGCTTCAATGTCTGTAGGACTGAATGGGTGGGGTGGGTGGGAGCAAGGGTGGGCAGAAACTCACCCATGCCAATGTGGTTTTTGCAGCCATCACACCAGATGTTATATGGCATCTCGAACCTACATAAACAGAAAACAGCTTATTTGCTCTTGTCCACTGGGCTCTCCCTTAGTCTCTACACCCGCAACTCTGGCCACAGCCACACTGCAAAGGACACGCACACAGCAGGGGATAAAGAATGGTCAGTGAGCCTGGTTGGTGTGGCTCAGTGGTTGAGTGTCGACCTACGCACCAGGAGGTCGCTGATTCGGTTCCTGGTCAGGGCACATGCCCAAGTTGTGGGCCCAATCCCCATTGGGGGGCATGAAGGAGGCAGCCAATTGATGTTCTTGCTCATTGATGTTTCCATCTCTCCCTCTCCTGTCCTCTCTCTCTAAAATCGACAAAGGAAAAAAAAATTTTAAATAAAACCATAAGTAATGAATAATGAGATCAATTAAGGACACTACAGAGGAGGTGAGGACTCAGATACCAGAGTATATGGGGGTGGCATGTGCAGGCCCGAGGCAGGAGAGCTTGGCTGGTTCTGGGGTATGAACACAGGGAGTTTTGATGAGACCTTCAGGCCTGTGTCTCCTAAGGTAACTGTTGGGACTCAAGTCTTGACTCCTTTCCACAGGTGTTCCCACCTCTGAATATTCTGTTACTGGATCCTCTGCTCAGGCCCAGAGTAGACATAAGACTGAGATCAGAGTTCACGAGGCAGAGAAGGAAGGAGTGAAGGGTTTGCCTTTCTGGGGACATATACCTGGCTTCTGCTTCCTGCTCCAGAGGGCTGGCCAGAAACAAGAGAGTACCGAGGGAAGGGCCATCGTTCTGGCTCGACCGCAGTAACAGCTCTGGTTCTTTTGTAAAAATATTTTAATTGATTTTTAGAGAGGGAGGAAGGGAGAGGGAGAGAGAGAAACATTGATGCAAGAGCAAAGCATGGATTGGCTGCCTCCTGGCTGACCCCTACCTGGGATTAAGCCCGCAACCTGGACATGTGCTCTGACAAGGAATTGAACCAGCAACCCTTTGGTGCACAGGACACCCAACCAACTGAGCCACACTAGCTAGGGTGGCTCCGATTCTTTATCCTCCCCATATCTGTGCCCTCTGCAATGAGACTGCAGCAGTTCCTGTCAGGAGGTGAACTGTATTGCCCGACCTCCTACATCATGACTCGTTTTGAAAAATTAATGGCACAGGAGTGATGGTGTGCCAGTTCTGGGTGTTGGCCTCAAGAGGCCTTGCACACCTCTGCTCATTCTCTTTTGGAACCTGTGGCTGTTACATAAAGAAGCCCAAGCTAGCTGGCTGAAGGATGAGACATGTGGAGCATAGCCCACAACTGTGCTGGCCAGGGCCATGCTGGACCTTGCCAACCAACTCCCAAACATGTGCAAGAGCCTGGCCCAGGCCAGCCAAGCCCAGTCCAGGCCAACAGAGGCATTCCACTGAGCTGCAGACTTTTGTGCAATAATATGTACTTACTGTTTTATGTGGCAACAGCTGACTGATATAGTGACACTCTGCTTAACAGAATTAAGACCCTGCAGCACTAGAAACACTGGAGACACTGGAGTGCTGAATTCTCCTTGAGATTGAGGCAGGTGACACAAGAGACAGGGGTCCTCAGACCTTACCTGATGATGAGGATGCCTTGGGACAGCTTTCGAGCCCGCTCCCGGAGTGGGTGGCTCTTGTGGTATCGGTTGAGAGAGCCATGCTGTGCAGCAAGGAGGAGAGAGCACGTTAGCACTGCTGAGCTAAGAAAACTCATGCTCTCTTTGCATAGGCTGAGAAGGCCTCTTTCTTATGATCTACCAGGGGTATTAATAGCAAAATGGAAGGCAGAGTCCTGGGTGAAGCCAGTTGGGTTGGTCTCTGGAATACATCAGTTTGAATCTTTCCTCTCCCGTAAGAGCTAAAAGAGCCGCGTGACCCTTTTGCTGTAATTACCTCCAGGTGTTGTGGGGAGAATTAGGTGAGATGAAAATACTGGCAAACCTTTACTGGATACTTTATGTACACTGTCTCATTTTAATCCCTCAACAATTCTGTGAGGACAGGTTGTTTTATTTCCTTTTTGACATGGGAAAACTGTGGCATAGAGAGGCTGAGTCAAGGACCTGGGACCATGCAGCCAGATCACACTGATTCATTTGGCAGGCCTTACTGAGTGTCTATAATATGGTGACACAGCCATGAACAAGATGGAATGTCTCTGCCATGGTGTAGTGAATGTTCTAAAGGGGGAGAAGGACAATACCTAAGTAAATCGACAATGCATCAGGGAGTTAACAGGGCAATGAAGAGAAATAAAGCACTAGGTAATGAGATAGAGAACAAGACAGTGGTCAGGGATGCCCTCTGTAAGGAGAGACCTAAAGGAAGGGAATAAACCTTGTGGTCAAAAGGAGGAAGAGATTCCAGGCAGAGAGTACGAGGAGACCAGAGGAGCTGGAGCTGGGAGAGCGAGAAAATCTGACCCAGAGCCAGAGGGCCTGACCTCATCCTGAGCTCTGCTGGAAATACACCAAGCTAAGCACAGAGTACAAGGTCATTAATGAGAGCCACGTTTACCATTGAATGAAGAATACCCTGCGACTCGTGTCGTAAGTGCAAGATCTCACTGTCACTCATGCTTTTTTGGCTGTGGCTCTGATTCAGGAGGGGATGAGGTACTTACTGGCCCCTGCCCTATGGGGTCTCTGCTATCATGGACATGGGGAAGGAAGCTTGCCCCTTACCTTTTCAGGGTTGAAATCTGGAGGGTAGTACTTGTTTACACCTTTCCTTTCACCCTGGAAAGAAGAAGAGATACATGACTCAGAGAAGGTCCTGAAGGAGACCTAGTGGGGCAGCCTCGAGAGGTGGGACCTGGATGAGGGAGACTGAGGACGGCCCTGGGCTCCATGTCTGATTGAGGACTGGTTAACTGGGAGAAAACCCCACTGCTGTTGCCATGGAAAATTCCACGAGGGTTCAACTCTCCTATAGCAATGGCTTTCAGTATTTTGGGGGTGGGGTGAGGGAGGCATGACTTACACATTTAACACTGCAACTGAGCAGATCCACTTGTAATACAGCTAAGGCACAGGTTTCATGAAAGAACCCTTACCCTGGCTCGGGAGTCTCTTTTCAAACGCTGGCAGCCATTTGCTGAGTTGACCGAAATGACCCAACAAAGCAGTGGGTCTCAAACTTGGCTGTACGTTACAACCACCTGAGGAGTTTCTAAAATACTACTAACTGGGATCCACCCCCAGAAAACTCCTGACATGAGGACCTACTCTAGGGAGTGGCACCTGAACACTAGGCTTTTAAAAAGCAACCTGGAGCCCAGCCAGTGTGGCTCAGTGGTTGAGCGTCGACCCATGCACCAGGAGGTTGCCAATTCAATTCCCGGTCAGGGCACGTGCCCAGGCTGTGGGCCCAATCCCCAGTGGGGGCCATGTGGGAGGCGGCCAATCGATGTTTTCTCTCATTGATGTCTGTATCTTTCTCCCTCTCCCTTCCTCTCTCTAAAATCAATAAAAAAAATTATATATAAATAAAGCAACCTGGAAAACGTGTTTAAACAAATCCTTGTACGTGCTTGTTCAAAGCAGCATTATTCACAACAGCCCAAAGGTGGAAACAACCCAAATGCCCATCAATGGATAAATGGATAAACAAATGTGGTCCATCCACATAATGGAATATTATTTAGCCACAAAAAGAAATAAAGCACTGATACATGCTACAATAAGGATGAACCTTGAAGACATTATGTTAAGAGAAAGAGGCCAGACATAAAGGCCACATGGTATACAATCCCATATACATAAAATGTCTTGAATAGACAAATCCATAGAGACATGAAGCAGATTAGTGGCTGACAGGGGCTGGAGGGGGGCGAAAGGGGAGTGACTGCAAAAAGGGAAGGGGTTTCCTTTTGAATGATGGAAATGTTTTGGAACTAGATAGAGATGATGGTTGCACATTATGAATGTGCAAAATGCCACAGGACAATACACTTTAAAATGGATAATTTTGGCCCTGGCCGGTTTGGCTCAGCGATTAGAGCGTCGGCCTGCGGTCCTGAGAGACCCGGGTTCGGTTCCCGCTAAGGGCACGTACCTCAGTTGCAGTTTGTCCCCGGCCCTGGTCGGTTGTGCGGGTGGCAGCCACTCGATGTGTCCCTTTCACATCGATGTTTCTCTCTCTCTGTTCCTCTCTCTCCCCCCAACTCTACCTGAACAAAAAAATGGAAAAATGTCCTCGAGTGAGGATAAAAAAAAAAAAAAAAAAGTAAAATGGGTAATTTTGTTATATGAATTTCACCTCATTAAAGAAAAACAAAAAACAAAAAGCGCAAAAAGCTTCCTGGGTGATTTTAGTGTACAGCAAAGTTTCAGAACTACTGCACCAAAAGATCATGAATCCAGAGTTTGAAAATACCATCTTAGAGCTCAGGGACAGGGAAGGGGCT
The DNA here is from genome assembly GCF_014108415.1 of Molossus molossus. NCBI lineage: Eukaryota > Metazoa > Chordata > Mammalia > Chiroptera > Molossidae > Molossus > Molossus molossus. The sequence continues at coordinate 70,595,027 of NW_023425377.1, read as the reverse complement.
TTAGGGGAAGAAGGGGCTACTTTGGGGGTCCAATGAAGACTAGAAAAGAACCCCAAAGAGCACAAGCCAGTCTACTTACCATCTTGGGAACTGCCTACTGGTCCTCACCCTCACGAGACCAATCTGAAAAGACAACACGACACTGACACTGACTGTGCTGTGTTGACCATCTGCCCAGTCCCACCTTCCTGGGGAGCCTGGCAGAGGGTCCATGGCTTCCCTGAAAAGATACTATAGACTGGGCATAGTGGGGACTCAGAAATGCCTCCCTGCAGGTGTAGGAGGTGTCCAAAGACAGGTGTTTGTTGGTTTAGAAAGAGAGCGTCCTGTCTACTCTCCATCCAAAATATATTCACAGTTAACCCCTCTCACCCGTACATGGCCCCCATCATTGCTACCCTGGACTAGTGTAGTCATCTCTCTCTGCCCTCAACTCCCATAGGGACCAGGAGGATCTCTTAAAAAAAAAAACTGAAATATCACTCTCCTGCTTAAGCCTCTCCAGTGATTCCCCTTGCTTTGAGAATCATGTCAAACCCCTCCCTGTGGTCTGTGGGGGACCCTGCCTGCCTCTTACCTATCTTCCTCACGTTCACTCTGTTCTAGTCACTCTGGCTTTCTGGTTGCCTTCAGAGGCTAAGCAGGGGCAGGCCAATTGCCTTGAATGTTCTTCCCAGAGCTGTCTGTTCTTTGTCACAGGTCTCAGCTCAAACATCACTTTTGTGAGGCCTTATCAGAGTCAATTCTCCCGTGGAATTCCTATCACATCACCCTGTGTCTGTTTATTTGTCTACAGTTTGTCTCCTCAGCAAGGTCTCACCTTGACAGTGCCTGGCCTCTAACAAATTGTGATGTAAGGACCTGGCCCAGTGGCTCCGTTGTTTGGAGTGTCATCCTGTACACTAAAAGTTTGCAGGTTTGATTCCTGGTCAGGGCATATACCTAGGTTGTGGGTTTGATCCCCTATCAGGTCGTGTACAGGAGGCAACTGATCAGTGTTTCTCTCTCACATCGATGTTTCTCTGTCTTTAAAATGAATAAACGTATTCTTGGGTGAGGATAAAAAAAAAATTAAAAAAAAAAAGCTGAGGCTGGTGGGTGTGGCTCAGTGGTTGAGCATTGACCCATGCACCAAGAGGTTGTTGGTTCGGTTCCCAATCAGGGCACATGCCCAGGTTGTGGGCTGATCCCTAGTGGGGGGGTGTGCAGGAGGCAGGCAATCGATGTTCTCTCTCATCAATGTTTCAATTTCCCTCTCCCTCTAAAATCAATAAAGAAAAAAAAAATTAAGAAAAAAAAGCTGATATTAAAAAAAAAATTCTGATGGAAGAACCACTGGTAACTGATTGAGGTTCCATAAGAATCGGTATAGGTGACACAGGTATCAAATGCAGGGGCTCCTAAAACTAGGGGTGAGACATCCCCTGCACAGTGCATGTTTGAAGGAGGGACTTTTAGGTCTAGAATGGGGATTGGCAAATTTCTGTTAAGGAACATATAGTGAATACTGATGGCTTTCCGGACCAGACTGTCTCGGTCCCAACAACTCAACTCTGGCTATCATAGCTGGAAAGCAGCTGTGGACAATATGTAAATGAAAGGGTGTGTCTGCACTCCAATAAAACTTTATTTAGGGACTCTGAAATCTGCATTTCCTATAATTATCACCTATCACAAAATATTATTCTCCTTTTGAGTTTCCCCCAATCACTTAAGAATACCACTCTTAGTTGGCAGGTTGTACAGAATTAGGCTGGTTTGGGCCTGTGGGTATAGTCTACCAGCTCCCTGTGCTAGTCAGGAAGCCTGGTCTAATTGTTTCTGCTAATTTAGCTGTGTGTCAGGCGCTGCACTGAATCTGACCTTATTGCCTCATTTACTCTGTATCATGTTATATTATCTCCAATTGACATGGGGGTTAAGTAATTTGCCCAGGGTCAGAGCTGATGGGGAAGCAGAAGTGGGGTGCAAAGCCTTGGATGTAACTGTTCTGCCATTGTCCTGAACCTCTCTCCATCTTGGGTCCTCCATCTGTAAAGTGTGCCCCTGGACCGGATTTTCCTAAGGTCCCTTCCAACCTAAAAATGCTTTTGTGCTCATCCAGGCTTTGGGGTCAAAGGTTCCTGGGCTTGAATCTCAGCTTTACTCCTCACTCACTGGGTGACCTTGGCCAGTGTTTAAGCATCCGGAACTTGTATTTCCTCATCTGTAAAGAGTGGATGAGGGCGACAGGACCGACTTTCTGGGGTTGTTGTGGATGAAATAACACATTGGGCAATGCTTGAACAAAGCACTCCATTTACAGGAGTTGGGGGGGGGGGGTCTTAACATGGTTTTACCACCCCAGTGAATGGTACAGCTGAGGCTATAGGCTGGGTATACAGATATCTCTAATCATGGGCTGCATTTGCCCAGGACATACTGCCTAGACTCGGATACTGACTGCTGCTTGCTTGCAGCCTGACTTTGGGCAAGTTGCGTACTCTTTGGGCCTCAGTTTCTGCATCTATAAAATGGGGTTTACAAAAGTATCAACCTGGTAAGGTTGCAGTTAAGACTCAGTGAGTTAAATAAACTTCTCAGAACAGCCCCCTGACGCCGAATTAAACGTTAGTAGTTTTGATTATAGCTCCTATCTACCGTTTTACAAGAGAAAATCTTCGACCCAGCGCGGTAGGGCCTTACTAGTTCCATGTCCCCAGATGTAGTAAACAAAGGGGCCCTTCAGGCATAAAATAGGCCAGAGATGAGTCTGGGGTCGCGGCCGTAGCCGGGGATTTGGGTCGGGGGTCGCGACTAAGACCTGGGTCGGCTCCGGCCACCGGACCCGCGACAGCTGAGCCCCGGGGCCCACGGCGTACTCCTGCCCATTGGGCGGCTCCGAGCTTGGGTGTGGTAGCAGCTTGACCCCCGGCACCACTGGACCTGCACGCCCCTCCGCTTACCCGGACTTACCTGCCCTCCTCCTGACGTCACGCCACGCCTGTGCGCGGAAGTGAGGGCTGGACGCGCAAGGGGCGTAGCGTCCTCTCACGTGACGGGGACGTCTGCGTGAGGCGGGGCGAGGCGGGGCGAGGAGGCAGCGCAGCGCTGATTGGTTGAGTGCTGAACTTGCCTCGCACGCTTAGCCCCTGTGGTGGACCAATCCGGGCCGGCCTCCTGCCGCGTCACGATGCCCGTCCTCTCAGAATCGCAGTCTCACCGGTGGAACTTGAGAGCGAGGGGCCACAGTCTAGCTCGTGGGGGCCAAACCTAAACAGCCTGCAGTTTTTAAACGGCTAACGAGCTAAGGACTGTTTTTCTATTTGTAAATGATTGGGGAGAAAAATCAAAAGAATAACATTTTATAACGTGAAATAATATGAAGTTTAAATTTTAGTGTCTATAAATAACATTTTTTTTCTTTTTAATTTTATTTTTGTTACAGATATTTCTCCTTTTTTACCCCATTGACACCCTTCTCTCCATTCCCCCCGCCCGGTGCCCGGCTTTGTTGTCCATGTCCATTGGTTATGCGTACATGCATATAAGTTCTGTGGTTTATCTCTTCGCTTTCCCCCCCTCTTCTGAGGGTTGTCAGTCTGTACCCTACTTCCATGTTTCTGGGTCTACCCTATTCCTCAGACTGTTATGTTCATTATATTCCACAAATAAGTGAGATCATGTGGTATTTGTCTTTTTCTGCTTGGCTTCACTTAGGATAATATTTTCTAGGTCCCTCCATGTCGTCTCAAATAATAAGAGATCTTTCTTTCTTACAGCAGCATAGTACTCCATATAAATAACATTTTATTATAATACAGCTAAGTCAATTTATTTCTTGTCTATGGTCACTTTTCCACTACAGTGGTAGATTTGAATGTTTGCAACAGAGTGTATGGCCTACAGAGCCTAAAAAATGTACTATTTGGCTTTTTTTTTTTTTTTACAGAAGTGGGCTCAGTTCCTGCCCTAGAACCTTCAAACCAGCCTGGCTGTGCCTTCTTCACAGGGGAGTCGCTTTTGAATGTACTTTTATGCCCTGTAGGGCCTAACAGAGTCTATCTGTTCATTTGTTCATTGAACACCTGTTTATTAAGTTCATGCTATATGCCAAGCCATAGGGATTGAGAGTAAAGGACACACCCTTTTCTTACTGATGCAGACATATTAGCTGGCAGTTTATCAAGGGCAGCATGAGAAATGATGACAATACTACTACTATGTTATTTGGTGCCAGGCTCTGTTCTAAAGGTCTTGCATGTCTGTTCTCATGTAATTATGATGCTGCATACTGAGTGCTCACTACTCATCAAGCATCATTCATTCACTGGTGCTCACTACTCACATGTATTATCTCAGGGAACAATGCTCCTATTAGATGGATAGGCTAGCATTCTCATTCTACAGATAAGACAAGTTCAGAGAAGTTAAGTAATTGGCCCAAGGTCACACAGCTAATGAGGGGTGGAGAATTTGACTTTCTTAATTTCTGAGGATTGTATGCATTAAATATGAGGGCTATGGGCACCTAGAATGATCTTGAACTAGGGTGGGGGGTTTGGGATTGGGCAAGAGTGAGGGTCAATGAAATCCCTGTGAGGGGTGCCTCCTGAGCTGGATGAGGAGGAGCAAGGCAGAGGAAGATGGCACAGGGTAGAGGCACAATCACAGATCCCGAGGAATGAGATAGAGCTGCATTCAGCCCCAGTAATCTTTCTTGCAACAGCTGAATTTTGCTTGAGTACTTGTTTTTCACCTCAACAAATAAATACTGTAGTGACTAAAAAACTACCTGTGAGTGATTTTGGGGGGAGGGGAGGTGTAGGAATCCTTGATTTTCAATGGATGTGTAGAGCCTCACTTTTCTTACTCACATACAGGGCAGGTGATGGCGCTGTAATATCAGCCTGAGGTATGAAGACCATTCTATAATGATGCCAAATGCAGGCCAGTTGCTATGGGGCCAAGGGAACTAACTGGCTTAGGGAGAGGAGGGCAGTTAGCCAGCCTGGGCAGGGTGGCAGGAAGGGACCTGGATTTCTAGCTCTGGGGACCCTGAACCTCGCCTCTGTTTGCTCATCTGTAAAGTGGGATGTTTAGGCTCTGCCCATGGGAATAAATGCAATAAATACCTACACATGTAGTTGTAAGACATTTTGAATAAAAAAAGAAAGGTGTGGACTGGAAAAGGCATTCCAAGATCAGGTGCAGCTTTTGGGGACAAGAGAATGATGGAAGATTAGGCAGGTTTTACATAAAGCTGAAAACCACTTCCTTGCTATTGGCATCCACTGCCCTATTCCTGCCTGCAAGGGCCACAGAGGGCTGACCCATGTTTCACATGCCAGCCCTTCAGCTCCTGCCTACCTCTGAGAGCCTCTGGTTTAAGCCTAACTCTAGCTTCATCCCTCCAATTATCAGCCAGAGCTCAGAAGCAGGTGCAACAGGTTAGACATTTTACATTTGATCTGTGGCTGTGATCAAAACTGTGTTGATTGCTACCTCTCCCTTTGTGTGAGAACATCCATCCTCCAAGAGGGCACCACAGCAGTTGTTGTACTTAGCCAGCTCATCCTCTGCCACAGCTGATTGGGTCAGGGGTGTAGATTTTACCCAAGCTGGGTCATTCGAGTTTCCTCCTGGGAAGTTAGGATTGGCATCCAGATAGGTACGAGAATCTGCCTGTGGCTTGATCTGAGAACATGGAATTTTGGACTTAGTGGGATGCCACTGAGAGAGAGAGAGAGAGAGAGAGAGAGAGAGAGAGAGAGAGAGAGAGAGAGGTGTGTAGAGGCCTTTCAGTTGTTAGGTCCCTATAATATATTCTCCTTCGACTAAGCTAATTTGAACAAGCTTCTCTTCCTAGCAACCAAAATAACCTTGACTATGAGAGTGGTCCTGTATATGGTTATGGGAATTGGTTAAGTCAACAGTTATGTTGGAGCAAAGAACGAAGAGGTGGGTATTATTTCAAGGCAACCCAAACTTTTCTTTCTCTTTTTTTTATAGTTTTTTTTTTTTTTTATCCTCACCCGAGGATATATTTTCATTTTTTTGTTCAGATAGAGCAGGAGGGAGAGAGAGGAAGAGAGAGATAGAAACATGGATGTGAAAGGGACACATCGAGTGGCTGCCACCCACACGACCCAACCAGGGTCGGGGACAAACTGCAATGGAGGCACATGTCCTTAGCCGGAACCAAACCCGGGTCTCTCTGGACCTCAGGCCGACACTCTAACCGCTGAGCCAAACTGGCCAGGACTCTTTATCTTTTTTGAGAAAGGAAAGGGCAAGGACCGTGAGATATTAGGAAAGAAATCCAACTGCTGCCCAGCCTTGTGGCTCAGTGGTTGAGCATCAGCCCATACACCAAGAGGTTGCTGGTTCAGTTCCTGGTCAGGGCACATACTCAGGTTGTGAGCTTGATCCCCAGCAAGGGGGTTGTGCAGAAACAGCCAATCAATGTTGGTGTTTCTCTCTCATGGATGTTTCTATCTCTCTCTTCCTCTCCCGTCCTCTCTCTAAAGTCAATAAAAACATATTTTTGGGGAAAAAAAAAAGAAAGAAATCCAACTGCTAATTTCTTTTTCCTACTAGAGGAGAGAATTTCTATAGTAGACAGATTCTGTGGTGCCCCAGATCCCTGCCTCCTGGTGTCCCAGTGTAATCCTCTCCCCTGAATGTGGGCCCAGTGACTCTATTCTAACTAGTAAAGTATGGTCAGGTAATGGGATATATGTGATTACATGTACATAAATACATAAGATTATAGTGTCCATCTTGCTAGGGGACTCTCTTCCTTGCTGGGTTTTATGAAGCCAGCTGCCATGTTGTGAAAAAGAAGGGAGGGCAGCCCATGGCCAACAGCCAGTGAGGAACTGAGGCCCTCAATCTGACAGCCTGCAATGAAGGGAAATTCTACTAATACCACATAAGCTTGGAAGCAGACCCTTCCCCAGTTAAGCCTCAGGTGAGACACAGCCCTGACCCACACCTTGATCAGAGCCTTGAAGAGGACCTAGTTAAACTGCAGCCAGACTCCTGGCCCACAGAAACTGTGAGATATATGTATTGTTTTAAGCTGCCAAGTTTGCCATAATTGCTGATGCAACAGTAAATAACTAGTACAGTTTCTTTCTCAGGCTATAAATCAAAAAATAATGAAAGAAATCTGCTTGATGTGTCTTCTAATCAACCACAGGCAAATCAGAAGACTCAATTACGGACCTATATATTCGCCTCTGTAAGATCCCATTGTGATCAGGATAGTACTTGGATTTCGCGTATATGCAATACATTATAGAAAACCTTTGTGGTGCAAGCCTGAAGGCAGAGAAGACAGGTCCAGGGCCAGGGCACAAGGGCAATTCTCCTGGTCCTGCATGGGCCACTCCCCCAGTGGCCAGGCAATAAGCACACAGCACACTCAGGGAGCAGAGGTGACTTCGCCATGATCTTGCAACTTCAGAGGAGGAAGGAGAGGACCTGCAAAGCCAGCAAGTTCAGAATGATACCTCTGTTTAGAAATACATATTTCATGTGTGTCAAGAGAAGGGTGGATTTTGAGTCAATGCAGAGTAGTGAGAGCTACTTATTTGGCCTATGTCTCTAAAGAGAAAGAAGGCAGGGCCGGATTAAAGAAAAGACACCTCCTTTCCCAGTCATGGAAGGGCATCTTGAAGCCATGAGGCCCAGCATGCTTTGTGGCTGGGAAAAGAACAAGTCTTTACTTTGATAAATTCAATGCCATCTGTGTATTACCTCCAAATAACAGGAATAATAATACTCTTAACTCAGGCACTGATTTTATTGTATTAAGTTCAAAAAACTTTTAAAAGGGGGCCTGTGCCTTTATGGGTTTAGGAAAGCTGGATTCTTCAGAACAGTTGGCTTCTATTCTTGGCTCCGCTGCTTGCTTTTCTAGTTGACCTGGTGTACAATAGAAAGGGTCTGGCAATTTTAAGAGCCAAGTGTTCTTAAAATTTTGGGGAAAAGCAAGGAATCAGAGACATACAGACATCTCTAGCATTTCTGGTTTTCTAAAAGCTTTTGAAGTATAATAACTCAAAGCATTTTTGCTTCTGGTTGGGGGGAGGAGGACAGGAACACATAACGGTGCCAACACAGACTGCATGGCAGAGACATTTCCTGTTCTCTTGGCAGCTCTGTTGCAATTATCCTTTATTTGCCACTGAATACCAAAACTCATGAGTCTATTTCATGGCTCTCTGATGTCCCTCTACTAGCTAAATCTGAAGGTCATGGAGATGACAACTGCAAGGGTCCCGCAGTCAGTCACAGGCACGTAGGCCAGAGTTTGGGCTACTACATGCTTTGATCCTGGCTTGAAGCCTTAGAGTCTAAGGCAGGGTTGGCAAGATTTCTGTAAAGGGCCAGATAGTAAATATTTTATGTTTGGGGGCCAGATGGCTCCATACAACTCCTCAGCTCTGACATTAAATGAAAGCAGTCATAGACATTATGTAAATAAATGGATTGGGCTGTGTGCAAATAAAACTGTATTTCCAATAAAATCAGCATTGGGCTGGGCAGTTTGCTGAACTCTGGTCTAAGGGATTGAAAAGATTATATTTTTTTCTTAGAGCAACTACAAGTCTGACTTCTTACAATAAAAGCAGTTGCAAAGGCACTGTGGATAGGGTGCAGGAAGGTCTCATGTTTGAACCTTGGCCATCTGCATAGTGGTTGTTACAAAGTTTTTAACTTCACATTCAGAGGTTTGAATTTGGGCATAACTTCCTAGTTTTATGGCCTGGGGCAAGTTGTTAACTACTGTATAGCTCAGTTTCATCACCCAAAGATGGAGATAATGACACTGAAAACTCAGAGTGGTAGAGGAGGCTTCCTGGGATGACATTGGAAGGTACTTAGCATAATTGGTATTTAGTCTAAATTCCATGATTGTTGAATCATTAGTCTTCGGCTTAGCAAATAGGCTATTCCTTCATCTATATAAATTGATGTTTATCAAAGTCAAAATGAGGTCAGTACTTAAAAAAAGTTTTTTTTTAATCTTTATTGGTTTCAGAGAGAGGACGGGAGAGGGAGAGAGAGATAGAAACATCGATTGGCCGCTTCCTGCATGGCTCCCACTGGGGATTTGGTCCACAACCTGGGCAAGTGCCCTGACTGGGAATCGAACCGGTGACCTCTTGGTGCATGGGTTGACGCTTAACCACTGAGCTACACCAGCTGGGTAAGATCAGTACTTTTAACTTTTAGTCTACTACATATGGGATATTAAGGCTGAGTCATTATACCAATTCATGATAGTAAACATTGTCCGTAGGAGAAATGACACCAAAGAAAAAATGTGTCTAGAATATCACCCTTAAAAAACATAATTTGGACACATTAAATTCTTTTAAAAAATGTTTCAGACTTCCGGTCAAGATGGCGGCGTAGGTAAACGCTATCGCGTCCTCCCACAACCACATCAAAGTTACAACTAAACTACAGAACAACCATCATTCAAAACCGCCTGAAATTAAGCTGAATGGAAGTCCTACAACTACGGAATTAAAGCAGCAGCCACATCCAGACTGGTAGGAGGGGCGGAGGCGCGAGGGGCGGCGGCACGACGGGACGGGCTGGTCCCACACCCACATGTGGCAGATAAAAATCAGGAGGCTCCCGTGGCTGGGAAGGTCCTTCCTGAGGACTGAGGGGTCCCCGTCCCACACCAGGTGCCCCGCTCAGGTTTCCAGTGCCAGGAAAAGAAGTCCCCATAACTTCGGGCTAGAAAATCAGTGGGAACTGAGGCTCAGGGAGGCTGAAGCGGCTGGAGCCCCAGGCAGCTCCTTAAAGGGCCCGCACACGGACTTATCGGACTCTCTCCCTCTAAGCTTGGAGGGGAGGCAGCTCGAGGGGCGCCAGAGACATACAGGGAAGAACTGAGCTGTTTGGCACTGGAGCGAGGGCTGGAGAGGGGGCTTTCTCGGGGACAAATGTGCTGTAAGAGGCCTTTGTTCCTTTGGTGAGCCCTTCCTGGGGGCGGCAGACAGTCGCCATATCTGGGACTCCAGCAACCTGGCTCACACTGGTGGCCCCGCCCTGTTGACTCCCTGAAGCCCCGCCCCGCCCCACACAACTTTCAAACCCACTTGCCACTTGCTTAACCATAGGATTGGCCTGTTTTGGATCCTGTTTCAGGTTTTTCCTAAATTCTTTCAAACAAGCAGCACCTGGTCTCAGCGAGCCCCATACCTCTCATTAAGTAATACACTGAAACAAACACAGGGAGGCAGCCAAAATGAGGAGACAAAGAAACAGGTCCCAAATGAAAGAACAGAACAAAACCCCAAGAAAAGAACTAAGCGAAATGGAGATAAGCAACCTAACAGATACTGAGTTCAAAATACTGATGCTCAATGAACTTAGTGAGAACCTCAGTGAACTTAGGGAGGGCCTCAAGAGCACAAAAAAGGACCAGTTAGAAATTATGGATACACAGTTAGAATCGAAGGAGGCATTAACGGAAATAAAGAATAATTTACACAGCTTCAATAATAGAGTACGTAAATCCAAGGAGCAAACCATTGATTTGGAATATAAGGAAGCAAAAAATGCCCAATCAGAATAGCAGAAAGAAAAAAGAATCCAAAAAAAATGATGATAGTGTAAGGAGCTTCTGGGACAACTTCAAGTGTGCCAACATTCACATCTTGGGGGTGCCGGAAGGAGAAGAGCGAGAACAAGAAATCGAAAACCTGTTTGAAACAATAATGGCAGAAAACTTTCCTAACTTGGTGAAGGAAACAGACATACAAGTCCAGGAAGCACAAAGAGTCCCAAACAAGATGAACCCCAAGAGGCCCACACCAAGACACATCATCATCAAAATGCAAAAGGTTCAAGACAAAGAGAGAATCTTAAAAGCTGCAAGAGAAAGGCAGCTAGTTACCTACAAGGGAGTTCCCATTAGGCTGTCAGCTGATTTCTCAAAAGAAACTTTGCAGGCCAGAGGGAGTGGCAAGAAATATTCAGAGTAATGAAAAGCAAGAACCTACAACCAAGATTACTCTATCCTGCAAAGCTGTCATTTAGAATCGATGGACATATAAAAACTTTCCCAGACAAGAAAAAAGTTAAAGGAGTTCATCACTACCAAACCGTTATATGAAATGATGAAGGGTCTTTTTGAAGAAAAAGATAAAATGTATGAACAAACAAAATGACAATGAATACATATCTATCAACAATGGAATCTACAAACAAAATGAACAGGTAGAACAGAAACATTCTCATAGATACAGAGAACATTTTGTTGGTTGCCAGCTGGGAGGGGGGTTGGGGGAATGGGTGAAACAGGTGAAGGGCCCTGGCCAGTTTGGCTCAGCAGTTAGAGCGTCCGCCTGCGGTCCAGAGAGACCCGGGTTCGGTTCCTGCTAAGGGCATGTACCTTGGTTGCAGTTTGTCCCCGGCCCTGGTTGGTCGTGCGGGTGGCAGCCGCTCGATGTGTCCCTTTCACATCGATGTTTCCCTCCCTCTCTCTCTCTCTTCCTCTCTCTCCCTCCCACTCTATCTGTACAAAAAATGGAAAAATGTCCTCGGGTGAGGATTAAAAAAAAAGGAAAAGGTGAAGGGATAAGAAGCACAAATTCATTGCTAGACTGACAAACCTCAAAGGGAAAGGGGTTTGGAGGGTGGGAAGAAATAAACCAAAGAACTTATATGCATAACCAATGGACACAGACAATAGTGTGGGAAAAGGTGGGAGGAGGGTGGGAGTGGGGAGGAGGGGGTCAATGGGGGAAAAATGTGGAACATCTGTAATACATTTTACATCCAACAATAAAGATTTGAAAAAAAAATGTTTCAGAGTTCAATTATACACAATTGAAATATGAAAGAAATGGAGAGGAACCCCCTACCCTTACCACTCCTGAATCAAATACCGATTTTTACTACTGATGGTTCTTCTCCTTAAGGAATGTGTTGTTCAAAATAAATGAGTGCTACTGACAATTTTTAAGAGAAAGTCTCTTCTTTTATTGCTTCTGAGACGATCCTAATAAAAACACGGAGATGCTAGGAAACAGAACTCGGACCTCCTGAGAGCAAAAAGCCTCCACACAAAGTTCGCTTGTGAAGCTCCAATTCCAAATGACATTTCTTCATTTCATCCATCTGTTCTGACTCACCTGTGTTAAGGTGATTTTCCAAACAGTAAACCACAAGAATATGGAACAAACTTCTGGAATAAGACCATGATGCAACACAGGGGACGGGGTGCACAGGAATGGGGTTTAGGAAGCATAGAACTGTCCCACTCCCACCGTAGCATGGGCCCTATGTAATAAATTCCTTTTCTTGTCATCAGGAACTCCCTAAAGAAAAGTGTTACTCACTCAGAGTGGACCCAGCAAGGGAAAAGATGCCTTGTCAGATGAGAAAAATGGTGAAGGGAACAGACAGAATCGAGGGGAAGGGGGAAAGGGAATGAAAATGTCTAACACACCAATACTTTCTAGAACATTGGAATATAATCTTAAACCTCAAGCAAAATATTTATATCGACTTTATTTCTTGCCCAAATATGCCAAGTACCCCTTGTTCGTTCGTTCGTTCGTTCGTTCATTCATTCATTCATTCATTCATTCATTCATTCATTCCACACCTATTTGTTTAGTGCTGTGAGGCGTCTAGCACTGTTCTAAGCACTGGGGATGCAACAGTAAACAAAACAGGCAGTCTTTGCCCTCTGACATTACATTATAGTGGGTTCAGGTTGGATCATCCTGGGCAGCCCTTCTTTTTTTTTTATCCTCACCTGAGGACATTTTTCCATTTTTTGTTCAGATAGAGTGGGAGGGAGAGAGAGAGAGAAACATCAACGTGAAAGGGACACATTGAGTGGTTGCCACCTGCACGACCCAACAAGGGCCAGGGACAAACTGCAACTGAGGTACATGCCCTTAGCGGGAACCGAACCCAGGTCTCTCTGGACCACAGGCCGATGCTCTAACCGCTGAGGCAAACCGGCCAGGGCCAGCCCTTCTTTAAAAAAAAATTTTTTTTTCTTTATTGATTTTAGAGAGAGAGGAAGGGAGAGGGAGAGAGAAATAGAATCATCGATGAGCGAGAATGTTTAATGGCCTCCTCCTGCAGGTTCCCCACTGGGGATTTGGCCACAACCTGGGCATGTGCATGGGTCGACGCTCAACTACTGAGCTACAACGGCCAGGTTTTTTTTTTTTAATGCTCATTCGAGGATGTTTTTATTGATTTTAGAGGGAGAGGAAGGGAGGGAGGGGGAGAGAGAGAGAGAGACTTCGATTGGTTGCCTGCCATACACACTCTGACTGAGGATCAAACCTGAAACCTAGGTATGTGCCCTGATCGGGAATTGAACCCGCAACCTTTTGGTTTACAGGATGATACTCCAACCAACCGAGCCACCTGGCCAGGGTGACAGCCCATTTTTTTAAAAATCCATATGCAAGAATACTTTTCCATTTATTCTCAGATAGAGTGGAAGGGAGGGAGAGAGATCAAGATTGATTGGTTGCCTCCTGCATGATCTTGACCAGGGCAGGGGACCAAACCGCAACCGATGTACTGCCCTTGACCAGAAGCAAACCTGCGACTCTTTGGTCTGTGGGCCGAGGCTTTAATAGCTGAGCAAACCGGCCAGAGCCGGCAGCCCATTTTTTGTGAGCAGGATTCAAATTCCTGATAGCACATAGGCTCTTCTGACCCAATACCCCAGTCAGACACATGCAGAATACATGGAAAGGCAGGTGGGTGCTAAAGAGAATTAATTAAAGGGATGCTCTATGGCTTTTTTGTATGAATACTAGCCAGGTCAGAATAATTTATGTGTGGATGCTTGGGACATGACTATAATTTAAGCATCACATCACAAAGCATTTTAAAAAACCTGTTTAAATTTTTATTTTATTTTTCCTCATGCCAACACTAGGGTGTCTTATACTTAAACACCATAATTTCCACAAACAGGGCCTTGCCACAGCTGTATTAAGTACCACCATAATTTACTTGTTAGAATCAGGAATAATAACAAGTTTGAGTGGTAACCACAGCCTGGAAGAACTGACTCTGAGAAATGTGTTTAGGGAACAGGCTGGGAAGCTAAGAGATGTAACAGAAGACATTTGGAAGTTAGGTGGAGGGGGTACTGGGAGGGGGCCTGGGCAGCTTAAATAACTTTGGTGGTGGTGGTGGTGGGGGGGGCAAAGATTTGAAGGTATCTTGTCAGAAAATGAACATTTCCAGGTCTTTAGAAATCAAAACATCCCCATGCACAGAGGGGAAAATGAGTCCAGAGAGCTTAAGTGACAAGGCCACAGAGTTTGTAATGGCAGAACTAGGGACAGAACCCGGATCTTCTGATTCTTGGCCAATGCTTGTTTCACTCAGTTGAACTGTCCATTACAATCATCTGCTGTGTTTCAGATAATCCAGTTAGGTCAGCTATTTTCCAGAAAATCTGCCTATTTTAAGACTCTCCACAGTAAGAGAATTAATATAGTATAATACTTTCTGGCATAGGACAATGGTTAAATAATTCAAAATGTACTTAGTGAAAACTAACAGATGTATCTGTATTTTAATTTTTGACTCTAGGTCAGTGGTTTTCCACTGGGGACATCTTGCCTCCTAGGGGACAATGGTTAAATAATTCGAAATGTACTTAGTGAAAACTAACAGATGTATCTATCTTTTAATTTTTGACTCTAGGTCAGTGGTTTTCCACTGGGGACATCTTGCCTCCTAAGGGACATTTGGCAATGTCTGGAGACGTTTTTAGTGGTGACAACTGTGGTGGGGATGTTCTTAGCATCTAGTGAGTCGAGGCTGGATATATTGTTAAACATAAGCATCTTACAGAGCACAGGACAGCCCCACACCACAAAGAATGATCTGGCCTCCAATGTGAGTAATGCCCAGGTTGAGACACCCTGTGCTAGAGGCAGAAACCAAAATGCTAGCTCGGATTGGAAGCTAGTGGGCTGCCTTGACCATGGCACATGGGTAAAGAATTTGCCAGCAAAACCCTAGCTGGTTTTGCTCAGTGGTTAGAGCGTTGGCCCATGGACCAGAGAGTCCTGGGTTTGGTTCCTGCTAGGGGCACATACCTCGGTTGTAGTATGTCTCGGCCAATCGGTCTCTCTCACATCGATGTTTCTCTCTCGCTTCCTCCCTCTCTCCCTCCTGCTCTATCTGAAGATAAATGCAAAAAAAATGTCCTTGGGTGAGGATTTAAAAAAAAAAGAATTTGCCAGCAAAGTAATCATTTCAAAAAAGAATTAAAAAATTCTTTGGGGTCCTAAATCCTAAACTTTTCTCATCCTGTTTATACAAGCATATATTTTATTGCACTTCATTTTCTTTCTTTCTTTTTTTTAATCCTCACCTGGGGATATTTTTCTATTTATCTTCAGATAGAATGGGAAGGAGAGAAAGGGAGAGAGAGACATTGAAGTAAGAGGGACACATTGACTGCTTGCCTCCCATGCGACCCTGACCAGGGCCAGGAATGAACTGCAACTGAAGTACATGCCCTTGGCCTGAATCTAACCCGTGACTCATTGGTCAGCACACCGACACTCTAACCACTGAGCCAAACCAGCCAGGGCTGCATTTCCCTTTCTTATGCTTTGTAGATACTGAGTATTTTACAAATTGAAGGCTTGTAGCCAACCAGCATCTAGAAAGTCTATCAGTAGCCCTGGCTGGTTTGGCTCAGCGGTTAGAGCGTCGGCCTGCGGTCCTGAGAGACCCGGGTTCGGTTCCCGCTAAGGGCGCATACCTCGGTTGCAGTTTGTCCCCGGCCCTGGTTGGGTCGTGTGGGTGGCAGCCACTCGATGTGTCCCTTTCACGTCGATGTTTCTCTCTCTCTCTCTCCCTTCCACACTCTATCTAAACAAAAGATGAGGGAATGTCCTCGGGTGAGGATAATAAAAAAAAAAAAAAAAAAGAAAGTCTATCAGTGCTATTTTCCAACAGCATTTGCTCACTTCCTCTATCACATTCTGGTAATTCTTGTAACATTTCAAACTTTTTCATTATTATTATACTTGCTATGGTGATCTGTGATCAGTCAGCAGCCGTCAATAGTGAGATAAGATCTTCCATGAGCATAAGGGACTCACTGAAGGCTCATATAATGATTAGCATTTTTTAGCAATAAAGTATTTTTAAACTAAGGTATATACATTTTTTAGAAATAATGCCATTGCACACTTAAACTACAGTATAATGTAAACATAACTTATATATGCACCGGGAAACAAAAAGATTCCGGTGTGACTCACTTTATTGCAACAGTCTGGAAATGAACCTGCAAGATCTCCAAGGTATGCCTATGGTTCCGATGGTGTTATTTCTTGACTTCATTTCTCCCCACTCTCAACATTTATTTGTTTATTTATTTTATTTAATTTATTTCCCCCCAACTCCTTACATTCAAACACAACCTGCTCACTCCTGACAAGGCACAAAGGCTCACCCCACCCCCAGATTCTCCATTGCGGTGGGTTACCCCAAAATGGGCACCTTCCCTTCCTTGTCCTGCCAGGCACTAGCAGAATCCCTTGGGCAGGTCACTTCACTTTTCTGGGTCTTAGTTTCTTTTCCTGTGAAATGGGGAGGACAATAATAACCATCTCTTCAGCTGTTGAGGGGACCCCTAACCCCACCACTCCCGCCTCGAAGGCCTTCCAAGCACTCACCACAGAGTCCACACTGTTCCCAGTTTTTGAAATTTTTTACGGTCTCTGAGGTAGGGGCTGTGAACCCTCATTCTACAAATGGGTTAAATAAGGATGGGAGGCTACGGAACTGGACCAAGGTCTCACAGCTTTGAAGGAAGGGACTGAAAGTTGGGGGTCTTCTTCAAAGCCCCCCAAAGAGCGCTCAGCACTAACGGGGCACTCAGACGAGCTTCTTATCCCTTCTAGGCCCCTCCAATCCAGCTTTCCCGCTAGGCAACCCAGAACAGCCAAGCTAGGAGTTTGTACCCAAGGCTGTTCACACCTCGGATCCAGGACACCACCCCAAGGTGCATGTGTGACGCCTCAACACCTCCCAGTTGTCAAGGCATCTGGGGTGGGGTGGGCTGAGAACTTCGGTGCATTGATTTCACTTGTTGGTTAATACCCTTTTGCTTCAACTTGTGGAAGTTTCTTCGGAGTTGTTCTTTATTGCCCTTTCGTTCCTTCACTTTCCAACTGGACAGAAGCTGATATTCCAATGGTTCTCAACCTTCCTAATGCCACGACCCTTTAATACAGTTCCTCATGTTGTGGTGACCCCCAACCATAAAATTATTTTTGTTGCTACTTTATAACTGTAATTTTGCTACTGTTATGAATCGTAATGTAAATATCTGATATGCAGGATGTATTTTCATTGTTACAAATTGAACAGAATTAAAGCATAGTGATTAATCACAAAAACAATATGTAATTATATATTGTGAAATATTTATTTCTAATTACAAATAAATAAAATTTTGTCTTGAAGCATGGTGTAGCATGGGTAACAGTCTTAATATAGCAGTAAACTACATTGTGACATTTTGCAACAGTATGGGCAAAAAGCCAATGTCAGTGCGGAGGTTGAGATTGCTTCTTTCTCACCAGATCAGAAATTCTCAGGGCAGTCTTTGCAAGAGCACAACGAAGATCAACAAGTCTAATTCTGTATTTAGATTTGATAACCAACAAGCTGGAAAACCCTGATTCACAAAGATATGTTGTTGGAAATGGAAGAAGAAGGTGCAACACAGTCTCAGACAGAACAGGATATGACTGCAAACACTTGATCCAGAATTTTGTAACTAGCATTGTAGAGAAATCAGTTCTTGCTGCATCGCTGTTAATAAGTTCAATAAACTCCTCTTGTGCTTTCTCAGGAACATCTTCAACTTTGACTGTGAATGGTCTTCTGGCAAGTGCAAATGGGGTGTCAGGTGGATTTGGAAAGTACGATAAAATTTCGTATGCAAGCATGTGCAAGTGTTCTTTCACAGACATTATCATCGTAATCCTTTTGTCTGGTTCAATGTCATGTTCCTCAAAGAAAGCAGATAAGGTAGACAACATGTAAATTTTATTTTCATCCTTTTTTTTTTTTTGCCAAAGCTGAAGTTTCATTTGGAATGATCGGATCTTTTCAGACAAATAGAGGCATGTTGCATTTGGTCCTTGCAGTGATAAATTTAACTCATTCAAGATGGCAAAAATGTCAACCAAGTAAGCTATTTTCTGCAGTTCACTTTTATTGCTGAAAAGTGCTTCAAACTGTGGTTTGCTTTATGATTAAAAAACATTTTGAGTTCATCACGAAGCTCAAAAACACGCTTTAAAACATTTCCCGTCGACAACTATCTCACTTCAGTGTGAAATAGCAGAGCATTGTTTGGTGCATCCAACTCATTGCACAGTTGAGAAAACAGTCAACTGTTTAAAGTGCTCGCCTTTACAAAATTGACAGAACTTATGACACTTTTCATTACTTCTTGTAACTCTTGTGGCAGCATCTTTGTTGCTAATATTTGCCGATGAATCATACAGTGAGTTCTGACGACTTTTGGTGACTCATTCAGTACCAAACGTTGAAATCCAGATTGACATTCTAGCAAAGCTGGAGCACCATCTGTGCAAACACCACAAACCTTTTCGCAAAAGATCTTATGCTCTTTCAGAAATGAACAAACTATGTCAAATACATCACATGCAGTAGTTGTCGTTTCAAGAGGTTTGCAAAAAAGAAACTCATCTTTAAAGTTGCCATCATTAATATACCTCATGTAAACCAGTAACTGGGAACAGTTTGCCACGTCTGTAGATTCATCAAGCTGGATGTTAAATATTGGAAGTGGAGCAGATTTAATTTCCTGAATTACCTGATCAAGAATATCTACATACATGTCATCTATTCTTCTGCGGACAGTGTCATTAGATAAGAAAATTGCACTCAATTTCATAACAAATTTGTCTCTGATCATAACTCGGACAATGTCTTCTTTGGCAGCTGGCAAAAGTAAATCCTCAGCAATGGTGTGAGGTTTCATAGCTCTGGCGATTCTGAGTGCCATCAAATATGAAGCTTCAACAGCTGCTACATTTTGTTTGTGGTACTTGCCACCAGTGTCAAGTCTGGCTTTCTTTTTTTTTAATCCTCACTCGAGGACATCTTTCCATATTTTGTTCAGATAGAGTAGGAGGGAGGGAAGGAGGGAGAAAGAGAGAGAGAAACATCAACGTGAAAGGGACACATCGAGTGGTTGCCACCTGCACGACCCAACCAGGGCCGGGGACAAACTGCAACCGGGGTACGTGCCTTAGTGGGAACTGAACCTGGGTCTCTCTGGACCACAGGCTGACGCTTAACCGCTGAACCAAACCAGCCAGGGCTCAAGTCTGGCTTTCTTGAGTCCATCAGCTTTGCTTCTAAAATAGTTGACATCCTTGCTGGGAAAAATTGGATGCTTGCTATCAAAATGGCATTTTAGTTTGTTTGGCTTCATAGATTCGGCTGATAGAACTTCACAACAAATAACACATTGTGGTTTCTCAATTCCTGCTTTAATTATTGAGGTAAAACCATACTGTAAAAAATCCTCATTGTATTTCTTTTCTTAATGTTCTTCTCTACATGATCCATTGTCATGAGATGGTTTGGTAATGAAAATAATATATAACAATAGCTTTAATAATACAAAAGATGATACATGGCATAGTTTAGTCAATACAGTTCATTAAAGTTTCCTATGATTTACCACTCTGTGTGTGGTTTTTTTTTTTTTTTTTTACATAACTGTTACTATCACAAGGGCGCAGTATTCACACCAAACACAGCTGAATATATAAAGACCGATCAGCATCCAGATTAAGTTCCAATGGTACAGATTTTTTTTTTTTTGCAGTAGTTGATGATTTTAAAGTGCATGATTTTACATTTACCCAGTAATTATAATTCATGAAGTGTCGTTTCACCTCCAATACTGCTGCTTTCAACAGAGTAGCTGCTTTCTACACAGTAGCTGCTCTCTACACATGTGTGACTAGTCCACATAAGTACATTATGGCGTCAACCCTGTCACATACACCTGTATTTGTATGGGGTGTATCTGATGGGGTTGGCGTGTTGATGTCATCATGCTGGTACTTGTCTGTAGGTGTATCTGCATGTGGGTGGACCCACCTAAAGATGGATAGGGGAGTGGTGTCTTGGTTCCTAAGACCATGGTGATGACATCAACACGCCAACCCCAAAGGTTGAGAACCGCTGTGATATTCTATCCCCAGGAACATGTGTTATACTACCACAGGCAGGCAGATCCTGGCCATGATTAGTTGCTGGTGGAGACCATATTAAAGATCTCCTGAATGTCAATCCGGTCACATCCACATGTCATTGTTTTCTTTCCTCTTTTGGCTTTGAGTCCTCTCTAATTTATAATGGTAGCTATAATTTATCTGATATCTCTGGTCAGATCTAGCTTAGACCAAATTACACATCTTAATTTTGCACAGATGATTCAGTGGTGATCAATTCCACTCTACAAAGGAGTCCACAGAAGGATTTCTTTAAATAGAAAACTTCCTCATTGCCCTGAAAACAATTCACTTTATATAAAATTCATTTAGATATAAGATTTCCCTTTCCACTTTTGTTTTTGCATTTAGACATAAACCTTTGTTTATGACTGACTGTGCAGGCTGTGCCTAGCTGAAGGAGTGGAAATGGGGCTAAAATCCAGTCTAGGCTGTGTCCCCCAAGTTGGAGCACAGTGCACCTTCTAACTTGTATATCAGAGTGGGTGCCTTTTTATATTTGCATGAGGTTTCTGTTTGTGCCATCTACCTTCCTGCACATTATAGTTTTACAGCAACCTGTTGCTTGGCTTTGGGTTTTATGGAATGCTTACAACAAGGTTTTTTTTTTTGTTGTTGTTGTTCAGATAGAGTGGGAGGGGGAGAGAGAGAGAGAGAGAGAGAGAGAGAGAGAGAGAGAAGGAGAGAGAGAAAAACATCGACGTGAAAAGGACACATCAAGTGGTTGCCACCCGCACGACCCAACCAGGGCTGGGGACAAACTGCAACTGAGGTACATGCCCCTAGTGGGAACCAAACCCAGTTCTCTCGGGACTACAGGCCAAAGCTCTAACCGCTGAGCCAAACTGGCCAGGGCACAAGATTTTATAGTGTGTCGTTCCATTTAAGTCATGCCACAGACTTTCTATGGACCCACATCTTTGGTTAAAATTAAACATGGTACAAAGAAGGTCATGGTTGGATATTATGTCTCTTTCTTTGCTCCATTAGGTCATCCAGGAACTCAGATTCTTTCCATCCTGTGGTTCTTCCATGAATTGTCCTCAGATACACAGTAGGAACTTGGTTGCCTCCATGTCCAAGTTCCAGCCAGCAAAAGGGGGAGGAGGAAGGCTAGTGCAAGTAGGTTTGTGTTTAAAGAGATGACTTCCAAATTGCCCTTATGTTTACTTGAATTCTATTGGCTCAAACATAGTCACATGGCCACAACAGGCTGCCAGGGCTCCTGGAATATGTAGTTTCTAGCTGGGGGGACATTTGTAAAATTCAGAGGTTGTATAAATTGTTGTTGTTAATTCTCACGAGAGGTATTTTTTCCCATTGATTTTTTAGGGAGAGTGGAGGGGAGGAGGGAGAGAGGGAGGGAGTTAGGAAGAGAAAGAGAAAGAGAGAGAGAGAGAGAGAGAGAGAAGCATTCATGTGAAAGAGACACATTGTGAGAGAGACACATCGATTGGTTGCCTCCTGCATTTGCACCAACCCAGGGGAAGATAGAACCAGCAACCCAGGTATCTGTCCTTGACGGGGAATCTAACCTGCATGACCCTTTGGTGTGTAAGATGATACTCTAACCGCTGAGCCACACTGGCCAGAGTGGGGGTTGTACTACTAAAAGGAATAAAAGAAGAGTGGATTCTGGGTTGGTTGGAGGCAGTAAGCCCCTTGAGGATAAGGACTAGGCCACTGATTTTTTTTTTCAGAGAATAGTATTTATTATTATTATTTTTTCTTTTAAAACTTATCTTTATTGTTGACTGTATTACAGATGTCCCCTCCATTTTTCTCCATTGACCCTCCTCTTTCGTCCCCTTCCTGCCATCCCTACACTATTGTCTGTGTCCATTGGTTATGCATATATGCATATATGTTCTTTGGTTTATCTCTTGCCATCCTCCCTTCCCCCTCCCCTTTGAGGTTCATCAGTCTAACAACCAATTTTTTTTTCTTTTTCTAATTTTAAAAATATGGAACACTTCAGGAATCCGCGTGTCATCCTTGCGCAGGGGCCATGCTAATCTTCTCTGAATCGTTCCAGTTCTAGTACATGTGCTGCCGAAGCGAGCACATAACAACCAATTTATACTTATTTCCTTTACCTTTTTCACCCTCCCCCCCAGAACCCCTCCCCTTAATCTGGCACAAATCTCCTAAAATGCTCGTAATTTTCTGAATGATAGGGATGATAGGTAATCTTTTGTTATAATATTTGGGTTTAGTCCCAGGTTCCTGACCAAGAACTTCTAAAACCCTTGGAATCTCCAGAATGATGAGTGTCTTTGGTATGCTAATGAATAACAGGTGGCTGGGGCTCCTAGGTAGTTTCAGGATGGGAGCTGGAAGCCAGAAAGATCAAGACATAATTAGAGGGTTGGAACTTCCAGTTCCACTCCCCTAACCTTTGGGGAGGAGAGAGGGACTGAAGAGTGAGTCAATTACCAATGACTGGCTAATGATTTAATCAATCATGCCTACATAATGTAACCTCCATCACATCCCTTAAACTGTGGGCTTCAAAGAATTTCTGGGTTGGTGAATGCATCCATGTGCCAGGAAGGTGACACACCCCAACTCCATGGGACAGAAGGTCCTGTACTTGGGACCCTTCCAGACTTCTCTCTATGTACCTCTTCAATCTGGCTGTTATTTGTGTACTTTATAATGTCCTATATAATAAACCAGTAATAGTAATTAAGCCATTTTCCCTGAGTTATGTGAGCTGATCTAGCAAATTATTGAGCCTGGGGAGAGAATCATGGGATCTGACTCAACATCTGGACACCCAGTTGGTGTCTGGAGAGTTGGAAAATTGGTTTGTTGGTGTGAAAACCAACACAAACATATAATGTCAAAAGTATTGAGTAAAGCCCTGGCCAGTTTGTCTCAGTGGTTAGTGTCCATGGACCAAAGAGTCGTGGGTTCGATTCTGGTCAATGGCATGTACCTTGGTTGCAGTTTGGTCCCTGGCCCTGGTCAGGGTTGTGTGTGAGGCAACCAATTGATGTGTCTTTCTCACATCAATGTTTCTCTCTTTCTCTCTCTCTCTCTCTCTCTCTCTCTCTCTCTCTCTCTCTCTCTCCTCCCTCCCTCCCTCCCTCCCTCTCTATCTGAAGATAAAGGAAAAATATCCTTGGGTGAGGATTTAAAAAAAAGTGTTGAGTAAAAACATTTCAGTAGTGCCCTGGCCGGTTTGGCTCAGCGGTTAGAGCGTCGGCCTGCGGTCCAGAGAGACCTGGGTTCTGTACCCGCTAAGGGCACGTACCTTGGTTGCAGTTTGTCCCCGGCCCCGGTTGGGTCCTGTGGGTGGCAACCACTCGATGTGTCCCTTTCACGTCGATGTTTCTCTCTCTCTCTCTCTCTCTCTCTCTCTCTCTCTCTCTCTCTCTCTCCCCCCCTCCCACTCTATCTGAACAAAAAATGGAAAAATATGCTCGGGTGAGGATAAAAACAACAACAATATTTCAGTAGTGACCTAATTTTGAAATATGTTCTCTGTAGGTATCAAGTTAAAATAAGGTCATTAATACGGGGTGGGGGTTGCTAGTAGAATATGACTGGTAACCTTATAAGATGTTACAGAGAGAGACAGATGCAAGGTAACCAAGTGAAAATGGAGGTAGAGATTGAAGTGATGTTGCCACAGCCAAAAAATGCCTAGGGCCACCAGAAGCTGGAAGAGGCAAGAAGAATCCTCTCTTAGAGACTTCAGAGGGAGCATGACCCTGCCAACACCTTGATTTCAGATTCTTGGCCACCAGAACTGTGAGAGAATAAATATACCTGATGTTTTAAGCCATCCACTTTGTGGTTCTTTGTTACAGCAGCCCTAGAAAACTAACAGAATAGTAGAGCAAGACAATTGAATATTCTTTTGATTCCCAAGTGATTGAACAGAAAGAAGCTCCCAGGCACACCTGGACTACTTACTTGAAGGCAGTTACCTGAGAAAGGGTCATAGTTCTATATTCTTTTAACTGTGTATATTTTTGGGTGTCTGTTATAGCAACTTAGTTTTCTTACTTTGTTAATAAACTGTACAAGATTGAACACTGAAGTTTCTCCCAGAAGCTGCCCTTTCACTCCCCCTCCCACTCTTACCTTCTCCCTGCCCCCCTTCTTGCTCATTCCATCTGTTTCAGGAGGATACTTTTCTCCTGTCTGGGAATATACCTTGTTTACTGCTGTAGCTTTGTGACTGCTTCTGAGTGTTGCTTTTGAGAAAGAATTATAGAAATTGTAAGAGATGTATGTATGTGACATTTGGCATCCTGTAACACCAACCAGATTGCTAGTTGTTTTGGGAAGGTTTTGGAGAACAGAGAATGAATCAACCTTTATTACAGTGGAAACTCTGTTCTTGAACTTAGTTTGTTCCAGAAGGCTGTTTGAGAAACGATTTGTTCAAAAACCAAATCATATTTTTCCCATGAAAAATAATATAAATTGAATTAATTCATTCCAGACCCCTAAATGAGTCCCTGTTTTAACCTTTCTATGTCCATGTCTAATGTACTGTTTAATCTAGAAGCAAATACTTCTTTTCTTAAATTTATCGAACCATCCCGATAGGCTTAAATGGATCATTGTCAGCACTTGTTCCAGGGGTGCAGCACTTTCAGCTCTTCACAATCACTGCTTCCAAAATGCTATCATTGGCAACTGCTTTTTTGTTTATCCAAATCAACAACAGTTTTTCTACCTGTTTAATTGCCTGCAATCATTGTTTTGTGAGTACTTTTACACCCTTAGCAACATCAGCACACCTGATGGCCTCTTTATGCTTTAAAATTGTGCTAATCATCCATTTCACAAGCAGCAAAAGCAAAAAAAAAAAAAAAAAAAAAAAATCCACAAAAAACCCCACGGAAATATTCACAGCACAATTTCCTGAGATGTTAACAATGTGAAATTTAGCAGTAAACTTATTCACATTCTCTCCTTCTTCATGGCCTGAGAGACGCTTTTTGTCAAGCTGATGTATCAGCATGAAAGTGTTATCAGGTGGAGAACTGAAGTTTTGTTCAAAAACTGAGATATTTTTCCCATAAGCAACTTGATGGAGAACTGAATTGTTTGAGATGGTGAAACTGGATAACAAACAGGTCCAGGCTGCCTCTCATTAATTGAGCCAATTAAGCAGAGATGTTTGAATCGTAGTTGAGTGATTATTTCAGTAATGCTGGCAGTATGGGAGAGCAGTGGGTCATCCCTGAAAAATCTGCTCTCAGCTGTTAGCTGGCTGCTTAGAAGGCATGAAAGACAAAGACTACGTGGGGAAGAGCAGGTAGGCAAAAAAATAAAAAAATAAAAATGGACAAAGTAGTTATAGGTGATAACAATCACAAGGAAGGAGTACGGGCTGGGGTTGCAAAAGGGTGGTCACCAGGGCATTGCCTCCAAGATTTCAATGTCCGGATCACAGGGTTGTTAATCTTTCCATGATGTTGAGCAGTTTCCCCTTGTTCTCAGAGAAGGAGAATGGACAGCATTCCTGAGGTAAACTCCCAGGGTTTACAGCTCCCAGCCAGGAGAGAATGTGCTTTCTTTAATCAGAACCGAACAATCACGATGAACAGAGCAAGGATGTTAACATTTCTAGTTCTTATAACTATGACTAGTACCTCACTATGACTAATTCCCTATTATTTTATCATCTCCTCCCTGCCCTTATCAATGGGAGATGTTCGAGAACTGGGG
This sequence comes from Molossus molossus, assembly GCF_014108415.1. NCBI lineage: Eukaryota > Metazoa > Chordata > Mammalia > Chiroptera > Molossidae > Molossus > Molossus molossus. The sequence continues at coordinate 70,569,021 of NW_023425377.1, read as the reverse complement.
TTTGACTGTATTTGTAAGTAAAATTAGAAGAATTTCAAGCTCTCACTATTTTCTGCCCTAAACATGTTATTCAAATAAGTGGCAGAAGAATGTTGTTTGAATCTGTATTAGAGAATTATGGGGACATAAATCTAGGTGTCAGTTAGTGAAATTTAAAATGAAAATTTTTTTAACTCTTAGAGGAGGTACAGTGTAGTCATTAAGAGGGCAAACATTGGTGCTGGGCTGTCTGGTTGGAGCCTTATCTCTACCATTTCCTGGCTATGTGACCTTGGGAGAGCTGCCTTACTTCTCTGCACCTCATTTTTCTCATCTTAGTTTGGGTCCCCTTGAGATAAGGACTTGGAATCAGGTTGGGAGGTGTCAAAGAAAACTTGTACCAGACAGTGTTAAATAGACAAGGAAGACTATTGCAATGGGGGAGAGAGATTGAACTCAACTCCTAGTGCAGCAAGGGCAGCTGGGAGTTATAGCCAATGGGCAAAGTAGGGGAATCAGTTGATAGGCAATCAGTTGAAAAGAACTTGGTGAGATATCAAGGGTCTGGGGTTCTTGCTAAACTGGGCTCAGCACACCAAGGATGAAGCCTAATCAGGAAGAGGACTTAGAGAAGCCCAACTAAAGTTTGTTCAAGGAGGGAGGATCCTTGTCAGAAGTGACTTTAAAAGTGCTTTTATTTCTTTTCTTTATTGATTTTGGAGAGAGAGGAAGGGAGAGGGAGAGAAAGATAGAAACATCGATTGGCCGCGTCCTGCATGCCCCTCACTGGGGATCAGGTCCACAACCCGGGCATGTGCCCTGACCGAGAATCGAACCAGTGACCTCTTGGTGCATAGGTCGACGCTCAACCACTGAGCCACACCGGCCAGGCCAGAAGTGACTTTAGGGAGTAGAAGTGAGAGAGCTTGGAGAGTATGTCCAAAAAGGAGGAAAAGCAACGGAAGGTGTATTATTGAGGCCACAATTGGGTAAAGCTTTGTCCCAACAGTGTCTGTTTGAAAGCTGGAAGCAGGAACATTTATCCACTGGATCACATTCTCCATTGGTTGAGGGTTGAAACCTGGAACGTTTCTTTTAAAACTTTTCATTTTAAAATAATTTTAGACTTGTAGGAAGGTTGCAAGGATATTACAAACAATCCTTGTATACCCTTAACACAGCTTCTCAAAATGTTAACATCTTTCATAACTAAGATTTACCCAGACTAAGAAATCCACATTAGTACCTTTTAAATAATTTAATGGGTTTTCCACAGATGTCCTTTATTTAGCCCAGGAACCCATCCAGGACAACACACTGCAACCAAAACAAAACAAAACAAAACAAAACAAAAACAGAAAACAAAACAAAAACAAAACAAAACAAACAAACAAACAAACAAAAAAACGCAGGTTTGGCTGCCTGCCACAATAAAAGCCAAACTCGTGAGACAGGTGCTTGTGCAAAAGGAATGAGGTTTATTCAGGTACTGTGTGACCTGGGAGAATGGAGCACTCCCATCTCAAAGAGCATCTTCCCTTACTGCTCAAGCTGGTGGTTCTTATAGGGATAGGAAGGGGAGGGCTTTTTTTCCATCCAGTTATCTTGCTAGCTTTTGATGCTCTCGGGCCCTGTTCATCTTTCTAGCTTTTAGCACACTGGGGCCCTATTCATTCATTTTCTAGCTATGGGTGTGCTCTTTGGCCCTTTGGGGTCCTGTTCATTAATCTTCCTAGCTTTTGTCATGCTTGGATCCTGTCCATTCGTACTTCTAGCTTTTGGCCCACTCATTGTAAGAACCTCCCTGGGTGCCATCTTGGCCAGTGGGGGAGACTCCCTGATGCTCCCTGATTATCTACTGTAGTGCGGAGGTAGGGCTGCTGGACCTGCCATCAGTAAGCCTGGAGGTGCTGAAGCCCTCAGCCCACCTGCCAATGCTGGACATAGAACCTACACATCTGGGGGAGCCAGTTGTAGTCTGGATCTCATGTGCCTATATCCTCTGTGCAGCCTTGGGGCCTGCCAGGCCCACTCGGACTGTGGGCTGCTTATAACAATTTCATTGAGTTGTTGAGTCTCCTTTGTCTCTTGTACTCTGTGACAGTTCCTCAGTGTTTACTTGTCTTTCTTGATGTTAACATTTTTGAAGTGTACTGCCAGGTATTTTGTAGAATGTTTTCTCACATTTACATTGAAATTATGAAATATTTTTTACAACTGTGTACAAAGAAATGACTATAGTTCTATACCTGGAAAATCAGTTTTGCTGATAAATTGTGGTAAAATAAATGTAATATAGATTGTACTATCTTTAAAAAAATTTTTTTTCTCTTTATTGATTTTAGAGAGAGAGGAAGGTAGAGGAAAAAAGAGATAGAAACATCGATGAGAGAGAACATAGATTGGCTGCCTCCTGCATGTGCCCAACCTGGGCATGTGCCCTGACTGGGAATCAAACTGGTGACCTCTTGGTGCATGGGTCGATGCTCAATCATTGAGCCATACCGGCTGGGCTAGATTGTACTATCTTAATCATTAATTTTTGTTGTTGTTGTTAATCCTCGCCAAAGGATATTTTTTTCTTTGTTTTTTAGAGAGAGTGGAAGAAGGGGGGGAGGGGAGAGAGAAAGAAACACTGATGTTAGAGAGACACATCAATTGGTTTCTTCCTGCACCTGCCCTGACCGGGGCCAGGGATTGAACCTGCAATCCAGGTACATGCCCTTGACCAAGAATCTAACCTGCAACCCTTCAGTGCATAGGCCGGTACTCTAACCACTAAGTCACACCGGCCAGGGCCTATCTTAACCATTTTTTAGTGTATAGTTCAATAGAATTAAGTACATTAACACTGTTGTGTAACCATCACTACCATCCATCTCTGGAACTTTTTTCAGCTTGCTAAATTTAAACTCTGTCCCCGTTAAACACTAACTCTCTATTCCCCTCTTCTGCCAGCCTCTGGCAGCCATCACCTACCTTTTTTTGTCTCCATATAATTTGATTATTCTAGGTATGAAGTTATTCATTTCTGGGCAGGAATTCATAGAAGTGATATTGTGTCCTTGTTCAGGCTACAATAACAAAAATACCGTAGACTGGATGGCTTAAACAACATGCATGTATTTCTCACAGTTCTGAAGGCTGAAAGCCCAAGATCAAGGCACAGGAAGATTTGGCATCTGGTGAGGATGGGCTTCCTGGTTCATAGATGCTGTCTTCTTTCTGTTGCCGTCACATGGCAGAGGGGATGAGGGAGCTATCTGGGACCCCATTTACAAGGGCATTAATCCCATTCATGTGGGTTCCACCCTATGTCCTAATCACCTCTCAGAGACCTCCCCCCACCTCCAGCCTGGCCAATTTGGCTCAGCAATTGGAGCATCGGCCCATGGACCAAAGAGTTGCGGGTTTGATTCCAGTCAAGGGCATGTACCTTGGTTGCAAATCGTACCTGGCCCTGGTCCGGGACGTGCAGGAGGCAGCTAGTCAATGTGTCTCTCTCATATGGATGTTTTTCTCTCTCTCTCCCTCTCTTCCTCCCTCCCACTCTGTCTGAAGATAAATGGAAAAATACCCGGACTTCCAGTCAAGATGGCAGCGTAGGTAATCGCTGTATTACCTACTCCCACAACCACATCAAAATTACAACTAAACTACAGAACAACCATCATTCGGAACCACCTGAAATCAAGCTGAATGGAAGTCCTACAACTACGAAATTAAAGAAGAAGCCACGTAGAGACAGGTAGGAGGGGCGGAGGTGCAGACGGGCTGATTCCACACCCAGTTGTGGCGGATAAAAATAAAGAGGGACATCTCAGCTGTGAAGGTCCTCCCTCAGAAATGAGGGGTCCCCATCTCATACCAGGCACCCAACTCAGGGTTCCAGTGCCAGGAAGAGCAGTCCCTATAACTTCTGGCTGTAAAAACCATAGGCTGAAGGAGGCTGGGGCTTCAGGAGCCCCAGGCAGCTCCTCTTAAAGGGCCCGCTCACGGACTTACTTGGACTTGCTCCCTCTGAGCTCCAGCGTGGGGGAGGCAGCTTGAAAGGCACCGGAGACACATGGGGAAAAACTGAGTTGTTTGGCATCAGGGCAAGGACTGGAGAGGCAGCTTTCTCCCGGACAGATGTGCTCTTGGAGGCCTTTGTTCCTTTGGTGAGCCCTTCCCCCACCAGGCCAGCAGACGGCAGCCATATCTGGGACTTTAGCAACGTGGTTCACACTATTTACCCCACCCTGCTGATTCCCTGAGGCCCTGCCCCACTGAACTTTCAGGCCCACCCAACTTTCAGGCCCACCCAAGCTGTTCCCAACTGCTTTACCATAGGAATGGCCTGTCCTGATTCAGATTTTTCTAAATTATCTCAAACAAGCAGCATCTGGTCTCAATGAGCCCCATACCTCTTGTTAAGTGGTCCTAGGCCTGGCACTAGAAGTAGCTAGCCTAGGTTCACAACTTGGTTTTGCCTGGGCACCTCCAAGCCCAGCACAAGAAGCAGCCATCTGCAGACGGCTTTCTAGCTTATGCCTGGTGGCCCTAGGTAGAACATAGAAAGTGGCTGACCTTGCCCCAGAGCCAGCACACCCAGTGGACAGCTTCAGACCACTGTGAAGCACCATCACCCAACCACCTCCAAAAGTGACACATTTAAGGAATGGACTCAGTGGGTACAAGAGCATTGCTGAAGTAAGTCTTGCTCTGTGTGGTGGCCCCTAGTCAGAGGTTGGTAGATAGTGGGCATAGTCAGTCCTTGCAGTTGATCAGCCTGAGTAAAACCCTCTCATTGATATGCCAACAGCAATCAAGACTCAATGACAACAGAAGGATGTAAAGTCCAATATGAGGAATGTACCATAAGGACCCACCTGGAGACCAGGGAGGCAGTGCCTCTGGACCCTACAGGACACCTACTATAATAGGCCACCCTAGGAAGCCCAGGAGACACAGCAACTCTATCTAATACATAGAAACAAACACAGAAAGGCAGCCAAAATGAGGAGACAAAGAAACATGTCCCAAAAGAAAGAACAGAAAAAATCTCCAGGAAAAGAACTAAACGAAATGGAGATAAGCAATCTAACAGATGCAGAGTTTAAAACACTGCTTATAAAGATGCTCAATTAACTTAGTGAGAACTTCATTGAACTTACTGAGTGCCCCAAGAGCGTAAAAAAGGACCAGTCAGAAATGAAGGAGGCACTAACTTAAATAAAGAATAATTTACAGAGATTCAGTAGTAAAGTAGGTAAAGCCAAGAAGCAAACCATCTATTTGGAATATAAGGAAGCAAAAAACACCCAATCAGAACAGCAAAAAGAAAAAAGAATCCAAAGAAAAAAATGAGGATAGTGTAAGGAGCCTCTGGGACAACTTCAAGCATACTGATATTCACATCATGGAGGTGCCAGAAGGAGAAGGGAAAGAACAAGAAATTGAAAACCCATTTGAAACAATAATGACAGAAGACTTCCCTAATTTGGTGAAGGAAACAGACATACAAGTCCAGGAAGCACAGAGAGTCCCAAACAAGATGAAACTCAAGAGGCCCACACCAAGACACATCATCATCAAAACGCAAAAGGTTCAAGACAAGGAGAGAATCTTAAAAGCAGCAAGAGAAAAGCAGTTAATTACCTACAAGGGAGTTCCCATAAGACTGTCAGATGATTTCTCAAAAAAAACTTTGCAGGCCAGAAGGGAGTGGTGAGAAATATTCAGAGTGATGAAAAGGAAGAACCTACAACCAAGATTACTCTATCCTGCAAAGCTATCATTTAGAATCAATGGACATATAAAAAGTTTCCCAGACAAGAAAAAGCTAAAGGAGTTCATCACCACCAAACCAGTATTATATGAAATGTTGAAGGGTCTTCTTGAGGAAAAAGAAGATTAAAAAATATGAACAAACAAAATGTCAAAAAAACACCTATGGGCAATTGAATCTACAAACAAAATGAACAAGTAGAACAGAAACATTCTCAGATACAGGGAACATTTTGTTGGTTGCCAGATGGGAGAGGGGTTGGGGGAATGGGTGAAAAAGGTGAAGGGATTAAGAAGTACAAATTGGTTGTTAGACTGACAAATCTCAAAAGGAATGGGAGGGCATTGGAAGAAATAAACCAAAGAACTTATATGCATATATGCATAACCAATGGACACAGAAAATAGTGTGCAGAAAGGCAGGAGGGGGGCAGGAGCAGGGAGGAGGGGGTCAATTGGGCAAAAAGGAGGAACATCTGTAATACATTCAACAATAAAGATAAATTTAAAAAAAATATCCTTGGGTGAGAATTAAAAAAAAAAAAAGACCCACCTCCAAATACCATCACATTGGGAGTTACGTTTCTACATATGAATATTGAGTGGGGTCACAAACATTCACTGTATAGCAGTACTTTTGAGTATATCTTATTAGGGACTGCATGATATGATAACATCAATGTTAACCATAACCAGTTGCATACTGGGGTCTTTAAACTCACACTTTCTCCAACCCTGCAGGTTAGAGAAGGCTGAAAAAGTAGAAAGATGTGAGATGTGACACTGTTAACAAGAGGTGACAGAGAGCTTGCAACAACTGTCCCCAAGGCTGAAAGCAGAGTGGACTGGGGGGGGGGGCAAGGGGCAACAGAGGGTCAGCTGGAGAGATGATTAAAAGCCCATCAGTTCACAGGGGTATGGTCAAAATGAAATAGATTAATGCACTTCCTGGTACATAGCAAGTGTTCCATAGGTGTAGCCACTGCAACAAGATTCCAACATCAGGGTACATTTGTCTGATCAAATTGTGAACCCCACAAGCTAGCCTGGTGGCAGCATCTTTATTTCTTAGCATGTTCCAAGACGAATGAAGCTAACCAGTCCCAGTAGCTCTGAGACCAAAAATTTTGTGCCCTTCAAGAAATATTTCAGAGCCCTGGCCAGTTAGGCTCAGCGATTTGAGCATCGGCCAGCAGACCAAAGGGTCGTGGGTTTGATTCCTGGTCAAGGGCTGTACCTGGATTGCAGGTTCAATCCCCAGCCCCAGCTGGGGTTGTGCAGGAGGCAACCAATTGATGTGTCTCATATCAATATTTTTCCCTCCCCCTCTCCCTTCTTCTCTTCCACTCTGTCTAAAAACAATGGCAAAATATCTTCAGGTGAGGATTAACAAATAAAAAAATAAATATTTCAGAAATAAAAGAACTAACAAAAGCCCTGGCCGGTCTGGCTCAGAGGTTGGAGCGTTGGCCTGCGGACTAGAGAGTCTCGGGTTCGGTTCCGCTAGGGGCACGTACCAAAAAAAGAAAGAATAATAAATAAATAAATAAATAAATAAATAAATAAATAAATAAATAAATAAATAAATAAAACAGTTAAAAAAAACAACTAACAAAAGTAAAATAACTGAAGCTCAAGGACTTGGTACATCCAGATTCTACTCCTGCCTCATAGTATATAAAGTCTATTCTCCACACAGCAGCCAGAGGGAGCCTTTGTTTTTCCTTTTCAGCAAGGTTTTCAGATTTTTATATCACTTTAATTTTGCTTTAAAAAATTGAAGCTAAGTTCACAAAACATAACATTAACCATTTAAAAATGGACAATTCAGTGTTATTTAGTACATTCACAGTGTTGTGAACCCATCACTTCCACCTAGTTCTAGAATGTTTTTGTCACCCCCAAAGAAAACCCTGTACTCAGTAAACATGAGATGAATGCAATAGCCAGAACTCCCATAGTATGGGGGATACTTGGAAGGTGTTTTATGGGTGGTGTGGGGCTGCACCCTTATATTTCTCTACTTTGCTTTTCTTCCTCTTCTCTCTCTCTTTTTTTTAGTTCACATCTTTTATTAACCTATATACAATTACTTGTCTTCTAGTTTGTTGAAGCAATAGGTCAGACAACATTTGCTATAATAATGGCTGTCAAAGTGACTGGCTGTAAGAACTCCAGCATCACATTCATCCATCTGAGGGCACTCCCAATGGAGGCAACTGATTTTGCCATTCTCATCTACTTTGTAATATTTCAGGACAGCTTAACCTTCTTTCTCTTATGCTTATTCTTCTTGGGAATGGTACAAGATTTCTTCTTCCTTTTCTTAGCACCATCACGAAGTCTCAACACAAGGTGAAGAGTGGAATTCTTTTGAATGTTGTAGTCAGACAAAGTATGTCTATCTTCCAGTTTCTTGCCAGCAAAGATCAGTCTTTGCTGGTCAGGAGGAATTCCTTCCTTATCCTGGATTTTGGCTTCTACATTTTCTATTGTATCCGAGGGTTCAACACAGGCCTTGGCTTCCCAACATCATCTTCCCCTCTTCTAATTTAGGTTTTAGCTAAGTAAACAATAAATCACTTACTGATTTGTTTATGGACAGTCATTTATTTTGTTAGGCTTTGGACCAGATGGTGAAGACACAGGAATGGAAAAACTTGTCCTTGCCTTCAAGGTAGTTACTCTTGGTAGAGGAGACAGATGAAGCAATTCAACATGGTATATATCAGATACCTCAGAGACTGTAAACAATGACCCCCTACCTGTGTTTGTAAATTAAGTTTTATTGGAACACAGCCATGCCCATTTGCTTAGTATTGCCTATGGTTAATTTCACGCTACAGCCTACAGAATTGAGTCATTGCAACAGAGTTCATCTGGCCTAAAAAGCTGAAAATATTTAGTACCTGACCATTTTAGGAAAAAGTGCCAACCTATGGTATATATAATTATGGCACATTTGAAGTGGACAGAGAGCCCTGGCAACTGAAACCGAGGAGGGCATTTAATAGCTGGGGATGGGGAAGATGCAGAGGCAAGGCTTGCTGGTGCTGAAATTTAGGTCCATATATGCATAAATCTTAAGCATTTGGCTCAATGAATTTTTGCACATGTGTACACTTATGTAACCACCACCAGGATCAAGACATAGAATACCTCCAGCCCTCAGGAGGCTCCCAAATCATTCGTGTAAGTGGTCCTGTGCTGTAAATCACGTGCTTCATCCAGCTTTCCATTCGCATGCTGTACTGTGCCCTCCCAGCTTGCTAGCCTTGATGCTGCCTGGAGTTCCATTGGCAGGTGTGTGTGTGTGTGTGTGTCTGAAAGGCTCTATGACTGAGGTTCTCACCAGCTGGAGGTAGAGATGCACTTTAGATTCTGGTGCATGACACCCTCAGGAGGGCCCAGGAGATCTGTCAACACATCTGGAGTTCTTTTATTACCTTTCTTTCTAATTTGCTCCATGAGTGGGGACTTATTAAAAAATCCTACCTTGCCCTGGCCAGTTTGGCTCAGTGCTTGAGTGTTGGCCTGTGAACCAGACAATCCTGGGTTTGGTTACCTCTAGGGGCACGTACCACCAAAAAAAAAAAAAAAAAATCCTACCTGGATATTCATTATTTAATTTGTATCTACCCCAAAGAATCAGAAACATGTATTTTGGAAACAAAAAAAGTGTACACAAATGTTTATAGCAGCATTATTCACAATTGCCAAAATGTGGAAACAAGCCAAATGTCATCAATGGATGAAGAGATAAAGAAAATGTGGTCCACTCATACAGTGGAATATTATTCAGCCATAAAGAGGAATGAAGTACTAACATATGCTATAACAGGGATGAACCTTAAAAACACTGCATTCAGCCCTGCTGGTTTGGCTCAGCGGTTAGAGAGTTGGCCTGCGGTCCAGAGAGATGGGGGTTCGGTTGTGTTTTGTCCCCTGGTTGGGTGGTGCGGGTGGCAACCACTCAATGTGTCCCTTTCACATCCATGTTTCTCTCTCTCTCTCTCCCTCCCGCTCTATCTGAACAAAAAATGGAAAAAAATGTCCTCGGGTGAAGATAAAAAAACAAAACAAAAACACTACATTCAGTGAAAGAAATCAGACACAAAAGGTTTAGAGTGTACGATTACACTGATATGAAATGTCCAGAACAGGCAAATACATAGAGACAGAAAGCAGATTGCCAGAGGCTGGGGAGGAGGAAATGGAGAGCCGGCCAGCCACACTGAACTTTGAGCTGTTTTTTTGTCCTGTGGGCGTCTGTACAACCTTTTCATCAGCCTTGACTTTCTGTTTACATAATCTCTTTCGTACTCAATATTCAGCTCAAGCATCACTTCTTTTCAGAAGTATTTTTTAAAAATATGTTTTTATTGATTCTTAGAGAGAGAGGAAGAGAAAAGGAGAGAAACATCGATCAGCTGCCTCCTGCATGCCCCCTACTGGGGATCAAGCCTGCAACCTGGGCCTGTGCCCTGACCAGGAATAGAACTGGTGACCTTTCTGTGCACAGGACAATGCTCAGCCAGCTGAGCCACACTGACCAGGGCCCAGATTTTTTTCTTATTGTCTGAGTTAGGTGACTCTACCTCTGTGAATTAATGGCACTTATCACAATGTTGTAATTATTATCTTGTTCCTCAATGGGGCAGTATAGCACAGTGGCTAAGAACTTAAACTGTGGAGCCACTGAATTAGAATTCTGGCTTTGCTCCGAATTAGCTATTCACACAACCTCTGTGGTTGTTTAGAAGTAGATCTAAAAAGGGGGAAACGTTAGTATCTATCTTTCTTCTAGCATCCTTATAAGTTTCAATGAATATATATATGTATTTTTTTTCTGTGCATGGCATGTAATGAATACAATGTAAATGCTAGTTGTTATAGCAGTCAGCTATTGCTCCATAAGAATAGAGCCCCCAAACTCAGTGTCTTGAAACAATAATATTTTATACTTAAAAAAAAAAATTTTTTTTTATCCTCACCCAAGGACATTTTTGTATTTATCTTCAAATAGAGCAGGAGGGAGATGGGGGGGAAGAGAGAGAAAGAGAAACATCAATGTGAGAGACACACATTGAGTGGTTGCCACCCACACGACCCCAATCAGGGCCAGAGATAAACTGCAACAGAGGTACATGCCCTTAGTGGGAACTGAACCTGGGACTCTCTGGTCTGCGGGCTGACACTCTAACCGCTGAGCCAAACTGGTCAGGGCTTTTTTCTTTTTAAATACAGGCATTCAAAGCTTTGCATTTCTCTCTAGTCATTGATTTAGCTGCATCCCACAGCTTTTTATAATGTTATATTTTCATTATCATTCAGTTAATAATATTTTCTAATTTTCACTGTGATTTGTTTCTTTGACCTTTAGGTTATTCAGAGATATGTGGCTAAATTTCCAAACAACAGGGACTTTTCTAGTTATCTTTTTGTTGTTCACTTGTAGTGTAATTCCATTGTGGTCATATTCTGTTTAATTATGGTCTTTCAAAATTTATTGGGACTTGCTTTACAGCACAGCATATGGGTTATTTTGGTGAATGTTCCAAATGTAACAATTGTTTATTCTCTCTCATATATCCAAGGTTTGGCTGGGACTTGGCTGATACAGGTGGGGATCAGCTGGGTAGCCTTGATTCATGTTTGAGCTTATCTCTGAAGATTGGGCTCAGTTTACTCTGCATGTGTTTATTCTGGGGCCTTGGCCACAAGAATAGCTGTTCTTGGTGAAGCTCTCCTCCTGGTAATAATGGAGACAACAGGGCAAATTGAAACACAGGGACTTTGGAGGTCCAGGCTTGTAAATGGCACAGCGATTCTTCCACTACATTCCATTGACCAAAGCAGGTCAGATGACCCAATGTCAAGGTGGAGTAACCATGTCTTTTATTTTCTGTATTCTGATGATTTGACATCTGGGGCTTTGCTGACTCTGGAGGGACTGCCCCTTCCAGGGTTAGCCAGTTCCTAGAGACAGTAAACAAGTTGCCATGAGTCCGCCTTTCATAGTCAAATCAACCAATCCAGGGCTTACATTCCAAATGCTTCCTTTATTGGGCTCTCACACTCTGGGCCACTATCCACTGGCCCTAATTGCCCCAGGGCCAGGTATCAAGCACCTAGGGGTAGCTCCTACATTCCAGCTCCCACAGAAATTATTTGAACTAGCCAATCCCAAGGCTGTTGACCCTGCCTCACCTGTTTTTTCCCATGGAAACCACAATAATATCTCCTGCTCACACTTCTCCCTCCCTCTGCCTCCTGGCTGATTCTGGTGCTTTCCCGTGTATCCCTGTGTGTTGGTGTGTCCCCTTCTTGGGAAATTTGAGTGATAAGTTATCTTTTCCATGGAAACTATCTTCTGATCTGTTGGCCGTACTATGCGTCCAGTAATATACTATATTTGAAAACACAAAGGGTGTGAACTCTGCCTCTAGTGAGAGAGACAGCAAAGTCTCATGGCACAGGGTGTGGGTTGAGAGAGGAATGAAGAAGAAGGACCAATACTCCCTCCTTGGACTATAAGCCTCCAGGCAGGAACTGGGAGAATCCATTGTGTGTACCAAAGCGTTCTAGCACCTGAACAGAAACACTCTATGAATGTATATCAAATAAATCAATTACTAATTGGAAGCCCGACTATTTTGGCACCCTGATAGACTCAGGTATGGTGGTGTTGCTTCCCAGACAGCTGAGAGACTGTCCTGGTGTCACAGCTGAGCATTTTGACCCAGATTTGGAAAGAGATGAAAAGGGTATGTATAACTTTTTTTAAAAAAATCCTCACCCAAGGATATTTTTTCAAATATCGTCAGATAGAGTTGAGGGGTGAGGAGAGAAACATCAATGTGAAAGGGACACACATAGGTTGGTTGCCTCCACACTACCTGGACCAAAGCCGGGGATGAATTGCAATCGAGGTACATGCCCTTGGCTAGAATTGAACCTGTGACTCTTAGATCCGCAGGCTGACGTTCTAACCACTGAGCCAAACCGGCCAGGGCAAGGGTATATTTTTTGTGCATGGCTTGTGCTCCCTCTCTTGTTTGCTTGATGTCTCCTCTTGATATCCAATCACTCCAGATGTCGGGGTCCCCACTCTGCACTGGCTTGACGTGCTGTGTGTGAGAAGGCATTTGGAACAGCTCTATCTTCGGACTTTGGCAGCATCACTATCCCACCCACCAACTCTCTCTACTCAATCCCAGAAGGGCAGAAAAGGTTCTACTTGTCCTGTGTATGGACCAGGCCCTCAGTTAGTCTTGCAGATGGTTCCATATTGACAGCCCTGTTTTACTTCAATTTGTTTTCTCAACAGCTTCAAAATAGTCTAACAACCCACATTCCAAGATTCCCAGCAAGCTTAAGGTTTTCTTAAGGCTCCAAATGGGTTTATACAACTCTTGAAAGTGTTCAGAAGGAGGAGCACAACTCTGTAATGTAAGGTATTGCTGAATAGATGCTTGCCAGTGGAGACTGAAAACGTAGAGCATTTGTGGCTAATGTGTAGTGGTCACCAAATATTTTCTGACTATCTCTAATTTTCTTCTCTTATTTATCTTTTTCAGGCTCTCACTAGGGGCACATTTTGATACCCATACCTGAAATAATAAAAATTCAGGCAATAGAGCCAGTGACTTCTTTTTTCAACATTTTATTTTGAAAATGTGCTAATCTGTAGAAAAATTACAAGAACACTACAATGAACACTCACAAACCCTTCACATAGAATCCTCAATTGTTAACATTTTCCACGTTGGTTTAATCTCTCTCTGTTTCTGTCTCTATTTTTGTCTCTTTCTGCTTGTTTCTCTCCCTTCATATCTATAAATATGTATATACACATATTTTACTATTATTGTTATTTTTTTTCCTGAACCTTTTGAGAGTTAGCTGCAGACATCTTGACCATTTGCTCCCAAATACTTCATGTGCATCTCTTAAGGACAAGAACATTCTCTTACATAACTATAATATAATGATCAACTTCAGGACATTTAAGATTGATCTAATTCTATTATCTAATATGTAGTCCATATTCAAATTTTGCCAAATGACTAAGTGATTTAAAAAATTATTTTCAATTTATTTAAAGGTTGCAGAAACAATACACAGAAAACATACTTCCTGTACATACATTCCTCAATGGTCAGCATTTCAGAGCTGTTTGAGTTTTTTACAGACACAATACCTGTCAGCCCATAACACTCTGAGTGTGTCTCCTTAGGCCAATAACCAATGCACAACTGTCAAAATCAGGAGAGCAAGTTTGCTCCAATATGACCATCTAAAGCTCAAATGCCATTGACATTTCACCAACAGCCCAAATGATGTTCTTTAGGATAAAAGGGTCCAATTCAGAGTCATGCAGTTGCATTTAGTCATTGGGTCCCTTCAGTCTCTTTCAGCATAGGATGGTATTTTGTAGAAAGTTTCTTGATTTATGCATGTTTGGCCAGAATACCAGAATTGTTCTGTACTTATCTCTGGGCATGGCTAGGGGACTTTATGACTATAGATAGTATGCACTTGGATTCTGTTGGAAGTGGGTAAAAAAATTTAAAAAAATGGTGCTAGTTTAACTATGAACCCAAAGAGCCCTGAGTTTACCAGGGTGTGGATTTGGTAATCTTCAAAGAACATTTAAACCAGTTGTTATGAAAGGGGTGGGAGAGAATAATAGAATAAAAGAGAACTAATCATAGTGGGGTACTAGCCATAGTCAGAAAAATGTTAATCATTCTTTATAATGTTAATTGTGATTGTTTTGTTCTGATTAAAGAAAAGCCCATTCTGACCTGGCTGGGGGGTGTGCCCCTTGGGAGTTTACCTCAGGAATGCTGCTCATTCTCCTAATCTGAGGACAAGGGGGGACTACTTGACATCATGGAAAGATTAATAACCTGATTAATTATCTGAACACTGGACCTGTGATGGCGACTCACTGGAGACCAGCCTCTGCAACCCCCCAGCCTACATTCCTCCCCTTTTGCTTGTAACCATTTTACCCATCCACTGCCCTCTTTTTTTTACTAACTGCCTTTTCTCCCATAGTCATTGTTTCTCTACCCTTTAAAAGCAGCTGGCAAGTGAGGGGCAGCAGAGCAGATTTCACGGGATGACCCACTATTCTCCCATACTGCCGGCAATATTGGAATTAATGCTCATATACGATTCAACCTTGTCTCCTCTTAATTGGCTCAAGTAGCGACAGGACCATTCATTGTCTGGTTTCATTTCTCATCCTGAGGTGTGTGTGTGTGTGTGTGTGTGTGTGTGTGTGTGTGTGTGTGTTGCCTTTATCCCTGGGGATTTGACAGTCTGGAGACATTTTTAATTGTTGACATGGGGGTGGGGCAGTGCTACTGCCATCTAGTGGGTGGAGGCCAGGAACACTATAAACATTCTGTAACACACAGGACAGTCCCCACTGCAGAGAATGATCTGGATCCACCTGTGCCAAGGTTGAGAAAGCCTGGTCTCTGTTGATATAATACCCACAGAACTGTCATGCCCCAGAAAGGCTCAGATGTTAATACTATTCCATGAGATTCGGTTTAGTGAAAATACAGAAGGTTGGGGCACAGGGACCATATGGTCTGCAGATGGAGAAAATTCTAAAGGACTGAGGAATGGGATTAGAACTCAAATAGGATACAATCAAGAGGAAGAAGGAAATAAAAATCTATTTTTAAAAGTCAATGTTGAGATATTCCAAAATTAGATATTCTAAAAGTTCCATAAGTTAGACCTTCCAAAGCAAATCTTTTATTCATTTGCTTATTCACCCATTCTTTTAACTAATATTTATTTTCTGTTATGAGCTTGGCGTTTGAGCTACAACAGTGAATAAATAAAGTTTCTACCCTCATGGGGTTTCAATTTGAGTGAGGGGAGATGGACAGTAAACATAAAATATAAATATTAGTATGTTAAAAGGTGGTAAGTGCTATGGAAAAAAGACAATAGAACAGGCTAAGGGGATTGCAGTTTCAAAGAGATGGTCGGTTCCCGGTCAGGACACATGCCCAGGTTGTAGGCCAGATCCCCTGTGGGGAGCATGCAAGAGGCAGCCAATCAGTGTTCTCTCTCATCAATCTCTCTCTCTCCCTCTCCCTTCCCCTGTCTCTAAAATCAAGAATGTGAACACTGCCCTGGCCAGTTTGGCTCAGCGGTTAGAGCATCGGCCTGTGGTCCAGAGAGACCTGGGTTCAGTTCCCACTAGGGGCACGTGCCTCTGTTGCAGTTTGTCCCCAGCCCTGGTTGGGTCGTGCGGGTGGCAGCCACTACATGTGTCCCTTTCACATAGATGTTTCTCTCTCTTCCTCTCTCTCCCTCCCACTCTATCTGAACAAAAAATAAAAAAAAGTGTCCTCAGGTGGGGATAAAAAAAAAAAAGAATGTGAACACTGAGCTAACTTGATGCAGGTGAGGGAGGCAGCTGGGTGGAAGAGCTTTCTAGGCAGTGAAAACAGCAAGTGCAGAGGCCCTGAGGCAGGATGAGAGCAGAGATGTGATGAGAGTGGATTGTGCAGGGCCTTGTGGGCTGTGGGAAGGACTTTGGCTTTTGCCCCAAGTGACATGGGAGCTGTGGAAAGTTCTGAGTAGGAGAGGGATGTGACCTGACTCAAGTGTTCTCTGATGCCCTCTGGCTGCTGTGGGGGGATCAGACTGTGGTGTGTGTGTGTTGGGGGTGGGGGTGGGGGAGATTGAGGGCAGGAGCCAGGAGACTTGGGCAGAATCAACTGCACTGATCTAGGTGGGAGATGATGGAGGCTTAGAGAAGGATATTAGCAATTTGTGTTATTTTAGATCACCACTTTACACAATTTGCATTTTAATATGATCACTGCATTTTTATATGTGACAAATTTATTGGAATGGTTTGGGCAAATAAAATCATGTATTGCAGAGCAAATCAGGTGGTTAAAATAAAGTTTAAAGATGCTAAATTTAATATATGTTCAACTCTAGAGCTGTGCCTAGAGCTGTTATAATTATTTTTCCTCTTACAAAAGTTTTTCTCCTTATCCTGCTCCAGGCATTTAGGCATTTACATGAAATGTCTGCCTGCCAACCTCTAATGTTCTAATTTGATGAACATGACCTTTTTTTTTTTTTTTATCCTCACCCTAGGACATTTTTCCATTTTTTGTTCAGATAGAGTGGGAGGGAGAGAGAGAAACAGAGAGAGAGAGAGAAACATTGACGTGAAAGGGACACATCAAGTGTCCGCACCCGCACGACCAACCAGGGCCGAGGACAAACTGCAACTGAGGTACATGCCCTTAGCGGGAACCGAACCTGGGTCTCTCTGGACTTCAGGCTGACGCTCTAACCACTGAGCTAAACCAGCCAGGGCTGAACATGACCTTTCAAACTGAGGATACAACATAGCACTGAGAGCAGGAGAAAAACCTGAAGTAAATTAGGATATAATCAGTTATGTGCACAGAGAACTGCTCCTGCATTGAGGACAGACCAAACATAAACAGTTTCAGTGAGACTGTTGGCAGAAAGAGGCATGAGGGTGTTGCCAAGTTTAAATTTAGGGCATAAGTACCCCAGGAGTGGAGAAGTTTTCTGTTCCTTGCTCCCATTCTCACTATAACCTTTTTTTGTGATCTTCAGGGCTTGCTACACGGAGGGGAATTTTATTTCCAAATTTCCTCTCTGCTCGCCTTTCCCAAATTATCCAGACTGGAATTAAAACAAGTAGTCCGGCTGGTGTGGCTCAGTGGTTGAGCGTTCGATTCCCGGTCAGGACACATGCCCAGGTTGTAGGCCAGATCCCCTGTGGGGAGCACGCAAGAGGCGGCCAATCAGTGTTCTCTCTCATCAATCTCTCTCCCTCCCTCTCCCTTCCCCTGTCTCTAAAATCAATAAAAGAAAACAAAACAAAACAAACAAACACAAAAAACAAGTACATTTTTTTGATGAGAATAGTTTGTATAGAGACCTTTTCATCCAGCATTCCTAATGGGGTAACTGAGGCCCAGATTGGCAAGGTGACTTATATGCATCACTCCCAGGAGAGGCTCTTGGCTGTACTATATCTTCTTTAAAGAGATCCCTTGACATTCACTGTGTAATAAATGACCTTTCCTCTCTCATGAAAACAAATGAGATCAGCAAACTGCTTCCTACTGATCTTAGGTAGATCTTAACTAAGTTCTGAATTTCTCTTGGAAAATGAATTATGTGAACTGCAGCTGGAGAAAAAAGACATGTAACGTGGGCAAAATTTTCCTGAAAATTCCTCCTTGGTCCAGAAATTAGGCTTGATGGTCAGTGTAACACTCTGTTCAGTGGCAATAATAAACAAACTGGAAACTTTGGTGGCTTCACCCAGCACAAGTTCCTGTAAAACTGGTTCGCAGGGCTCGCCTCCAAGCAGTGACTTAGAGATTCAGCCTTCCTTCGTGTTGCGCCAGCACCTTCACTCACGTGGCTTCCAAAGCCACCTGCAGAGGGGAGGAGAAGGCCAGGCGAGGTGCACCAGGTCTTAATGTGCCCTGCCCAGCAGTGATAATCCATTGGCTAGAAGTAGTCGTGGGTCTGTCTCAGCTGCAAGGAAGTCTGGGAAATGCAGGGGAACATGTAGGTTAGCCCCGGGGAACTCTTTCTGTTAGAGAAAAGAGACTTGCCAATTGTGTTTGGATATAACCAGGGTAATAAAAGGGGTCTGAACACTTTCCCCTTTTGAAAAGCAGGCATCTAGACATGGCACTGCTCTTGCTACATAGCGGGTGAACCCTGAATTTCCCCCAAGACCAAGTAAACCACATTTGTTTAAGGGTAATGTCTTCCTCAGATATTTGAACCCCCAGCTTTGAGCAGAGGTGAACACAGAGAGGGCGGGACAGTCAGGATGGGCTAAATTTTAGGGGCTTTAAAACAATAAAGGTTTAATTTTCGCCTATACTACTTGTTTCCGTTATCTATTGCTGAGTAACACACTATCCCCAAACTTAGTGGCTCAGAGCAATGACTGTGATTATTATTATTATTATTAATATGTTTTTATTGATTTTTTTAGAGAGAGAGAGATAGAAACATTGATGTGAGAGAGAAACATCGATAAACTGCCTCCTGCATGCCCCCTACAGGGGTTCGAGCCCCAAACCCCTGCATGTGCCCTGACCAGAATGGAATCAGGAGGACTTCTCAGTCCATGGGATGATGCTCAATCCACTAAGCCACACAAGCTGGGCAATAACTATTATTATTTCTCATGATTCTATGCTTGACAGGGCTCAGACAGGCAGTTCTTCAGCTCCACATGACGTGGGCTGTGGTCCCTTGAGTGGGTGCATTTAGGGGGCAGAGCTGGAATAGGAAAGAGCACCTCTAAGTAGTCTGGCCTGAGCTTCCTGTGAAAGAGAAAATGGAAACTGTGGGTCCTTTTAAGATTTGGGCTTAGAGGTTCCAGGACATCATGGCTGCCACCTCAGTCAGCCACTTTTTTGATGTGAGGAGTGGGAAAAAACTGTGGTCTCTTGAATTCACCACACTAGCAACCGAGGTGCCCTGAACCTTCCAAGATTAGAACCAGGCTTTGAACAGTTCAACAATTAGAGTGTCCTACACTGTTCTGTAGCAACAACTCCCCAGTCCTGGTGGTTTTAACACATTTTTGACCGCTCAAAATGTGTTTCCCTGCCCAAATGTTGCGGACCGCGCACGAGTTAACTCGGGTTTGCACTTGCATTAGCTATTTCAGTTTTTGAAACTCAGGGTAATATAGGATTATTGTATTTGTGACTCTTCACCCTGAGGGTCGAAGTTTGAAAAACAGCACACGGTTCTATATTCTTGACGTAGCTAGGGAATGGATATCTGCTGGTTCACATGAGTGCAGCTCAGAACCTAACTTGCAGTTTGCCCCAAAATTGTGGTCCCTGGCATATGTCTTAGAGATTTCTATGCAGTACGCAATGTGTTAACAGAAATTGGTGAATGTCTTTTGTAAAAGGCCAGGTAGTAAATATTTCTGGCTTTGTAGGCCAGATGGTCTCTGTGGTAACGACTCAATTCTGCTGTTGTAGCTGGAAAGCTGCATAAACATGGCAGGAAGAAGTATCTGAGGCATCAAGTAGGCTTTAAATGCTTCCACCTGGAAGGGACACATGATACTCTTCTCCTACCTCTTTGGTCAGAACAGGTCACCTGGCCCCAAACACTCCCCAAGGGGCCTAGAAATGCTCTCCTTCCATGTGCCTGGAAATCAGGCAGACCATGTTGGCTACACAGCTAGTCATATTTGAGCATTATCCCAGCTTTGTCCTCGATGGAGGGTCCCAAACCAGGAATGCATTTTGATGGGCTGCCCACACTTGATGTTTTAAAATTTCCATCATATCCACATTAAAATGAGCAATAAAACCATAAAGCCTGGTTCAGACAGTAGAGTGGTATCTAATTTGGGAGATCCTAAAGTGGTCATATAGCCGAATGTTGGTAGAGTCAGAGCTGAACACAGGATTCCTACTTTTGGTCCCATGTTTTTTATCACTTTTCAATAAAGGAGCTGTCGTTTAAAATTTGAACAACTAATTCTATAGCCCTTGCTGTTTTCCTGGCATTATTCTAAGCATTTTACCCATAAACCAATAGGTAATGTAATTCTCATAGCTATCCTAGAAGCTTACTTTTTCAATATTATTATTTTATTATTATTATTTTTTTCCTCATCCGAGGACATTTTTCCATTTTTTGTACAGACAGAGTGGGAGGGAGAGAGAGGAAGAGAGAGAGAGGGAAACATCGATGCGAAAGGGACACATGGAGTGGCTGCCACCCGCACGACCAACCAGGGCCGGGGACAAACTGCAACTGAGGTACATGCCCTTAGCGGGAACCGAACCCGGGTCTCTCCGGACCGCAGGCGGACGCTCTAACCGCTAAGCCAAACCGGCCAGGGCTCAATATTATTTTTTATTAGTTTCTGGTATACAGGGTAGTGGTTAGACATTTGGGAGCATACTGAGATTCTATGCCCATTTTTGGGAGTAGAGATTCTGAGAGGCATTTGATTTCCTAGCACATGGATTCCCTGCTAGAAAAATAAATATTCCCATACATAGAACAATGAGTGGTATCTAGAAGACCCAGAAATTGGCAGCTCTTTTTTTGTATTTTTATTTTTTTACTTTTAAAAAAATCCTCACCCGAGGATATGTTTTTTATTGATTTGTAGAGAGGAGGAGAAGGAGGCAGAGAGAGAGAGAGAAACATTGATGTGACAGAGAAACATTGATTAGTTGCCTCTCCCCCGCACCCTGACTGGGGATCGAACCCTCAACCTAGGTATGTACCCTGACCAGGAATCAAACCTGGTAATTGGGATGATGCTTCGACCACCTGAACCATCTGGCCAGGGCAAAATTGGCAGCTCTTAATATTTCAAAGTATTCTTTTTTTCTTTAAAAACATTTTTTTTTTTCTGTATTGATTTTTAGAGAGAGAGGAAGAGAGAGGGAGAGAGAGATAGAAACATCGCTAAGAGAACATTGATTGGCCGCCTCCTGCATGCCCCTCTCAGGGGATTGGCCCCACAACCCAGGCATGTGCCCTAACTGGGAATTGAACCGGCAACCTCTTGGTGCATGGGTCGATGCTCAACCACTGAGCCACACCAGCCAGGCCTCAAAGTATTCAGAAATGGCACTTCCTGGTAACAGAATACTTTTTAGGGTGATATGTTTTGATTAACCCATGGTTCAGCATAACTATCCCAGGGGAAATACTACTTTTTAAAAATAAATAGCATTGTGCTACTTATTTTGATTATGTAAAATATCCAGACAGTTTGTTTATTTAATTGCCCTGATTGGAGCTCTAAGAAATTACATTTAACTTCTCTAAGCAAGGCTTTTAGACATGGGTTTTTGACCAACAGAATTTTTTCCTAATTTTGACCCCTTTAATCTAGTTTATGTGTTCTTTTGACAAAACCTTTAGTCTTTAAAAGCTCCTTCGTTGCTTTTTGACACAAGTAGATATTCTGTGCTTGTCCTTTTCATTTCCTGGGCCCAGATTTTTGTCTGTTTTGTTTCCTCCTGTGTGCTCAGTCCCCGGAACAGAATCTGGCACTAATGAATGAGTGAATTCTTGCATTTCACTCATTCCTCTGCTTTCCCCCCAATAACTCTCAATTTGCACCATCTATTAAGTCAGACATCAGAACTAGCACATTAGAGGGATGCTCATAAGCCTCTCTGAGTGAGACCTCCCCACTGACATCCCTTTGCTGCAGCTAAGCCCAGCCTGGTCACAACTCCAGGATCCTAAGGTTAAAAATAGCTCAATACAGCCTCAACAAGCTCCTAGCGTTCCGGCTATTTTTAGGACAGAGGAGGGGGTGAAGGAAAAATGTGACTAAGAGTCACCTCTAGGGAGAAGCACCCCCTTTCACTTAGTCAGGACCAGTGTCCTCATCCATGCCTGGGGAGTCCCATCCCTCTAGGGAGAAGCACCCCCTTTCACTTAGTCAGGACCAGTGTCCTCATCCATGCCTCATCACTCCTCTGTATTGCTCCAGTATGAGAAGGAGATGGTCATACAATACAGTTTCCACCAATACCAGATTGTGACTGTCAGGAAGACGTCCTGCTGTGCTGGGGATGCAAGGAGACCTCATGCTTAGGGGGCAGTCTGAGAAGTCACTAAGATTCTGTGCAGGCTCTCAGCTTTCAGACCAAATGCTGAAGAGTAGTCATTGAATAACTCATGGAACACGTGGTTCAGTTTCTGCATCCACTCATTGTAGCAGGCACTGTCCCAAGTCCTGGCGTTATAGCTGGGACTGAAACAGACTACTGTTCCTGCCTTCATGGAGCTGGCACCTAGTCGGGAGTCACACAATAAAATAAAAAAGTTACCTTGGCTGGTGTGGCTCAGTTGATTGGTGAATCCTCCTGTGCATCTAAAGGTTGCCAGTTTGTCCTGGCCAGTTTGGCTTAGCGTTAGAGCGTTGGTCGGCGGACCAGAGAGTCCCGGGTTTGGTTCCTGCTGGGGACACGTACCTCGGTTGCAGTTTGTCCTGACCCCGGTTGGGGTCATGTGGTTGGCGACCAGTCGATGTGTCACTCTCACATAGATGTTTCTCTGTCTCTCTCCCTCCCTCTCTATCTGAAGATAAATGCAAAAAAATGTCCTCAAGTGAGGATAAAAAAAAAGGTTGCTGGTTTGATTACTGGTCAGGGCACATGCCTGGGTTTTGAGCTCAATCCCTTGTAGGGGGCATGCAGGAGGCAGCCAACTGATGTTTCTCTCTCCCTCCCTCTTTCTCTAAAGTCAATAAAAACATTACAAAAATAAAGGGCGTCAACTATATGGTATGCCAGGTATTGATAACTGGTATGAAGAAAAATAATGCAGTATTTTGGGGTGATGGGCAGTGCTGGTGTTGGGGTTTGGATTAATAGTGCTTCTGATGCTTAGAGGTCTGGAGTCCGGTTGAGCCTGGAAAGACTGCCCTTCCCAGGATTAGCCAATTCCTAGAACTAGTAAAGGATTCCAATCCAGATGCCACATCCAAAGCACATCACGTATAAGGCTCTCTTACTTCAGGACACTATCTACTTACCCTAATCATCCCACAGCCGAGCAACTAGGGCCTGTTCCTATTCCCCAGAACCTGGTGAAGTTACTCAGGCTAGCCAACTTTAAACCTGATCACAATCACTGAGAGGGGGAAGCAACCCAAGTGCCCATCAATGGAGAATGGATGAATAAAACGTAGTACACATATATGATGGGATATTATTCAGGAAGGGAATTCTGACACCTGCTGCAACATGGATTAACTTGAGGACATTATGCTGAGTGAAATAAGCCAGTCGCAAAATAACAAATACTGTATAGTTCCACTTACTTGAGGTCCTTAGAGGAGTCAAATTCAGAAACACAAAGTAGAATGGTGGTTGTCAAGGGCCTGGGGAGGAGAGTATGGGAACATCGTGTTTAATGGGGACAAGTTTCAGTTTTGCAAGATAAAAGTGCCCTGGAGCTGGATGGTGCTGATGGCCAGAAAAATGTGAATGTGCTTAATGCCTCTGAATTGGACACCTAAAATTGCTAAGTTGGTAATTTTATGTTCTATGTTTTATACCATAATTTAAAAAAGAAGGGCTTTATTTCTCCTGTCAGTTCACCCTGTCTGGTTCATGGGACCTTTTGATTTTACATTAATCATTCAGTTGACGGATTACCAAAGCTTAATGCTGCTTATGTGGCAGACTCTCACCTCCAGAAGCTTGAGGCCATACATTCTCCCTCTGCCTCCATACTGTCTGTTTCCAGCTGCCAGGCCTCCCTTTCTTTCCAGGATCTTCCTTTCTTTCCCCAGGGACTTTATCTTAGAAAGAGAGAGTCTCGCTCTTTTTTTTTTTTTTAAATCCTCACCGGAGGATATTTTTCCATTTATCTTCAGACAGAGTTTGAGAGAGAGAGAGAGAGAGAGACAGAGAGAGAGAGAGAGAGAGAGAGAGAGAGAGAGAGAGAGAGAGAGAGACACATCAATGTGAGAGAGACACATCGATTGGTTGTCTCTCACACGACCTGGACCAGGGCCAGGGACAAAACCACAACCGAGGTACATGCCCTTGACCGGAATCGAATTCGAGACTCTCTGTTCTGTGGTCTGATGCTCTAACTACTGAGTCATACCAGTCAGGGGAAAAGAGAGGGTCTCTTTTGCCTCTATTGTGGCAGCCAGAGCGCCAGGGAATCAAAGTGCCGCTAGAGCAGCCTTCCACTGATGACTGAGGGGAGTGGGTGGATCAATACCCCAGCTCCCTTGCCCCTCAGGTAGATGGTTCTCAGGGTCTTCTGGACTTCCCTAGAGGGATTACACTTTAGTTACCCATGGAGGTAACACACTTGTCAGTGTATACTGTCTGACTTCTCTTCCTTGTACTGCATCCCTACTCTCTACTGAGGCTACTTCCTGAGTACTCAACTTTCCTTCAGATTCTCATCTTAGTTTCTGCTTCTGGGGGAATTCAAATCAAGACTCTCAAAGTAGATTATGCAACTTGAACTTGGTTAAGTGTGTGTGTGTGTGTGTGTGTGTGTGTGTGAGTGAAGAAAGCACGATTTATTTAATTTATTTTTTAATCCTCACCCAAGGACATTTTTCCATTTTTTTGTTCAGATAGAGTGGGAGGGAGAGAGAGAGACAGAAACATCGACATGAAAGGGACACATCCAGTGGTTGCCACTCGCACAACCCAACCAGGGCGTTGGGCCGGGGACAAACTGCAACCGAGGTACGTGCCCTTAGCGGGAACCGAACCCAGGTCTCTCTGGACTGCAGGTTGATGCTCTAACCGCTGAGCCAAACCAGCCATGGCAAGAAAGCACAATTTAGAAAGCCATAAACCCTGCATTGCTCTAACTGTTAGACTGGGTCTAACAGAAGACTTTGCCTTGACGTCTCCTATAGTCCATGGACAGGGACCCCCCCCCCCCCCCAGTAGAGTTATGTGTCCTAGAAATGGTTGAGTTGATTTGTGATTAAAAAAATTTTTTTATTATTGATTATTTTGGAGAGAGAGGAAGGGAGAGGGAGAGATAGAAACATTGATTGGCCACCTCCTGCTCACCCCTTACTGGGGATCAAGCCTGCAAACCGGGCATGTGCCCTGACTGGGAATAGAACCAGCTACCTCTTGGTGCATGGGGTTGATGTTCAAACACTGAGCCACACCAATCGGACTGATTTGTGATTTTTAAAGAATAATTTAGTGATTTTTAGTGAGAGAGAGAGAGAGAAACATCTATATGAGAGTGTAACATGGGTTGGCTGCCTCCTGCATGCCCCCTACTGGAGATCAAGCCCAAAACCCCAGGCATGTGTTCTGACTGGGAATCAACCAGCAACCTCTCATTGTACAGGACGATGCTCCAACCAACTGAGGAACACTGGCCAGGGCTGATATTTGATTTGAAGTGGGGGAAGAAAAGCTAAAGAATTGTGTTCGCCATCAACCCAGAATTGCTAATATATTTAAAGTATTTCTTTTAATATTTGGAAGCAGTCATGGAGCAGTTGGCAGCTCCCCATCTCCCTTCAGTGTGCAACTGGAAGCACAGATGTTTCTGAGCACAAAGAGCACATGCATACCCATAGTGTACCCACTGACACATCCCAGAATTTTCATTTTCTGACTCCACTTTGGAAATAAAAGGCTGTCAATAATTGTAAAAGGCTGAGCAATTTCTTTGCCAAACACAAGTTCCACTGGGAGAAAATGACCTGTCTTCCAGCTCAGGAGCACCTGCACTGCTTGGCACCACACCTGACGTGGCTGCTCTGGGGAATAATGAAATGCCACGGGCCTCCTGAGTCATGGCCTCTCTGTAGGCACACGTCGTAGTCAGAGACTGCCAGCTCACTGATAGGCATTCATTACCCTTGTACCAACCACTGGCTTCCACAGAACCCAGGTCTGGAATCACTGGCTCTTCATGGGGGTTGGTAAAAAATAGAAGCAGAAAATTGATTCTTTTTTTATTGCACAGAATTTGGCTGGCATTCAAGGCAAATGCTTTTAAGATGAATTGGACTTTGGGCAGAAGTTTCTTGGGGTTTTGCTCACTCCCAGGGCAATCTGACAGGGGCAGTACTTTAGAAGTATTTGAATGAGGGAGAAATCAAGGCCCTGCGGTCACCAATACAAATTTTTGTAAAAAATTTGGGAACTTTTTTGGTGAAACTGCCAGGCTGTGAGAGGAGACAGGAGATGAATCCTGTGGGAACATTCAACTCTAGAAGATTTATGCAGCCTGGTGTGGAATGAGAAATCTGAAGATATACAATTAAAATTTACTCCCTCCATTAAAGCAGATTTATAAGCCATTTCTCACTGATACAATACTCCAGTAGCAAAAAGTATTGTTGTCACCCAGGACTAGAGCCATCCCCCAGCTTTTTCAAGCTAATCTCCTACCTGCTCACACCTGTGACCTTCACAGGGTCGCTCAGGGGCACTGGAGCCACCTTGCTTATAAGTGGGGTCGGAAGTGCTGGGAGTTTACATCACTCCCTCCCCCTGGGTGTCCAATCACTGATCGTTTTTAAGGAGTCTGTTATGAACTAAATGTTTGTGTTCCCCCAAATTCATAGGTTGGAGCCCTAACTCCCAATGCGACTGTATTTGGAGAATGGGCCTTTGAGGAGGTAATTAAGGTTGAATGAGGTCATAAGGATGGGGTCCTGCTCTCATAGGTCTGGTGTCTTTATAAGAAGAGACAGCAGAGAACTCGCACACTCCATCTCCACACACGGAGGAAAGGCCACGCGAGCACACAGTGAGGTGGCAGCCATCTGCAACTCAAGGGGAGCCTTCTCTAGACATCCACCTGCTGGCCCCTTGACCTTGGACTTTCTAGACTCCAGAACTGTGAGAAAAGAAATTTCTCTTATTTAAGCCACCCAGTCTGTGGTACCTTGTTATAGCAGCTCTAGCAGTTAAATAGAGTCAAAAAGCTCAGGCCCCTTTGGCTGGGGTATAATTTATGTTCCAGAACTCCCTGCTGGATCAGTCTGAGTTCAAGACTTCAGCTGACATTGCATCCTTGTGTGGCATCTTTCCTTTCCCTGTTGTGTGGCCTCTACATCCTTACAGGTGATCCTGGGAGAGCTTCTTAATAAATCACTTGCACCTGAATCCTTGTCTCAGGTTCTGCTTCTGGGAAAATCAGACCTAAGAGATCAGGGAGGCAGAACTTGCCAAAGGTCACCTTAATTTTGAGCTGGACACAGAAACTGCCGGTACATTAATTCAACTTGCAGACCTTTGGTGATTTCTATTAATAGGAGTCCCAATTCTCCTTGGGTATTAGTTAGATTAAACAATGTCAGTTGCTACAATAGGCAAGTCCTGAAATCTCAGTGGCTCAACACAATAAAGGCTGAGTTCTCATGTGCATCTGAGGCAGGTTGGGTAGTCCTCTTCCATCTGGTAGCTGCTGGAAGTGGAACACTCAGTTTCCAAGATTGACAGGCAGAGGAGAAACACCAGTTCTTCACTGCTTCCATCTGGAAATGGCATGCATGACTTTTATTCGTAGTTCATTGGTCAAAACTAGACATCATGTGACCCTAATCAAAATGCAAGGCACATTGGGCCCTGGCCAGGTGGCTCAGTTGGTTGGAGTGCCATTCAGATACACCAAGGATGTGGGTTCAATCCCTGGTCAGGGCACATACAGGAGGCAACAAATGAGTGCAAAAATAAGTGGAACAACAAATCGATGTTTCTATCTCTCTCTCAAATCAATAAAAATAAAAATAAATTTAAAAATGCAAGGCATATTGGGATATGTAGAAGAGCACATGGGCTATTTGGCGAAGCACAGTTTGTTCTTACTGTGGAGCTGCACCTGGTACAAGGATTAGGTTCCGAAGGCAGTGAAAACAGCAAACACCGCATACGGCTCGTATTGCCTTTGCAAATCTTGTAGGAAGGCAATGTCAATCTGACTTATAGATTCATATTGTGTTTTATTATAGAAAATAATAAGAGAAAAGGGTCTTTCTTTTTTTCAGGCTAAAATTAATCAGTGCTTCTAAAGTTTTGAAACCTTGTTAAATTAAAATCCTGAAATTTGAATGTACTTTTGTGAATTTCAATGAGAAAGCATAATATTTGGCTTGAATAAGAAGCTGAATTATATCCCAAAAGCACTAACCATGAAAGAATGTTGACAAATTAAACTTTGTTAAGATTAAAAAATTTTCTTCATCAAAAGATCCCATTGAGAAAGTGCAAAGTCAAGTCATGGACTGGGAGAAGATTTGCATTACATGTAGTCTCAAAGGACTCATATTCAGAATATATTAAGAACTCTCACAAATCAATAAGACTTGATAACAAAATGGGCAAAAGACTTGAGTAGGCTGGGTAATTCTGCTTCAGGTTGTGAATTGATTGGGCTTAGCTGGTGCCAAATTGAGGGTTGGGTTTCCTCTGCTCCAAGATACAGGGGCATAGCCCGGGGTATGCTATTCTCCTGATAAGGGAGTGCAAGAGCTAAACTAAATCATGCAGGCACATTTAAATTCTTTATTCACATTTGCTAACAGCTCATTGGCCAAAGCAAGTCATATGATCAAGCCCAAAGTCAATGTGGTGGGAAAACATACTATACCCATAGAGGGAGAGGGAGGGCATTGTGGTCACATGCAAAGGGGGTAGATGTACTGCATTTCCAGAGATGCAATCCCATCTATCATAGCTGCCATGGTTAGGTTATGGGAGGAAGGGAGGTCCTTACCCAATGGGCAGCATATCCGAGAGAGAGTTGAATTCTGATGACATTGTTGGTAGCCCTGGATCCAGTTCATCCTTAGACTCCCCAGAGTCACCAATCAATACATCCCCTGCTACTTCTCTCTCTCACTCTTTTTTTTAACATTAAAAAAATTGATTTTAGAGAGGGAGAAAGGAAGAAAGAGAGAGAGAGAGAAAAAGAGAGAGTTAAACATTGATGTGAGAGACACATTGATTGGTTGCTTCCTGCATGCGCCCCAACTGGGGCAAGCATGGAACCTGCAACCCAGGATGCCCTTGATCAGGAATTGGACCCTTTGGTGTGAGGGTCGGCACTCTAACCACTGAGCTACACAGGCCAAGGCACCACTTCTCTTTTTGATTAAGCTATTTTAAATAGAATTCTGTCACCTAATATACACTCTCCTTCACACTATATTAGAATGCTCATTTCTTCTCATCAAGAACAGCATTGGGTGTTAATATTCTTTTAATTTTGGACCATTTTCCAGGTGAAGAATGGTACCTTATTTAAACTCCACTTATTTACCCACCATGATGAACCTTCTTCATATACTTAACGACCATTTGTTTTTCTCTTTTGTGAATTGGATTTGGTTCCCTTTTGGAGTGTGTTGATTTTTAAGGTTAGAGTCAGGTTTGCAGCAGGGAAATATTTCCTGGTGTTTGGGGTACTGAGATGGTTTTTGCTGTTGATTATAATATCCCTCCAGGCCAAGAGTGTTTCTACCTTCATGTAGTCAATGCTTCCTGTAGAAATGAGCACAGAATGACTTGTGTCGACTTTCCCAAGCAGACTCGATAAATGCTATCCTGAGTTAGAGAACTATAGTGAGAAGAGACAGTGAGACAGCTGTCACAAGATACCTGGAAAGTGGCATCATATTTCACAATTTAATGGTGACTGCTCTTTGAATGTGTGACACCTTCCTAAGAGAAATCTAGTGCTTGAAAGAGAATTTTCCTATTTAAAAAATCTGAAAATATAAATTCTACTTATTTCCAGGAGAAGAGAACAGCACAGAAAGGGGAACATTTTAATTTTTTTTGTGGGGAGAGCTTTTCATTGTCATTTAGAGATCTCGGACTAGAATTTGGGAATCTGGATGCTTAGTTCCTAACTCTTAGGGGAGGCAGGGGAGTGAACTGATTGAAATCCTTGCTCCTCAAATTGTGGTCATGGCTTAGCAGCATCAGCATCACAAGAAGTTCAGAATTAGCCTCTGCCCTGGACCTACTGAATCAGAACCTTCTGCATGGGCTTTGGTGTATGATAAACCTGGCTTCTAATTGCTTGTTACTTGTTGGTTTTAGAATCTTGGGCCATTTATTTAACCTTCTTCTGAGTCTCAGTTTCTTTGTTTGCAAATTGGGATTGATGATAATAATCAAGTCCCTGAGTTGTTGAAGTGAACTAGCCTATTGTATTAGACAGGGTAAAGGTTAAGATGCTATAACAAAGAGGACCCCCAAATACAGTGGCTTACAGAGCGCAGATGAGTGCTTCTCTTTCACATAACAGTCTTCCATGAGCCATCCAGGTTGGCAGGGCAGAGCTGTTCCACACGTCATCGTGCGGGATTCCTGCTGCTCCTCATCTTGTTGCTCTGTCATTCCTTAGGGCATTGTCCTCATCTGCTAGACTGAGACTGGGTCACAGACACATCTACATTCCACTTCTTGAGCAAGTCCCTCATCATTTTGGGTCACATTTCACCTTATTCTTCTCATTACACCCAAGGGAGTCTGGGAAATGCAGACTCCAACAGGGCATCCCCATGCCTACTTCTCACTGAACCTATATCAGAGCCATCCCACTGTGTCTGCCTTGATGAATTTCAGCCTGTATTATGCAATATTTTTACTGTGATATATCTCAGTCCAGAAGCACTTGCAACCTCTGATCCTGCCACACTCTTGTGATATATCACAGGCTGTGATAAATTGCTGCCTCTGCCATTTGGCCAAAGTGATAATTCAGTTCTTTCTAATTACCTGGTCAGGAGGGAGATGGATAGTTCTGCAGTCGCAGGATTTAGCAGCAGTGGTGTATTTAGACTATTTCCCCATGTGTGAGAGGCTGATTAGCTACTTTTGCTGAGTACCTGACAGCTGCTATTAGCCTTTAATAATCTTAATTCCCAAAGTAGCTTGGTGGCAGAAAAGCCCTTCTCCCATTTTTCCCTGCTAAGTTTCCCAGAGGGCGAATATTTGGTCTTAGCATGTTTTTAGAGACCAGAAAGGAATGGTCTCTGCATCCTAAAAATTTCTACCCAAGGAGGTTAGTAATAGAGCCCATATTTGGCTGAAAGATTAAACCCTGATATTGAAATTGCTCCAACTCAATCCCAGGGGCAGATGGATTATGTTCTCTCAAAACATTTGCCCTTAGAGATGGCCTGGGAGAAGTGTTTTTGTTCTTGTTGCTGTTTTATCCAATAACAGTTTACCTTATTTGTACTAAATTAGAAATCAGTTGCTACCTAACTGCAGGGGAGGCTGGGAAATGTCTAGCTGGGTTTCCATGTTTCTGGCTTCTATTCTATTACTTTGGAAGAAAAGGGAAATGGACTTGGGATAAGGGGTGTGATCTAGAGAACCAGTGAGTATGAAGAGGTGGGAACAAAAATAGTTCTAGCAGTGACTGACCCTGGCCAATATATTGGTTTCCAAAGGCAGCCATAACAAAGTACAACAAGGTGCGTGGCTTAAAATGTTACCAGCTTTGGGGGTGTTGGGTAACCCAAGATAGAAATCAAGAGGAACCACCAGAGAAATTTCTGGACAAATTTTTGTTGTTGTTAATCCTCACCTGACGATATTTTTTCCATTGATTTTTAGATAGAGTGTGAGGGAGGGAGGGACAGAGAGGAGGGGAGGGAGAGAGAGAGAGAAACATTGATGTGAGAGAGACACATTACTTGGCTGCCTTCCGAAAGACTCTGACCAGGGCTGGGGATTGAACCTGCAAACCTGGGACCCTCCGGTCCGTGGGCCAACGCTTAACCGCTGAGCCAAATGGGCCAGGGCCAGACAAATTTTATTAAGCTTATGCTTGAACATAAGGGATGCAGTCCCAAGAGAAACAAGGTTTTGGGCTGCTCCCCAAATGGCTTGAGGGAGAGGCTTTTATTGGCAAGGGAGGGGAGGGCTCACAAAAACTGAGTGGAGAGTAGAATTTTCCACATGGGGTTGGAGAAGCAAGTGGTTACAAGAAAGATAAAATTCTGCATTTTTTGAGCACAGAAGTTAGAGGTGGTGGTGACATTCTTGTGGTGGCTTA
Organism: Molossus molossus; assembly: GCF_014108415.1. Classification (NCBI taxonomy): domain Eukaryota; kingdom Metazoa; phylum Chordata; class Mammalia; order Chiroptera; family Molossidae; genus Molossus; species Molossus molossus. The sequence continues at coordinate 70,536,675 of NW_023425377.1, read as the reverse complement.
TCCAGTGTTTCTTCTGGCCACCGGGCCATCCTGGGGTCAGAGGGGTGGTGGGGTGGTGGCAGCTCTGCAGTTTTTCTCATGCGGTGTTTCCGCTGGCCATCTGGTGTTCCTGGGAACCCTGGGCCCAGGTCCCTGTGCTGTTTGAAAAACTAGAAAATCTATGCCCTCACAGTCCTGAAGGCTAGAAGTTTGAAATCAAGATGTCAGCAGAGCCAGGCTCCCTCTAACACCCATAGGGGAGAATCTTTTTTGGCTTTTTCCTGGCTTCTGGTGGTTCGCCTGCAATCCACCTTGACTTGCAGCTGTAGTACTTTAATCCCTGCCTTGTTGTCACGTGGTGTTCTCCCTTGGTATCTTCGTGTCTCTTCTCTCTTCTTAAACGGACACCAGTCATGCCCTGGCCGGTTTGCTAAGTGGTTAGAGCATCGGCCCACGGACCAGAGAGGCCCGGGTTCGGTTCCCGCTTAGGGCACGTGCCTCAGTTGCAGTTTGTCCTCAGCCCTGGTTGGGGTCGTGTGGGTGGCAGCAGGTCAATGTGTCTCTCTCACATCGATGTTTCTCTCTCTCTCTCTCTCTCTCTCTCTCTCTCTCTCTCTCCCTTCCTCCTTCCTCTCTCCCTCAAGATAAATGCAAAAAGTGTCCTTGGGTGAGGTTAAAAAAAAAAGGATACCAGTCATGCCTGGCCGATGTGGCTCAGTGGATTGAGCATCATCCCATGGACTGACAGGTCTCGGTTTGAGTCCCTGTCAGAGCACATGCCCAGGTTGTGGGCTCGATCCCCAGTAGCGGGCGTGCAGGAGGCAGCCGATAGATGTTTCTATTTCTCCCTCTCCCTTCCTCTCTCTCTAAAAATCAATAAAAACATATATATTTGTGATTTTTTTTAAAGGACACCAGTCATATTGGATAAAGGGCTGTCTCTACTCCAGTATGACCTCATCTTAACTAATATGATCTAACAAGGCCACATTCTGAGATACTGGAAATTAGGACTTAAACATATGTTTTTTCAGGGACACAATTCAACTTATTACAGCCAATACTCAAGAACCACAATGATGAGGAACCCCTTGGTGGAATCATCATGGAGAGACAATAACTTGACAACCTATCTTACCCTTCTCTCTGCCCCACCCCCATCCAGGCACCATCTGAGCATCAGAAAACTAAGATGCAGCACTGGGCAACCAGGAGAAGGCATCCCACCAAAAAAGAGAGCTCCCCAACGGGCTGAGATGAGGTTTCCCCCACCCCACAGAATAGGAGTTTGAACTAGTCATGAAATTGTTCCCAAAAATAGTTACATCTCTTAGGTATCTTCATTGGGAACTGACATTCACATCCATAACATCCTCAAGGGTTCAAAAGACGGCAGCCCAAACTCCTTAGACCATGGGGTGGCAAACTATGGCCCATGAGCCAAATTTACTGGTGCTTATTTTTGTAATTAAAGTTTTATTGGCATACAACCATGCCCATTCACATATTGCCCATGGTTGCTGTTGTGCTATGAAGACTAACTTAATCACTGCGACAGAGGCTGTGTAGCCGGCAAAGCCAAACATATTTATCTGGTCTTTTTCAGAAGTTTGCCAACTCCGGTCCAGATCAAGTTTTCAGACTCTCTACAATTTAAGACCAGTTTAAAAAAATATATACTCCACATAAACGTTGCAAAGTATTAAAACTAGTATGCATAAAGTCCTCTAAGCTATCAGCTCTAAAAAACTTTTTTTGTTATCGATACAGTTAGGAGGGAATCAAGACTACCTGTTCTCACTCTCCAGAGGAGAACAATTGGGTGATAAATGTGGAATGTCAATGTAAATCCTGGATGCACCTGCTTTAGCAATGGGAGTACAGATGATTCCTATTTTCACTCAATGCACACATAGTTCAAGTTTACTTATTGAAAACGTAGAGACCAAAAATACTCTGATGCAAATGAGTGTTATTAAACACTGTAGGCTTTGCCAAATACCCCACAACAAATTAAATTGGTAATAACAAGCTAAACCCACACTAATTTATCACTAGCTAAGGAAAAAGAACAGCATTTGAAAATCATAGTCAACTCGAGACAACACAAAGACAAAATATTCCTTCATGAAATTATGAAAATTCCTACTATTGGTGTACATGTGTGTGTAATGCGGTGAGATATTATTTGGCAGCCAGACTTCTAGGTGGAATACCAAATTGAAGTGCTCAAAAAACTACAGTAATTTTCTATTTTTAATGTATGAACACTATGTTTGAGTAAGTCTTATGACTTGCTTAGCATAGGTATACTGGATATCTGTTGGGTTTGCCCATCTAACATCCTTTTCTCTTTCTGTCAACATCTTCTTCTGATTTTTCTTTGGCGAATCATTGTCCCATTCTCATCCATGTGGTTTGAGAAGAGCCAACTTTAGAATTGGGCATATGACCATGACTGGCCAATGAGTGTATTTTATCTCTTTGCCCATAGTTCAACCATGAGCACATATCTCAAGCCAAGCCAATGAGACTTAATCCCAGGATTTTTGTCATAGTTTCAGATGTGCCTTCTTTCCCCCCATTGACAGCCTCCTCCCCACCCCCACCTTCACTGCACTGTTGTCTGTGTCCATTGGTTATGCATATATGCATATAAGTTCTCTGGTTTATCTCCCCACCCTCCATCCCCCTTCCCTCTGAGGTTTGTCAGTCTGTTCTCTACTTCCATGTCTCTGGATCTGCTTTGTTTGTCAGCTTATTTTGGTCATTATATTCCACAGTAAGTGAAATCATGTCTTCCTCTGGTTGTCTTATTTCACTTAGCATAATACTCTCCAGGTCCCTCCATGTCATCTCAAAGGGTAAGAGATCTTTCTTTCTTTTTATATGTTTTTATTGATTTTTTAGTGAGAGAGGAAGGGGGAGAGAGATAGAAACATCCATGTGTGAGAGAGAAACATTGATCAGCTGCCTCCTGCATGCCCCTCACTGGGGATCGAGCCTGCAACCCAGGCACATGCCCTGACTAGGAATTGAACCAGGACCGCTCAGTCCACTGAGCCACCCCAGCTGGGCTGTAGCACAGCTTTTTTATCCACTCATCTACTGATGGATACTCGGTCTGTTTCTAGATCTTAGCTATTGTAAATAGTGCTGCTATGAACATAGGGTGAATATATTCTTTCTGATTGGTATTTCAGGGTTCTTAGGATATATTCCTAGAAGTGAAATCACTGGGTCAAATGGCAGTTTCATTTTTAATCTTTTGAGGTAACACCATAGTGTTTTCCATAGTGGCTGCGCCAGTCTTTATTCCCACAAGCAGTGTACTAGAGTCCCCTTTTCTCCACATCCTCACCAGCACTTGTTTGATGATTTGTTGATGGCAGCGGTAGTTCTATTTTTTAAGGAACTTCCATACTGTTTTCTGTAGTGGTTGCATCAGTTTACATTCCCACCGATAGTACAAAAGGGTTCCTTTTTCTCTACATCCACACCAACACGTATTTCTTGCCCTTCTGATAAAAGCCAGGATCTTTTTCTTTCTCTCTGGAGCCATTTCAGAGCTCCATGAAGTTTCTGCCCTGCTATCCTCAAGAACCTCAGTTATGTGAGTCACAATCCTCTTCATGACCTGTGGATATGTGGGTGCCACACCATCATCAGTTTCAACATTGAAACGCAACTGTGAGTGAGGGTCCCTCTGCTTTCCAGATGACCATAATATATAGTGAAGGGAAGCTGTAATTTTTCTAAAGAAGCTTTGCTTCATGAGAAATGAAAAAAGAACATGAGGATAATGCAATCCATAAAGAAAAGAAAAACTCACAAAGCAGAGTTTTCCCACACCCGTATTTACCAAAGTCTGGGCTGACGCAGGTGTGATCCTCTGTCTGCTTTCTTAGCGCCTGTCTCTCTCAGGTACCCAGATCCTGGTGGTGGAATGCCACATGCTGAGCAGCTCCGCACCAGGGCTTCCAGCTTTTGCTGACGGAGAGAGAGGCCATGGAGGAAAGGGATGGGTGCCGTGGTGCTTGTCAGCTGGGTTCTTGAACAGGTTCTGAGAATATGTGGAGGTGAATAGGAAGATGCTTTCCTGAGTCTTTGGGATACTGAAGGCCATGTTACTTTGGGGCCTAGATGACACAATGCAAAGTGTCATTGGGGAGATACTGTTATGGAACTGAAGAGGATCCACCCACTTGATACTCAGCAGAACCAAACACTGAACACTAAAATCTGTAGTGGAGAAATTAAAGCAGTTTATCTGCAGGGTGCCAAGTCAGGAGAACAGCGAGCTAGCATTCAAAATCCAAACTCTAATGATATTTTGTTGTTGTTGTTAATCCTCACCCACAGATGTTTTTTCCATTGATTTTTAGAGAGAGTGAAAAGGAGGGAGGGAGGGAGAGAGAGAGAGAGAGAAACATTGATGTGAAAGAGACACATCAAGTGGTTGCCTCCTGCACACACCCTAATGGGGGGAGGGGATCGAATGTACAACCCAGGTACATGCCCTTGATCAGGAATTGAACTTGTGACCCTTTGGTGTGCAAGCTGGAGCTCTAACCACCGAACCATACTGGCCAAGGATCTCTAGTGGTTTTGATTTTTATTTATGTTTAAAAAATTTTTTTCCCTTTATTGATTTTTAGAGAAAGAGGAAGTGAGAGGGAGAGAGAGAACATCATGAGAGAGAACATCGACTGGCCGCCACCTCCTGCATGCCCCACACTGGAGATCAGGCCCACCACCAAGGCATGTGTCCTTACTGGGAATCAAACTGGTGACCTCTTGGTGCATCGGTCGATGCTCAACCACTGAGCCACACTGGCTAGACTCTAATGGTTTTTAAATCAAGGGTTATTTATTTATTTATATTTTACATTTTTCCATTTTTTGTTCAGATAGAGTGGGAGGGAGAGAGAGGAAGAGAGAGAGAGAGAGAGAGAGAGACACAGAGAGAGAAACATTGATGTGAAAGGGACACATCGACTGCTTGCCTCCCGCACAACCCAACCAAGGCCGGGGACAAACTGCAACTGAGGTACATGCCCTTAGCGGGAACCGAACCCGGGTCTCTCTGGACCGCGGGCCGATGCTCCAACCGCTGAGCCAAACCAGCCAGGGTTTAATCAAGGGTTTTTAAAGGCAAAGGTTGAGGATTAGGAGTTAGAGGTCATGGGAGAAGCTGATTGGTTAGTTCTTGTGTAAGCTTCAGTGGCTTTCCTTTTCCTGATGTTATCTTCTCTGGTGCCTTTGTGACTGTGGTTGGGTGATCTAACCAGGTTGAGGAACCAAGGTTCTTCAAAATACCTTGTAACTGTGTATCAGTGATACTATCTTTAAGGCAAAAGACAGAAACAAAACATCTTGTGACCAGTGTTATTGTTGAAGCTATCACCGATTTATGCTTAACTGGCTACAATTTTCTATTATCTCAAGCAAAGTATATTTTTCCTGGAAATTGTTTTATAGACAGGCCTCTAGGACATGACTAACATACTTTCTTAATCTTTGGCTATATGCTACATGACAACCAAAGCAATTGAAACGTTTCATTAAAGCCTATACCTACATCTCTAGACTCTATGATCAAATACTTAAACATTTACTATTAACTGTCAGTTTCAGTGCCTCTTGCTGCAGAGTTAAGCCCTGGAAACTATACACTCTTGGAGATATTACTGGTTCTACAAGATCTAAAGCAGCTCTAAGAATGTCACCTTCAGGAACAAAGCAAAGTGTGAGCTGGGGTTGGAGAGGTCACTATTTGATGCACTCGTGGAGGTTGGAAGCCACTAGCACCACTGCTTTTGGGAAATTGAGCTTTGGAGGGTTGGGAGTCTAAGAGTCTGGGTGGGGATGAGAGGTTTAAAAGAAGGCACAGTGGTCCCAGGTCAGTGGTGGCCCTGGCTTCCTGCTGAAGCAAAGGTAAATCCACTCCAGAGGAATGCAGTTCTGCAACACCAGCTAGTTGTCCTACAATTCAACTAAATTTTGACACTTTACCTGGAGATACCATCAGGTTCCACAGGTTAAGGGCTCAGTCCCACAAGACTGCCCCATTTCAGATGCCAATCTCAAGTCCAGGTTGTCACCTAGACTTCTGACTAACTGGCTATACATCAGGGGTTCCTGAGACCCCCTCCTTTTGTTCGATTAATTTGCTAGAGTTGCTCACAGAACTCAGAAAACTAGTTCACTCACGGGATTACTGGTTTATTAACAAAAGATACTAAAGGATACAAAGCAACAATCAGATGAGAAACACATAGGGCGAGGTACTGAACACAGGAGCTTCTGTCCTCATGGAGCTTGGAAGTGTTCTGGTTCATCATCCTGGAAGCTCTCGGAACACAGTCCTCTTGGATTGTTATGGAGGCTTCACTCCATAGACACGATTGATTAAATCACTGGCCATGGTGATGATTCAATCTTTAGCCTCTCTTCCCTCCCCTCCCTGGAAATAAGAGGGTGGGACTAAAAGTTCCAACGCTCTAAATTACGTTGTTGGTTCTCCTGGCAACCAGCCCCCAACTTTAGGTGCTCCTAATAGTCACCTCCTTAGCATAACAAAAGACACCTTTATCACTCTCATCACAGAACATTCCAAGGATTTTAGGAACTCTGTGCCAGAAACTGGGACACACACACACACACACACACACACACACACACATCTTATAAATATATATATAGTGATTTATAAGATCTATATATAGATCTTATAAATCACAATAGCCCAAATCCCAAGCTTCCTTTTCTCAGCTTAACAGTTCCAGAAAATGCCCATGATTTCCTTCCTGTCAATCAAATATCTAGAATTGCCAAAGGCTGGGTAGGTGCTTTATCACCTCAGGAAATTCGCATGTAAACTCCCCCTGTCCTCTTGAGAAATGCGGTCTCCATGGTGGCAAGGTTAAAGTTCTCTCGACTTTCTGTCACTTCACTGGGAGTTTAGTTCCCCAGGACAAACAAATCTAGACACCTTGTCCTTATTTCTGTACAACGCACAGTGATTATGAATAAAGCCAGTAGGAAAAATATTTCTACCTTTTCTTTCTGTCACTCCATAATAATCCTCAAAAATATTACCACGAAGCAGTACAGTCTAAAAAGAAGGCTCAGGATTATGTGCTGCTGACATCTGGCGACACCAAGAGGCCCCACTGTTCCCTTCCCTATTCTACTCCCTGGCCAAGCAACCTTTCTTATCAAACAGATTGGGTGCGATGCCTGCTTCTCCCTGGGCAGTGGTTTCACTTCCTGCCAGCCCTTGAAATGACTCCAACAAGCCAATCACATGCTCCCATTGGAACCAAGGGCCACCTCACCCTCTTGTTACTGCAAAGCCTGCCTCACACAGCCTGTTCTCTGTGTTCCCCGGTGGCCCCACCTGGCATGCAGCCTCCTCCTTTCCCCAGTCTGTGAGTAAATGTGACCCATAGACGGTTGTTAGTCTCACCCGTCTTGTGTTGGGTGCTGTGCATCTGGCATCCCCATAACCCTAGGGTGGGAATCTCTCCTTCACCAATGGGGTGAAGAGGAAGCAATGGAAACACACAGTGGTTTTTTCTCTCCCTCCTGCTTGACTTTCCACAGAATTCACAACTGAGAGAAAAGAGAAAAGGGAAGACTTTTATTTTGTCTTTCCCCATAGACAGGGAAAGGGCCGAGTACCAGGTGGCAGGGGCAACAAAGGATAGGAAAGTTGCCTTTTATTGGGAGAGGTGGTATTTTCAGTCACACCGATGGCAGGGGTGGGGGTGGGGTGCTGGTTGCCTTGAGGAATTTCAGTTTGTTGATTCTTCAGGAGACAGTCTGGTTGATGCACCAGGAGGGGTTTCTTATCACATCTTCTTTAGCGGGCCAGTGAGGAGGAATGGGGGGGGGGGATGCTGCAGGGGCTGGTTGCCAGTGAGTCGCAGTCATGGGCCCAGTGCTCTGATAATCAGGTTGTTAATCTTTCCATGATGTCAGGTGGCCCCCTTGTCCTCAGATCAGGAGAATGGACAGCAGTCCTGAGGTAGACTTCCGAGGCGCACATCTCCCAGCCAGGGCAGATAGGCTTTTCCTCAATCAGAACAAAGCAATCACAATTAACATTGTAAAGCATGACTAACTTTTTTTTTTTTTAACTATGGCTAGTGCCACACTATGATTAGTTTTCTTACTCGTCTAATATTTTCTATTAATTCTAAAATTCATTCCTGCCCCTTTCAGTTGGGTAGAAAGGTGGTTTGAAGTTGCAGACACCAGCAGTCTCCATGTTAATTACCAGGCGCTTCTCATAAATTGTGGGGGGAAAATCATAAAAAAAGAAAAACCTGTTTTCTATCTTTACACTCATCACTCAGCATATCTGGGGGTTATAGGCTCACAGTTTTGAACAGAGAAGGGGCAGCCCCCATGCAGGGTGTGCGTGCCTTTGTGGGGTGTGTTTAAGGTTAACAAGTCCCTCAGGTGGGACCCTATTTAACAATAAAAAAGAACAAGCTACAGACACTCAGAACAACTTGTATAGATCTCAAGGCTTCACACAGGGTGACAAAGGCCAATCTCAAAAGGTTACGTGTTGTATGGTTCCATTTATATAACAGTCTTGAAATGACAGAATTATAGAGATGAACGGATTAGTGGTTGCCAAGGGTTCAGGAATGGGGGGTTATTAGGACTTATAAGGCAATGTAATTTCCATCACAGGAGAACAAAGACCAGGAGAACTGGCTGGACAAGAAATGCCCAACACCAGGAATGAAACCATATAAGGAACTAAAACTGCCCAATTGCACATCCTCATTCCTGTAGACCCACCCCCCACCCCACCCCCAGTCCAAACCCACCAACCCAGACACCAAAATTCACTGACGACAAAAACTTCTCATCAGTGAATACATATAAGCATGAAACTCCAGTTCCTAGGGGCTGCCATCAATCATCAACCTAATACCCCTTGGTTTTGTGATCCTTCCCTTTGGATATCCCCATCCCCTTTTTCTTTAAATAAATCCAATTTTTCTTTGTTCACCATCTGGAATTGCTATTTAGCATGCCCACCACCAACGTTAACCTTTCAGGGTTGTATGATTACCAAGGGTTAGAACGAGTTCTTTTCTGGAGATGGAACAGTTCTGTATCTGGATTATGATGGTGGTTCTATAAATTTATACATGGGATAAAATTGCATAAACTATGAACACACACACACGTGCATGCATGCACACACGTACACATGCACACAACACAGACACAACTATCTTCCCAGGTGAGACTTTAGGCCATGTGCTCCCACCCAGAACTGTGAAGACTCTAATTTCTCAACTGCCTGATGTAAGATTGATTATGAATTTACTGATTTTGTTGATTGAACAAAAAACTCTAATCATATTGTCTCTAATATTGTGGCCCTGTGCTTTTATTTTTATTTTATTTTATTTTTATTTTTTAAAGATTTTGGGGTCTCATTTATTTATTTAAAACAATTTTTTTCTTTATTGATTTTAGAGAGAGAGGAAGGGAGAGGGAGAGACAGAAATATTGATGAGAGGGAATGTCAATTGGCTTCCTCCTGCATGCCCCACACTGGGGATTTGGCCCACAACCTAGGCATGTGCCCTGACCAATAATTGAACCTGTGACCTCTTGGTGCATGGGTCAACACTCAGCCAGTGAGCCACACCAGCTGGCCTGGACCTGTGCTTTTACAAGGCGCAAAGAAGACTCGTGCAATTAACCCCTAGTCAACAAATATTTATTGAGTACTGACGATGTGGATGGACTGCCCATATATTCTTTTTAAAATATTTTTATTGATTTTAGAGAGAGGAAGGAAAAGGGAGAGAGAGAGAGAGAGAGAGAGAGAGAGAGAGAGAGAGAGAGAGACATCAATTGGTTGCCTCCCACATGCGCCCCAACCAGAGACTGGGCATGTACCCTGAACATGAATCAAACCCACCACCTTCTGGTGTACAGGACAATGCTCCAACCAACACTGGCCAGGGTGTCTTGTCCTTCAACTGTTCTATAGATATCAATGGCTTCTTACTGTCCCCAACTTTGACTGTGCCTGAGCACTTTCTCTGGCAGCAGAAACCCACACTGATCACGCTCAGGATTGGTTAGATATGTTGGGAAGGTAGTATATACCCATGGGCAGCCCTCATCCAGTGATGCACAGGAGCTGGAGGATAAATACCCTACCTCCCTCAACCCTCTGGTGCAATAACTCTAAGGTATGTTTCTGCACTGTTTTCCAAAGTTTCTTTGTAGAATCAGGCCTCAGTGGTAACCTGCTCATTGACACACCTGTCTGAACCTGAAAATGAAAAGGGACTTTCAAAGTGAGAGGCAACAAAATTTATTGAGATCAATAAAAATAGCTATTCAAAAATCATTAATTCAGGCAGAAACCAAAATGATGTTTTGATTAGGAGACAAAGGCATGAGGTATTTATGATAAAGTGAAGGGGAACAATTACATTAATAGCAGGAAGGCATGTTTTTGTTGTTATTAATCCTCACCTGAGGCCATTTTTCCCATTGATTTTAGAGAGAGTGGAAGGGAGGAGGGGAGAGAGAGGGAAAAGTGAGGAGAGAGAGAGGGAAACATTGATGTGAGAGACACATTAATTGGTTGCCTTTCACACACGCCCCAACCGGGGTGGGGATAGAAACTGCAACCCAGATATGTGACCTTGACTGAGAATTGAACCTGTGACCCTTTGGTGTGCAGGCTGATGCTCTAACCACTTAGCACACCGGCCAGGGCAGGAAGGTATTTTTATTGGTGCAGATACATAACATAGTGATGTTGTTTGTAAATTTTCAATGTTATGTTTTAAATTTTCAGTCCAGTAGTCATCAGCCTGGTAGTCATAATACTTGCTTTTTTGGTTATCTTTGCAAACAGTTTTTCAGGGCACAAGATTGTTCTAGGCCCAGTCCAAAGGTTATTTTGCCCTGTTTTTAACATTCCAAGGTTTGAGATACAAGACGTGTGAGGCAGTTCCTCTGGAATGGCAGCTCTGGCTTCATTTCAAAGGCTCTGTACTATTGTTTACACCTGCACGGGCCGTCTTCCTTTTCCTGTTTCATGTCCCTACTAATGCATCCTGGGCCCACCTTTCAATGAACTACTTAGCCTTGAATCCTTGTCTCAGGTTCTGCTTCTAAAAGATCCATTTAAGCCCTGCTGGTGTGGCTCACTGGTTGACCATCGACCCATGCACCAAGAGATCGCCGGTTCGATTCCCAGTCAGGGCAAATGCCCAGATTGAGGGCCCAATCCCCAGTGAGACTGTTTTCTCTCATTGATGTTTCTATCTCTCTCTCCCTCTCCCTTCCTCTCTCTCCCTCTAATATCAATAAAGAAAAAAAAACAAAAAAAACTTAAGACAAAGCACCATGCTTGGCACTGTGATGAGCAGAGGGGAAGTCAGACATACGCTCAAGGGTAAAAGGATATTAAAATGCATTGGGTCTTTGCCCAGTGCCAAGTACTTAGACTTCTTTTTTCCTCATTTAATGCTTGCAGTAACACTTATGTTTGCATTTACTTCTAAATAATTTATATATATATTAACTCAGTCTTTACAATACTATGAAGTATAGCTGATTCTTGTTATTTGTAGCAGTTATGTTCTGTAAATTCACTCAAACACTGAGTGAGTGAATTCTGAACTATTGCCCATTGGGGAAAATATCCATCCATCTATGCTTCCACCTACCTACCTTTACCTATCACATAGATTATAATCTTAAATCCTTGCAGATTTTATTTTCTTTATTTTATAAAAGACAAATTAGGCTCAAAAGAATTAAGTTACTTGCCCTAGGCCATGCCACAAACAGGTGCCAAGGGATTCAAGAGTCAAAGCTTCTTGCACATCCTGGGGCATTTCTGTATGAGACCAAAACAAAAAGGCAGAAGGTGGTCTTGTTTGACATTAATGGGGAATGTACTCATGGGGCAACTCAAATATTCTACTGCTCTGCACATGGTCAGGAATGACCACCAAAGTGCCATGAGTTTTGACTTGGCAGCTGCAAATAAATTTTAGCTTAGTCGATTTTCAATTATGGGATCTGCAAATAATGACTATGTATTGTTATTATATACTTTTTAAAAAAAATCCTCACATGAGGATATGTTTTTATTTATCTTCAGATAGAGTGGGAGGTGGGAAGAGGGGTCGGGGGAGAAAGAGAAACATCGATGTGAGAGAGACTCATCGATTGGTTGTCTCCTGCATGAACCCGACCAGGGCCGGGGACCAAACCGCAACCCAGGTACGTGCTCTTGACTGGAATTGAACCCGTGGCTCTTTGGTTCGCAGGCCGATGCTCTAACACTGAGCAACCGGCCAGGGCAGCTCTTGATAGATGAGGAAATAGGTGCAGCAAGTTTGAGTAACTTGTCCAAGGTCACACAACTAATTAGTAGTGGTCTGGAGTTTGAATGCAGGTAACCTGATTCCAGAGGCCAAGCCTCTAACCGCTGCTCTGTACTGCCTCTTAAAAATTTTTTTTTTAATCCTCACCCGAGGACTTTTTTTTTTTTTTTGCATTTATCTTCAGATAGAGTGGGAGGGAGAGAGGGAGGAAGAGAGAGAGAGAGACATTGATGTGAGAGAGACACATTGACTGGTTGCCATCCACAGGGGCTGGGGATGAACTGCAACTGAGGTCCATGCCCTTAGTGGGAAACTAACTCAGGACTCTCAGGTCTGTGGGCCGACGCTCTAACCACTTAGCAATCCGGCCAGGGCTACACTGCCTTTTGACAGACCATGTGGCAAATCACAAATTGGCATCAAGTCATGACTATGAAGTTGTGGGGGACAGGGTATCTGGTTTCTCCAAATTCCTCCAAGAGGGGAAAAAATGGTAACAAATTCTATAGAACTATAAAAAGCATAAGAACTCTGCTATGTAAATTGTGAAACAAAAGTAACACTTTCCATGTTTCTGCTTCAGTGTGTTAGAGTAAATAATTGATTTAACCAAGATAGCCCAAGTGGCAATGGCTCAAATAAGATCACAGTTTATTTCTTGTTCCATGGGGGTGGGCAACTGTCTTCTATGTGATCATTCAGGGGCCCAGGCCAATAGCAGCGTTGCTGTTTTCCATGTGTGACTTCCCAGGTGGCTCTTCCAGGCCAACAAAGCTAGGGAGAGGGCATAGATGGGATGCCCACACTTCTTAAAAATCTCAACTCAGAGGAGACAGAGTCACATCTGCTCTGTTGTGGAGTATCAGTCACATGACCAGTCTTACTGCAAGGCAGGCTAGGAAATGTAGTCCTTGGCTGGGGAGGTAATGAGGCAAAGGGAGGATGAATTTTGTTGAATATCCAGCCAACAATGTAAAGTTTATCAGCAAAGAACATTAAAATGAAATGAGTCCAATTCCAGCTAATACAACTCAGCCGGCAATACTATTTCAGTTATGCCATAGTTATGTTGGTGTTCTGCTTCCCTGTCCATATATATATATGTTTGGTTATATCAAGATGCACACATTTTTTTATCTTAGAGGACACACATTTCTTACTTTCCTTTATTGTTTTCAAACGTTGGTCCTAAGGTCAAATGCCTGTTTTCTTTGCGATTCATTCCTTCTTCCTTCTGCCCAGTGTCACAGGGAACTACATTGCCCAGGATCCCTTGCAGAGAAGGTTGGCCAATGGAAGGAAGTGGTACAAAACTGGAGGGCAGGACAATGGAGGAAATATAGTATGCCTCCTGTTGTTCCCTCTGGTTTTATGGCTTCTTCATAGCAGTGATGGTGTCTCTTCCATGCTTCTAGATACCCCTGTACATCCTTTTCTTTTATCCTATCTCTGTTGGGCAACCTATGTGGCTCCAGCTCCCACAGAACAGCCCTGTTTCTGGGGTCTGGGAAACAGTCCCTCTAGCCTTAAGAGTGGTAGCCAATTACTGCTGTTGCTAACCTTTGAGTTGTCTCTTTGGTGCCCATTTGGCTTCTTAGTTTTCCCATCACTGGAATGACCAATTCTCTGTATTTAACTCCCTCTGTTTGCATGCTCTGGTGTTCTTTCTATTTTCCTGGCTATACTCTAATGAACACCATCATGTTTTCACCTGTGCACTCTGTCATGTAACTTTGAAGAACTTCTCTCTAGAGTGGGCAGAGTTGCTTCTCTCTTTGCCCCTCTTGTAATCCTGCCACTTACCATGAGAATAACATGGCTACTGGCTCAAGAAGGATGAGAGAAGCAGGCAAGAGTTTAAATCATGTCCTTGAGTCTGAAATCTATAGGACAGGTTGGCAGGTGGGAAATTCAGGTAGAATTTTTATATTAGGTCTTTAAGCAGAATCTTTATTGTCTAGGAAACCTCAGTCTTTGCTCTTATAGCTTTCAACTGATTGAATGAGGCCTACCCACATTATTAATTATCCTTTACTCAAAATCAACTGATTTAATTGTTAATCACATCTACAAATACCTTCACAGTAACATCTAGACTAGTATTTGATCAAACAACTGGGTACCATGGTTTAGCCAAATTGAAACATAATATTAACCATCATAGTCCAGTCCTTGTACACTTGGCACCTATACACATCTCCTGAAATCATATTTACTATCCAAATAATGATAATAATAAATCATATTTCTGCCTAATATACTACAGTTATCCTGTATACAATTAAAAATGCACTAAACATTTCCCCAGAACAGAATGCAAATTACTTGGGTGATGTTCACTCTTCTTCTTGATGTCTTGTTACTTAAATATTATGGTATAAAGTTAACAATACCTAAATACTATGCTGTAAAGTTAATATATCTTATGTTATATTATAAGGGGATAAGTGATAAAAGAAAACAAAGATATTTGATTAATAAATATATACACACAAATATGTCAATAATGAAATAAGGAAGAAATATTACCATTATAATTCTCATTTCTATATCTGGCCATATGGTCATAGCTGACACTTACCGCTACCCTTTTATCCTTAGCAAACACCTCAGCTAGTTGTGGTTCTTGACCTAATGGAGTGACCCAAACTTTCATTCCTGAAGAATCTGGGTCATTAGTACATTAGTAACCTTGCTTGATTGGGTTGTAATTTTCCATAGATTTTGATCATAGAGCATGGTAGCACTAAGAGAAATCTGAACCTGTTGCAAAACTTTCTGATTCCAGATGTGTAAACAAGAAAAATAAGTGTTTTTTTTTTGTTTTTTTTAATCCTCACCCAAGGAAATTTTTCCATTTTTTGTTCAGATAGAGTGGGAGGGAGAGAGAGGAAGAGAGAGAGAGAGAAACATCGACGCAAAAGGGACACATCGAGTGGCTGCCACCTGCACGACCCAACAAGGGCTGGGGACAAACTGCAACCAAGGCACGTGCCCTTCGCAGGCACCAAACCCGGGTCTCTCTGGACCACAGGCCAACGCTCTAACCACTGAACCAAACCAGCCAGGGCAAGAAAAAGAAGTTTTAAGACTGTGTATTACGTGGCAGTTAGCAAAAATTTAGCAAAAGCCAATGAATACAACCTATAGCTATAGCTTCATAGATATGGACACAGTGTGGTCACAAATACATAAAAAGTCCAAATACCAGTGCAAAGAAAATAAAAAGGTTTAAGAGAAAAATGCCAAGATGGTTGCTTTGAAATATAAATGGATTGGTTGCTCAGATCAGAAATAGAAATCATATTATCTTCCACAACAATAATGACAATGGAATTAATGAGCTCCCTTAAGTGAAAAGTTTAGGGATAGTTTTAGCTTCAGGCACAGTTGGATCCAGATGCTTGAAGGATGTTGTCAGGACATCATCTCTTCCCATTTTTTTTTTTTTTTTAATCCTCACCCGAGGATATTTTTCCATTTTTTGTACAGATAGAGTGGGAGGGAGAGAGAGGAAGGGAGAGAGAGAGAGAAACATCGATGTGAAGGGACACATCGAGTGGCTGCCACCCACACGACCAACCAGGGCCGGGGACAAACTGCAACCGAAGTACGTGCCCTTAGCGGGAACCAAACCTGGGTCTCTCCGGACCGCAAGCCGATGCTTTAACTGCTGAGCCAAACTGGCCAGGGCTCTCTTCCCATTTTTACACTCAGGTGTCATTCTCAGGGAAGCAGATCCCTCCTGATGGCATCATGAACCCCCATCATTCTAGGCTTCCTCCCCTCACCCCAATTGATCCACACTGATGGAAAAAGCTTGTCTCCTTCCTGCTGGCTGCAGACCAAATCCTGGCATTATCAGATTGGCTCATCTTCGGTTATCCTCCCACCCCTGAACAATCTCAGAGGCTAGGGGACGGGGTCCTTCTGAGGGGTGAGTTCACCCTAGGATCTAGAGATACAATCAGACTTGTTCCAGTCACATGCAATGAGAAAGGTATGGAGGTGGGTGGTTTATCAAAGGAAGATCAGGCTGTTGCTATCAGAAAAAATGTGGGTCATGAGTGTTGCATAGTTAGAAACAGTATCTGTCTACCACAATGGGTGCTTTTAATTTTCCATACATATATTTAAATTTTTAACTGATATGTATTGCTGCTTCTGTTATAGGCTGAATGATTATGTCCCTCCAAAATTCATATGTTGAAACCTAGTCCCCAATGTGCTGGCATTTGGAAGAGGGACCTCTGGGAGGTGATTAGGTCATGGGGTGGAGTCTTCATGAATAGGGTTAGTGCCCTTATAAAAGGGACCAGAGAGCTCCCTCCTCCCTCTACCATGTAAGGAAACAGCAGGAAGACAGCCATCTATGAAGAAGGACTCCAGAACCGCAAGTAATAAGTGTCTGTTGTTTATAAGCCACCCAGTCTGTGGTATTCTGTTAAAGCAGCCTGAATGAAGTAAAACAGCTTCTATAATGAAGACATATTGTTTTAAAATATCCCCTAAGTAACCCTGCTTATGCATCCTTTATATCTGTGTCCTTGTAGGGGATGTGTCCCATGCTCTGGAAGGGAGAAGAAGTTCCCAGCTATGGCCAACGGGCTTCCAAAAATTGAGACCAGATGTTTGGATTGGGGACCTTTTAGAGGTACCATGTGCCCCTGAGCTGATCGCTGCTTTCCAAGCGAGGCACTGCTTGCTCTTCTATTTCCTAATATGTGTGATGCTGAAACTCCTTGGTGTTCTGCTGCTGGAAAGACATCTAACCAGTGGTTCTGAGAGATACTGTGGGTTGTTGTGGGAGCCCTCCGGGATGCAGAGACAGCCAGTCCCTAAGGTTAGGAAACAGTTGCCCTATGAGAAAGAGAGGGGCATCAGAGAGGAATTTAATGTTTAGAATGGTGAAGCAAATACAAAAATTACCCAGGAAGCATTAAGAAAGCAATGTATTCAGAG
This sequence comes from Molossus molossus, assembly GCF_014108415.1. Lineage (NCBI taxonomy): Eukaryota > Metazoa > Chordata > Mammalia > Chiroptera > Molossidae > Molossus > Molossus molossus. The sequence continues at coordinate 70,519,336 of NW_023425377.1, read as the reverse complement.
TAAAGAGGTAGTAGTTAGAGATGCTTGAATTTTTTTCCATTTTTTAAATTGCAGTAAAATACATGTAAGAGAAACTTTACCATCTTAGTCATTTTTAAGTGTACAGTTCAGTGGTGTTGAATACATTACATTGTTGTGCAGCCATCACCACCATCCAGCTCCAGAACTTTGTCATCTTCACAAAGTGAAACTCTGTCGCCATTAAACCCATTTCCCTTTGCCCCAAACACTGGCAACCACCGTTCTACTTCCTGTCGCAATGAATTTGACTATTCTACCTCATATTAGTGGAATCATACAGTATTTGTTTTTTGGTGACTGATTTAATTCACTTAAAATATGTACAGAAGCTTAGTTTTTATTTCTGGTTTCTATTCTTGAGGAATGACTAACCATCCTGTGATTTTTGTCTCTCCCCAGAGGCCTTAATAGTGATTAAGCTCTTTTTTTTTTTTTTTTAGTAAATTTAAACAAATCTTAAGTGAACAGCTCAATGAGTTTTTACATGTGTCACAACTGATGTGACCACCATCTAAGGTAGGATGTAGAATATTATCAGTGCTTTTCAAAACAATATGTTTTTTTAGAGAGACAAGAAAGGAGAGAGAGAGAGAGATAGAAACATCCATGTGAGAGAGAAACATCGATTGGCAGCCTCCTGCATGCCCCCTATTGAGGATGGAGCCTGAAATCCAGGTGTGTGCCTTGACCAGAAATCAAACCGGGACCTCTCAGTCCAAGGGACGATGCTCAATCCACTGAACCACACCGGCCAGGCATTACCAGCAATTTTTGTGACTGGTTTGTTTACTTAGTATAATGTCCTCAAGGTTCATCCATGTTGTAGCATGTGCCAGAATTCCCTTCTTTTTTACAGGCTGAATAGTATTTCATAGTATGTTTATCTTTATTGGTTGATTGCTATTTAGGTTGCTCCCACCTCTTGGCTATTGTGAATAATGGTGCTATAAAAATAACTGTGCAAATAGCTCTTTGAGGTCTTGTTTTCAATTATTTTGGGTAATTTCCCAGAAGTAGAATTGCTGGGTCATATGGTGGTTTTATTTTTAATTGTTTGAGGGGCTTCCATTCTGTTTTCCACAGTGGCTGTATTCTTTTACATTCCCACCATCAGTGTATTAGAGTTACAATTTCTGCACATCCTTGCCAACAATTATTAATTGAGGACATTCTTTTTTTTATTTTTTATCCTCACCTGAGGACACTTTTGCATTTATCCTCAGATAGAGCGGGAGGGAGAGGGGGAGGAAGAGAGAAAGAGAAACATTAATGTGAGAGAGACACATCGACTGGTTGCCACCTGCACAACCCCAACCAGGGCCAGGGACGAACTACAAACGAGATACGTGTCCTTAGCGGGAACCAAACCTGGGACTCTCTGATCCGTGGGCCGACCCTCTAACTACTGAGCCAAACCGGCCAGGGTGATTGAGGACATTATTAAACAAAGCTGACATTTTTTCTCTCTCTGTTTTTCCTCGCTATGAGTGAGTGGCGATGAGGAATATGACTACTCGTACCACTTTGATTCCAGTAGTTTTTTCCACTGTTGCTTTTGTTGGTTTTCTTGAAAACCCATTGTACTTTTATTTATATTTACTACCATCGACTGGATGACTTAAACAACAGGCATTTATTTCTTATAGTTCTGGAGGCTAGAAGTCCAAGATCAAAGTTCCAGTGGATTACATTTCTGGTGAGGGCTCCATTCCTGGCTTTCAAAGTCCAGAGTGCTAACCCTTACACCATGGGGCCGACCATTCCTGGCTTTCAGATGGTCTCCTTCTCTCTGTGTCCTCACAGGGTCTTTCCACGGTTCATGTACATAGAAATAGAGTAATCTCTCTTCCTCTTCTTTTTTTGTTAGTTTAATTTTCACCCTGGGATATTTTTCCTGTTGATTGTTGGAGTGAGAGTGGAAGGGGGAGAGGGAGGGGGAGAGAGAGAGAGAAACATCACCAATGTGAGATGTTGTCTCCTGCATGCGCCCTGACCAGGGCTGGGAATCGAACCTGCAACCCAAGTATGTGCCCTTGACTGGGAATCAAACCCTTGACCCTTTGGTGCTTGGCCCATGCTCTAACCACTGAGCACCACTGGCCAGGGCTTTTCATCTTCTTATAAAGACTCCAGTTCTATTGAATTAGGGCCCCACCCTTATGACTTCATTTAACCTTAATTACCTTCTAAATACCCTATCTCCAAATACATCCACATTGGGGATTAGGGCTTCAACATCTGAACTGCAGGGGGACATGATTCAGTCCATAGCAGCCAATAATTCTCTCTGTTCAGTTCAGTTTGAAATTTTATTTATTCAAAACCAGGAGCATCACAAAGGATGCAGAGAAAATTTAATAACTTAGAGCCTCACTTTTCTGTAAAATGCTTAAGAGGCAAGGAGGTCCCTGTCATTCTCGTGGCATTACCATGTAGATTAAGTAAAATAATGTATTTGTGAAGATGTGGAACAATATGAAGTTTATGGAAGATACTTATGCAAATTAATATAAACAAAAAGGCTGGTAGGCAATAGTCAGAGGTAGGCACAGCAAGACAGGGGTAAAAATGGAAAATGACACCTGTTTTTCCAAAGACACAGATAAACATGGACATGAACATGAATGCTTGGGGTATGTATGCCTGACTCACAAGTCCAAATATAAACCTTCAGACCCTATATGGTAAAAGTAACTATAAATATAGCAATGTTAGCTGAGAGCGACAAGTCCAATTAGATGGCAGAGACAATTTAGAAGGTCTCCATGTAAAGCATCTTGAATAGGTGTAAAAAAATATCTGATGTTTACAGCTCAAGAAAGAGATGAAAACTAAAAGGCATTAGATCATGAGCTGTGTATACACTCTAGGTCTGCCATGTCCCACCCTTTCCTCTCATTCTTAGTCATCACATCCTGGTCCAAGTTCCAGCGGCCGGCACACGCATTTATTTGCTGAGAACTTTCTCTGGTCTTTGGGGCAGCCACTGTGATCTATGCAGTCAGATCAGAAATGCCTGGGAAAGAGTGCCCTGCATGAGTGGCCATCAACCAGTGAGTGGCAGGAGGTAATGGACAAATGTCCTAGCTCCCTCATTTCTCAGCCGAGCAATACTGAGGTCTGTATTTTATGCTGCTTCCCAGAGGTCCCCAGAAGGACTGAGTTTCAGTTGCCCACTGCAGTCATTTGCTTAACATACTCTGTACCAGGGTCTTCCTTCCCTCTCTCACTTTCCATTCCCTCCTCCCTGGGTCTCCTGGAACCACCCCTAGAGTAAACTGGATTCACTTGCATAGTTTCTAACCTTCCCTCTGAAGGAGCCAAAAATAAGACACACACCTCCTCCTACCTGCACATATTTTGCCAAGAATAAGTTCTTATGATTTTCTATAGCATTTCACATTTTGTCAAGGTGACTTCGCATACAATATGATATTATTCAGTAATAGAAAAAGAATAAAATATTGATAAACACAGCAACATGGATGCATCTCAAATGCATTGTTGCCGAGTGAGAGAAGCCAGATTCAAATGACTGTGTGCTACTGTATATTTCCATTTATGTGACTTTTTAGGGAAGGCAAAAACTATAGGGACAGAAACAGAATGATAATCGCTATGGGCTGAAACTGTGGGAAAGGGTTAATTGATTAGGGTGATGGAACTGTTCTATATCTTGATTTTGGTGATGGTTCCAGGGCTGTGTGCATTTGTCAAACCTTATAGACCTGAACACTAATAAAGGCTGAATTTGACTGTAGATCAATTACATCTCAATTAAAAAAAAAGTTCTTTAAAAAAGAGCATTCACCATCATTGTCTTAGTTGGTTGCCATAACAACCTGTAGCAATCAGGCATGATTATTCATTTTTTCAGCCAACTGCTTAGAGCTTTGTGGCTGTCCTCGGTTGCTTCTTTATCCCATCCTTCCTCATTTGCCTGCCTTTTTCTCTGCTTGTATTTCTCAGTACACTCCCTAGGGGAGCTCATACAGCCTTTTTGCACCAACCGTTACTTGTATACTCATGATTTCGGAATCTGTTTTGCCTCTTATTCTTTTACTTCCTATTTACCCAGATTTCCAGTTTAATACTCATCAGTTGATTTTGCAGCCACCAAAAATGACATTAAATCAAGGAAGCTTTTTCTAAAGCTTCCAAAACAAAACTTACAGCTCAGTGTTTCTATCACTAGGTTTCAGGCCACTTAACGTCACATCATCTTTATCCATTCATTTGTTGTTTAGACCCTTAGATTGTTTCCATATTGTGGCTATTGTGCAATGAACACTGAAGTGTAGATATCTCTTCAAGGTCCAGATATTTTTCCCTTTGGACATAGACCTAGACATAGGATTGCTGGATCATACGGTAGTTCTATTTTTAATTATTTGAGGAACCTCCGTACTGTTTTCCATAATGGCTGCACCAGTTTACATTTTCACCAACATTTATCTCTTCTTGTGTTGTTTTTTTAAAATCTTTGTGTCTGAAGAATTTAGGTAAGTGATTTTCTTTTTTAAAAAAATTTTTATTCCAGAGAGGGGAAGGGAGAGAGATGGGGAGAGAGAGAGAGAGAGAGAGAGAGAGAGAGTGAGAGAGAGAGAGAGAGAGAGAGAGAGAGAGAGAGAGAAATAGAAATATTGATCATTTGCCTCCCACATGTACCCCGATTGGGGATTGAATCCGAAACCTGGGTATGTGCCCAGATGGGGAATTGAACTCACCAACCACCTTTTGGTGTATGGAATGACACTCCACCAATTGAACCACACTGGTCAGAGCTCTTGTCTTTTAGATAATAGCAAAGGCTTATAATCTTGACCTCCATTGACTAAAGACAACATTGAATAAAGCTGAGTGAAATAGTGCTATTTCATCTTTCTTTGCATTTTTTTATAATGGTGGAAGTTATACACCTTGAAAGAAAAAGTACACTCCAGAAATGCAATAAATAGAAAGTGAAAATCTCCACTATCTCTCACCAAGAGCTCACCAATATTAGTGATTTGTAATGAATCCTCTCAAACCTTTATCTACAACAGCGGTTCTCAACCTGTGGTTCACGACCCCTTTGGGGGTTGAACGACCCTTTCACAGGGGTCACCTAAGAGATAACAGTAGCAAAATTACCGTTATGAAGTAGCAACAAAAATAATTTTATGGTTGGGGGTCACCACAACATGAGGAACTATATTAAAGGGTCGCAGCATTGGGAAGGTTGAAAACCACTGATCTACAAATATGTATATGCCGATGTTAATTTTGAAAGTTAGAACATATTGTACATACTGTTCTGTTATCCACTTTATTTACTTGGTAAGATTTATTGGATATCTTGTGATATTTATGCATTTATTTTATGGCTGAAGAGGGTGCTGTGGTTACCTGTCTGAATACCTGGAATCTGTGAAAGTTACCTTATAGGGCAAAAGGGACTTTGCAGGTGTGATTAAGGGTCTTGAGATGGATAGATCAGTTTGGCTTATCCAGCTGCATCCGATGTGATTACAGAGCTCTTTATAAGACCGAGGCAGGAGATCAGAAATAGAAAGCAATGTGAAAATGGAGGAAGCAGCCGCGAGCCAAGGAATGCAAGAAGTGCATTTCCAGAAGCTGGAAAGGTAGGAAATAGATTCTCTTCTAGAACATCCAGAAAGAAGCACAGCTGTGCCTCCACTTTGGCCTTAGATAAGTGGAACCTATTTCAGACAATACTTCTGTGTTTTTAAACCACTAAGTTTGTGGTAATATGTTAGAGCAGCAATAGGAAACTAATACAGATGCCATTCCATATTGTGTCATACTTTATTTTCTGTTGATGGGCACTTAGGTTACTTCATTTTTTTTTGCTCTTACAAACTATGCCTGTGGTAGATTGCCAAAACGGTTCAGTTCTCTACCCCTCCCCATGTCTACACCTTTTGCTATTAACTTTGTAGCACAATATCACTTTGGCTGTGGGCTTGGCCATGTGACTCGCTTTGGGACAATGGCATGTTGGTAAGAAAATGCTTGAGAGGCACCTGTGCGACTAGGCTTACCTGCCCTTGCATCATGGCCATCACCATGACAACATGCCTGAGCCAGTCTGCTAGAGGGTGAGAGACATGTGGAGTGGAACCAAGTTGCCCTTGTCATCCCAAGGTCAGACATCCAACCACCAGACTTGTGGGCAAGTCTAATTAAGATCATCAGCAAAACTATCTGATTTTCAAATGACTCCAGATGTGCAAACAACAAACTTATTGTTGTATGCTACTGACATTTTGTGTTTGTTATGCCACATTATCATGCCAATAGGTAACTGATACAAGGCTTTTCTGAACATTTGTCTCTCTAGGTTTGAGTTAACATTGGAAATGAAAGGTTGAGATAATGGTTTTAGTGGACACCTTTTGGAGTGTCTACTTGTCTACAATGCAATGACCCCTCTCCATCCTTCTCTTTGGGAATAATTCTCCCATCCAAAGAAGTGGGTCAGAGAGCCATGTCAATACAATGTGATTGCTTCTCCCTCCTCCCTTCCCCCAGCTACAATTGATTGGATTGGAAAGAGCATCTCACCCCAATTGGCTGTTGCAGAACCTTTACTCTCCTTTGGAATTGGGACTAAACATTTCTTTGATTTAATCTAGAATGGTCTCTTCATTGTAAGCACAATGGGAAGGGGATCATTCTTGTTTTATTTTTTTCTTTATTGACTTTAGGGAGAGAGGTAGAGAGAGGGAGAGATAGAAATATCAATGAGAAAGAACATCAATTGGCCACCTCCTGCATGCCCTCCGCAGTGGGGATTTGGCCTACAACCTGGGCATATGTCCTGACCAGGAATCGAACCCGGCAACCTCTTGGTGCATGGTTCGATGCTCAACCACTGAGCCACACCGGCTGGGTGGATCATTCTTGTTTTATTCCCAACATATTGAGTGCAAGAAAATAATAACTAACCATATTGAGTGCTTACTGTCTTCCAGGCACTATGTATTTATTATCTCGTTTTCTCTTACCAGCCCTATAATTCAAGTCCCATGATTATTCTTATTTTACAGATAAGAAAACTGAGACTCAGAGAGATTAAAAACCTTGCTCAAGAACACATAGTCAGAAGGAAGCAGAGCCAAGCCTGCCTCTCACAAAGCTGACCACAGTGCTATATATTTTGCTATCACTTGGTAGGTGCTTAATGAATATTTGGATGGATGCAGAGTGGGAAAAGAGAAGCCAGTATGTAGACATTGAGGAGCTACTAGGTTCTGATGATTTTTGATGGCAGGTCCTAGCTCCTGTGAGGCTAATTTGATGCTTGATCTTGTATTATCTGAGGTATGACATGTTCTTTCCCATTTACCATCATCACCATCATCATCATCCACATCATCTTGCTTAGACTACCTTTAGTTAGTTTCTACTACACACTTCCCAAAAATTCCAAATAAGTAATATGAATACTGATAAAATTAATGTAACTTTGCCCTCTCAAAAGTTTATAATAAGCCCCGGCCAGTTTTGCTCAGTGGTTAGAGCTTTGGGCCACAAACTAAAGAGTCACGGGTTCGAGGTCTGTCTGGTTTGGCTCAGCGGTTAGAGCATCGGCCTGCGGTCCGGAGAGACCCAGGTTCGGTTCCCACTAAGGGCACATACCTCAGCTGCAGTTTGTCCCCGGCCCTGGTTGGTTGTACGGGTGGCAGCCACTCGATGTCCCTTTCACATCGATGTTTCTCTCTCCCTCTCTCTTCCTCTCTCTCCCTCCCACTCTATCTGAACAAAAAAAATGGAAAAATGTCCTCGGGTGAGGATAAAAAAAAAAAAAGAGTCGCAGGTTCGATTCTGATCGAGGGCACATACCTCAGTTGCAGTTCGTCCCTGGCCCTGGTCAGGGTCGTGCAGGAGGCAACCAGTTGATGTGTCTCTCTCACATTGATGTTTCTCTCTCTCTCTCCCTCCATCCCTCCCATTCTATCTGAAGATAAATAGAAAAATGTCCTTGGGTGAGGATTTATGGAAAAAAAAAGTTTATAACAATGTTTATGTCCATCACAGCATAAATTAATGCCTGTTTTTCTACATCCTAGCCCACACTGGTATTATTAAAATATTTTTTTAATGTATAAGGTTCCTTGCAGTCTCCCTGATCTGGTAGAAAGTTTTCCTGGTACCCATTCCCTCAGGTGTGGTCCTCTCAGAGCCCCAGCTCTATATAGAGAATGCCAATCACCATCTATTCACCAAGGGCATGAAGTCTAATCTCTTGCCCTGCAGAGTCAATAAAACCTCCCAATACATACCTCCACTTATGCTCATACATGTATATAAAATTTATTTATTTTTTTGGTATTCTTTACCTGAGGATATTTTTCCATTGATTTTTAGATAGAGTGGAAAGGAGGGAGGAAGAGAGAGAGAAACATCTGTGTGAGAGAGACACATCAATTGGTTGCCTTCACATGACCCTAACTGGGGCCAGGGATCAAACCTGCAACCCAGGTACATGCCTTTGACTGGGAATCAAACCCAAGACCCTTTAATCCTTAGGCTGACATTTCAACCGCTGAGCCAAAGGTGCTCTACAATATTTTGCAGTGCCATCTTGCACGCCTACCTCCTGACTTAAGGCAGGTTGGTAAGAGGCTGGGAAAAATTCCTTGACAAGTGGAATGGGAAAACAGACAGATAGCTGAACAAACTGGCTAGCAATTTATAGCCAGATAGAAAAGGTCACCGGGGAAGAAAGCCCCAGGTGCCTAGATATGGGCAAAACTGGTGCCAGACCTCTCCTCCAGAGTGGCCTTTCCTCCCTTGGCCTCTCTCTGGCCATGCAGTTTGGACCTCCTGCCCTGGTGCCAACCGATCGGTGGAGACCACAACCCTGAAAGGGCACATCCGGGAAGCTGATGAATATTCTATTGAGATCCTCCTCTAGGACCTCCCCTAAACTCTCAGACTTTATTTATTTATTTATTTATTTATTTATTTATTTATTTATTTATTTATTCTCATCTGAGGATATTTTTTCTATTGGTTTTTAGAGAGAGTGGAAGGGAGGGGGAGAAAGAGCAAAAGATCGAGAGACAGAGCAAGAGAGTGAGGGAGAGAAGAAGAGAAACATCAGTGTGAGAGAGACACATCAATTGGTTGCCTCCTGCACAAGATCTGACTGGGGCCGAGGATCAAACCTGCAACCCAGGTATGTGGTCTTGACCAGGAATCTGAGACTCTTTGGCGTGCAGCCTGATGCTCTAACCACTGGCCAAGGCTAAACTTTTAGCCTTTAAAACCCTCAAGACAAAGGACCCAGGCTTTCTCTTCCTCCCAGGAGCACACTTGTTCCTTCCCTTCTTCCTCACAGGTGTGTATCTCCTAAACTTTAAGGAACCTCATGAGACTTGCAACCAGGGGAGCAATGGGCAAGGGCAGCTCATCCTGGGCTAACCCCCTGAACCTGTCCCCAAGGTCCTCTTTTCTCTGACTCTCCAGTGAACCAACAAAAGCCCTGCCTTGGCTCACCTCTTTCCTGAAAGTTTCTAGGGAGCCAAAGCAGCCCTGCCTAGGCTCTCCTGTTGCTTTTTCTATCCTAGGCCCTTCCTTGCCTCACTGTCCCCAGCTTTAATAAGTGTACTCTTAAAATCACGTTGTGAAATCTTCCCTGCACAAAGTTAAGAATCCACACACTACCAGCTGGCCTTAGGCAGAACCCCTCTGGACCAGGTCCCCTTTCTAGTAACATGACTCTTGGCTATCGCTTCTTTGAATTCTGTGCTCCCCTTTATTTCTTTAGAGCTCATGAATGAAGGTATATGTGTATGACATCATTAACCATCAGAGACTGCAAATTAAAACTCCAATGAGATTTGACTATATACCCACTAGAATGGCTGTCATCAAAAAGGCAGACAGTTATCAAGTACTGGTGAGGCTGAGGAGCGACATGACCCCTGCTGGCAGCTTTTTATGGAGGTAAACACCCAATGACCTGGCAATTCTATGCCTGGGTGTTTACCCAGGATAAATGAAAATACATGTCCACGCAAAGGCTTGTACGTGAATGTTCTTAGCAGCTTTATTCATAGCTGTCAATCACCAGCAACAAATCAGATGTCTATCAACAGGTGAAGGGACAAACTGTGTTCCATTCATACAATGAAATATAATAAAAAGGAACAGAAACTAATAAACAGACCAACATAGACAAATCTCAAAAGCATTATGTTGAGTGAAAGGAGCCAGACCCAAAAGAGGGCATACTGTATGAGTTCATTTCTACAGAATTATAGAATAGGTGAACTTAATCTATGATGACAGCAAACAGATCAGCTGTTGATTGGGGACAGGAATGGGGGTGTTCACTGCAAGTAGCATGAGGGAACTTTTGGGGTGATGGAAATATTCTAAATCTTGATGGTGGTGGTGGTTACATGGTGTATATATTAGTTGAAACTCATCACAATGTACACTTAAGACGGGTGTATTGTATTATATGTAACATATACCTCAATAAAGATGATTGCAATGTGTTATCCCTACTTGACCTAGAGGCAGGCTTTTCTCCATGTCCCTCCCACCATCAGACTTCATCTGGAAGCCATCAGAAGGTCTTTTTGAGGACCCACCCTATGCTGAACACAATTTAAAGTGCTTACTGCCCTGGCTGGTTTGCTAAGTGGTTAGAGCGTTAGCCTGCAGTCCAGAGAGACCCAGGTTCAGTTCCTGCTAAGGGCGCGTACCTCGGTTGCAGTTTGTCCCCAGCTCTGGTTGGTAGTGCAGGTGGCAGCCACTCGATGTGTCCCTTTCACACTGATGTTTCTCTCTCTCTCTCTCTCTCCCTCCCACTCTATCTGAGCAAAAAATGGAAAATATGTTCTCGGGTGAGGATAAAACAAAACAAAACAAAACAAAAAAATAAAGTGTTTGTTTATTATAAAGTAAGATGATTAGCCCATTCAAGATTCCTGTTTTATAGAAAAGAAACAGATTGAGGCAGTCATTGTTATGGGTTGAATTGTGTCTCCCCTGTCTTAGTCGGTTCAGGGGTCTAATGTCTCGTGGTTCTGGAGACTGGAAGTTCAAGATCAAGATGCTAAAATACCTGGTGCGGTCTCACTTCCTGATTCATAGATGGTGCCTCCTTGCTCTGTCTGTACATGGTAGAAGGGAAAAGGGAGTTCTCTGGGGTCTCTTTTATAAGGACACTCAACCCTCATGAGTTAACTACAAAGGCCCTACCTCCTAATCACATTGGGGGTTAGAATTTCAACATATATAAATATTTTTTTGGGGATTCATTCAGTCTATAGTACCCCCAAATGTAAGACTTATGTTGAGAGTCTAACTTCAGAATGTGACCTGATTTGAAAATAGGGTGATTGCAAATGTAATTACAGTTGACTCTTGAATAATGAGGGGGTTAGGGTGCTGACCACCTTCGAAGTCAAAAATCCACATAACTTAAGTCAGCCCTCTGCATATGAAGACTCCCAACCTCGAATCAAAAATACAGTTGAACTTGAACAATGCTGGTTTGAACTATGTGGGTCCACTTACAAGTGAAGTAAAGGTGAGCCCATACATCTGTATTGTCCAAAAGTCAACTATAGTTAAAATAAGGTCATTAGGGTGGGCTCTAATCCAATATGACACGTCCTTAACAGAAGGGAAATCTGGACACAGCCACTCATGTAGTGAGAACACCCTGCAAGCATGAAAATAGCCATCTACCAGCTAAGGATAGAGGCCTGGACAGAGCCTCTATCCCTCACAGCCCTCGGAAGGAACCAACCCTGCCAACACCTTGAATTTGGACTTCTAGTCTCCAGCACCGTGGACAAATACATCCTTGTTGTTTAAGCTATGCCGTTTGCAGCATTTTGTTCTGGATGCCCTAGTATGCTAATACAGGAACTTAGAAAAAGTGGAAGCAGGAATTGGCAAAGCTGAGGTCTGAGCACAGGCAGATTGGATTTCAGACTTGAATACTTTCACTGTGTGTCATTTCTTGGTTTAAATAATTGGTTCAGCTCTGGCCGGTTTGGCTCAGCGGTTAGAGCATCGACCTGTGGTTCAGAGAGACCCGGGTTCGGTTCCCGCTAAGGGCGCGTACCTCGGTTGCAGTTTGTCCCCGGCCCTGGTTGGGTCGTGCGGGTGGCAATCACTCGATGTGTCCCTTTCACATCGATGTTTCTCTCTCTCTCTCTCTCTCTCTCCCTCCCACTCTATCTGAACAAAAAATGGAAAAATGTCCTTGGGTGAGGATAAAAATAAAATAAAAGTTGAGGATTTTCTTTCTTTAAAAATAAATAAATAAATAAATAATTGGTTCACACAGGCAAGGAATGAGGACATTTTATCTCACATTTGTGTCTCTTGCTTTTCTCTTTCCTGATTGCCCATCCCCTGCTGTTACCATGTAATTTGACTTTGCCCAGGATATAGAAGCAGCAATTCTGTCGCCGGGCGAATGGTAAAGGTGTTCACTGTGTACATGTATCACATTTCCCAGCAGCACCCTATGTGTGCAGCATCAGCTGTTGGGCTCAAGAGAGATCTCCTCCACCCTGAAGGTCATTATAAGTTTGACCAGCTGTCTGCTCCTCTGGGCAAGAGAAATATAATCAGGAGAGTGTAAATGGTGTAGTAATGGCTCTCTTCTCTTGGGCGAGCTGACTCAAAAACAGATGTCACTAGGGATGTAAATGTGTAGGTAGGACAGTCCTTAAAGTTTACTGGGGATTCCTGGGAGAATCTATTTTTCCGTTTTGTATCTGTTTTCTTCGGTATTCAGAGAAGAAAAATCAAGTCAAGCAGACTGCTGAGAAAAATGATCCGGATCACAGGGATTCAGATGGTAACTGATGATGCACTGGCAACTGAGAACTGGTTAAAGAAATGTGTAAAGTCATTGGCCATCCATCCCCACCGTCCCCTAGTCTCCATTCGTCTCTGTGCTCTGGTAGACTGACCTATAATGATGACATCACTGGACTCTCTTGTCTCATGCTGTGTTAGTCAGGGTTCTCCAGAGAAACAACCAATAGGATGTGCATTTATAGAAAGAGATTTATTATAAGAAATTATGGAGGCTGACAAGTCCAGAATTACTGAGGTGGGAAACTAGAGATCCAGGGATTCTGATGGTACAGTTCTAGTCTGAAGCCCAGCAGGCTTGAAAGACCCAGGAAGAGCCAATGTTTCAGTTTGAGTCCGAAGGCAGGGAAAACCAATGTTCCAGTTCAAGTCCAAAGTCTTCTGGAGAAAATCTCTTTGGATTGGGGAGCTCAATCTTTTGTTCTAGTACCACCATCAACTTACTTAACGAGGCTCATCACATTATGGAGGGCAACCTGTTTTACTTAAAGCCCACTGATTTAAAGGTTAATCTTATCTGAAAACACCTTTACAGACACACCCAGAATAATGTAACCAAGTATCTGGGCACCCCATGTGGCCCAGGCAAATTGGCACATAAAATTAACCATCACATCTGGCTTCCAGTTAGTTCAGCCAATGGGAGGCACTCACAGATGAAAAACAAAAGAAGAGTGAGGTTGGGGAATTTCTTTCTTGGCTTCCTCCATCCTAGGTTGCCATGGATTATGTGTATCCGCCTGCTGAAGCCCACAGCTCCTGCAGGCTGCTCTCTGCACAGCTCTTTCTTTGTCTTCAGGGTCTGGAAAGAGCTCCCCCTCTTTGCCTGTTTGGGTCTGGGTGGGGACATCTACCTGTTGGCCTGATATTAACAATAACAACAATAACAACAACTAATGCTTATATAGCGTGTGCTATGTGTCAGGCCCTGCTCCAAGTGCTTTGTATGTGTTAACTTTCCAAAAACCTTGTAACATAAATATTATCATCATCCCCACTGTGCAGATGAGAAAGTTGAGGTACAGAGAGGTTAAGTGACGTACTCAGAGTCACAGAGCTAGTAAGTACTAGAGCAAGAATTCCAGCACAGGCATTCTGGCACCATGGCCCTGATTATTCACTATTGCTCTGGATTTTTCCAAGAAGTGAAGATGATGACGGCAATGAGAGCAGAGCTGACAGAGAGTGCATGCTTGCTGTGTACCAGCCCATGTGAAATTCTTAATCTGTATTTAAAAATTTTTTTTTCTTTATTGATATTAGAGAGAGAGGAAGGGAGCAGGAGAGAGATAGAAGCATTAATGAGAGAGAACATGGGTTTGCTGCCTCCTGCATGTCCCCCACTGGGGATTTGGCTCACAACCTGGGCATGTGCCCCGACCGGCAATTGAACTGGTGACTTCTTGGTGCATGAGTCAATGCTCAACCACTGAGCCACACCGGCCGAGCTCAATCTCTATTTTGATTTAATCTTGACCATAACTTTTTCTGTTAGGTGCTCTTGTTACTGCAGTTTATAGTGCAGGCCAGAGAGGTGAAAGAGCCTGCACATTATCACGAGGCAGAATGAGGATTTAAGTCTGTGTTTGAAGAACATGGCAAAGCTGGGGATACAGGGAAGGAATGAATAATTGGGGCCAATCGTTCAGTCTATTCATGGCCACCAACTCTTGCAAAGACATGAGTTTAAAAGGTGGCTGACTCAGGATGGTCACATTTGCAAAAGGAAAAAAGAAGAACTTTTGGATATCTTCAAAGGACTTTTAAGGGAACCAGGATGGCTATTTATGTTCATCGTGAAGTGACTCATACAAGTCATGTTATTTAAAAACAGGAAAATTCAATGCTAATTGCATAGACTTATGGCTTCCAGCATAACAATAATAACATCTTATATTGCATAGCATTTTAGAGAGCACAGTGCTCTTTAATAACAGATGGCTTGTTTTATACTCAAAACAACCCTCCTATTTTGAACTGGAGGAGATGGAGGCTTAAGTAACTTACCCAAGGTCATGTAGTTTGCTATGGCAGAGCCTGGAATTAAGAAAAACATTTGATATGTAGCAGATACTGAGAATGTACACACACCAGCAGCCAGCAAACTATAGCCCAGGGGCCAAAGTCACCCAATAACCAGTATTTATAAATAAAGTTTTATTGACACACAGTTGTTTTTGGTGCCTCAACAGGGGTAGAATTGAGTGGATGTCATAGAGACCATATGACTAAAAAAACCTAAGATACTTATTATCTGGCCCTTTACAGAAAAAGTGTGCCATCTCTTGACATACACCGTCTCATATTTCAATTTAATATTTTAATGTGTATTGTACTCACATGGTTCAAAAACCCTTAACTGTAAAAAGGTAAGCAGGGAAAGCCCCCTCTATTGTTGTCCCTTCAGGCAGGGGGCCCCTCTTCCACAGAAAATCCCTGTGATTAGTTCTTTTGCATCTTCCAGAGATGGCTTTAATACACATAGAAGCAAATATTCTTTTTCCCCTTTTCAACATGATCTCTTTTGATTCTCACAAAATCCCCACAAGGTGGGTCAGTTTGCTCTTCCTGGCCATGGATCCCAGGACTTGGTTCCTTTGGTTTCTTTTACTTCACAGGTCAAGGGTTCATCCAGCTGCTGAACTGGGGGCACACTCACCCACAGAGAAGCCCCCTCCATCCCTGCATTATTCCTATTCCATCTGACCCCATCTCTTCAAAAAAAGAAAATTTCATGTATACACAAAGAAGAGAGAAGAATACAATGAAAAATACAATGGACCCTCATGTCCTCATCCTCCAGCTTCCTCAATTAGCAACATTTTGCTCTCTTTACCTTTCTGTCCCTTTTTTGTTGTTTCTTTTTAATTGGGGTTAAAGTCACATCACATAAAATCTACCTTTTTTTTTAGTACATTCACAATGTTGTGCAACCATCACTTCTATCTAGTTCCAGAACGTTTCCATCACCCCAAAAGGAGATCCTGTCCCCATTATCAGTCACTCCCTTATCCTCCACCGCAACCACTAATCTGCTTCCTGTCTCTATGGATTTGCCTGTTCTGGACATTTCATATCAATGGAATCCTACACGATACGGCTTTTTGTGTCTGACTTCTTTCATTCAGTGTAATATTTTCAAGGTTCATCCATGTTACAGCATATATCAGAACTCATTTCTTCCTATGACTGTATAATATTCCATTGTATGGAAGGACCACATTTTGTTTATCCACTCATCTGTTGATGGATGTTTTAGTTGTTTCCTGGAAAATCATATCAGCTCACCCATAAATACTTCAATGTGCATCTCTAACAGATGAAGACTTAAATAAAACAAAATCAAAATACTGCCAACATACCTTACAAAATTAATATGAATTTTTTAAGGTCCCCTAACTCTCAGTCCAAGTTCGATTCCCCCCGTTTAAACAATGTCACTTTCTTAGACTTACTGTGGTGATCATTTTGCAATATATACAAATATTGAATCATAATGTTGTACACTTGAAACTAATATAATGTTATATGTTAATTACATCTCAATAAATCAAACAAACAAGGCTACTTTCCCCAGTAAGATAGGTCCCCCCACTTCATCCTGGGAAAAATATGGAGACTCTGTGCCCTAGATGCCTCTTATAAGAAAAAAACTCAGCTCATCTTTAAAAGAAGGCCACTTGAAAAAGAGACACAGGTCACTCCAGTTTTTGGATCCTAGCTAGTCTACACAAATGGCAAACAAACCACCGAACTTGCAATCAATTGTCTTTTTGCATTGAACCACTCAGTTTCTCCTTTTCTACCTTTCTGTTCAAATTCTACAACCCCTCTGCCTTAAGGAAAGAGGTTCGGAGCGAGGGGAAGCTGTTTTGAGAATG
Organism: Molossus molossus; assembly: GCF_014108415.1. Taxonomy (NCBI): domain Eukaryota; kingdom Metazoa; phylum Chordata; class Mammalia; order Chiroptera; family Molossidae; genus Molossus; species Molossus molossus. The sequence goes on along the minus strand of NW_023425377.1, from coordinate 70,502,573 downwards.
AATAGGAACACTCAGAGAGGGGGTTAGCAGCTGTCCTCTAACGATGTTTTTTTGTTGTTGTTCTTGTTAGGGGCATCACTCAGGTTGCGATCTGGTGGAGAGGACGTGTTTAAAAGACAAGCAGGATTGCACCCCGCCCCCCACCAGGCCGGTAATATACGCCCCTCCGCCCCTTCCGCAGACCCCCAGGGAAGAGGAGGGAGAGCCCACGTGTTACCACTTTCCTTCTGCTCCTTAAGAGAAGCCTGTCTGAACGGAGGTGGAGTGGGGAATAACTGCATCCTTCTAGAGGAGAGTCCCTGGGCTGGGAGGTCGCGGGCAGTGTTAAGGGGCAAAGAGAAGAGAGGGAGAAATTGATTTCCCCCCAGGAGCAATGGAGGATCATATCCTTGGCTGGATTTGCCTCCCCGTGCGGGATCCCCGTGAAGCACATTGCTGGAGGTGATCAGGAGCTTTTGAGCCGCTTTTCCTCCCCTCCCTTCTCCCATCATCAGGGAAACCTCCTCCTCTTTTCCCCCTGGCAGCTGGCACAGCAGCCCCGCTTGGCGCTGCCTTTGTGGGGATCCTTCAGCTCGAACACGGCTGCTTCTGGCATTCCCCCTTCTCAATCCTCTCTCGGGGCCCCCTTCTCCTTTGCGTTGGGTGGGCAATGGAGGCGTGGGCTTCAGCCGGCTTGGCACCCTGGGTGCTGACAAGGTGGGACCCTCGGGACACCTGGAGGACCCGCTGCCCTGCGCACTAGCCACACCAGGGTAGCCCCGGAGCCCATGCGATACAGGTGAGTGAGTGCAGCTCCCAGAGGTGGGACGCTGGGGGCAGGTTCCTGCGGGGGTGGGGGTGGGGGTGGGGGTGGGGGGTGGGGGTTGTTCAAGCTTTATTTTCTTGCTGTAACATTACCTCCATGAGCAAAGGTAGGAATGCATGGTCTTCATCTGCTTACTATGAATAGCTTTTTGGGGGTGGGGGGCAGTTTATTTCTAGATTTCACTTGTTTCTGTCTTAAAAACAGCGTTCTCTTTCTGAATAGTTTCTCTTGGAGGTTTATGTTTGGGGGGTGTGGGGGAGGCAGACCCCTGACTTCCAGCATATACTTCTTTTCTTCTTAAAATAACATTTTCTTTCAAATGCCCTCAGCCCCCTTGTAGACTGATGTCTCTGCCACCTGCCCTGGACAGGTGACCTTTCCCCAGTGATTATAGCGTCTGACCTAAATCAAATATTACTTTTTAATGTCCTCCCCACCCATTCACTCAAGTCTACAGTCTGCTCTTTCTACTTTGAGACCCAGGCAGGCTGGGCAGGTAACAGGGCTTGGAAACATGCATGCCCCCTCTCCTCCCGCCTTGGCCTCTGGCTTTGGGGGTCCCTGAAACAAAAGTTCCCGAAGCCCCGTGTGGTGGGGCCTTGTTTTCTGTGCTCAGTGCAGCATGGATGTGTTGGAACAAGGGAGATGGCAGATGGGGTTTAGGCTGTTGAGAAGAATGACATCGTTTTAGGAAACCGTTTAATATTTAATATTCTCCCCTCCATCGCGCCCCATGCAAAGCAGGGGCAGCGGTTAACACACCTCTAGACCACCCTCCCTTTGCTTTCATTTTGTACAGAGTTGACTCTCTCTGAGTGGCTTTTGTTTCTCGAGTGAGAAAGACTGGCCGCAGGATCCCTGTCCTCCTTGGGCTGGCTCTGGTGCGGACAGCTTCCCCGCGCTCGTGCTGTTGGGACCCTAGGGGCGCAGGCAGGGCGCGCGGCCTGGGCTCTCCTGCCCCTCCCCAGGGGCCCTATTCTGGGGGGTCCTAAGAGACTGAGCTGGGATTAGGAGCTAGACTAGAATGTATACAGGAACACTGCACACCTTTCCGGAGGTGCCACCTCCACTGTGACTGAACCCAAAAGAAGGGGGCTCATACCTGCCCCCCTCCTTACCTCCAAATAAAGATGCGGTGGGTGGGGTGGGGTATCCAGCTGGGTACGAGTTTTCTGTTCAAAATCCACAACTTCAGGACCACCTTGCCATTTCCAGTCCAGGTTCTTTCGGGCACAGTCTTAGGTCCCCTGTGGAGGTGGGGTGAGGTATCTGCAGCTGACGCTGGCTCCTCCCTCTCTACATGGCCTCTAGTCCCACCAACACCCCAAGCCCAGGCTGTAGGAAGGCTCCTGACATCTTAGTAGCTGAGTATATTCCTGTGGATATTCTTTTTCCCTTCACGAGGTAGGAATTTGCAGAGATGCATAAAGACATCACTCTAGGGGCAAGTACTAGCTCCCCTCTAGTTGAGATCGCTTTTGCTGGGTGCTGCCCCCACCCCAAAAGTAAGCAGACAGGTCCAGACCAGAGTTCCTGAGGCAAAGGGTGGTTGTGACATTGAACAAATTACTGGGCAAATGACCTGCAAAGTAATGCCATCTGCAGCTCTGGGACATCAAATGCTTGGCACTAGGTTTTATTTATTTATTTTATTATTCTTTTCAAAATGTTAGCTTACAGGACCAGAGGGCCCTTAGTGGCAGAGAGCAAGTGAGGGAGATTCTATGCAAGTGAGGGAGATTCTATTCTAGGATCTTTCAACCCTGCTGCCTTTATGGTGACAGACAGGCAAGGGCTTTTGGTGATACCCTCCGGCAAGGCCAAGCCTGTGCGATGGAGGAGACAGGACTGACTTAGCCCAGTGAGAGGGCCAGCTCATCAGAACCCTCAGGCTCTCCCCTCCAAGTGCAGACCTTGGACTGGCTGGGGCCCTCTGGGAATACAGTGTTGAGAATCCAGCTCTGCTGAGTTAGAATCTGCATTTGAAATTGATCCTGGGTGAGCCCTGTACTGGTCAGAATAGGGAGGCCCTGGGGGTGTCACTGGGCCCCAATGTTCCTGGCTGACAACCAGGCTAATCAGGGCACCTGTATGATAGAGTTCCTGGCAGGTCTGGCCTGGTGATTTGAAGTGTTGGGTGCATAGTAGGTGCAAATGCATTTATCTTGAGATAGAGCAGGAGAGAGAGAGGGAGGAAGAGAGAGAGAAACATTGATGTAAGAAAGACACATCATGTGGTCACCACCCACATGACCCCAACCAGAGCTGAGGACAAACTGCACCTGAGGTACGTGCCCTTAGTGAGAAACGAACCCAGGCCTCTCTGGTCCGTGGGCCGATGCTCTAACTGTTGAGCCAAACTGGCCAGGGCCAAAGTTTTTCTTTTAAATTCATTTTTTGTTTGTTTTTCTTTTTTAAAAAATTAAAAAATGTCACTGGATACAATTACATTGAATTTTAAAAGAAAGAAAAAGGACATCAGTTTTTGATATATTGGCTACTTTTAAATTACTTGCCAAAGCAAGGGTGTGTGTCCAATTTCTTTTCTTTTTTAATTGTAAAAACACCCAATGTAAAATTTACCATTTTAAAATGAACAATTCAGCAGCACTTAGTACATTCACCGTGTTGAGCAACCATCAACTCTATTTAGTTCCAGAACATTTCCGTCTCCCTGAAGAAAGACCCTGTCCCCATAGCAGTCACTCCCCATTTCCTCTCCCCAGCCCCTCCTGGCAACCACTAATCTGCCTTCTGTCTCTATGGATTTGCCTGTTCTTTATATTTCATACACGTGGAACCATGTAATGGGTGGCCTTTGTGTCTGGCTTCATTTACTTCTGGTTTCTTCTGTGGTTCACATTTCCTTCCTTCCCTTCTTCCACACGCCCTACCCATCCCTCCCCTAAATCACGCAGGTCACATATGAGTAACAAAAACCATATTAGAAACACAATTCACATGTTAATTCTTAGTGACCAAGAACAAAGTGTAGGGATTTTCAGTCTCCAAACATTTTTTTCAGGACTGGACGCCAGGGCTACTCATTTTTTTTTGAAGTGGCTCCCACTTTTGGTATCCCATAATTTCTCTCCAGCAAAAACATCACTAAAATTTCTTTCAGCCCCAAGGGGAGGTAGTTTTTAGACCATTTCTCCAGAGTTTTCAGATCCCAAGATGCACGATAATTGACTCATGGGGGCACACAGCTGGCACGCAATAAATATTTGTTGGATGAACAAAGCAGTCAGCGCTGGTAATTACCACTGTCATGAAGTGATGTTTTAATATATTAATACACTGATACCACACAAGCCACTGACTGGCTGAGGGAAGGAATGAGTGGTGGAGATAATGAAACTCCTATCAGTACTAAATTCTGAGAAGTCAAAAATATGTATTAAGAGGGAAAAAATTTCAAAGATGTAGCACGTAGGCAAAACTACTTACCCACTCCTGCTGAGAACATCTTAGAGAGCAGATGTATAATGGTTTCATTTAAGGGAGCAATGTTAGAGGAATACTTTCCCCCTGGGAGAAGTTTAACTTTTTTCCTGGCAGTCTGTCCTTTTTCCTTTAATTTTCCAATGTTTTTGGAATCAAGCAAGTTGGAGAGAGAGGGAGGAAGGGAGGAAGGGAGGGGGAGACAGCAAGAAAGGGAAGGAGAAAGAGAGAGAGAAAAGAATGATAAATTGTGCCGAGCATGAACGTTGGTCTGGCTGCAATATTGCCCAGCTTAGACAAGGGGAATCATTGATTTACCTTTTAACAAGTACTATGCGTCCTTCCTGCTGGCCAGGTACTGCACTAGGCTTTGAGGATTCAGCAGAGAATACAATCATAATGGTAGTTCGCAGTCATAATAACAGCAAACATACATTTAAGGCTTACTATGTATGGGACGCTGTCCTGAGCATGTTACATAGAATGAAATTATTTTACCTCTACAGCAACTCTGTGAAGTGCTTACTCTTATCATCCTCATTTTACAGATGAGGAAACTGCAGCCCAGAGAGGTGAAGTGATTTGCCCAGGGTCACACAGCAGGATTTGGCAGATCTAGGCTCTGAGCCCAAGCAGGCTGGGGGCATTTCTTCACCAACTCCTATCAGCTACTGGTTGGGGGATTTTTTAAGGGTATTAACTCCCCAGTACCTCTGGCCTGTCCCTTGCTCCTGCTGCCAGAATGAGCCCCGTGCAGGGAGTGACGGGTGTTGGAGGTAGGGAGCCATGGGCACATATGGGCAGGTGATAGGTGTAGGCAGTGGTAGAATTCTCTCGGATGTTTCATAGCAGAAGCATCTTTTATGCTGGATTTTGGGGTGGGGAGATGGAAGGACATTCAGGGTAGAGACAAAGAGGCGTGGAAGTTGGGGTGTGTTTAGGATTGCTAGTGGGGATTCCTTTGGGGTTGGCAAATAGGTAATCTGATAGTTTAAGATGAATAGAAGGGAAGAGAGACTGAGGGAGGGATGAACGTGGAGGAAAGGTAATTGTCCATCTGGGTGGGGCAAATGAGGGCCTGAACCAGGGTAAATGGGAGGGGAAGTAGAAGGTAAGAAGAGCAGCCCTGATGATAAATAGAATGTGGGGTGAAGGAGAAGGGGGGCCCACAATGGTTGGGGTGATCAAGTCTACTGCATATTGGGTTCCTTGCAAATTTGACCATTACTGGGTACCTGTGAACACCTGCATCAGGTCATATCCCTCCTTTGCTTAGACCCTTCCATGGCTCCCACCTCACTCAGAGCAAAAGCCAAGTCCCCCGAGGCCCACAAGGTCCTGCACCATCTGTCCCAGTCACCTCCCTGCCAGCATCTCCTTCTATCTGTCCCCTCATTCACTCAACTCCAGCCACACAGGCTTCCTTGTTGTTCCTTGAACACACTGAGCATGTTCCTGCTCCAGGGCCTTTGCACAGGCTGTTCCCTCTGCCTGAAATACTCTTCCCCCAGACATTCTCTTGCCTCCTCCCTCACTTCCTTCAGGTCTTTACTGCAGTGTTTCTTTCTCACGAGAGCTTTTTCTGGCCACCTGCTCTAAATGACAATCCACTTCCCCTTCCCTCTTCCTGCCTCCATTTTCTTTTCTCCATGTGACATTCTACATTTTTTTTTTTTAATTCTCACCTGAAGATATGTTTTTATTGATTTTTGGAGAGAAAGGAAGGAAGGGAGGGAGAGAACATCTGTGTGAGAGAGTGTCATTGATTAGTCACCTTCCCAAGCGGGGATTGAAACTGCAACCTAGGTATGTGTCCTGATCGGGAATCAAACCTGCAACATTTTTGGTGTATGGGATGATGCTCCATCCAATTGAGTCACCTGGCCAGGGTGACATTCTGCATATTTTAACTGTTTAACTTGTTTCTTGTCCATCTACCCCACTAGAATGTCAACTCTACGAGGGCAGGAACCTTTGTCCTGGTCTAACAGTATCTAAAACAGTGCCTGGCACACAATAGACACTCAATAAATATCGCTGGATGAATGAGTGAGTGAATGAATGAATGAATGAGTGAGTGATGGGGAGGATAATGGATCTATGAACTGAAGTTGGGAGAAAGAATTCAGCTTGAGATTCAGTGGTTCCTGTGGCTCCTGCCCAACACCCACACTCCAGGGGTCTCCCCTGGGGTTTACCAGACAAAACCATCCAGTGACCCCTGGCAGTGTGTTCACCCAGGTGGGAGGGAGCATATGTGTTGCTGTGCTGGGAGTGGCCAGCAAGGGAGAAAACAAATGAAAAGCGAGACCAGCTGTGACACACTTTCTTCCCGCTAGGGGATGGATCTTTGCAGCCGTACTCAGGTCTCTGCTGGCGTGCTGGTCTCACTCCAGTCTTCAGCCTTTGCCATCTGCCTGTCATTTTATTTAGCTCTGTTCTCATGTATATGGGGCAATTCTGGATTTTGCCCTAAGTGATGAGAGTTTTTGCTGGCCCTGACTTATTTTTCATTTCACTTTGCTCTTAGCTTCTCTCTGCAAAGGTGGGGTCTGGGGTGATTCCAATCTGCCTGAGGCAGGGTGGCTTCGGGATGTGGTCTGAGTCAGAATGAAAGTCCTTGTATGCCTATATCTACTTTTTGGTGCCTTCGGTTAGTGGGTGTCTCATGCTGTAGGGCAAGAAGGTTGAAATGCTGGAGTTGCTGTGAATATTTAAGGACCTTCAAGAAAATGGGAGAATGTTTTTATATCACCTATGGAGCTACCTTTTTTTTTGACACTTAAAAATAATTTACCCTTTTAACCATTTTCAGTGGTATTAAGTACATTCATATTATGGTGCCACCAACATCACCACCCATCTCCAGAACTTGTTCATTTTCCCAAACTGAAACTCTGTCCCTATGTAACACTAATTTCCCATCCCTTCCCCCAACCTCTGGCACCCACCATTTTACTTTCTTTTTTAAATGTTTTTATTGATATTTTTTAGAGAGAGAGAGGAAGAAAGAAAGATATAGAAACATCAACGTGCAAGAGAAACATTGATTGGCTGCCTTCTGCACACCCCCTACTGGGGATCGAGCCCACAACCTGGGCATGTGGCCTGACTGAGAATCGAACTGGGACCTCTCAATCCATGGGATAACGCTCAATCCACTGAGCCACACCAGCTGGGCCACCATTCTACTTTCTGCCTCCATGGATCTGACTCCTCTAGGGACCTCGCATAAGTGGAGTCAGAGAGTGTTTGTCCTTCTATGTCTGATATTTCACTCAGCATAATGTCCTGAAGTTTCACCCATGTTGTAACATGTGTCAGAATGTCCTTCCTTTTTAAGGCCAAATAATAATTTATTATATGGATATACTCATTTTGTTTAACCATTAATCCATCAATGGACACAGGTTGTTTCTCTGTTATCAATTTATACCCCACCAACAGTGCACAAGGTCCCTTTTCTCCATATCCTCACCAGCACTTGTGATCTCTTATCTTTTTGATGATACCCATTGTGACAGGTGTGAGGTAGTATTTCATTGTGGTTTTGATTTGCATTGCCCTGATGATTGGTGATATTGAATACCTTTTCATGCCCCTGTTGGCCCTTTGGATGTCTTCTTTGGAAAAATGTCCTCTGCCTATTAATTGAATTGTTTTGTTTTGTTTTGCTATTGAGTTATATGAGTTCTTTAGATATTTTGGATACTATCCCCTTATCTGATATATGATTTGCAAGTACTTTCTCCCATTCTGTAGGTTGACTTTTCATTTTCCAGTTGGTTTTGTTGCTGTACTGAAACATTTTAGTCTGATGTCCTACTTGTTGATTTTCATTTTTATTGCTCCTGTTATAAGCTTTCATGTCTAGGTGGAGCCTTAGCACTCGCCCCAGACCCGGTTACCTGCTCTGGAGATTGTTTGTTCAGGGCCCAGAAATCACTTTTGCTATCAGCCAAATAAAACATCATCCAGAAAATGACAAATACATTTGAAGGCTGGTTAAAAATGACATTTACATTATCTTTATCGCAGCTGTTAGAATCCACGCTCTGCTGAATTTCACACTCTTCAGCCTAGAACTCAGCAGAGGATACCATTTCCAGTGGTCTTAGCAACTCTCGTTTCATCCAGGGCTAGATTAAGGCACTTCATTGACTGAGATCTTAGCACATAAAGCAGGGCAGGAGGGAGGGAAACTGCCCAGGAGAAGTGAGAAGAGATGAGAGGAAATGATTTCATGTAGAGATGCTGTCTTTTAGCTCTGTCTTTTTCCCCCCCGAAGAGATATCTTTGCTCCCCAGCTCATCGCAGCATTATTACAAAATCCAAGATATGGAGACAACCTAAATGTCCATCAGCAAATAGATAAAGAAGATGTAGTGTGTGTACACAATGGACTATTACTCAGCCATGAGAAAGAAGGAAATTCTGCCATTTGTGAAAGCATGGATGAACTGTGAGGGTATTATGCTAAGTGAAATAAGCCAAAAATAAATAATGTATAGTATCATTCGTATGTGGAATCTTTTCTAAAAAATGTCAAACTTGCCTGACTTGTGTGACTCAGTTGGTTGAGCATCATGCCATGCACTAAGAGGTCACTGGGTAGATTCCTGGTCAGGGCACATGCTTGAGTTGGGGGCTTGATCCCCAGAAGGGGCATGCAGGAGGCAGCGAATCAATGTTTCTATCTCTCCCTCTCTCTTCTTCTCTCTCTATTCAATAAAAACATTAAAAATAAAATAAAATAGTAAAAAGTCAAACTCATAGAAACAGAATATAGACAAATGGTTGCCAGGGGCTGGGGATGAGGGAAGTAGGAATAGATTGATAAAAGGGTATAAAATTTCAACTATAGCCCTGGCCGGTTTGGCTCAGCGGTTGGAACGTTGGCCTGCGGACCATAGAGTCCCGGGTTCAGTTCCTGCTAGGCCCTAGTGGCTAGGGGCACAAAATAAATGAATAAATAAATAAACAAACTTTCAACTATAAGATAAATAAGCTCTGAGGATCTAAGTATAACATGGTGACTATAGGTGATAACACGGTGTTGTATAACTGAAATTTGTTTTAGCTCTCTTTTTAACAAATACTTTGGTGTTCTCAATAGGACTTCGCCCCTGTGTATATTCCCCTTAAATAATAAGCTTTCAAAACACAAAGAAAACATTTATTAAATGAAACCAGGGTTGCTTCCATTAATAGTGTATTAGTTAGGGAATTGCTATGGATTGAATCATGTCCCCCTAAATTTATATGGTGAAGCCCTAATCCCCAATGTGTTGGTATGTGGAGATGGGAGGTCATATGGGTTAGATGAGGGTGGGGTCCTCATGATGGGATTAGTGTCTTTTTAAGAAGAAACATCTGAGAACTTCCTCTCTGTCTTTTTCCTTCATGAGAGGAAAAGAGACCTCACCAGGAACTGAGCATGCTGGCAGCCTGGTCTCAGACTTCCAGTCCCCAGAACTGTGAGAAAATAAGTGTTTATTGTTTAAGCTTCCCGGTCTATGGTACTTTGTTATGGTAGCCTGAGCTGACTAAGGAAGACTGCTGTAACAAATAGGCCCCCAATTGGATGAAAGGTTGAGTGCAACAGAAATGTGTTTCAACTCAGCTGATAGCCCTGGGAGGGTGTTTCTAGTCAGCAGATGGCTCTCCTCCTCCACACAGTGATTAAGGACCTAGACTCTCACGATTTTGTGCCCTGTAGTGTCTTCCAGCCAGCCAGCAGAGGAGAAAGGGAGTGAGTTGAAGGCATACTTGCTCCTTAAAGCTTTGACCTGGGGGTAACACTTCACTTGCACCCATATCCGTGGGTAAGAATGAGTCCCATGGCCATACCAGTTCAAGAGGAGCTGGGAGTTTAGTCCCTGACCACGATGTATTCACCAGGGTGTAGCCTTGATTTTGGTGGCACTACCTGTCAAATTTTAACATGTGAACACTTTACATCAAACTAAAAAGGTTTTGCAAAGGAACCCATCAACAAAATGAAAAGACAAACCACTGTATGGGAGAATATATTTGCCAATGATACATCTGATAAGGGGTTAATATCCAAAACTTATAATGAACTGATAAAACTCAACACCAAAAAAACCAATAATCCAATTAAATGGACAAAGGACCTGAATAGACACTTCTCCAAAGGGGGCATACAGATGGCCAATAGATATATGAAAAGATGCCCAATGTCACTAATCATCAGAGAAATGCAAATGTCAAGGAAGTACTATTTTTAGGAATTTATTGTACAGAAATACTTGTAACAATTCATGGAAATCTATGTACAACACAGCAGATGCAATGTTTTGGGGAATAGCCAAAAATAAAAAGACCCAGATGTCCAGATTTCATAATATATGTGAAATTACATAATTTATATATATATGTATATATATATAATTTCAAAAATTCTATGCTTGTAAAAAATTATTCTACATATATAGGATTGTATATATTTTTTTCTGTTGCTGCCATACCAAGTTACCACAAAATGATTGATTTAACAATGGCACTCATTTATTATCCCATAGTTTCCATAGGTTGGAGGTCTGGTACTCTTGGCTGGGCAGGTGTTGGTGGACTGAGTGCATTTCTGGAGGCTCCTGAAGAGAGTCATGATCTTGTTCACTCAGGCTGTTGGCAGAATTCAGTTTCAAGCTGTTGCTGGACTCTGGTCCTGTTTCCTTGCTGGCTGTAAGCTGGAGGTGGTTCTTAGCTTCCAGAAGCTGCCAGTATTCCTTGGCTTGTGGCTTTTTCATTTAAAAACCAAATGGGGTCATCTAGGATGCTCTCCCTATCTTAAAATGTGTAACCTGCCTGCCAGTGTGTCTCAGTGGATTGAGTGTCAGTCCCATGGACTGAGAGGTCCCGGTTTGATTCCCAGTCAGTGTACATGCCCAAGTTGCGGGCTCGATCCCCAGTAGGGGTTGTGCAGGAGGCAGCCGATAGATGTATCTCTCTTACATCGATGTTTCTATCTCTCCCTTCCTCTCTCTCTAAAAAATCAATAGAAACATATTTTTAAAAAGTGTACCTTAATTTCAGTAGCACAGTTCCTTTTGCCATGTAATGTAACACACTCAGGTGGCAAGATCACGGGGGGGACAAAATACTGCCTATCATAGATTGTCTATGATTTGGGAGGAGCGAGTCTGGCAAGAAACATACTCATTGTCAGATTCTGGGTTGGACCTCAAAGAGAGGCCTTGGGACTCCCCAAAATCCTGGGTCCAGATCCTTGACCTGTCTGCTCCTGGCTGTGGGACCTTACCTCAGTCTCACCTTTATTTTTTTCTTTATTGGTTTTAGAGAGAGAGGAAAGGAGAATGAGAGAGATAGAAACATCGATGAGAGAGAACATTGATTGGCCACCTTCTGCATGCCCCACGCTAGGGATCTGGCCCACAACCTGGGCATGTGCCCTGACCAGGAATTGAACTGGCGACCTCTTGGTGCATGGCTCGACACTCAACCACTGAGCCACAGCGGCCAGGCTCAGTCTCATCCTCATCTTTAACACAAGGGAGTAGATTTCTCACTTCCTCTGGGACTTGTGTTTAGGTGGAGGAACCTGGCTTAGGTTTCCTTTACTTTCTAATTCAAAACTTGGTTGTGGGGAAGAAGGGCATAGTATGATTGTTTTAACTTTAAAAATATTTGCTGTGATGTAACAAACATGCAGGAAAATGCTTAAAAGAATTTTTACATATATATATATATATATATATATATATATATATATATATATCAGTGATACCTCGGTTCTCGAACATAATTCGTTCCAGGAGGACGGTCGAGAACCAAATTGTTCGAGAACTGAAGCAATGAAACCCAATAGGAAATAATGGAAACTGGATTAATTCGTTCCAAGCCCCAGAAAATGCCTATTTACTGGCCTAATTTGTATATAATATGTAGAAAAACATAAGTCTCAACAAGAAATAAAAGTGTACAGTATGTCTAAGGGTTAAATTCAGTGTAAAGCGTGACTCTCTCCACAAAGCGTGACTCTCTCTCTGCACGCACACTGATGACGCAAGCAAGGCGCGCTGGGCCGAATGAACGCCATTCGGCTCAACTCGGCTCATCTCGGAAGTTCGAGTTCCAAATATTTGTTCGGATTCCAAGACAAAAGTTTCTCGAATCTCCTGGTCGAATACCGATTTGGTCGAAATCCGAGGCGTTCGAGAACCGAGGTATCACTGTATACAGTATAGTGTGTCCATCACCAGGTCAAGAGTCATTTATTCATACAAGAATTATTTAAGGTGTCAGGGACCCATCTGCCTGGTGGGTTGCCAGGCTAAGGAAATAATAATAAATATAGAACATCTAGTTAAATTTGAATTTCATGCAGGCAATGAATAGCCTTTTAGTATAAGTGTATCCCATACAACTGGGTGTCCTGTATTTTATCTGGTGATCCCACAAGCTGGCTCCCTTATGGTTCATCTCAGTCAACAATCCCTTGCCCCCCAAGGCCAACAGTATTCTGTCTCTTTATGAACTTCATATCAATGGAATCGCACAGTGGGTCCTGGCTCCGTGTCTGTCTGTGTGATCCGTCCACAGTGTTGCCTGTAGCACATCCGTTTTTCATTACTGTGCAGTATTCTGTTATATGAATGAACAGAATTTATTTTTCTATTTTCTTGTTGATGGACCTTTGGATTGTTTCCTGTTTTGAGCTATTATAAATAGAGCTTTATAAACATGACTTTTGGTGGCTACACGAACTCAGGAGTGAAACTACCTGATCGTTCTTAGTTTTTAAGTTTTCCTCTCAGACAGCAAGAAAAAGACATCCTCCCACATCAGTGAATAAGTTGAACATTTGTAGGGTTACAAGTGTGCCTGGCTTTATTTTTATTTCCTGGAAGAAGGACCTCATGGACATTTTTTTTTTATCCTCACTGGAGGACATTTTTTTTTTTTTTTTTGCATTTATCTTCAGAAAGAGTGGGAGGGAGAGAGGGGGGAAGAGAGAGAGAGAAACATCGATGTGAGAGAGACACATCGACTGGTTGTCACCCACACGACCCCAACTGAGGCCAGGGACAAATCGCAACCGAGGTACAATGCCCTTAGCGGGAACCGAACCCAGGACTCTCTGGTCCATGGGCCGATGCTCCAACCGCTGAGCCAAACCAGCCAGGGCCTCAAGAACATTTTTGACATCCTCTCCATAAGAATAACTTGTCTTTCTAATGTGTATAATGAGTCTGCAAAGTTTTAGAGAATGTTTTCCCTCTATTTTTTGCACAGTGCCATTCTTGTTACTATTTTTTTTACCATAGGTAAAGCTACTTTGACCTGTTATTAGCATTTGTTTCACCTGTGGGTGGGGAAGCCTGATACCTTGTCCACATGAGGCCCCCAGTGTCCCCTGCAGTACCTCCCTCCCTGCTCCTCTCCCACAGCTCCTGGACCAGCCTGTATCAACCAGGAGCACCTGCAGGCACCATCTGGTTGCCATGGCAACTCAGGCTGGTCCAGGCATGGAGTTGAGGGTCAGCCCCAATCTCAGGTGTGGCTTCAGTTTGGATTTGGGAAAGTGGTGAATACAAGCAGTACTTGGTACTTCTGCAAAGTTCTGTGCTTACTGAGTTAACAACAAGGCTTTCTATGGCTTCAGGCTTAATGTCCTTTATCTTTTTCCAGTTGCTTTCCTCCATTGTCTTCTCTTAGAACTGTCTGTTCACAGAACCTGGCTGTTTCTAGGGGAAGCCAACTCCATGTGCTTTGCCAAGTCCTTCATGCTGTGGTTGGACAAACAAAGAACGGGAACAACACACCTGGTCACGGGGCTTAGCAGGTGCCAGGGAGGGACACCGGCTGGGGAAGTGCCTGTTGGCCATGTTTGTTTCTATTGTGTACACACGGACAGCTGGGGCCCTGCAGAGTCGCTAGATGGTGTTAGAGCAGCTGTCCCCTCTCCCCGTGGCCACCAGGCTCCGCCTACTGGCTGCAATATCAACACAAGAGCCAGTGTTGCCCCAACACTTTCCATAGCCCCCTGCTGAGCCCAGGGTACTGCCTTGTCATTGGTAAGCTCTCTGACCCACCATAATATTATCCCACCTTGTACAGAAGACTCAGAGGGTTAAGTCATTGCCGGGGATGACACAGCTAGTTGATTGTGCTGAGGTCAGACCTGGCACCAGAATACATCTTCCTTCCAACCACGCTTCATCTCTTCTACTTAGGAGAAGTCCTGGACCTCAGGCAGCAGTTTGCTAGGTGCTTGATGATGACTACCTGAGTACACCCATTCCTAAGACTATTTATTCATTCATGCAAAAAATATTTAAGGTGTCAGGGACACAATGGCAAACAAGATCCTCACTCATATGGTGTTGACAGCCTATGGAGGGAGGCAGATGTTATTCAAGCCCACATATAAGTATCATTCCCAGAGAGGGACCTGCCCCGTGGGGAAGACCTCGTTGGAGGACGTGGTGGCGATGCCTGTATTTAACTACAGCCCTGAATGATGAGAGGGAACTGGCCCACTGGAAATGAGGGGAACAGCATTCTAGGAAGAGGGAACAGCAGGTAAAAAGGTTGAATGAGCTCGGCAGAGGCTAGGAAGGGCAAGGAGGTCAGTGAGTCTGGAGCTTAGAAGGCAGAGGGGAGAAGGGAGAGGATGAGATCAGAGAGATGGGACAGCCCTGTAGGGTGTGGCTTATAACAGTGGAAGTGCTGACTGACATTTCAGAAAGACCCCACAGACAGCTCGTCAGAATGCAGGCTGGCAGGGGGGAGTGGGGAAGCCAACTGACCCCGGGGGAAGCAATTGCCTGAGTCTAGGTGAGTGGTGAGGAGGGCCAGGCAGTGGTGGGAGGTAATGGAATTCAGAATATGTTTTGGAGGTGAGTGGATGGGACCTGTTGATGGATTGACTCAGGGAGTGAACAGAAGTGAAGAACTGTGAATGACGACTCAGTTTGTGGTTTGGTCATCAGGGTAAATAGGGGCCATAATGAGATGGGAGATAGGGAGTCGTGTGCTGTATGGCAGGGGTGGGAAATGGAGCATTCTGTCTCTTGAGGAGCATGTGGAGGTCTCAGAAGATATCCCTGGGGTGTGTCTTAGCTTTTGTTTTTCCTGCTCCTATTCCCACCTTCCCAGGTACAAATACCCTTTTGGTAGGTGCCTGAATCTTTTTCCGTCAAGGTGCTTCCACTGTGCTTGTCTCTGGGGTTTTAGCTAAATTGTAGACACTACACAGCACTGACAGCTGGATTCTTTCTTTAATATTGATGCAATAAGAATAGAGCCCTGGCTGGTTTTGCTCAGTGGTTAGAGCTTTGGCCTGCAGTCCAGAGAGACCCAGGTTTGGTTCCTGAAGGGCATGTAACCTGGTTGCAGTTTGTCCCTGGCCCTGGTTGGGTTGTTCGGGTGGCAGCTACTGGATGTGTCCTTTTCACGTCGACGTTTCTCTCTCTCTCTCTTCCTCTCTCTCCCTCCCGCTCTGTCTGAACAAAAAACAAAAAAATGTCCTCGGGTGAGGATAAAAAAAAAGAATACATATATTTTTTTGGCGGGGAAGGGATGACTCTTGAAGATAGAAATGGAACCTTGAATCTATCTTCTGTCCTCAGTTTTATTGCTGTAAAATAGGAAACAAAATGCCTTCTATGTGTAAGTGCTTATAAAAGAAATAATAGATTATTTTCAATTTGAAGGGAATGCATTTGGAAAGCACACAAGCCTTTATAATTGCTTACTAGTATGTGGGCAATTACTAGTAAGGTTTCATGGGAGTAAGTTGAAGCTTCAAGGTGTCAGGGAGGCTAGGTCTATTAAACTGCATTGGTTACAAGATTTGGAAAGAAACTCAGCAAGCTATCTGCTTCAGAGAGGCTGGGAGAGCTATCAAATCTGAATGCTTTGTGCAGGGAGAGGAAACAGAAGGTTGCCACACCCTTTTTTTTTTTGCAACCTGGGGGTGGCCTCGTTTTCTGCATCCATTTCCTTACATTTCTGGGTGTTGAGATGACTTATGCAATATTTGTACCTGAGGTTTTACCTCCCAATTCTATTTTATTCATGCCGGCTTTCCAGTGAGTTTGTTTTTCGTGGATAAACAAGGAGAGGAGGCTAATGGTAGGGGCTGATGCTAATGGGAAAAATCAATTTGGGATTAAAAATATGCTGTTGGGTAAGGTGTGCATTCCAAAAGCCGTGGGCTGTCTCACTCCAAGAAGAAGCAAGAAAAGTCCTCCCCATGGTCCTCCAGGTCCTGTGCGATCACCCTCATCTCCTCTACTCTCCTTGATCACTCACGGACACCCAAGGCTCCTTGTTGTTCCTTGAGTAAGTCACACATGGCCCTGCCTTGGGACTTTTGCACATGCTGTTCCCGCTGCCTGGAACACTCTTCCCTTAGATACCCTCATGGCTACTGCATCACCTTCTAAGGTCTCTGCTTAGATGTCATTTCCTCAGTGACAACATCTCTGACACCCTAGTTAATATAGTAACCAGCCCACCCATCACTTTCTATCAGTTCCAGGCTGAGTTGTGTCCCCTCCAAATTCATATGTTGAAGTTCTAACCCTAGCACCCCAGAATTGTGACTGTATTTGGAGATAGATCTTTAGAGAAGTAATTAAGGTAAAATGAGGTTCTAATCCAATATGACTGGTGTCCTTATAAGAAGAGATTAGGACATAGACATACACAGGGAAGACGATATGAAGACACAGGGAGAAGAAGGTCATCTGCAAGCCAAGAAGCAAGGCCACAGAAGAAATCATCTCTGTTGACACCTTCATCACGGACTTGTAGCCTCCAGAACTATAAAGAAATAAACGTGTGTTGTTTAAGCTGCCCAGTCTGTGGTGTTCTGTTACAGCGGCTCCAGCAAAGATACCTTTCTTGTTTAATTTCTCTCCACACAACTTTCAACACCTAATCTCTACGTAACATACTTATTTAGTCACTGCTCATCCCCTCCCGGGAATGTCACCCCGTTTGTTGAGTGAATAAGTGAGTGAAATGGACCCAAAGATCTTCTTGGGGCTCTAAGTTCCTCTGGTGTTGCGTATCCACCTGAAACATTCATGAGTGGTGGGAACTTGTCCATTTTCTTTTCAAAAAGCCAACGGAGGTGGCAAGAACAGACTCACTTGACAGATGACCATACCCACATAGATTTTAAAGCTGACCCTTGAACTCACTGTTTCAGTTTTCTAAGTGACTTTCCAGAGGATCGTGACCAAGCAGGCTCCTGATGACCCATTTTGCAGAGGGGAACACTGAGATGCTGAGAAATCCAGCAGTCCGCCCTCTGTGGCTGGCACCTCTGAGGTGGAGAATGTGTCTGGGGACACAGCTCATGGTCTCACTCCATCACCTGCATCTGTTGCCAGGCAGCTTCTAAGAACTGGCTTTGCTGCCCCAAGTTGCCAAGGAAGTACTAAATCCGACTGGGAGGGGCCTGGGGTGTATTCTGACTTCCTGTGAAAGAAGCTGTCTGGTTGCCTGCACTGTGCTTTGCTCTGCCTCCTCTCCTGTCCCTGTGCTCACTCTCTCTGCACCCCTTCACTCGCCCTCTCTCTCTTTTCTCCTCTAGTTTCACCCTGTGCTGGAGGCAGAAGACCCCAAGATTTCTGAGTGAGGCCCATGGATGTCAAAGTCCTCCCGGGTCCCAGACCCCATGTTCTCCTCCCGTGTTTATTATGATGCCCTGCACAACGGTGGCTCAGGGACCCCAGGTCCGGCCCCCTTGGGCCCACCCAGCACCTCGCAGGTCACAAGCTCCCACTGGATGAGCAGCAGCTGCGAGGGGCCCCCTCTGAAGCGGCGGGGCGGCCTGGTGGACCACCGGGATGTCATCTTGGCCCACCAGGCGCACAAAATTCACAGCACCCCCCAGGCCAGGAGAAAGGAATGGGAGTAAGTATGCACGAGATGGACAGCCAACCCCAACCCTAGCCCTGGGTAGGGACCCAGGGTAGGAGGCCATACATGGGGTCTCTTGGGGTCAGGCAAAGCTCATTTCTGGCAAACTTTGGTCATGGAGGCTGGTGCTCGTGGCTGGAACACACTCATAAGTTGTGCTGGCTGCTGACACCTCAAATTCCTTCCCTGTCTGTTGTTTAATATCAGCTGCTTTAAGCCCCCTTGCGAACCCTGGGGCATCTCACAGCATAGCAACAAAGGGGTTAATTGTAGGTGAGGCAAGACATTCTCAGAGGACCTGGGAGGGGTTGGCAGATATATCCTGTGGGACTGTGTTCCTGAACCTTGCCAAGAAATGCCACTTTCTGGGGGGAAAGCAGGAATTGCACTTCTCAACCTGTGGGTTTGGGGACAGAAGGCAAGTTTGTAATGAATGTAGAGAGGGGGCTACGAGAATGGGTGGCTCTGGAAACCCTTTCTCTTTGCTCCAAAAGTAGGTCTCCTGGGAGTTGCTGTGGGGACAAGGGATGGGCTTCAAGCTGTCTCTGCTCACGTGCTCTTGGGCCAGTGGCCTCCCTGGGCTCAGAGTCTCTCCCGGGAAATCACTCTTTCTGGGCTGTTGGAGGACTGAAGGCAGTTCCTGTGAAGGTTCAGTTCTTGTTACGGAGGAGGGAGACTGGCACCTTTTTCTCAGAATTTCTTCGGCAAAGGCTCAGAGCTGTGTGGATTCCCCGGCAGAGATCAGGAGGGTGGCATGTGAATACTAATTCCAGGGTGATTGGAGCTGAGGCTGACATGGACGCTGATCACTCCCTGGGACCCCGAAACCCGCTCTCCCACCCTATCCATGCTCCAGTCTGACTTCTGGGGAGTTAGTGACATTGTCTCTGGCACCACACATAGGTCTCAGACAGGGCTTTCCTATTTTACATCCTGGAAGGGGAAGGTGGGTTATAAACGCCAGTGGGGTTGGGGTGTGCTGGTGAGGGCTATGTAAATATAAGGTGCAATGAAGAAAACGATTATCAAAGTGAGCCACACAGGCTCAGGTGGAATGAGAAAGGTAGTGCCAGTAGGGTCTCTGAGGTGGTTTCCTGAGGTTAGGCTGACACCTGGTGGCACATTCCTGCATAATGTAGAAAGGCAATTTTGGTGACAAGGAACACTGTGGTCCTTTTGACTTTCTCCTCTCCATTCATCCATCTAGGCACCCATCCACCCATCTACCCATCCATCCATCCTTCTGTGTGTCCATTTATCCATCCATCCACCCATCCATTCACCTACCCATCCATCCATTCATCCATTCACCCATCCATCTATCCATCCATCCACCCACCCACCCACCCTTCCATCCATCCATCATTCCATAAATTACTAGGGCATACCTAATATATGCAGCTGCAATGCTAAACACTGCTCCTTTATTATCCCCTCTCCAGGACTCACCTTCTTTCTCCTCTCCCTTCCCTCTTTACTCTCCATTTATTTCCATTCTCCTCATTTTCGTTCCTTTTATTTTTTTAAACGATATTTTGTTAGTTCTCTCTGAAACAGTGAGGCTCTCTAAGGGGCTGGAATGAGTTACTTCTGCAGGCCCTCTGAGAAGAGATTTTAGGGGAGGAAACGGGTCGGTGAGTTAAAGAATTTAAAAGAAAAGAAACCCTGTTGCCCAAGGAAAATGATTAAGTATAATTTATAATGCTTATTGGGCACCTACTGTATGCTGGACTTTAAGTTCACGTTGTCCTTTCATAACTCCGCCATGCAGTAGAGTCTGCGTTGTCCCCAGTTTGCAGGTGGAAAGTGGAGGCTGAGAGAGGAGGGGGAGTGCCTGGGGCTTGTAGCTAGAAAGTGGTAGAACTGGGGTTCAAACACAGGGGCTGTCAGACTCCAAAACGTGAGCTCTTAACCATTTGGCCAAAGATTTCCTACAATAGAAGATGGCAGGAACTTCCTTTCACATAACTCAGAAGTAAGGAAGTCAGTCATATTATAGAGTAAGAAAGAAGGGTATTCAGAATCGAGGCACCTTGTGTAAGGTACTATTTCTGCCACCCTCCTTGAATGGCCAATGTCTGCCTCGGTTTCCCATTCCTGTCACTTTTTAGGACCATGAAAAGACTCAAAGAATCTTTATAGCCATGATCTTCAAACTTCTGAACTCCTATCTATATCAGTAAAACACATTTTCAGTACACCCAACATACACACATATGTATTATATATAATTATATAAATATTCTGCTATATTTATTACATGCACTATAAAATATATAAAAATGTTAAAGGGTAAGATGTCAATGAGTAAATATTTTTAAATAATTTTAATTTTTAAAATTTAATGATACAAAACACTTTTGCACTTGTGTTTTAGAAGTTTGCCTTTACTTAAAAAATTTTTTTTCCTTTATTGATTTTAGAGAGAGAGAGAGAGGAAGTGAGAAAGAGAGAGAACTAGAAACATCAGTAAGAGAGAACATTGATTGGCCGCCTCCTGCATGCCCCGCATTTGGGATTGGACCCACAACCTGGGCATGTGTCCTGACTGGGAATTGAACTGGCGACCTCTTGGTGCTTGGGTCGATGCTCAACCACTGAGCCATACTGGTGCCTTCACTTTTTGAATACTGTGTTTTGTAAGAGCATTTTATTCTGAAAGTATTCAAATACATTAACTGTAGCGAGAAGAGCACAGTGAACACCATATACCCATCACCCCAATTTTTTAAAGATAATTCATCATCTTCAAAGCCATTGCTTTCTGATGATTTTTTAAAACTGATCTCAGACAGAGGAGGGGAGGGAGAGAGAGAGAAAGAGAGAGAGAGACATTGACGTGAGAGAGAAACATTGATCAGGTTGCCTCTCGCATGTGCCCTGACGAGGGATCGAACCTGCAGCCTGGGTGTGTGCCCTGATGGGGAATAGAACCTGCCACCTTTTGGTGTATGGAACAATGCTCCAACCAACTGAGCCACAACTGCCCAGGGCCCAAATTTAATAATTATCAAGATTTTGTCAGAGTAGCATTATTAAGCCATTTTTCTCTTTTCTTATTTTTTGATAGATTTTAAAGCAAATCCCAGACCTTATATGGCTTTACAAACTTCAGATTACACCTCTAAAGCACATGGGCATTTTCTTACTAATATTGCACTTAGAAAATTAACAATAAAATGTTATATATCTAATTTCTAGTCCACATTCAAATTTCCCTGCTTGTGTTTTTATAGTTGATTTCTTGGAATCAGGAAGGTCTGTGTATAGCATTTGGTTGTCATATGTCTTTTTTTATTATGGTGAAATACACATGACATAACATTTACCGTCAACTATTTTTAAGTGTTCAGTTCAATGGCATTAAGCGCATTCGCACTGTTGTGCAACCATCACCACCATCCATCTCCAGAACTTTTCTATCTTCTTAAACTGAAACTTTGTTCCCATAAAATAGGACCTCACCATCCCCCTCAGAGGGGGCTACACAAAGGTTTAGGGGAACTGAGAGGGCCTCCCCAAGGACGACATTTCCAGACTACTTCTTCTCACACTTGACTACATTTGGAACCCCCGTGGGATCTTGTTAAATGCTGATTCCCACTAGGCAGGGCTAGGGCCTGGGACTCTGGATTTCTTTCCAGCAGGATCCCAGGTGAGGTCAATGCTGCTGTCCATGGTCCCCGGTCTGAGCAGCCACATTCTAAGCCACCATCCTTCTCGTCATCAGTGAATAGAGGACCTGGTGGAAAACAACGGGCAGGGAGAGGATACAAAGTGAACCACAATGAGTACCAGGACTAATACTTATTATGCTGTGAAGATAATAATAAGAACCAGTGTTGATGGAGCATTCGCTATCTGCAGGGCACAGCTGCAAGTCCTTTGCATGTAAACTCGTTTAACCCTCACACCATTGTGATAAACAGTTTGTGCCGCATATCATTCTTTTCCAAAGTGTTTCTGTGTTCCACATTGCCACAACAGTCTTGTGAAACAGCTAGAGCAGGTGTTGTAGTTGTTGTTGTTATTATTATTATTTTGCTCTTTATGCAGAGAGGCAAACAGGTTCCCAGTATCACAGGCATCTGGGGCCGAGCCAGGTCAGGGATGGTGTGGCTTTGACTCCAGTGCAGAACTGGCCGTTTCTGTGATGTGGGGCTCAGGCCCAACCATCCTGCAGGTCACCAGCTGGGGACGGGGTAGGTGGCCTGAGTTGTCCTGGTCCCTGAGGCCTAAGCAGACAGGAGGTGACATGTAAGGTGAGGAAGAAGGAGAAATGGATTCTTCTAGTGAATCAATTTTCCCATTTATTCTCTTCCCCTCCCCTCTCACTCCCTCCATCTTCAATGCCCAATAGGATAGTTCCATAGTTTTCAATGGGAAAATTAGAATTATATGGGACTGTTGGTAAAATGACTAATGGTACTGAACCCCAGAGATGATTAACCTGTGTGTGATCTCAATGATAGTTGAAATGGATCTAGAGGAAAAACCAAAGTCCTTCCCAAGGGCCTCAAGGTCCTGTGTGATCTGGCTGTCACCTCCCTGTTTTTACCTGTTCCCACTGTGCCCCTCGCTCACTCTGCTCCAGCCACATGAGCCTCCACACTGTTCATCAAACACATCAGGGTGGTTCTGCTTCAGGACCTTTGTACTGGTGATTTTCTCCGGTGGGAATGCTTTACCCCCAGATAGCCACATCTTTCTTTCCTTCCTCGCCTCCTTCCAACCTTTTTAAAGGTCACTTCCTCACCCTGGCCGGTTTGGCAATGAGTCGCAGGTTTGATTCCAGTCAAGGACACGTACCTCGGTTGTGATTCGTTCCTGATCCTGGTTGGGGTCGTGTAGGAGGCAGTCACTTGATGTGTCCCTTTCATGTTAATGTTTTGCTCTCTCTCTTTCTTCTTCTCTCTCCCTCCCATTCTATCTGAGCAAAAATGGAAAAATATCCTTGGGTGAAGATAAAAAAAAAAGTCACCTCCTCAACCTGCCTTTCCTCGCCACCCTTTGTTTTTGTTTTTTAGCCTCACCTGAGGATATGTTTTTATTTATGTATTTATTTATTTATTTATTTATTTATTTATTTATTTATTTATATTATTTTTTGTTAATCCTCACCTGAGGATATTTTGGGTATTTTTTTCCATTTATTCTTAGAGAGTAGAAGGGAGGGAGGGAAGGAGAAAGAGAGAGAGAAAGAGAAAGAGAGGGAGGGAGAGAAACATCAATGTGAGAGAGACACATGGATTAGTTGCTTCCCACATGCACCCTGACCGGGGTCAGAGATCAAACTTGTAATCCAGGTACGTGCCCTTGACTGGGAATTGAACCCAAGACCCTTCAGTCTTGGGGCTGATGTTCTAACCATTGAGCAAAACCAGCCAGGGCTGTTTTTATTGATGAGACAGAGAGAGAGAGGTTGAGAGGAGGGAGGGAGGGAGGAAGAAAAACTAACTAGTTGCCTCTTGTACACACCCAACCAGGAATCAAACCCACAACCTCTTTTTCTTTGTGGGATTACACTCCAATGGACTGAGCCACCTGGCCAGGGCCTCAGCACTCTATTTATTTATTTATTATCCTCACCGGAGGACATTTTTCCATTCTTTGTTTAGACAAAGCAGGAGGGCGAGAGAGAGGGAAACATTGATGTGAAAGGGACACATCTAGTGGCTACCACCAGCACGACCCAACCAGGGCTGGGGACAAACTACAACCAAGATACATGTCCTCAGCGGTAACCAAACCTGGGTCTCTCCGGACCTCAGGCCGATGCTCTAACCACTGAGCCAAAACGGCCAGGGCTCACCACCCTATTTAAATGCAGCCCCCACAAATCTATTCCCTCACCTTATATTATTTTTCTCATTAGCACAGATGACCAGCTCATAAGTATAATATATTTGGCTTTCATCTTGTTGCCTCTGTTCTCTCCACTAGTTCCACGAAGGCAGGAATTTTTGTCTGGCTTGTTTTTTTTTGCTAGGTCCCCAGCTTCTAGAATAGGGGACAATAAGCCACAGTCAGGGTGCCAAATCCAGCCAGCACCTGTTTTGGTATTACCCATGGGCTAAGAAAGATTTTTATATATTTAAGTGTTTGAGGAAAATATCTGAATGAGGATACTATTTCTTTATATGTGAAAATCCTACAAAATTAAAAATTCAATGTCCATGAAGTTTTATTGGAATGCAGCCTGGTCAGTTTATGTGCATATTAAATATATTGTCTCTGGCTACACCTGTGCTACAGGGGCGGAGTTAAGCATGTAAAAGAGCCCGGCCTGCAAAGCTGAAAATAATCCTCAGACCCCTTACAGAAGAAATTTGGGGACCCCTGTGATAGAACATTGCCTGGCTTTGGCGGTGACAGAGGCCAGGGAACCCTTCTCCCCCTTGCCTGTGGCTGCCATAACTAGCCACCAGGTGGCGCTGTGGCATCCGCGCGGAGGCGGGAAGCAGTCGGTTCACCCTCCTGGGTTCCCATCTCCTGTCCTCCTCCTTCCTGCTCCCGGTGGACAGTGTTCTGAGAAATGGAAGGCAGACCCAAAGTAAGAATCCAATTTTCATCATATGATACTCAATCATGACATCTATGGCGATTTCTTTTTTCATGCACAAGGGGCTTGGTAAAGGCGAACTGGGGGAGTCAGTGTTTTGAAGGGCTCTTGGAGGGCAGAGGGTTTCAGGTGGGTCCTGAGGTCAAGTGTGGGGCCGGTGTGGCTTTGGTTTGCGGCGTGGTTGAATTTCTGGCCTGGGAGCCAGACAGTCGGCTTGTTCAAATCCCACCTCTAACCCTTGCTGACTCAGGGGGTTGGGGAGTGGAGGGGGGGAATTTTTCTCTACCCTGTACCTCAGTTTCCTTCTCTGTAAAGTGGAAGTAACAGTAGCACCTGCCTCTTGGGTTCTGACAAAGATAAGCTATAATGCATTATTATAGAGCAAGCACTTAGAACAGCACAGATACACAGTAAGCATTGAGAACCGTGCTATGTACGGTTCCAGAGAGGGTGAACGGTTAAGCAGCTGGAATCCTCAGTTTACAGTTAAGAAAAGAGCCGTGGCTGGTGTGGCTCAGTGGTTGGAGCATTGGCCAGGGCACCGAAGGGTCGCTGGTTAGATTCCTGGTCAAGGGCACGTACCTGGGTTACAGGTTTGATTCTGGCCCTGTCAGGGCCCATGCAAGAGGCAATCAATTGATGTGTCTCTCACATCGATGTTTCTCTCTCCCTCTCCTTCCCTCCATCCCTCTCTTTCACCTCTCTAAAAAAAAAAAAATCAGTGGAAAAAACATCCTCAAAAAAAAAAAAGGAGAGAGAGAGAGAGAGGCTAGCAAGTTGTTTAAACATTACAGGTAAACTTAAATCTGACCTTTAAAGAAGACCTGCTTAGGAGTCAGAGCAATTTTTTTTTCTAGCCTAGATGATGTTAAAAAGAAAAATAGGTCTGGTCCCAGGGAGCTTCTTTTTCAGTACAGCTGGCTGGTTTTTAGTGCAGAAAGACCCTCCTTTTGTCCTTTAAATTAGCAGCTTTGGCTGTGCCCAGCCATTGAAGGCCTGGGAGGACCCCCCAGAGATGGCAGCCCCCATTCTTTATGATCTGTCAGATTCTCCACATTAGTCTTTGGAACCCAAGCAGCTTGTGAACCAACATTCCCCACTGCCCATCCCCCAGAATCACCATCTTGCCCACTGCTGATTCTCGCCATTTTTTCTGCCACCATCACTCTAAAAGTATGTCCTTACAGCACATCTCTCGATAATGTCTAGGCGCTGTCTTCTGGCTCTGTTAACTGCTTCCACCCATCTCTGCCTACACTTCCACCATTATTACGCACTCTGTTCCAGTTTCGCTGACCTTCCTTTTGTTCCCTGCATGTTCACCTCAGGGCCTTTGCTGTTTCCTCTGTCTGGAACACCCTTGCCGTGGCTGGCTCCTTCTGCATTCCAGTCTCAGAACAGATGACCGCTCCCAACCCCATCCCTTCTAGTCACTGTGGATCACATTGCTGTGTTCCTTATTTACAATTATGTTTCCTTCTAAATTGGACTGCCAGCAGCTTGAGAGCAAGGTTTTTGCCTTTTTTTTTTTTTCTCCTCTATTGTCTTCCTTGTCCACCATGGGGTCTGTTCTTAGAAAAGTACCCAGTGTGTAGAAGGTGCCAGTGTTTGTTGAGTGAATAACTGATTGATCCTTGGGAACTTGAACATCTATATTGGTGGACTGTCTATGTCTCTGGCTTGGACACCTGCAAGTCCCTTTAGAGCAAGTGAACTTCATTTTCTCTTTAGTTTTCTGCCCAGAATATCCTCTGGTTCCAAGTCCTGTATTCTGTAGTATCAAGGGGGTCTGCCTGGAGGAGGCAGACATGCAGGCAATGATCGTACACAACGTCTAGGGCTACACCGACCAGGCCCCATTTATTCCACAACCACCGTATGCCCAGGCCTGGGCCAAAGGGCTAAAGATATAAACTCATGGGGTCCTTACCCCAGCAACCATTTCACAGGGAAAACAACTGAGGCACAGAAAGGAAAATAATGAAACCATCAGGGCAGAACCAACCTTGGAACACAGATCTGTCTGAGTCCAGAGTCCAACCTCTTAAATCCTGTCCTTGCAAGAGCATGTATTTGGAAGTGCCTGGTACATAGTAGAATGAATGAATGAATGAATGAAGTGTAATCATTAAGCTTTCCCCTGCCCTTCAGGTATTAAACTCCATGAAGCTGAGGTCCTTTTCTTATTGATCCTTGAATTTTTGGAGTCATTCATCACAGAGCTTTACAGGTAGAAGTCACTCGATATCTGTTGAACTTATTTGTGTCAAGTCTGAAACGGGTTCAGAATAAATTTATAAAATCCTGAAGGCAAGTGTGGCACACATGCTCTGGTCTCTAAATCCTGGCTGCTAGAGCTGGCTTAAAGGAGGCCAAATTGGGATAAAATAAAATGAAATAATTTCTTACTTTCTAACATTTTCAACTTGTCACAGCCCCTCTGGGGAGAGGGGTAGGTCTTTTGACCCCAGAATGAGCCCAGGGCCAAAATCAGGTGGGTGACAGTGCAGGCAAAAAAATAATCAGCCGTCTCCCTGAAATGCCACTTTCCAAAGCAAATGCGGTCTTTGGCCATCCAAGAAGGCCGTTCTTGCCTGTTTTAAGTTGTTCTGGAGGGCCCCCAATATGGTGCAAAGGACAGATTTGAAAGAAAATGAGCTGCCTTCAAATCTTAGCCCATCCCATTGCAGTGGGGTGACCCTGGGCAAATGCCACAGTCTCTCTGGGGGTGTGTGTGGGATTATAAAAGTTCCTGGTGCAGAGAGTCTGGGAGAGTGCACGGATGAGTCATGGCTCAGATAAAAGGGCCTTAGAGGAAAAGTCAGCCTTGTCTGTCCCTTCCTATGGTCTGGGGACTCTCTGGGCAATATTTACATGTAGTTCCTCCAATCTGCATCTTAGATCAAGGGATTCTGAATATGAGCCTACACAGCTTTGTGGGCTCAGGGACCAGCTTGTCTGGATTTATGATCTAGTTCTGCTACTTACTGTGTGGCTTTATAGAAGTGACTCCACCTCTCTGAGCCTCAGTTGCCACATCTGAAAATTTGGAATAGAATAGCACTCACCTCACATGGTTGTTACAAGGATTAAACATTTGAAAAATGCTTAGAACAGTGCCTGGAACATTATAAGTGTTACAGATGTGTTAAGTTAAATAAAATGAACAAATTCCCACCCACACCCTCTGCTGTGACCTCCAAAAGGGCATAGGTCTTATCTTATTGATTATGTATTGCCAGGGCTTTAGCACATGGCAAGTGGTCAGTAAAGATTGGATGGAAGCAGGATATGAGATTAGAATGAGTTTTTGGCTAAGAGATGAAAATCTAACTTCTAAATCTGGGGTGCAAACTTCTGTAAGTGGCCAGACAATGAACATTTTCAGCTCTGAAGGTCAGTTGGTCTCTATTGTAACAGCTCAATTTTGCCCATATAGGATGAAAGCAGCCATAGAAAATGTGCAAATGAATGAGCATGGCTATGTAAAGTTTTATAAATAAAACTTTATTTATAAAACTTTATTTATAAAAACAAGTAATGGGCCATGTCTGGCCTGAGGGCTATAACTTGCTGACTCCTGCTCTAAATCATAGTGAGAAGTTAGTGGGAACAAAGAGAAGATATTTCACATGGTGTTTTCTGTAGAGATGTGATAGTAAAAGCCACCAGTGGTAACCCTTAAGCCTCAAATTGGAGGTTATATTTATTTGTTATTAATATTTATTAAGCACATGTTATGCTGTTCTCATGCTGATCATTGTAATAGGCATTCTCATACTTAAAAAAAAATATCTTTAGAACAACCTTGGTGGATATCTTAAAAAAAATTTTTTTTTATCCTTACCTGAGGACATTCTTTTTGCACTTATCTTCAGATAGAGCAGGAGGGAGAGAGGAAGGAAGAGAGAGAGAGAGAGAAACGAGTGATTGCCACCCACACGACCCCAACTGGGGCTGGGGACAACTGCAATCTAGGTACATGTCCTTAGCGGCAACCAAACCCAGGCCTCTTTGGTCTGCGGGCTGATGCTCTAACTGCTGAGCCAAACCAGCCAGGGCAAAAAAAAATTTTTTCCTTTATTGATTTTAGAGAGAGAAAGTAAGAGGGAGAGAGAGATAGAAACATTGATGCGAGACAACATCAATTGGCCACTTCCTGCATGCCCCCACTGGGTATCAGACCCACAACCTCGGCATGTGTCCTGACCAGGAATCAAACTGGCGACCTCTTGGTACATGGGTTGACACTCAACTACTGAGCCACGCTGGCCAGACCTTGGTGGATATCTTTAATTACCTTTCCCTCCTTTTTAAAATCAGGAAACTAACGAGGGGATCAATGGGGAAAGGGGGAAATCTATAATGCTTTCAACAATAAAAATAAATAAATAGATAAAACCAGGAAACCAGAGCCCAGAGTGGTTAAGAAACTTTCCCAAGGTCTCACAGCTCAGAAATGACATTCTAGCCAGCTGAGTTAGTTTCTAAAGCTCTGGCCTTTTCCTCCCTGGCCAGAGAAGGGCTGGGCCTTCTTTCAAAGCTGTCATTTAAATGTTCCCAGCCACACATGCAGGCCTGAGACGTAGGCCTCTGAACATGAGGAAACATCTGAAGACTAACACAAATGCATTGAGATTTTCAGCAAACACTTATGATGGAAACTCTTTTTTTTTTTTTTGCATTTATCTTTAGATAGAGCAGGAGGGAGAGAGAGAGAGAAACATCGATATGAGAGAGACACATTGAGTGGTTGCCACCCACATGACCCCAGCCGGGGCCAGGGACAAACTGCAACTGAGGTACGTGTCCTTAGCAGGAACCAAACCCGGGACTCTTTGGTCCTCGGGCTGACACTCTAACTGCTGAGCCAAACCGACCAGGGCTTTGATGGAAACTCTTTACAAATTGGTGTGGAGCCTGTGCACCGGACCCATTGGTGGGCCTGCTGGAACATTCTGGAACTCTTCAGCTCTTGCCTCAGCATGAGGATGCCCTATTTCAGAGAGGCTTCATCCAACAGAGTCACACTGGAGAGCTCTTTGGGTTTCTCAGTGGAGGAGGGTGGGGCTCTCTGCTGCATTTTCTCTCAGCCTTGATGAGAACCCTCACATTTACCTGAAACTACAGCTTAGTTGGTTCCTGCAAGTGCCACCACTTTTTAGGGGCTGACCTGTTCTCTTTAGATCTGCGTCCAAAATCTCCAGTCCTGAATTAGGCCTGTGTGCTGGCCTCTGGCTGACCTCGGCAGGTTAGCGGCCCGGCAGGCTGCTCCTCTCTGGCCCTGAGCACACAGCATCACCCCCTGGGGAGCCTGTTAAAATACAGGTATTGCAGGACCTGCCCTGAGTTTAAATCCAGCAGACCTGGGAAGAGCCTGAGAATCTGCATTTCTCATAAACTTTGGGTGCTGCTGCTGCTGCTGGTCCAGGGACCACACTTGGCTGCTTATCAGGGTTACCTGGGAAGTTTCTAGAAATCCTGATGCCAGGTGGTATGTACCCTAGTAATCCCACTGTGCGGGTGGGGTCCAGGCATTGGCATTTAAAAGGTTTCCAGGCTATTTCAACATGTAGCTGTGCTGGAGAACCAGGGTGTGTGCAGGTCATCCCTTTCACTTTACTTACGGTACACGCAGGTAAGGCCCCAGATTCACACGTAACTTGGACATTTAAAATCTGCTGGGGGTGGAAAAAACGTCTAATCTATTCCTAAGCCAGGAATTATTCTCATGTGATTCACAATTTGGATCCTTATTTTTTTGGCTTCAGTGATCTCCTCTCTGTGTATTCAGAGCAGATATTCAATTGGAACACATTGGTGCAGCTGATTGTTAAAATATTAAAATATTTCCACACCAGTTAGTAAATAGCTGTGGCCTGGAGTCTCCTCAAAGGAGCTTTCCCCCGCCGAATCCCTTCCTGGGTCATCCCTCACCTTCTGGTGATCTACACTCCAGGGGTGGTGCCTCTTGCTGGCTGTTAAAGTATTTTAAGTTTCACCCCATGACCTTCTTTCCCATGTCTGTATCTTTAGTTTTCATGTCTGAATAGATGGGTATCTCGAATAGATAGGAGGTTGGTTTGCAAACCCAGGAGTACAGGAAAAGCCCTCTGTGTTTGGAGAAGGGGTGGTGCTGCTTCCGATCTTGGTGGTGACATTGACCAGCTGGGGAAGTTGATCTCTCTGTGCCACAATTGGGATGAGTGATGCTTAAGTAGAATGGATGCATGGATAGGCCTTAGAACGGAGCCTGACGTGTAGTTAGCATCATGTAAATGCTAGTGTGTTTGTATTAGTTATCTACTGCTGTGTAACAAATGGCCACAAACCATGTAATGCATTACCACAAACTCAGCAGCTTTGACTAACACACCTTTATTATCTCACAGTTGCTGTGGGTCAGGATCTCCATGTGACTCAGCTGGGTCCTCTGACTCTAGATTGATCACAAGGGTGTAATCAAGGTGTTGGCCAGCTCTGGGACAGATCTGGTTCTAAGAACCTTTGGTTGTTGGCAACATTCAGTTCCTTGCAAACAGTTGGACTAAAGGACCTCAGTTCCTAGTTGGCTGTTGGCCAGAGGCCACCTTAAGTTTCTCCCAGTAATGGCAGCTTACTTCGTCAAAGTCGCTGTAGAGAGAGACTGTGCTAGCAACACAGAAGCCGGAACCTTTTGTAATATAATTATGGAAGTGCCATCTTCTTAACATGGAAGTATTCCATAGTTAGAAGCAATTTGCTCAGTAGGATTTTGCTCAGGAGGTGGCGGAGACCACTGGGGGCATTCTTAGAAGCTGCCTGCCATAGTAGTATTGTCATTTTCATTCCTGGATGTAGGTGAGCTAACCTCAGTCACCATTGCTGCCGCTTGGGGCATGGGTTTTATGCAGTATCAGAGGTCATCAGTCCACACTGGTTACCTTTGAGGCCTTTCCTTGTCCCAGCTTGCAGGGTCTCCTCAACTTGGAGATTCAACTGCTTTCAAGACAAGTATGGGACCCAGGAATCTTCAGGATAGCCTAGAACCTTTCCTGAGGGTCCAGCCTCCCCGGGTGCCCCATGTGTCCTTCTACTCTTAGAGAACAGTCTGCACTGGGGCGTTCCCCTAACTTCTATGTCCTCCCACCTGCTGCCCTCAGAGGCACCCTCCTCTCTCTGTTCCTGAGCACAGTTGGTCTTATTTCTTCAGTGAGATCAGAATTTCCTAAGAGACAAGAAAAGCATAAACTTCAAATAGTTTTTGTTTCTTCTGAGACAGGAGACTACAACTTCTCATGATAGAGAGTGTTGTGTTAGAGGGATGAGTCAAGTTAGGGGGCATACAGGTGGGAGAGGTCCCCTGGGGAACTGGCGGTGGGTCTCAGAGGTGATGAGGAGGGTTTCCTGGGGCAGGTGATGGAGGGCAGGGCTGGAGAGGTGCCAGGGAGGACCAGCTAGAACACACCTGGGAGCGGGACGGAGAGACAACAGTGCAGTCATCAACTGAGAGAGGAGTGAGTGCGTTGAGGGTATGGTGAACATGAGGCTGGCCAAGTTTTTAAAGCCATTTAAAACAACAACAAAAATCATTATTTTGTGTGATTCTCTAGCTCAGGGGTTTGTCAGAACTCAGCTGGTTGGTTCTGCTGGGGTCTCTCACGTGACTGCCTTATGTTGATGGCTGGGCTGGGCTGGACAACCCAAGAGGCTTCACTCATGTGCTTCCAGTGGCCTCCATGAGGTTAGCTTGGGCCTCCTCCAAGCAAGGTGGCCTCAGGGTAATTGGACTTTCAAGAGGCTGGATTTCAAAAGAATGTATGCCAACTGTGGAGGCAGAAGCCACACGTCTCTAAAGGGAGGCTTCCAGGTTTGAAGAGCTCAGATGCCAGGTTGGGAGCGTGGAATTTATTCTGATGAGCAGGCTGTTGGAGGTCTTTAAGTGGGAGGCAGCAATACTGTATTGGTGTTTTACACAGTAATTGCAGAAAAGAGGGCTCTTCAGTGGGAAGAAAAGAGAGTCTGGCCACAAAAATCCTAGTATTTTTTTTCACTCTGCATGACAATGTGTGCTATTTAATTTTCTTTCTTTTTAATCCTCACCTGAGGATATATTTATTAATTTTAGAGAGAGAGAGAAATATTGATGTGAGAGAAACATTGATTGGTTGCCTCCCGTACATGCCTCAACCAGGGATTGAATCCACAACCTAGGTATGTGCCTTGACCGGGAATCAAACATGCAACCTTTTGGCAACCCAATGAGCCATTCGGCCAGGGCGCTATTTCACTTTGTTGAGTCCTCAGCTGTATCATCTATGAAGTGGGGTAATACGAATCCCCACCTTACAAACCCTATGAGGCTTTAAAAAAAATAAGAATCGAGTAAGGAAGTATTCGTAAAGTACTTTGCAAACCACAGTTGCCAAACTCAATTGTCAGAAAACAGAAGATTGAGGCAGGCTTGATTTAAGGTGATAAATTTCAGCAATTTCTTAGCTTCCATGTCAGGGAGACAATAAGGAGTAGTGAGGCTTGTGGCAAACTGGAGAGCTCCAGTCCCATTGGAAGGAGATGACCATTCATCATTCAGTAGAAGCTGGCAAATGCCATGTGAGAATATGGGCTCAGTGTGGCTAAACCTTCTGATTTTATGTGAAAAAGCAAAATTCCATTTTTATGTGTAATGTTTTGAATTGTTCTTAACATATTTCTATCTTAAAATGTGAATAGACCAAGGAAGCAATTTGTGAGCTCTCTGTTTATAACACCTGCTGTGAGCCTTAGTACTTAATGTATTAGTGATTAATTTTTAAAAAAAATCCCCACCCGAGGACATTTTTGCATTTCAGATAGAGCAGGAGGGAGAGAGGGAGGAAAAGAGAGAAAGAGAAACATCGATGCGAGAGAGACACATCGACTGGCTGCCACCCACACAACCCCCACCGGGGCCGGGGACAAACTGCAACTGAGGTACGTGCCCTTAGCGGGAACCAAACCTGGTCTCTCTGGACCACAGGCCGACGTTCTAAACATCGAGTCAAACTGGCCAGGGCAATTTTATCATGGATTCTTAAAACTGGAAGACAAGGTGAGCAAGAGAGAGGCCGGGAGAGAGGAAATGCAGTGAGACAGGGGAGCGAAGTGGTGGATTTGGAATTGGACAGGAATGTTGAGAGCGGGATGGGGAGATCCGGAAACATTTCAGAAGGACAATCCACAGGACTCACTCTCTCATTGGCTAGGGCCGAGATCTTATCACTTGCTGAGCCATAGAGCCCTTTGCAGTCCAAGGAGGCTAGGGACCCTCTCAGAATTGTGTTTTTAGAAGCATAAAATCAAACACAAAGTAGACTAATTATAATGAAAACTAGTTATCAGAATATCTTCAGCAACGGATTTGCACATGGTAACAAACGTGCTTCTGTAATAACGTGAAAAACAAGATCTAGTGACAGGCTTAACAATTTTAAGGTGGTGATGAGAGTCAGCGACATTTCAAGATATTTGCAGTAATTATAATGTGACATACAAATATGCTTTCAGTTGATGACAGTCACAGGTGCTGCTAATGCTGTTAATACTGCTGCGATTCATTGCCTTATTCACAATTTCAGCTAAAGGTAGTGAAAATGATGTGATTTTTTTCCCCCAGCCAAATTCACCATGCTCTGAATTAAAAACAAGTTAAGTACATATCACTTAATCCAGGGAGTGAAGGAAGAAGTGGTTCCAAGGGAATTCTGAGGTTTCTAGTCTGGGGAGGGTTAAGGTGGAGTTACCCAGGAGGCTGTAAGAAATGAAAGGACAGAGCAGAGGGGAGAGACAGCAGGTGGAAATAGCAGTGGGCTGGGGCGAAGTAGACTAGAGCAGAGTAGCTAATCCTGCAGGTTGGGGAGGTCAAGTACTGGGTTCGAATCATGGCCCACATTTTACCAGCTTTATAATTGTAATAGATTCAACAGAACCCCATTTCTGGCACCAAATCCAGGTTTCGTTGGCTTATATATCAGTTACTGGACCAATGTTTTGTGCCTCGGTTTACCCAACCATGAAATGGTGATGACAATTGCATCACATGTCTCCTAGAGGTGTTATCAGGATTAAATGAGTTAATTAACGTATGTAAAGCACTTCAAGCAGTACTTGGCACATAGAAAGTGCTGTATAGACATAGCCATTATTATAGAAGTGATGGAAGTGAATCAAGTTTATTCATTAATCATTCATTCAACACATTTATTCAACACTTTAAGGCAGAGAACAAATCAGATAAGGACTCTATTCTCATGGGGTTTAAATTTTATAAGGAGAGACAGATAATATACAAGTAAATGGAGTAATTGTGCGGAGTGGTAAGTGACATTAAACAGGGTGATGGAATAAAGGGTAAATGGAACAGTAGCGTCTTATAAAAGGTGGTAAGGGATGACCCATTTTGTAAACTGACATTAGAGTTGAGTTCTGAATGAAGGGAATAATCCACCTGTGCACAGTTGTTAGAAGAGGAAGTTTCAGACAGAGAGAACAGCAAGGGCAAAGGCCCTGAGGCAGGGGTGCACCTGGTATGTTTGAGAACGAGCAAGGCACCCAGTGTGGTTGGAGCAAGATGAGTGGTGGAAATGATGTTGGAGACGTTGGTGGGGAGAGCCCCTGTGTTATGTGTTAGAGATATATGGATGAATACATTCTCGTAAGTGCCCTCTATGAATTCAAAGACAGCTATAGACTGTTCCAGTGAGGTAGTTGCTTTAAGAGGTATAATTGAAGGATTAGCAATAGCTTTCTAAAGGACTCATGAATCAAGACCGAAAGATAAGCAGGAAATCACTCAAGAACAGAACAAGAAAGAATAGACATGGTCCTTAGACTTTGCTAGAAGAACCAGCTAAGGAAATTATGATCAGGTCAGGAAAAGTGACAGTGATGTTTCAAGGAGATCCAGCCAAGAGATAAGGCAGAAAGAGATTGGGAAGAAATCAGGCATTGACCAAGTAGGGTGAGCAATGTCTTAAAGTCAGATGCCTGTGTCATGTGGAGTGAGGGGCAGATGAGTGAGCAGCACAACTATTCTCTTAATCATTGAGTATCAGGGTTTGAGAATCATGCTTTGAATCATCTCTTTCTTTCTATACTAGGAATTGTATCATTGAGCACTTTCTGTTCTTGCTTTGAAAGGCCTAGCTCATCCACCATTGGTGGGTATCTAAGAACCCCACTTCTGATACCGACTTCTGGTTTCTTCAGCCTGGGTGCTGATGACAGCACCTACCTCTATTCTTTTCTCAAATGGCCGCCTCCTCTTTCCACTTACCAATTCCATTCTTGAACATGGTGCTACTTGCATGCTGCCAAACCTTCCCATTTGAATTTGCAGTAGACATTTACTCTGTTCCTGTGTTGTTCTAGGCATTGGGGTAGGGGTAGGACAGTAATTGTTCCCACTTATCCAACACTTAAAGTGCAAAGTCAGCTTGGATGAGGTTCTTACCCTTGAGGAGTTTAAAGTCTAAAGGAAAAACAACCAAGAAGTCAATGATTAAGAGAGTCACTGGTGATATTACCCACCAATAATATTTCTGGCTCTTTGCTTCCTCCCCCTTGAGGACAGGTGTGGGCATACAGCTTCTTTCAACAAATGTGAGTGGAAGTGATGAGTCATTTCTAGGTGGGAGTTTAAAAAACAAATGTGTGACATGCCACATTTCCTTCTTCTTGCTGTGACAAGAGGGACTTCTGTTATCCTAGGTCCAAGTGAAAGCCTCCTGTTGCCCATGTTGGATGTGCAGCAGGAGCAAGAAATAAATATTTTTCTGGTTAAGCCATTGGAATTTGAGGTGTTTGTTACAGCAGCAAAATCAGGCCATCTTGACTATGATCAGAGTATTTGTGACTTCCTCAGACACTGCATACTGGTTTCTCTTTACAACATATGATCATATTCTTTCTCCCCTGCTTTTAATTCCTTTCCAGATCCTATTGATTCTTTAAAAATAACTTCAGTAAAGCCTTCCTTAAACTTTCATAACATTTACAGTCCCTGTATCACTATTTAACACCTAATCGTTGGCTGTGGTGGATACTTTGCTGTGGCCTCATAGGTTAGTCTTGTTTCACTATTATGGGCTGAATTATGTCCCCCTCCCCATTCAAACATTGAAATCCTAATATCCAGAACCTCAGAATGTGGTGTTTGTCTTGACCAGTGTGGTTCAGTGGTTAGAGCGTTGGCCCACGCACTGGAGGATTGTGTGTTTGATTCCTGGTCAAGGGCGTCTACCTGGGTTCCAGATTTGATCCCCGGCCCCAGCTGGGGTGCGTGCAGAGGCAACCAATCAATGTGTCGCTCTCACATCCATGTTTCTCTCTCTCTCCCTGTCTCTCCCTCCCTCCCTTCCACTTTCTCTAAAAACAAAATTGATGAATTAACAACAACAGCAAAAAGAATGGGATGTGTTTGGAGATAGGGCCTTTAAATAGGTAAAATAATGTCATATTGGTGGGCCCTAATCCAGTGTAACTAGAAGAGGAGATTAGGACCACACAGAGCATGACCATGTGAAGACACAGGAAGGAGGTGGCCATCTACAAGCAAGGAGAGGGGCCTCAGGCACCTTGATCTTAGACTATGAGCCTCCAGAACTGTGAGAAAATGAATTTCTGTTGTTTAAGCCATCTAGTCTGTTACGGTGGCTCTAGCAAACTAAGACTTTTACTATGCAGACTATAAACTTCTTGAATGCTGGGCTTTTGCACTTTCTGTTTCCTTTTCCTGAAATGCTCTTTCTTCAGATATCTTGATGGCTCCCCCCTCACCTTCTTCAGGGCCTTACTCAAATGTCACCTTCTTAGTGAGGCCTTTCTGACTACCCTGTCTGTAATTAGAGCCCACAAACATTTCCTAGTCCCCCTTCCTTTAAAAAAAGATTTTCCTTAGCACTTAGCCAAATCTAACACAATATACATTTTACTTACTTATCCTGCCTATTGTTTGTTTCTCTCCACCCACAGGACTTTTGTCTATTGTATCCTGACATCTAGAACAATGCCAGGAGTCAGTAGGTATTCAGCAAATATCTTAGAATGAATGAACAAATAGATGAATAATGAATGAGAACTTTTATGGAACTTCCTTTGAATCCCTCATGTTGCCTTGTGTAGCGCAGAGCATCTAATAGTCGCTTAATAAACACAGGCTGATTATACGAGTAACAACACAACTTCTTCCTGGGAATGTTTTTTTGAATGAAGACCTCAGTTTGGAATTTTTGGAACAAATTTGCTAATATAAGTTGAGATAAGGGGATGTAGTATCCAAGTTGGTAAAATGAATGAGTCTAAAAATTATGGACTCAGAAAATAGTGTCCAACATTGTGGGAAGTTGAAAACCCACAATTTTGGAATCAGAGGTATTGGTTATGAAGAGAATAGCAGACAAATAAGCTGGATCCTTGGCTGTGAGTAACAGAAAATCCAATTCAGATGGTTGTTTTGTTTGTTTGTTTTCTAGTCCTTACCCGAAGACATTTTCCCATATTTTGTTCAGATAGAGTGGGAGGGAGAGAGAGAGAGAGAAACATTGATGTGAAAGGGACACATCGAGTGGTCACCACCCACATGACCTAACCAGGGCCGGGGACAGACTGCAACCGAGGTAGCGGGAACCGAACCCGGTCTCTCTGGACCACAGGTCGACGCTCTAACCGCTGAGCCAAACCAGCCAGGGCCACATGGTTGTTTTTAAAATTGAGGTTTAATTTATATAGCATAAACTTAATCTTTAACCATTTAAAAGTATATAATTCAGGGACATTTAATACATTCACAATGTTTCAAGACATTTTTATCACCCCAGAAGGAAGTCCCAAACTTACTATTTTTTGTTGGTTCCCATAAATTCTAATATAGTTGGATGTAGGCTTCAGGCACAGTTTGATCAAAGATCCAGCTTCATTTGTCTGCCATTCTCTCAGCATTTGCCTCCTCTGTAGGTTGGTTTTATTCCCAGGATGGCTTCTCTCAGATTTGCAAGATGGTTGCTACTCCTGTTAACAAATGTCCTTGTTCACATCTAAGAAGAGGGAAAGACTGGCTTCCTGGGGTGCTCTCTTTGGAGCAAGAAGCTTCTTTCACAGAAGCCCCCATAAACTTCCTATTGGGTTGTATTGATCCATGTTGGCCCATGCTGTCCATCCATAAACCAACAGCTAACACTGAGGTTAGGGTTGACCGTAATCTACCTAGATTAACCAGCTGGATGGCTTGGCTCTGGCCCACTTCCTAAGGTGAACCTAGTGTGCATCCCTGGCTACTCTATCACCTCCTGGCTGTGTGATTATGCACCCATGGCTCAATCTCTCTGAGCCTCAGTTTCCTCCTCTGTGAAACGGAGATCAAATGATACCTGTTCATAGAGTTCTCAGGAGAATAAAGTGAGTGATGGATATTAAGTACCCAGCACAGTCCCTGACAATCCTTCCCACAGCCAACAGCTGGCAGATAAATGCCTTAATACTAGTAGCTATTGGCTGCTATTTGCACTATTCTGGGGGCACCATTTACATGAACTATACATGTGACGGTGTTCCCTGGAATTGTACAGCTTGACAGATTTGCGAAATGCTTTCCAAGGATTAACCTAAGTAACCTTACAATAACCCTGTGAGTTATCCATCATCATTATCCCTGTTTTGCACACAGGGAAACTGAGGTACGGAGAGGTTAGGTCACTTGCTCTCGGTCACACACAAGGCACAAGTGGCATTTGAACCCAAGCAGCAGATCTTGTTCCCTTGTAACCACCCAGCGGTTGGTCTCTGTACTGCCAGCCATCATGCTCAGTCCCAGCATTCTGTCTTTTACCGAAATCCAGTGAGGCAGAAATCACTGGTACCATTGACAGATGCATTGAAACCAGGTGCCCATGTTCCCCAGCAGGTCAGTTACAGTAGCTGGGATTGAACCCACACTTGCTTAACCCCAGTGTGCTGCCTCTTACCCCGTGCCAGATGGCCCTGAAGGTCCCTGCACCAACTTGAGCTCCTGGGAGGTGACTAAGATGGGAATCCGAGTCATTATGGTGATGGTTGCAAAATATTTTAGTGAGTAGGTTTCAAACAGTGTAAACAGGTTTAGTCCTCTTTCACTCCTTTATAAAGAGGCAATTTGTTCAGAGCAGAGGAAACCGAGCTAAATTTAACAAATCAAGCTGGTGAGCGACCATAGGAGCCCTGAGGAGGAGCTACTTGGCAGCTCAAATAAGATAGCGGGGAGCTCTGGGAGCCTCCTGGAGGCTGCTGTCTCCCACTGGCTGCTGGGGGTCCCAGGTGAGGCCCCTGTCAGACACACCCTGGTTGTCGCGTATTGCCAACAGAGGGGACAGGGTTGAATCATATAGAAGGGGCTTTCTATTGCTATCTCTCTCTCTCTCTGTCTCTTTTTCTGTTTCTCTCTCTTGATATCTCTGTCTCTTCCTCTGTTTTTGTTTCTCTCTGGTCTCTGTATCTCTAGGGGATTCTTTATCTCTTTTATCTAGTACCCTTTTGCTCCCTGAGTGTCTGTCTGTCTGACTCTGGCTCTGTCTCCCTCCCTCCCTCTCTCACACATGCGTACACTTTCCCTCGTGCCTCCTTCACCCACCCTGTTTTTGATGCTCCATCTGCATGACCAGAATGCCATCCTGGCTGTGGGTTGGGCACCGGGCACAGAAGAGAAATTTTCTGAGCCCTCAGTATAGAGTCTTAGCCCCGGGAAGGGCACATTCTAAGGAAAGCATGTATCTTGGGTCCAGTTCTCTGAAAGCAGAGCCCGAGATGGGATTTCTGGGCAGGTGACTGATGGCGGGGAGTTCTCAGGAGAGACCTGGAAGGCACTGCTGCACATTGGCTGCACATTGTAATTACCTGGGGAGGTTTCAAATAATCCTGGTGGCTGGCCTCACTCCTTACCAGCTAAGTCAGAACCTCTGGGGAGTCTCCAGTTTGAGAATTAGTGGTCTACAGAAAATGAAAGGAGCAGGATAGAGCAGGGGAAAGAATCAGATAGAGGATGTGGGTTCATCTCTAGTTCAGCCTCTGGAGCATGAAGATCACAGATCTGACTCCATCCAGGGGCTAGGGAACTGGGCTGGGGGCCATTAGCAGCCCATCTCTCAGCAGCCTAGGCATGGTTACCCCAGTCTGGTAAACAGGCTGACAACCTCCTTTCAGAATATAAAAATAGGTTCGATCATAGAGGACCAATGATATTCCAAAGTTTACATTTCTGTTTTGGAATCCTGGACCTTTTGTCCCTGGAGACATATGCTATTGAGCAAAGAGAAAGTTGAAGATGCTGATGGCTTGAGGTCGATTCATTTATTGAGTTCCCATGACATGTCCAGCCCTTTATGTAATTGACATCCTCATGGGAAAGACAAGTCATGAACGACTGATTCCAAGCAGAAGCAAGTCATTTCAGATAGGTGCTAAGAAGAGAGATGCTTTCAGGTGTGATGATGG
Source organism: Molossus molossus (assembly GCF_014108415.1). Classification (NCBI taxonomy): domain Eukaryota; kingdom Metazoa; phylum Chordata; class Mammalia; order Chiroptera; family Molossidae; genus Molossus; species Molossus molossus. The sequence goes on along the minus strand of NW_023425377.1, from coordinate 70,461,360 downwards.
GCAGGACAGGGGTGGGGGGTGGGAGTGACAATACTCAGCAGTGGGTGGGCGCAAAGAAGGCTTCTCAGAGGATGTGGCACCAAGACCTGAAGGAGGGGACGGAGGCAGCCACTGAAGACCTGGACAGTTGTGCCAGGTGGTGAGAACAGCAAGTGCAAAGGCAGCAATGAGCTTGCTACATTTTAGGAGCAGAAGGGAGGCTGAGGATGGAGCAGGGTGAGCTGTGGGGAGGGCAGTGAGAGACAAGGTTGGCAAGAGTCAGATCATGCAGACTGTTACAGACCAGCACGGAGAGGCTGGGCTAGTTTTCTAAGTGTAATAGGGAGCTGTGGAAGGTTTGAAACAGGAGAGTACTCTGATTTGATTTAGCATTTCCTTTTAAAGACGTAAAGTTCAAATAACATAAACCAATCATTTTAAAGCAAACAATTCAGTGGCATTTAGTATATTTATTATGTTGTTTAAAAACCACCTTTATCTTGTTCAGAAACATTTCCATTGCCCCAAAAGTTAACTCTGTACCCATCAAACAGTCAATCCCCATTGTTCTACGCCCCTAGCCCCAGACAACCACCAGTCTGCTTCCTATCTGTATGGATTTACCTAGTCTGGACACTTAATACAAATGGAATCATATAATGTGTGTCCTTTCGTGTCTGGTTTATTTCACTTAGCAAAGTGTATTCAAGGTCTATTCATGTTGCAGTGTGTATCAGAGCTTCCTTCCTTTTCCTGGCTGCATAATATTCCACAGTATGGCTGGACCACATTTTCTTTGCCCATTCATCCAGTAAGGGAGCTGTTTCTACTGTTCACTATTGGGACTAGTGCTACTATGAACATTTGTGTACATGTTATTGAATGTCTGTTTCCACTTTTTTTAGTATATACCTAGGAGTAGATTTAAAATTTTAGCCCTGGCCGGTTTGGCTCAGCGGTTGGAGTGTCGGCCTGCAGACCAAAGAGTCCTGGGTTCGGTTCCTGCTAGGAGCATGTACCAAAAATGAAAGAAAGAAATAGGTCCATATATGGGAAAACTATAAAAGAAAAAAAAAAATAAAAGTTTTAAAAGGTCTCTGCATGAAGAAAAGACTGTTGGGAGCAAGGGCAGAGCTGGGAGGCCAGGGATGAGGCTATTGCAATGGTCTGGGTGAGCAATCATGGTGGCCTGGCCTAGGGCAGTGACAGTGGAGATGGAAAGATGTCACTGGGTTGCACTGGAGTGCTGGGCTGCCAGGAATTATTGATGGAGAAGATGTGGGGAGCTTCTGGTTCAATGAAACTCTCCCCAAAGGTTTTCTATGATTTTGAGGTGAAAAATATCTGAAAGTAATGGGAGCTACTCTTTACTGAACTCTTCAGAGCCCTCACCACTAAGCTTTTCTATCCCTGAGCAAAATTCTCCAAGGATTCCAGCCCCTTCCTGCTTCTCTGATCCTGTCTTTCCCACAACCCTCCTTGTTTCCCAGCCTCCAGCCCCACCATCCTTTCTCTTGCCCCTGAAATCCATAGGCTTGTTCTGCATCAGGGCCTTTGCACCTGCCGTTCATTCTGCCTTGAGTCTTCTTCCCCCACATCCACCTTGCAGCCTCTTTTAAGTATCAATTCTGAAATCCTCTGCTCAAGAGACCTTCCCCGGTCCTTGTCATTCTCTAACTATATGATCCCATTTTATCTTTTACTGTTTTGTGGTATCTGAAATTATCTTTATAAATTTGTGACCCGATTGATTGTTCTTCCACCCCACTGGAACATCAGCTCCTGAGGGCAGGGATCTTTCTCCCGTTCACAGCCATATCCTAAGGCCGAGAACACATCTGGTATGCAGTAGGTGCTCATCTGTTGCTTCCCCAACTGGTGTTTTGATTGTGTGCTCCAAAAAGTTCATTAATGTGCATTGGATTCTGCCCTACCTGAAGAGATCCAGAAAATTCTGAGTTTCTGAGTGAGAGAAGTCCTGAAAATATAACTGAAGGAGCTAGCATGGTCCATGCTGTCTCGTGATGGCTACAATTCCAATGAGAGACATTGCATCAGACGGGAGTCTGCTGTCCCAGGAGGGAGGCTGCTGTGTGCACTGGAGAAGCAGAGAACTGAAAATAATGCACAATCTTTCTTGTTTCATGGGTAAGTGCGATGGACCAAGGCCGCCCAAGGGCTCTGTGGCTCTAAGCCCAGCTGCAGGGTTGGTAATTGGCTGTATGCCTTGGGCCAAGTCCCTGGCCTCAGTCTCCCTCCCCAGCTTGTTATTAGGAGAACCCTGGGAAATATGCTTGCTCCAGTGTTTGGTGCACAGGAAATAAACTCTCTCCAAATGATGCAGTGTTGTACTGCTCTTACAAGCAAATTAATAATGGTTAGTATTGAATGTCCATAATAATAAATATTATTATCATTATTAGAATAATCAATAATATTATCACGCTGGCTGGTGTGGCTCAGTTGGTTGAGCATTGTCCCATGCACTGAAAGGTTGCCAGTTCAATTCCCTGTCAGGGCAAATTCCCAGGTTGTGGGTTCGATCCCATAGTCAAGGCATATGCAAGAAGCAACCAATTGATATTTCTCTGTCACATCAATGTCTCTCTCCCTCTCCCTTCCTCTCTCTCCAAAATTGATAAAACATTTAAAATGTTATTATTTTTATTTTATCTTCACCCGAGGACATTTTTGCATTTATCTTCAGATACAGTGGGAGGGAGAGAGGGGGGAAGAGAGAGAGAGAAACATCCATGCGAGAGAGACACATCAAGTGGTTGCCACCGACACGGCTCCAACTGGAGCCGGGGACAAACTGCAACCGAGGTACGTGTCCTTAGCGGGAACCGAACCTGGGACTATCAGGTCCGCAGACCAACGCTCTAACCACTGAGCAAAACTGGCCAAGGCTAAAATATTATTATTATGATGATGATGATGATTACAGCCATAATAGTAATAGGGAATGGCTATAGCATAGCAGTTCAGAGAATAGTCTGGATTTGAGTCCTAATTCTGCCACTTACTAGCTGTGTGATCTTGGACAAGTCACTTCACTTCTCTGGGCCTTGGTTTCCTCATCTGTAAAATGGGATCATGATCATAGCTACTTCAAAAGGTGGGTTAGCACATGTGAAGTACCTGGCATGCAGAGGATGCTATGAAGGTATTTCCTATTTATTTTTATTCCTATTTTTGTCACTACTATGAAATGTCAAGTTTGAACCTGCCCCATAATTTGAGATATTTTCTCTGTGCATAAAAGTGAGTAGGTAATGTGTTAAAATACTTTCCAAATTATGCAAAATTTAAATTGTGCGGAATGCCAGACAAGGCCTGGATCAGGGTGAGGTATGTGAGGTATTTGTTTTAGGTACAAACTTTAAGGGGCACCAAAAGACTCAGTCATCAAGGTAAATATTCTAATGCAGTATTTAAAAAAATAAAAATCAATGTAAAAATCTCTGATGAGCAAAATAAGGCAAGATCACTATTTCTGTTTTTCCTTTGGTTGTAGGCTCCAATATGACTTAGCATGTATTATGGGTTGAATAGTGCCCCCTCTCCCCCCACAACAATTCCTATGTTGAAGCCCTAACTCCCAGGACTTGAGAATGAAACAGGGTCATTGCAGATATCATTAGTTAAGGTAAGGCCCACTGGAGTAGGGTGGACCCTAATCTAACACAACCGGTGTCCTCATAAAAAGGGAAAATTTAGATACAGAGATGTGTGTGCCCAGAGAAAATGCTGTGTAAAGACAGAGTTATGCTGCCACAGGCCAAAGAACTACCAGCAGTTGGGGAGAGATGGAACAGATTCTTCCTTAGCACTTGAAGAGAAAGGGGTGGCTGGGGGTGGGGAGAGGTGGGAGGGGTGGGGGCTGATCTTGAACTCCAGCCTCCACAACACCGAGACAATAAATTTCTGCTATTTAAGCCACTCAGTTTGTGCCCTGTGTTATGGCAGCCCTAACACACTAATACAGACATTGTGCAACCGTTACATTTTGTGCCCAAAGTGAGTGCCTTGCTCTCCTCACCTTATTCTAGCCCTAAGGCCAGAGGTATTAGGAAATGGAATTTCCTTCCTTCCTTCCTTCCATCCTTCCTTCCTTCCTCCTCCTTCCCTTCCCTTCCCTTCCCTTCCTTCCCTTCCTTCCCTTCCCTCCTTCCCTTCCCTTCCCTCCCTCCCTTCCCTTCCCTCCCTTCCCTTCCCTTCCCTTCCCTTCCCTTCCCTTCCTTCTCCTTTCCTTTATCTCTCTTTTTTTCTTAATAAGAGCTTTCTTGAGATATAATTCACATACCACACAACTCACCCCTTTGAAGTGTATAATACAGTGGCTTTTAGAATATGCATAAAGTTGTACCATCTAATTCCAGAACATTTTCATGAACCCCCAAATAATCCTGTATTTAGTATAGGCTGATGTTTTTTGGGTTCAAAATGAAACAAAACAAAAAAACCAACTTAGCCCAGGCTTTCCCTGACCAGCTCAGGTAAAGTTGATGGCACCTGCTTTGGTCTCCCCACTGAGAACTCAGCTCTGTGATAACCAGATCTTGCACAGGCCTCCCTCAATCAGAGTGCAAGCCAACCATGACCTGGGCAGGGCCCTGGGGCTCCTTGAGGTGCCCAAGCTACCCCTTTAAATGCTGGGTCAAGGGGAGGTCCAGGAAACACCCAGACAGCAGATGAGGGGCCCTTGGGGAGACCAGGGATAGTGACTATCAACTGGAATAAAAATTTTCACAACTGTTGATAGCCCAGAGGGTGTATGGTAGCTGTGATTATAATCTCCCTGTTGGTTTGGAGTTTCTTCCTTTAAACACTAGCCTCCCTATTAGACCGTGAGCTATCTGAAAGCAGTTATCTATGTGGCCCTAGTGTGTGCATGGCATAATGTGGATGCTTAATAAATGTTTGTTAAATTGAAATGTAAAGTCTGGAGAGTAACAAGGTTGGGGTTGGGGGGAGATGGTAAGGCTGGTTTTCCCCATGATGCACTTGTGGTAAGAAGTTTTCCTTATTGGGGTGTGTGGGGGATATAGTTTTTGGACAGGGAAACACCAGGAGGGGAACAGGGAGTGAAGTGGGGAGGGAAGGCAACTGATGAATGGAATGTCAAGCCCGTTATCATTGTGGGCAACTGGGGTTCAGTTCCACCAGGGACCTCTGGGGGCAGCAGAGAGCAAGCTCTCCACCAATTGTCATAAGTTGAGGACATTTTTTGCTTCTGAGGTTAACTCTTTAGCAATTCTGGCTGTCCTCCCTCCCTTAAAATTTGTTGGTGAAATATGGGTGGGGCACCAATAGCATTTGGCCTAGGGTTCTTGTGAATATTTAGTAAGATAGTGTATGAAAACAATAGGCCCTCAATGTTGGGTGCTATTACCTATTTCTGAAACTGTAGCTCCCAAGCTCAATGGAAAGAAGGCTGTTATATTCATTACGGTAAGACCAGGCTGCTGTAATGAAGAGGACTAGTACTAATTCAATGCCTTAAAGAGGGTAGCAGTTTGTCTCATTTGTCATAGTCCAAGGTACACAATCCAGGTTGATGGGGAATTCTGCTCCAGGCAACCATTCAGGGTCCCAGGTTCCTTCTGTTGTGTGGCTCTGCTACTGTTGCAGACACTGTGAATGTTCCACCCGTGCCCCTGTGGCACTTACTATTTCTGGACCTGCCAGCCTCATTCTCAACGGACAGCACTTCTATCTCCCTGCCTGAGAGCCTTTCCTGGCAGCTGGACTTCACTGTGTGTGCAAGCGAATCAAGCCTCAAGTGCTGGGAGCTTACCCCTCCAAGGAACAGCCCCAATCAGTGATTGACGTGGCTTGGTGAATAAATACCCCAAATCCCTTCTCCTTCAATGGGATGGCTCTGAGGTGTGCATTCTATACTGCCTTCCAGAACTCTACAGCAGGATTGAATCCCAGGTGCCCTTGGTGGTAACTGGCTGTCTTCCCTACTGTCTCACTTCACCACCCTCCTACTGGTGTTTTCTGGGGTCATTTCCCAAATAAATGCTTGCACTTGAATCCATGTCTCAGGGTCTCCTAAACCAAGATACTACCCTCTCTAGATATCGTCATTTGCTGGCTCACCAAGGGTTGCAGCCAAATGTGAAGAGATGTCACTTCCTTAAGGTCCAGAATAGGCACTGAAACATTGGCTCTCATTTCACTGGTCCATGACTGCCCTGAATTACAAGCACAGCTGGGAAATGTAGTTCATCCTCATGCCAGGATATTGGCGGACATGAGTAATCTCTTCCGAAAAAGTGATTAACTGAGAATGAAAACTTGACGACCTTATTCATAAAGTGCATTATTCACTGGTGGAAAACGTCATGTTCACAATCATGTCTTTCTTCCTGGGTTAACCTAAAAGTTCCGTTCTGGCTCATTCCCGGAACAAAGCCAGTTCCCACCCTGAAATCTCGGTGCTATAGCACTTGAACAGTGAAGCACAGAGAAATCTCTCTCTCTCTCTTTTTTTTGTTTAGATGACAACTCTATGGATTAATCTCATGGACCCTAAGATACCTACCCCTCCCCAAGCCTGCTGACCAGTCATGGAACCCAAAAATGTGCATGTGTTTCTTCAGTTAGGTTGACCTAGTATTTGTACCCAATATTCTTGGGAACACTTTCTGGCTAATATTCTTTAGAGGGTTTTAAACATTCTTAAAGTGAGATCTATTTTCTTTCTTTCTTCCTTTTTTTTTTTTTTTTTTTTTGGTGTGGGGAGAAGAGGGTTGTTGGTGAACCTTAAACATTGTGCCTCCTCTTTTCTCTAAAGGAGGCAGGGATGAGTGGGAATGTCTCCAGCCCGCTAGGCAATGAATGCGCCCAGAGCCCAGAAGAGCTGGTTCTTAATCCTTTTTGCCTTGGAAGCATTTTTTTTTTCACCACCCAAGCATCTTGCCAGCCAGTTCTCCCATGCTCTCCTCTTCCTCCCCTGACTCAGAGCCTTTTTCCAAAGCTCTCAGATTGAAAAGTGCTGAGGGCAGTGTCTCCAAGTGCTCTGTTCTCCTGTTGTTATGGCAAAGGGAGCTGGCAAAGATGGACTAACTCCTTCCTTCTGAGGGGACCAGCAACCTTGGGCCATGGTCCACCCTGGGGCATTAGCCCCTTACAATGTTCAGCAGCAGCCCCTCTTAATTATGAACAGCAGCAGCTCTTATATATATATTTTTTTTTTTGCATTTAAAAATATTTTTTAAATTGAGGTATAAGATGCATTGGGAAAGATGTATAACATGTATATATTTTAAGTTCATAGTTCAATGAATTTTTACCAAGGTGTACAACTATGTGAACATCACATTTTAGAAGAACAACCCCACCCTCCACAAGGTTGCTTGGTGTTGCTTCTCAGTCTGTACCCCATTATTCTATCACCATTGATTAGCTTTACCTAGTCTTGAACTGCCAACAAACAGAAACCATCACTATGTTCTTATTCTTTGCCATAGACAGTTGCCGTTTTCCTAGTTGTAAGTGTGAATTAAAACATCTTCAAACCCCAGCCAGTGTGGATCAGTAGTTAGAGCATCAGCCCACACACCGAAGGGACACAGGTTCAATTCCCTGTCAAGGGCATGTGCCTGGGTTTTAGGTTCAATTTCTGGCCCTGGTCAGGGCACGTGTGGGAGGCAACCAATCGATGTGTCTCTCTCACAGAGATATTTCTCTTTCTCTCCCTCCCCCTTCCTCTCTCCCCTCCACTTTCTCTAAAAATCAATGGGAAAAATATCCTTGGGTGAGGATTTAAAAAAATAAATCTTCAGGAAAGCTTGCTACTTTTATTGATGTGTGACTTATGACAACAACGGCAAGTATTTACATAGTGCTTAATGAGTATATATCAACTCTTTTAAACCATGCACAACCCTGCGAGGTCGGTACTAGTGTCACGCACACTTTCCAGATGAGGATATTGTGGTATATACAGAGATTACGTGCCTTGCCTGAGGTCACATAGCTGGAGTTAGCAGAGTTGGGAATGAAACCAGGCATTCTGGCTCTGGGCTTACCCATTAAGCCTTACAGCCTCTCCATCCAAGTGTGGTGATCCCAGTGGTCCCATTGATCCCACCTCTTGGTCTTCATGCCCTTGTGTAACTCCCTCCCCTGGAGTGTATGCTGCACCTAAAGATTCACTTATAACAACTAGATTACACACAAGTGATGGGATGTCACTTCCTGATTAGGTGACAAAGAGACCAAGGCTTCTCTCTTGCTCTGTTTGCTGGCACCGATGAAGCTGCTGCCATGTGGTGAGCCGCCCTATGGAGAGGCCCAGTGGTGAGGAACTGCAAGTGGCCTCTGGCCAGCAGCCTGGGAGGAAGTGAACCCTGTCAACAACCGTGTCCATGAGCTCAAAAGTGGGTCCTTCCTCAATTGAGCTTTCAGATGAGACCACAGACCTGAATGATGACCTCTTGGTGGTAGCCCCATAAAAGAGCTTGAGGTAGAGGCACCTACTAGGCCATGCCAGAAACTGTGAAGTCACATGTGCTTGTTGTTTTACATTGCTGAGTTGTTGGGGCAATTTGTTACATAGCATTTGATAACTTATAAAACAAGCAAAAACACTAGGGCTGTTGTGTACATGTGACTTCAAGATACAACCCCAGTCCCAAATGCCAATCCATTTGGTGCTCCTAAGCCTTTCAGTGGAAAAATCCCAGAGCCACTTAAGCTTCAAAGCCAAGTTTCATACAAAAGCCCAACTCCACCCTCAACTGCTTGGTCCAAACTTGTTAAAAATCTGGCTGCGATGGTCTCTTGCTAAGGGAAGCAGGAAGTCTTGCACATGCTGTCTCCCCATCCCCCCCAACATATGTTTTAGTATGAAATCAATAAATTCTTATCTTTAAAAACATCAGTGTTTTTGAAATGTCTGAATTTATTATCCCTTATTTCCTCCCAAGATAATCCTTATTAATGGTGGGGACGGTCTTTCAGAATTTTTCCTGTTTGTGAATGAAGGTAAGCAAAATTAGCCTCCTATTGCTTACAGACTTGTTTTTTTCCCACTTAATAAATTGTCGTCTCTACAATTTGGGCTAGGATTTCTAATGAACCTTCATTCCATTTTTTTTTTTCTTTATTGATTTAAGGGAGAGGGAGAGAGAGATAGAAACAACAATGAAAGAGAACATCAATTGACCGCCTCCTGCAGGCCCCCCCCCCCCCACGGGAGATAGAGCCCACAATGTGGGCATGTGCCCTAACTGGGAATCAAACCAGCAACCTCTTGGTGCATGGGTCAATGCTCAACTACTGAGCCACATTGGCCAGGCCATTCTGCATTGCTTAGTGAGCACCTTCTATGTGCTAATCTGTGTCCCAGGGCTTAGATCCCTCATCTGAAAATATTTTTTTGAAATCCCTGCTTTGTGTTCGGCTTTATTTTTCCTCCCTTTTCTCAGCTGAAAAATGGGGATAAACACTAGAAGCTCCCTCACACAGTTTTGAGGAGGATAAACTGAGTAACTGGATGTCAGGTTTTCAGCTAAGTGCCTGGCACACAGTAAGAGCTGTGTTTATTAGCTATTGCTATGTTCATTTCTCCTCTATCTTTTCCCTTCTCTTCTTCCTCTGTCCATTCTCTCTTGCATGCCTTCTCCCTTTCCCTTTTTTTCTAGGGAGGAAGAGTGGTTGAATTCTGACAGTGTGGGTCCATTACCAGCGCTGGGAAGAGAAGAATGAACTAAATTAGAAGATGCATTTGGCTAGCTCAGGGAGCAATGGTGAAGAGCTGGAGCCAGCTGGACCGAAACGGACACATCTTCCTCCCTTTGCCCATCCTATTCCCCCACCCCTTCCTCAGACACATTATTTCTCATTGTTTCTGGGGATCCAAAGGGGTTTAGCATGGCAGGTGGGCACTGGGGGCAGGGGCTGGCCCCATGGCAGAAGATGAAAGAAAGGCCTGCTGCTGCCAAGAGCCACCCACTCCTTTATGTGCCTGTCTCCCAAGGCCCTCTGTTTCCTGCCCACACACCTTGCCTGCTATTTAATCGGAGGAGAGAATGCATGCACCAGCCCTGCAGCCATCATCAGAGGTGCAGCCTTTTGTTTTTCTTATCCTTTTTAAAAATAAACCCATTGTCAGAGGAAGGCGACACTGTACTATTTAATCATTCACTTACTCATTCATTCAACACAGCAGCTATTTACTGGGGTCTGCTGGGGTCAGCGCTGGGAACACAAACTTGAAAAGGCCTTAGTGCTCACTCCTCAGTGCAGCTGACACGCAGATCAACAATCACGTTGTGTCAGAGTGCTGCAAGGAGAAACACAGAGTGTGCTGGGGACCCCGAGGTTTGCTCTGTGAAATCAGGGAATCCTTTCCAGTGGAGGAAGCATGGGCCAAGGTGTAAGTGATGAGCCAATGTTTATCAGGCTGATAAATGTGTTGGTCTGGGGGAGATCCTCCCAGATGGATGGGATAGCCTGGGAGTATTAGCATTCTTTTAGTTGTAAGGGATAGAAACACAGTGGCAACTGACTCAATTTTTTAAAAGGGTGATGGGTGGAATTTATTGACTTGAGTAATTTAAAAGTAGTTTTCAGGAATGGCTGTATCCAGGGGCGGAAGTAAGGTCAGGTTTTAAGAATGGCTGCATTCATGAGCTGAAATGAAGTCATCAACCTATGGTATTATAAAAAACATTTGAGCTTTGTCCCCAGGTCCCATAAAAGACTTCCTAGAAACCTCAAAATCTCAAGAGTGATAAGGGTGTTTTAGGTGTACTAATGAGATGACTCTCCACCTAGGGGTTCCTGCTTGCCAGCCTCTGTTGTAGATGGGGGAGTGGGTAGCAAAGGTAATATACAATCCCTCCTCTCAAAGGGCTTATGTTCTTAAGGTGGGAGGCAGCCCTGATAAGATGAGGATACCCAAGGATGCCAGGAGGGTCTGATTGAGTCTAGTGGGAAATATTATAAAGGAATGTATAAAGTGTGTGATTGTTCATGTGAGTTGGTGTGCGTCAAACATTCAGGGAGAGAAAAGGTTTCCAGGATGGAGGGAGCTTGGCACCTAAAGACCTAGAGGTATGAAACTCCTAGGTATTGGGGGAATGGAAAATAACTAAGCATGGCTACCCATGCTTCTCCAAGCAGTCTGCCCACCTGATGCTCAGGGTAACATAAACAATAAAATGCCAATGCCAGGACCCCACTCTAAACCAACCAAGATAGACTCTTTTAGGGTAGGCTTTTTTTTAAATCCTCACCCAAGGATATTTTTCTATTTATCTTCAGAGTGGGAGAGAGAGAGAGAGAGAGAGAGAGAGAGAGAGAGAGATCAACATGAGAGGGACACATCTACTGGTTGCCTCTTGCACGACCCTGACCAGGGTTGGGGACAAAGCGCAACCGAGGTACGTGCCCTTGACCAGAATCGAACCCGCGAGTCACTGGTCCATGAGCTGACACTCTAACCACTGAGCAAACCCGGCCAGTGCTAGGGTAGGTGTTTTTTAAGACAAGATTGGGCGCGTTCAGGGCGGTATGGCTGTAGACAGGGTAGGTTTTTTTTTTTAAAGCTCCTCTAGCTCCAGGAATTCTAAGGAGCCACCTGAATTGCTGGACTACAGTTTATGTTTCAAGGAGGATGTAACAAGGTAGGGATCTGGTAGGCAGACATCAAGTCAAGGCTTTCAACTTTATCCAGTGGGCAGAGGGCAGACTGGCAGCAGTGTGGAGTGGCCACAGCTGTGTAGGAGACCTAGAGCAAAATGGTTTAATCTAGAAGCAAAAGAGAGTCATTGAAAGAATTGCCACTCTGGGTATACACCCAAAGGACAGAAAATAGGGGCTCAGCCTGGCCAGTGTGGCTCAGTGGTTGAGCGTCGACCCATGCACCGAGAGGTCGCCTGTTCGATTCCCAGTCAGGGCACATGCCCAGGTTGTGGGCCTGATTCCCAGTGGGGGGTATGCAGAACACAGCCAATTGATGTTCTCTCTCATTGATGTTTCTATCTCTCTCCCTCTAACATCAATAAAGAAAAAATTTTTTAAAAAAGAAAGCAAGGCCTCAAAGAGACATTTGTACACCCATGTTCACAGCAGCATTATCCATGATAGCCAAAGATAGACACAACCAAAGTGTCGATGGGTGGATGGATAAACACAATGCACTATATCCATATAATGGAGTATTATTCGGCCTGAAAAAGGAAGGAAATTCAGACACATGCACAACATGGATGAACCATGAAGACATTATGCTGAGTGAAATAAACTAGTCACAGAGGACAAATAGTATGTGATTTTACTTATATGAGATCCCTAGAGGAGTCAAATCCATAGAGACAGAAGGTAGAATGGTGGGTGGCAGGGGCTGGGGGGAGTGGGGAATGGAGGGTTCTTGTTTAGTGGGGATAGAATTTTTGTTGGGGAAGATGAAAGAATTCTAGAGATGGAGGTGGTGATATTTGCACAACAGTGTAAATGTACTTAGTGCCACTGAACAGTATCCTTAAAATGGTTAAAATAGTATATTTTATGTTATGTGTATTTTGCTACCATTTAACAAAAGAGAGAGAGTCATGGAAGAATTTTGAGTCAGGGAGTTCCTGGATCGGATGTATGAGTTACAAAGAGCCTCTGGGGGCAGCAGGGAAATGATGCAAGACGGCCAGGAAATAATAGGGAGGATACTGCAGTGGTCCAGGCAAGTGATGATGGAGGCTGAACTGAGTGGTAACAGAGAGGAAGGGACAGGTTAGAGGGGTATTTGACAAGAGGCTGGTTGATTAATTGAACAGCGGTGGTGAAGAGCATTTTGAATCTGTTTAGACTTCTTATTAATGTTTGTGAAAACCTGTATCATCTGGACTAGGATCCCAGAAATGCCTAAACTGGAATTCAGAGTTTGATGATTTCAAATGAACCATTGTACTCATGGCCTACCTTTCTGGCAAAACTAATATGTATAGGGCCCGTGTAAAGAATGTTTTATATGGCCAGACCAGTGTAGGATGTTGGGCTGCAAATCACGGCAGACCCAAGCAGACTGAACAGCAAGGGGAAGTATTGGCTTTCGTGATGGGAAGTACAGAGGTGGTGTGGGCTGCAGGATGTGATTGGTCCAGCACTATTTTTATCTCTTAAGGATCCAAGATCTTGGGATGTCTACCATTGCAATGATGAACAAAAGAAAAAGGGCAGTTACCCATGGCTCTTGTAACAGACAAGGGTTCTTTGCAGCTGTCCCCAAGAAATTGTCTTATTGGCTTTATTGTCTAAATTAACATGTGTGGGACATGTTGTGTCTCTTTGTGGTCGTTGCTGATTCTGCAAGAGGGCTTGAGGCAGATTCTACACTGTCACATGGAGTTGGGTCAGGAGAACTCAGCAGCCCCAGTGGTCAGATACCCCGCTCATCCCATCATTCCAAAGAGAAGTGTGCCAAAGCTCAGGCACCCTGCTGGATATGCAATGGGGGAGTGGGGGTCTGTAATTCAGGACATGTGGACTGGCTAGTGGACAGGTACCCCTTCCTCCAGGTGGACACAGTATATCCTGGGGAGCATGTATAGGAGCATGTAATTTCAAATTTTTAAAATTTTATAAAAACTTTTTAGCATAAAAATGTTCAAACTTACACAAAATTGGAGAGAATCATAAAAACAACCTTCATGTACCAATTTCCTAACTTTAATAATTATCAACATTTGGTAAATTTGGCTTCTCTATACCCCCACCCACTGTCTGCACTTTGCTGGATTGTTTTATTTTATATTTGTTTTTAATCCTCACCCGAGGATATTTTTCTGTTTATCTTCAGATAGAGGGAAGGAGAGAGAGAAGGAGAAAAAGGGAGAGAGAGAGAGAGACATCAATGTGAGAGGGACACATCGACTGGTTGCCTCCCACATGACCCTGACCACTAATGTAATGTACCATGAACTGCAACTGAGGTACGTTGCTTTGGCTGGAATCGAACCCAAGACTCAATGGTCCACGGGCGGACACTCTACCGCTGAGCCAAACCAGCCAGGGCTTTGCTGGATTATTGTGGTGTGGCTATTTATTTATTTTTTATCCTCACCTGAGGACATTTTTCCATTTTTTGTTCAGGTAGAGTGGGAGGGAAAGAGAGGAAGAGAGAGAGAGAACCATCGACGTGAAAGGGACACATTGACTGGCTGCCACTCGCATGACCAACCAGGGCCGGGGACAAACCGCAGCTGAGGTGTGTGCCCTTAGTGGGAACTGAACCTGGGTCTCTCGGGACTGCGGGCCGATGCTCAAACTGGCCAGAGCTTTGCTGGATTATTTTAAAGCAAATTCTAGGCACTGTATCATTGTATCTGTTAATATTGCAGCATAGAGTAGAGCCTCAAAAGTCGAAGCGTGAAGTGGCGAGGGACGACTGTAATGTCACTTTTGGTGTTCCGGGATTCAGCCCCAAATATCATCACGTTTAACACAATGCCATTTTAACATATTCCAAAAATGACTATAATTTTGTAAAATTGTCAAATATCTAGTCATTATCCCCGTTTCCCTGGTTGGCAGATATGTTTTGTCAGTCTCTTGGACTCTGTAACATTTCTGCCTCCTTGTTTTTGTTTTCTTGCCACTTATTTATGGAAGGAACTAGAGCATTTGTCCTTCACATGGGTCCACACTTTGGTTTTGCAGATCACACCCCCCATGGTGTGGGTTTAGCATGCTTCTCTCTTCTCTGTGTTTCCTGTGCATCACTGCCTAGATCTAGCACAGGGGTTGGTGAACCTTTTCTCTACAGATCCAGATAATAAATATTCTATGCTTTGAGGCACCTATAGTTTAAACTCTGCCACTGAAGCATGAGAGTAGCCATAGACAATAGGTAAACAGGTAGGCGTGGCTGGGTCCCAATGAAACTTTGTTTACAAAATCAGGTGGAGAGCTGGATTTGGCTGGGAGACCACAGTTTGATGATTCCCTTATCTAAAAGAGGATTAATCAGATTTGGTTTTGGTGGTTTTGTTTTGTTTTTGTAAAAAGAATTCTTCGATGGTGCCAGGTATTTCCTGTTACCTCACTAGGTGACACATCACATGTGCTTGTTTCTCTTTTAGTATGTTGAATTTTTTTTTAAAAATTTTCTTTTTCTTTATTGATTTTAGAGAGAGAGAAAGGGAGAGGGAGAGAAACATCAATGAGAGAGAACATCAATTGGCCGCCTCTTGCATGCCCCCCACTGGGGATCGGGCCCACAACTTGGGCATCAAACCGGTGACCTCTTGGTGCATGGGTCGATGTTCAACCACTGAGCTACACTAGCCGGGCTAGTATGTTGAATTTGATAGTGGTTCTGATGCTATCAGCTCAATCTATCCATCATGAAATTCTCCATCAGTGGCGGCATTTCCGCATTCCTCTCTGTCCTGTGGTTGGGAGCGCTTGTGCGGTGCACGCCTCAAGCAGCCAGACGTGGAGGCCTCTCCCCAGACTTTGTGATTGCCTTTTGATAGCTTTGGTTTCAAACAGCACTTAAAATAGTTGCCCTAAAGGTTCTTCGGATGCTCTAAACTCTGCCACTCAGTCAAGAAAAAGTCTCCAGAGGATTTCCTGAGGATGCACAGATTCTGGATTCCTCTGGCTCATAAGGTGTATGTAGACTACAGTTTTCATCTTCTAAAAATGTGAATTCCTTGCCAACTTTTAAAATCTGAAAGATTTCACATAAAAATCTGGCTTTTTCACTCATCTTGAAAAATGAGGGAATCTGGCCATTTTGGTCTCACAGTCAGGTGAGGCTGCTGCAACTCACTGAAGCTGAGAGTGACTGTCCCCTTTAAATGAAGCCAATCATGCAGACACTAGGGAATGGTGGGGACTGTGGCAAACTGCAAGGCACCAGGTGACAGATGCCTTCCCTGAGTACCTGTGAGCTTCTCTGGCAATTTCAAAATTAGTTACTAATGTTTCAATTGTTTATACATTTTCACCTCCTACCCCTCCCCAGTTAGCCCCATTCCCCTCCCCACTTCATCTCACCTCTCTAATGTTCATCAGTTTCTCATATGTCTTTCCAGAATTACTTTCATGCCAACATATGAAGTATGTGCAAATGTAAATATTTATTTTAATTTCTCCTTTCTTACATAAAAGGGTGCATACTCTCATGCACTTTAGTATCTTGCTTTAATATATTCTTGGAGATCTTTCCAAGTTTGGGGAGTTTACTCATTCTTAGGGAGGTGGTACTGCAGCTACATGGTTGAGAGTCCAGGGATAGCTGAGGATGAAGGGAGGAGCTCAGGCTCCCTCTTCCATCCAACCGTATCTTCTTGGGAGTCTGAGTGTGATCAGAAGGCAACCTTACCATCTCCACTTCCCCTGCCCACTGTTACTTGCTTTTCCTGTACTTCAAACAGCTCTCTTAGACTATTTTATTTTATAGCCACATAGCTGTTCCTGCTCCCAGGCCCTCAAGCCACCACCTCTCTTCTTGACCTGACTTGCCCTTACCTAGCTATGTGATCTTGGGCAAGTTACTGATCCTCTCTGGGCTTCAGTTCCTTCACCTATAAACTTATGTGGTTGTGAGGATGCGCCTGGTTTGGCTATTATGAGTCAATACATACAACACATTTAGCATAGTTCCAGCTATGAAGTAAGAGACACATCTAAGCTATGATTATTATTTTTATGTGGTGGTCCAGATTTTATTAAACCAGTTCCTACTGATGGATACATGGTTTGTTTCCAAAATTCTGCCATTATATACAATGCTGCAGCGAGTAACTTTGAACGTATTTCATTTTTAAAACCATGTCAAATATAACAGAGACAATGGAATCAGTTTGGAGAAGTTGAGTTGCTGGGTCAAGGAATAAAGGCATGGGTAATTTTGATTGACATTGTTAAATCATCCTCCATGAGACTTGCACCAATTTCCACTCCTACCAGCAATGGGCGAGACTGCCCGGTGCCCCTCAGCACCCCCAGCAAAGCACATTATCATGCTTTTAGGTTTTTACTTTTAGGTGATAGGTGGAAAATAGCATCTCGGTGCAATTTTAATTGCTTTCTCTTATTAGGAGTGAAAATGGGCCCCTTGTAATCTGTTTAAGGGCCATTTGTATTTCCTCAGGCACCTGGGGAAAGTGATTACTAAAGCAAAACACAGGACACACATAATAGGTTGACTGGTCTATTTTTAAATCCCAGCCACTACTGCTTGTCAACACATTCTGATGATCCTTTGGTTTGGTTTTTGGCATGGAGTTGGCAGTCTCACCTGTTTAATTTTAATTTTCAATGCTTGAGGTCTGAGGTTTAAACGTCACCTCCTCAGGGCATGGTTGTGTGTCATTGTAACACACTGTCTGGTGTACTTGTGTGTTTTATGTTGCCGTTGCTCCCTTGCCATCATCTCCTCCCCCCTCAAAGAGAACACAAACTCTGTGAAAGCAAAAATGATCAAGAATTTGGTCTCATGAAACATGGTTTTAGGGTTGTCAAAATGACAGCTATCTCTGGTTTCCTCTGGACTCAGATTTACACTCAGTATCTTGAGGAATAAATTCTTCCATCCATTTATTCATCCAGCTATCCATCTATTTATCTATCCGTCCATCCTTCCATCTATTTATTTATTCAGAGATATCTTATCTAGCACCCTTATACTTCACGCCCCATTCTAGACCCTGCAAACACAATACTGAACAATACAGATGTAGTCCCTGCTGGCCAGCATCCCAGTCTAGCAAGTAACTGGAGTGCTCTAAATGAAGAACAAGGTTAATAATTGCAGTCAGATGTAGTTTAATAAGGTCAAAGAAGGCTTCTTGGATTAAGGAGCATTTAAGCTGAAACCTGGGGAGTGAGCAGAAGCTAGCCAGAGAAGGCAGAGAGGAAGGAAGGGAGTATCTGGCTATGGGGGCAGCACTGCAAAGGTCTGAAGACAGGCTGGAAGATGGTGCATTTAAAGAATGGAAAGGACTTCAGGTCAGCTTTAATGTACCACATGAGAGAGAGGAGGCTGGGGCTGGGGCTGGGGCAGAGGCCAGATCATGGAGGGCCTCGGGCCACATTAACGGAATTGGAATTTATTCTAAGAGATGATGGTGGCCTGGAATATGATGGAAGCAATTGGGAGGTATTTGAATGTAGAATCAATACATCTGGGAGACTGACTGAATAGTGGAATGAGGGAGAGGGAGGAATGAAAACAAATCCCAGTTCTCTGCTTCAGTAACTGGGTTGTCTTAAAAGCTTAGGTGTTTGGTTTGCCTAGTCGTTAGAAAGCAGAATCACCGAGTCCAAAGTCATGGGTATGATGCTTCCGACAGGCTTTTTTTTTTTTTTAATCCTCACTCGAGGACATTTTTGCATTTATCTTCAGATAGAGCAGGAGGGAGAGAGGGAGAGAGAGAGGGAGAAAGAGAGACAGAGAGAAACATTGATGTGGGAGAGACACATTGACTGGTTGCTACCCACACGACCCCATCCGGGGCTAGGGACAAACTGCAACTGAGGTACATGCCCTTAGTAGGAACCGAACCTGGGACACTCTGGTCTGTGGGCCAATGCTCTAACCACTGAGCAACTGGCCAGGGCTCCAACAGGATTTTGATCTGTCCCACAGCAGCAGACAGCACCTTTGTCCATTTAGATAGAAACATATGCATTGCCTACTGTATTTCGTTAGCATTCTAGGTAGAGACTAGAGCCAGGGCAAAGACATGGAGGTGAGAAACAGCTTGGAAAGGACAGTGACAGAGATGGGGGCTGCCTGGAGGATTCTTCATGGATGATCTGAGTCTCAAAGGAAGATGGCTTTTTCTCAGAGGTGGGAAAATAAACGTTAAGAAGCAGAATTGGAGAGAATGTAAATTTTCCTCAGAACTTGTTGGCTATATACACCATTATTGAAAGGATGTATTAAAGAGGATAAGTAATGCTAGCTGCTATAACAGATAATCCCTGAACTGTCCAAGATGGATGATTCTCCTGGGAGGTTTTTCACCAGGTGGTGACTCAGGTATCTAGGGTCCTTCCATCTTGTGCCTTTGTCTTCTCCTAGATGGAGCTTCTGAGTTGCCCACTGGTTCTTCTGAACTTGGCTAATAGATAAGAAAAAAGAGAGAACATGGGAGACCAGACATTTCTTATGGGTTGGCCTTTGAAGTGACTCACATCACTTCTGCCTAAATTTCATTGACCAGAATGTAGTTTCACCCAACGGCAGGGAAGGCTATTTCTTTTTCCTCTTTGCAATATGTCTAGGAGGAAGAGGAACTAGGATCCGGCAGACATGTAGCATTGTTTCTGCCACAAATGAGACCAGCAAGAGAGGGTGGTTGGATAATCAAAATCCATATCCATGATTTACCATAACCGGAGAAAAAGACACACACAAAGTGCATGCTTTTGGTAGTAAAGGGTCAGGAATGTCATCATGAAGATGGATAGCACTTTAGAGTCAAAAGCCTTCTTATTTTTTTCTACCAAGGTCCTGTTTAACATCAGAACCCGCTTTAGAAATATCTTTTTTTTAAAACGTATCCATCTTCCATTCTAACCCCAGAGTCTCTGCTTTGCTAGAGACTTCAGACTTTTTTTCTAATGTGTTACACCTAGGCTGATTTTTCTTTCAAATATCTTCTTCTTCTTTTTTAATTTATTTATTTTTATTTTTTAATTAATTACTTTATTTTTGTTACAGATGTTTCTCCTTTTCCCCCCACTCATTCCCCCCTCCCCGCCCTGTTCCCAGCTTTGTTGTCCATGTCCATTGTTCATGCATACATGCATATAAGTTCTGTGGTTTATTTCCCCCCTCCACCCCCTTTTCTGGGGATTGTCAGTCTGTACCCCACTTCCACGTCTCTGGTACTACCCCATTCCTCAGACTGTTACATTCATTATATTCCACAAATAAATTAGATCATATGATACTTGTCTTTCTCGGTTTGGCTTGTTTGGCTTAGGATAATACTTTCCAGGTCCCTCCATGTTGTCTCAAAGAATAAGAGATCTTTCTTCCTTACATCTGCATAGTACTTCATTGTGTATATGTACCACAGCTTTTTTATCCATTCGTCTACTTGTTGATGTACCCCCAGCAACAGAGGCTGGGGAGCAGACATCCATCCCCAGGCAACAGAAGCACAGACGAGCAGCTGAGATCCATCCCCAAAAAGTACAGCAAAAACTGAGCAGGAGTTGAGCCCCACGGGGCAGGAGCACTCCCCAGCTACCAGCAGGACCTGGGACTCCACAGGGGCCTGTGTGGTCCAGAAGTTCACAAGAGCAGTGGGAAGCTGGAGCCCGAGAGGGACTGGTGCAATCCAGGTGCCCGTGGGTCCTGCGGGGTGCTGGGGCACCAGAGAAGCCTGTGCAACCCAGCAGCCCACAGATATCTTCTTAATTCCTTAATCCTTTCTCCAGCACAATTAGTTATTCTCCTTGCCAGCCCCTAGGCAAGACAGAGGAAGACTGAGCAGTTGTGTACTTATTACTAGGCTATTACTGTTATTATTTAGCCATGGGAAAGAGCGTTCAGAAAACCCCAAATATAGTTCACTTTCTTGACATCTCTCTCTGTCTCTTTCTGTTTCTACCCCTCCCATTCTCTCTTCCTCCCTCTTTCTCTCTCTTTGCCTCTCTGTGTCTGTTTCTCTTTCTCTGCATCTCTTGTCTCTGTCTCTCCCACACCTCCTGTTATATACTTTGATTGCATCATGTGCCTTTTTTTTATTACCCTTGTCAACATCGTCATTTAGCTTTTATTGATGTGATTTTTTCATTAATAGGAAGATAAGGGCTATGTCCAGATTTGCTCCTAATGCATCTCTAGCATAGGCAGGGCAGATGCTTAAAAGTATTTATTAATTAATTGATGCACAGCTGTTAATACTAATTATTAGTATCACTTTCTTAAACTTTTCTTATTCTTGTGATTTATTCCTGCCTTCTTTTTTTTTTTTTTTATCCTCACCCGAGGACATTTTTCCATTTCTTGTACAGATAGAGTGGGAGGGAGAGAGAGGAAGAGAGAGAGAGAGAAACATTGACGTGAAGGGACACATCGAGTGGCTGCCACCCGCACGACCAGCCAGGGCCGGGGACAAACTGCAACCGAGGTACATGCCTTAGCGGGAACCGAACCTGGGTCTCTCAGAACCGCAGGTGGACACTCCAACCGCTGAGCCAAACCGGCCAGGCTATTCCTGCCTTCTGATTGGCTGTTTCCTTCACCTCCTTCAGTTTTCTATTCAAAGTCACCTTCTCTGACCCCGCCCACCTATGTCAAGTTGCAACTGCTCCACCACCAACTTGTCCTATCCTGTTCCTCCTATCTTTCTTTTTACCCCCCCTTTTAATTTTTAATTTTATTTTTTTATAATTTATTAATATAAATGTATTTGTTAACCCAAAAACACATTTACTTATTATAAGGAAAAATTGATACATATACAAGTGTTTTGATAAACACAAACATTTGAGGTCAGGAGTTATGAAGCAGTTTTTTGTATTTTTTTTTTTTTAATCCTCACCAGAGGATATTTTTCTATTCATCTTCAGACAGAGTGGGAGTGGGAGAGAGTGAGAGAGAGAGAAACATGAACGTGAGAGGGACACATCGACTGGTTGTCTCCCGCACAACCCCGACTAGGGCGGGGGACGAACTGCAACTGAGGTAGGTGCCCTTAGTGGGAACCGAACCTGGGACTCTCTGGTCCTTGGGCCGATGCTATAACCGCTGAGCCAA
This sequence comes from Molossus molossus, assembly GCF_014108415.1. NCBI lineage: Eukaryota > Metazoa > Chordata > Mammalia > Chiroptera > Molossidae > Molossus > Molossus molossus. Next base: position 70,439,639 of record NW_023425377.1, on the reverse strand, counting down.
ACCAGCCAGGGCCATGAAGCAGTTTTAACAGTCTACATCTGTATCCATTTTTTTAAATTGGGCTACCACACAGCAAAGTTGTATGGCTTGATAAATTTTAGCATGTGTAACCATTAGTTCATGATTAATAAATTTTCTCTTTCCCCAGAATGATACCTCCCATTCCTTCCCTGAGGCAGCTGCTGTTGTGATTTCTATCACATGAATTTGTTTTGCCTGGCGTTGTTGTGTGGATCAGTAGGTTTCCTTTTTCTTTGCTATGTAATATTCTATTGCATGGCTACTCCACCATTTATTCATAACCATAGATTAGTTGTGCCTGTTTTGAACTTCAAATAAATGAATTGTCTCTGTTTTATCTTTACCTAAGCAATTCCCACCATCTAACACTCTATAAATTTTAATTATTTATCTTGTTATGCCTCTGTCCTCTTTAGAATGGCAGCTCCATGAGGGCAGGGTTTGCTTCAGTCTTGTTCATCATGGTATCCCCAAAATATACAAGTTGACTCTTGTTGAATGATTGAACCAGTGAAGATAAAATATGTAGTAAAATAGATCGCATCATGCTCACAGAGGAAACCTCTGGGCCACGGGCTGCCAGCGTGTGAGGTGCAGAGGGAACCTGAGGATAAGAAAAAGGAATCAGAGAGATAGAAGGGTTGTTGATATAAATGAATTATTTTTCTTGATAATATTATTTATTAGGAATTTAAAAAAATAGAAAACAGATGGGACAAATCACCCATAATTGGGACAGCAGCAAATTTTAATGCTATTATTTTAATAGCTATTTAAGGTTATATTCCTTAGAACATACTTAATTCCCATATTGCTAGGCATATGTTGACATTACAAAAAATGCTACAAAAAACCTTTACATACATTTTGCCTTTATTTGGATTATTTCTTTGTATAGATTTCCAGGAGTAGTTTCATTGGGTCAAAAGTAAGATCCATTCTAACAGTTTCTGATACATATGGTCAAATGGCTTTTCCGAAGGGTTGTACCAATTTACCAGCAATGCTTGAGTCTACCTACTTGAATGCACACTGACCAGCATCAAGTATTATTGTTTAAAAATATTTTAGTTAACCCTGGCCAGATGGCTCAGTTGGTTGGAGTGTCATCCCATACACCAAGAAGGTTGTGGGTTCGATCCCTGGTCAGGGCATGTTTGGGAGGCAATTGATTGATGTTTCTCTCTCTCTCTCTCTCTCTCTCTCTCTCTCCCCCCTTCCCCTTCCTCTCTCTCTCTAAAATCAATAAAAACCATATCCTCCAGTGAGGATTAAATACACACACACACACACACACACACTTGTTAATTTAATAGTAAAAAAAGGAATCACCTTATTATTTTAATTCTGATTTGTTTGATGTTAAGAGAGGCTAGTTATTCCACAAATATGTATTAAGCATCTTCTCCATGCCAAGCCTTGTTCTGGGTCCAGGGCACTGGTGAGTAAAGCAGCTGCGACCACCTGGTAGGTGTGGTGTCGCTCAGGGTCCAAAGAGAAAATTCACAACTTGCCTCTCCCCCAGATAGTTCAAGTGAGGAGGCTCTAAGGAGGAGCTTCCTTGAAGAGGTGTTGATAGAGTTAAGGGAACCTACAAGGGGTGGGGCACCCAGGAGCCGGCAATAGTGAGAGCCCTAATCTCCCTTGAGCTGAAGAAACAGCATTGCTAGAGCCACTGAGAGCTGGGCCTTTGGAGGAGGAGCTGCCTGGCTAGAGGTGTCATTGTGGAGGGACCCAGCCACGGACCAGAGGTCTAGCCATAAAGCAGAGAGGGAGTCGGGGAAGAAATACCGGTCCTCTTTCTCCTCCTTGCCTCTGAGTTCCTGCTAGTGCTCCCACTGGCTGAAAGCAACAGGAACACAGAGGGCCTGGGAACTGGGGGGTGCTCAGAGCAGAGGAGAGTGGAGAATGACTGGGTCTGGCTTGGGTGGGGTGGGGTGGGAAAATGAAGATCAAGGATCTCAGGAGGAGATGCTCATAAAAAATTCAACAAATAACTATGAAGAACACTATGAAGGAAACTAACAAGGTGCGGCAAAATAGAACAGTGGGCAGGAGTGTGGGAGGTAAGAGCTACAGTCTCCCTCGTTAATCGCGGTTAACCTGCTCCAGACTCTAGCGGTTGCACCTGGCGTTGAAGGATTCCTGGGGTGCTCGAATACATAGGCCTACAGTCCATATGTACAGTAATTTTAATTTTAATTGTAATACAGGGGTGTATAATTGATTCAGACAACCGAGCGCGCGCTGTAACAATTTTACTGTCTCGATCAACTTTTTAATGAATATATTTGAAAAAAACTGCCATAGAGTGAAGCCACGAAAGTTGAAGCATGAAGTAGCGAGGGACGGCAACTGTACTTTCCCCAGGGCTGTCAGGAAATAATGATCACAAAATAAACGCTTACATCTAGCCTTCACAATAGACCAGATCCCATTCTAGACCTTTTGGCTATGGTGACTGATTTGGTTTTCACAAAAAGCCCATTTATAGATACTGGTAGTATTCCCATTTCACAGATAAGGTTGTCCAAGGCTTTAGGAGTTCACTGTGGAAACCTGGTGATAGGGGAGGGGTCCCAGATGATCCCCACTAAACATTTTATCATTTAAAATCTGGCCTGCTGTTTTTTATTTTGTTTTTATGTTTTGGTTAGTCCTTACCTGAGGGTATTTTTTCTATTGATATTTAGAGAGAGTGGAAGGCAGGGAGGGCGGGGGAGAAAGAGAAATATTGATGTGAGAGAGACACATCAATTGGTTGACTCCGCACGCACCCCAGCCTGGCCAGGGATCGAACCTCCAACCCTTTGGTGTGTAGGCCAATACTCTAACCATTGAGCCACACCGGCCAGGGCTGGCCTGCTGTTTTGTTTTTTTTTTTTTTATCCTCACCCGAAGACATTTTTCCATTTTTTGTTCAGATAGAGTGGGAGGGAAAGAGAGGAAGAGAGAGAGAGAGAAACATCGATGTGAAATGGACACACAGAGTGGCTGCCACCCGCACAACCAACTAGGGCCGGGGACAAACTGCAACCGAGGTGCGCGCCCTTAGCAAGAACCGAACCCAGGTCTCTCTGGACCACAGGTTGACGCTCTAACTGCTGAGCCAAACTGGGTAAGCCTGCTGTTTTTTTATTGTAAAAGTAGAGCTACCTCATTAGTTAATTCATTTAACATTTCTTGAGGACTTACATAGCTAAATGAAACTGGTTTTGCACTCCAGGAATTTTGTGCAGAGAAGCAGTCAGATAAAAGGCAGCTTATTCAGACTGTCTGTATGTGTAATCATGAATTTTTTTGGCTGTATAGAAAATAAAATGCTACAGTGGCCCAAGCATGTCACAGCCAAGGTCCTCTTGGTCTTTCCACTATAGTCCGTCTTAAAAGGGCTGCTGCAGCTCCAGGTATCACGTCTGCATGTCTGGCAGAGGGAGGTCAAAGGACAAAACTCAGTTGAGACCAATGCCCTTATGTTTCATTTATCAGTATTGTTTACATGGCCATACCTCCCTGCAAAGGAGGAAATATAGTTTTGTTTTATAATTGGAAAGAAGGCATGAAGAATTAATGATGGGCAAGAGGCTGTCTTTGAAACTCTCTCAGGTATATAGTCTAGTGCCTGGAACACAGTAGGATCTTAATGAGGGTTTGTTAGATGAATAAATAAACAAGCTGGAATACATTGGGACTGTCACTGGAAAGGGACTGGGACCTAGGCAGGTCTCAGCACAGCCTGGAATGTGCGGGAAAGATTTCACAAGTGAGTCCAGGTGATTTTGAGAGTGCGTTTATCTCAGGACAATTAGTAAGGTAAAGGTCACTGCAAACAATGGGAGTGGCATGAGGACTCTAATCCAGTGCTGGCAGAGGGGAGGGGCAAAGGGGGAAAAGGAGTGGGGCCCCAGTGGGGGGAGGTAATTAGGTTTAATCTTCTGGATTGAGATGCCCTTATCCAGTCTGTCCTTCAGTTGCCAAATACCCCACCCCCACAATTCTTGTGTTTCCTTCCTTCCAGTCCTTCAGCTCCGTTATGTCTATCTTCATGTTCAGGTGATCCATGGGCTTATAGAAGGCAGATGAAGGAATGATAAGGTTAAATAGATTCTTACACGAGGCAGAGACTTTGCTTTTTTTCATATCCTCCCTGATGGCATTTTATTAGCTTTGATGGCTGTGGAAGCTTAGTTCGGGATTTTTTCTGGCAAAATTCCCAGAGAGCAGAGTTTATCTAAACTACCTAATATGCAGCTTTTGCAAATAATTATTAATAGATGTTTGCATTTTCATTCTTTATGAATGCTGCTGTGGGGTGATTCTGTAATTCAAGGGGGACGTGGTAAGTGAAGATTGTCATCCTTACCAACACAACCCCTCCCTCAGTCTTTTCCATCTCAGCTGATGGCATTCTGTCCTTCGTTTGCTCACGTCAGAATCCCCAATGTATCCCTGACTCCTCGCCTGCTCATCCCCCAGGTCCAATCCATAAGAAACACCTGTCTGCTTTGCCTTCAAAATATATGCAGAAATAACTCTCCTTAGCACCCACCTGTTCACAGCCCCCATCATTTCCCATCTGGATCAGTGCAGTTGCCTCTTCCTTAGTCTCCCAGCTTCTGTTCTTTTCTCCCTCTGTACTTGTGGCCAGGGGGAGATGTGAACACCTGGGTCAGGTCACATTCCTCCTCTGCTCAGAATCCCTCATGAGGCTTCCACTTTACTCAGGATAAAAGCCAAGCCTTGCATGATTTATCTTTACCTTCTTATCTGTGCATGCCAAGCATGTGCCCACCTCAGGACCTTTGCACTTGCTGGTCCCTCATCCTGGAATGCTCTTCCACAGATTTTGATGGCTCCCTTTCTCACTTTCTTCAAGTTTCTGCTTGAATGTTACCTTACCAAAGACGTTTCTGTGATCATCCTCTCTGTAGCTGCTGCTTCAGTTTTACTCCCACGCCCTACTTCATGTTTCGACACCATTCCTGCCATATTAAATAATTATTGCTGTGTTGTCTAGTTTTCTCAGGCTGCCAACTGTGTGATGGCAGGGGTTTGAAGTGTTGTTCTGGGCTGTGTCCCAGGTACCTTAAACAGCTCCTAGTACACAGTTGGTGCTCAATAAAATCTATGTAATATATGAGGAGCAGAAACATCTATTCAGGTGTGTTGGATGGCAGAGTCCATTTGTGCAGGCAATTGGGAAAGACACTTGATGTATGTATCAAGGGTCAGACAGAAGCAGCATTTCCATATCTGACCCAGTAATTCCACACGTGGGTCAATATTTTTGTGCTCAAGACACAACATTGCTCATTGATTGTCCTATTACTTTTAAAAGCATCTAGTTGGAAACATTATTAAAAGTTCATAAAGGGGTATAAGTAATAAGTAAGTGATGGTTACAATATGATATTAAGTAAGAGAGTGATAGAGGAAACCTCTCTATTCTTTGAATTAACAAAGAGTGAGTTGAAAATTAATATTTTGTCTATGCATCATCTCCTACCGAAATTTTATGGTAGAACAACAGAGTACCTTCCCCTTACTTCTGAGGTGTAATCAGATGGGTCATTTTTGTGGACACCCGCAGGGCCTTTAAAATCATTTGCTCATCGGTTCATTCGCATTTTTCACTGTCATGGTTTGTTTTCTGCTCTTCAGTTATTAACTAATCTGAACTTGTCAAGTTCCTCACTTGTCATCGGCGTCCTTTGCATTGCAAGTGGTTCTCTCACATCACTTTCATTGAGTTCATGAAATCTTGCTGTCTTTTGCAAAGATTTCCAATTTTCATGTTGCAACTGATACACAGGGTTTCAAATTGTATCGGTGAATTTCAAACACCTATCAACAATCAGAAACAAACACTGGCAAACACATTGATCTGATGGGCTCCAGAACAATATTTGTCTAGAACAGATCATTGTGAAGTTGTCAGTTCATTAGTGAATGTTTTTATATTAGGATGACTTTTGCTTCCCTAAACTCATAAGTAGGTGGGTATCTGGATAATGAACCATATAATGAATACTCGGATGATGAGGAACTGTTGCATTTAAAATATCTTTACACTATAATTACCTCTGTAGATAAACTAAAAACATAGGGGAAAAAACAGAGGACTACAACAAAGGACCCACATTGTTTGTGTTGTACTCAGGATAATTGCTTAAAATTTTTTTAACATGAAAATTACTTTGGTTTTGAAAATGTATAATAGCAAATTATGAGAAGTTTAAAGAAAAGTCTCAGAATTATTTGGGAAGAGGGGAATCTGTTTGGTAAAGGAAAATGACTCCAGGCTGGAGGCAGTGAAAGTAACTCCAACACCCAGGCTCTGAGTCTAACATGCTATGTGGATGATCTCATTTAATCCTCACAACCATCAGTTAAACGGAACAAGGGAATTTCCCTGTATAAATGAACGCATTGATCCAGAGAGGTTGAGCAATTGGCCCAAGGCCACACAGCTTAACCACATGTCAAGCTGCCTTGTAACACATCTTTTTTTTTTTTTTCCCTCACCCCAGGACATTTTTCCATTTTTTGTTCAGGTAGAGTGGGAGGGAGAGAGAGGAACAGAGAGAGAGAGAGAAACATCGATGTGAAAGGAACACTTAGAGTGGCTGCCACCCGCACGACCAACCAGGGCCGGGGACAAACTGCAACCGAGGTATGTGCCCTTAGCGGGAACCGAACCCGGGTCTCTCTGGACCGCAAGTCGACGCTCTAACCGCTGAGCCAAACCGGCCAGGGCCTGTAACACATCTTTGAGGTTAATTAACTCTCCCTTGCTTCTGGCCCCCACAGGGTGACTGGTTTGTTTGGGTGGTTTTGTTTTGTTTTATTCTCAATTTGGGAACTTGTGACACTTTGAGACAGGTTCTTAGGCAAGCATCTTAGGTATAAGAGTGAAATGATTTCTGTCAGCTTGGGATGAAAGCATTTTCTGCAACAAAAGACACAAATGATGCTGGAGGAGGACATAAAAGAGACACAGAGGAGAGGGGTTTACTGTTCTGTCAAGTCAGTCCACTGCGTTTCAGCGGGATGACATGCGTTCAAATGGCCTGAACATAAATGCATCCATGTTTCTTTCTGCATGTGGTTCTTAGATGGAACTTCTGTTCCCTTCCAATGAGTGTTATTGGGATCTCTTTCCTGTGACCTTTATTTGTCTTTGTCTCTGGTGGGTTCTTCCCCATTTTGTCTTCCTTGTTTCTGGAGCATCAAAAGCCTCCTTTGGACATGAGATGCAGTTTCACTGCATGCAGTAAATATTATCAATGCAGCCAACATCTATTCTCTGCTACCCTGTGCCTTGCCATCACAGATGGGGTTCCATTTATCCCTTTCATGATCTCAGGGGGTGCATACTGCCCTCACCCCCACGTTGCACCCCCATGGTTATCGTTTCCACCTGTAGTGAATATAAAAATTACGAATGAGGCCCTAGCCAGTTTGGCTCAGTGGTTAGAGTGTCAGCCCTTGGACCAAATAGTCTCTGGTTCGATTCTGGTTAAGGGCACAAACCTCCGTTGCTGTTTGGTTCCCAGCCCTTGTCGGGGTCATGCAGGAGGCAACCAATTGCTGTGTTTCTCTCACATTGACGTTTCTCTTTCTCTCTCCCCCTCCCTCCCTCCAACTCTATCTGAAGATAAATGAAAAAATGTCTTCAGGTGAGAATTAAAAATAAATTACGAATGAGACATTTCATATGTTTTTGTTATACTAAGTCTTCAAAATCTGGTGCATATTTTTATACTTACATCTTGATTTGAACCAGTCATATTTCAAGTGCTCAGTAGCCACATGAAGCCTGTGGCTACATTTCAGTGAGTGAAAGTCCCAATATTTTGACAAGTAGTTCTGGACTTTTCTATTACACAATGAAGCTGGGGTAGTACTTCTATCGGGGGCACCTGATTTATTTATTTATTTATTTATTTATTTATTTATTTAATCCTCACCCAAGAACATTTTTGCATTTATCTTCAGATAGAGCAGGAGGGAGAGAGTGGGGAAGAGAGAGAGAGAGAAACATCTATGCGAGAGAGACACATCGAATAGTTGCCACCCACACAACCCCAACTGGGGTGGGGACAAACTGCAATGGAGGTACGTGCCCTTAGTGGTAACCGAACTCGGGACTCTCTGGTCCGCAGGGCGACGCTCTAACCACTGAGCAAAACTGGCCAGGGTGGGGTACCTGATTTATACTCGACCTCTATCCTACAAGGCCTTGAAACAATTTTTTGAGGAAGGAAGGAAGAGAGAGAAAGAGAGAGAGAGAGGAGAAGGGGAAAAGGAAGAGAAAGGGGAAGAAGAGGAGAAAGGGGAGGGGGAAGAGGAAGGAAGGAAAGAAAGTGGGGGGGGGGAATCTTTCTCCTGACTAAGATTTTAAATAGCAGAAACTTCCCAACTCCACCATCTTAGTTTGGGTCCCACCTCTCCCAAGTAGATCTGGAAGCAAGGATTCAGCTCCTTTGGGGAGAGATACTGGGACACACTGGCAGAGGAGCAGGGAGGGGAAAAACCAGTGATGGATGGATGTACCATCAGGCAACTTGCCCCTGCGAGCAACGGGGACTCAGTACCAGTGGAGACCTCTGGGAGGCAGCAGAGAGCCCATTCCTCAGTGTGACCACACCCAGGGACCAAGGGAGCTTCTATCAATCACCGGTTGAAGGATGCTCCCAGGAGCATTTATTTCCTAGCATCCCAGCCTGCCGAGTGGACACTCTGGTGGCCAGGGAAGAACCCCCTCTGGGAGATGGAGGGGCTGGTAGTGGAGTCAGACCTATGTGCACCGAATAATCAGGTCAAGGCTGGACAGTGGCAGCCACATAAGATACACCTACCTTCTCATAAATTCAAAAGGATTTCTTTTTCATCACAAGCACTTTTTAACTTTAAGTGCACTGGTTTTGTGACAGTCAGGAGCCATATGGAACATGAACTTATTTAGCTGTTGTCATCTTAGTGACAGAAAGGGCAGAGGCACTGTGGAAGGACATCACAGATGTACGCATATATTAACGTGTAACCTTGCAAACATGTGTGTGTATTCCCATTCATGTTGTCACTACACTTAACTCTGACCACATTCTCTGTTGTGCGTGTGTTCCCTGCTCTCTTTTTTAGTCATTGGGCAAAACAGAAGAAAATAAGAGGAGTAAGTCCATGTTTTCCAAGGAAATAAGGCTGATCTGGTTCTAACCAGGTGTCAGGATCAGCTTTCTCCCCATCTCTGTCCCCAGTCCCATTCCCTTCTCTATTGGGAAGTCACTTGTACTGGTCTCCAGTTTATCTTTTGTTTCTTCTTAAAAATATGAGTGAACATTTTGACGTTTTCATGCATTCTGTTTCTCACATGAAGATAACCTACGTCTCTGCAACGTGCTCTGTCACTCTTCCAGGCATTGGGACTCTGTTTTGACCTGCCTTCGTTGCTCAGGCTGGAGCCATATACAGAATAGGCAGGGCCCTGAGGTCCCAGAACTCCAAACATTTTAAGGGCCAAGAGGAAAAGTCTTTCAGCCGAGTTTCATAAGATAAAGATATTCACCACGTGTTCTGGATGCTGTGAAATCTGGCTGAACCTGGAGGGACTACCCCTATCAACATTAACCAATCTCTTGAGATAGTAAAGGGTTCACCAGTGAGCAAGCATTTCAAATACTAACTAACTACTCCAGGGCCCATAGCCCCAGCCACCTCCTCTCTCAGGCTCTCGCACTCAGGGCCACTGTCCACCTGCCCTCGTCACCGGAGCCAGGTGCCAGACAACCCAAGCCAGCCCTGATGCCCCAGAGCTGCTGAAATGATTAAAACTAGCCATTCCTAAGCCTGAAAACCTGCCTCACCTCTTCCTGCCCAAGGAAACCAGGAAAAGGTCACTCCCTCTGCTTCCTGACTGGCCCTGGTGCTTCCCCACGTGACCCCGCATGGTATGTCGTGTCCCCTTCTCTTGGGATCTGTGAATGGGTTTGGCTTTTCTTTTTTTATTTTGTTTTTCCATTATAGTTTACATTCAGTATTATTTTGTATTAGTTTCAGGTGTACAGCATAGTGGCTAGACAATCATATACTTTACAAAGTGGTCCCCCTAATATTTCAAGTATCCACCTGGCACCATACACAGTTATTACAATGAGGACTGTATGCCCCATGCTGTACTTGACATCCCCAGGACTGTTTTGTGACTAACACTTTGTAGTTCTTAATCCCTTCACCTTTTTCACCCGGCCCTCAAACCCCTCCGTTCGGCTACCCTCAGTCTTCTTCTTTTTTAATCCTCACCCAAGAATATATTTTCAGATTGGGGGGGGGAGAGAAACATTTACATGAGAGAGAGAGACATTCACTTGCTGCCTCCCGTACGACCCCGACCAGGGCCGGGGACCAAACCGCAACCAAGGTACGTGCCCATGACCGGAATCAAACCTGCGAGTGTTTGGTCTGCAGGCCAACGCTCCAACCACTGAGCCAAACCAGCCAGGGCAACCATCAGTCTTAGAACGAGCTATCTTTTCAGTGGTGGTTGTCTCCTCAACCTACATTTTAAAACACTAAAGGGCCAACATGGGATGACACCGTGTGGTCCCCAGCACCTCCCTTCCCTCATCTCCTCCCTCTCCCTCCACTCCAGCCACAGGGGCCTCTCACTGTGCTTCACACACATCCCAGGGACCATCCACAGAGGCCTGTGCCACTCATGTTTCCTCTGATACCTGCATTTCTGTTCCTGTCTTTTCTCAGATGTTGGCTTCAATGTCTCCTTCTCAGAGAAGTCTTTCCAAAATAACTCTCCTTCTTTTTCTATCTGAACCCCTACCTGGTCCATGTTTCTTCTAAAAACAATCTAACCAAGTTGACTCATTTCCCCCCCTGGTTTCTCCCAAGCATGAGTTTCTTATTTGTTCCACTCGTGGCTGTGCCAATTCCCAGTGCCTGGGCTAAGGCCTGATGTGTGACAGCTGCCCAGTGAACATTTGCCAAATAAATGATAAATGAACAAATGAAGGTGATCGTTTTTCTCAAGGAGTCAGGTGAAATGACACGCTCAATTCTGTCATCTATGACTTCATGTCCAGGTAAAACTTGTTGTTTAGCAAATTGAGGGAACTTAGCTCAGTTCTCATGGAAGAAAAACCAAGACGGGTGTTTCTAAAAGTAGATGTAGCTCCTTTGATTAAATTTCCCTTGCTAACTTTTCCGAATACACATGACTATATAAGTAAGCATTTAATCAAGCTCCTGACTTAACAGAGGGGTTAGATGCTGAGTATAATTTTTAATTGCTTAAGAATAAAGTTAGCCTGAGTACTTTTGTTTTCATAATTAACTGTGAGGGTTTTTTTTTTTTTTTAATGTTTTATTGATTTTTTAGAGAGAGAGGAAGGGAGAGAGATAGAAACATCAGTGTGAGAGAGAAACATTGATGGGCTGCTTCTTACATGCCCCCTACTGGGAATTGAGCCCGCAACCCAGGCATGTGTCCTGACTGGGAATCAACCGGGACCTCTCAGAATTTTTTTTCTCTTTTGGGAAAGTTCAAATATATACAGAAGAAGAGAAAATAGAATGGCAGCTCTCTATGTTCCTATCATCCATCTTCATTAATTAGCAACTCATGACTCTTCTTGTGTTACTATATCTGAACCTTTAACATAACCTACTTTGCAAATTAAAGCAAACCTTTTATTTGCTTTAATAGAACCCTGGGTTATGTTAAAACAAATCTAAGATATCATATGATTTCATCTTTAAATATTTTACTATGTACTTCTAAAAGCTAAGAACTCTGGAGCTGCTGGGGAAAATGGTCTGGTGAGTCCTCAAAAACTTAAACATAAACTGATCATATGACCCAGCAATCCCACTTCTGGTTGTGTGTCCCAAAGAGTTGAAAGCAGGGACTTGAAGAGGTGTTCATAGCAGCATTGCTCCCAATGGCCAAAAGGTGGGAGCACCCCAGTGCCCATGGATGGATGACTGGATAAGCAAAGTGGTCCGGCTATACAGTGGAATACTATTCAGCCTTAAAAAGGAAGGAAATTCCGACAAATGCTACAATGTTGATGAACCTTGAGGACATTACGCTAATTGAAATAGGTCAGTTACAAACAGACAAATACTGTGTGATTCCACTTGCAGGAAATTCATTAAGAGAAGTCAGATTCATAGAGACAGAAACTAGAATGGTGGGTGCCAGGGGTGGGGTAGGGCCTAGGGGTTGGTTTTTAATGGGAACAGAGATACAGGTGTGTAAAGTGAAGCGTCCTGGAGCTGGATGGTGGTGATGGCTGCACAACTATGTGAATGCACTTTAATGCAACAGAGCTGGACTCTTAAAAATGGTTAAATAATCAGTGTTAGGTTGTATATATTTTACTACACACACAAAAAGCTAAGCACTAGTTTCAAAAAACATGGTTGTAGTGCTGTTATTACATTTGTAGCAGGACCATGGTGGTATTTTTCAGTCCTTATCTTGCTTTGTGTTTGCCAGCATTTAATACTGGGCTGCCCCACCCCTGGGACTTTCTGTGGCTTCACTCAACAGACTTTCCTCCAGCCTCCTTGACGATGCCTTCTCAGCCTCCACTAAGGGCTCTCTCTTTCTCTGCTGTGCCCTTAAATGTGGACACCTCTCAGGGATCCTTCCTAAGACCTCAACCCTCTCTGGGGCCATTGTTCAGGATAATGTCATCCATTCTGAAGGTGTTCATCACTGTGTGTGTTCTGATAGCCCCTGTACTCATCTCCTGGGGACAATCATAAAGAAAATTACTGCAAACTAGGTACCTTAAAGCAACAGAAATTTATTCTCACTGTTCTGGAGGTCAGAAGTCCAAAATCAAGTGTCAGCAGGGCCACATTCCCTCTAGAATCATTTAGATGACCTAAGGTGAATTCATTCCTTGCCTGTTTTAGCTTCTGGTGTTGCTGGCCATCTTTGATACTTTTTGGCTTACATACGCATCACTCCCGTCTCTGACTCTGTCTTCATGTCACTTCTCTGTGTTTATGTGTTTCTTCTTCTGACTCTTACAAGGACACTTGTCATTGGATTTAGGACCCACCCGGATAATCTTGAGATTTCATCTCAAGATTCTTGACTTGACGGCATCTGCAAAGACACTTTTTCCGAATAAGATTGCAGTCATATGTCCTGGGAATTAGGACATGGACATATTTTTTGAGGGGAGCCACCATTCAACCGTGACAGCCTCCAAATATATATAATATATACCCCTGTTGCAACTTCTGTCCTGAGTCTGCAGCCATACAGCCAACAGGCAAATTTGTATTCCCATAAGGAATTCCCTCTCTATCTGGCAATCTTTGTTCCCTTCGTCCCAAAGACAGGGCAGTGAGGTTACAGAGGTCAGGCTGCCTGACTGAAATCTAGCCCTGCTCACCGACTGTGTGAACATAGGCAAGTTACTTAAGCTCCTTATGCCTCATTTATGAAATGCAGGTAATAATAGTAACTATCTCATTGGACTATTGTGAGGATTAAATGAGTTAATATCTGTAAAGCCCTTAGAACAATCAACTAAAAATAAGACTATTAATAATATGATAATAATATGATGAAATATCTAATTAAGTTGTCAGTATCTTGAGAAACTACCATACTATTCTCCACTTTGTCTTTTCAAATTTATCCAGACTTTAAGAAGCATTATTCTCACATGACACCTCCCCCAGGAAGCTCTCCCTGACTATGCCAACCTCACTGATCTCCCTCTCCCAGCCTCTTTGTTATACAGTCCACAGTGTAGCACTTAATGATATAATCTGAGTATCATACTCTTGTACATGTTAAATGGAACATTACTTAAAATTTCCCCCATATCAGAAAGCCCCTCCAATAGGACTGGGCACCTATTTGTTGCTCAATTATTGTTTTGCTAATTGGGTTAAGAAATTGGCATCAGAATCATGGTTATGGTCATTTTAAGGCAGGTGCCAACAAAGAAATCTGTGAATGAATAGGATGCTGCAGATTGTGCTGCAGTAACAAGAATCCCCCAAATCCCTGTGGCTTTAAAAGGACAAATGCAGATTTCTCACTCATCCACTATGTCCTCACAGGTCCAACTGGGGCTGTGCTCACTGTGGGACCAACCTTGAAGAGTAGCCACCATGTGGAGTGTGGCTGGCTCCTGGGCAGAAGAGCTCCAGAGGATGGAATGTTCTCTCTCTGGGCTGTCCCAGGAGGGGGCCACTAGCCACATGTAACTTTTGAGTACTAGAAAATGTGGCTTGAGTAACCGAGGAATAGAATTTTCAATTTTATTTCATTGTAACAGTCACAGGTGGCTAGTCTTGGACACAACAGCTTTAAAGAGATTTACACTGATAACTAAATGCTCCGACACTATTTTCAGCAAGAGCTCCCTGGCCAGAACTACTCACATGGCCTCCACAAACACAGGGGGCCAGGAAATGCCTTCTTACCACGTGCCTGAATTTGGAGAATGGGAAATATTGGGTGAACAGCTGTAATGTCGATCTCAGAGAATAGGCCTTTTTGGGGATCCAGAAGACTTTTTTTGGTTGCTTTATTTGAGGAGAAAATAAGGAATCTGGAGCCTCAATGTAATAGTTATCTCTTGCTACATAACAAACTACCCACACCTGACAGCTTTAGACAGTGATTATTTATGATCTCACAGCTTCTGTGGGGCGGGGATCATGGTGCTGCTCATCTGGGTCCTGTTTCAAGGTCTCTCACAAGGCTGCAATCAAGGTGTCAGGGGGACTTCACTCTCATGTGAAGGCTGAGCTGGGGGAGGGTTCCCTTCCAAGCTTAAACGTGTGGCTGTTGGCAGAATTCAGTTTCTCGTGGGCTGTAGGACTGAGGGCCTCAGTTCCTCACGAGATGCTTCCTAGATGCTGCTCTGGGTTCCTTGCCATGTGGGAGTCTCCACAGGCGGCTCACAGCACAGAACCTGGCTTCCTGCAGGGTGAGCGGGAGAGACAACTGGAGACAATGGGAACCTCAAAAGTATCATCCCATCACTCTTACACATAAAAAAATAAATGTTTTAATTGAATTTAGAGAGAAGAGGGGAGAGGGAGAGGGAGACAGGTTGGGGGAGAGTGAGAAACATCGATGTGAGAGAGCAACAAACATTGATTGGTTGCCTCCAAAACTGCAACCCAGGCATGTGCCCTGACCAGGAATCGATCCAGCAACTCTTTGGTGTACAGGACAACATTCAATCAACTGAGCCACACTGGCTGAGTCACTAGGTCTCATGCACTTTCAAAGGGAAAAGGGTGACATAAGAGTAAGAAGACCAGTAGCCAAAGATCATTTGAGACCTTGTCAGTAGCTGCCTTCCAGAGATCAGAATTTAAGTGATATTTTGTTAACAAGCTTTTACTGAAGGAAAATAGATCATATCATCTGTATTACTTTGTATAACATGCCTCATAAATCTATTTGACTCTAATTATGAATAGCTGCACCTTCTATTACCCTTTCCTACTTTGTTTTTCTCCTTAGTACTTAGCACCATCTGACATTCTATGTATTTTCTTCTTTTTTTTGTTAATCCTCACTCCAGGATATTTTTCCACTGATTGATTTTTAGATAGTGTGGAAGGGAAGGAGGGGGAGAGAGAGAGCGAGCGAGAGAGAGAGAGAGAGAGAGAGATATCAGTGTGAGAGAGACACATCAATTGGTTGCCTCCTACGTGTCCCCAACCGTGGTCAGGGATTGAACCTGCAACCCAGGCCACATGCCCTTGACCGGGAATTGAACCCACGACCCATCGGTCCTCAGACTTATGCTCTAACTGGTAAATCCTAACAGTCAGGGCTGTATTTCCTTTTTTATTCCATTTATTTTCTGTCTCATGCAGCTCCACGCCATAGGGATTTTTATCTATCTCTCGTTATATGCTTGAAAACCACCTGGCACATAGCAAGTGCTCAATAAAATGAATGAAATTTGTGCATGCGTAACTTTTTTTTTTATTATTCTCACCTGGGGACACTTTTTCCATTTTTTGTTCAGATAGAGTGGGAGGGAGAGCAAGGAAGAGAGAGAGAGAGAAACATTGATGTGAAAGGGATACATTGAGTGGTTGCCACCCGCACGACCCAACAAGGGCCAGGGACAGACTGCAACTGAGGTACGTGCCCTTAGTGGGAACCAAACCCAGGTCTCTCTGGACTGCAGGCTGATGCTCTAACCGCTGAGCCAAACTGGTCAGGGCCTGAGGACATCTTTTTTATTTATCTTCAGATAGAGAGGGAGGGAGAGAGGGAGGAAGTGAGAGAGAGAAACGCTGATGTGAGAGAGATACATCAACTGGTTGCCACCCACAAGACCCCAACTGGGCCAGGGACAAACTGCAACCGAGGTACGTGCCCTTAGCGGGAACCAAACCCAGGACTCTCTGGTCCACGGGCTGACACTCTAACCACTGAGCCAAACTGGCCGGGGTTGTGCATGGGTAACTTTTTGTAGCTATTTTTTTATTTTAACTTTTTACTTTGACAAAATTTTGAACTGACCAGAGTTGTCAGAACAGTACAGAAAATTCCTGTATATTCTTCATCCATGTGTCCCAAATGTTAACATTTTACCACTTCCACTTTATTCTCTCTCTCTCTCCTCTTGTGCCATTGAGAGTAATTTATAAATAGGACGGCCCTTTAACCCTGTTTACTTCAATGTGTTCCAAAGGGCATTCTCTTACATAACACAGCACAAGGATCAAAATCAGGAAATTAGCATTGATTCCCTACCCAATTATTACCTAATCTACAGACCTTGTTCAGATGTCAAAACTGTCCCAATACCACCCTTTATTATAAAAGAAGATCCTGGCCCACTTGTTGCATTTGGTCGTCAGGTCTCCTTTAATCTAGAGAAGTTGCTCAGTCTTCATTTGAGCTTCCTGACATAATTAACATTTTCTTTTTTTTTCAAGAGTGAACATTAAAAAAAATTTTTTTTTTCTTTATTGATTTTTAGAGAGAGAGGAAGGGAGAGGGAGAGAGATATAGAAGCATTGATGAGAGAGAACATCGATTGGCTGCCTCCTGCATGCGCCCCCACTGGGGATCGTGCCCACAACCTGGGCATGTGCCCTGACTGGGAAATGAACCAGCGACTTCTTGATGCCTGGGTTGACAGTCAACCACTGAGCCACACTGGCCAAGCAACACTTTCAAAGAATATAGGCAAGTTATTTTGTAGCATGTTCCTCAATTTAAACATGATATGATTCAACTTATTCAAATAATGCCTTTTTTTGGCATGAGGTCCCGAGAAATCATGTTGCATCCTTCTTGGTACGATATATCAAGAGTCATGTGATGTCAATTTGCCCCATTACTGGTGTGGTTAACTTTGATCATTTGCTTGTCTGCCAGGGCACTCCATATAAAGTTATTACTTTTTCCATTGAAATGAACAGTCCTCTGTGATTTGGATACTGTGTAAATCTGCTACTCCTCAAACTTTCACCAATGACTTTCAGTATTCCCTGATAGTACTTGCATGTTTTTTAGGTTGGCTGCCAAATTGCCTTCATCTATAACTTTCAGCAAAATAAAAACTAAAAATGCAATATGGCACCCAGTCCTGGGATCATTAAATATCATTCTCCAATGAAGGGAACCAGAGTTTCTTGTAGAAATGGGTGAATTCTAGGCAGGGCAGTTAAGAATTATCCTGGAGCCTCTTGGAGTGCTAGAAAATAAGGAAGCTTTAAAAATATATGGGGTCCTATCAGAGCCACATGAACCAATCTGAAGGTGCTCCCAGTGGCCAATGCTGGTAATCCAAAGAATACAATAAACATATGAGTCTATACTGATATCAATAAAAGATTGATTGATTGAATGAATGAATGAATGAATGAATGAGGAAGAAGAGACAACTTTTCCTTACAAAAGAATTCTAAAGAATATGTAGGTACTCTTTCTTCCAGAAGATGGAGTTTAGTCTTCTCCTCTCTCCCACTAAGTGTGATCTGAGCTTGGTGACTTACTTCCAAAGAGTAGAGTAGGGAAGGGGAAAAAGTAACTTATCAGTGGATACACCTTGGAGACACCATCTTAACCAAGTGATCAAAGTCAACATCACAGTGATAAGTCATGCAGATGTCATGGATCCCTGGTACAATGCAATGAAGAGGGCATTTCACCTCTGTGATCTTCTTCCCCTAAGCCCATTACTCCAGTCTAATCATGAGAAAACCCAAATTGAGGGGTGTTCTGCAAACTACCTGACTAGTACACCTGAAAATTATCAGACTGTGAGAAACAAGGAAAGGAAATGTCACAGACCAGAGGAGACTCGGGAGACAAGATGACCCAATAGAATGTGGTATCCTGGATGGCATCCTGATACAGAAAAGGATATTAAAAACTTGTGAAATCTGAATGAAGTTTAGGGTTTCATTAATAGTGCTGTACCAACGTTGGTTTCTTTTAACAAATGTACCCAGGTTACATAAGACATTAGGGGAAGCTGGGTGAAGGCCATATGGTAACTCTTTTGGACTATCTTTTCAAGTTTTCTGAAAATCTAAAATTATTCTAAAATAAAAGTTTATTTTAAAAATTAAAAATAAGCCAATATTGAATCAATCTTGATGAATGATATTCACAGACTTAGATTCCAGGTTTGGAAGTTTGACTAAAGTAACTTTTATTTTTATTTTTTAAATCCTCACCCAAGGATATGTTTCCATTGATTTTTTTTTTTTTTTTTTTTTTTTTTTTTTTTTTTAGCGGGAGGAAGAGAGAGAGAGAAGCATCAATGTGAGATAGACACATCAATTGGTTGTCTCTCGCACAACCCTGACCAGGGCTGGGGATCAAACATGCAACTCAGGTACATACCCTTGACTGGAAATCAAACCAGTGACTATTTGGTCCGGGGGCCAATGTGGGCCAATGCTCAAACCAGTCAGGCAACTAAGGTAACTTTTAAAAACAGACTGTTTTGTAGAGCAGTTTTAGGTTTATAGCAAAATTGAGGACAGAAATTTCCCACATACTTGTCTGCCCTTACACATGCATAGCCTCCTCCATTATCAACACCTGAGTGGTGCACTTGTTACAGTTGATGAAGCTATATTGATACATCATTATCACTTAAAGTCTATAGTTTAGCCTGGCCAGTGTTGCTCAGTGGATTGACCATCATCCCTTGGACTGAGAGGTTCTGGTTCGATTCCCGGTCAGGGCACAAGCCTGGGTTGTGGGCTAGATCCCCATTAGGGGGTGTGCAGGGGGCATTTGCATGTCTAATTGTTCTAGCACCATTTGTTGAAAAGACTATCTTTGCTCCATTGTATTTCCTTTATCAAAGATGAGTTGACTATATTTATGTGGGTCTATTTCTGGGCTCTCTATTTTGTTCCATTGATCTATTTGTCTGTTGTTTCACCAATATCACATTGTCTTGGTTATTGTAGCTTTGTAGTAAGTCTTGAAGTCCATATTGTCAGTCTTCCAACTTTGTTTTTCTCCTTTAATACTGTGTTGGCAATTCTGGATCTTCTACTTCTTCAGAAACTTAGAATCAGTTTGTTTATATCCACAAAATATTGCTGGGATTTTTATTGGGATTACATTGACTCTACAGATCCAGTTGGGAAGAACTGGCATCTAGACAATATTGAATCTTTTTATTCACGAACATGGAATATCTCTCCAGACTATGGTGATTACAAAAAATCTATTTGCCATCATTTCTTGACTGCTTATTATGTGCCAGCCATTGTTCTAAGTGCTCACCTGTTTGATCTTCATTAATCTTTCCAGCAACCCGTGGAGGGAAGAGTCATGTCTCCATTTTATACAAAGAAGCTGAGGTACAGAGAGCCAAGGCACTGTTCCAAAAGCACACAGCTAGGAAGTACTAGAGCTAGGATTTGAACTCAGCTCTGCATCTAGAATAAGGGTCTGCCTCGTTTGTTTTTGGAACCTTACAGGGCATGCACTGCTTTGCAATGTCATGCCTGGAGTGCCAGCCACATTCCATCTCTTTATCACTCTGAGTGCCCACATTATGACCTACAAATATCTGGATTATCAGATTTGGTTTTTGTAATTTATACTCTCCAACTTCCAAAGATCTTGGTACTCATTCCTGACCAATACCCAGATCAGAAGGCAGAGACCAAACTGTCTTTTGGCCGATCCATTCTTGTAACACAACATGACTGGATTGGCTGGTAATTGTTTTAGCAGCCAAATGAATGCAATCTGCAGTTATTTATTTGGGGCACTTATTTCACAGATCCTAACCCTGTTCAATTCAATGACATTCTCAAAGCCAGGATGATAATGCTGCTGCTGATTGATAAATTAAACCTCCAGCTGGCAGATGTATTCAAGATTGGAACCAATGGCTGAGACTGATTTCTGGAGGTTCGCTATTAAACTGCTTCTGTCTAGGTTGCTAATGAAATTCTAAATCTTTCTACCTGGTCAACATTACTAATTTGGATGAATGGGGGTGGGGCAAGGGGCTACTTACTTTAGTCATTTAATGATCCTATGAAGATTTCTTATTCATCCATCCCCATTTGCCAGGTGCTAATAAGATTACAGTGTTAGATAATAATATTACAATATTACACTCCTTTGGCCAAATAAATGTTTGTAATATGTAAAGTAAATCCATAATGATAATGAACCTGGAACCGTGTCCCACTTAGGTGAATGAGTTGAGTTCTTTCTGGAAAAGAGTGGTTGCGCATTTGGGGATTGGTGGGCTTGGGACGATTCTGATGAGGGAGAGGAGAACCCCAACATGTCAAACTTCATAGGCAAGCTTTGGGAATGCTATTTGGTGAGCAGAAAGTATAGACTTTTCTGCCATTTTAATGGAAGATTAATTGAAAATGTATGATATCTTTGCTTGTCACAAAACTGGGGGTGCTACTGACATTTAGTGGGCATATGCTAGGGGTGCCAAACACTCTACAGTGCACAAGACAGCCCCAAATAGCAAAAACTGTTCTATCAAGAATGCCAACAATGCCACCATTGATAACACTAGAGAATGCCAAGAGAATGCTAGTAAGTTTGCCCCTTTCAGAGCAGTGATTACTGAACTTGGCTATACCCCAATGAAAATCAGGGGTCCCTGGTGTGGCTCAGTTGGTTGAGCATTATCTCATGTACCAAAAAGTTGCCAGTTTGATTCTCAGTCAGGGCACATGCCCAGGTTGTGGGCTTAATCCCTGGTAGGGGGCAGGAAGCAGCCCATCAATGTTTCACTCTCACATTGTTTTTCTCTGTCTCTCTAAATATCAATTATATATATATAATATACATACATACAAATACATGTGTGTGTGTGTGTGTGTGTATACAGATATATATAAAAGAAAGTCAGTGGGAGCCCTGGCCAGTTTTCTCAGTGGTTAGAGCGTCGGCCCTCAGACCAAAGGGTCGTGGGTTCAATTCAGGTCAGGGTCATGTACTTGGGTTGCAGGTTCAATCCCCGGCCCTGATTAATGTGTCTCTCTCACATTGATCTCTCTCTCTCTCCCTCCCTTCCACTCTCTTAAAATTCAATGGAAAAATATACTTGGATGAGGACTAACAAACAAAAAAGAAGAAGGAAGAAGGAAGAAGGAAGAAGGAAGAAGGAAGAAGGAAGAAGGAAGAAGGAAGAAGGAAGAAGGAGAAGGAGAAGAAGAAGAAGAAGAAGAAGAAGAAGAAGAAGAAAATAATCAGTAGGAGGGAGAGCCCAGGAATCAGTTTTTACGACACTTTGTAGGGTGGCTCTGATATGCAGCCAACTTGTCCACTCTCTAGGCATGGCCTAGGGCATCCCAGAGGACTGCTCTTTTTCTGGTAAAAAGGAGGTCAGAGTTTGTTGTAGGGACTTCGGAGTGCAGTTATTACAGATCACCATGACTAGGTGCCACCAGGGTCTACATTCAGAAGCATTACAAACATTTTCTGTTGAGGAACAACCCACACGAAAGACTGCACAGCTCATAAGTGTAGAGCTCAATGAAAGTGTACAAAACGCACAAAATTTACAAAGTGAACACACCTGTGTAACTATCGCATAGATCAAGAAGTTTCCAGAAGACTTCTTCTAGCCCTAAGGGTGACCACTACTTTGACCTTGAACAGCATAGACTCGTTTTGTCCATTTTGAACTTTATATAAATTGAATGATATACTGTGTTCTATTGCATGTTTGGCCTCTTTGGTTCAAAATCATGTTTATGAGATTCACCCGTGCACTTGTGTGTAGCTACAGAGGGCTTCACGAGTTAATGTTACACAGTGTATTGATCTATTGTGTTGACAGACATTTAGGAAGTTCCCAATTTTTAGCTACTATATATGTGCTGATTTCACATTCTAAGGTGTGTCTTTTAGTGGACAAAAGTCCTCATTCCTCCTGAATCTATACCCAGGTGTGCCAGTGCTGAGTCACAGGGTATTCACATATTCAGTGATGGTAGAAATGGCCAAACAGTTTTCCAAAGTGGTTATACCAAATCACACTCCACCCAATAGAGTACAAGAGTCAGAAGTGGTTTCAGATCCATGTCAGTGACCTGGGCAAGTTTTTAAATCTCTCTCAGCCTCAGTGTTTTCATTAGTAAAGTAGGACTTCTGTGAAGACTCAGTAGAAGCTTTATTGTGGTGGTCACACTTCCCTAAAAAGCTCTGGGGTCTTTTAGAAATCTCTGCAGGTAATGCTCGGGCAATGAAACTCAGCAATCTTCTCCGGAGAGTCCATCAAAATAAGATATGTATGTAGCTGTTTGCATCCATTCACATGGGATTACTTTTTTAAAAAAGTCTCACCCAAGGACATGCTGAGAGAGAGAGAGAGAGAGAGAGAGAGAGAGAGAGAGAAACATTGATGTAAGAAAGAAACATTGATCGGGTGCCTTCCATATGTGCCACGACCAGGAATTGAACTGGCAACATTTGAGTGCATAGGTCAACATTCAACCAACTGAGCCACTCTGACTAGGCACATGGGATTATTTTTTGTTTCATGTTAACTGTCATATGTCTTTGAAATATGAAACAACATCTAATACAAAAGTCATTAATATTTGTTGAGACTTTGACACACCCCATTCCTTGAAACTCTGTACTTGGCTTCTCATCATTTTGTTTATACCTTGACAAGTTAGAAAATCATGAAGGTGCTCTAGGCAACCTGTAAAGGTTTACCCTCAAACTTAGAATGGGGCATTTATATAAATCTCTCTATATATATCATCTTTTTCAGAATGTTCCAAATAAATCCAAATACTGATAGGGGAGGGCATGAACTAGGAATCAACTAACTAAGTCTTGAAAAAATACTTGCCTGCCCTGGCCGGTTTGGCTCAGCGGTTAGAGCGTCCACCTGCGGTCTGGAGAGACCCGGGTTCGGTTCCCGCTAAGGGCACGTACCTCGGTTGCAGTTTGTCCCCGGCCCTGGTTGGTCGTGCGGGTGGCAGCCACTCGATGTGTCCCTTTCACATCGATGTTTCCCTCTCTCTCTCTCCCTCTCTCTCCCTCCCACTCTATCTGTACAAAAAATGGAAAAATGTCCTCGGGTGAAGATAAAAAAAAAAAAAAAAGAAAAAGAAAAAATACTTGCCTTCTTCATCCTTTTCCCTTCTCTCCTCCCTCACCCCTGCTGTCCAGTCTCTACACTGCTTTGTGAAAACTCAGTGGTTTCTTGGTAAATCCACTTAAATAGACCCTGTGACCCAGAAATTCCATGCCTAGAACTATTCTTACAGAGATGCATGCTTATAGGCACTAGAAGGCAGTGATGTTTAAGAGCCTCAACTGGAAACAACTCAAATGTTCACCAACAGGATAACGGATAAACAAATTGTGACACTTTCAATGGAATACTATACAGCAGTGAAAGTGAATCAGTTGCAACTACATTTGACAACAGTTGAATCTTAAAGACACAATGTTGAGCCCCAGAAGCCAGCCCTCACAGAATATATACTATGTGATTCCATTTAGATAAAACCCCAAAAGATGCGAAGTAGAACTGTATTGTTTAGGAATGTACAATAAGGTAGTAAAAGTATACAGAAAAGCAAGGTTGCTAATACCATAAAGTCAGGATAGTGATTATTGCTGGGAGGAAGTGGTGTGTGTTTATGGGGAGCTAGCTGGCAATGTTCCATTTCTAGCCCTGGACTTGAGTGTTAGTTTTATGAGTATTTGTTTCACAGCAATTTCTTAAACTGTACATTTATGCTTTAGGCATTTTTCTGTGTTTATTCAATTTCACAATATAAAAAGGCGAATAGGAAATAAACTGCAGTGGCTCTGGAGAGAAGTGAACAGTATATCACCCAGAGGCCTTATCCAGCCAACTAGCACCTGGTTAGTTATCTGCTCCTGGGATCTGCCACCTCTGGGATCTTTTCAAAGATGGGGTGAATCTTTTTCAAAAATAATTTTTATTTTTCATTTGAAGTTGATATACAATATTGTGTTAGTTGCAGGTGTACAACCCAGTGGTTAGAAATTATATAACTTACTACATGATCATTCCAATAAATCTCATACCCATCTAACACCACACATAGTTATTACAATGTTATTCATTGTATTCCCTATGCTATACTTTATATCCTCACGACTATTTTGTAACTACCTATTTGTACTTCTTAGTTCCTTCCCCTTTTTACCCAGTCCCTCAACTCCCCTCCCATCTGGCAACCATCATAATGTTCTCTGTATCTATGAGTTTGTTTCTGTTTTGTTAGCTTATTGTGTTTTAGATTCCAAATATAAGTGGAATATATGGTATTTGTCTTTCTCTGACTTATTTCACTTAGCATAACACTCTCTGGTCATGTGTATCTTTTTTTCCAGCTTTAGAGGCCTCTGTGATATGACACTTTGACAGAAGTACCCCAAACCATTCTCCGTTTTCAAATTTGGTCTTTTGCTAAATAGACCACAATTTATGTAGAGATGGACTAACTGCACCTTGGACACCAAACCCCTTCTTTTTAAAGTTGTGTCCTCCCTTCTTCCCTCCTTCTGCTTGCAAGATTCTCCGTGCGTCCTGTTGTCTGCAACCGAAATGGATGGAATCCCTTGGAAATCAAGGTTTCCTCCCCTGGGAGGAGGAATCTGTCTCCCAAACTTCTCCCCAACCTCCCGACCATCGGCTCTTCTCTCTCCCCAACAAACTCCGCGGAGCCAGGTCCCCTCGCGCCTCCGCGATTGGTCGCGGGCCATCATGTGTCGACACTCTGGGTGGGTCTTTCTCGCGTTCAACTCATCAATCGCTCCTCTTTGGAGCTTGGCTGCCCAGTGGTTCAGACCTTTGCGCCCATTTTTCCTTTCCTTCCTTTTCACCCACACCTTTACACCAGTCTTATTTTAGCAAAACCAAAAGGACTTGGAGGAGGCTTTGGGGGCGGGGGGCCGGGGTGGGGGAGGGAACGCCGGGCATTGCAGCATCCGGGAGCAGCTATTGAGTGGCTAAGCGACGGCGCACCTCTCTCTCTCTCCCCCCCTCTCCCTCTCCCTCTCCCTCCCTCCTCAGTTGGGAATTTTCAGGATTTCATTGCTGCAATTTAACCCCAGGATTAGGCACGGTTGAGCGAAGCGCTGCGCGCATACATACACTCACTCAGCAGAAGAGGCAGCCGCTGATTGATTCAGGAAGAAAAAAAAAATCACCCGGACCCTGCGGCCTCAAGACTCCTTAAGAGCTCCCCCAGCCCTGGAACGTTTCCTTCTCCTCCCCTTCTCTCCTAACCCGTTAATATTTTTTACTTTAATTTTATTTTGGGGCTACGGATCTTTCAGCATTTTAAAGTCTAGAAACTCAAACGAAACAAAAAGGGCGATTTTTAATTTGGGGGTCTGCCCTTCCCTCAGCAAAGAACTGGTTTTTATTTTTTTCTAATAATTTTTTTTTTTTTAATGGGCCGAACGCACTCCTTTTGCAAGATGCCAGCCTGACCCGTACCTCGGAGGAATTTGAACCTTCCACTGCGTCCCGGGGGGGCGTCCTTTGCAAACCGTTCGCGTCTTAAAAGGGGTGTGCGTGTTTTTTGGGTTTTTTTAAGTGCCTTTTTCTTTCTTTCTTTCTTTTTTTTTCCGGAGTGGGTGGCCTGGGGATTGCCTGGATTCCTTCCTCGGTTATTTTTTGCCTCGCTTCCCTATCCCCTCCCCCCTCCCGGCCCCCGCGCCCCGCCCCCGCCCCCTCCTCCCGCCCCTCCTTCTCTGGGGTCAGCCAGGAAGATGTCCCGAGCTGCTATCCCCGGCTGGGGCCGGCCAGCCGCCTGGTGAGCCCCCGACCCGAGGCGCCGAGCCGCCGCCGCCCGATGGGCTGGGCCGGGGAGCGTCTCCGCAGTCGCAGCTCCGGCCGCCGTCTTCGCAGCCCCGGCAGCATCAGCAGCAGCATCGGCGGCGGCGGCGTCTTCCGCATCGTTCGCCGCAGCGTAACCCGGAGCCCTTTGCTCTTTGCAGAATGGCCCGCTTCGGAGACGAGATGCCGGCCCGCTACGGGGGAGGAGGCTCCGGGGCAGCCGCCGGGGTGGTCGTGGGCGCCGGAGGCGGGCGAGGAGCCGGGGGCAGCCGGCAGGGCGGGCAGCCCGGGGCGCAAAGGATGTACAAGCAGTCAATGGCGCAGAGAGCGCGGACCATGGCCCTCTACAACCCCATCCCCGTCCGACAGAACTGCCTCACGGTCAACCGGTCTCTGTTCCTCTTCAGCGAGGACAACGTGGTGAGAAAATACGCCAAAAAGATCACCGAATGGCCATATCCTTTGCCCGAAGCCCGGCAGCTGCGCCTCCCCCTCCTCCCTCCGCTTCCCCTCTTCCAGGCTCGGAGGGAGACCCGGGGGTTGATGGGAGGTGGGGGGGTCTTCCAGGGGCTGGGAGAGGGGGCACCGGGGAGGAGTGTGCAGAATCTCTCCACCCCGAGCTGGGTTGAGCTACCGTGGAGGCTTAGGGTGGGGGGACCCGGAGAGTGAATTCTTCCTAAGGACCTATTCCAGAATGAGGGCTGGGCCCTGGGGTCGTGCAGGGGCCTTGGTGAGGCCTTTAGAGCCAGCTCCCGAGGGGTCAGAGTTCTCCCGAATGAGCTGGGACCCGGCTGCGGCCTGGGCGCACTGGCCAGGGCAGGGGAACCATGGGGGCATTGGCTGGGTTTCCTTAGCCTCTCCTCAACGGAATTTGCGGTTGCTACAGAGCCAGAGCCCAATTCCAGCTCGCTGGCTTCTCCACCGGCCTTCTCCAAGGTGGGGGCCACACTTTTAGGGTTCTTAGGGGTTCTCAGGGCCCGGAGTGAGGGGGAGAACATGTGGCCTTCACACTGAGGGGCTAGCACTGGCCTGCGTGGGCCGTTGGCTGGGACAGGTTGGAGGGCACTTTCTCTCTTCATGTCTTCTGGTCCCAATGACCCCATCTGGGGCCCTGACCTGGAAGACCCAGTATGAACTCTTTCAGTAAGAAAGATAGGGCAGGAGAAAACGAGCTGTGGGTCCTTCGTAGAGGGCCGTGTCAGGCCCTGGGTTGGATTCAGCTTCTCCCACCATAGGGAGCTGCGAGGGGACACCAGGAGAATCAGCACCCATGTGGACATCTCAGGCAGGTAAACGCCCTTTTTTTTTTTTTTTTTAAATCAAAGATCCAGAGGAAGGTGAAGACCACATTTTCCTCTATTCAGATGCTATCAAAATGCAGATCCCCTGTGTTTCTTTAAATCTGTGCCTGCTTGAAATAAACCTTAAAGAGGGTTTAACATCTGTTGAGATGTAGGCAGGCAAGGATGGGTAATTAGTCGGGCTTTCTAGCAGTTATCTAAGCATGACCCAGATTCCAAGTGGGAGGGTGCACCCTGCTCCCCAGGTTGACTGGCCACTGTGTTGTGCCCAAATGTGCCACTTCTTGGCAAGGTTCCAACTGGCTGGCCTCAGTGTAAAAAGGAATGGGGCTGCGTGGGTCCCCAGGGCTCAGCGGTGAGCCCCCACCCATTTTGTCTATGGTTTTGACTGTTACATACTCAGTGGGGCTGGGCCCTGGGTGGTCCTGAGTTGGTTATTTGAGGAGTGCAGTGGTGGGTGGATTCATTTTTAATGGGGCTCAGAATTGAGCCAGGCTTTTGGCTTCTGGGTGTTTAAATTGTCACAAGGGTGCTGAGGTTTTGGAGTGTGTGTGAACAGTCTACTTTGAGTGTGGTGAAAATTAAGCTGGAGCCGATCTGGAGGGGTGTACCCCTAACCATGATGGGTGCCCAAAGCAGGAGCCAGGTCTCTGCCTGCTAAGTTCCAACCTCTCAGAGGTCTTGTGATCACCCTGCCTGCCTCCCTCCCAACCCCTGGAGGAATGGTGGGAGCTTGGGGGATGGAGAAGTGTCAATGTGTGCACTGCTCAGCTAACTCCAGGGGGTGGTCAGGAGGAATTCACTGCGCTGACAGGTTTCCAAGTTGAAAATGCCTTTAGATCGCCTTCTGGATCCTGGATTTCACATTTTCTAAGAGGAAAGAAAGGAGGTGGAAGTCCTAATGTGTCCTTAGCTCAACCCGTCTAGCCTGAATCCTGTAGAGAGGGCTGTTGGGGAGACATGGGATTGCTCAGGAGAGGGGTGCGGGTGCATTGGGAGTGTTGGTGGGAACTTAAATTTTCTTTGATTTTCTTGTTCTTTGTAGCTCTGTGATGAGTTTGTGCATTTTACTCTCTGCAGACAGTTTTTGTTCCTTCTTTGGCCCGAGGCAGCAAACACATTTTACAGCCTCACTCTGGAAAGGAAAGCTCTCCATCCCCCAATCTGTCACGGAGCAGGTCACCCAGGACTGAGCTTTCTCTGGGGAAGATGAGAGGGGTGGGGACTGAGAGCTGTGGGGAACCTGGATAAGGAAATTTGGGCCAGTGCGAGGAGGTGGAAACGCTGAGGAGTCAGTGTATCAGGGCAGAATGTTGACTTCCGAATCCAAATACTTCTGCCATTTAAAAAAAGTGTTTAAGTACTTATTCTGAACTTTTAGAATAAAGTCTGATATATGTATTGGAAAGTACACAAGTTGAGTCCAGCTTAACAAGTGTTCACAAAGTGAACACAAGCATGCAGCTGGCACCCAGGTCAAGAAAAAGGATGTGACTAGCCCCCTCAGCACCTCCCGCATGCCCCCTCCCAGTCATTCTCCTACCAGGGAGCTGCTACTCTGACATCTAACCCCCACTGGCTCATTTTGCCTCTTTTCAAACCTCCTATAAATGGAGTCACAGGCTGTGTTATTTTGTACCTGGCTTCTTTAGCTCAAGATTCATCCATGTTGCTGCGAGTCATACTAGGTAGGTATTTCCTTCTCATCGCTGTGTGGTATCTTATTGTGTGACTAACACAGGTAATTATCCACTCCACTGTGGGCCACTGGGGTAGTTTCCAGATTCTGCTGTTGGGAACATTGTTGTCACATCTTTTGTTGAACTTTTACTTTGCATTTCTCTTGGGTCTATACCTGGGAGTGGAATGGGCCCTGCCATTCTTTGACACGTGTGTAGCAGGACGTGTTTTTGGAAACAGCATTAACTAAGGGTTGCAGCTGAATTTGGAAAGCAGCTTCCTCACTGTCTTTGGAAGGAGACTGAGTGCGTGTTCCATGAACTTGGCTGTATGCTTATTGGGCCTAAGAGTGTTAGTTACAGTATGGTGCCGGTGGAGGGTGCAGCCTTGATTCTCCATGCTCACGGGAACTTTGCCACTGTGATTTCTTACTCTTCTGTGCCACCGTCACCCCCAGCAGCACAAGCTTGAAGCCAGCAATGAGAATTAAGGGTTCTCATTAATTTTACTTTTCTCTTCCTAAGTTAGAAAACTGAAATGGAAGTGTTGGATGTTCAGATTTACACTGCTGCCTTTTGCTCTTGGAGTAGGCCGGGCAGCAAGCCATCTTGACCACACACCTGGGTTTCGTGTTTTTGTTGATTGTAAGTCTGATTTAAAGATGGCTGTGATGGGCTCTGATGATGGCTTCTAAAGACTCAAATCTGTCAGCTCAATACGGCGCATCTGTCAACCTTCCTGGAGCCCCCACTTAATGCCACTCACTCCTGATGTGCCACCGAGTGCCACTGTGAATGTCATCTTCCCCCAGTCCTGCTGATGCCAGCAGATCTCCCACGGAGCAGGGTGGAGGAATTTGGGCCATTGCAAGAGCCACAGACCCAGGTCTGTGTATTATCATGCTCTGTCTCCCAAGTCATATGCAGAGTTCTGGCTTTTCATCTGTGTTTGGGGAATTGCAACATGAAGCCCAGAGTCCTGTCATGTCAGGTGACCTGTGGACAGTGGCTGACTGGCAGTATTCTCCCCTCCCCTCCCCTCCCCTCCCCTCCCTTCCTCTCTCTCTCTCTTTCTCTCTCTCTCTCTCTCTCTCTATGAAAGGCTCTTTCAAGACAACTGAGAAACAGAGGAGCTCTGGGAGAAGTTGGAGCATGTTATCAGAGTCCTTCCTGGGCCATCCTGAAAAGTAGAATGTGCTAGAAGATACTACTCTAGAGGACAGAACACTATGAACCACAGATTCTTCTACTAGATCAGCATAGCTGGCATTTTCAGAAGAGCAACATTCTGGGAAATAAGAATGAATTATCGTGGCCTGTTCCATTTTTTTTTCCCTGCAAAGTTTTTTTTTCTTCTCTGAAAAACCTACCTTGAGCTGGCCAGAGTTTATAGTCTTCATGTGCAGTCCAAACATATCCCACCCAGTGTGTGTTTTGGTGTGTTTCGCTGCAGAAATGTTAGCAATGCTTGATAATGGGGTACTGTTCCAGCCCTCCACTGGGAATGTTGTGTACATTGCTGTGCTTCTTAGACTTCCATGTGCATGAGGATGATCCTGGTAAAGTGATGATCCTGGTCTAGCAGGTTTGGGGTAGGGCCTGGGATTCTCCTTTTCCATCACACTTCTAAAGATTGCCCATGCTGCTAGTCTCCGTTACACCTAGAGTATCTAGGTCACATCATAGATACATCCTGTTACCCTTTTTTTTTTCTTTATCTCAAAAATCAGGTTTATTGAAATATATTTGCTTATAGCAAATTAACCCCTTTTAGCATACAGTCTGTAAGTTTTGACAAATACATGTAACCATTTGGCCACCACCAAAATCACGGTAGGGAACAATTCTTTCACTCCAAATTACCCAATGCCCCTTTGAGTGAGCTCCCCACTGCCAAGCCCCTTGTTAGCACTAATGTGTTCTCCATACTTCTAGTGTTGCTGTTTTCAGAAGGTCATATAAATAGAATCCCACAGTCTATAGCCTTTGAGTCTGGCTTCTTTCATGCAACCTTTGCAATCCATTTATGTTGTTGTGGTGCCAGTAGTTCATTCCTTTTCAGTGCTGTGTAGTATGCCATGGGATAGATGGACCAGAGTCTGTTCATCCATTTCTTAGTTGAGGGACTTTTGGGATGCTCCAAGCTGGGTGATTATGATTAGAGCTCCTGTAAACACTGGCAGACAGGTTTTAGTGGAAGCCTTGGGAACCTACATTTCACTTTTGTTGGGTAAGTAAATACATTCCCAGGGGCAGGATTGCTGGGTTGTACGGTAAGTATATGTTTAACTTTTAAAAAGACTGCCAAACTGTTTCCAAAACCATTGTGCCATTTTAACATTCCCACCCTTGTTATTTTTCTAAAAAGCATCAAGCTCTAAATGCCAAGGCACATGTGGCCTCAAGGGTTTAGGATAAAGGATTGTGAGTGTGTAGAAAGGGATGGAAGGAGTAGCATTAAGTGCCAGTCAGAGAAATAGGGAGAGTGAGGATGTTGTTTGGAGCCAAGTGCCTGGTTTGAAGTATAGGGAGAAAAGGGAGTCTCTGGCGCGGGGTGCATTGGTTCTGCTGCTCAGCAGCACGGAGTCAAGGTTGTGAGTTCCAGGCTTGCCCCTGTTTACCACTGTAATCCCACTGTACCTGGCACAGGGCAAGCACCCTAGAAATGTTTGTCCAGTGAGGGGAAAAAGGGCCTTTCTGCAGCATTTGCCAAAT
Organism: Molossus molossus; assembly: GCF_014108415.1. Taxonomy (NCBI): domain Eukaryota; kingdom Metazoa; phylum Chordata; class Mammalia; order Chiroptera; family Molossidae; genus Molossus; species Molossus molossus. The sequence continues at coordinate 70,407,599 of NW_023425377.1, read as the reverse complement.
TCTACAGATCTGATTCGCCCTTGAGCCCCTGTTTTAGGTTTTTGGTAGGTTTTAGTTGAGTGTTGGGGGTGGTGGTGCATCAGACCAGAGAAGGTGTCTGAAATTTTAGTGCTTGAGGCATTGGAGGGCAGTGGCCCTTGTGAGTGAAATCCTCCTTCAAGTCCTTGGTGGGGGAATGTCTGCTGAGTGCTTGTGGCTGACGTGCCCCCCTGTTCTCCCCTTCAGTAGCAAGCACACATACGTACTCCCTCAGCGATGGAAGGCACCTCCATGAAAGTGGCTCCGTGCAGAGATGGTCAGAGCCCCGAGTGCCCTGTAGTGAATACATTTCTGAGAATGCTAACTCAGCTCCTGAGAAAGGAGCCAGTGGTGTCAGGAAAGACAGCAGAGAGAAAGTGCTCCGGACTCCGGGTCAACCAGGCCCAGGCTTGAATGACTCAGTTTCCTCACGTGCATGATGAGGGTACTGCTTCTGATAGACAGCATTGCCCTCAGACGGCTCTTGGGGAGCTTGAATTGGGTCACGTATGGTAAATGCTCAGCATAATGTCTGGCACAGAGAAAGCCCCTAAAATACATGAGTGATGATAGCAGAGAATATTTGTCCCCCTAATGTTCTCTTTGAGAAACTTTGGCTTTTTGGGAAACTGAGGTTCTCTGGGTTGTAGGGGAGCAAAGGGCCCTGTAACTGGCTAGTTTAAATTAGTAATCTGAGTGTGGCATTCTTCAAAGCTTTTAGGGGGGAAAATCATGCCCGCTTGATCCATTTTTCAATTCCCTTCAGTCTAAGACAAAATTAATTCTCTTCCCTTCCCCTGATCCCTCCCTCTGAGAGTGACAAGGTAGAGTTTTAAAGTATATACTTAGCTTCCTCCCTTCCCCCCACATCCTGCCCCAAACTCATCTGCTTTTGAGTCCAGCCCAGGATGGAGACCACAGGCCTAGGACAGCTGCCGTGGCCACCCCAGGTGACCACTGAGAGATAACAACAGAATCCTGTTCATCTTTGGGGTTAGCACGTGTCCACCTCAAATCCCCAATTTCTCTCTTTCTTCTTTCTCTCCGGGAAGAATAGAGAAGTCAAGTAACTTTCCAGAAGAGGGAATCAGGTGGTTGGCACAGCAACTTGGATTTCAAAAACCACCAAGCACGAGTTCTTGTCTGGGTGACCAGATGTCCCAGTTTGCCCAGGCCTGCCCTGGTTTTAGCATCTCAGGAAACCCAGCAGTTCTGGGCAAACTGGGACGTTGGTCACCCTGGTGGTGAGTTCTTAACGCCGAAGAGGAAGGGAAGAAGAGATGGTTCCATGGCCCAGGAAAGGAGATATGTAGCTTTTTCCCTCTGAAAAAGCCAAGGCTTTGATCAGAATGAATTCTGCTTTTGGAGGCCACCCATCTAAGGCAGCTAACACAAGGGATCCGGAAGCACATTTCCCAAGTTAAGTCCTGATCAAGTATTTTCTCTCTTGGGTCAGACATAACTTTATTTTCTGTTCAGATTGGGAACATCCTTGTGGCTTCCTTGAAGGGGTGCAGTGCTCAGGTTGGACCTAGAATTCAGAATTAACAGCTCCTCCCCCCACGTAAACCAACTCAAGGGCAGGGACCCCTCTCTGGAGCAATGAAGGAAACTCAACTTTGTCACCCACCTGCCAGTAAATAGTATACACACCGTTAAGTTCTGTTTTCATTCTGGGCTTGTGTGAGGGAAAAAAAAATATATATATATATATATAAAATATATTTATGTATATATAATATAAGCCAATTAAAAAATTTTTTTATACAAGCTGTGTTTGCAGGAGCGCTAAGTCTGATCTCAAGAATAAACTGACAATTCTGGCTGGTTTTTCTCAGTGGTTAGAGCTTAGGAGTGTGGACCAAAGGGTTCAGTTCCAGTCAAGGGCACGTACCTGGGTTGCAGGTTTGACCCCGACCCCAACCAGGGTCGTGCGGGAGGCAACCAGTCGATGTGTCTCTCTCATGTAGGAGTCTCTCTCCTCCTCCCTCCCTTCCACTCTCTAAAACTCAATGGAAATATCCTCCAGTTATAATTAACAACAACAACAAAAAAGAATAAACTGACAGATTTGTCTTAAGTGAGACTCATTGGGGCTGACCTAGAACTTGTTCTGGGGTGGGCAAACTGCCATAGTCTTTTATCTCATTGACCTTTATTATCATCTTTATTAAGAGTAATGGGACTTGGGAGTGGGGGACCCTTACTTGCTGCTGTGAAATGTTTGTGGCACCTTGTGGAGTCCACGTAGTATGTGACTCTGAGTAGTGGCACCAGGAGCGGAGGCTGAAAGGAGAAGTAATATCAATTAGAGGCACAGCATACAGGGCTTGGCGACTGGTGACTCCGCTGAAAATCTCAGCTGCAGTTCACAGTAGTGAAGCCTCAGTCTGCTCATCTGTAAAATGGGCATAGTCCAATGTCCAGGGAATTTTGGAAGGTTAAAATATACTATACACAGAAAGCACGTGGCGTGTATTATCACTGTAAAAAGTAGCAAGGCAGATGGATTTTAGACTTCATGATGGCAAGGGCTGGATTTGTTGTGGTCACCACTCTGGCCCTGTGTTTGGCACCTACAGGGGCTGAGTACATAATTGTGCGATGCTGCCATGCACCTCAGGTTTACAACACACTCTCAATATTGCCTCTCCATTTGCTTATTTTTCCTTAGTTTAATAGAGTATGAAAATACTGGTGGACCAGCTACCTATGTCAAGAATTAGAATGATGGTCCTCAGAGTGGCATCCCTAAACCCACAGAGTCAGTGTCACCTCTGCTAGGGCAAACTTCTCACACTTGGGCATGCTTCAGCATCACTTTTTAAACGCAGGTGGCTGGGCCTCACCTCCAGAGTATATGATTCAGCAGGGTTGAGAGGGAGCCTGAAAATTTGCATTTCTAGCAACTTCCTAGGTGGTTCTGATGCAACTGATCTGGAGAGCACACTTTGAGAAACCCTGAGTTAGAACATGACCAATAATTTCCACCTGTAATTTCTGACCCTGCCTTTTCCTCATCCCTCACCCCCATGGCACTCTCCCAAAGGTATTTACTCTCCCTTGGATTGTGTAGGTCTTATTCCCTCGTTCCCTTCCTTCTTTCCATCCTTTCCTTTCCTTCCTCCTTCCTTCCAAGTTTCATCGTATGTGCCTTATTACTTAACTTGCTTGGTTTCTGAGCTTTTGGCTTTCTGGAACTTGTACTTGCTTCTTCCACTCAACAGCATGTTTCTAAGATTCGTCTCTCTTGTTGAGTGTAGCTGTAGGTCATTTATTTTTCTTGTATAATATTGCACTTTGTGATGATACAACAATTTGTCCATTTTCCTGGATGGTGGACATTTGGGATGTATCCAGATTTTTTTATTCTATTTTTTGCTATTATGAACAGTGCTGCTGTGATGAATAAATAATTTTTGAATGAATGGATTCAAGGTGTTAATTTTAGTCTGTGTACTTCAGTTAGAATCAGCTGAGATTCATCAGCATTTATGGAACACCAGCCATCTGACAGGCACTGGCAAAGGCATTTCACATTCTATTCATCATGCTCTCTAAGGGCTAGGTCAGCAGACAACCCTCTTTCCTGCTTGTTTTCTGAAAGTCAACCTGTGGTTTAGGTCTGTTGGTTTGTAGAGCCTGGCCGAGTCAAGAGCATGGACTCTGGAGCCAGGTGGCTGGGGTTCAAATCTCAACTCTTCTAGTTAACTAGTTCTGTTAACAAGTCACTTAAGTGTTCTATGTCTCAGTTTCCCAGTCTTTCTGATGGGAATTTTAATAGCGCCTATCTTGGAAGATTAAATTAGTCAATACACATTATTCTTAGAATAGTGCCTTGAACTTAGTAAGCATCATATGTGTTTGTAGATGGATGGATGGGTGAGGAAGGAAGGAAGATGGATAGATGGATAGGATGGATGGATGGAAGGAAGGATGGAGGGATGAGAGGTAGGATGGATGAGTGGACTTATTATGTTGGCCATATTTGGGTCGCTCTGACTTAATGCTTGGCATGGTGTGTGGCACACAGTAGGTACTACTAAGTATTAGTTATTATTAAAGTATTAGTTATTATTCTGCCTTTTCTTGCCATGGTTCTCAACTCCTTTGATCTCTCTTATTCTTTGGCATGTATCTTATTAACCCATTATCCTGGCTGATCAACTCAACCATCATTGGTCCAAGGTATAAGCTAAGGGGAAAGAAATCACAAGGTCCCGGTGATTGTTGATATAGAATGCCATGATGCCAAGGCCCAAGCAGGATTTTCCCCCTCTCTCAGCAATCCTTTTCTTATTTTCTTTCTATTTTAAATCATCATCTGAGGATGTTTTTTCATTTATCTTCAGATGGAGTGGGAGGGAGAGAGCGACACACACACACACACACACACACACACACACACACACATCAATGTAAGAGAAATACATTGATTGGTGCCTCCCGCACGATCCTGACCCAGGCAGGGGACTGAGCTGCAACCAAGCTACATGCCCTTGACCAGAATCAAACCCGCAACTCTTTGGTCCATGGGCCGATGCTCTAACCAAATTGGCTAGCAATCCTTTCTTATGTTCCTAAGCATTTTCCTCTTCCATTCCCTATACACCCTTGACAGATTCTTTCCAATGCCAGAGTCCCTCCAATCAGCTCTCCTTCCTCCCTAGCCTTGCTTTAAGAGTGCTGTTGTTGAAGAAATCAACTACTTCAACCAGTGAGAATAGGTCAGCTTCCATGAGGGTCTTACAAGGACTTGGAGCATGTGGGTGTTGCATGAATTGTATCAGCCAAAGACGTTTATGGACTTGAATTACCTTTGGAAGAGTTGTTAGAGTGCAAATTTTCAACAGTTTAGCTTATTCCTAATCACAGTGCAGTGTTTTACGTTATGGATCATGGATGGATGTTTGCAGAGGAGAGGGGCACATGCAGTTAGTGTTGGATAAGTGGATGGATGGATGGATGGATCTATGGTGGGTGGACAAATGGATGGAGGAAAGGAAGGGAAGAAGGAAAGGAAAGATGGATGATGTTGGATGGATGGATGATTGGGTAGGTTGGATAGGTGGATGGATTATAGGCAGGTGGATAAAGAAGTTGGTGGATTACTGGATGGGTAGTGTACAGATGGATGGGTGATGAAAGAAGGAAAGGTTAGATGGATATATGACAATTTTGGATATATGGGTGGATGAGTAAATGGGCAGATGGCTGGACTGGATTGAAGGATAAAAAGATGGATGGGTGGATGTCCATGTTTGGTCTTTCTAATATTTGGTGTTCTTATTGGTTTGGGAATGACTAAGTTCCTCTACTTACCATCCTAGTTGGACCTTTCCTAGAATTGAGTGAATTTTGCATGCTTTTTGTGAAAATATGATTGTATACTTATGTCTCACCTCTCTAATTAGAAAGCTCCTGGGGGTAGGGAGCAGTAACTTACACTTCCTCACATCTCCTAACCGTTCCTGCACTATATCGTGCATAAATGTTTGTTAATTGAGTAATGATGAGACAAATAGTGTTGTTGACCAAGATTATTCAATTTCTGGAAACACTTGATTTTGTTTATTTTAGCATGAGTCTGAAAGTGGAATTTCTTGGATTGTGCTCTGTTGGTGAATGGTGGTAGGCTAGAGGGATAGCCTAACCTCTTCTGAGCAGGTTAGAGATATGACCCAGAGACTGCAGATCAGCTGTACCAGGGCCTTACATGACCCCATGTGGTCTGATCCTTGTTTTGTCTTTGACCTCATCGCTTCCATTCTCTACCTCTTATGCTGTGTCTCCGCCCCACTGGCCCTTTTTGCATTTGTGTTGGCTGTTCCCTCTGCCTGCATCATAGTTCCCCTAGGTCTCCCCATTACTGACTCCTCTTCATTTAGGTCTCATTCCGAAAGCTGCCTCCTCCAAGAAGCCTGTCCTCTTCATTTTTTGAATACTTAAAATACAGTGAAGAATATAAAATACATATATACTCTCCTATCCAAAGAGAATCCCTGGAGACATTGTAATATATTTTATTCCATACATTTTTATGGATGTAAGCTTTTTTGAACACATTTTCATGCCACTAGATAGCCTTGGAAGCATCAAGGTTGCCATGTATGGTTACGCAGGCTGTACACTACAAAAGGGTATCACATCTCATATCATAGGCATCATAAAACTATTCATTTATTATTTAAATGTCCCAGTTGTAGAAACTTAAGTATCTTGTTCCAGAAAAATGAAGATATTATGACAATTTTTGACAGCTGGACCTAACAACTTGAAAAAGGGGCATCTTATTGAAATTCACATAGTGGTGCCGTATGGGTTGGCAGCAACCCCGGAGAAGACTGTTGTTAATATCCGATGATATCCTACTTCATGGCTGCATTATACTTTGTGTAACCATCTCCAGTTGTTTGTATGTTTTGCTTGTAAACAGCAGTGCAACAAACATCTTTGTGCGTGCATCTCTGCCCAAGGTCCTGATTGTTTTCAGAATAAAATTCTGGTCTAGATATGGGACTCAAGTCTTGAAACTGTTTTGAGACCAGGTGACTCAAAACTCAGGAAGCTGAGGAGGAGTCTCAGGGGAAGAACAGTGGATTGGTTTTCAGTTCTTCCTGGGCTGTATGCACAGTAGTGCTTTCTAACTGTGGGTGATTGTGCCCCGTGGGGGACTTTTGGCAGTGTCTGGAGGCATTTTGAGTTGTCACGAATGTGGAGGGAGAGGTGATACTTGCATGTAGTGGGTAAAAGCCAGGGATGCTACTTGAGTGTCCTTAAAATGCACAGGAGAGCCCCCCCTTCCACCCCAGTAAAGAATTATCCACCCCAAGATGTCAATAATGCCAAGATTGAGAAATCCTGATGTAAAAGATGTCATGGATTTCTTAGAGGGGAGTGGGTGGATTTAAGGTTTGAGGGTGACTAAATTTAATTTACAGTTTCTCTTCCTTGCTGGGTGTTGAAGCCAGTTTTCTGTGAACTTTAGATCCCACATGATCAGCAACAGGCTTGCTACCAACAGATTCGTTGATGTAAATATAGACAAGTATATAGAAGGAAATCTCACCCGGAGTTGGAAAAGGTTGGCATGAAAGCTGCTGTGGCCTCTGTTTCTCCTTCCTTCTCCTTCTGGTGCCCAGTTTTTAAATCGTGTCTCACTTTCTCTGGGCTCCTGGCGGTGCTGCTGGTGTAGACTGTGGTTTTCTGCTCCCTAGTCCTCATAGTAGGGCTGGCCTTGGGCACCTACAGGACACAGACCCCTGGGGCAGATGAGCCTAGAGATGTGAGGGGCAAAGGAGTACATTCAATGTTCATTCATAAATGTTTATTGAGCACCTACCATGTGCCAGGCGAGGTGGGGGTTAGATGAGGGCGGAAAGGCGACAAGGGTAGATTTTGTGCAGAGCTTTTTTGACTATGGTAAGGACTTTTACTCCAAAGGAATCCTCCCCCCACCCCGCCCGGCATACCTATACGTTTTGTTTTCCATAATAAAAATAGGGTCATTGCCCTGGCCGGTTTGGCTCAGCGGTTGGAGCGTCGGCCTGCGGTCCAGAGAGACCCGGGTTCGGTTCCCGCTAAGGGCACGTACCTCGGTTGCAGTTTGTCCCTGGCCCTGGTTGGTCGTGTGGGTGGCAGCCACTCGATGTGTCCCTTTCACATCGATGTTTCTCTCTCTCTCTCTTCCTCTCTCTCCCTCCCGCTCTATCTGTACAAAAAATGGAAAAATGTCCTCGGTTGAGGATTAAAAAAATAAATAAATAAATAAAAATAGGGTCATTTTGGGTGCTGATTTTCCACCAATGTAAGCCACGCTGCAGTGACCCCACCCTACCCAGAGATGATGTTTTTTGCACATGTCTGTGACTATTTCCTTAGGATAGAGCCCTGGAAATGGCATAGCTGGGTCATGTATCAGGCTTAGGGCCAGGTCACAAGGAACAGTAAGTCTGTGTGCTCCAGGATCCCCTTTCCCTGATTCTGGGGCCCAACTGGGTTGCCCTTGATTTAACATCCTGACTATGTGAGCCTTTTTCAGGCTGTCTGCATCTTCTTCATAATCTCCTGGTCACACCCCTTGCTCAGTTTTCTCTAAGGACATTCTGCACAGAATTCTTTAGAGATGGAGTTGCACCGGGTTCTGTAGACACTGAGGTTCTGTGGCTCTGTGTTGGATTTCATGCAGTCTAGTGTAGTGGTTAATAGGGAGAGCTGTAGCCCTGGCTGGTCTGGCTCAGTATTTAGAGCATTGGCTCTTGGATCAAAGGGTCAGAGGTTTGATTCCTGGTCAAGGGCACATACCTCAGTTTTGGGTTCCATCATTGGCCCCAGTTGGGGTTGTGTGGGAGGCAACCACATGATGTGTCTCTCTGTCTTTCTGTCTCTCCCTCCCTCCCACTCTATCTAAAAATAAATCAATGGAAAAATATCCTGGACTGAGGATTAAAAAAAGAGGGAGGGCTGTAGAAGCAGGCCCCTTGGGTTCAAATCCTCACTCTGCATATTTCCAACTGCACCATCCTGGAAAAGTCACTTACCCTCCTGGCCTCAGTTTCCTCATCTTTAAAATGGGTATAACACTAGTGCCTCCTTTGTGGGGTTGTTCTATGGCTCAAGCAGTACTCAGAACAGTGCCTGGCAACCAGTATATGTTGAACAAGAGCCCCCCATTATTGTTTTGGGCCAGGCATTAACTTCCTCTCTCCTCAATGCAGTGGTGTGTGTGTGTTTCTGTGGGCCTCTTGTTGGTGCTGAAATCCCCTTTATTTTAGGGTGTCTTAGCTGTCATGTGATCTCAAGTGAGCTCTCTCAGCCTAAGTGCCAGCTACAGCTCTTCTAACTGATTAAACAGGATTCCTCTCACCCCGAAACCTGATGGAAAGCAATTGGACCACTTCCACGTTCACGATGGTGCTTGGTTGCCACATGTGGATAGTGGGCACTGTACTAAGTACAGATCTAGAACATTGCATCATTGTAGAAGTTCTAGGTAGTTCCAGCATCAGCGTCTCCTGGGAGCTTGTTGGGAATGCAGAGTCTCACCCCCCAACCTTGCTGGGTCCTAATCTGGATCTCAGCTAGATCCCCGTGTTGATTTTGGCTGCACTTGGAATCACCTGGTAGCTTGAAAACTGCTGATGACCCCACCCCCAAAGATGCCGGTGATGTTACTGGACAGGGACACAGAGGGGGTCTGTCTCAGGCAGGCTGGTAGTGTGTGGATTCTTGACTTCATGCAGGAAAGATTTCACATGAGTCCAGGTGATTTTGAGAGTACGTTTACTGAAGCTGGGGACAGTGAGACAAAGGAAGGAATTAGGGTGGAAGAGGCAACAAGAGAGCCTAGGCAGGGCTGCTTTGGCTCCCTAGAAACGGTATAGGAAAGAAATGAGCCAAACCGTGGCTGGTTTGGCTCAGCGGTAGAGCGCCGGCCTGTGGACCAATGAGTCACAGGTTTGATTCCAATTAAGGGCACGTACCTCAGTTTTGGTTAGTCCCTGGCCCTGGTCAGGTTGTGCGGGAGGCAGCCAGTTGATATGTCCCTTTCACATTGATGTTTCTCTCTCTCTCCCCTACCCCTCCCTCCCACTCTATCTGATGATAAAGAGAAAAATGTCCTCAGGTGAGGATTTAAAAAAAAAGAAATGAGCCATGGGAGTGGGTGGGCTGCTATAAGCTCATTGGAAAGTCAGAGAAAAAAGGGGGCCTTGGAGACAGATTCTGGGGATAAGCCAGGACAAGCTGCCGCTGCCTGCTGCTTCCCTGGTTGCAAGTCTTATGGAGAGGAGACCCTTAGAGTTCAGGAGAAACAAAGCAGAACATTCGTGCCTGAGAAAAGGCATGGGCGTGCTCCAGAGAGAGCCCGCGCTGGTTCTTTGTCTTGAGAGTTTTTATCTTTCTTCTGCAGGGGAAATCCTAGGGGAGGGTCTTAACAGAATATTCATTCATTTTTCAGGTGTGTCCTTCAATATGTTGATTTTCAAAATGAGCTTATAGGAGAGTTCGGGATTATTCTCTGATCAGTTTCACTGGTTTACTTTTATCTTGGGTCTGTCTGGCTTTAGTCGGGTTTTTGTTCTTTGTTCCCCTGACTTCATCTGTCCTTGGGTTTGGTGGCACAAATGGCATTGGGTTTCTGTTCTCTATCTCCCTGACCAGGGTGATTTAAGCTATTCTCTGGTTTGGGAGGAGAGGTATAAACCATATGTTCTCAAGTGTCCTTGGTTAGGGACGATAAGGCCTTACAATTCACTAGCTGTCTGTAAGTTGTTCAGATTGCTTGACCTTTATTTTGTCTGTTTCCCCGTTCCACTTGGCCAGGACTTTTCCTAGCTTCTTACTATCCTGCCTCAGTGGGATTGGTCCAGGGCTGCCCCTGGGCTAGGGAGTTTTGAAAATGCCCCAGGTGATTCTACAGTTCTACTAGGATTGGCAGAAAGCCCACTGGGTGGTTAAGAATATTGGAAGGCAGGAAGACTGGAGTTGGAGCTGTGCAACCTTGGGTAAGCCACTTACCCTCTCTGAGCTGCAAGTTCTCTATAAAACCAGGGACTTGTCTCATTCCAAGACATTTCTATCACCCCAAAGGAGACCCCATCCCCATTAGCAGTCAGTCCTTGGTCTCCTTCCTTCTTCAGTTCCTGGCAACTGCTAGTTTGTGTTCTGTCCTCATGGATTTACCTATTCTGATTTTGGAGTTTTTGATGTCTCCTCCCCCAGCAGAGGACCCCTCACATCCAAGTGAAACTGTGAGAAAACTCAGCTCTCATTTTTTCTGGGTCTTCCTTCCCTGGCACGGGGGCTGCCCCCACCTGTGTCCCCTCCCAGCACCTGGTGGCCGTGGTTAATCCCAGCAGCACAGCAGGCCCATGTTCTGCTCTCCTGGGGCCTCCACAAATGAGAGGTTTCATCTCAGCTGGGTTTCTCCCAGTTAAATATTTAATAAACAAGATCTACAACTTGTGATGCTGGGAGTGTTTGATATTGAAATTAATGAGGGGAAGAGAGTCGCAGGTGGCCCACAGATCCAGGCCTGAGCCTGGCCGGGGGTGTCCTGGTGGCGCAGACCTGGGTAGGCGTCTGGGCCACCAGTGTTTGGTAAGCAGTGGGCCACACCACCCCTGTGTGGCTGTGCTTCTCTTTCTTTAGCGCTGTGCCTGGCACAGAGGAACCACTTGATAAATATGTGTTAAAAGAAAGAGAGGGAGCCCTGGCCGGTTTTGCTCAGCGCTTAGAGCATCGGCCTGCGGTCCAGAGAGACCCGGGTTCGGTTTCCGCTAAGGGCGCGTACCTCGGTTGATCCCCAGCCCTGGTTGGGTCGTGCGGGTGGCTGCTACTCGATGTGTCCCTTTCACATCAATGTTTCTTTCTCTCTCTTCCTCTCTCTCCCTCCCACTCTATCTGAACAAGAAATGCAAAAAAAAAAAAAAAAAAAAGAGGGAGGGAGAGAGAGAAAGGAAAGGTGGAGGAGAAAAGAGGAAGAGAGACGAGGAGGAAGAAAAATGGAGACAGAGATGGGGGAAAAGAGAGGGAGGGAGAAGAAAAGGAGAGATGAGAAACAGAAGAGGGAAGAGCTGGAGAGGGCAAGGAAAGCGATCATGAAAGAGAGAGAAAGATGGAAAGATGGAGGGGGTCAAAAGAGGTAGAGAGAGAGATTGGAGGAAGAGAGGGAGAGGAAGGGAAAGCTGGAAAATACAGAAGGAGAAACAGAGAAGACAGACAATATTGTGTCTTGTGTCTTTTCCCCTCCCCGTTACCCTTAACAGCTATTTTTTCCCCTTTCTCTGGTCTCCCAGTTCTCATTTCCTCCCCTGGCCTGCTCGCCAGCTCCTCATCCCTTTTCATTTCCTGTGTCTGTTATCTTTTCATTTTCTGTCGGAGTGTTTGCGCCTTCTCTCTTCTCTTCATAAACTGTCCCTTGGTGTGTGTCTTATATTTTGTCCCTGGCTGACTGTGTGCATGTGCGCGCGAGAGAGAAGAGTGTAGGAACATAGGTGATCCTTTTAAAGACCAACCATGAAGTGAACATCTGTTGTACCCAGGTCAAGAGCCGGAATGCTGCCATCTCCCCTGATTCTCCCATATACCCTCCCCCTTCCCTGATGAACCACTATTGAGGATTTCATGGGAGTCATCCTCTTGCTTTTCTTTGTGGTTTTACCACCTAGGCACGCCTCCCTAAGCCGTATAGTTAAATGTTTCGTGGTTTTGAATTTTATATAAATAAAATTATGTGATATGAATTGTTTGTATTTTGTTTCATTGGCTCACAGTTATGTTATTGTGGTCACTGTGGCTCCCTCATGGTCATATTTGTTCACTGATGATGAATATATGAATTTGTTCCCTTTTGGTCGCCGAAAATAAGCAGTGTTGCTAGTTGTTTATGAATTTCGCTACCTGGGTGCTGGAGTCTCTCAAGGGTAAATGCTTGGATGCAGGATCACTGGATATTAAAATTAGTGCATTTTCAATGTGACTGAATACTGCCAAAGTGTTTTCCAAAGTGTTTGTGCTCATTTATACTCCTGCCATCAGGCTCTGCACCCTCATCAACACTTGGTATTGTCAGACTTAACTACAGCCTGTCTAGTGGGTTTTTAGTTTGTGGCGATTTTAGTTTGTGCTACCCAATTAAAAAAATAGATGAATGTATTTTAATGTGTTTATTAGCTACTCAGGTTTCTTTTGTTGTGAAGTGCCTCTTCATGCCCTGCTTACTTTTTGGGGTGTTGCTTGGGTTTTTGTGTGTTTTTTTCATATTGATCTGTAGGCGATCCTTTTGTTTTGTGGAAACTGGTCCTTCATCATTATATGCTGTGCAATATCTTGTCTTGGCTTGCCTTTGATTTCTTTTTTATGACATCTTGTGATCAATAGCAGTTCTTAATTTTAATGTGATTGCATTTAGAAATCTTTTCCTTCACAGTTTGTGGCTTTTGTATTTTATTTAAGAAAGCCTTTCTACCCTGAGGTCATAGAGGTATTCTGTACTATTTCTAAAAGTTTTACAACTTTGCTCACTGTATGGCTTTAATCAGCTTGGAATTTATTTTTATACATGGTGTGAGGTAGGGGGTCTGATTTCCTTTTTATTCCATAAGCATTGTCCCAGCACCATTTATTTAAAAATCCATCCTTGCCTCAATGATCTACGAGACAACCTCTGTGACTGTTTAACTCTTTCCTCCTTTGGTCTGGTCTGTTTTTGTATTCTGCCTGTCAAGCCACAAATATTTACAGAGTATTTTTGACAACATATACTAGGCACTGAGTTACAGTGATGAACATGACAGATGCAATCGGTGCTTTCATGGAGCTTACAGTCTGGCAAGGGGGACAGATAAATTGTTATGGCTAGTTAATTTACAATTAGAAATGCTATAAGGCCTTAGGAGGGACAAGCCCAGTGTGCTCTGAGAGGAGCAACCTCTCTGAAGAAGTGATAAATAGTTTTTAGTGGAACTCTACTATAGTAGGGTAGGAGTAATGGGAAAGATGTACTGACCAGAGGGAACAGCATGTGCAAAGGTCCTGTGACGGATGCTTAGGAATTTGGTATTTATTCTAAAGGCACTGAAGCAGCAATACAATGAGATTGTCTGTGAACATCTCTACTGGCTGCTGTGTGGAGAATGGATTGAATGGGGACAAGAATATCAGTCATGAGTCCAGTGAGGAAATAATTGTTAGTCCTTCAAGGACTACATTCCTTGGACTAGGATGGTGGCTGTGGAGATGGAAATCATTGGTCATATTGAAAGATATTTTGAGCTGGCGTGATTTTCCCCCCTCCCTCTTTGTTCTCTCTACTTCTGTTCCTCTTTTGGTTGAGTTTTCTGAGTGAGGAAAGCAGTTGGTGATTCTTCCAAGTGTATGTGCTCTAGAGGACCCCATAGTCTTTGGAATTCTAGCCAAGAGAGACCCTGGCCCCCAGGGATTTCTGGAATCAGTGCAACAATGGCAGTTTATTAATAACAGTAACAAGTTGATAACCTTCCCTCCAAAATTCCTTGTAGCCATTACCTTGCTTGTTACCCCAACTGATGCTGTGAGATAGGTTGGGGAGAGGGACAAGGATTTTTATCTCAGTTTTATTATATAATGGGGTGGGTCGATTGATTGGCACTCTTGAGATCACACAAAAGATGTTGGTTTGGGGATTGGAGTCCAGTTCCTTGACTTCTGGGATTGGAATCAATCCCCTTTATGCAAAGTCACACACCAACTCCCCAGATATACTCTTTTTGCAAATCATTTCCCACTGGGAGCTCCCAAATAACTTACAGGATCTCAGTTTCCTTGACTATAAAGTGGGAATTAAAATAAAATTGCGACCTCCAAACTTGTGATTGACGCACAGGCAGTGAGGACTCATTACATTTACCTCTGTGAGTTCATTAGTGCCCCATGGTTACAAGGGGTGGGAACTCAAAGGAGCATAAGCAAGAAGAAAGGAGTTACTGGCTCCTGGGAGGGAGAGTCCAGGGAGTGATAGGCTTCTGGCTTGTTCAGATCCAGGGATCACATTACATTATCAAACCTGTTTCCAGGCTCTGCGTTTTGAAGTTGGCTCTGTTCTCCATGTAAATGTGACATGACATTTGGTCCTCCCTAGATCACTTCCAATGTGATTCTCTTCCCCAGCCACCTTTCCTGCATTCTCAGCAAATGGTTTATTGCTTTTGATTGGCTCAGCTGGGGTCATGTGCTCATGCCTGAGCCAATCACTGCAGGGAAATGGGAAGTGTGGAAAGGGTGATTGGCTTAGGCTTGATTCATAAGATTGGTCTCTGGTGTTGGGGGTGGAGCCAACTTCATGGAACAGGGAGGAGAGATCCCTTTAAAGGTGTATTAGAGTGTGCTAGCTGCTGTAACAGAAGTCGTTAACCTTACTTCTACCAGCATTTTGTTGACCAGAATTTCATTCAGGGGTGTATCAGTGAGGGTCTCAGTAGGAAACCAAAGACACACATCAAGAATTGAATTCAGAGATGTGAGCAGTTATTAAAACAGAAGAAGAGACTAAGGGACAGAGAGAGAGAGATAGAGATAAAAATAACTGATTGGCTGAAGCTGCAACTTGAGGAAGCTGGCAGAATAAATGCCTGAGTCATGCCCTCCCCCATTTCCTGCCAGGGTTCCCCATTGTTTTAAATCCAAGTGGAAGCTAGAGGGTAGGTTGCTCAATGAGGCCGTCCACACAGCTTAGCCTCCCTGGGCATAACGAGGTAGAGAAGGAAGGAGAGTGGACTCTGGATCACAGAAGACAGCCAGTAGCTGTGGCCCACATAACTAGGGGAGATTGGAACATTAGTCTATGTGTGCATCCAGGAGGAGGAGGTTTGGTGGACACATCATACTACCTTTTCCACAAGGACAAGTCAGGTTCCCAGGTGACAAAAAAGTAGTCTACTTTGCTGCTGTTATTATTTTTGGTGGTGGTGATTGTTGGATCTCTCTCCATGCTAGTACTTCCTCTCTTCTTTTCCATCTCTCACTCTGCTTAGAGAGCTGGTGGTGGGAATCTCAGCAGGTAGTCTGTGCCTCTGGAAAGGCCCTTGGTTTAACCTGGGGTTGAGGATGAGTAAGCTTCCTGCCTGAAGCAAGCAACCATCTTGCTGAAGGTGAAACCTAGGAGAGACCGCTCAGGCTGAGCCTAGGGAGGTGGATTGGGTCCAGGGGCAGGAAGCTCCACTCTCCCTGCACTTTTCACCTGCCCCACTCTCTTTGGAGCCTGTCTTGGCAGCAGGAAGTAGGGTGCACAAGTGAAATTGTAGCCCAGAAATGTTAACAATGGCTTGTGCCCACCCACCCCAATCTGCTACAGCTGTCTGAACAATGGATCCCAATCTCCACTCCCCTCTGGGGTCAGCCCAGCATCTGTAACAATGACCTGTCCCCTCCCAGCCTCGCCTACTTCTTTGAACTCCTGCAAGGTACTGTGAGGATAGACCATTACTGTCTTGGCTTCCTCCATTCAAGTTTAACTGGCTTTCCCTCCCCTCCATGGAGAGCAGAAGAGCAGCTCCTCATTGCTTCTGACAGCGGACCAGCCGGGTCCCTGCCTTCCCACCACTGCAAGGTCCGGGACAACAAGGAGAGAGGGGGACAGACCCAAGTCCCCCAGAGCCATGTGCTGGCTCCATCTCTCATGAGCTCCATGGTTCTTGGTTTTCATCAATCTTTTCCAAACTTTGCCAGATCCCTGCATCCCTCAGTGATGGCTGTGAAGGTTCAAATCCTGGCTCTACCACAAAGCCTTGACCACATGGGCAAGTGACTTCAACTCCCTGTGCCTCAGTTTCCTCAGCTGTCAAATTAGGACAATCATAGTAATAAGAGTTCTGGATAACATGGCAAGTACCTCACTTGCATCAATTAAGTTCACTCTGTCAACCCCCTCAGGGGTAGGTGCCATGGTCATCATCCCGTGTGACAGAGAAAACCAGGGCAGAAAAGCTCAGTAGCTTGTCTGAGGTTTCACAGTCCACCAATGACAAAGGTGGGATTTGAATCCAGGCTGTCTGGCTCCAGAGTCTGTGTTTTTAATTAGTAATAATATAATTCAATGAGCTGTTGAACACACGCAATGTAACAACACAGGCAAAAAGCTTTGTCCAGTGCCCACCACATAAACACTCAGTATAGATGTTATAATAGTAGTTATTGTACTGGCTGGTTTTGCTCAGTGGTTAGAGCATTGGCCCATGGACCAAAGGGTCGTGGGTTCAATTCCCCATCAAGGGCACATACCTGGGTTGCAGTCTCAGTCCCCAGCAACCAGTTGATGTGTCTCTCTTGCATTGATGTCTCTCTCTCTCTCTCTCTCTCTCTCTCTCTCTCTCTCTCTGTCTCCCTCCCCTTTTCCCTCCCTTCCAGTCTCTAGAAGGCAATGGGAAAATATCCTCGGGTGCGGATTAACAACAACAAAAAAGTAGTTATTACATAATTTTATATTATATAGTTATATATTACTATAGACTTAATATATTCATATGTAGTTGTATGTTAGTGTTATAGTTTAGCGGTCAGCAAACTTCCTGCAGAGGACTAGACAGTAAAGCTCTGAAGCTCTGTGGGCCACGTGGTCTCTGTCAGGGCCACTCAGTTCTGCCATTGTAGCAAAGGCCCCCACAGACACTATGTAAACAAATGGACATGGGCTGTTTTCCAATAAAACTTTATTTTATATTTTTAAATCCTCACCAATGGATATTTTCCCACTTATTTTCAGAGTGGAAGGCAGGGAGGGAGAGAAACATCAACACGAGAGACACATCGACTGGTTGCCTCCCGCACGACCCTGACCAGGGCCAGGGACTGAACCACACCTGAGGCATGTGCCCTTGACTGGAATCGAACCCACGACTCTTTGGTCCATGGCTGACGCTCTCACCACTGAGCAAAACTGGCCAGGACCCAATAAAACTTTATTTACAAAAACATGCCATGAGCCTGATGTAGTATGTGTTATTATACATATCAACATTTTTTTTCTGTGTTACTCTGTTTATATCCGCCCCCCCCCCACCTTTTTGTTTTAATGAGGCGGGCCTTTTTCTCCTTTGCTCCTGTCTTTGGAAACCATGTCAGAACCCTGGGATCTGTGGGCTCACCTAACACAAGCTTAAGACATGGGAGTGATGGTGGTGGGCCTCTGAGCACAGGCGTCTCTCTTCTCTTTTTCCTCCCTCTTTTCCCAAGTTACAGGTCATCATTTTCCTGGCCCATTGCTGATTTTCTCTGCCTCAGTGCCTACCTCAGGACCTTTGCAATAACTTTCCATCTGCCTGGATCCTCCTTCATGTAGGTCATCTTGTGGCTCTTCCTTCACTTCCTCCAGGTCTTTGGTCACAGGCCACCGTCTCTGCATCACCCTATTTTAAATTGCACACCCAAAATTCCCCACCCCTCTCCTGCTTTATTTTTCCCTTTGGCACTCTCTTGTTGTCTCCCCACTTTACTGTGACCTCCACAAAGTAAACAGTTTTATTGGTTTCGTCCACCAATGTGGACTAGAACAGCTTAGAACAGCACCTGGCACATAGTAGGTGGTTAAGAAATGTGTGTTGAATGGTTGAGCTATGGCTTCATTCATTCTTATTGCTGATTAACATTTGCTTATCTAGTTACCTGTCAATAGGCATTTGGGTTTATTCTTGTTTTGCCAAAACGAATAAAGCCACTGTGAAATTCTTGTACCTTCCCTCAACTCCTCACCTGGTGAATCCTTATAAATCTTTTAGGTTTCTCATTAAATGGTACATCTTCAAAGAGCCTTTCCTCACCCAGCCCCCTTCTCCTGGTCTAAATTAGGCCTTTCCCCATCATTCCTCATAGCACTTATCACGTATAATTGTATCTTTATGTTTAGGGGTGCCAGTGGCATTCTGGCCGTAACTGTCTACTTCCAAAGTGAGAAATGGAAGAAAGAAAAAAAAAAACAACACAAATGTTTGTAAACAGCTTCAGGGAGTTGCTCACTTCTCGGGTTTCCAAGAACGGAGAGATGAGGATTTGTGCGGAGAGGGAAAATCAGGGGCTGCTTCTTGAAGGTGGTGGCTCTCGGTGCTTGATTCATCCATAGTCTGCAAACATGGGATGAAAACTATCCCAATGTCTCTGAGCTCACGGAACTCATGGTTGATGGTGAAGACGACAGGACTGACAAATCCTTGTTTTATGTTGCCATATGATGTCATACAATGGCAAATAATCATAAAACTGGCACAGAAACACTTTGGTATGGTGGCGTAGATCACACAGCCATTCGATTTCTCAGGGCATCTCGAACCATGTGGTCACTGTCAGAGCCAAATGTGAAGGCGGGTGAGATTTGGGGCAGGAGACAGCTGAGCCAGGTACGATGTCACCTACATGAGAGCTGAACTCTATCTGTTTGTCCTCTGTCATATCCCCAGCACTTAGAATGCTGCCTGACACATAGTAGGTACTCAGTTCATCCTTGCTGCTTGGATAATAATAAGGAGCAATCATGTGGTTGAGAACCTGGGCTGTGAGCTCAGAATGAGTTAACTACCCAGTACTAGGTGCATACCTCATAATGGATCTTAGTTTTCTGCCTCTATAAAATGGGCGGGAAATAGTCTGCCTCATACGGATGCATACAACAGTTCTTACTCTTGTGGGCTTATATTCTCTTTGGGAGAGACATATGATAATAACAAACAAAATAATAAGTTGCATAATACTTTAGATTATAAGAGCAATGGGGGGAAAGCAGCAAGAAAAGGGGGTAGGGGGTTCAGTTGCTATATTAGATAATGCCTCACTGAGGAGGTAGCATCTGAGCCAAGACTTGAAGGAGGTGAGGAGGAAGCCATGAGGATATCTGGGGGAAGAGGGAACAGTAGATGCAAAGGCCCTGAGGCAGGGTCATGCTTGGCCTGTTGGAGGAACAGTGAGGAGGCCATTGTGGCTGAAGGGAGTGAGGAAGGGGGAAAGGAGGAGGCGGTGAGGCAGGGAGATGGCAGGGCAAGGCCCTGTGGTCTAAAGAGGACCTAGGCTTTTGCTGTGTGCGAGGTGGGAGCCATGGCGTCTTCTGAGCAGGGAGGGATGTGCCTGGGCTCTGATGTTCATAGGCTCCTCTGGGCACTTTGCAGAAGGGGGGAGGTGCAGATTTTGGAGGATGAGAGCCGAGGCTGGGGATTAGGGTGGAGGTGACAGTACTGGTCCAGGCAAGTGGGGGCAGGACCAGACTGTTGGCTGTGAAGATAATGAGGAGTGGTTGGAGTGTGACAATAATTTCCAAAATTTTTATTGTGGCAAAGTACATATAACATTTACCATTTTGAGGTGTTCAATTCAGTGGCCTTTGCTACATTCACAATGTCATGTAAATATCACCTCTATTTAGTTTCACATTTCATCACCCCAAAATGAAACCCTATACCCCCTAGTAGTCCCTTTCTATTTCCCTCCCCCACTAGCCCCTGGAAACCACTATTCCGGATATAATTTGAAGGTTGACCAGTAGGCTTTCTGGACAGATAAGTGGAACTGGCTCAGTGAATTAACATGCAGAAAGCATGTGACACAAACACGTGGCACATAACAGGTGAAATGACAAAGGACTGAAATGGCAAAGATGTGTTGGCAGTGATAGTAAGCACTTTCTAGAAGCCTCGTTCTAATGCTAAACTGGCCTACCCATCTATTTGGAAGTCCCGCCGCAGCAGAGCCAGGACCTCTCACACTTCTGGTCTGGCCTGGGAAGGCATGGAGAGGACTAGTCAGAAAGGCCAAGCCAGCACCATTCATTCCGGAACACACGATCCAGCTCCAGTCCAGATTTCCCAGAACCGTGCAGGACAACATCCAGGGAGGAACAGTGCTGCTGATGGGAGTTCTGGCAGGCCCTGACCGCAGCTTCCTGGGACTGCTGTTAAAACAACTAGCATCTGTCGGACCTTCATCTGAGGCGAGATAGTGGCTTCCAGGGGGAGAGCAAGAAGCATGCAGGTTGTGCCTCTTTGTGGTTATGCCCCCACTTCTTATGTGGCTTCTCTCTGTTACTGTTGATCTCTCTCAAAGGAGTGTGAAACTCCCCACCCTTTTCCTAATGTATGTGATAAGTTTTGGTTTCTAAAGATGAGCCCTCTATGTATGCTCTGGTGTTAATTTTCTGGTTACTTCCATCTCCTCAATGTATTATTTTTCCTTGTTCCTTCTGCCTCCTATGCCTCCATTGATATTTCTCCTTATTGTAATCTAAATTTTATTCTCAACTCCTGCCATGTGCAGGGCAATAGAGCTAAAAGACTGTGGACCATATGGTACTGAGTTCTGATCCCACCTCTGCCACCTTTGAAATTTTTTGACTTGGGGCAAGTTTTGTTTTGTTTTTTTCAATCCTCACCTGAGGACATTTTTGCATTTATCTTCAGATAGAGTGGGAGGGAGAGAAGGAGGAAGAGAGAGAGAGAAACATCGATGTGAGAGAGACACATTGAGTGGCTGCCACCCACACGACCCCAACCGGGACCAAGGACAAACTGGTATGTGCCCTTAGCGGGAACCGAACCTGGGACTCTCTGGTCTGAGGGCCAATGCTCTAACCACTGAACAAAACCAGCCAGGGCGGGGCAAGTTTTTAAAATCTTTCTGAGTGGAAACCCTTCCCCTTGCTCAGCTAATATTTCTAGATCCTCTCTAGCCACACAGTAGAGTGTCTCTTTCCTACCTCCTTGAAGTTACCCACAACCTTGTGACATGCTTTAGCCAATGGAACGTGAGGGGAAGTAACACATGCACTTTGGGGCAGAAGCTCTAAGAGTTGGTTGTATTGTTCATTGGTTTTGTTTGTTTGTTTTGTTTTGTTTTGCCTGCCTCCACCATCGTGCATGCTTAGAGATGGAGCCTCCCTCAGACCAGGTGCTAGAGAAAAGACGGCATAGAGCAGAGTCCCATCTCACCTGCCATGGACACATAGCAGGAGGAAGGAGATGGATGTGTGGTGTATTCAGCCACTGAGATTGGGGGATATTTTGTTACTGCAGCAGGATGTAGAATATTGGGTTGTAACACCTCATGATCTGTGCATGGGGGCCACGTCTAAGCACAGTGTTCTCATGAGAGTTTTGTAGACTCACATGCATTTAAACACCTAGTTAGCAGATGCTACTTCCCTTCCACTTTCTTCCTATAGGACCTCTCATTTCTCTCCTTGGTTTTTAAAAAAATGTGGGAAAAAATTGTTTGACTTTTTCTTCGAAGAGATGAATGATTTCTAAAGGCCTGGGCATTGATTCTGTCTCCTTCAACCTCATTCTTTCTATAACCTTTTTCTCTTCTTCCCTGATCACTTAGCATCTGCTGAGGGGTGAAGGCATCTCTGTTTTAACTCAGATTTAACTCTTGCCATTGTCATCTTCTCTGTCCCACCCCCCCTTTGCCTTTCCACTCCTGCTCACCCCATCAGGGAGATTATACTCAGGTTCTAGAACCTGCAGTTTCTCTGTTGTCTTCAGTGTCTTGCTTACTTAGCCCCACCTGGAAATCAGCCATAGTAGCAAATTAACAAATAGCTCTGAAGTGCCTCAAGCTTGAAGACATTTACTTCTGCTCACCTAAGCAGGATCTTGAAGCAACTGTAAATATCCTACCCCCAACTGTAAATCTTTCTTGATCATTGTGAGAGATTCAGGCAGGGTCAGTGCAGACCCAAACTGAAGAAGATCTTGGCCAAGGCTCCTTGATGTTCTGGCCTCACTGGGTGTTGTCATATTGATTAAGCTCCTGGGATCTCTGCCAGCAGCCTCTAGGATTAAATCAATAGAGTTTGCAAAAAAAAAAAAAAAAAGCTTCTTTTGGAGGCACAAGGTGTTGATTTATTTTTTAATGATAAAGCCTCAAGGAGAATCTTCACAAATGGCAGGGCCAGCAGCGGAAAGGCCAGACAGACCCAATATTTGGGGATGTGCATGGGGAGCAAGAGAAGGCAGTTTCATTGGGGACCTGGGGATTTCTGGGAAATCTGTCTAACAGAGGTTGCCAGTGCAACAGCTGGGAAGAGAATGCGGAAGATACCGAAAGGACTGCAGCTGAGATGTGAAGAGAGGGGAAGTAGTTGTGGACTCATTCTCATTCAACAGCATTTATTGGGGTTCTGCTATGTACCAGGCTCTGGGGTGGGTGATGAGAATTAATGGTGAGCAGATTCTGTGATGTGTTCTTAGAAGAGAAAAGAAAGAAGGGGAGAAGTTCTTGTGAAGATGCCTGGCACTACTAGAAGCTAGGAGAAGCAAGAAAGAGATTTTGAAGGGAGCTTGGTCCTGTTGACACCTTAATTATGGGTTTCTGGCATATATAACTGAGAGAAAATAAATGTGTGTTGTTTCAAGCATCCAATTTGTTTGTGGTAATTCATTATGGCAGTCCTAGAAAATGAATACAAATGCTCCTGTGATATTTGAGATGCTTCAGAGAAGGCACAACAGGACGTAGTCATCACCAGAACCTCACTCTGTAGCAGGGAGAAGAAGGGAAGGAGAAATACCTGAATTCCTCCTTCTTCCCTCCAGTCCCCTGCTGGTGCTTCCCATTGGCCAAACCCACCTGGAAGGCAGGAGATGTGTGTGTGTGTGTGGGGGGAGGTTGAGTGGCAAAGCTCACACTGCCCTGCCTTTCCCAGGACACCAAGCGGAGTGATTCATGGATATTTTGGGGAAAAGGGCAGCAGGGGATGACAAAACACATCAGAATGCATGAGATCCCCTAGAAGGTGGATATAGCTAAAGAAGAGAAGATGACCTGGGATTGATCCCAGGGAAGACCTACGATTAGAGCTTTAGTAGAAGAGGAGAAAGAAAAGTGGTGACAAGAGAGATAGGAGGAGCCCAGCCAGTGTGGCTTAGTGGTTGAGCATCACCCCTTGCACCAAGAGGCCGCCAGTTTGATTCCCAGTCAGGACATACGCCCAGGTTGTGGGTCAAATCCCCAGCGGGGGGCATGCAGGAGGCAGCCAATCGATGTTCTCTCTCATCAATGTTTCTATATCTCTCTCCCTCTAAAAATCAATAAAGAAAAAAAAAATTTTTTTATCCTCACCCGAGGACATTTTCCCATTTTTTGTTCAGACAGAGTGGGAGGGAGAGAGAGAGAGGGGGAAACATCGACATGAAAGGGACACATCAAATGGCTGCCACCTGCATAACTAACTAGGGCCGGGGACAAACTGCATCCGAGGTATGCGCCCTTAGCGGGAACTGAACTTGGGTCTCTCTGGACCGCAGGCCGACGCTCTAACCACTGAGCCAAACTGGCCAGGGCAAGAAAAAAAAATTTTTATGAAGAGAGAGAAGAGGAAAACCCAAAAGGAGGACTTGGCCAAGTCATCTGTACAAAGAAAAATGGCCCAGGAATTTGGTAGCCTGGAGGTCTTTGGTGATTCTCCCTAGAAGAGTTTTGGTTGAGTGATGGGGCTAGAAGGCAGCCTGGAGGAATAGAACGTCTGGAGGTAAGGAAGTGGAGGTAACGTGTGTGGTTAACTCCTTTTTTATGGAAGGTAGTGAGACAGGAATTGGTGGCTGGAAGGAGATTTGGGGTCAGTGGTGGGGTGTCTAATGATGGGAGAATATTCATTTCTCTGAATTGGTCATTCCCAGCAGTGTACTGATATTCTGCTGTCTTCTCCCATCTAGGATGCTGGAATTCTTGAATGCCCATTTGAGGTTTAGGATCATGATTTTAACATCATCACGGCAGATTGCTCACATTCAGGAATGTTCCTCTGTACAGGCACCAGTTGGGATCATCAGGGATGGGCTTTTTCCAGGGCGGAAGGGGCAAGGGAGTGATATGCTAGCAACCTGTGTCAGGTTAACGAGGAAGGAAGTGAAGGCGGGAGCGGGTGCTGAGAAATGTAGTGTCCGATGGGATGGCTGTTGGTTTGCATTTAAGAGAGTTAGTGAGTGGGAGGAGGAGAGTGACAGTTAAAGAGAACAAGGCTGGAAAGGATATTTTGGAGGTGGCTGGTGTCATTTCTGAGTGTGCATGGCTGGAGTGGCTTGCAGTTGGCACTGGTCATTGATGAGGAAGTAGAGATGTCCTCCAATGATCAAGGAAGAAGGGATCAGCATGGACAATGGTTTCCCCATATGGAACTTGAAAGTCATAGAGAGTAACAGGCTTTACCAGGCTTTTATTTTCCTGGGGGCCTCAGCATTTTGACTGTTGGGACTGCCTTTGACTTTGGACTTTCCGCTGAGCCCAGCAGTGCTGGGAGGGACCTTCATGGACTTGCCTGGTTTGGGTGTGGAAGGACTTCTTGGCCTTACTACCTTTCTTGGGGACCTTTACCTTGGCTGTACCTAATGAGAGGGAGCCTTCTTCACCTTGTCTGGCATCTTAGGGATCTTTCTCACCTCACTTGGTTTGGGAAGGCTCTTCTTGGTCTCACTTGCTTTCTGGGAGCCCTTCACCTTGGCTTCACTGAGTGTCTTCAAGGCTAGCATAGCAGACACCTCTCTGGGCTGGATTATCTGTTTATTCTTTGGAACTAATTTGAAGCTGCTAGTGGCTCCATTGGCCTTGGCATTGATGGTTTTCAGAAAATTTCCAGGTTTGAATTTAAGCCAAGAGGTAGATGGCACGTGTAGAGAAGAGGAAATGGAGGATTTCACTGACCACTGCACAGGGGTGACAGTACAATAAGACAGGAGAAAGACTTCCCCAGTAGACGGAACATATCAGGGAACATGGTTGTAAATTGGATCAGGAGACAGAGACGTCATACCATGAGTATGTCCCCAGGGAACTTCACTGTCCTGGAAAAAAAAGAGACCCCAAGCATTTAAGATTTACCAACATCTTCTGCTCACAACTTGTTTTGATATTTTTTCCTTTTTCTTTTTCATTAAGGGAACTTTATTTTGCGTGCGTGTGTGTGTGTGTGTGTGTGATTTCCATGAGTCATGTTAATTCTTCCTTGTTTAAACTTTTTTTTTGTTACATATGTTTCTCCTTTTTCCCCTCATTGACTCCCTCCTCCCTATCCCCTCCCACCTCATCCCCAGCTTTGTTGTCTGTGTCCATCGGTTATGCATACATGCATATAAGTTCTGTCCTTGTTTAAACTTTTGATGCAAAGCAATTTACATTTTGATTTCATTTCAGAAGGAACACATACACACACTCACCTCACTTTTTAAAAATTGGAACATATAGCCCTGTGAATCCCCAGGGTTGATTTGGCAGTATCTATGAGAATGGCAAGTGTGTACACCCCTGACCCAGCAATTTCACATATTGGAATTTTATCCTGCAGGAAAAATCTTCACAAGTACACAAGGAGATTTGGTCAGATTATTTATCACAGTTTAGCTTGTAATAGAGACAAACTGGAAGCGTTTAGGAGAATATTAAATAAATGATGATGCATCCGCTCACAAGAATACTGCACAGCCTTTTCAAAGAGGGAGGTCCAATAAAAAATAAATAAAAGAGGGAGCTCCCATGTGCTCATATGCTCACTGTGGTGAGGGGCATAGTGACCTGCAGAAATGATGTATCATGCTCCCAGTTTTGTAAAGAGAAAATGTGATTTTGCATATTTGTTTCCATTTATTCAGTAGTAGTTATTGAGCACCTACTATGGGTTGGGCACTGCTCTAGTTGCTGGGGAAACAGCTGAGAACAAATCAGACAAATCCTTGTTCTAATGGGGCTGAGATTCCAGCGAGGAAGACGATTATCAATTAGATAAATAAATAAAACACCTAGTTTGCTTGATGTGAGAAGCTGCCAAAAACAAAAAACAAAACAGGGATGAAGATGTTGGCAGGGTTGAGATTTGAGATCTGGTAGCCAGGGAAGGTAATGTTTTAGTACAACCTGAAGGAGGCGAGGGAATGAGCCCTGCTCAAATCTGGGGGAAGAGGAACCGAGGGAGAGAGAGTAGCCAATGCAAAGAATGTGTGTTAGGAAAACTCCAGAAGACAGACACCAAACTGTGAGTGGTGGTTATCTCTGGGAAGTGGGGTGTGGTAAGGACTTTTAATGATGCATTATAAATTTTAAAAAATTAAAAACAGAAGAATACAATAAGTACGTATTTCTTTTATAACTAAAATAATTTGTGTTTTAAAAAGGGAATCTTAAGGGTTGTTCAGGTGGTGTTTCTCTTCATGGTGAGGGCCCAGAAGAATCAGCCAGAAAAGTCAGTGAGTAAAGTCATATAATGGGAATGCTGAGAATTAAGAGGAAATAAGGGAAGCAAAACCAACAGGGATTTTTTTTTAATTGAGGTGAGATTTATGTAACAGAATCTAACCGTTGTAAAGTGAACAGTTCAGTGGCATTTAGCACATTCACAGTGTTGTGCAGCCATCTCATCTATCTAGTTCCAAGAATTTCCACCACCCCCAAAGGAAACTCTATCCCCATTAAGCATTTGCTCCTGAATTCTCCTCTTCCTCCAGCTCCTGCAAGTACCAAACTGCATTCTGTTTCTGTAGATTTACCTATTCTAGATAGCCAAAGGATTGAAACAGTCCAAAAGCCCATCAGTGGGTGAGCTGATAAACAAATGATAGTCTGTTCATACAGTGGAATATTATTCAGCTATGAAAATGAATGAAGTATTGATACACACTACAACATGGATGAACCCCAAATACATAATGTTGAGTAAAAGAAGCCAGACACAAAAGGCTTGTATGATCCCATTTATATGGAACGTCCAATGGAGATTTTGCAACATTTATTCTGAGCGTGATATTCAGGGTTTGGACCACATATATGTTCATGGCATTCAGCTCTTAGAATTATATCAGGTTCAAGAGAAAGCCTAGTCAGCTATGGTGAGAATGGGTGCTGATGTCCTCCACTGAAGGGAAGGGACTGAGACTTATGTGGAGGAAGGAAGGAAGGAAGGAAGGAAGGAAGAAGGAAGGAAGGAAGGAAGGAAGGAAGGAAGGAAGGAAGGAAGGAAGGAAGGAGAAAGGAAGGAAGGAAGGAAGGAAGGAGAGAAAGAAAGAAAGAAAGAAAGAAAGAAATAAAGCTAATACTAGTAGCAGCAATTGTAATAAAACAGTAAAATAAGCATTGATTGTATGATCACAATGAGATGAACCCCCTCTTATGCTTTCCTAAGTTTACATTTTCTAATCATCATAGGAACCAGAGTAAACAATAACAAAACATTTATTGAGTATGTACTATATGCTGGGCCCTGTTTTAAGTATATTGTGTTTATCCACTCATGTCATGCTCACACAGCCCTGTGAAGCAAGTGCTACTTTCCCCATTTTAAATATGAGGAAACTGAGGCTAAGAGAATGAACCTCTTTTGCCCAAGGTCAAAACCATGTCTGATCCCCAAACCCTTTCAGTTACTCTCCTGTGTGATTTTTCATGCAGATATTTTCAGTTTTCTGAGCAGAAGCATGATCTAGCTGCCCTGGGTAGACTTCTCTTTACAGAACCAAAGTGTTGAAAGTCCTTGGATAATATTAAAAAACAAATGACACATCAAATTTATTTGGTGTCGGGTTTTTAATTTTCTCTTCATTTGATTTTCCTGCTGACATAATGAATCTTTTTTGGCCTCTATTCTGTATGTGAAACGTAGATCTTTACAAATGTCTCGGAGAGTGTTGGTACTTGATGGTGGGTTTGCTTGCCCTGCCCCAGGCTTGCCTGGCATCTGGATGGGAAATGAAACTTGTGCCTCTTGTCTCTGGCCGTGGTGCTGAAAACGTCCCAGGCAGCGCCAGAGTTGCCCTTGTTAGCATGTCGTCACTGCTGGCCATCTCTTACTGATGGGCTGGTGGAGAGCTCTTTTCTAGGCTTGATTTTTGTTTGTTACTGTGTATTGGAGAGTGTGAAGCCAGGTTTGGAAAACTGTAGGCCCTTTGGATTATTGGAAGTTGAAATATTTATTAATATGACCCACTTGGGATGGGCTTTTGAGGGTGTGGACTAGCGTTCGATGGTTGATCAGTATTACATTAAATTGTGGCAGTCAGTTGGTTAGGACTCAGGTGAAGTCTAGTCCACTTGGTCTCATCCCTATGATTAAGGCCTTAGGTGTACCCCAGCTTCGATTTTTAAATAAGGGCAAAACCATCCACCTTTTCTTTCTTTCTTTTTTAATCCTCACTGAAGGATATGTTTCATTGATTTTAGAGAGAGGGAGGGGGAAGCAATAGAGAGAAACTTCAGTTGGTTGCTTCCTGTGTACACTCCGACCAGGAATCAAACTCACAGTCTAGGTATGTGCCCTGACTGGGAATTGAACCCACAACCTTTTGGTCAATGGGACAATGCCTTAACCAACTGAGCCACTTGGCCAGGGCAAAAACCATCCATCTTTTAATAAGGTTAAGCTGCCAAGTGGTCTGGGAGCCACCAGCTTTAAAGTACAGATCTTGGAGTGAGCCCTAGCTCTTCCAGTACCTCCTATATGACCTTGGGCAATTCATTTAATCTCTCTGAGCCTTGATTTCCTTATCTGGAAAATGCAACAGAACCCACCTTGTAAAATTACTGCAAGGAATTAACTGAAACAATGAGTGTAAAGTGCTTAGAAGGTGTCTGCCCAAGGAAGCGCTCAAGAAACAGCAGCTGTAACTATGGTTGTTGTGTCTGTTAATGGCCCCATAATAGTTGATCATATTGCCAAATTAAATTGTGGCTTTTGTTTAGTGGAGCAAGGATTACGTTCTACACCCATACATCTAGAGCCCTGGTACCCTCCACTCTTTTCCTGGTATTTATGACGAGCACAGAACTAACATGAAAATAAGGTCTGTCTGGATTCTCCCCACAAGCTCAACTGCTTGGTTGATTTAGTGAAGTATCTGCTTCTTCATAAAACACCCATCAGGCAGCCCCCATAGTAGAGTCAAGACCTTGATGAGTTAACAAACCTGATTTGATTTTCATACTAACAACAGGAGATTGGAAATGAGATGGGGGTGGGGGCACCACAAAGAAAAGGATGAATTACTTAGATATTCTGCAAGGTCTTGCTAAGGGGCTGGAACCATCAACCATGCCCACTTTGCAAATTGATTTTCCTTGATGTTCTGGATCTCAAGAGCAGCTCCTGTTAGCAGATGCAGCCCTCCCTCCCTCCCCAGGAAGAATTGCTTGGTCGTTTTCAGTGTCACACACAGCCCCTCTCCAGACCTCTGGGTCCTTATCAATTTAATTGAGGGGGGAGTTCTGTGCATATGCACTTGCCTGAAGGGCTGTTTGCTACTCTGCCTTCCATGAGCCATTTCAGGAGCCAGCTTTTCCTCCCATCAGGGATGCTTCTCTCCTTTCATCTCCACCACCCTCCTTCCTCCCCTTGGCCTCTTCAGCTGGCTGATTATTCTGGATCCCGCTGACACAGGTGCTTTTTCACCAACCAATCTGGAAGCAGGGAGGCTCAGCTCGGCTAGCAGAGGCATTGCTCACCGCAGCTGTGAGTTAGAACCCAGGCTTTCTAAATCAGGAGGATCAGGCACAACTTGGGGTTGGGCTGAGAAAGCCTTACTTCCCCCTGCCTGGACTGCCTTTGACTTCTGCCCGGGGCAAGACATATCTTCTCATGCCAAGAACTCAGTACCCTGTCTTTGTGTCTGTGCACCAGCCACATCATTGTTTATTTCAAGGAGCTTGTTGTGTCCTTAACATGCCCACAGAAACTTGGCATGAGATGGAGTTTGGGAAGAGGTGCAGAAAGCAGGACCCACCCACCCTTCTTTCTTGCACAGGTGTTTATTGAGCAACTACTATACTATATAACATATGCTCTCTTAGGTGCTGAGACCAAAGCAGTGAACAAAGTAGACAAAAATCCCTGCTTGAATAGAGCTTACAGTGTAGTAGGGGAGACAAACAGTGAAAGAGAGAAAGAAGAAAAATAAAGCAGATATTTGGGGACAAAAACCAAGGAAAAGAATGAAGCAGGAGGAGGGGGTTGAAGGCCTCACTGAGGATATAACATCTGAGTAAAGACCTAAAGTGAGGGAGGGAACCAGGTAGGTCTCTGGGTAAAGAGCATCCCTGGAGTGGGAACAGCAGATTCAAAGGCTCTGGGGCAGGAGCCGCCTGCTGTGTTTGGGGAACCTGGAGGAAATTGGTGTGGTTGCAGTTGAGTAAACAGGGAGAATGGAGAAGATGAGGGCAGGGAGATGATGGGGGCAGGTCATGCAGGGCCCTGCTGGCTGCCAGGAGGACTTGAGTTTTCTTCTGAGTGAAATGGGAGCCAAGGGAAGGCAGTGAGTGACTACTTCCGCATGCCTTAAATCATAATTTTCTTTTTGCTTATTTGTCTTATTCCAACATTGCTCTTGTTTCATCAAGATCTTAGGTTTCTTATCAGCTCCCTTGCCTGAGTGGTTGCAGAAGACCAGGACTGCTGAATTCTCCTGGGGTCAGAACATGGAGGAGAAAGCTTGGGGGAGAAAGAACCCCCCCCCCCCAGTTCTTTTGGGATGACTCAAAGCCACAATTACCTGGGCTCCTCCTGCCCCTGAAATAGATTGAAGACAGCGCTTGCTAAACTTCAGTGTGCACACAGATCCCCTGAAGCTCTTGCTAAAATAAAATGCAGCTTCTGACTCAGCGGGTTGGCCTGGGGTCTGAGACTGCATTTCAGTGGGTGCTGCCAATGCTGCCGGTCCTGTGAGGGTCTGAGGTCAGTGTTGCACATTCCCTTCTGGGGCATGTCTGCGGACATTGGCTGGGTCTGTTGGTGCAGGGAGGGAGAGAGAGATGAAATTTGATAGCCAGTGTGACTGTGTCAGACAAGAACTAAAAAAAGTCAGAAATAAGGGAGGAAGGGGCAGCCTCATTCCATTTGCCAGCATGCAGACTAAGGTTTCATTGCTGCACCCAGAGAGCTCTGGGTCTGAAATCCAGGTGACACTGTGCACCTGATAATGCAGCCCATCAAAGTGCTGCTTGCTGCCGGCCTTCTGGGACACTTCCTGGAACCTCAACTTGAAACTGATGCAAAGTAAGTCACATCCCAGCTGTTTGGGGGCAGGAGGCCAGGGTGCCAGAGAAATGAGAAGGCAGCTTAATGCAGAAGTAAGCAGGGAGCTAGTTGGCAGGGAGGGGAAGCGAAATCATCAGATTCAAATCATGATTTCAGAAGCATCGGCAAGGGGAGGCCAGAGAAGGGCTTGGCATTGTTTCTCTGTGTACAAATATTGTCTCTTATTTTCTGGGCTGCAGGGTGAGGCAGAATGGAGTATTTGTGTAACAGAGCCCAGCTTTGTTCTCTGTGCTCCTAATGACTGTCAGCTCGGAGGCAGGAAGCCAATCAGAGACGATCATCGGCAAGGCTGGCTTTTGTTGGCTCCCCAAATTGCCCTGAGACTCAGATTTGCTTTTCAAAGTGTGCATGGAGTGCTACTCAGCTGCTTTCAGCTGGAGGCAAAGGCTGGAGCTGGTGACAAAGAAGGGCCGGTTTTCCTGCCTTACGTAGATTTTTCTCCCAGGTTTTCTGTTTCAGACTCTGTTTTCCCACCTGGAAAATGGGTATATGGTCCAACTCTTCCAGCCTTTAAGATCCCTTGGTTTTGTGGAGCCAAACCTAACTCTAGAGCCTAAAGGGAGACTGGAATTGGTTAGTAAGTTTCCAAGGGAGAAAGCTGGAAAGAAGGCAGCAGCTTAACATGGCCAAGTTCACCACGACACGCTGTTTGATCCTTCTGCTCATGATATCTGTGTCCCAGAAGACACGTGGCAGTGCCTGGGAATCGCTTTTAGTTGTCATAAGTTCTGGTTGTCATAACTGGAGAGGAGGGGATGCTACTGGCATCTAGCGGGTGGGGACCAAGGCTGCTGCTCAACATCCTACAGTGCACAGGACACCTCACCCTAGAGCAGTGGTTCTCAACCTTCCTAATGCTGCGACCCTTTAATATAGTTCCTCATGGTGTGTTGACCCCCAACCATAAAATTATTTTTGTTGCTACTTCATAACAGTAATTTTGCTACTGTTATGTCTTAGGCAACCCCTGTGAAAGGGTCGTTCGACCCCCAAAGGGGTTGCGACCCACAGGTTGAGAACCGCTGCCCTAGAGAATGATCCGGCTCCAGATGTCAGTAGTGCCAAGATTGGGTACCCTGCTCCAGAGTAAGCAATACCTTCTGCTTCTTCCCTCTAGCATCCATTTCTCCACACCTAAACCTTCTTCTCAGAGTTTGCCAGCTTCTTTTATCAAGGCTGTTGGACAGGGGGTGCTTCTGCAGATCTGACAGGGGAACAGGGGACATTCCTACTTACCAGCTGATCATTGGATGAAGCCCTAATATGAACAGAGCAGGATAGACCCTCTCCAAGTGCAGACCATCCGGTGGGACTCTGGTGATCTGGTTAGCCCCAGGGCGGGTTCCCAGGATGCAGGGAGGGGGACCGAATGCTGGAGATGGCCACATGGACTGCCCCTTCCCTCCCTCAGATCTTCAAAGGACAGCTTCTCGGAGGCCTGCCCTCACCACTACATTATTTTATTATTGAGGTGAAATTCACATAACAATATTATCCATTTTAAAGTAACTAATTCAGTGGCATTTAGTACATTCACAATGTTGTACAGCTGTCACCTCTGTTTATTTACAAAACATTGAGCAGTCACTCCCCAATTCCCCTCCCCCAGCCCTGGCACCCACCACTCTGCTTTCTGTTTCTGTGGATGTGCCCATTCTGGACATTTTATATCAATGGAATTTATACACTTTGTGGTCTTTTGTGTCTGGCTTCTCTCACTCAGCATAAAGTTTTTGAGGTTCATCCACATTGTAGTATGTGTCGGTGCTTCATTTTTATGGCTAATATGCCATTTTATGAATACACCACATTTTGTTTTACAATTCAGTAATTGATGAACATTTGGGTTATTTCTACCTTTTGGTGATTATGAATAGTGCTGCTGTGAACATGCATGTTCAAGTATTTGTTTGAGTATCTGTTTCCCATTTCTTTTGTTCATATCCCTAGGAGTGTGACTGCTGGATCATATGGTAATTCTATGTTTAACTTTTTGAGGGACCACAAAATTATTTTCCACAGTGACTACACCATTTTATATCACCACCAGCAATGCACAACAGTTCCAGTTTCTCACATCCTTGCCAACACTTACTGTTCTGTTTGTTGTTTTTTAATTTTTTTTTTCTTTATTTTAGAGAGAGAAGAAGGATAGGGAGAGAGAGAGATAGAAACATTGATTGGCTGCCTCCTGCATGCCCCCCACTGGGGACCAGGCCCACAACCTGGGCATGTGCCCTGACCGGGAATTGAAACAGCAACCTCCTGGTGAATGGGTCGATGCTCAACCACTAAGCCACACCTGCCAGGCTGTTTTCTGTTTTTAATTCTAGCAATCCTAGTGATATCTCATTGTGGCTCAGATTTGCATTTTTGTAATGGCTAATGGCGTTGAGCATCTTTTCATGTGTTTGTTGGCTATTTGAATATCTACTTTAGAGAAATGTCTAAACAAGCACTTTGTCCATTTTTTCAGTTGGTTGTTTCTTTGTAGGTGTTCTTTATATATTCTGGATACTAGACCCTCATCAGACATATGGTTTGCAAATATTTTCTCCTGTTATGTTGGCTACCTTTTCACTTTCTTGATAAGA
The DNA here is from genome assembly GCF_014108415.1 of Molossus molossus. Taxonomy (NCBI): domain Eukaryota; kingdom Metazoa; phylum Chordata; class Mammalia; order Chiroptera; family Molossidae; genus Molossus; species Molossus molossus. Next base: position 70,373,468 of record NW_023425377.1, on the reverse strand, counting down.
AAGTGCTCTTTGATGCACAAAAGTTTCAAATTTTGACAAAGTCCAATTTATCAATTTTTTTTCTTTTGTTTCGTGTGCTTTTGGTGTCATATCTGACCACCATATTTTAAATTACAACCTACGACCTTCTTTCCTGCTTTTTTTCCCCCATAGCACACCATCTTCTAAGGTACTGTATAATGTGGTTATCTCACTCAACTTCTCCTCCCTGAGGGCCGAGATTTTTCCGTTTTACTCTCCACTGTGTCCTTAGCGCCCAGAATAGGGCCTGGCGCACAGCAAGTGCTGAATTCATTTTTGTCCAATGAATGTTGGAGGTGAGATGGAGGAAGAATATCCACATTTTCCTTAAGAAGTCATCTGCAGGGGTCTTAGGGCAGAGAAATGACTCTGTATCAGACTGTAATGGTGGATACATGTCATGACACATTTGCTCAAACTCATGGACTGCTCAGCACCAACAGGGAGCCCTAACATCAGCTATGGACTTTGAGTTACTGTGATGTGTCCACGTAGAATCATCGGTTTTAACAAATGTACCACTCTGGGGGCGGATGTTGATAGTAGCAGAGTCTGTGCATGTAGGGGATAGCGGGCATGTGGGAAATCTCTGTACCTTTTGCTTAATTTTGCTGTGAACCTAAACAAGCTGGAAAGTTTTTCCTTAATTCTCCAATACTCCCTTTGAATATATGATTTTAGCCACCATCATAGCAAACTGCATCGTCCTCGCCCTGGAGCAGCACCTGCCTGACGATGACAAGACCCCCATGTCTGAACGGCTGGTGAGTGAGGTCTCTCTTAGGGGTCTCTCCTTTGCTTTGTGGCAAAGGGATGTGGCGATAGGAGCAGAGGGCCACCCTCGGGCTTGGAGCCAAGAGCTGGATCCTGGGTCCCCTCTCTGGGAAAGCCTAAATTTCATGAATACCAATAATCCGGGAAGAGAGATGCCTTCACTGCCCATCCCCGACCCCTGCCCCACACTAGACCTGGTGTCAACCAGGAGGGGTGGGTGAGAGTGGTCACATTGTCCATGAAGATATCACATTCAAACCAAAATTCTTGTGAAAAATTTGGACCATACACCAAAATACAGAGAACAGCAAAAAAGAACCCCCTGCCACACGAATCTATCCTCCAGATTCAGCAATTGTCAAGATTTTGCCTCATTTGTATTTTCTGTCCTTTTTTATTTTCATGGTTTGTCTTTCTTGGACAGTGTTTTTGTTGTTTATTTGTTTTTTAAGGCACACCCCAGACATATCCATTTGTAGCTGTATATCTACATTTGCTAAAAATACGAGCATTTTCTTACATCACCACAGTTAGGTGTTCATACCCAACACAATGAACAGTGGTTTCCAAGGGATCAGCTAAGACCCAGTCAGTAGTCACATTTCTGCGATTGTCTTGGAAATGGCATTTTACAGTTGATTTGTTTGAACCAAGATCCAAACATGATCTAGATTTTGTTATGTCACTTAAGACTTTTAATCTAGAGCAATATATTCTCTCCTCCTGTCATTGCCTTATTGCAGAAACCAGTCCAGATGCCCTAAGCAGTGTCCCACATTCTGATTTTTGCCTGGTGGCTTCCTTATGATGTCATTTAGCTTATTTCTCCATCCCCTGTGTTTCCTATACCTGGATGTCAGCTCTGGAGGACATTCAAAGTTCTCATTCAAAGTTGCTCATTTGGTAATAGTGCAGAGCTGAAAACTAGCATGAAGACCCTTCCTCAACATCCCAGTGATCCTCCAGCTCCTTGGGTCCCCTCCTGGCATTCTGACAACACTTGGAGGAGACCTCTCTCCTTTCTGTCACTCTTAGAGCCAGTTGTAGTGGCTCCTGTGTAGAGAGAGGAGGGTGTCAGAATCCACTGGTTTCTAATCTGTACAGTATCGATGGTCTCAAGACTTGTAAATTTTAATAGTTATGCAATATAATCTGTACTTCAAAAAGATAGAACTAGCCTCCAAAATTAGAATTTCAAGACTTGTTTTTTAAGACTTTTAAATTGATTTTAGAGAGAGAGGGAGAGAGAAACACTGATTAGCTGCCTCCTGCATGCCCCTTACCAGGGATCAAGCCCACAGCCCAGTTATATGCCCTGACTGGGAATCGAACTGGCAACCTTTTGGTTTATGAGATGATGCCCAACCAACCAAGCCACACTGGCCAGGACAAGACTTTTTGTGTTTTTGCTTGAGATGAAGCTTTGTTAAGAGAGTCAATTGAAAGAATAGTAAGCAAATAGCCATGACAAGCTGATATACAAAAAATGAAGGCAGATGCAAATGATTGAAGCTTGAGAAACGTCATAACAGATGGGAGAATGTCCATGTAGAGGCTCTGACAGAGTGGAGCTTATAGCTTAATTTCAATTGCTATAGACTAGCAGCTGGAAGCCACGACCGGTGGGAGGTCCAGCGAAAGGCTGGGGGCAGAGGTACTGGCCATTTGCCAGCCAGCACAGAAGTATCCTTCCAATATTTTAGCAACCTGAACATCTGTGCTGGTGCATACCAGCTGAGAACCATCACAAGTGTCAGACTTGGGGGTGAAGTCGGTGCACAGAGTCCAACCTCAAAGGCCTTGAGTGATGTGTATGACAAGTAAACAGGCTAAACCAGTGCCTTCTGGTAGAATTTTCTGCATTGATGGGAACGTTCTCTCCATCTGCACTTTCTAATGTGGAAGCCATTGGAAAAGTAGCTAGTGTGACTGCAAAATTGAATCCTTCATTTTATTTCATTCAAATTTATTCAAATTTAAGCAGCAAATGTAACCAGTGGCTGCTCTATTGGACAGCGCAGGTCCAAACAATTTTACTTGTCCAAGTGGTATGTGAAGTTGACCAAAAGGAAAGAAGGAGGGTGTTTTCCACTTGTGTCTGTTTCTCTTGCAAAGGCCTTCAGGCAAGAGAATTCCAGGAAAGATGTGGTGGAGGGCAGGGAGCACTGGAGGGTTTGAGTGGTGAGGGGAGGTGGGTGCAGACCTCCAGGTGGGCTAGTTCCCTGATCATGACACCTCTGCCCAGCCAAAGACCCTGACCTTACCCTCTCTCCCTTCCAGGATGACACAGAACCATACTTCATTGGAATTTTTTGTTTCGAGGCTGGCATTAAAATCATCGCCCTTGGGTTTGCCTTCCACAAAGGCTCTTACTTGAGGAATGGTTGGAACGTGATGGACTTCGTGGTGGTGCTAACAGGGTAAGCAGAGTGTGCTGTGTTTCTTGGAATTATCTTGAATTACAAGGACTTTGGAAATGTAACAATTGGTGTGGTCCAGGCTAGGCTCCAGGAGACTGAGCCCCCATGTTCTCCTGCCTTCTTTCACCCCACCTCCTAATCTCAGCTGCATATTACAGCAGATGCTTTCTGTTACAATTAGAATAATAGCTTATTAGAGTCGACTGCTTCCAAAGTGCTTTATGTGCACCCTCTCATTTAATCCTCACAACAACTCAATGAATTAAGAAATATTAATATTCCCATGTGACCACTGAGGAGTCAGAAGCCCAGAGAGGAACTTGCCTGAGATCACCCAGCTAGTAAGTAATGGAACTGGGATTTGAAGCTGAGAATATGTGATCACAGAAGTCAAGTTTTTTGGTTTTTGTTAATCCTCACCCAAGGATATTTTTTCATTGATTTTTTTTTTTTCTGACTTGAGTGGAATGGAAGGAGGGGAAGAGAGAGAGAAACATTGATGTGAGTACACACATTGATTGGTTGCCTCCTGCATGATAAGATCACACCTACAACCCAGGTACTTGCCCTTGACCAAGGATCAAACCTGCGACCCCTTGGTCTGCAGGCTGATGCTCTAACCACTGAGCCAAACTAACCAGGTCCAGAAGTCAAGTTTTTAGCTATTATACATTCATGGCCTTTTGCTTTGCCTGGGGATGTCTTGCCCCTATTTTAAATTGGTTAATGTTTGTTGAGGACTTTTGGGTGCAAGAGATTGTCGGTAGGACTGTGGAGAAAAACATGTCTAGATGGTGCAGTCAGTGCCTTCGAGGAGTTTTCAGATCTGTGTATGGTGAACCGTAGTTGAAAGGTAGGTGTGTATACACTTTCCATCAAGGACCTTGTATAAGGTAACTGCAGCTACTATAACAAAACAAAACCAGATAATGATTTGAACACAGCAGAAGTTTATTTCTCATTCATTTTAAGTCCAAAACAACTGTTCTTCATTGGCAGGTTTCTCTCCTCTTAACAGGGCCCCAGGCCTTGCTACACTGTGGTTCCTCATTGTTAACCCACAGCTTCTAAGAACTCTGCTTATCTGCATCAAACCACAGAAGAGAAATGAGCAGGGAAGGTGATACTCGGGAGGTTTATAAGCCTGGCCAGGACCTGGCATGTATTCCAGTCATATGCCTTTGTCTAGAGCCAGTCACATGCCCACATATCACTGCAAGGGAAGCTGGGAAATTTGAGACTGTGTATAGACAGGAAGGGAAATGGATTTGGTGAGTGGCCAGCCAATCTCTGTCACAGTCCCCAAAGCCCTTTATCAGATCCCAGTATGGACATTACCATTTTGTGTTGATTTCTGCCTCCTCTGCCCACCAACTCCTCTCCCTTGAGCTAAGTCTGGCTCTGCTCTTCCAAGACCCCTCTTTGTTGGGAGGCCTTCCTCATAGTTCTCCTCTGTGGGGTCATGTTTCTATTCTCACTTCTGTTGCTGGTTTAGGTCCTGTCTCTCTTGGCAGATGCCATGGGTCTTAGCACTCATGCTGTGTTGGCGAGGCTCTCACTATGCGGGTTTTGAGACCATATGTTTGTTCAGAGCAATGTTGCTTCTCACAGTAGGAGCTGAGTCATATGGCTGTTTCAGTAGAGGCCATCAGAGGTGAGGAACCTGCGGTGAGGACTCTGAGGTAGCTCTAGCAGGTGGGTGTTTCCTAAGGGACTTCTGTTGGCTGTGCCCACTGTCCTATGGCTTGGGACCTTGGCAGGTTCTAGAGACATGTCTTGGCATTGGCACTTTTCTCTTAGCTTGCTAGGAAACTTGTCTGTGAAATAGTCCAGTGGCTGACTTTGTTGTTGTTGTTTAAAAATGTATAATGCGAACAGTCAGACATTCTAAAAGAAGTAGAGCCCTGGCTGGTTTGGCTCAGCGGTTGGAGCATTGGCCTGTGGACCAGAGAGTCCTGGGTTCAGTTCCCGCTAGGGACATGTACCAAAAATAAAAAATAAAAAAAAGAATAAAAGAAGTAGAGGACAATAGAATAAATACCTGTGTATGCAAATATTTATTGAATGACTATTTAGTGTACACTTACTATGCACCAGGCTCTGGGACATTGCAGTGAACAAAACAGACAAAAGTCTCTTCTGTTGTGGAACTGATATTCTAGTGATGAAGAAAGACAGAATGAATGAATGAATGAATGAATGAATGAATGAATGAATGAAATATCTAGTGTAGATGGTGGTGAGGGCTACAGAGAAATAATAAATCAGGGAAGGGGTGGGATGTATTATGGGCAGGAGGGCTAGAAGCCAGGGAAGATTTTATTGGGAGGGTGATATTTGAATGAAAACCTGAAGGAGGTGAGTGAATGAGCCATGAGGATAGTTGAAGGAGGAAAGTGAGAGGAAGAGGGAATAGCAGGTACAAAGGCCCTGAGGCTGGACTGTGTTTGATGAACAGTGGAGGCCATGGTGGCTGGAGCAAAGTGATGGAGGGAGAATAGAAGAGAAGAGGGCAGGGAGGTGATGGAGCAACCCACCATTAAAATGAACTTTCTAGTACAGTGTAAGTCCCTGTGTTCCTTTTTCTGGCCCCATTCCTTTCTCTTTCTTGAATTTTGTTTATCATTTCCATTTATACATTTACAGTTTGATTAAAGAAATATATACATATGGCACTGTTTTGTATGCTTTACGTTTCTCTATAAATGTTTTCTTCTACAACCTGCCTCTCGCACTCAGCATGAAATTAGTCTGATTGACAATACCAGGTCTCATTCACCCATTTTCACTACTACTTAGTATTCTGCAATATAAGTATACTACCAGGTATTTATCCATTGGGGTTGTTTCCAGCTTTGGGCTATTTTGAACCAAGCTGTCCCCTTGTTCTTGCGAGTGGATTTCTCTAGGGCATATACCCAGGAGTGGAATTGCTGAGTCGTGTACCGTACACATCCTCAGCTTCGCTAGACATTGCCAAATTACTCTGCAAAGTGGTTGTGCCAATTTATGCTCCCTGGGGGCTGGCTTTTGCTGGCAGGGGCTGGCTTGACCTTGCTGGCAGGAAGGAGCCTTAAAAACCCCTGCTTTTTGCCCTGGCCAGGTGATTCAGTTGGTTGGAGCATTGTCCCGTATACCAAAAGGTTGCGAGTTTGATTCCCGGTCTGTGCACATACATAGGTTGTGGGTTTGATCACTGATCAGGGCACATATGGGAGGCAGCTGATTGATGTTTCTCTCACATCTCTCTCTCTCTGTCTCTCTTTCTCTCTCTTCCCCTTCCTCTCTCTCTAAAAATCAATGAACATATGCTCAGGTGATGATTAAAAACAAAACAAAAAAACACCTTGTTTGTTTTTTTTTCCTCACCCGAGGACATCTTTCCATTTTTGTTCAGGTAGAGTGGGAGGGAGAGAGAGGAACAGAGAGAAACATCGATGTGAAAGGAACACATCAAGTGGCTGCCACCCGCACAACCGACCAGGGCCGGGGACAAACTGCAACCGAGGTATGTGCCCCTAGCGGGAACCGAACCCGGGTCCCAGGACCGCAGGCCGACGCTCTAACCGCTGAACCAAACTGGCCAGGGCGAAAAAAACACCTTGTTTTTTAATAACATGGTTCTTAAAACACCTGGGAATGCTCACACACCATTGAGCATGTAGCAAGTGTCGCTGAGTAGTCAATACATTGAAAGGTGGCCATTTGATGGGTCACTTTGCCAGTTGGATGTTTGTATCTGCTCCTTGATTACAACAAGGCAATCTTTTTTCCTACTTTTGTGACATCTGATAAACCTCTAGAGGATAAATTCTCCATCAGGGCAGATAGATCCTAAGGATGGAAACCCATAGTTGTATCCATGAATCCTTTAAAATTGCATGCAGCCCTGGCCGATTTGGCTCAGTGGTTTGAGTGTTGGCCCACAGACCGAAGGATCTTGGGTTTGATTCCCAGTCAAGGGCATGTACCTGGGTTGCAGGTTCAATCCCTGATCTCTGGGATAGTGCAGGAGGCAACCAATCAATGTGTCTCTTTCACATTGATGTTTCTCTATCTTTTTTTCCCTCCGTGCCTTCCACTCTATCTAAAAATCAATGGAAAAATATCCTCAGGTAAGGATAAAAATAAAAATAATAAAATTGCATACAAATTTTGTGTGTGTGTGTGTGTGTGTGTGTGTGTGTGTGTGTTTTTCCCCTGGTCTTTAGTTTTCATTAGATTCTCAGGGGGTCCTGGTCCTAAAATCACAAGGCGTCACTATTGTAGGTTTCTATTCTTTCCTTATCCCATTCTCCTTTCCTTCTTTCTCCCTCTTGCATTATTTTCTCTTGCTTTTCTTGCTCTTATTTCTACAATTATCAACCACCCTTCTTTTTTGTCTGTTGGTTCTATCTCCTTCAAATTCAGGCACATAGCTCAGATTTCATTATTTCAAATTCCAAGGGGCCATTTAGTCTTCTGTTGGGTTAAACACTGAGAACAGGAAACTAAAAGCTCTGCAAACCTAACCTTCTGTTCAGTGTCACTGGGGAGCAAAGGCAGTCAGCTCTTTACTGCTTGTTCAATGGGTGGGGATTCGGGTCTCTTAATTTGACATTGAGACAAACATGATTTTAATGAGCACTTTTCTGATTAACTAATTGTCTTCTCACATTTCTAAGCAAACCACAGCGTTAAAACACCATTAATTTTTTTCATGGACTACCCAGGTTTATTCCTTCTTGTGTAAAGATCTCACCCATGGATTTTTGTTTGTTTATTTGTTCTGTGTAGCTCAAGGCCTCAGAGAAATTCTAACTTTCAACTTTAATCAGACCCCTTTAAAGTGGACTTCCATTGTATTTGAAGGACTGAATCGAACGGAAAATGTGTAAGAGGAATATTTCAGATGCTTGGCTACATTTCTCAGATAACAGAGCTTTTACTACAATGCTCAAATATATATATAAACATCTGAGGGGTCAAATAATAAAATTGTGCAACTTAAGAAAAGAGACTACATTGCCAGGAATGTAGGAAAGAAGACAATTGTTTTTGTGTTCATGGGTTTAGCAGCACACATACTTGGTAAAATAAATGGTTGCTAAGCTGGAAAGTGGTAACACTTCTGATCATCAGAGCACCAGAACATTCATTAAGCTGTTTAAGGAGATGGGGACCATTGCACTGATAGAGATAGTCAAACATTACAGATCGTTATGATGGATACCCTGACATCAGCTAAGGCAAGGGACAGATGAGCTAGGTCCTTGCCAACTCTGACATTTTGTGACTTTGTAAAATTGAAGGTTCCCTTTTGGAAGGTCCCATGAACTTCCCCAGGCTTTGGACAGTTTTGTTGAGGATCAGAGCAAGGAAAGACCTAAGTATTTGGGGACCAGCAGAGAAGAACATTGGTTTTGGTTTTATAGCATCATTGAATTTTAGGGCTCAATGGATACTGGCAGGTCCAATCCCTTTATTTCACCCACAGGGGAGTTCAGACACTCAGATGGTGGAAAATCAAGAATCCTCCAAATTCAGAATGGAGCCCATAACCCTGGTTTGGGGGGCAGTGGGAGTGGTATAGATGATGAAGAACACCCCTTGGGTTAAGCCATCAGAGCTTGCCTTCACTTTCTTCCCCCTGTCCCCCAGGTACCCAGCCTGTGGCCCCTTTCCAGAGATACAGGAAAGGAGCCTCAAAGAGTAATTACAGTACCCCCTTTTTTCTCGTATAGTTGAACTGAGGTCCAGAGGGGTCCAAATGACTAGACCAGAGTCAAACACCTCTCAGGCTCTCTTCCTGTTTTGATTAATTGATCAAACACATGTAGTCACTCCTCAGCTTCTCCTCCTTCCTTCCCTTGCCATGCAGCTGTTCTGAATAGTCTGCAAATATAAACAGCATTCTAAACACAACAACAAAACACAACCAGTGTTCTAACGCACGAGACCAACTAACAGCTTCTATAAATACCAGTTGCATTTTATTTTAATGTCTCTTGGCATTAATTTCTTCCCCAGAGAATCAGTCACCCTTGATAACAAAAGGATTCCCCACTGGCACAAATGCTTTTTATCATGCAGAAAGTTTTACAATTGAGAGAGCATCAGTCTTTGTATTGTTCAGAGCATTTGGTTGTCAGGATATTTGCTGAATTGTGTTCCATCAGGAGCCACCTCACTTCCTAGCAGCAGGAGCTAGTTTCTCCATTTTGTAACAATAGTGACAGTGCTGATAATGATGTTGGCAGCCGTGGTTGTTATTCTCATCATTTATTGAGGACTTACTATGTGCCAGCACTATATTAACAATTGTATGTGAATTATGAGTTTTATGAGCCTATTTTAGAGAGTATCTGAGGCCCAGAGGTCAAACTACTTGCAAACGGGTCCCACAGCTAATAAAGGGTGGATCAGGTATCTTACCTGCTGTACTAAGGCACTTCCCTAAAATTAGGATAACCCCGGGCCTGAGTTAAGTTCAAAGAGCTATATTCACCCCAGTATCCTTTTGAACATAATACCAGTTATTAATAACAGTAGCAACATTGTAAAACTAGAACTTAACAGGCACTTACAACAGGATATACCATACTGAATTAAATGCCATTATCATCCCCATTTTACAAATGAGAAAAGTGAGGCTCAAAAGAGGTTAAATAACTCACCCAATGTCAGCCACCTCACAAATAGTTCATAGGATTTGAACTCAGGCAAATCTGGACCCAGAATTTTCTTGGGTTCTGTACCATTTCTCTAAAGTCAAGTTTTCCATGGAAATCAGGGGCATCCTTTCTTTTCTTTCCATTCTTGGGTTTCACTGTAACAGAAAAAAAATGGGGAAAAGAGATGTCCAGAAATGAGAAATCAACAGAGCCCAGTGGTTAAGACCTGAGCTTTCAGAGGAGGGATCTCTGCCAGTGGAGAATTTGAGAATGTGAGCTAATCTCTCTGAACCTGTTTTCTCACCTGGAAAAGGGGAGTAATGATAGTGTCTACCCCCTTAGGCTGTAGGAGGGATTAGAGGAGGCAATATAGGTGGCAAGTACTGTGAACTGAGCTCCTGGACCTTTCTGAGTACCTCATAAATGGGAGTTGGTGATCTGAAGAGAAAATGAAAACAAATTCCTTTAGAGGTGTGTGGTTGATGCTGCAGATACTTCATTCCACATTCCTCCAGCTCACCTCAGTTACCTGCAGCTGTGGTGGGCAGTGCTCATGCAAACTAACCTCTTTGCACCTCCAACACTCTCATCTTTGTGCATCACTGTTAGAGGGCAAGTGTTTGTTCAGACCACCTGACAGATGCTTAACCCCCTCAGGAGCAATCTTTAACCAATAAGCAAGGGAGTCAGGGTACAAATACTCTGGCTTTTCACTTGCTCAGTAGAAAACTCAGAGGTGTGTTCTGCAACTTCTCAGAGGGTCCTCTGTATGATCAAATCCCATTTGCTCACAATGAAACTCATTCATTTGTGCATGCTTCACCAAGTTCCAGTTTATTCCTTGTAATTCCATGGATCACCTCCCTAAAGGCCTTGCCTTGTATCTGCTCTCAGAGGTTCCAAACTAAGGCAAGGAACAATAGGTGGGAAACCTAGTGGGTTAGAGGTTTCAGCACCCTGGACAGCGCTCCGCACACATTACTGTATAAAGGCCCTTCACTCCCCCTCCCCCACCTGACTGTGGTGGAGAGGAACTGAGCTAGGGCCAGATGGCCAGGTGACGTTTTTTCATACTGAGCTTCTTGGTCATTTACCCTGTGTGGCTGGAGAAGACCTTGCCATTAATCTCTCCACAGTTTTAGGGGCTGATTGAGGTCTTGTCCTCTTGAATTGCTATGACAAACTCCAGCCTGCTTCCTGAGAGGCATCTAGCCACTGCTTCTTCAGTTTGCAGCGTAATGACTCCCTCTTTTCTCACCAGGGCAGGGGGGTGGCTTCCCAGTGGGCAGAGGAAATATCAGTGGAACAGGGAGCAAATGGGTACCTGGGGCCAAGGCAGAGGCCGCCAAGAGAGAGACACTGCTTTGCTTTGTGCAGAGAGGAGCCACAGGACCTGAAGGTGCTGTGTTGTGACAGAGCTCTCCAGGGAGGACTTAGGCCTCACCCAGAGATAAAAAGCCTTTGATTTCAGAGTGGTTGTGTAGTAGATTGCTAAAGCTGAGGTTTAGGGGAAGGAGGAGTCCTAGGAAAATGAAAGCCCCTCTTTTCTTGACTTCTTTGGCTATTATGAGCCCTTTGGTGTTTTCATCCAATCTCAGTTTAAATATGCTGACATTTCCCAAACTTAACATCTCCAGCCTGGAGCTCTCTCAGAGTCCCCACTTAGAGAGGAATTCATAGGCATTTCACATTTTAGATGTCCAAAACTGAACTCTATCTCCCTTGTATTTCCTCTTCCTGTCTTCTCATATTGGATGGCAGCTCCATCCTTCCAGGGACTCTGGCCAAAGATTTTGACACCTCCTCTCTCTCACACATACCCCATGACTAATCTTCCTGCAAATTCTGTAGGTTCTCTCTTTAACATACACACAGGATCTCACTAGGTCTCCCATCTCCACTGACACTACCTTGAGCTGACCCATTGTCTCTCAGCTGTGTTGCTGAAGCAGCCTCTGTTCAGGTCATTTTGTTTCTGCCCTCCTCCCCCACAGCCTGTTATCAACACAAGCAGCCAGAAGGATTCTTTAACACATAAATTAGATCAAATCACTTTTCTGCTCACATCTCTCCTGTGGTTCCCATCTCACTCTGCAGAAGCCAAAGCCCTCACCATGGTTCACAAAGGACCTACACTATCTGTCCCCATCTTCTCCTACACTCATCACCCACTACCCTTCTGGCTCGCTCTGCTCAAGCTGCACTGGGCTTCTCACAATACCTTGACCGCCTTAGGCAAGTTTCCACCTTAGGGCCTTTGCCCTTGCAGTTTCCTCTGCCTAGTATGCTCTTCTGTCAAATACCTTCTCATCTTCAAAACTTTACTCCAGTGTCCCCTTATCTACAATTTTAACACTATCCAAACACTTTTAAAAAAAAATTATTTATTTTTGATACAGATGTTTCTCCATTTCCCCCACTGACACCCTCCTCCCAATCCCCGCCCCCAGCACTGTTGTCTGTGTCTATGGTTATGCATACATGCATATAAGTTCTGTGGTTTATCTCTCCCCCACCTTCTGAGGTTTGCCAATCTTTACCGTACTTCTATGTCTCTGGGTCTATTTTGTTTATCAGCTTGTTTTGTTCATTATATTCCACAAATAAGTGAGATCATGTGATATTTGTCTTTCTCTGATTGGCTTGTTTTGCTTAGGATAATAACACTTTCTGTTTTCCTCCTTCTGTTTAGATTTTTCCCCATGCATTTACCATTTTCTGACAAACTAGATATTTATTTATTTATTTGCCTGTCTCTTCCACTAGGTCAGCTCCATGAGAGCAGGAATTTGGTTTCTTCTGCTCATGGTTGTATTCCCTAGTGTCTAAAATAGTGCCTGGCACACAGTAGGTGCTCAATAAATGTTTTTGACTGACTGAATGAATCGACGGTGCCTATGGCTTGTCAATAATGAGGGCAGTTTTACTGTAAAATAAACTGCTTCTCAAGGCAGAGAAGCCCCTTCCTGAGGGCCCACACCTGTTGGCTGATCTAGATGAGATGGTGCAGTTGGGAGTGTTGACTTAATCACTGCATGTACTGTGGTTAGATATACCTGCCTAGGGTTGTAATTCCACCCCGGGAGTTATGGTGTGTCTTATGTCTTGTAGCTATGAATACTGGAACTCTTTTGGAGTCAGCTTTGTTAGCTACTAGGTATTAGTGAGGTGGTACAGATATGTACAGGTTTGTGTGGAGGAGGGAGTGTCTGAGCCAGGATGTGTTATCGGGCCCGCTGTGTGTGATTGTGCTGGTTGCCCAGTAAACCAGGCAGCTGGAGAATATTTGCTAAGTGTGTGATTCACCTATTTGTAAACCATTTTTGGAGACCTCAGAGGCTAAAGAGAGCTTCAGATACTTTACTCCCAAGAGTCCCTTCAGCCCTAAGAAGCTTTGATTTTAAGAGTCAAGGTTTTGCTTTGTTTGATCGTTTTGTTTTGTAGAGGGCTTTCTGTTTTTTTGGTTTTTTTTTTAGAGGGGGGTTGTACTGAAGAGGCACAGGCTATGGTTGCTTTGTTTTCACTGTTCACAGGCACATTTGAAGGCCACCCATAGAATTGCAGGACACAAAACTCTGGCATCAGGGACAGAGACAGGAAGGAAACCTAAGACTCTTCAGTCCTGCTCTGGCCACTAAAATGTGGTTGATGATGTTCCCCTTGCTTCATGTTGGTATTACAGGAATGTTAAATAGAATAATTATAAGACTGAGTGGACAGGAGGATCAGATGAGGAGATCTTTGTGAACTACACCCAGAGTTTAGATGGATAGGATGTTTTCAAAGCCAAAATGGTAAACTGTATAGCAGAATTGCATCCTATGCAAATTCAACTTACATAAAATCATTGATATGCAGTTGGCACACATACAAAAAGAAAAAGAAAGAATATAAAATTAAATCATTAGGTTATTTCTACCTGCCATGCCATTTGGTGAGCCTTTTTCCAAGGAACATACATGATACCTATTTGTCATAGAACACAGTCAGGTCAGTAGGGAATGCTTTTCTCTGCAAGCAACAGAAGAGGCAGCTAGAAGGGACTTTAGCATTAAGCAGAGGTTTGTGCCTTCTGACTTAGAAATCCACAAATCAGTGGACAAGAATTAGTTGAGTAGTTTAGTAATGTCCTTCCATTTTCCACTCCATCTTCTTTAGTGTGTTGAATGTTGATGTCATCTTTGTCACCTCAAGTTTGCAAAATAGCTGCCGTATCTCCTCCTCTCACATCCTCATCCAAAATCAGGAAAGTAATAGTGGGAAGAGAAAACTTTCATTGAAGGGTTTTCTCTTTTGATCTAGAAGAAAAAAATCTTTCCCAGAAATTTCCAACAGACTTCTCCCTACATCTTATTGGCTATGCGTGGGTCACAAGACCAATTCTAGCTTCAGGGAAGACCAGAAAACATGAGTATCTGGTATTTTTGTCTTTTTATGGGAGGCTTGCTCTGTCTATAGGAAATATGGGGGAGGAAATGGCTATGGGGATAATTAGCAGTGTCTGTCACATGTAGCATACTTTTCTCAATCTTTTATTAATTACATATTATTGTACACATTATTCGCACTTATAACTGTCCAGGCTTAAATACACAAAACAATGTATACTGTACTATATGGAAGATTTAAGGGTTTTTAAAGGGTATTTTTTAAATATATGTAGTTTTTTTCCTTGTGCACTAACTTCAGAACCAGAATGTAACTCTCCCATGTAAGACACAACATTATTTTGGAGATGTGGGTTCAGATTCTGACTCTGCCACTCCAAAGATGTGTGACTTGTGGGCAAATGATTTAGTCTCTCTAGTTCTTATTTTACTCATCTGTTAAATGAGTCTCATATTAATACTTACCTCATTGGGTTGAGGTGAAGATTAGATGGGATACTTCTTAGTACATAACAGAGACTCATTAAAATATAGTCCAAAGGGAGGGGAGGGTAAAGAGAGGAGGATTCCTGACTGTGACGGAATAGAATCAGGATGACTTGGGATGATAATGGAAATAAGAAGGAAAAGATGGGTTTAAGGGCCATTTCACCAGAAAAAAGAACATTTCAGAACATGACAATCAACTAATGACTGGTATAATGGTGTGCCATTGCAGGGGCACAGGGCACTTCCAGTGAAAACTTAGTTCAATCATGTTGAGGTTCCTTCGAGACATCAAAGTTGAAACGTTGCTTAGCAGGCAGATGTAGAAATGGTAAAAGCTTAATTGGAGAGACATCCACAAAGAAGTTGGTTAAAGTTGGAAAGTGACCTGTCCTGTGGGACAGACAGGAACCCAGGGCCAGAGAAGCACCCACACTTGAGGACCAGAGGGAGGAAGAGGCTAAGGAAGGAAACAGGAGATGCAGTGGACAGGTAGTCAAGACGATAGTCAACTCTGTTGATTGCAGGCAGAGAGAGAAGAAACCCCCTGGGGCTTTGTAATTAAGAAGAAAAAAGAGTTGTCCATAGGGTAATGGGGATGCATGCAACCTTGATAGCAGAGATCCAACTAAGAAGAAAATAAAGCAGCCCTGGCTGGTTTGGCTCAGTGGTTAGAGCATTGGCCTGTGGACCAGAGAGTCCCAGGTTTGGTTCCCGCTAAGGGCACGTACCTCAGTTGCAGTTTGTCCCTTGCCCCGGTTGGGGTCATGTGGGTGGCAGCCAGTCAATGCCTCTCTCTCACATTGATGTTTCTCTCTCTCTCTTCCTCCCTCCCGCTCTATCTGAAGATAAATGCAAAAAAAAAAAAAAAGCAGTGAGCCTGACACCCCCCCCACCCCCACATTTGGGAAGTTTGGCAAAGAAAGGAAGGAGAAAACACTGGGTAGTTTCTACCATCTGTGCCAGAGATATGATGGATTTGGTTGTCCCGTTGGGGAATAGTTTGATTTCCTGAGTCATTTTCCTCTCCTTTACAAGTTTTTTCAGAAGAGAGAGATGGTGGGCATGTTTAGAAATATGAAGAAAATTGTTTCTCTCCATAAATAAAATTCTAGTTCTAAGATCCTAAAACATATGGACAGATCTTCATGAAACATGGTGAATGCGTTCGGGATGGCTGTACCCGGTAATATATAAGAAATTCACCTGAGAAGCGCTCTCTCTCTCTCTCTCTCTCTCTCTCTCTCTCTCTCTCTCTTTCTCTCTTGCATATGATCCACCAGGACAGCAGAAATTTAGGTGTGACTCTGAGTGATCTCCTCTGGAGAGTGACATGTCTGATGTATCACGGTTTCAGATGTGAAACCTACGTGAATGGGTACTCAGATAGAGCCTCAAGTTGCAGCGTTGCTCTGCAACTTAGCTGCTGCTTGTGTAGGCGGCTCTAGAGGAGAGGCAGCCAGTGTACACACATGGAGTTTAAGACCATGGGTTTTGGAATTTGAACAGATTCAAAACCCAGCTCCACTGCGTCCAAGCTGTTTGACTTTGGGTAAGTGACTGTACCTCCCTGAATCTTAGTTTCCCATCTGGAAACCAGGAGTAATAACACCCCCTCTCCTGTAGAGTTATTTTAAAGGTTAATAAGTTAATGTCTGACATGTGGATGGTATTTACCAATACATGGTCTGAAGAAAGAGCAACGCATGGGGTGCTTCTTTGGGCCTCGGTTTCTTCATCTGTGCAATGGGGATAATAATTCTCCCCACTCATAAGGTAGGATTCAATGAGTTAATACCTGTAAATCACTTAGAAACTGGCACAGAATAAATGCTCAATGATATAGCTATTATAAGACTAATAACTATAATTATAATGATGATAATAATTATTACTACTTCTCCAGGCCCAGTTCCATAAACTAGTTAGTTAACTGTAGAGAACATTTGCTCTTAGTTGGGGACACAACATCCAATTTGGAAAGACTCCCACCTTTGTGTCATACTGCTGGATTACAGGACCCCAAACTCATTCGCAGGTTGAAGGTTGGGGGATCTCCCGCCCTCCACTCCTTGACAGTTATGGCATGTGATTGAAATTCAATGGTCACATGGTTCCCTACCCAGGAATCTGAAAACAGAGTAAGTGACTCAAAGATAAAGGGATGGCTTCGGATTGCTTTGTGGCATCTGCTGCAGTGGGGTCGGTGTACATTTTCTGAGCCCCCTCCCCTGGCCTCCTCCTGTTGATTAACTGAGCTTTCTAAAAGTACTCTTTATACCTAAAACAGCCAGTCAGATTCTCTTTTTTGAAACCCAGAATCCAACTGACCCTAAGACAAAGATTTGAGGGCCAGTAGTTGGGGATCCCAGGAAATGTCGATTGGTGAATAGAGGACTAAGGGAAGAGAAGGCAGCCAGTAAAGGTTGCGTTAGCAAACAAGTCATGCTGTAGGCAGCCGGTGCTTGCTTAATCTCTCTGGTGAACTCGGAGAGGCTGAGTAGAACATGTCCCTCAGAAATAGCCCCCTTAAGGAGTGAGGGAGCTGGGATGGGGGATCCTCCAGGGGCATGAGCCTTCTGGCTCTCCCCGCTTGCCCTGCATTCAGGCTGAACACGCACTGTGGCCAGAACATCATAGATGTTTATAGTGAGCAATGCAGGATGTGGGCACAGCATGCAGTGTCAGCCTTGCTCGTTACCCTATCCTAGGTCTGCCATGAATTGTTGCTCAACTGCTTAGGCTCCTGAAGAAGCATTTTTTTTTTTTTTTTATTTATTTTTTTTTTTAATCCTCATCCGAGGACATTTTTCCATTTTTTGTACAGACAGAGTGGGAGGGAGAGAGAGGAAGAGAGAGAGAGGGAAACATCGATGTGAAAGGGACACATCGAGTGGCTGCCACCCGCACGACCAACCAGGGCCAGGGACAAACTGCAACCGAGGTACATGCCCTTAGCGGGAACCGAACCCGGGTCTCTCAGGACCGCAGGCCGACGCTCTAACCGCTGAGCCAAACCGGCCAGGGCTGAAGAAGCATTTTGAGAATCAATTCATCTCTAGGTGTTAGCCATGAGAAGGAAATAAAGCTCATCCTGTTCGCCCCAAATAGGAAATAAGAACAGCTGCTCTGTAGTGAAGGAATAAATGAAAGGCAGCAGAAAACCAGACCCTGGACCTTCGGGGAATTTGGGCTCCATTGATATTCCAGAGACAAAGAACTGTCTCCTTCCTGGCCTGGTGGGTCATAGGATTTCTATACAGAGAACAGAGGTCGGAGCAAATTAAAGCATGGAAATCTGAAGCAGAAAAGCCAAACAGGATCTAGGTGGGTTCTAGGACCTGGGGTTGGGGATCAGTTAGCAACATTTTTTATTGCCTGTGACTGGCAACAATGAGTGGAATTTGTTCCAGAAAGGGAGAGATGAGGAAACCAGGCTCCTCTCACTGTGGACTGAGAATCGCATCAGCAGGGTAGCCTCTCCACTGACTATGGCACAGCAACCTGTGTGTTTATTTCTAAAAAAGAAAGGAGAAGTGTGATTCCTAGAGTCTCATTGTGGAATCTTGTGTGACCCAGAAATGGGGACATTTTTGAAAGATGTGTTAGGAATGTGTTCAATGGCAAGTAACAGACACTCCAACCCATGGTACCCTAAACAAACAGGTGCTTGTCTTTCTCATGTTACAAGAGTATTTGGGGGTGGGTACTGGTTGGCATTGGCTGGCATCTCTCTCATTCTTTTCACCTTTACCCATGTTGCAAAATAGTTGCTAGAACTCCTAGCATCATGTCCACATTCAAGACAGAAAGAAGTCCGAATGAGATGACTTCATTCAGCTCTGTCAACTTTGTATCAGGCAGAGCAAAATCTTTCCCAGAAACCATCCATCGAGCTTCTACTCACATCTCATGGTCAGAAGTATGTCACATGGCCACCTCTAGCTCCAAGAGAGCCTGAGAAAGTATTTAACTTTTCTGACCATTCTAGAGACTGTTCTAACTTTTTTTTTTTTAATCCTCACCTGAGGACATTTTTCCATTTTTTTGTTCAGATAGAATGGGAGGGAGAGAGAGAGAGAGAAACATCGACGTGAAAGGGACACATCGAGTGGTTGCCACCTGCACCACCCAGCCAGAGCCGGGGACAAACTGCAACCATGGTACATGCCCTTAGCTGGAACCGAACTTGGGTCTCTCTGGACCGCGGGCCAGTGCTCTAACCGCTGAGCAAAACTGGCCAGGGCAAGACTGTTCTAACTTTTGATTTTATATATGATTAGAAGGTAGATTTAATGTCATAACCTTTTATTTTAAAACTCTTTCTTACCCAGCTGGTGTAACTCAGTGGTTGAACATTGACCCATGGACCAAGAGGTCACCAGTTCGATTCCCAGTCAGGGCAAATACCGGGTTATGGGTTTGACCCCAGTGGGTGGCATGCAGGAGGCAGCCAATTGATGTGTCTCTCTCATCGATGTTTCTATCTCTTTCTCCCTCTCCCTTCCTCTTTCTTTAAAAATCAATAAAAACATATTTTTAAAAAAAACACCTTTGTCTTAGCCCTAGCCAGTTTGCTCAGTGGTTAGAGCATTGGCCCACGGACCAAAGAGTCTCAGGTTTGATTCTGCTCAAGGATGCATACTCTGGTTTCAGTTTGGTCCCCAGCCGTGGTTGGGGTTATGCAGGAGGCAACCAATTGGTGTGTTTCTCACATTGATCTTTCTCTCTCTCCCTCCTTCCCACTCTGTCTGAAAATCAATACCCTCAGGTGAAGATTAAAAAAAAAAAAAAAACTGTCTTAATTATAACCCTCTCTTCTCTATGCCCCTTTTGTATCAGTTATGTATTGTTAGAATAATAGTGCCACATAAACAACCAGAAAGCTATTGGCTTAAAGTGAGAAGCATTTATTTAGCTCATTCTGCAGGTTAGCAGTGTAGGCGAGGCTCAGCTGGGTGCTTCGTCTGGTCTCAGTTGAGCTCATTCATGCATCTGTGGTCAGCTGTGGAACAGCTGGCTGGCTTCTCTGTCTGGTTGTTGGCTGTCTGTAGCCTTGTCTAAGATGATCTTGGCTGGGACCATTGTGCTCTGCTCCACATGATGGCTCACCCTCCAGCAGGCTAGCTTGGGCTTATTCACATGGCAGAAACAGCGTTCTAGGAGAAAGAAGTGCACAGGCCTCTGGAGGAGTAGTCTCAGGAACAGCACACCCTCACTGGCCACTGGTGACCAAAGCAAGCAGTGAGGCCAGTTCAGATTCAAGAGGTGAGACAAGAGACCCATCTCTTAGTGGGAGAAGCAATGTATCACTGTATCACATTGCAAAGGGTATGTATTCAAGAAGTTATTCACTGGGGCCATTGGTCCCCAATTTCTGTTCCCTGAAGCCTACTGCTCTGGCTTCTGTTAGCCAATGGTGCCACTCCCTCCCCTTCCTTTTATTCCTGACGCTCAGCAAGAAACAGGGATGATGACATGCTATTATTACCTCGTCACTCACACTGTGAAAGGGACAGAAAATGCCAGCAAAGGTTCGACTGAGAGCCCAGGGCCCATCACATGTCACCTGGGAAATAAAAGTGGGGGAGATTACATAACCTCTTCAGATGCCTTCAGCTTTTATCAAATCTTGACTTGATATCTGAGCTCTGAGCCCTCACGGACATTGAAGCAAAAGAACAAGATTTTTTGCCAGCCACATTGACCCCGTAGCTCACAGCCATGCAGCCTGACTCCCTTTGTCAACTGGGGCTTTTGATTTTGGGGTGTGTGTGTGTGTGTGTGTGTGTGTGTGTGTGTGTTAATGTCACCTGCTCCTGACCAGAGCTAGATGGAAACCTTGTTTCAATTCTGTTGCCTCAGGGGACAGTGGCCAGGCTGGTGGGCATCTGATGGATACCTTTTCTCCACCCTTCTCCCTCCCAACCCACTCTTTCTTTTTGTTTCTGCCTTCTCTTCCAGCTACCCCTCTCTCTTCCCTCCTGCATTTCCAGGTTTGTGGAAATCCAGGTTTGGGGGAGGTCAACCTCAGAGGAAGGGAATTGGCATTAATTGAGCACCTGCTGTGTGCCAGGCCTTTTACACACCTTATCACCTTCAAGCCTTCCCACAGCTCCATTAATATTGTCACAGATGAGAAAAACTAGACTCAGAGGGAAGTTACTTGTCACTCAGGTAGAAAGTCCTGGAACCGGAATTTGGATATGGGTCTGTCCCACTACAGGGCCAACTTTTCCTCTGTTTAGTCCTTCATTTTAGAGGGGAAAATGGGGAAAGGGATCCCAGCCTCCTCTATCAGCAGCATCACCTCATTAACCCCAGGACCTTTGCACATACTATTGCCTGTGTGTGGAATAGCTGTGTCCTATGTGTCTGGCTAATTCTTACTCAGATATGATATTTAAAGTATTTAACATCCAGAGTGACATGGGCACTGACTAATTCCAAAGAAGAGGCTCCCTTATAGAATAAGTGGCTTATTTTGCTTTGGAAGACCTACTAGATATAGAATTCACATCTTTAAATATTAAAATTATAAAAGACAAATTGAGATGTTTACACTTAGAGAGTTCCATGGGAACTAGGACCAATGGAAGGGTATCAGTTTGATGTCTATCTCACATTTACGCAGAGTAAGAACTAAATTTGTTGACTAGAATAACAGGAAGACTATGAACACCATTTAAATTCATTGCATTTTTCTCTCCTTTTTTTTTTTCTTCTTTATTTATTTGAGAGAGAGAGGAAGGGAGAAGGAGAGAAAGATAGAAACATTGATGAGAGAGAACATCGATTGGCTGCCTCCTTATATGCCCCCACTGGGGATTGGGCCCACAACCTGAGCATGTGCCCTGACCGGGAATCAAACCGGCGACTTCTTGGTGCATAGGCTGATGCTCAACCACTGAGCCACACCAGCCGGGCACGTTTTTCTCTCCTTTTACCTCAAGGTTATGTAGTTAAATTTGTTGATGATAGATACCAGTTGGATGTAGCTTCACGAAATGCACAGAACTTGCATTTTTGAGTACAGTAAACTCCCCTTTATCCATGGTTTCCCTTTCCAAGGTTTGGGTTACCCGTGGTCTGCTGAGGCCCCAAAATATTAAATGGAAAATTCCAGAAATAAGAAATTCATAAGTTTTAAACTGTGTGCCATTCTGAATAACTCGGTGAAGTCTCCTGTTGTCCCACTCTGTCCTGCCCGGGATGTGAATCATCCCTTTGTCCAAGGTGTCCAGTTGTAGTTGCTTCCTGCCCATTAGTCACTTAGTAGCTGTCTCAGTTATCAGTACCTCTTATTTTTACTTAATAATGGCCCCAAAGCACAAGAGTAGAGATGCTCGCATTTCGGATATGCCAAAGAGATGCCATAAAGTGCTTCAAGTGAAAAGATAAAAGTTTCGACTTAATCAAAGAGACCACATTCACACAACTTTCACTGCAGTATATTGTTTTACTTGTTCTATTTTATTAGTTATTCTTGTTATATCTTGCTGTGCCTAATTTATAAATTAAACTTTATCATAGGTATGTGTGTATAGGAAAACACAGAGTATATATAGGGTTTGGTGCTATCCACGGCTTCAGCATTCACTGGGGGTCTCTGTCTCCCCCATGGATAAGGGGGACTACTATACATGTTTCTGCTCCTAAAAAGTCTTTAATGAAAAGGGAAACACTTTAGCTTTGTAATAATTATATGAACAACAATAAAACTTCTAGAAGTGAATGTAGGAGAGTATCTTTGGGGTAAGGGGGAAAAAAGAAAGGAGGCCCCCCCCTTTTGTGCCAGCATCTTGGTGAGTTCTATGAATTTAGAGGGGGACTGAGGTGCTGGGGGGCCACCCACAGGACCCAAGGGAATACATACTTACCGACACTGTGTCTGTCCCCAGAAAACCCCCCAGACCTCCCATCCCCGTGCTCGTCTTGAGGCCAGCTCAGGTCCCCTTTTTATGGGCATTGGATGGCCACAGTGTCAGCCCCAACCATTGTTTTCTGGGTTAATCGCCGATCTCCTCCTGGAGGGCAAAGACTGGACCCAGAGTCTAGTACAGATCCTGGAATGCCACTCAATAAACATCTCTTGAATGAATAAGTGGATGGATGGATAGATAGATAGATGGATGGACAAACGAATGGATGAATTTAGAGCCAGTAGTAAGGGCACTATGCCGGGTGATAGGTTTGCTGAGGCACTGCAGAGGGATAGACAGCTCTGAAACAGGACAGAAGCAGCAAAGAAGCCCAGGTGCAGGAGCAGCCAAAATCCCTACCAGTCTGGCCTCCCACTGGGGCCGTGCCAGCCAAAGGGCATTCTGGGAAGCCTTGGACACCAAGAGCACTGGGGCTTCGAGAACACAGGGCCTGGGGGAACAGCCCCTAATTTCCCATTCTCCAGTCCTTTTTAAAGCAGTGGCAGAGGCTTGCATGTTTTTGCTGTTCAGATAGAGTGGGAGGGAGAGAGAGGAAGGGAGAAACATCGATGTGAAAGGGACACATCAAGTTGCTGCCACCCACACGACCGAACCAGGGCCGGGGAAAAACTGCAACTGAGGTACGTGCCCTTAGCAGGAACTGAACCCGGGTCTCTCTGGACCGCAGGCCAATGCTCTAACCGCTGAGCCAAACCGGCCAGGGCGGCTTGCAAGTTTTTAAATTGTAGGCTCCGTGACAAAGCTGGGTGATCAAGAGCAGGACCCTGGGGTCAGACCTACATGGGGTTCCCCAGCATCCAGCTGTGGGACCTGCAGCAGATACATTTAATACTGACCATTCACTGAGAACTTATGTGCCTGGTGCTGTTCCTCAACACTCTGAGGAAATTATCTCATTTAATCCTCCCAGTATATCTCTCTTGGTAGGTACTGTCATGTCCCCATTATAAAGCTGGGGGGAAAGGACAGGCCAAGTTAGGGACTCAAATAGGAAGAGTGGTGGGGCTGGGAGGTGAACCCAGAGAGTCAGGTCCTGACCGCTCACCTCCACTGCTGTGCTGACCTCTGGCGAACCTTTTGTATCTCTGAACCTCAATTTCTTCATCTATAAAGTGGGACTTATGCCCTGGCCGGTTTTGCTCAGCGGTTAGAGCATCGGCCTGCAGTCTGGAGAGACCCGGGTTCGGTTCCCGCTAAGGGCACGTACCTCGTTTGCAGTTTGTCCCCGGCCCTGGTTGGTCGTGCGGGTGGCAGCCACTCGATGTGTCCCTTTCACGTCGATGTTTCTCTCTCTCTCTCTCCCTCCCTCCCACTCTATCTGTGCAAAAAATGGAAAAATGTCCTCGGGTGAGGATAAAAAAAATAAAATAAAATAAAATAAAGTGGGACTTATCATAGCTGTTTTGCAGGGTGAATAAAGGTATCAGTAATAGTGGTGACTGCAGATATAATGCTTACTGTGGCCAGGCTCCCTGCTCCAAGGACTTTACAGAGCATCTCATTCAGTTCCCGCCTCCTCATAGGTATAAACTGTTGTCATTCCCATTTCACATATGACAAAAGTGAGGCTCAGAAAAGCCAGAGAATTTGCCCAAACCACATGGCTAGGAAGCAGTGGAATTGGGATTTGAATGTGGAGGCCTGGCTCCGGGATCGAACCTCTTAACTAGCTGCCCTGGAGAATTTAACTGGATACACAGCAACCCTTCTCTTGCTAATAATAATAGTTACTCTCATTTACCTCATACTTGTCATACCAGGGACTGTCTAAACCCTTTGCGTAGATCTCATTTGTGCTTCACAGTGATTCTAAAGTTGGGGCTGTAAGCACCTCCATTTGTGGATGTAATCCTGAGGGCCAGGGTCTGACCTCTACCCCTCAGCCAGAGCATGGTCACCCCCACGCCCTGACCCAAAGCTCTGGGTACAAGCCAGCTTCCACGTCTCCAAGCATCCATTGTCATCAGCTAATGTTTGAGGTGTTGAATCAAGTATGACTCTGACAAAAGAACTCTGATCATTGTCACCCTAGAACAGGAACTGGCATACAGTAGGTGCTTAGTAAATTATTGATGGAGTGAATTATCCCAGAAAACACTGCAGGGGCATTCAGCCTCTGCCTGGTTAGCTGGCAGGGTGCCCACCCCGGCCCGTTGTCGGAGGCACTCGCCCTGCCCCACCACAGGCCCTGTTCTGTTTCCTCCTGGCGAGCTGGCCTCACTGTTCTTCCTCTGTGAGGAAATTCGAATTGTGGTAAAATACACATAACCTAAAATTCACCATCTCGACCATTGTTACGTATCCAGATCAGTGGCAGTAAGTGCATTCACATTGTTGTATCACCACCATCCAGCTCTAGATCTTTCTCATCTTCCCAAACTGAAACTCTGTCTCCATTCAACACTGACTGCCTGTTCTATGGCCCCGCCCTGCCCCCAGCACCCACCCTTCTACTTTCTATGACTCTTACTGCTCTAGGGAGCTCATGTAAGTGGGGTCATAATAGTATTTGTCATTTTGTAACTGGCTTGTTTCATTCAGCATACTGTCCTCAAGTTCAACCATGTTGTGGCAGGTGTCAGAATTTCCTTTTTAAGGCTAAATAATATTCCATTGTATGGATGGACTACATATTAGTCATCCATTCATCCATTGATGGACACTTTCGTCTTTTTACAATTACAAATAATGCCGCTACGAACACAGGTGTACAAGTATCTAGTAGAGTCCCTGTTTTCAATTATTTTGGGTATAAACCCAGAAGTAGAATTGCTGGATCATTGTTCTTCCATTTTTGAAAAATCAAGATTAACTCCCTGGGGGCCCTGGAGGTTTCATTGACTAGAAATAGGAGGTCTCATTTGAAACTAGGAAATAGGGGTGAGGGGTACCGTGGGGGCAGATGACTCTCGTGTCAGCTTTTTAAAACACATCAGGAGGAACATGTGTGAAATCCCTCCCTCCCCACCTGATCCTGTTTCTCAAAATACCTCTTGTTTTAGACAATGGCTGTGGCATCAGGAAGGCAGCGTGTGGCATCTGAGACACAACATCTCAAGTGGCTGGGAGCCCAGAGAGAAACCAGGACAGGCGTGCTGGGGATGTGGACTGGAGATGGAGCTAATTTTAGTGGCAAGGAGAGAGAGAGAGAGCGAGAGAGAGCGGTGTTAGAGGCTTCGAGGAGAAGCTGCTGGCTAAGGCAGCCTGGGGAAACTAGAAGTAACAGGCAGAGGACTGAGACCCAGGCCGGGGGCAGTAAAGCAGGTTGGAAGGTGTGAACTCCAGAGTCAAGGTGGACGAGTGGAACAGAGATGGTTGCATTTCTGGAGGCTTGGTCTGTGTGAGGCACTGTTCACTCACCCAGACAGCCATTCTGTGAGAAAGACACCATCATTATTCCTTGTTTGTGAACAGGAAAACTGAGACACTGAACTAAATAACTTCTCCCATAAGAAGCAGAAAATGAGCCTAGAAGAGAGGCGAAGATACAAGATCAAAGGAGAAACAAAGAAATGTAAGCAAGAAGGCTCTCAGGGCATATGAATTAGCTGTGAAATCTGTGAGGATGGTCAGGTTGAAGGGAAGAATCCAGGTGGCAGAAAGTGGCTGAACAGTTGGATTTGGGAATCAGGGTGGTTGTGGTGAAAATTCTGGCTCTTTCACTCACTGGCTATGGGGCCTCTCTGACCCTCAGTTTCCTTATCTAGTGATGTCACCTGTCTACCAACATTGTTGTAAGGATGTCATATGCTCAATAGGGGCCTGTTCCAGGGTAAATTCTCAGTAAATGGTAGTCAGGGTTTTCATTATGTTTAGGGACGATATTGGCAGGTAAAAGGGAAATTTTTTATTTGTTCAAAAATCACTTACCGGGTTCCTCCACTGTGCCAGGCCCTGTGTAGTGGTCACCAAGATGGCCTGGGTCTGCCCTTGTGGGACCTCAGTCTAGCCACTCTGCACTCAGCAGCCCACTGATTCTCTTACATTGTGATAAAAGTAACAGCTAGCACTTAACTATAAGCTACACTATTCAGAACCCTTTCAAAATACTAACTCATTTAATCTCCACAAAGAGCCTATAAGGCAAGATCTATTATCTACATTTTATATATGAAGAAACTGAGGCACAAAAAAGTTAAGTAATTTGTTCAAGATCCTGCAGTAAGGACTCTGGGTTGCAAATCTGGGGTGGCCTTAGTTCTGCATGCCTGCCTCCAGTGGTTCATAGAGGGGCTTTTATAGGTGCATTTATTCCATTTTCTCTCTGTCTGTACAGGGACAAGCAACAGTCCAAACCTCTTCGCTGTAAACTGTGGACATAATTAGTTAAAAGAAGGTAAATGCTTTAGAGATGGAAATCACTGTGCTTGTTTTCCTCGGCAGTGTTCCCTGCATGCTAATACAACACGGTGTCTTCCTGTCAGGCATTTTAGACAAAGTCTATTTTCCTCAAAATATTTTGCCAAAGAAAATAGCAAGAAATTCAGACACAGGCAGGGAGAGGAAACCATTCTCTTGGGTTTAAATAGAACGGCAGTGGTTAGGACCATGGATCTTCCGTTAGACAGATGCCAGTTTGTGCTTTACTTTCTCTCAGCAAGCAAGATGCTGGCACTGTGTGCCTCAGTTTACCTATTTGTCAAATGAGGAGAATAACTGTCC
This sequence comes from Molossus molossus, assembly GCF_014108415.1. NCBI lineage: Eukaryota > Metazoa > Chordata > Mammalia > Chiroptera > Molossidae > Molossus > Molossus molossus. The sequence continues at coordinate 70,346,121 of NW_023425377.1, read as the reverse complement.
CTGTCTCTCTCTGATTTACCGAATCCTTCTCTAGCTGTGTCTAATCTGTTGTGAACGACACCCATTACATTTTTAATTCTTGGTATTCAATTTTTTATCTCTGTGAGTTCTAGCTGATCCTTTTCAAACTTGCTGCATCTTTTGTAGTAGTTTTGTTTTTCTACAGTAGAATTTCCCAACCTTGGCACTAATGACATTTTGGGCTAGATAAACCTTTGCTGTGAGGGGTCGCCCTGTGGTCTGTGGGGTGCTGAGCAGCACCCCTGGCCTCCACCCACTAAGTGCCAGTAGTATCTCCCCCCGCAGGAGGGACAACCAAAAAGGTCTTCAGATACTGACACATGTCTCTGAGGAGCAAAACCATCACCAGCTGAGAACCGCCCAATAGGTATTTTCAAGCACATTATATTTCCTTAAACATAATATTCAAAGAATTAGCTTATAATCAGTGTTTGATAACTTAAATATCTAAATTCTTTATGGCTTTTTTTCCGCCATCTCTTGAAAAACTATTTTGATTGTGAAAAGCTCATTTTCCTTGGAACAGTGCTGGGGCAGTTCTTTGAGGCTGAGATGAGGGTGCTCTCCCGGAAGACCTTCATTTACTTATTCCAGGTGCTGAGCACTCCCATTCCAGGGCCACCGTGAACTCTAGGACCACCTGTGTGTCGAGAATTTGGGATGCCATTGTTTGCAAAGACCAGTTTACAGTTATTATTTCTCCAAGACCTTTATTTCTCTCCTCTGCTAAATGCCAAAGTAACTTTCCTCAAAATCTCTTGGGATGAGGAGGATGGAGTAAATTCACTCCAGGTTTCTCACCCTACAGCAGTAGTCCTTTGGAGGTTCCATCCTAGTTCAGGGGTCTCCTTTTATTTTTTATTTTTAATTCTCACCCAAAGACATGCATTGATTTGAGAGAGAGAGAAACATCTTATCGGTTGCCTCCATACGCACCTCAACTGGGGATCGAACCCACAACCTTTCAGTGAATGGAATGATGCTCCAACCAACTGAGCCACACTGGCCAGAGCTCAGCAGGTCTCCTTTTAGACACTTTATCTTAGGTGGTTGCTGAGCTTTGCCTTCCACCGCTGCTCCCAAGGAGGCTATGAAAATTGAAATAGCATTTTCTGTTAGGGACATGCCCCCAGCAAAAGTGGCTTTGATGTCCTGCCTTCCTCCTGGAGGTTCCTGATTTCAGTTAAATTGGGAGTGGATAATGGTCTACGAAATTGTCAGGCCTTCAGTGCTTCATCAAAAGGGTCTTAGGATTTTATGCAGGATTCATGATTGTTTTCAGTGAGAGGGTCAGTTTGGTTACCCGGCCTGCTGAATTGCCAGAACGGGGGTCTGTCATGGGGTTTATATAAAATAGCAGAGCATCCAGTACACTGCTTGCTTGGCCTGTGTTCGCTATTTTAATTGTTACTAAGGATGGTGTAAAAGGGGGGAACAGTAAATTTTTGGTTAGGGGCCTTCCCTGGGGGACAGAATAGGATGGAGAAGTCACAAGGTGTAATATAGACTTCCTTGGACAGTCTTGCAGATTTTAGCCAACACTGGCAAGGTGCCTCGTGTATCTCTTGAAGTAGCTCTGGGTGCCCGAAATGTCGCATTGCTCCAGGTGGAGTTTCTGAAAGAAAATTCTCTCCGAGACTCAATCGTGGTCCATGCAGCACTGGCTGCTCCATTTTACCTCCTTCTCCCCTGAGATACACGACACACAAACACACACACCACCCCATCAACTTAATCTATTAGCTGGATACTCGGAGTTGTCCCCCTCCTGCTCAGAAGTCAGAGAAGTGAGTGCGCTAGCCCTACATCACACTTTCTGCCGTTGAAATACTCCGTAGACTGATTTGACCTCCTTTCTGCTTTGCCCTCTATCCTCTGAGCTACTTGGAGACAGGCAACAGTTTTGTCTATTTCTGAATTCGCTCAAGTCCTATGGGGCAAGCAGATGTGTCAGGGGAGTTGCTTTCTCTTGACGTGCAACTAGAGCAGGAATTTCATTGGGCTGAAGCACGTTTAAGGTCATACTCCTATGTGTCAGGTGCCCCCAAGACCACCTTTGGGTTTAATGACTTGCTAGAAGGGCTCGCAGGACCCAGTAATGCTGTGGTATTCCCGTGAAAGAATACAGATGAAAATCTGCAAAGGAGACAATGCTTAGGGCAGAATCTGGGAGAGACCAGGCACAGGCTTCCAGCTGTCCCCTCCCAGTGGAGTGGTGTGGACAGTGTTCAATTCAACCAGCAACAATGTGTGACAACATGCATGGTGTACTGCCAACCATGGATGCTCACTCAAGTCTTGGTCCAGGGTTTATATTGGGGCTCAGTTACATAGGCATGGAGCACCTGTGTGACTGGCTTTGACAGTTTAGTCACCACTCCCAAAGATGAAACAGATACAGCATGGCCTGGGGCCTCCAAGCAAGTGTTCACTGTGAATCACGTAGACTACCTGCCATGACCCAAGACCCCAAGCATAGGAAGACACTCTTCTCAGGCAGGATATTCCAACGGCCTAAAGGTTATATCTCCCAAGAGCAAATCTAAGGCCACTCTTTTCTTGGGAATACACAGGGTTTGAACACTCCAACCCCACTCAGTTAACCCTTAACTGTGCAGAATGTTAATCTAACCAAGTTGTTCTCCTTGTGAAATGCTCCCAAGGGGCTGTGTCTCTCAGCAAAGCACTGGAGACCTTGTACAATCTGGCCTTTGCCACTTCACCTGTGTCATCTCTCCTCTCTAACTATATTGAACTTCTTTTTTATTTTAATCCTCACCCAAGGATATTTTTCCATTTATCTTCAGATAGAGTGGGAAGGAAGGAGAGAGAGAGAGAGAGAGAGAGAGAGAGAGAGAGAGAGAGAGAGAGAGAGAGAAAGAGAGAGAAACATTGACATGAGAGAGACACATCGATTGGCTACCTCCCACAGGACCCCGACCAGGGCCAGGGACCAAACCGAAACTGAGGTATGTGCCCTTGACTGGAATCAAACCCGCGACTCTTTGGTCCACGGGCTGACGCTCCAACCACTGAGCCAAGCCGGCCAGGGCAATGTATTGAACTTCTTTAAGATCCTCTAGCAACCTGCACTTTTGCTCACTGGGAAGTCTTTTCTCACAATTCTGGAGACCAGAAGTCTGAAGTCAGGTATCAGCAGGGCCGTGCTCCCTGTGGAGCTCTAGGGGATGATCCATTCCCTGCCTCTTCCAGCTCCGGTGGCTTCAGGCGTTCCTTGGTGTGTGGCCACGTCACTCCTGCCTCTGTGGTCACGTGACCCCATCCTCCTCTTTCTCAAAACTCTACCTCCCTCTTATGAGAACACATGTGACTACATTTAGGGCCCACATGGGTAATCCAAGAGTAAGTCCTTCTCTCAAATTCTTAACTTGATCACACCTGCCAAGACCCTTTTCTAAATAAGGTCATATTCACAGGTTCCAGCGATTAGGACATAGACCTATCTTTGGGAGGGGTCACCATTTAGCCCACTACACCCAGAATGCATTTTGTAATCAACTTCTGACCTCTGGGGGTGCCCTTGTATTTAAGGCCTGGAGCGTGCTGCCCCCAGCGTTAGCTGTGTGACCTGGGAAAGTTGACTTCCCAGGGGCTTCATTCCACTTACCATATACCAATCACTGTTGTACAGACTTTACATACATTAACCGAGTTCATTGTCTCTGTGGATTAAACCACAGGGAAGTCGAGACATAGAGGGGTTATAACTCACCCAGGGACACACAGCAAGCAGCAGAGCTGGGACTGGACCATGGTAATCCAGCTCTAGATGTGTGCTCTAACCGCCTCAAGCGTTGTCCAGAATACTTTTTGAGTTTCTGCTGTGCTAAGTGCTCGGAAGGAAAAGAACATAGGACCAGGAGCGCACATGACAGAGCTGGGGGTGGGGGTCTGAAGCCCAAGCCAGTTCACCCCTAGGAAGCCAGGTATTTGCATACGGAGTTGACTAGGAGCAGAGACTCTGCTGCTGCTTAGATAGAACCTGCCTTGCTGCTGCCAGAATGGGCTCTCGGTGGATTGTTCCATTTGGGGAGCCAGGTACCCCCACCCTTAGCTGTTGGCCACCCTCTCCTGCTGTCGCCACAGCAGCCGCTGGGCACGTGTGACAGCTTTCCTTTCTTCTCCCTGCCCAGTGGAGTGGAAACCCCTCAGGACCGGACACTGAGCGTGTGCAGCAGCACTGAGCTGCACAGTGAATGTACCCTCTGGACACACGTGGACAGATTGGTACTGGCTGACTGCCAAGGTCCGGCAAGTTCTTGGCAGCTGCTCTTTGACTTGGACAAGTGGCTGCCACCTTCTGAAGCATCCGTCATCCATCTTCAGAACTCTTTTCATTTTGCTAAACTGAAACACTATCCCCATTAAACTCTAATTCCCCATTCCTCCCTCCCCCAGACCCTGGCACCCACCATTGTCTCTCTGAATCTGACTCCTCTAGGGACCTTGTATCAGTGGAATCATACAGTGTTTATCCTTTTGGTGACTGGCTTTTTTCACTTAGAAGAATGTCCTCATGGTTCACACATGTTGAGGCAGGTGTCAGAATTTCCTTCCTTTTTAAGACTGAATAATGTTTCATTGTATGGATATACTGCAGTTTGTTCATCCATTCATCTGGCATTGGAAACTTGGGCTGCTTTCACCTTTACAGTATTGGGAATAGTGCTGCCATGGACACGGGATGTACAGCTATCCTAAGTCCCTGCTCTGAATTCTTCTGGGTACATACCCAGAAGTGGGATTGCTGGGTCAGATGGTAACTTTATGTTTTATTTTTTGAGGAGTCATCCTTCTTAATTTTTTTTTTTTCTTTATTGATGTTAGAGAGAGAGAACGAGAGAGGGAGAGAAAGAGAGACATTGATAAGAGAGAACATTGATTGGCCACCTCCTGCATGCCCCCCACTGGGGATCGAGCCCACAACCTGGGCATGTGCCCTGACCGGGAATTGAATCAGCGACTTCTTGGTGTATGGGTCAATGCTCACCCACTGAGCCATACTGGCCGGATATCCTTAATTTTTAATTAAGTAAAGTTGAAAATTCTGTTTTTCACCTATACTAGCCACATTTCAAGTGCTCAGTAGCCACATGTGGCCAGTGGCTACCATGTGGGACAGCACAGATGGAGGACATTTCATCATCATACAATCAGACAGTTCCACTCCTGAGTCCTGTGAGAAGCACACAAGGCAGTAGAAAAACATGGACCAGACACCTACAACTCAATAGCACAAAGCCTAATAACCTGATTTTAAAATGGGCTAAGTACTTGAGTAGACATTTCTTCAAAGAAGATGTACAAGTGGCCAGCAGGTATGTGAAAAATGTTCGACATCACTGATCGTCACAGAAATGCAATCCAAACCACAATGAGATACCACCTCACGCCAGTCAGGATGGCTATTATCACAAAAACAAAAGACGACAAGCACTGAGTAAGATGTGGAGAAACTAGAACCCTTGCACATGGTTGGTGGGAATGCAAAACAGTGCATCCACTATGGCAAACAGTATGGAGGTTCCTCAGAAAATTAAAACTAGAACTGCCGTGTGATACAGCAATGCCACTTCTGGGACTTTATCCAAAACAACTGATATCAGGGTCATGAAGAGATATGAGTACTTCTATGTTCTTTGCAGCACTATGCACAATGGCCAATATGGGGAAACAACCTAAATGTCCACTGACAGATTAATAGATAAAGGAAATGTATATATAGCCCATGGAACAGTATTCAGCCTTCAAGAAAGAAGAGGGTTCTGCAATATGCAACAGCATGGATGAACCTTGTAGACATTGTGCTATGTGCAATAAGCCAGCCACAGAAGGACAAATACTGCACGATTCCACTTGTATGAGGCCTCTAAAATAGTCCAATTTATAGAACTGTAGAGTAGAATGGTGTTTTCCAAGGGAAGGGAGCTGTCGGGGAGTTATTAACTAAAAGGTGTAAAGTTTTAGTTAAGAGGGTAGATCTCACATTAACTGTTCTATCAAATTTAAAAGGAAGAAAATTCTTAGGGCAAAAAAAGAAAAAAAGATAGAAACACTATTTTAGAAGTTACTGGGAGGATGGATTTGCCATCAGCTAAAGTGGGATGGTGGTGGGTTGGGGAAGATTAGGGGCTCAGCTTCAGACATGCTAAGCTTTACTGGCCTGCTGGTGAGTAGAGCTACTGTGTTGGCCTTTGACGATTTGGAGTCTGAAGTTCAGGAGGAGAAAACAGGGCTGGAGGTGGAAATGCAGGAGTCATCAGCCTGTGGAGGTTATTTATAGCTATGAAACTGGATAAGGAAGTGGATGTAAAAGGGCACAAAGGACCGAGCCTGGGGCTGGCTCTCCATTATTAAAGTAGCTGGGGAGATGGGGAGGAAGTAGCAAAGGAGACTAAGACGGAGGGGATGAGGGTCGTGCGGGTCCTGGATGCCGGGCAAGGAAAGTGTTAAGACTGCAAGTCAGAAGGAATGATCAGTAATGTCAACTGATGCCAGTGGGTTGACTCACATGAGGAATGAGAATTGACCATTAGGTTTATCAGCCTGGAGGTCTTTGGCGATCCTAGCCTAAGCTGCTTTGGGGATGGTGGAGGAATTACCAACAGTTGTTTGAAAAAAAGAATTTTGCTATGAAAGGTGGAGGGGGAGAGACGGGGTACTAGCTGGTGGAGTTCAGAGGTTTTTTTTCTTTTTTGAAGATAGGAGACTAACAGCAGATTTTATGCTGATAGGAATAACCCAGTGGGGAGGAAACACATAAAGATGCCACAGAGAAAAAAAAGGGTTGGCAAAGGGACATCTCTCAGTGGACAGAAATGAATGGCATTTGTACAAGTGGAAGGTTTCACTTTAGGTGGGAGCATACACAGTCCTCTATAGGAACTTGGGGGAGGGCACCGTATGGGCACAAATGCTGGGGGGTGGGCAGTAAATACAGTGCCAGGTGCTCCTGGGAATTCTAATGCTTCTGGTGGGTTGTTGTTTTTTTTACAATTTATCAAGATCAGGTTCATGAGCAACAAACTCTAGTATATTCAGTAATTATTTCTAGGATAGTTTTCCTCTATTACGCACTGTGTGGGGTGCTGGGGTACAGCTGCCAAAAGACATCTGGGCACCTGCTATATTTATACTTTGGCTCTGGTAGAAGATACCACACATGCACTCATGAGATTGTTTGAAGACCAGCCATCTCAGATGGCAAAACCGGGAATGATGTTCTTCTAGTCCTCTCCCCCACCTTCCACCACCTCACCTTCCTCTTGCTATATTTTAAGTCCTTAGATCCCCCAACTCACCCCAGAGCCCCTGCACCCCACTTCCTTACCGTGATCCCATTCCTACCCCAAGGCCAACACTTCATCATTCGGAAAAGCAAAGTTCCAAAGAATCAAGACTCTATCAATGGGCCTGTCTCCATGGCAACAGTCATGAATGAGCCAAGCAAGGTAACCCTGGAGATGGTGTGAATGAGAAGTGGTCCGTTGCCATGGAGATGTGCTGAATGGAAAGGCCCCCATAAGCAAGGCTACGTCATGAGATGCAACAGTCAGAATGAAATTGCTGTGTCTATTTTCAACTCAGTTACAAAAATACATTTTAATAAAGCTCATGATCCACCTTGTTCCTCCTCTCTGCCTCCTACCCCTTCTTCACCCTTCATCCTACAACTCAACCCAGGTTTACCAGCTCTCCTTCACATCCTTCAAGGACATCCTGGGAGCTGTTTTTCACTGCATGTCTCCTTCCCTGGGCCAGGTTGGTACTTCTTTGACCAACTACTATTTTCCTTTTGGGACCAACAATATTTTCAAAAACAATGAGCTGATGGAAATGATGCCAACTACATTGTTTGGGGCAAGAACAGTTGATAAACTGGACCAACTCAGTTCACACCTGTGAGGGTAATCTCATTGGGTGTACTTCTCCATGAAGGAACTGACGTGATACCCCTCACACAGTGACATAATCTGATCACACTGGTGGTGTTGAGCATATATCCTTAGTATTACATGGAAACAATTTGTAGAAGTCCAGGACTTAATGCCTAAGAAGATAATCTGAACAACTTTGAATCCCTGAAGCTTACCCAAGTTCTTTCTATCCTGTTCAAAGAGCATTTCTTCATCCATCGGTTCTTTGGCTTGTTCAACCATATTTATTAAACATTGTTGTAGTAAAGGGCCAGAAATAACTTGTGTCCATCATGGGGAACTAACTAGTCAATAAATTAGGGTACATCCATCCCATGGGATGCTATGAAGGCATTTAAAAAAGGAGGAAGCAGAACTCTGGGTACCGATAAGAGCTAGCACTTAGAGAATGCCTACTGTATGAAAACACTGTTCTAAAATAAGTATTAACTCATTTAGTCCTATAACAAGTTGTAAGGCAGCTTCTGTCATATTCCCACTTTACAGATGGGAAAATAGGAATCTCTATCCAAGATATATTGTCAGGTGAAAAGGGCGAGTCTTGTAATGGTACATATTGCGGTTATCATTGCTTGTAAATGCATAGGCTATTTCTGGAAGATTCCACAAGAAACTAATAATTGTGTTTGCCTCTGTAGAGGGACACTGAGAGGCTTGGAAATAAGTGTACAGAAAAAAACTTACTTTGCATGATTAATGATAAATGTTTTTCTGAATTGCATACCCTGTATGTGTATTATCTTCCACAAAACCAAATGGAAAATGGTCATTGTCTTAGGCCATTTGGGCTGCTACAACAGAGTACCACAGACTGGTGGCTTATAAATAGCAGACATTTATTTCTCACAATTCTGGAAGCTGGAAGTCCAAGATCAAGACACTGGCAGACTGCTTGTCTAATGAGAGCCCACCTCCTGGATTATAGCCACAGTCGCTGTCCTCACAAGGTGAAAGGGATGAGGGAGCTCTCTGGGGTCCCTCAAAAAGGGCAATAATCCCATTTATGAGAGCTCCACCATCATGACCTAATAATCCCTTCCATAAGTCCCCATTTCCAATTATCAGCACATTGGGGGTTAGGGTTTAGAAAAACATGGGTGAGCCCTGGCAGGTTTGGCTTAGCAGTTAGAGCGTCAGCCCACAGACCAGAGTTGTGAGTTCGATTCCAGTCAAGGGCACATACCTTGATTGCGGTTTGGTCCCTGGCCTTGGTCTGGGTCATGCAGGAGGCAACCAGTCGATGTGTCTTTCTCACATCGATGTTTCTTTCTCTCTCTCTCTCTCTCTCTCTCTCTCTCTCTCTCTCTCCCCCTCCCTCCCTCCCTCCCTCCCTTATACTCTATCTGAAGATAAATGGAGAAATGTCCTTGGGTGAGGATTTTAAAGAAGAAAAAACATGGGTGAGCAAAATATTTTACTGATGAGAAAAATGAGGCACAGTGACTTGCCCAAGTGGCAGAACTGGAATTCAAAACCAGGCAGTCTGGATGTAGGATCAACACAGAAACAAAGTGTGACCGGAACTATGTGTGTGTACATGTAATGTGTACATGCCTTTGTTCAGACATGCAGTTGCATGTCATGTGCACATTGTGTGCAAGTGCTTGTGTGTTGGGAGAAGAAAGTGGCAAGGGGGACAGAAAGTCAGCAAGGATCAGGCCATATTTCGAGGGGTTTGGACTTGATTCTGAAGGCATGAGGGAGTCATGGAAGGATTTAGAGAGAATGGGGTGGATTTCATCAGGTTCTTACTTAGAAGGATCACTCTGGCCAAGTATAGTGGCCAGAATGCAAGTGTGTGTGAAGCACTTGTCCTGCCTGGGTACAAGGATGTCCACCCACCCTCTCCATCCAGCACATTATCAAGGGTCAGGCTGAACGTGGCCAAGCTGAGCAGCCCCTGTCCCCCCGAGGTCAGGCAGTGAATATCAAGTATATCAGCCTTTTGTCCTACTCAAACCCTGAACTGAAGCTGTCCCACTAAGGCTGGGGGTCAGGTTCCCTGCTTTACAAAGCTGGCTTTTGGGAAGAATGCTATCCAGTGGTGCTGATGTGAGCAATGAGCAGTGAGACAGGAGGGCAGCGTGGATGAACCCTGATTTCACCACCTCCCTGCTGTGGTATGTTGAGCAAGTCAGCCACCCCCTCAGTGCCTCAACTTCCTTATCTATAAAATGGGACCAGTAATATCTCACTTCGGGTGGGTGATGCAGATATTGTAAAATGCACAGAATATCATTAGAATGCTGAGAGTAATGAGGATGCTATGCTACCAGACCACCTGGACTCAAACCAGCTCCCCCTCTTGCAAGCTGTGTGACTTGGGGAAGGTTCTGGAACCTCCCTGGCCTCATCTGTTTCATCTGTTCACTGAGAATACTCCTACTTCCTAGAGGGAATTAATTGAAATAATCCACGTAATGCTCTTAGAACAGTGCCTGGTTCCTTGTAAGCACTCAATAAATATTAGCGACTATTGAAAGACGACGATGGTGATGATGATAATAGTAATAATAATATCTTTATCATCATCACTATTACTAAAGGCCTCTCATTCCCTTTCCTGCAATTTGCCACTTTTCCCCTCAGTGGCCATGACCCGTCTGTGGTTTTGCTCGCTCGTTCGGGAAGAGCGCTGAGGCGCTGCGGGAGCTTTGTGGTTCAGGCATCACTGGGCTTACGACGCAGTCGACCCTGTAACAACACAGCTTTGAAGTGCTCGGCTTCACTTATACAAGATTTTCCCCCCAATAAAGACTATAAATGTCTTTTTTTCTTCCTATGATTTTCTTAATAACATTTTCTGTTTCTCTGCTGACTTTATTGTAAGAATACAGTATGTAATATATATATAACATACCACATTTGGTTAATCAACTCTTATTAATAATGCTTCCAGTCAACAGTAGGCTATTAGGAAAGTGTCTAAGGGAGTCAAAGGTTATACATGGGTTTTGAAACCCTGACCCCCACATTGTTCAAGGGTCAAGTGTATCTAAGCCAATGCCAGTTCCTTTGGCCTGGCTGACTGAGGACACAGAGGATAGACTTACGCTTTCCCTCCCTGCCCACCTCTGTTTGCTCCAAGCCATTTTCTGTCCTGTTTGGGGCAGCCTGGGCCACTTGTCACTTTCAGCTTTCTGGGTAGCTGATGTCTTCCCAACAGGCCTGTATGCACACCCCTGTGCTGTTACTTAAAAAGCAGCAATTGGCTCATGCATCAGCACTGGGAAGCTTGTCCTGAAAATGAGCAGAAATCATTGGAAGACCACAGTTAGCTCTTCTGACTAACAGTGTGACAACACACCTTCCCCAGGTGGCATGCGACTGACTGCGGTGCAGGGATCAGCTCTGCTCTCAGGTGGCCTGCCCCCCACTCCAAGCTGCCGGCAGGCCCTGCAACAATTATTTCTTTAATGGACACTTTATAGCACTTACTGTGAGCCTTGCTGTGTGTATGCACATATATGGCACGTGTGTGTGCACGTCTGTGCATGAGCCTATGAGCCTGTTCTGAGCAATTGTCAAATAATAACAAAATAATTTCATCCCAACAACCCATTGTATAGGTCACCAATTTTCAACCTTTTTTTTATCTCACGGCACTCATAAGCTAATTTCTAAAATTCTGCAGCACACCAAAAAAATATCCTTTTTGCCAATCTGACGAAAAATAGCTATGATTTGTATTCATTCACACCTGATGGCTACTGTTGTGTTGGCTGTTGTCTTTTTTTCCTTTAATCCTCACCCAAGGGTATGTTTTTATTGATTTTAGAGAGAGAGGAGGGGAGGGAGAGAGAGAAACATTAATGTGAAAGAGAAACATCAGTTGCTTCCCATATGCGCCCTAATGGGGATCAAACTCGCAACCTAGGTATGTGCCCCGACCAGGAATCAAACCCGCAACCTTTTGGCATATAGACGATGCTCCAACCAACCAAGCCACCTGGTCAGAGTTGTTGACATTTTTTAATTTGACAATCTAAAGGAAAAGAGGTCAGTGCCCCTGACTGAAGAGTCAGGTACTGCATGTTTTAAAAATTCTTGTGTTGCCCTGGCCAGTGTTTCTCAGTGGTCTGAGCACTGGCCTGCACATTTTAGGGTTTTGGGTTTGATTTCTGGTCAAGCGCATCTACCTGGGTTGCAGGTTTGATCCTGGCCCTGGTCAGGTGCATTTGGGAAGCAATCAATCTGTGTGTCTCTCTTACATCAATGTTTCTCTCTCTCTCCCTCCCACTCTCTATAAAAATCAGTGGAAAAAATATCCTCAGGTGGGAATTAACAGTAAAAAAAAATTCTTGTGGCCCTGGCCAGTTTAGCAAAACAGCGGTTAGAGCGTCAGCCTGTGGACCAGAGAGTCCCGGGTTCGGTTTCTGCTAAGGGCACGTACTTCAGTTGCAGTTTGTCCCCGGCCCCGGCTGTGGTCATGTGGGTGGCAACCACTCGATGTGTCTCTCACATCAGTGTTTCTCTCACCCTCTTCCTCTCTCTCTCCTTCTTACTCTACCTGAAGATAAATGCAATAATGTCCTCAGGTGAGGATTTAAAAAAAAAATTCTTATGGCACACCGGTTGAAAATTGCTGGTATAGATGACAAGACTGGGGCACAGAGAAGTTAAGTTATTGCTTCCAACTCACACAACTGGTGAGTGGAGGGGACAGGATTGACCACAGGTACCTCTCTATTCGTTCAACAGTCGCCAGGCATAATTTTGTGGGCCTGGCCATGTCCACACACCATATTCAACATGGCGTATATTTTTCAAACTAAACTGAACAAACAGCTCTGCTTTTCCTGCTTGTCCAGAGTTAGTCAACTCTATGATATGTACTCACACAAAACAAATTCTAGACCCAGGGACTGGGTGGTCTGGGTTCAGATCTTGGCTCTCCCGCTTTCTGGCTGAGTGCCTTTCTTACTGAGGAAAATGAAAACCCTGTTTTTTCATCTGTCAAATTGGAATAATCATGATCTCCCCTTTGTCAAACTGTTGTGAGTGTAAATCTCTTAGAATGTTCAAGGCACAGAGCAAGTACTCAATCCAAATCAATATCTATTCATGCATTCATTCATTCAGCACCTTATATGTGCCAGGCACTGTTCTAGGTGATGGGGAGACCTTGTGGCCCTTAACAGGAGAGGGAGAGACCAAAAACAATAACAATGATGTGCCAGAAGATGGAGTGTCATGGGGAAAACAATAAAGTTGAGTAAAGGCAGTTTGGAGTGTTGGTTTGGGGTGTAGGATGCAGAATGGGGTGGTCCAGGTAGGCTTCACTGGGAAGGTAACATTTGAGCACTTGAGCAGACTACTGAGGTGTTGACACATATCAGTACCATTTGGTGGCACTGATATATGTTTGAATTTTACCTGGGGCAAGTCACCCCCACTAATTAGGTGAGATCCAAAAATTGGTAGAGGAACCAGGACTCGTGGATTCCTCCTAGTTCCTGAATCAGAGATCTTTTTTTAATCCTCACCTGAAGATATGTTTTCTATTAATTTTGAGAGAGAAAGAGAGAGAAACATCATTGTAAGAAAGAAACACCAATCAGTTTTCTCCTGTATGCACCCCATAACCTAGGCATGTGCCCTGACTAGAAATAAAATCCTCGACCTTTTTGACGTATGCTCCAACTAACTGAGCCACCCGTCAGGATGAGATCTTTATGAAGATCCTGCCCTAGGGAACCCATCTGCCTCTTTACCCCAACTGGGAGAAGGGGCTTTCTCTCAGCTTATCTGCCAGATTGTGGGGAAGGATCAGAGTCATCTTGAAGCTGGTCAGATGGTGAGGAGATATGATATTTGCTGCTGAGGGAAGAGACTATAACAGATAAAACTAAAAATCCCAACTTAAGATTATACCTGAGTGAGAAATTAACTTCTGAAGTACAATTGATAAGGGATGGGATGGGGTGGAAGTGTGGGTGGTACAAGTATGGGTCAGCTCCATGTAGTCACTCAGCACTCTGGGCTGATGGAGATGCCACCTTCTTCAGTGTGTGGCTTCCAGGGTTACCCTAAGAATCTGCATCCAGCAAGCAGGCTGGGGGAAGAAGTGGAGAACTATATATGAGTGAGGCCAAAAAGTAAGATCTCACTTTTACCTGCATTCCATTGGCCAGAATTAGTTACATGACCTCACCTAGTTGCAAGGGAGACTGGGAAATGTCATTTCTGACTAGGCATCCATATCTCAGCCACATTATGGAAAGAGAATGTGAATATTTATTGGGAATATTGGTACCATGTTTGCACCAGGGATTCAGTCCACTTCCCACATACCTCCCCCCACCTCACTTTGTACCAGGCACTGTTCTAAGTGCTTTACACATATAAACCCATATCATGCAACAGCCCTATTCATTGGGCATTATTATTAGCCATACTCTATGCCTGATAAAACTCAGCCTTGACTGGTTTGGCTCAGCCATTAGAGTGTCAGCCCGTGGACCAGAGAGAGTCCCAGGTTCGGTTTCTGCTAAGGGCATGTACCTCAGTTGCAGTTTGTCCCCGGCTCCAGTTGGGGTCATGTGGGTGGCGGCTACTTGGTGTGTCTCTCTCACATTGATGTTTCTCTCTCTCTTCCTCCCTCTCTCTCCCCAACTCTATCTGAAGATAAATGCAAAAAAAAAAAAAATGTTCTCGGGTGAGGATAAAAAAAGAACAACAAAAAAACTTGAAGTCCAGAGTAGTTAAGTAACTTGCGCAAAGTCACACAGCTAGAAAGTGGCAGAGTTGGAACTAGAATCCAGGAAGTCTGGCCACAGAGCCTCAAGCTTAGCATAAACTTATTGTAGTTAGAAGGAGGCAGAGGGGCTCAAAATTTACATAATCCACTTTTTGGTCACTAAGGAACTGACCACTTGTAAGTAAGTCTCAACTCAAAGAGCTCACCCCAGGGCAACCATGGCCCATTGGGTCCACATCTTTATTAATTAGGTTCTAGATTAGAGTTTCTTTGTTGCAGCATTTCAGGATGGTTAGCAGTATCCCTAGCTACAACCCACTAGATCCCAGTAGCACCCCCAGTCATGACAGTCAAAAAATGTCTCCAGATATTTCCACATAGCCCCTGGGGGATGAAATCACCCCTGGTTAGAAACACTGTTCTAGATTGTTAAACATTATCCTATAATATAGTGCAAGTCCAAGGCAGAATGACTTTGAAATTGCCAACCTTGCAAAAAAAATGCAGAATTTTATAAAGTCCATGAGCAGGACTGTGGCAAACTGCTGAAATCACACCCTGAGACATTAAAAGACAGGCCTAGACAGTGTTCACCAATTTAAATTTTGACAAGGACAACGACACCACAAGTTCTTTAAAAGAGAATGCTTGAATATCAAAGTATCAAAACCAGGGTCATTGATGAAACCCACTGTGAATTTGAAAATAAAAAATAATACTCCTGAAAAATCATGATGCAGAAGTCAAAGTGAAGTGTGGAATGTTACGTGCTATCAGGCAGTTTTGCAGGGGGAATAGCATAACACACACACACACATGCACACACGCATGCGCGCATGTGCAACCATCCTGAGTGTGTGTGCCAGGCACTATGCATCCTCTCTGCTCAGTGAGGGCCATATGCCCAACCAGTCTGATCATTATCCCATAGTGTGACCTTAGGGGCAAGGCAGGAATTCTTGAATTATTTTCTTCTAATGAATATTACCATTAATGACTTCTAGTGGGTACTGTTCTTCATCGTTTCCACACCGTGAGTAGGTTCTTTTACTACCCCCATTTCACAGATAAGGAAATTGAGGTTCAGAAAGATGGACTAACTGTCCCAGGCTATGCAGAGCCAGTATTTAGACCAGCCTGGCTCCAGGTGCCATGTATTTAGACAGTAGGCTCCATGGATGCCCTGCTTCTGAGGGGCCCTCACTTCCGAAACCTTCTACTCTCGCTCCCGGCGGCCCTCTCCCATTGACCATAGGCAACGCGGCTGTGAAACAAGATGCATGTATTCAAATCTGGGGGCTTTGTGGGGAAAACAAGGCAAAGGATAGAGATTTGAGGCTATTTCTGACTTGGTGAGGAACGTGCTGTTGCCTGAAGGAATCAAGAAAAGAGATTGCTGAAGTTTGTATAGAACTTGGGGTGCCTGTGGATCTGCATAAAAATGAGCAATAGAAAGGTGTGCTCACTAGAGGGCTTTGGCTTGTTGGGCTTGGGTTGGAAATTTGGGGAGTTGTTCTGCTAAGACAACGGATCTAGTGTCTCAGGTTCACTTTGCTGCTGCTCTCCCAAGCTCTGCAACTCTTCTGCTTTTTTTTTTCCCCTTCTCATTTTTGGATCCAGGCTCCTGCTGACTCATCTCTCCGAGCAAAGGAGGGAGGAAGTTGGAGTTGTTCATTGACCATTTTCTTTCTTCAGTGACTCAGCTGTGATTCACATTTTAATTAATGGAGGAGAAAGACTTTATCAGGCCTCAGGCATGTGTCCAGTCACCCATACCTCCAGGCTGATAATAATAACCCCCCCAAAGGTGGGATGCCCCATTAAACTACGGCTTGTTTCCTGCATTAGTCCTGAGGACTCCACCAGGCTCTCTGAGTGCTGGGTTCCCAGTGGGTCCCTGATCCAGAGGCAGTTGGTTTGAGCCACAAAACAGGGGGGGGGGGTAATTTCTGCAGTTAGTCTGAGGTCAGGGCAAGAAACGGAGTCTTGAGCCCTCCTGGGACAGGAGGAGGATCATGGGAATGTAATAGCATTTTCTGAGTTGCTCTTTGGCTGTAATCCCAGGATCAAGCCTTGCTTCTTTTCTCCCCGCCACCCCCCATACCTTGGGGCCTGAGATTTGTCAAAGCCGATTGCAGGGGCCATTTCTGAGCCTTTGGTTTACCCAGAGAATAAGAAAAGTTCAGATCATCATGACATTACTTCCTGAGGGCTTACTATGCGTCAGGCAGTGTGCTCAGCACTTTTCATGAATGGTCACATTTAATCCTCCCACTGTCCACTAAAAGAAAAAGCTTTTCTATAATTCTCCATCCTCCCTATGACGAAACTGAGGTTAGGAGTTTGCCCAATATAGACAATTAGTGAATATTTGGGCAGGATATAAACCCAGCCCCTTCCCACCTGAGAGCCAGAGTTCACATCTGCTACACTTGACTGCCTTTCACCCAGCTGGGAAGAAAATTGAAGCTGACAGCTCATTCATCGGATTGCTACTTATTGTAGCCTAGCATGTACTGGGCCCTGTCCTAGGCACTGAGGGTCCATCATTGAACAAGAGACAGATCATGGCCTCATGGAGCTGAAATTTTAGCTGTACAAGTGTATTAGCCTCTGCGTATTAGATAAGCTAAGTTACTGGTAATTATATTAGATACTGCTTGCTGCTGTAACAAAGAACCCCCAACGTAGGTAAGGGCTCAAACACAATAGGGGTTTAGTTCTTGCATACATGAAGCCCCAAACCCAAATGGGTTTTTTTTTCCTTTATTTTAGAGAGAGAGAAAGGAGAGGGTGGGAGAGAGAAAGAAACATCAATAGGCTACTTCCCATAAGTGCCCTAGTGGGGACCGAACCTGGAACCCTTTGGTGCATGGGATGATGCTCCAGCCAACTGAGTCACACCAGCCAGGGCCAAAGGAGTATTCTTGAATAGTGGGCAGCTCTCCTCCGAGCAGGCAGGCAGGGGCCCCAGTACCTCCTGGATTGTGGTTCCTTGTCTTCAGCCTTTAGCTTTCAAGGTCTCAGAGCTCCTCGGCATGAAGCCATAGAAGGGAAGACTAGAGGAGAGCACCTGGGAAAGGTTTCTGGGCCCTGCCTAGAAGTAGGCCACATCACTTCCACTGGCCAGAACTTGCAAGAATGGGAAATGAGGTCTAGCTGAGTGCCCAGGAAGAAGAGACAGAAAGCAGTCCTTCCATGGGTCCTCACTGAGAATCAAGCCCCATGTCTTGATCTGTGTCGCCCTCTTACAAGTCCCATCTTATGATAACTTTTAAGAGACACCCCTGTCTTTTTCCACACACCTCCTCTGTTTCTTGGGGTTTGTACTCTAAGAAATTGCTCTTGCATTACAGTGGGGGGAGGCAAGAACCTAACAATATCTTTCCCCCAAATTGAAGTCTTACTGAGAAAAGACAGCAGGGTACCCCTACCTTTTGAGGTGAGGGATCCTAGAATCAAATCCTGCTTCTCCAGAGACTTTTGTCTCGGAAACTGAGGGGTTTAGGAACCCTCAGATGGACAGCCTTCATGGACAATTCTTTCCTCCTACCTCTTATTAGTCAAGGTCCCAACAGGAAACAGAATTTACCCTCCAGATGATTTCAAATGAAGAGCAAGTCATGAAGAAATTCCTTCAAGAGATGGGGACAAGTCAAGGAGATAGGTAAGGGATGTTGAGATCCCTAGAGGGAAGCCATCATTATCCCTACACTCCTGGAACCCAGTGGAGGCAAAGCCATGCAATTAGGACTGGGTTAGAACCAGGTAAGGAGCATGGAATCCAGCCTCTCTCTCATCTGCCAATGCCTCCCTTTGGTCAAACCCAACCAAGAACTAGAGCAAAGCACTCTGGGAGATGTAGTCCACAGGAGTTGACCTGGCTGGGCACAGGCAAGCTGGAGAATGGACCTGGGCAGCAAACAAGGGAGTAATCAGTACACCCCAGTGTGTGACCAACTGCATGCCTTGATGATGTAATCTACTCTATAATGCAACTTCAGAGTTGCACAATACAGCACAGTAGCCAGTAGCCACATGTGGCTATTTAAGTATAAATGTAAATCCATTAAAATTAAATCAAATGAAAAATTCAGTCTCTCAGCCACATTTTAAGTGCTCACTAGCCACATGTGGCTGTTGGCTGCCATATTGCACAGCTCAGAATAAAATGTTTCCACCACAGCAAAAAGTTGTCTGGGCTGGCGCAGAAGTGATTTTGAAGGCAGGGCTGTGGATCAGAGAGGAGGTTCTCTGGATAAAGGAGCAGAGGGAGAAGCAGGGAGGTGGAGTGAGCAGCTTCACTGGGATAGAGGCTTCACTTTAAGGGACAGAGTAGAGGCAGAAGGCTCTGAAACTTACTGGGTGTGATCTCAGTGAAGACACTTGGCCTCTTGGAACCTCGGTTTGTTCATCAGCAAAGTGGGTGTCAGCGCACCTCCTGTGGTGATGGTGCCCATGAACGAGGCGATGGAAAAGTAAGACTGTATAAATTGTTAGATGTTGCCATGTTGGGAAATGATTGTGGAGGTCAAAATGACACCAGAGAACCAGTGGGTAGGGTTCCTTTATTTCCCACATCGAGTCCCCTTAGCCGGATCTTCAGTACCCCCTCAACATTTTGTAATTGTTGGTTTTTTTCTTTTTTGTAATGCAAGTGCCTAACTTAAGCTTTGATTGCCAAGGCATCCATCTCAAAGAGGCATCTGCTTCCAAGACAGCTATCTCAATAAACGCACTGCCAGCCACCGGACTAGATAAAGAGCCAGGCCGGCCTTCTCCCACTGAGATGCCTTTGTTTTGGAGATCTTGGTTGATGTCAGTAACTGACCTTTGGGGCCACTCGGGTTTTTTTCTCTCCTTTTTGTACTTTAAATTCCCGCTCTCATGTTTTAAATTTACCCATAAAGAGTGAGTCCTCCAAACCCTAAGCCCGCAGCCTCCCTCAACCCAATAAAAGCGGAAGCCCTGGCTTGTGCGTCCTCCTTTTCCCCTCCACATTGCTGTGTGGCCCCAGGTGGATTGTGTGATTTTTAGGTCCTGTGAGTAATAAACCTTTATTTTTTTCAAAGTTCCCTGATGATGCTTGTTGAAGGGCTGGTCCAGCCACAACCTTGGTTATTGCTACGCCGAGACTGGCACATTATTACATTCGCCCCACATCTGCTTCCAGGCTTCTCTGATTCCTTGAGATCTTGCCAACTTTTTCTTAAGACATTGGCGGTCACTTTTAAATTGTTGTTCCTTCCAATTTCCTCAGGGATCATGATCATCATCATCATCATTATTCTCTCTCTCTCTCTCTCTCTTTCCTTTTTCTCCACTGTCTCTGAGAAATCCATGAACCTTCACTTTTTCAAGCCTGGGAGGTATTGCAGAGTAGTTAGAAATTAATGGGGCATGAGATCAAAACCCAACTCTGCTGAGTACTAGCTGTGTGAGCTTGGAGGACTGACTCAACCTCTCTGGTCTGGAAAGTAGAAAGAATGACAGGCCCTACCTCAGGGGATCATCATGGGGATTGAATGAAATAATGCACAGTGCCTCCACAGCAAGCACTCAATAAACATTAGCTGCTTTCTAAATATGTTTAACTTTATTCAGACGTGTAACATACATACAGAAAAGCACCCATGTATGGCTACAGTTTGAGTAATTTTCAAAAACTGAACACAGTCATGTCATCAGCACCCAAATCAAAAAATGGAATATCCCCAACCTCCAGAAACGCTCTCATTCCCTGCCAGTCACCAGTAACCCCATCCTGACATGGAACAGCATAGATCAGTCTCGCTTGTTAATACGTGAGATCCTTCTGTGTGTTCTGCCTGGCTTCTTTCCCTTGCCGCCATGCCTGTGAGCTCCCTCCTTGTTGCTAATGTTGCTATAGGTCACTCCCACTCACAGCTGCGTATACTGCACTGCCTGCTATCCATGCCACTGGTGCTGGGCATTTGGGTGCTTTCCACTTTGGAGCTGTTACAGAGAAAGCTGCTGTCCCCACTCTTCTACTTGTCTTTTGGTGACACATTCCTCTGGGAGGTTTCCTAGGAATGGAATTGCTGGATCACAGGAAGGACTCTGTTTTGCCTTGGTGGAAACTGCCTAACAATTTCCCTGAGTGGCTGAACCAATCTGACTCCCATCAACTGCTGGCGAGTTTAGTTATAATTTGGTTCGAAAGTGTTTCTCCCTCCTGTAGGAGGTGCCCACTCAATGTCTGGGAATTCAATTGAAAACAGTTGTCAATTTCTTTGAGCGTTTCACTCCATCAAACATCTGGGGTGGACCTGCAGACTCTCCTTCTCCACTGACTCTGCTCTTTGCTTGCAAATGTGGGTGAATCTACACTGTTAGGAAGACACTGTACCCCACCAATCACCACATCATCTTCTCCCTCTTCTCATTGTAGTCTCTCAAAGAGGTTTTCCTTCCACGGCCTCCCTCAGCCTGTTATCAGCAAGGTGGTGCGATCCCAGTAGGCCCTGGACCTATTAGTCTTCTAATATGCAATTCCCCTCTCAAATGCCATCCCCTACGTGTCCCCGGCATACTCAACCCGTCTTTTCTAGAATCACTTAGCTGGCACTTTCTGGGGTTTTTGCATCTGCTCCTGTTCCTTTTTATTTAAGAAAATGCTACACTTAAAGAGAGCTTCTGAAATCACCCAAAATAGGAATGTGTTCTTTTGTGTAATCTTCTACTTCAAAAGACAAATAAGAAGAACTTAGTGTGAAGGTCAAGGCATATGAGCACCTCGTGTGCGAGGTAAGAACTTCGCATTAAGGGAGGAGAGTATCTGTGCAGCCCGGAGAGGACAAGGACTTCTTAAACAGAACTGAAAGGCTCAAAATCTAAAGCAAAAAATGCTTGATTATATGATAACTAAAATGTTCTGTTCAAACTGGGGAGAGTAGGTAACCAAACTGCCTGGATCTAGATCCCGGTCTTACTATCTCCTATGAATCCTTGGGCAAATTACTCAGCCTCTTTGTGCCTCACTTTCCTCATCAGTAAAATGGAGAGAATAACATCTGCGTATGGGTTGTTAGGAGTTCTAAATGAGTTTATCTTTAGAAATCATTTAGAATAGCACCTGGTACCTGGTAAGAACTAAAGTAGTATTTGTAAGTAGAGCATAGAATGGTAGAAGAAAAACTAACCAGGGATTCAAAAATAACTGCTGTCCAACACTGTAGCCCTTAGCCACATGTGACTGTTTTAAATATAAATGAATTAAGAGTAAATACTATTTAAAATTCAGTTCCTCACTCATACTAGCCACATTTTAAATGCTCAATGGCCACATGTGGCCAGTGGCTACCATATTGGGCAGTGCCGATCAAGACTATATGAAGGAATGTCTGCAAATCAACAAGAATAAAGTAGCAATCCCAACAGGAAAACAAAGAAAATGTGATTGGGCAGATTAGGGAAGAGACCCCTAATCAGTATGACATAGTACACAAAATCATTTGTAATCGGAAACATAAAAATTAAAATAGTGAGAGTCCAGCCAGTGTGACTCAGTGATTGAGCGTCAACACATACACCAAGAGGTCACCAGATCGATTCCTGGTCTGGGCACATGCCCAGGTTGTAGGCCAAATCCCCCATGGGGGGCATGTAGGAGGTGGCCAATCGATGTTCTCTCTCATTGATGTTTCTATCTCTCTCCCTCTCACTTCCTCTCTCCCTAAAATCAATAAAGAAAAAAATTTTTAATAAAAAATGATTAAAATAATGAGAATCTATGGATCCCTCTTAGAGTGGAAAAAATTAGAAAGGTGGATAAGACACCTTAATTAGGTGGGAATGTGGGGGTGTGGCCTGGGAAGCCACTCTGGAGGGTCATCAGCAGGACTGAGTCCTGTTAAGTCCAGACCCACCAGCAGTTATGCTCCCAGTCACCCATCCTGGGAAGCTTTTCTCTGGGTCTGTAGGGAAGGATACGGATGCTCACTCCAGCACCGTCTGTGGAGGAGGAGCTGCAGGCCGCTGGTGTCTATGCCTGGGGAACAGAAGGTGGGATATAACAGATGCATCTGTGGAGCCCTGGGCCCAAGGACAACCCAGACTGTACATCCAACAGACCATCCTAGATGGGGCTTCAAAACATGGTTCTAGACCTGGCCAGCGTGGCTCAGCAATTAGTGTTCACCTGCAGCCTGAAGGGTCTTGGTTTCGATTACAGTCAAGGGCACGTACCTGAGTTGCAGGTTCGATCCCAGCCCCGATTGGGGTCATGCGGGAGGCAACCAATTGATGTGTCTCTCTCACATTGATGTTTCTCTCTCTCTCTCCCTCCCTCCCACTCTGAAAAACAATGGGGGGAAAACAACATGGTTCTAGGTGAAAATAGAAAACCACAGAATATGCCTAAATTTGTGCCATTTATGTAAATTAAAAATATGTTTCATTCAGTCAGAATGAAACACGTGTTTTGCCAGGATGCATTTCAATAAGACCAGATTAAACATTATATTGGTTGATTCTTATGGGGGAAGAATGAAAGAACAGTCTGGGGATAAAAGGGAATAAACAAACAAACAATCAAGAGAGGGGCATTGAGACTGGCTGGTGTGGCTCAGTGGTTGAGTGTCGACCCATGCACCAAGAGGTCACCAGTTTGATTCCCGATCAGGGCACATGCCCATGTTGTGGGTCCGATTCCCGGTGCGGGGCATGCAGGAGGCGGCCAATCGATGTTCTTTCTCATCGATGTTTCTCTCTCTCTCTCCTTCTCCCTTCCTCTGTCTCTAAAATCAATAAAGAAAAAAAAATTAAGAAAAAGGAGGGGGGCGGTATTGCCCTGGCAGGTTTGGCTCAGTGGTAGAGTGTCGGCCTGTGGACCGATGAGTCGTGGGTTTGATTCCGGCCAAGGGCACGTACCTCGGTTGCGGTTCATCCCCAGCCCTCCCTGTATGGGAGGCAACCAGTCAACAGATGTTTCTCTCTGTCTCTCCCACTTTTGTCCCTTCCACTCTCTATAAAAATCAATGGAAAAATGTCCTCGGGTGAAGATTAACCAAAAAAAATTAGAAATAGTTTTCCCAAGAGGAGTTACAAGCCAGGTGATAGCAGAATGAACTTTAAAGAGGATTGGCACAATCTATGAATGGCAAGATACAGACTGCGTGGGAAACAGTTATGCTCTTAAGTACCCATCTCAGGAAGATTTGGCTTGAATCTATAAGAGGCAGGTGCTTCTTCTAACCTAAGGTCAGGGTGTCCACGACAGCCCCCACCACCCTCTCCCCTGCTTTCCAACATGCTGACATCTTCTCGCTCTCCTGTCCTCCAGCCCCAGGGCCTTTGTACATGTTCTCCTCCTCACCCCCCATCCCAACCCCAGCACATAGTAGTTGTTCCTCTGCAAATATATACTGACATCCTGACTTTCAGACAGCAGAGAAAATAGAGCTCCTTCTACACTTAGGTTAGTGGAGGTCCCAGGAGAGGTATGTGGGGTGATGGAGTTAACAAAGGGACAGCACAATAGAGGTGGCAAAGGCAGACTCGGGATCCAAGCACCACACGTTAGCTGTGTGATTGTGGGCATGTAGCTAATCCCTCTGGGGTTCAGTTTTCCTATCAATGAAATGAGAGAAGAACACTCACCTGGTAAAGATACTGGGGCATAAAATGGGATCTCAGCATGTAAAGCAAAAAGTGCACAACCTGACAAACAATAAACTCACGTTGCCTTTATCAGTCAGTTCTGACATAATATAGCTGCAGGTGACAAAATAAAAATGATGATAAACGCAAACCTTAGCATAGGACTTAGTAAATTTCAAGCACAAGTGTAAGCATTTACATAAATTCCCACACCTGTAAGGGAAGTACCATTATCATCTCCACAGCTCAGGAAACTGAGGCACAGAGAGGCTGAGTGACTTGTCCAAGGCCACACAGTTAATGATTAGTGGAACTGAGATTTGAACCCAGGCTGTCTGACTCTTAATTGCTAGGAAGGGTGTTTGTTACCCAGGTTACTAGAAGTCTGGAGACTGGGTGGTTGGTTCTGCGTCTCAACAACGTCTCCAAAGAATGTTTTTCATCTTTCCACTCTGCTGTCTTTAGTGTTAAAACTATCTGGTGACCTTTACCACTCGGGTCCCAAGATGGTCACCACAGCTCCACAATGTCTGTTGAGCCATCCCGTGTACACACACAAGAAAAGGGCTGGCTCCTGCCCTGTGACTCCTCAAGAGGAGGAACCTTTCCCAGAAGCTCCCAGACTTTCACTCAGGACCTGTTAGACTCAGTCATGTGACCATGCTCCACTGCAAGGAATCCTGGGTAAAAGAGACTTTGGGGCATTTTCTGCCTCTTAGATGAAAGACAGGCTCCAATTAGCAAGGGGAGAAATGGGGATGGCTATTGGGTAGGCAACCGTCAGTGTCTTTCATGATTCTTTTTCCAGTTTAAGATAAATCCTGCCTTCCACCCACTCTTCCATCTCTTCTAGAATAGACTCTATTAGTATCCCTGTGCTTTCCTACATTTCACTCCCTCACTAGTCCTTCATTTATTTAATCAACAAACATTTATTGAATACCTGCTGTATGCCAGGCAGAGTTTGAGATACTGGGGATGAAGCTGTGAACAAAACAGATGAGAACTCCTGGCCCAGTGGGGTGGACATGCTAGAGCAGCGCCATCCAGTGGTGGCTGTGATGATGGAAATGTTCTATGTACGCAGCTGTGTCTATGTGGCTGTGGAGGACTTGAAATGAGACTAATGCAACTGAGGAACTAAATGTCTCATTTAATTTAAATTAAATTCAGTGTGTGTATTAAATAGCTATGTGTGGCTAGTGGTTACCATGTTGGGCAGCGCAGCTCTAAACACCAAGAGATACATCATTGACTTCTCTCAACATATAAGCGTAGTCACTTCTCTCCCACCCTGAAAATCCTCTCTTCTCATACCCAACCTCTCGTTTGCAGTTCTTCTCTTACTCTCTCCAGCCACCAGCCTCGGCGCGACTCCCCAGTGACCTAAGGCTGCGTGGAATGGATACTCTTCACCTATCACATCTTATTTATCTTTTGTGCTGCCCTGGAAACTAGTGACCTCGCCTTTCTCAAAACACTTTTTTTTTATCTTTGCCGAGGACATTTTTCCATTTTTTGTTCAGATAGAGTGGGAGGGAGAGAGGAACAGAGAGAGAGAGAGACATCGACGTGAAAGGGACACATCAAGTGGCTGCCTCCTACACAACCCAACCAGGGCCGGGGACAAACTGCAACCACAGTACATGCCCTTAGTGGGAACCGAACCCAGGTCTCTCTGGACCGCAGGCCAATGCTCTAACTGCTGAGCCAAACCGGCCAGGGCTCAAAACACTTTTGAACTTGATCCCTAGGGATGACACTCTCTGCCAGGTCCCCTCCAACCTCTGTGACTTCTTTCTTTTTGTCATCATCTCCTTCCTCTTCATGTCTCTTAAAATATTGCTTTTCTCCAACATTCCATTGTGGCCCTTGGCTTTTTTCACTTTATCTATGTACCCTGGGATATCTAGTCTACCATAATCCTGTCCTAAGCCACTCCTTACTTATTCACCACATATTTGAATATCTGTGAGTATCTGCTAGGCCATGATACGTGCTTTAGGTACTACAAAAAAAATCAAAAAGGGCCCGGCCAGTGTGGCTTAGTGGATTGCCAGCCCGGACTGAGAGGGCCCGGTTCAATTCCTGGTCAGGGCACATGCCTGGGGTGTGGGCTTTATTCCCGGTTATCTCTCTCTCCCTTCCTCTCTGTCTGAAAAGTCAATAAAACCATATTTTTAAAGAAAATCAAGTCTCTGTGCTCGTGGAACTGACATTCTAGAAGAGGCAGTGAGCAATAAGCACAACTTAACAAACAGTATAATTGCAGGGAGTGAAGGGTCTCCTTAGCCAGAGGTGCCAGGGAAATCCTCTCTGAGAAAGCCAAGTTTGAGCTACAACCTGAAGGATTTGAAGAGGGCTGTGCAGACAAGCGTGCATCTGTTATGGGGTGAATATGTTCATTTGTTTTAAAACCATCTTTTTTGGCTGCTTTCTCATGTCCAAAAATGTAAATAGAAAAACAAACATGACATTTTCTTATTATACATTTTTTAATTTAAGAGGAAGAGAGTTGAGGGCATGGGCAAGCACGTGAAGTAGAGAAATAGCTGATATATCATGCCCACGGTAGGAAAGAGCTTTTCCTGTTGGCAGAACAGAAGGAATGGCCACAGTGGGATGGCCTGCGGGAGTCAAGTCACATGAGTTTGGATTTTATTATAAGCCTGATAGGAGCCAGTGGAAGGTTTTAACGAGAGAATTACAGAAGACTGGCACCTCAAACTCAACGTATCCACAACCCAGTTCTTGATCTTCCTTCAAACCGAGCCCTTCCTCTGCCTTCGCCATCTCAATTGACAGTGACTCCTTTCTTCAGATAGCGCAGGCCAGACCCCACAGTTGCGCCGGATTCCTCTCTCCCACCCCACATGCAGTCCTCCCAGTGGAAGCCCTGTGGCTGCCATAGTGTCCACAGTGCTTCGCGCCTCTGACCTGCCATATGTTTTCCATGTCACTTTGTTCATGGCAGCATCTTGAGGCCCTACCTGAGCACCCAGCCCATAGCAGGTGCTAATAAACCCTTGTTGAATAAATGAACAACCGCCACTGGGTGGTTCATTCAGAACCAGGAAGCCATTCTTCCCTTCTCTGCCATCCCCACCGTTGCCCTAGCCTCATCCAAGGAGCCATGTGAGGGAGAGAGCTGGGGTTCTGGAGTGCTGGTGTCCTGGGTTCAAGTTCTTACTTGATGGTGTGGATCTCCATACATTAGTAACTTCTCTGGGCTTTAGTGTCCTCCTGTAGAATGGGGCTCATCCTGCTAAGTACTGGGATGCAGGGAGGATCTGATGAGCCCAGGCAAGCTCCCTGGTGCACAGCAATCAATGGCAGCTAAATATAAATCGGGGCCTCCTTTGTACTCCCACTGCCTTTGTCCTACTTCCAGCCCTCATTACACCGGCCTGCTCTGCGGCTCCCCCCAGCTCCTGCCTCCATCACCACCAATCTGTCCTTTCAGCTGTCAGGCTTGTCTTCCTGACGCCAACCCCAGTCACACCCCTCCCATGCTCCAAAACCTTACATGACTCCCACTGTCCACACGCCAAGACCCACCTCTTCAGCCTCCAGTTCACAGCCTCCACTGTCCAGCCCACCTGATGTGTTATGCGCCACAGACCCTGAGCGAGGCCGTCTGCCTCCGAGGCACTCTCGGCTAGAGAAGCCTTCCTTCCCTCGTCCTCCTTCGAATCCCTTCTCATCCTTCCAGGGAGGAGATCAGGAAATAGCACATCTTGGGTGCTGGCTAGGATGGCACTGGGCAGGAGGGAAGTAGGATTCTCTGCCTTTTTTTTTTTTTATCCTCACCCAAGGACATTTTTGCATTTATCTTCAGATAGAGCGGGAGGGAGAGAGGAGGGGAGAGAGAAACATCGATGTGAGAGAGATACATTGACTGGCTGCCACCCACACGACTCCATCCAGGGCCAGGGACAAACTGCAACCGAGGTACGTGCCCTTAGCGGGAACTGAACCCGGGACTCTCTGGGCCGTGGGCCAATGTTCTAACCGCTGAGCCAAAGCAGCCAGGGCAGAGTCTCTGCCCTTCTGAGGCTCAGCCAGGTTCAGGCAAAGGCCACACAATGAGAAAACCCAGGGCTAGGGTTGAACCCCAGGTCTGAGATTTTGTGCAATCTGGTGCTGTGCTGCCTTCTCAGACGTGGACTCCACAATGATGCTGTCTCCAGCTCTCTCGTTTGTATTCATGTCCTCCTCATTCCAGCGTCCTGAAGCTCTGGGACCAGAGGACTTGGACTTGAACCTCTCATTCACTTACATGTTTGATCGTCAAAGGGCAGGGTTGAGTTCATCTCAGTGTTACACTGTGTCTAACACAACCTGGTCTAGACCCATTATCGCTCACCTAGAACAATGCAGTTGCTTCCTCCCCTATCTCCCAGCGTTTGGACTTGTCCCAGAGGGGTCTTATTTTATTTATTTATTTTTTTTTGTTATCCTCACCCGAGGATATTTTTCCATTTTTTTTGTACAGATAGAGTGGGAGGGAGAGAGGAAGGGAGAGAGAGAGAGAAACATCGATGTGAAGGGACACACCGAGTGGCTGCCACCCGCACGACCAACCAGGGCCGGGGACAAACTGCAACCGAAGTACGTGCCCTTAGTGGGAACCGAACCCGGGTCTCTCCGGACCGCAGGCCGACGCTCTAACCGCTGACCCAAACTGGCCAGGGCAGAGGGGTCTTATTTTAATATAAGTCAGATCATGTCTCTCATCTGCTCAGAAGCCCTCCCCATGGCCTACAAGGTCTCATCACCTCCCTGCCCTCATATCCTCCCACTGTCACTCTGGCTCATTTAGCTGCAGCCACACTGGCCTTCGCACTGTTCCTCAAATACACTAGGCATAGTTCTGCCTCAGGACCTTTGCACTGGCTATTCTTAGGCCTAGAGGTTCCCCTGACATATTCATTGACTCACCCCCATCTTTCTTCACACCTTTACTTCGTCTCTCTCTCCCTGGGCCCACGCTTGTCCAGTGCATTCACCACTGGCCACACGCAGCCTTTAAGCACCTCAACTGAGATGTGATGCAAGTGGGGAGACTCCAGACTCCAAAGACTTGTCCAAAGAAAAAATGTGTAAAATGTCTTATTCATAAATCTTTCATATTGATTGCCTGTTGAAATGGTAATACTTTGGATAGACTGGGTTAAAGAAACTATGTTATTAAAATTAATTTCACCTGCTTTTTATACTTTCTTAATGTGGCTGCTAGAAAATGACAAATTTCACATGCAGCTCTTATTCAAGTTCTACTGGGCAGTGCTGATCTGAGCATTCTTTTCATTGACTTCCTTCCTTGCCAGATGGTAGGGAACAGTTGCCTTCACCAACTGATATTAATGCCGTCACTCCCCTCATCCTGCCCCATGTTGCTGTCTCCCTTGGCCCTCCTGCCTTGCTTCTCTTCCTCATGCTCATCACTCTGACATCCAGTATATTTATTGGGTCTATTCTCAGTCTCCCCCCTGGACAGGACCCAGCATGTTGTAGATGCTCAGTTAATGCTTGTGAAGTAAAGAAATACTCAAATGATGCCTGCCATTTGCTATGTACATCCTAACCAACTATCTGACAAGAAGGAAAGAGAGATGTGGAAATAGAATGGAGATTTATAAAATGGAATTTGAGGAACCCATGGGAATGTGAGCAAGTTGGTAGAGGAAGAGAAAAATAGAGTAAATTGAATTAAAAGTTCTTGGTGTTTATATGGCAAGCCTCCCTCCTATTCTCCAGCTTCATGGCAGTCTCGTTCCTTGAATTTGCCAGGCTTCTTTCCAACACGCTCTCTGTCTCAGCCATTCCCTTAGCCTGGAAAGTTTTGCCCCCACTGACCAGATTTCTCACAAACAGGACACAAACAGGTGCGTATTTGTTAATGGTGGAAATATAGGTCAGTCCAACATAAAATGCTTATCTCTGCTGTAGGAGTAGTCTTGAAAAAGAGTTGGGAACAACCCCTTTCTTAGTTTTGTGTGCCCCGGAATAGACCCTGAAACAAGGATTCGGGTACAAGTAGCTCATCTGGGAGGTGACCTCAGGCAGTGTCGATGGGGGAGGGGAAGGACAGCAAGGAAGCATGAGTGGTTGAGCAGGTGATTCCAGTGGGCAGCTGGGATCAGTCCCTCTGGGGACACATCTTAGAGCAGTCTGGAACGAGGGGTGAGTGTGCTTGGGAAGTGATCCACCTACTCCAGCGCTCTGGTTGTGGGCCGCTCCCACAGGGCCTGTCTCACTTTTGGAGAAAGCCCTCAGACAAACAGGTGCAAATACTGGTTGTTACAGGCCAAAGTGGTAAAGTCCAGACCCCTGGACACCTTCCAATTATTTGCAAGGCCCCCTCCACTGGTTTCCAGCATCTCTTGTCCATGGTCTGAAGTGACGACAACCTTTTCTGTTGAGTGGCTCCATGGTAGCCAGTTTCATGTCACTTACCTCAGAAAGGACTCATTCAGGAAACAGGTGGAGAAGTTCCCCAGGCTGCCTTCGGAGGAGGGCCTGCAGGACCCCTTTTCTCACCAGGGACACTTTTACAAATGGGGTCTTAGGTTAGGGTCTTTCCAGGTGGGGGGTTTCTAAAGAAGGCTTGTCTCACCTGTATTTGCAAGAGTGACTCATTTTGACCCTAGGCTCATTTTGCCTTCTAGGGCCAATGCCAACTGCTCCACACCATCAGGGCCACACCTCTTGGTTTGTTTGCATTTCCATTTATTTACAAATAGCTTAGCACACCTCCTGTGTGCCTGGCACTATGCCAACCACCTAACAAGTATCAGTTCATTTCATCCTCACTACCCTTTGAGGTGTACTGTTGTTTAAAGTGTGGTGCTGAGATATACTGTACGCTCAGGTACTGTTGTTAACCCATTATACAAAAGGGAAAACTGAGGCATGGAGCAAGGAAGTGACTTGCCTAAGGTCACCCAGCTGAGAAGTGGCAGAACTGGGATTTGAATCCTTATAGTCTGAGCTATTAACACTGAACTACTTTCCTGCCGGTTGGTAAAGAGCACCAAGCCCCGAAGGATCCGCCACTCCCCCAGTCTCTCCACAGTGCCCCCAGCCTCTCCGCAGTCCATTCTGATTGTGGCTGTGAAATGTATTGAGCATCACCCTGACCCCATGCCCTGCGGGAGCGTCCATTTTTCCCAGCCCGACATATATTTTCATCAACCATCCACCTGTTTGGGGTCATTGTAAACCCTGTTATCCCGTGAAGCAGGTAACATTAACAGTGTTTTACAGGTGACAGAACTGAGGCCCAGGGATGTAACGTCACCTGCCTGTAGTCACTCAGCCAATAAATGACAACATCAAACCCCAAGCACCCCACCCATCTGTCTGACCCTGACCCTGAAACCCACCCTCTGTTTTCCATTCTGGTTTCTTTTTTTCAGCATCTTGGCGACAGTTGGGACAGAGTTTGACCTACGGACACTGAGGGCAGTTCGAGTGCTGCGACCGCTCAAGCTGGTGTCTGGAATCCCAAGTGCGTGAGTTTCCGACCCTGGCAGGGGGTCTGCTCTGGGCCCTGGAGTCTTCAGTTCCCCTCTGCAGAGCATCTGAGGAGGGGCCCCCTGAGTACTGCCCTAGCCCGTGTCAGGGCAGCCTCCACTTTGGAGAAGCGCCCCAGGGAACCTTCAGGGTGAGCTCCTGAGAGCACGCCAGGAGCCTCTCCATAACCACAGCGCCACTCTGTGGAGCGCTGCTGTCTCCCCAGAGCCATGCTCAGCGCTACACGTTACCCCGTCCAGTACTCACAACCCCGTGAAGCTGTTAGTACTGAAATCTCCATTTTACAGATGGGGAAGCTGAGGCTCAGAGTGGCTGAATAGTTTGGACAAGGTGCCATGGCTGAGATGTGGCAGAACTAGGAGTTAGCAAGTGCGGCCCCAAGCCTGGGCAGTAACGCTGGTGGCAATCACCTTGACCATTTATTGGATGCCTTTGTACCAGGCACTGCACAAAGAGCTTTATATGCATTATTTTAGTTCATTCTTGTAATCACCCAACGAACCCATTTTACAGATGAAAAGGCCGAGGCTTAGAAAGGTTAAACTATTTGCCTGAGTTCTTACAGCTGATGAGCTCCAAGGTCCATTCTCATTCCATACTGCTTTCTCATTCTCCAAGGATGCTTCTACTCCAGCCTTTGGGGATAGATAGCTGTAATATTCAGGGTCAGGATTAGGTTCAGCTGCAAACACACACACATACACACACACACACAAAACACTGAGCTGGCCTTTTTCTGTCCTACTACCTCAGTTAATAATGATAATAATAATAATTATTATTATTGTTATGTGCCAGGCACTGTTCTAAGTATGCCATTCTTAAACTCATGTATCCTCCTAACATGCCTGTAAGGTGGGTTTCATTATTACCACCATTTTACATTTCACTGGCTTCATTCTTCAGGTTATTGCCATCCAGATTTAAAGAGTAGGATTTCCCAGAAGACCACCAGCAGGATCCGTAAGGTTCCAGCAGGTGCCTGCATTGTTTTAAATTAAGGGTCATCCCGAAGCTAATACTAACAAGAGCCTGTTTAATGACCACCTCTGACATGTCAGATACTTTGCTAAGTATGAACTCTCTCATTTAATTGTGAGGGAGGTACTATTCTAACCCCCAATTACAGATGAAGAAACCAAGGTTCAGAATGGCTACTTGACCTGTTCAAGGTCGCATTGCTAGTAAGAAGATGACTAGGCTTGATGGGTGATCAGATGCACCCTTATTGGGGGAGAGGCTGTCGGGAGAGGGAATGAAGGGATGGAGTGTGACTGGTACTAGGGCTGTACTCCAACCAAGAGGTTGGCCGTTTGTACTCTGGTCAATGATTGGGGGTGGGAGGTGGGGCAGCTCTTGATAACGAAGGGTAGTTCTACGAAGAGGGGAGCTGGAAGCAATTAGCAGCCACTGCTCCCAGCAGTTAGAGGGTGGATGCACCTGCGGCAAAGGAGTTCTGGCATGGACCACTCTGCCACACTGCCTCCATTAGCATCACCTTCCAGTTTGGACCCCTTGGAGTAGCATAGGCCCCATGGAACACCTTGACAGTTTTCCTCTTGCTAGGGTCTCCATCCATCAGTAGGTGCTAATCTGGGTGCTAAATCAGAACTTTGCACTAATCATGCAAAGTTCTAATCAAGAAGCAAGCCCGGCCCTGGCCTGTGTAGCTCCGTGGTTCGAGCATTAGCCTGCACACCGAAGGGTCTCAGGTTTGATTCCTGGTCCAGGGCACATACCTGGGTTGCAGGTTCTAAGTATGCCATTCTTACTGAGTATGCCCCACTGGGGCCGGGTTTGATCCCCGGCCCCAGTGGGGCATATGCAACCAATCGATGTGTCTCTCACATTGATGTTTCTTTCTCTCCCTCCCTTCCACTCTCTAAAAATCAATGGAAAAAATATCCTTGAGTGAGGATTAACAAAGAAAAAAAAAGCAACCCCCAAGTTATATGTTGGAACCCTAATTTTAATCATAGACTTTCCTAATACGAAGTACAGTGGTTACAAACAGGATCTCACATTACCCAGACCTGGGTTCAAATCCTGGCTCTGTTGTTTCTCATGCCCTTGGGTGAATGAGGACAGCTCTCAGTGCCTTGCTTCTCACCTCTGCAAAATGGGGATCATTTTACACGTGTGCCCACTCATGGTAGGCTTGTGCTAGAAGCCAATGAAATTATGTCTGATTTCTCTGGATTGGAACTGGGATGCTGGCTGCTTTCCCGTGCAGAGTTGCAATTCATAGCTCAGAAAGCAATGGGTTTCCACTCCTTTTAATCCAAAGGTTCAAGTGACACAGGTTATCAAATACTTTTTTAAATATTTGAAAATAACAAGTGCTTTTTAAAATGAAGAGGGACTGCTCTGGCCAGTTTGGCTCAGTGTTTGGAGCATCGGCCTGCGGACCAGAGTCCAGGGTTTGGTTCCAGCTAGGGGCACATACCAAAAAAAAAAAAAAAATGAAGAGGGACTGTTTCTGTGATCATAATGACCAGCCTCTGTGTGTCCTCCATCTTCCTTCACCATCACCCTATCACCAGCCTCCCACGTGCTCTGGGTTCCCTCAGAGTCATCCTAGGAGCGGGGTTTGGGGGTGACTGCTCATGGCTGTGAGGCTTCTCTCTTTGTCTCCCCAGGTTTACAAGTCGTCCTGAAGTCGATCATGAAGGCGATGATCCCTTTGCTGCAGATCGGCCTCCTCCTATTTTTTGCAATCCTTATTTTTGCAATCATAGGGTTAGAATTTTATATGGGAAAATTTCATACCACCTGCTTTGAAGAGGGGACAGGTAGGTCTGAACATCATAATGTGTTTTCCCCCCTCGGGGACAAGCTCCTGGAAAGGCTCTGTGGAGTGTACTTCTCCTGGCCACATCCAGGCGTGCCGTAGGCAGGACGGGGCACCCAAGATCTTACTGGGACCTTGCGTTGGGGTCCCCAGAAGCTGTCCCAGGCATACGTGGTTTATTTGGGAAGTGGTCCCAGGAAGTGCCATCGTGGGCTTGGGGAAGGGAAAATATCTCATAAAGGGGTATCAAGCAGATTACCACTGTAGGCAACTGGGGTTCAGTCCCATTGGGCACCTCAGGGAGACAGCATAGGGCACACACCTCAATGCCATGCCCCCTGAGGGACAAGGGAACTGGGTACTCATTCACTGACTTCTGTCCATCACTGGTGAGGGCGGCTCCTGGGGGGGCCAGGGTGAGTGACGAGGGGATGGACAGGGTGCCAACTGCATCTGCCTGGTTCTGTGCAGTGACCACAGCCCAGGCTGAGTTCTAAAGTGGGGGAGGGGGGACCACCTGGCCAGGAAGGCAGGGGGGCGGATTGCTTTCTGGATGGTCAGCTGAAGAAAAGGAGAATAGGGGATGACTTCTCCCAGTCTCCCCCAGAATGTGCCCAAAGACACCCCAACTAGGAGTCCTGGCATCAACCAATCAGAACCTAGCACAAGCAAGGTCCTGGTCCCTCTCCTCCACATGCTGTGCCAGTGTCAACCCCTTAGTGGCTGGGTCAAGAAGTGTGGGTGAGGGGCAGGCAGGAGAAAAGCCAGGAAAGCAGGAGGCACCCCCTCCCTGGGACTCAGCTCTGAACCAGCAGTGTGGCCAGGCGGTGTTCCCCACAATCCACACAGTCAGAGACCCAGTAGCTTCCGGGTACATTTTCAGTTCAATCCCCTGCTATTCAAACTCTTCTGCTTTCTGAAGCCCAAGAACCAAATGGAACGGAATAAAGAGAGAAGCCTGTGTTTCAGTATTTGGACCACTGGCCATCTCGGCGCAGACAGGCTGAAGGGCAGTGCTAGTAATGGGTCAAGGGCCCTGTGAACTGAAGGGATGGGCAGACCCAACAGTGGGGCCGAAAGAGAACCCGTGTAGGAAAGGAAAGACGTTTCAGGCATGTCTTGTTGGGAGAAGATTCTGTCCTGGAGTAGCTTTCCACCCACCTTCTCTGCCCCGTGACCCCCAGGCGGCTCAGCCCCCTCCCCAGACCTCCCTAGAGGAAAGGAAACCCCAGTAGGAAAGGTTTATTTGAGATTTTTTTCCTTGCTCCTCTTGTCTCCTTCTCTCCTGGGCTTGTGAAGTTCACTCAATATGGGATGTCCTAATTATTTCTTTCCCCGATAAAGGTGTTAATTGAGGCAGAGCTATTTCTGCGCCTGGCCTCATCACCAGGTGGAAATTCGAGGAGAGATACAGGGCAGGGCCCCTTGGAAAAACAGTCAAGAGCATAGAAACCAGGACTTCTGGATCCTAGATTTGCTGATTTTGTTGTTGTTGTGTTTTTTTGTTTTTTGTTTTTTGTTTTTTTCCTTTTCAGCCAAGAAGACACATGACAGGCTGGGGCCTGAGTGGGGTTGTGAGGGGACAGGCGTGGGTGGGGCCACCAGAGGGTGGGAAGCCTCCATTTTGGAAGATGACTGAAAAGCTCACAATTAAAATTATAAGGCGTGTGAGTAAGAGACAGATATATATACAGACACCCAGGCAGCAGGTTAATTTTAAAATATATTTATAACCAAATTCCTCAGACTCCGGACGGTTGCTTTTCTAGGAGCAGCGCTCAGTGTTTCTGGAAGGGGGCATGGAGTTGAGCAGGGATCGGCATCTAGAACGCCACTGGGCAAAGCTGCTAAAGATAGACAGTTTTCGATTGCACTTCTTTGTCATCGGGAACCCAGTTCCTGTGCGCACGGCATCGTGCTAAATGCTGAGAGACGCCAGGATACAATGGAATTCTACCTGCCTTCCAAAATAGTTTAAGGAGACCAGAGCCCTCATCTGCAACCAGTTCATAGCAATGAAAACTAATGCATGATTTTATTCCCTCGCTATGAACACGTGAGAGCTATTGTAGCCCCGAGGAAAAAGAGGGACCAGTGTTCAGTGGGGTGGCACAGTGGGTAGGAATTGAGCAAGACTTGGGCACAGGGTGGAGACAGAAGGTTCCCAACAGAGGCGACCTTCCCGACAAACAGTGGTTCTCATTTAGTACAGGAGCCCATGGATATTCTTTCCCCTGCCCTGAGCCTTATGTTGAAAAGATTTTGTCTTCCAACCGGTATTTCTTAAATCAGAGCCCCTGCACCAAGTGTGCGTGAATGGGGAAGGCATTTCCAGCTACTTAAACTAGTGGCCGGTGTGGCCGTTGCTTCTTGAGCAGTGAGCAGCACTCCTGAGAGCAGTGAGCATTACTTTGCATGACCTAGAGTTTCTATTTAACTGAGCTTCAAAGTCCAATAAGATTCCTGCATTCCATGCTGGGTTATTTCTCTGTGCTGCATGCTGAGTGGAGACCGAGAGCTAGTGCACAAAGCCTGGAGCACATACACTGAGATGTATTTTCATTTACTGGAAAGCTTCAGTTTACACACTCAACTGTCTATTTTCTTGGTGGATAATGTCACTCACTGAAAACCTTCAGAAATGTCACTAACTGAATAGAGTCCTCTCATACTGGCTGCTGTGGTCCAAAGGGGACACACCCAAGACAAGGTGTGCTCCCGTGACTCGGGGTGTTCACAGAGGCATCTCTCCCCACCCAGCCAACCCCTTGGGATTTAGAACTGAGCATGAGAGCCCAACCCACCTTTGCTGAGAAGCTGCCTGGTTTCTAGCGAAGGGGGCATTCTTTGGCATGTGTCTCTGGTGGCATTTTCACAATCGGCCTCCTGCTTCTGGGGGAGAAAGCTTAGCTCCTGTGCCTAAGGCTAAGTACTATGTGTACTGGCCTCCTCACCCCCAGAACAGCTCCCTGAGCCCAGCACATCTCAAAGAAAAAAAAAATCAGGCTACAAAAGAATAACACAGTGTGATGGGCAAATTTGTCCTAATGGAGTCTGGGGAACACCACACCCAACTACTTCACAATGCACACAGCACATTTACCAAAGTTGACTGAATTAAGGACATAAAACACATCTTGACAGACTTCAAAAGACTGAATAATACAGAACATACCCACTGGCCACAATGCAGTTAAGCCGGAAATTGGTAACAAAAAGACCACACTGAACGTGTTTGGAAATTAAGAGACATGCTTATTTGTGGATGAAATAATAGGATGTGTGAGATTTGCTTTCAAAATGTTCTAATGGCAAGACAAAGCATGGGGAGTGGATATAGAAGAAACAAAAGTAGCCCTGAGTTGGTAAATGTTGAAACTGGTAACAGGTATATGGGAATTTATTATACCATTCTATTTTACATGTATCTGACAAGTGTTTTTAAACATAAATAGTTCTTGGTTATCCATGGGTCAAAGAAGAAATAATAGTGGAAATTGACAAATATTTTACTTGTACAATGTTGACACATGACAAAATTTGTGAGATGCAGCTAAAGCCACACTTAAAGAGCAATTTATAGTTTTAAAGGAAGTTAATCCAGTTCAAATTTTGGGGGAAAGAACAGGAAAAGTAATAAAGCTTAGAGAAGAAATTAATGAAATAGAAAACAATAAATAGATCAACAAAGGCAAATGTTGGGTTTATTGTTTTTGTTCGTGGTTTTTTTTTTATTTAATATGTTTTTATTGAGTTCAGACAGAGGAAGGGAGAGGGAGAGAGAGCTAGAAACATTGATGAGAAAGAAACATTGATTGGCTGCCTCCTGCACATCTACTACTGGGGTTCGAGCCCAAAACCTGGGCATGTGCCCTGACCGGGAATTGAACCGGCAACCTCCTGATGCATGGGATGACACTGAACCAACTGAGCCACACCAGTTGGGCTTGTCTTTTACTGAAAAAAATTTTTTTGATAAATTCATCCCAAAGCCTTTTTTTTTTTTCCCAACAGCATTGACTCTTCATGGGCCCTATTTCTCAGAGCTATTTTTCCCTGCTCCTTCTCCTGACTTTTCTCCCCTTCACTTTCACAGATGACATTCAGAGTGAGTCTCCAGCTCCATGTGGGACAGAGGAACCAGCCCGCACCTGCCCCAATGGGACCAAATGCCAGCTCTACTGGGAAGGGCCCAACAATGGGATCACTCAGTTCGACAACATCTTGTTTGCAGTGCTGACTGTTTTCCAGTGCATCACCATGGAAGGGTGGACTGACCTCCTCTACAACGTAAGTGATGAGGGTTTGTGGGGAGGTGGCCTTTCAGGACCAGCCAACTCCTGAGGCTGCTGTGGGGGGACCCTGAGTCAGGGAGGCAGCCCAGGGACAACTCAACATGGCCCCGGAAGAGCAGGCCTGAAGCTAAGGTCTTTGAGGATGGGGGAGTC
This sequence comes from Molossus molossus, assembly GCF_014108415.1. Classification (NCBI taxonomy): domain Eukaryota; kingdom Metazoa; phylum Chordata; class Mammalia; order Chiroptera; family Molossidae; genus Molossus; species Molossus molossus. The sequence continues at coordinate 70,307,043 of NW_023425377.1, read as the reverse complement.
ATCCTCACACTCTTAAGTAGGGAAGGCCCCTCGGGACATGGAAATCCAGAGGGCACATGGATGATGAATAAGTTTTCGCTGTGCAGGTGTTTAAAAATAATTGCAGATATTTTAATACTGGCATACCTTGCTTTTTTGCACTTCGCCCATTGTGCTTTGCAGATCTTTCGTGTGTTCGTTGTTTTGTTTTGTTTTGTTTTAATTTTTAAACCTTTATTGTTGAATGTAGAATATATTACAGATGTTCCTCATTTTCCCCCCATTGACCCCCTCCTCCCCACTCCCGCCCCCCTCCCACCTTTTCCCACACTATTGTCTATGTCCATTGGTTATGCATATAAGTTCTTTAGTTTATTTCTTCCCACCCCCCAACCCCTTTCCCTTTGAGGTTTGTCAGTCTAGCAATGAATTTGTACTTCTTAATCCCTTCACCTTTTTCACCCATTCCCCCAACGCCCCCTCCCATCTGGCAACCAACAAAATGTTCTCTGTATCTATGAGAATGTTTCTGTTCTGCCTGTTCATTTTGTTTGTAGATTCCATTGTCAATAGATATGTATTCATTGCCATTTTGTTTGTTCATATATTTTATCTATTTCTTCAAAAAAGACCCTTCATCATTTCATATAATAACAGTTTGGTGGTGATGAACTCCTTTAATTTTTTCTTGTCTGGGAAACTCTTTTATGGCCATCGATTCTAAATGACAGCTTTGCAGGATAGAGTAATCTTGGTTGTAGGTTCTTGGTTTTCATCACTCTGAATATTTCTTGCCACTCCCTTCTGGCCTGCAAAGTTTCTTTTGAGAAATCAGCTGACAACCTTATGGGAACTCCCTTGTAGGTAACTAGCTGCCTTTCTCTTGCTGCTTTTAAGATTCTCTCTTGTCTTGAACCTTTTGCATGTTGATGATGATGTGTCTTGGTGTGGGCCTCTTGGGGTTCATCTTGTTTGGGACTCTCTGTGCTTCCTGGACTTGTATGTCTGTTTTCTTCACCAAGTTAGGAAAGTTTTCTGCCATTATTGTTTCAAACAGGTTTTCAATTTCTTATTCTCGCTCTTCTCCTTCTGGCACCCCCAAGATGCGAATGTTGGCATGCTTGAAATTGTACCAGAGGCTCCTTACACTATCCTCATTATTTTGTATTCTTTTTTCTTCTTTGCTGTTCTGATTGGGCGTTTTTTGCTTCCTTATATTTCAAATAGATGGTTTGCTTCTTGGATTTACGTACTCTACTATTGCATCTGTGTAAATTATTCTTTATTTCAGTTAATGCCTCCTTCATTTCTGACTATACATCCATCATTTCTGACTGGTCCTTTTTTATGCGCTTGAGGCCCTCACTAAGTTCGCTAAGGTTCTCACTAAGTTTATTGAGCATCCTTATAAGCAGTATTTTGAACTCAGCATCTGTTAGGTTGCTTATCTCCATTTCGCTTAGTTCTTTTCTTGGGGTTTTGTTCTGTTCTTTCATTTGGGACCTGTTTCTTTGTCTCTTCATTTTGGCTGCCTCCCTGTGTTTATTTCTGTGTATTACTTAACGAACGGTATGGGCCTAGCTGAGACCAGATGCTGCTTGTTTGAAAGAATTCAGGAAAAACCTGAAGCAGGATCCAAGACAGGCCAAGCCTATGGTTAAGCAAGTGGCAACAGCTGGGTGGGCCTGAAAGTTGGGTAGGGTGGGGCGGGGCCTCAGGGAGTCAGCAGGGCGGGGCTACCAGTGTGAGCCAGGCTGCTGGAGTCCCAGATATGGTGGCTGTCTGCCGCCCCGGGGAAGGACTCACCAAAGGAACAAAGGCCTCTGACAGCACTTTTGTCCCAGAGAAAGCCCCCTCTCCAGCCCTTGCTCCAGTGCCAAACAGCTCAGTTCTTCCCTGTATGTCTCTGGCACCCCTCGAGCTGCCTCCCCTCCAAGCTTAGAGGGAGAGAGTCCGGTAAGTCTGTGCGCCGGCCCTTTAAGGAGCTGCCTGGGGCTCCAGCCGCTTCAGCCTCCCTGAGCCTCAGTTCCCGCTGGTTTTTCCAGCCAGAAGTTATGGGGACTTCTCTTCCTGGCACTGGAACCCTGAGCGGGACACTTGGTGTGGGACGGGGACCCCTCAGTCCTCAGGGAGGACCTTCCCAGCCGTCGTGTCCTCCTGATTTTTATCCGCCACATGTAGGTGTGGGACCAGCCAGTCCCACCGCTGCCCCTTGCGCCGCCGCCCCTCCTACCAGTCTGGATGTGGCTGCTGCTTTAATTCTGTAGTTGTAGGACTTCCATTCAGCTTGATTTCAGGCGGTTTTGAATGATGGTTGTTCTGTAGTTTAGTTGTAACTTTGATGTGGTTGTGGGAGGACTCCATACCGAGTTTACCTACGCCGCCATCTTGACCGGAAGTCTGTGTTTGTTTTTTAATTGAAGGTTTATGGCAACCCTGCTTTGAGCAAGTCAATTGGTGCTGTTTCTCCAACAGGCTCAGATGATGATTCAGTTTTTAGCAGTAAAGTATTTTTAATTAAGTTACGTACATTGGGTATTATTTTGTTTTGTTTTAGACATAATGCTATTGCATTTAAGAGACAACAGTGTCATGTAAACATATTTTATGCACACTAGGAAACCAAAAATTTGTGTGACTCGCTTTATTGCGGTGGTCTGGAACCAAACTGCAACATCCCTGAGGTCTGCCTGTACATAAAGGTTGTGTGATTCAAAACCCGACATGGATAAGAGTAGCATCCTTGGACCTACACAGAGGGCCTCACTGGCCCTCCTCCAGCTATACCCCTCCCCCGTGTGAGTTGTCCATGGGGCAAGAGGACATGTCTACCAGGAACAGGTGCCACCATCATCCCCATACTTTCCAGACCACACTCTGGGCTATCCAAGATTCTAGAATTCTCTTTCCAAGCCCAGATTCCATGGACTTCCATTAGATTCTTCCCTCTGTTTGACTGGACTGCCCATTTGTACCCTCCAGAGGCCAAGGCTGTCGAGGGTGGCTGCTGGCAGAAATTTGGTGAGAGCTTGGACATGCAGGCAGGAGTTTCTATTCCCAGGCAGGACAAAGCCATGAGTGGGAAGGGAAGGTGGCAGGCCATGGTCAGGGGGCGGGGCTGGCTCTCGCCACGCCATGATCTAGTCCAGAAGTCTAGATTCTTATTTTCACCCTGACCTTCCCAGTGCTCATGAAGGTATGATTGTGAAGGACAAGAATGGCCCTGGCCGGTGTGGCTCAGCAGTTAGAACGTTGGCCTGCAGACGAAAAAGTCTCAATTCTGATTAAGGGCATGTACCTCAATTGCAATTTGATTCCCTGGCCCTGGTTGGGATTGAACGGGAGGCATCCAATCCATCTGTCCCTCTCACATCAGTGTTTCTCTCTCTATCTCCCCTTCCCTCCCTCCCACTCTATCTGAAGATAAATGGAAAAATATCCTCTGGAGAGAATTAAAAAAAAAAAAAAAAAAGTAAAGGACAAGAACACAGCCTATTTTGTTTAATAGCTTTTAAATATTTACACATAGTATGTGGGCCTCTTGTCCTAGATCTTGAAAATGTCAGGAACAGGTCTGCTAAGATGTGCTCCCCTACCTGCCCACCTTCCACCCTGCTTCCATCCCCCGTCTCGGGCTGCTCCACGCAAATCCTGAAACTGCTGGATATTGGATATCATTCTGCCTTATGAGCCAGGGTTCAGCCCCGTGGGGAAGTGGCACCAGGGTTCCCCCTGCACCAGAGGAGCTGAACTCTCCTCCTCATCACGGTGTGTCCCTTAAGGAATTTTCCCCCGTGGAGGTGGAGGGAGATTTACAAGGACCTGTCCTTTTGATCAGTGACTTGTTGTAGAGTGGGCTTGAGAATGCCACTTGGGAGTGGAGTGCAAAAGGAGCCACCATGGACAGTTGTGCATGTCACACTCTGCCCAAGTCACCACATTTCAGGGGTGCCATTCATACCATACACCACATCGATTTCTACCGTTGGGGTAACCTGTTGACAAATGTGAAGGAGTGGGAAAGGGACATGTTCTAATTTGCATAAAGCTGTTGTCTGAGCATGGGCAGGAACAGGGGCAGATCAGAGAGATGCTCAGGCTCTCTCTTGGGCTTCACCTGCAAACAACTTGGGCAAAAATTGACCAGAGCTTGTTGGGCAGGGAGAGGGGGTTGAAGGTGCTGGGTTTTTACTTAGCAAGGCTGGTGTGAAAGAGGGTGTCAGGGGGAAATGAACGTCCTGGGAGTGAAACAGAGCCGGGAGCGGGTTAGAGAACAAGGGAACGCGGAAGTGGGGAATGGGGAGCAGGAGCTGAGAACATTGTGAACGAGAAAACTGTATCCCAGGCAGGGTTGGCTGTCCAGGGGAAGGGTCTGCAGGTTCAGAGGAAGACACCGGGGAGGTGCTCAATGGTGGGAGAGGAAGTGTGAGTAAAACCACCAATTTCCAGAAGATTCTACACCATTATTTGAGAGGATGTTTGTCCTAGACGCTTAGACTGAGCCACCTCAAAGGAAGCAAGCTCAGGGGGAGTGGTTGAGAGCAGAGTCAGACACACCAGGCTGCCTGGGTTCCCATCCCAACTCCACCACTTCCTTGCTGTGCAACCTTGAGCAAGTCTCTCAGCCTCTCTGTGCCTCCATTTCCACTTATGTAAAATGAGCAGAAACACAGTCCTACCTCACAGGGCAAGAGAACCGAGTGAGATGGATTTATGTGAAAAATTTAGAACAGTTCTTGATACCGAGCAAGCTATGGGTAAGCCAAATCTCCACCCCAAAGGTGCTCCTTTTGAAAACATGTATAAGTTTTTCCTCATGGAAACTCCAGCAGCACCTGAGGAAGTGGTGTGAGCTCTGAGGTCCCTCTTTATTTCCCCCCTTGCTCTGCTGATAACTGCCACTAACTCAGCGTGCCTCTTAGAACTTCCCTCCCACAGTCCTCCTTTGGGTAGAAGCCTGAGCAGTGGTTCCAGCTTGATGTGAGCCTAGGGCAGTAATACAATACTACAGACTGGGTGCCTTAGAACAACAAACACTTGTCATCTCACAGTCCGGAGGCCCGAAGTTCCCATCCAGGTGTGAGCCGGCTGCGCTCCCTCTGTAGGCGCTCAGGCAGGGTCCTTCCTGCCTCCTCCAGCTGCTGTGGCTGTCGACAGTCCTGGGTGTTCTTACCTTCTCTGCCCTCCACTCCAATACCCTATCTTCACATGACCATCTTCTTAAATTAGTTTTTTTAACTGGTTTTTATGGATTTTTTAGAGAGAGAGAAACATCGATCCGCTGCCTCCTGCACACCCCCTGCTGGGGATCGAGCCTGTAACCCGGGCATGTGCCCCGACCAGGAATCGAACTGGGTCCTCCCAGTCCATGGGACAATGCTCAGTCCACTGAGACACACCAGCCGAGCGTGCCATCTTCTTAAAAGGACACCGCTCATGTTGGATTAGGGCCCACCTTACTCCAGTTTGACCTCATTTTAAACAATTACATCTGCATTGACCCTATATCCAAATAAGGTCACATTGTGAGGTCCTAGGAGTTAGGACATCAGCATATCTTTAGGAGGGGACACAATTCAGTTCATAACACCTCCCAAGTAAACTTCTTGCACCTGAACCTTTGGGGCTTCCCAACTTAAGACACACACACGCCCAGCACAACCACCAGGGCCTCTCATTGCCAAGGGTGAGGGCTCAGTTAGTTGTCTTTGAGTTCCTGTTGGTAAAGGCAGAGCTGTTGCTTCACCTGGGCCCTGCCCGTCACTCTGCCATCTACTAGCCCTGCCCAGGCTTGTCCTAGGTCACCCCTTGCTCCGTCCAGCCATAGGCAGGCTCAGTCTCTGGAATCCACTTGTGTGGAGCTGAGGGCCATGACATGATCTCACCGGCCATTGGCAGGTGAGATCCATGGACGCACCGGCTCCAAGTGTCTTAGAATCCACAGGCTCAGATGCCAAAAGGATGCCACTAGCCTGGGTGGGCAGTGCCTTATAATCCAACATCTTGTTTCTTTTCTCAACATCATTGAAATCCATTTGTGTATTTGTAATTATTGAGCACCTACTGTGTGCAGGGAAACAGGTGACTGGGGACACTGCAATGAAGATGACAAGGCCCTGGCCAGTTTGGCTCAGTGGCTAGAGTGTTGGCCCGTGGACCAATGAGTCACAGGTTCAACTCCAGCCAAGGGCATGTACCTCGGTTTCGGTTAATCCTGGCCCTGGTCAGGGTCGTGGGGGAGGTAACCAGTCAGTGTGTTTCTCTCTCATGGATGTTTCTCTCTCTCTCTTCCTTCCTCCCTCCCTCCCACTCTATCTGAAGACAAATGGAAAAATATCCTCAGGTGAGAATAACAAAACAAAAAAAACCTCACCTGGTAGGGGAGACAGACATGAACAATAAACATGATAAACAATAAACCACTCAGGAAGTGGGAGATAGTAAGCAAATGCATAATATGGGACATGACAACATGCTCTCTGGGGACAAAACAGCACAAGAGGACAAGTGATGTGCAGATGGTGGTTAGTCTAAGTCAGGCAGTCAGGGAAGGCTCCTCAAAAGGGTGGCATTGCCACAGAGAAGGAGGGAGCCAGGCAGAAGTTTGGGGAAGAGCATTCTTGACAGAAGGAACAGCAGCAGCTCACCTACGTGGCATGCTCAGGCCCTTTCCAGGTTTTCCCATTTTTTATTTGTCTTTTCTTTCCCACTTGGCTTCCTAGTTAAAGTGCCTTTTGGAAAAAGCCTAACCCAGCTAATCAGCAATGCCGTCGAAGATTTTATCAGTCTGTGCACCCCAGCATTGTTTATAAAAATAGAACAAAACTGGAAGCAACTGGTCACCATATGGTCTCTCCATAAGATGGAATATCATGTCATCATTAAAAACCATCTGTTGGGCTCTGGCCAGTGAGGTTCAGTTTGTTGCATCGTCCCGTACACCAAAAGGTGGCAGGTTTAATTCCTGGTCAGGGCACATACCCAGGTGGCATGTTTGATCTCCAGTCAGAGCCTCTCTCTCACATTGATGTTTCTCTCTCCCCCCCCCCCCCTCCTCTCTTAAAAACAAAATCATCTGTTGAGAGAGTATTTAAGTATGTGGGGAAATGGAATTGATTTTTTTTTTTTTATCCTCACCCGAGGACATTTTTGCATTCATCTTCAGATGGAGCGAGAGGGAGAGAGGGAGGAAGAGAGAGAGAGAGAAACATTGATGTGATAGAGACATATCAACTGGCTGCCACCCACACGACCCTTACCTGGTCCGGGGACAAACTGCAACCGAGGCACGTGCCCTTAGCGGGAACCACACCTGGGACTCTCTGGACTGCAGGCTGACGCTCTAACCACTGAGCAAAACTGGTCAGGGCTGGAATTGAGTTTTTGAAAAGGAGTCAAGGTGAGATAAACCTCTGTCTTAGTTTGCTCAGGTTGACATTACAAAATATCATAGACTTGTTGGCCTAAATAACAGAAATCTATTTTTTCAAAGTTCTGGAGGCTGGAAGTCTACAACAGGGTGCCAGCACGGTCCTGGTCTGGTGAGGGCCCACTTCCTGGTCCTCACATGCTGGGGAGAGAGAGTAAGCTCTCTGGTGTCTCTTCTTATAAGGACACGACTCCCATTGTGGGGTCCCCACTCTGATGACCTCATTTAGCCTTTATTTCCTCCATAAAGCCCCACCTCCTAATACTGTCACTTTGGGGGTTAGGCCTTCAACACATGAATTTGTGGGGGAGGGACACAATTCAGTTCACAGCAGCTTATGGTCTCAAGTGTGGCCCTTACGTAGCGGAAGTCAGAAATATTTATTTTCTCGATACTTCTCTATATTGTCAAATATTTTTATGATGAGCACAATTTACTTTTAGAATCAATTTACAAGTTTAGAATCTAAACTTGTCTTAGAGGAGAAAAGATTTTTGGTCACTCAGACCAGGAGATGGGGAGGAAAGGCGGGAGAATGAGAATGTCTGGGTTCTCTTAATTTACATAATCCAGAAAGAGTCCATACCGAAATAAATAGATAGACTGATGGATGATTGATTGGTATAGCAATAAGGAATGATCGTTTTTTGTTGTTAAATAAAAATAAATAAATGAAGAGACCAATCTTTACAGAAGAATCCCATGTAATATATGTGGATACTCCCCCTCCAGAAATGGAATCTCCCCACACTCGGAGGGTGGGCTGGACCTAATGACTCCCTTCCAAAGAATCGAGATGTCTTTGTTTTACAGTGGGAAGTCCTAGCTGATGCCACCTTAACCAAGGTGATATCCCCAGTGGGTGTATGATCATGCGACCTTTGATTTGATGTGATGAGGAGGCAACTTCACCTCTGGTTTTCTTCCCTAAGACTCATAACCACAGTTTAATCATGATCAAAACATCAGACAAACCTGGCCGGTTTGGCTCAGCCGTTAGAGCGTTGGGCCTGCCATCTGGAGAGACCTGGGTTCAGTTCCCGCTAAGGGTACGTACCTCGGTTGCAGTTTGTCCCCGGCCCTGGTTGGGTCGTGTGGGTGGCAGCCACTCGATGTGTCCTTTTCACATCAATATTTCTCTCTCTCCCTCCCACTCTATCTGAACAAAATATCGAAAAATGTCCTTGGGTGAGGATAAAAAAAAAAAAAATCAGACAAACCCAGATTGGAGAGTATTCTGCAGGATACCTGGCCAGTCTCATTCGAGGCTGTCAAGGTCATGAAAAACAAGGACAGACTGAGAAACTGTCACAGACCAGAGGACTCAATGCAATGTGGGATCCTGGATGTAGTTCTGGGACAGAAAAGGGATGTTAATGGGAAAACTGAGGAAATGCAAATAAAGTCTGGAGTTTAGTTTTTCAGTAACCTATGAGGGAGAGATTACTGTCCCCCATTTTACAATACATCTCAAGGCTAAGAGAGATGCCTGAGGTTGCCCAGCCCAGGAGTGGCAGTGCCAAGATGTGAGCCCTGGTTTCCTCTTTCCTGTGCCCTGAGCTGGGCCCAGAGAACTAGATATGGAAGGAGGGAGAGAGAGAAAAGGTGGGGGAGAGACGGTGGGAGGGGGAGGGAAAGAGAACAGCTTAACTTGTAAAGAAGTCATTTCTTTAAACTCACACTAAAGTCTGGGACAGGAAAGATAGAAGGTTGGGAGCACAAGAGCCCAACTCAGCTTCTTTTTCTTTGCAGTTGCACTGAGGTATAGTTGGCATGCAGCACTATAAGTTTAAGGCGTACAGCATAATGACCAGACATACATATTGCAAACTGATTGCCACAGTAAGTTTAGTTAACATCCATCAGCTCATATAGTTTCCAAAAAAAAATGGTTAACTTACTTACGATGAGCACTCTGAGCATCCACTCTCTTAGCTACTTTCCAGTATCCTAGACAGGAGTGGTGACTATAGTCACCATGCTGTACATTGGATCCCCAGGACTGACTCATCTGTTCTCAAAGTGTGTACCTTTGACCACCTTCACCCAGTTCCCCCACTCCTGCCTCTGGTAACCACAAATCAGATCTCTTTTTCTAAGAGTTTGGTTTCTTTTGATTTCACACATAGATGAAGTTATACAGTATTAGTCTTTGTCTGGTTTATTTCACTTAGTATAATGCCCTCAAGGTTCATCCAGGTTGTCGCAACTTGCAGGGTTTGCTTCTTTCTTATGGCTTATAGTATCCCACTGTGTGTGTGTGTGTGTGTGTGTGTGTGTGTGTGTGTGAGAGAGAGAGAGAGAGAGAGAGAGAGAGAGAGACATTGAGAGAGACATTTTCTTTATCCATTCATTCATTAGTGGATATTTAGGTTGTTTCCATTCTCTTGGCTATTTTGAATAATGCTGCATTGAACATGGGGTGCAGATATCTTTTAAATTTAGTGTTTTTGTTACCTTTGAATAAATATCTAGAAGTGTAATTACTGGATCATATGGCAGTTCTGTTTTTAATTTTTTGAGGAAATGCCATACTGTTTTCCATAGTTGCTGAACCAACTTAGAACACCACCGACAGTGCACGAAGGTTCCCCTTTCTCCACATCCTCGCCAACCCTTGTCTGTCCTTGTTGGTGATGGTCACTCCCAGCAGGCACAACGTGATACCTGACTGTTCCGCCTCAGAGGCTCCAAACCTCGTGAGCCACAGACGACTTTGTCGTCTGATGATTTTAAAGGCTTAAATTAAAAGAGATGAGATGACAAAGGAAGCCAAATATATTGAAATTGTTACCCAAATATTTTTTAAAAACAGGTTTGTGATGTCATTTTAGAATTTATAACACATTGCCAACAGACCTGGTGAGGGGTCAGAGAACTGTCATTTCATGAGAGTATTTAGCTGAAAAGAACTGGTGAGCTGGATGTGATTTCTGTGGGTGCGAGCATCGCGGCTCTGTCCAGACTGCTGCCGTTTGCTGCCTCCCTTCATCATGGAAGGACATGGCCATTTTCTGTGGAAATGTGGGAAGCGAGGGATTAACTTTTTTCTATACAAATTCACAGACTCCTTGAATTCTAACCTCAGGAACCCCAAGGATTCCCCCCAACCACCAACATTTGAGACTAAGGGAGTCTCACAAGTGACTTCTTCAGTTGCTGTGTCTCGAAACCCCTCGGAGGAGGTGACAGTTTAGGAGACATGTGTGGTCCTCATGATGAGATTGATGACTTTATAAGAAGAGACACCTGAGAACTTTGTGTGTGTGTCTCTGTCTCTGTCTCTGTCTCTCTTCCTCCTCCTCTTTCCTGCCTCTCTGATTTTCCCTGTGTTTCTCTCACTCTCTATTTCTCTCTCTGTTAATGTTAATTAAGAAGGCAACAAAATGATGTTTACTTGGTGATTATAAACCAATGCCCCTTGACAAATGGTCAGTAATGGTTGGAGCCAATCTTTGCCCTAAGCCCTTTCTCATTCATAGATGTTCTTTGAGGCCCATATCAAAGCATCAGATCTGGGGGACCACAGACCCCATGTCCATTCAACAAGCCTTCGCTGAGTGTGTCCTGTGTGCAGGAACTCTGCTAGGCACCAAGGATATGCAGTGAACAGAGGAGGCAAAACTTCCTATTTGCGGGGAGTTGACACTTTAGTAGGGGAAGCAGGTGATCGACAAGATAATCAAGAGGTACATATTTTTATATATTTATTTTCATTTATATTTATGTATGTAAAGGGCAGATAATATCTTAAATAGTTTAGGCTTTGTGGGCCGTGCAGTCTCCATTGTGACTATTGTCTTCTGTATTGGCACATCAGCCACAGAGAAAATACATGATGAATGGGCTTGGTTGTGCAACAACAAAACCTTAATTTACAAAACAGGTGGCTGTAGTTTGCCAACTCCTGTGTTAGCAAATGATTAAAGTTCAGGAGAAAAATAAAACAGTAGAGGGGTTGTGGCTTGTCAAGGTGAGAGGTTGCAGTTCCAAGAAGGACTAACGGAGGTGAGGAGGAGCTATGAAGTCCATGAGGGCAGAGAAATGGAGGCTGAAGGGCAGCCAGTGCAGGGGCCCAGGGGCAGGGGTGAGCTTAGCATTTGTAAGAAGGAGCGAGACCTCCCTGGCCAGTTTGGCTCAGCGGTCAGAGCATTGGCCTACAGACCGAAGGGTCTCGGGTTTGGTTCCTGGTCAAGGGTACGTACCCGGGTAGCAGGTTTTATCTCCGTCCCAGTCAGGGTCCTGCGGGAGGCAACCAATCAGTGTGTCCTCCTCACATCAATGTTTCTCTCTCCCTCCCTCCCTCCATTCCACTCTATCTAAACAAGCAATGGAAAAATATCCTCAGGCGAGGATTAACAACAACAAAACAACAAGACAGCCCATGGCTGGAAGGGAGTGAGGCTGGAGGGAGATGAGGAGTACAAGGATGGTGACAGACATCTCACAGGCACAGAGACACTGTGCTGTGTCATTCAAACCGGGACAGTATTGAGAGTAAACGGGAAAAGGAGGACTCAAAAAGTATTTCACAGGCATTACATGATCTATAATAGGTATAAATGGGGACAGACAGCCTTCCTTGTGGCCACCGTGGGGCTTTATCTCTTTCACAGTCAAATCCACCCCATTTTTATCCCATGTGCTGTGGAATTGGGTGTTCTCCTGAGCTGAGTTACTTTTTTTACATCCTCTATATTTTTTTCTGAATGAACCATGCTAAAAATATATATATATCAGAGGAAAATAAACCATAAAACAGAAGGCACTTAAGGATTTTACTGGGACTCAGCCATTAATTTGTTTGAAGAGTATTTATCGAGCGCTTGCTAAGCACCAGGCGCCACGCTAGGCACCAGCAATGCTGGAATGAATCAGTCCTTCCCTCCTTTAAGGCTCTCACGGGCCAATTGTTATGAACATAAAGTACTATGTAAGCGCAGCCAAGGGGTGAAATAGGGGGAAAAATCAGTTATAGGCCAGAATAACAGGTCTAGCCCCAGCCATGCCATCCATACCCTTTGTGAACCAGGCATATACACTGCCTCTCTCAGCCTCAGTTTCCTCGTCCACTAGGTGTGGCAATTATGGGAATCAAGGGGTGTTTTGTCAGCTCAAAAGGGTTCTACAAAAACTGCCATGGGCGTCCCACCTGCCTCTCCATTCCCAGGAAAACAGCCTGATCATTGAAATGTGGGATAAGTACATTTCCCTGTCATTAGTAGTATTTAAACAGTCCACCCAAAGGACCTCAGGATTAGATGCATTCACCATGCAACCAACACATAGTGAGCACCTACTGTGTGCCACTTGTTCTGGGCACTGGGGAGCTGGCATTTTAGGAAGCAAAGAATCTGTAAACAAGTAAATGCGTAAATCAACAACCGATTCAAAGTGTGAAACACCCTGGAAAGAATGAAATGTCTGGTTGTGCTGAAGGGAGGGGAAAGCCTTTCGGTGTGGGGGTCTGGGAAGGTTTCTCTGAGAGAGGCCTCAGTGGCACTTAAGGCTGAGTGAAGAGGAGAAATCAACCAAGCCAAGATCTAGGGAAAATTGGGCTCTAGGCAGAGGCTCAGAGAACAGAAACAACTAGCTCATTGTGATCTTGACCTTCACATTTTTGGTACCAATTTCTCCATCAGACATACATGAAATATTCTTTCTCCCCACCTGCCTAATGAGATCCTTATAAGGGTCAGTGAGGAAGTGACATTTGAGAAATACCTGAAGGAGATGAAGGAGCAAACAAGGAGTTGCCAGGGTGTATCAGTTAGGAAACCTAGGTTATGCTGCAGTAACAAACATCCCCCAGAGTCTCTGGTTTTAACAACGAATGTCTTTTCTTACTCACACTAATCTGTCTAGCATAGGTTGGCAGTGGAGGAGAAGGGGGTTGTGCTTAACATAGTCCCTTGGAACCTGGTAGCTAATGATTGGAGCGGCCACCGTATGGAACATTGCCATTTGCTCTCCTAAAAGGAAAGAGAGCCCTAGAGGGTCCCACACTGACAGTTCAATGTTCTGATTCAAAAGTGACACAGGTTTTTCCACTTACTCCTCATTGGCCAGCACTTATCATGTGGCCCTCAGCCAACCATAGAAAGACCAGGAAGGACCATCCAGACACGTCACCGGAAATAGGTAGTGACAAGACTAATGGGGAAGAGCGTTCCCGGCAGTGAAACTCTTAAGCTTTTGGAAGAAAGACAAGACGATCTTGAGAGCATATCCTTCCCAGTATTATTAATTATTTGGACAAGTGAGCAAGTTTCCCAGCCCCTTCCTCCTCCCTGCCCCCAGACTCGCGCACACCCCACCCTGAACTGACCAAATAGATGAGACATAGGCAGGGAGGCTGCGTCCTTCACATTCTCTGCTGTTGCAGAATGGCTGTGGCAGCTCCAGTCTTTTTGTTTTGGAAATATATTTCCCATTTTACTCCTGAGCAAACCCAGGGAAAGCCCACCTCCTACTTAAAAATGGGCCCTTGCCGGTTTTGCTCGGTGGTTAGAGCGTCGGCCTGAGGTCCAGAGAGACCCGGGTTCGGTTCCCTCTAAGGGCATGTACCTCGGTTGCAGTTTGTCCCCAGCCCTGGTTGGTCGTGCGGGTGGCAACCACTCAATGTGTCCCTTTCATGTCGATGTTTCTCTCTCTCTCCCTCCCACTCTATCTGAACAAAAAATGGGAAAATGTCCTTGGATGAGGATAAAAAAAAAAAAAATGGTACCCAAGCCCTGAGCAGTGGTTAGAGCATCAACCCTCAAAGTGAAGGGTTGTGGTTTGGATTCCCCATCAAGGACATGTACCTGGTTTGTAGGTTTGGTTCCTGGCCCTGGTCAGGGTCATGCGGGGGGCAACCAATGTGTCTCTCTCACATCGATATTTCTCTCTCTCTCTCTCTCGGTTCCACTCTATCTAAAAATCAATGGAAAAATATCCTTGGGTGAGTATTAACAACAACAACAAAAACAGTACCCAACCCTCTGCCAGCTTCTTCTCCATCAGTTGTTGGACCCAGAGCAGGGAAGTGAATAATCTGGGCTAGATTTAGAAGAGAACCATGTCTCCAAAATCAGGCTGTGTAACCCCACCCTCAAGGGAGAGAAAAGCTGATGAGGGAGGAGGAGGGGAGAGAACACATCTTGGTATTGAGGATTTGGGCTGTGTGGAGAATTTAGACCCACCTCGCATTCAGTCACTCAACAGACATTTACTGGGCACTGCCTACATGCCTGGCATTGTCCTAGGGTATACAGCAGGGAACAAAAAACACAGTGTCCCTTTGTGGAACTGACATTCCAGCTGGGAGACGGACAGCATGCAGGAGAAATAAGTAAAGTATAGTGGAAAACACTAAGGGAAAAAATAGAGCAGGAAATGGGATTAGAAATGAAGAATGCAAGTGAAAAGAGCCATCAGGGAAGGCCTCCCTGAGAAGGTGACATTTAAGCAGAGACCTGAAGGAAGTGAGGAAGGAGCCATGTAGGAATCTGGGGGGAGGACATTTCAGGTTAAGGGACCAGCATGTGCAAAGGCCCTGAGGTGAGACTGTGCTTAATGCATTTGAGGAGCTGCAAGGAGGCCATGTAGCTGGAGCAGACTGATGGAGTGGAGGGGGGAGGGGGGGAATGAAAGGAGATGTGGGCAGGGAGGTAAATGAGGTGGCGGGCACCTCTGCCATTTAGTAACTCAGTAACCATTTTCTGTGGCTGCCATAACAAAGGACCACAGCCGGGTGGCTTTAAAACAACAGAAATGTATTCTCTCACAGTTCTGGAATCCAGGAGTCTGAAATCCAGGTGTCAGCAGGGCCACGCTTTCTTGGAGACTCTGGATAGAATCCTTCCTTGCCTCTTCCTGCCTTCTGGTGGTGGCTGTTGACCCTTGGCATTCTTTGGATTGTGTCCTTTCAATCCTTACCTTCATTGTCACATGGCCATCCTGTCCCCTGTGTATCTCTACCTTCACTTGGTATTTTTATCTTCTTTTTTTTTTTCTTTTCTTTTTTTTATATTTTGTTCAGATAGAGTGGGAGAGGGAGAGAGAGAGAGAGAAACATTGACGCGAAAGGTACACATCGAGTGGCCGCCACCCCCACAACCCAACCAGGGCCTGGGACAAACTGCAACCAAGGCACATGCCCCCAGTGGGAACCGAACCCGGGTCTCTCTGGACCGCAGGCCGACACTCTAACCACTGAGCCAAACCGGCCAGGGCTATTTTTCTCTTCTTAAAAGGACACTCGTCATATTGGATAAGGGCCCACCTTCATGACCTCATTTTACTTAACTTGATGGTAGCTGCAAAGACCCTCTTTCCAAGTAAGGTCACATTTACAGTTCCTGGGGGTTAGGATTTCAACACATCTTTGGGGAGACACAATACATCCCACAACAGGGACCTTGGACATGAGACGACCTGTCTGTGCCTCAGTTTTCCCACCCAGAGAATGGGAAGGATTATGTACCACCATTTGGGGTTCATGAGAGGATTAAATGAACTCAAGTAGGCTGAGTACCTGGCACTGTGGGTGTCTGTTATTATGCTGAGCAGCAGGTCACTGGGTCAGGGGTCCTAAGCCTATAGGGGAGCTGGGATGTGGGCGGAGCCTGAGATGGGGGCTGCCTTGGCACCCGAGGGGCCTCAACCTACTCTGTCCTATTGCTCTCCCCCAACCCACCACTCTGTTCCTGTCCCCAGCCTGTTTCTTCAGATGGCCTAGACTTTTTCTTCTGTTGGCCATGGCAGGCTTCTGTCCTGCCATCTGTCTAGCCTTATTCTTCTGAGTGAATCCTTTCTTCCAGGGGCTGGCACCTTCGTTGTCCCAGAACCTGTCAGTGTCTGTAATGATCACTTTTTGTTTGGTTGGCTGGTTTTCAATTGTTTTTATTGTTGGAAAATACACATAACATAACATTTGCCACCTTAACCATTTCTGAGTGTCCAGTTCCATGGCATTAAGTGCATTCCCACCATTGTGCCACCACCACCACCACCTCCAGAACTTCTCATCTTCCCGAACTGGAGCTCTGTCCCCATCAAACACTAACACCCATCCCCCCACCCCTGACACCCACCATCCTGCTCCCTTTCTCTATGAGTTTGACTTCTAGGGACTTCATATAAGTGGAATCATACACCATTTGTCCTTTATGACTTCTTTATGTCACTTAACATAATGACACATGCAGCATGTGTCAGAATTCCCTTCCTGTTTAAGATAAAGTTGACTTTCTTAAAAAAAATTTTTTTATTGAAGTAAAATAAACATACAGAAAACCCCACAGAATCATAAGTGAGGAGCTTGATGGATTTTCACGTACAGAACACACCTGTGTGACTAGCACCCAGACCGGGAAACAGCACCTTCTCAGACCGAAGAAGCCCCCCTCCCCAAAAGGTTCCCCAGCTGGACCTCAAGCATCATCAACTAGTTTGCCTATTTTTGTGTTTTATATTTTGCATAAATGGAATTATACATATACAGTCTTTTCTGTCTGGCTTCCTGTGCGTGACAACTCTTTTCATGTGATGGGCAGCAGGCATTCACTGCACTGTATTCCACTCATTTATCCTCTTTCCTGTTCCTAAGGATTCAGACCGTCCCCAGTTTAGGGAGATCGTGAAGATCACTCTGAACATTCCTACACACGCCTTTGGCTTGTGCTGGTCACACTCCCAGGAATGGGATTTCCAGGTGGTGGTGAAGGTACATGATTAACTTTAGTAGGAAATCCCAACCCATTTTTCAAAATGGTTGTACTATGAATTATGGGTTGAATTGTGTCCCCCCAAAAGAGAAATTTGTATGTTGAAGCCCTAACCCCCAATGCATCAGAATATGACCTTATTTGGAAATGGGGTCATTGTGAAAGTAATTAGTTACAGTAAAACAAGGTCGTTAGGATGGGCTCTAATCCAGTGTGATCGATGTCTGTAAAAAGAGGAAATTTGGACACAGACATGCACAACAGGGAGAACGTCATGTGAAAATGGAGGTGGACACCAGGGTGATGCCTCTACAAGCCATAGGACACCAGAAATTGTCAGCAAACCTCCAGATGAGGGAGGGTTCTGGCAGATTCTCCCTCACAGACTCCGGAAGGAAGCAACCCTGCCAACACCTTGAGCTTGGACTTCAGGCCTTCAGAGCTGTGAGGCAATACATTTCTATTGCTTTATGCCGCCCAGTTTGTGGCTCTGTTAGCGGCCACAGGAAACTCACACACCATGTCACCCTCCCATCAGCAGCATGCGAGTGTTTCAGGTCCGCCACAGATTCACCTGACGACAGAGGACCAGTGATGCTTCCAGTTACTGATCGGAACTGCTCTCTGATGATTATCTGCAGTACTTTTGAGAAACGATCTTAATCAGAAGGGGGCAATGTAAACAGTAATATAAATGGAGCCACTTTAAATCGGGGCCGGAGCTGCTGTGCCAGCGGAACTGCCTTGAAGGTCTCGTACCTCGAACTTGGGGATGTTGAAAAGAGGACGACCTTGTTTCCCCAAAGCACTGTTTGCAAAGGTGACAAGAAAACAGATATTGTGACTACTGGACTGATGTCCTCTAGGAAACTTAATAACACCTTCTTCTACACAAGATAGAAAATATCATCTCTCCCCCCAAACTTCGCTCTAACTGTACCACAGAGCAAACCAATAAACACTTCTATCCCTCAAGATTGAGGGATTTATAACAAAAAAAAAAGGGGATTTGTAGCCAAGCCCCTTGTGATTTTAATACCCCCAGTATTTTTGTCAGCTAGAATTAAATAATTAAATTCTTAATTAGAATACAGGTGTAGGCTTTCATTGTTTCAATTGCTTCGGTTATTGCATAGAGTCAGACTAAGAAAGCACATTAGTCATGTTCTGAAGGGCTGCCTGTAAAGCACGTTCCAGGAGAAATGTTTAAAAGTACACTTTGGCCCTGGCCAGTTTGGCTCAGCGGTTGAGCATCTTCCTGTGGACCAGAGAGTCCCAGGTTCGGTTCCCACTAGGGGCATATACCACAAAAAATAAAAAAAAAATTTTTTTAAAAAGTACACTTTGCCTAAGAGAATAGAAAAATACAACTAGTCAAGCACAAAACAAGGACAGCTTAGACAATGGCAATAGTCACAAGATGTCTAGCTTCTGCTTTAAAGATAACGTCACTGGTGCACAATTATGAGGTATTTTGTAGGATCTCAGTTCTTCAGCACCCCTTGTTCTCACAATATAATTTTGTGTTGCTGAAATATTGTTTCTTTGTCAAGCAGGTGATGATAACTCCTGGGCCACAGGAGAATTGTTAAGTTTGTTTTGCAGGAGTAAATGCCTTTAAGAAAGTTGCAACCTGCCCTGGCTGGTTTGGCTCAGTGGTTAGAACATTGGCCCACAGACCAAAGGGTCACGGGTTCAATTCTGGTTGAGGGCGCACACCTCAGTTGCAGTTCGGTCCCAGCCTTAGTCAGGGTCGTGTGGGGGGCAACCAATTGATGTGTCTCTCTCGCATCGATGTTTCTTTCTCTCTCCCTTTTCTTCTCTTCCTTCCACTCTGTCTGAAAAATGAATGGAAAAATATCCTTGGGTGAGGATTTTAAAAAGTTTCCACCAGCTGCTGACGCCCAGGAGTCCGATACACAAAAGCCTTATCGATGACTAAAGAAACAGACTTCTCTCTCAGCTCCCTGAAACTTACCCTCCCGGGCTCCTTAAGCTGCATAAAAACTGCCTGCTTTTGCTTTGGGGGATAAACTGGAGAGATCTTGCTCTCCTGTCCTCTGCTTTGGCTAAATCGAGTAATCCTTTCTCTATCACAAGCCGTGTCTCTACGTTTTGTCCTCCTAGCGCATCAGGTACATGAACCTGAATTTTGGAGGTGATTCGGTAACAACCTGGCAGTGTCTGTCTCCCTCTCTCTCTCTCTCTCTCTCTCTTTAATTTACAGAAATTTAGTATACATCTGGTTAGTGACTGGGGAAGGCAGTGCTGTTGGGCTGGCAGGCTCAAAGGTGCATCTCTGCATAAGCACAAACTCCTCAATCCAACCATCCCCCAAATTGAGTCCAAGACAGATTGGGGAGGGTCTGGGTGCCCTATAGAAATGTTGCCCCTTCTACCAATTTGCTTCCTTTACACAGCAGCTCTTTAAAATAGGATTCCACATATAAAGTACCTATTGACACTTCTGCAGAAAGACATTCACTCCAGGAAAGAGAGAGAACGGTCATTTTCTCCCCATGGAAAGTTCTTCCCTGGTGAATCAGTGGTTCTCAATGCTCAACCCTGGCAGCACATCACAATACTTAAGAATATATGCAAGACAGAGATGCATGATAGCCCCAAATAGAAACAACCAATGTCCCTCATGAGAAGAACGATAAACAGGTTGTGGCGCATGCGCGCAATGCAATAGTAATACGCTGCAGGTACACACTGGAAACATTATGCTGAGTGAAAGAAGCCAGCACTGGGATATGTACAGGATGATTCCATTCATTTGAAACTCTAGAGGAAGCAAAACTAATCTATTCAGACAGAAAGATTAGTCGGTGTCTAGGTCTGGAGGTGGAGATTGACCGCACAGGGGTATGAGGGATGCTTGGGGGTGATGGAAATGTGGCTACGTGTTGTAAATGTTTGTCAGAACACACTGAAATGTACACTTTTACTGTATATAAATTATACCTTAATATAGTTGATTTTTTCAAATATATAGACATGCAGGATCCACCAGAGACCAATTATCAAATCTTCTGGGCTGGGGCCTGGCCATCCGTATTACTTGGAAGTTCTCCAGGTGGTAATTATTTGCAGGCAAGGATGTGAACCACTTAGTCTTTCTCGTGTTAGCCTTTCTGCTGGGCAACAGCAGCACTGAATATGCTTTTAAAGGTGAGCTTTTAAAGCCATATGTGGGAGCCCCACATTCTGCAGATGTCGCAGAGCTGGTGACCCACCAGAAGGCGCTCTCTCCTCTGGCTGCCGAAGCTAAGGCTCCCCCAGCACAGGCTCTGGGGCCTGGCTGCCTGGTTCAAATCCCCCTGCCACTGTCTACTTTCGTGACCTTGGGCTGGCAATTTTGTCTTTCTGGGCCCCCGTTTCAATTGTAAAATGGGCATGATGATAACATAGGGGTGTCATGAGGATTAAATGATTAAATGAGCTATTATAAATAATGTGCTTAGAAGGCTCCTTAGCACACAGTAAGTACTCTGTGAGTCCTCTCTCTCTCTCTCTCCCTCCCTCCCTCCCTCCTTTTACTTCCTTCTTGCCACAGCGTTCTCTTCTCCATATCAGAGAAGAATGTTCCATTTGTGGACTTCTCTCCCCTTGAAAACTGAGCTGGGCACTTCCTGGAATTTTGTGTGGTTGACACTGAGGAAGCAGAACACAGAGGATGAAAATGCTTGAGGAAAAGGCTCACAGCCCTGCTGTCTGGCTTGGTGATTTAAATCAGCCGTCAGACCCTGCACCTCTTCTAAGGGAGGGTGACTGTCAGGGGAAAAAGAAGGAACCAGGGGTTCACTCCTTCATTTCCATGAGCTTTGTTTTTACTGCCTCCTCCTGGAGTCTCCTGAGAGTCATGCTGGTTTCCAGTTCCTGTGAGGAGTGCAGTTAGGAGGGGGGCTTTGACCTTTCAGTGGCACCCCTGGGTCCCCCACAACTGGTCGATCCTGTGCTCCATTTTCCTCTCTGGGCTGCCATATGTTACAGACATTCAGGAAATGTCCAGGACTCCCCTACCCAAGCTGTCCCGTCAGACCTCAGTCCCACTCAGCGTTCACCTGCCGCCCTCCTTACCTCCCACAGAGCAACGATGCCTCAGGGAACACTTGGAACTGGTTGTACTTCATCCCCCTCATCATCATTGGCTCCTTTTTTATGCTGAACCTCGTGCTGGGCGTGCTGTCAGGGTAAGTCTTTGCTACTCCCCCGCCCTGCTTTCCTTGTCCTCCTTTGCCCGAAGAGGCCATCAGAGTTTTGTTCTCTCTCCAGGCAGGGAACAGCCTTCTTCCCTTGTCTTAGGTTCGCCAGACAGTTATCGGCAGGCCATGTACAGTGTGCGGGTCGTGCACTGCTGGGGGAACCCAGTAAAGGGACCCTTGGGGGCTGAGATCCAGCCCAGACTTGACTTACCATCTTGTGTCCCTGGCGTTGTGCTACTTCTTCCCAGGCGAAGGGGGGCTTCTTTCCAGTGCGCACCTCTCATTCAGAAGGTTTTCCCAAAATTTTCAGACCCACAACCTACCACACAAGAAAATTCTACATAGCTTTACTTTCTATGATTTACATGTAAAAGGCCAATATGTTGGGTTTTTCCTTCCCCTGTTTCCCAAATATAAAATTATAGCCTACAGGCAAACATGCATTTTCATGATACATATTGTTCTCCATCCCCAGAATTGATTCTTTTTTTTTTTTTTGGCTTAATCATAAATGAGTTTCATTTTTCTTACCAACCAGAAGTCTGGGGACTGGTGTGGTGGCTCCATGGGCACTAGGGACCCCAGTGCCTTCTAGATTTCTACTCTGATATCCTTATCAGAGACTTTCAATTTTATGGCTGCCTCACACTCTTAAGTTGGTCATCTACTTCCAAGCAGGAAGAGGAAGGAGGGAAGCAGGAAGGGGTGGGCCTATATCTGGGAAGTGAGGCTGTTGGAGAAATCATCAGTACCTGTCTCATTGGCCTAACTTAAAACACAGCTGAAAACATTCAGGAGCCAGGAGCACAGAGAATGAGAATGGAGTATGCAGAAGGCAGTGGTTGGCATGGCCTGGTTTATGCCAACCCGCTGGGTACAGTTGCTGAGAAATGTGGAAAGCTGGCAGAGATACCCACCTCTAGGATATTCTGATATTCTCCCAGAAGACTTGATTCCACTTGTTGAAATCCTCTGCCCTCCAGAAACTTCTGAACCCCCGAATACACACACACACACTCCCTAGAATTTCTAAAATGGCCAACCCCGGCTTTTCTGTGTTTTGTGTATTTCTGCAGGGAGTTTGCCAAAGAAAGGGAGCGGGTAGAAAACCGGCGGGCTTTTCTGAAGCTGCGGCGGCAGCAGCAGATCGAACGAGAGCTCAATGGCTACATGGAGTGGATCTCGAAAGCAGGTGAGGCCCTTCCATCCTGAGACCCAGGTATTGACATCCCAGGCCACAGTCAGAGTTGCGCATGCAGTTTGGAGACAGATGAGGCAAGGGTTATAATGGGAGGAGAAAGAGGACTGAACGGGTAGTCCCAACTTTTAGCAACCAGAATCCAGAAGAAGATAGTAAAACTTCTGGGATAAAGCCAAGATAGGACATCGCATAATGGTTACGAGCTCTAGAACCAGGCTTAGGTTTACATCCCAGCTCTGCCGCCTCCTAGCAACACACCTACCTCACCGGGCTATTGGGATTTCAGTGAGCTGATCCAAGCTAAGTCACTTAGGAAGAGCAGTGCCTGACACACAGTGAGCACACATGTTTATTTGCTCAGCCATTCAAAAAACACTTGAGTGGCACCCACTGTGTGCCAGGCACTGTTCTAGGCACTAAATATATCTCAGTGAACAAAACAGACCAAATCCCTGCCCACAGGGCTCTTATATTCTAGTGAGAAAGACAGAAAATAAACAAGGACATATACTGTTGGGTGCTGCCACATACCAAGAAGAAAAATAAAACAGAGTAGGAGACAGAAAACGGTCAGAGGAGGCAGGGCGATCAGAGGGGGTCTTTCTGAGGAGGTGACATCTGAGCAGAGACCTGGAGGAAGTGAAGAAGGAGGCATGTGGGTATCTAGAGGAAGGGCATTCCAGGCAGGGGGAACAGCCGGCGCAAAGGCCCTGAGCTAGGGAGTTGAATCACAGCGAGGAAGCCAGTGTGGCTGGAGCCAGGCGAAGGGGAGAGGAAGGCGGGGAGGTGGCGGGGGCTAGATCAGGCAGAGCCTTATAAGCTATGGTAAGGATGTTGGTTTTTATTTTGAGGGAGGTGAGGATAATTTGGCCATTTCTACTTTTGCTGAAGTGAGGCTGGGAGTCAGAAATAACTGAGCGGCACATTTCTGGCTGATAGAGCAGTCACCATCAGCACGGGGAGGTGGTTGGGCAGACCCTTCCCCTGTCTGTCCAAGGAAAGCCATCCCCGGAGAGTCCTCCAAGCACTAGAACTTAACCATGTGCTCTTCCTCCTCAGAAGAGGTGATCCTCGCCGAGGATGAAACTGACGGGGAGCAGAGGCATCCCTTTGATGGTAACTGTTCTGAACCTGACTCGGGCTGGTTCCCAGGGAAGGGGGAATAGGCCACTCAGTCCTAAGGGGCCTCCAGGGATGTTCAGGGTGATGCCGAGAACAAACATAGGACTGGGTCAGGGTCAGGAAGATACGGGGAATGGCAGAAATCTGCTTCCTTGAGGGATTTCCGGGCCTCGGCAGAGATCACATCTCCTGGCCTACCCTTTCTGCCTTAACCTGTGCCCGACTTCTTTGTGCCTCCTTTTTACTCACCTGCACAGTGGGTGTGACCGTAATGTGAGGTTACATTATTCTTCCCAATGCCTAGAACAGCACCCAGCTCAGGGTCAGCACCCTTTATGTTTGGTAAATTTAAAAAATTAATAATAATTTCACCAAGAATTCAGCTTACTATGAAGGACAGTAGTCTCATGTGTTAGAAATTCAGCAAAATGGAACACGTTTTGATTGAAAAATACCAGGTCTAAGAAGGAAGTAAAGGAGCTGAGACTCCATCTCATAGGTTACAAACTGGGTTTATTATTTACAGGGAAGGGAAGAGCTTACCCATGGGGATGTCTAAGTCACTTTATTGGAAATTAATGTCTCAATTCATTGTCCCCTGGAGAGCTCTTAGGGGAGTAAAGACTAAATACTGAGGGAGGGTGTCCACAGTCCCAACCTGCCTAACAACCTGCTAAAGTTAAGGGGGGACTGTCTTCATAGGAGTCGCTGTATATCCAGCCCCAGGACTCCCAGATGGGATACAGTGGCTGAGATCCCAGACTTAGAGTGAACAAGTCATGTGACCTCACTGAGCCCCAGCCTGTACATCTGTAAAATGGGCATACTGTTACTTCCCACCAAACTGGACTGCCATGAGGGTTAAATCCAATGACACCTAGAATGTCCCTGGCAGAGTGCCTGGCCCCGTGGATATGGTTGCTATCGCAAAAAGAGTCACGTCTTTTTCTCTTGCCATGTTTCCATTGTTGGAGCTCTGCGGAGAGCCACCATCAAAAAGAGCAAGACAGACCTGCTCAACCCTGAGGAGGCTGAGGATCAGCTAGCCGATATCGCCTCTGTGGGTGAGTCCTTCCTGTTTATCACTGATTGCCCGAGAGGTGGGAGTTGAAGGCTGGGCACCAGGTTGCCTGGGTTTATGTCTCGATTCTGCCCCTTTGCACCTGTGTGTTTTGGGCAGATGACATGATGATGGGAATAACAGCAGTGCCTGTCTTCTAGTATTGTTGGGAGGATTAGACTAAATGATCCACAGTAAGCATTTAGAACAGCACCTGGCAAAAAAAATAAGCTCCCAGTAATGTTGCCTGACATTATTCATTCATTATTCATGATATTATTATTCATTCATTATTCATGATGATAATATTATTCATTAGGACTCATTAAGTGGCTGCTCTTATTAGTTGCCCAGTTGTGAACAAGACAGAGACCACATTCCTCCCACATGGAGATTGCCATTTAGTGTAACAAATGGATATTAAACAGATCATTACACAAATAAACCTGTCATGATAATGGCACTGCGGAGGAGATGCCCTGGGCTTGGCCAGCCTTGGGAGAGTAGGTATGATCAGGGAGGCCTTCTTGGAGGAGGTGACATTGGAGCTGAGAACTAAAGGCTGAAAAGGAGTTCACCCTGGCAGTGAAAGCAGAGAAAAGCATGTAGAAGGCTGTGTTTAGACCGTTGCCATTCGTTATCACAAAGGGCAGAGTTCACAGTGGGAGGAGACACCTACCCTTTTCCTGCTTACCCCTCTTGATTGAGACTGTGTTGCTTTTGACCTTCTCCAAGGAGAATATCTTAGTTTTTGAAATAGGTTTTAAAATGCCAAAGATGACCGAGGTGGTGAGACAGTATCTAGCCAGAGGAGATAACATAAGACACAGAAGGAAGAAAGCATTTAGGCTGATGGGGGAACTGTGTGGCTGGAACGAGAGGAAGAAAGGATATGGGGGGCAGTGAAGAAGGAAAAGAAGGGGAGAATTGAATATATACACATATTTCTAATCCACTGGCACCAACTATTTTATACTGTGATTTTTTCACTCCGAGTGAAAAAATCACCTTACTGTTGAGTTTTGACAGAATTTCCATTGCAGTCTCGTACTCCGTAAGGGTGGCTACACTCGAGTTGCTTAGCTATGGCTCTATTATATGGTGTTTGAGCTGTTTCCAATGTTTGCTCTTACGAGGAGCACTGCTGTGAACATTATGTACAATTACTACCCCCACCCTTTTGGCATGTTTCCTTGGGAATAATTATAGGATCAAAGATATTAACAGCTTTTCAACTCATTATTCACAGAGCACTTCTGAGTTTCAAAAACACTGAACCCATTTATAAACCTGCCAAACACCCATACATTCACAGATTCCCCACCCCGGCCATTGCGTCTTACCCAGTTCATTTCCTTTCCCAGCGAAGTTGATTTGTAATGGTACCTTAATGCTTGTTTTCATTTACATTCTTAATCTCTAGCAGAACACTCTTTCCCTTGATGATAAACTAGTTCTATTCCCACGTGTGGATACACCTGTCTCTGTCCTCCCAGCAAGCTCAAGGATCATAAGCACTCCATCAACATTCATTGCATTTGATTGTCATGTCTGTCCTTGATGTTTTACAAATTAGGTTGCCTCCATTTTTAAAATCTGTTGTGTTGTATTTTGAGAGGTAATCTTTTTTGTTCATACCACATTTATTAAATGACAGGCACTTGATCCCCAAGTCAGGATTTCTTCTGTGAATAAGACTAGATACCTGTTCTTAATGAACAGAGAGATGTTATTTTTCCTTAATTGTTGAGAAAGATGAAAAATGATATTACCCAATGTCAGCAAGGATGTGGGGAAATGGATATTGTTATATGCCATTGGAAGGAGTATGATTTGCAGTGTATGGTTTGGCATTATTTAAATAATTTGAAATTATTTAATTCTAGAGGTTTCTGTTCTTTGACCTAGCATTTCCACTTCAAAGCATTTCTTCATATATGCAGAAGATCTATGTATGGCTTCTTCTCAGCAGCATTGTTTCTGGTGTTCAAAAAAGTAAAACCCAGAAACAACACACATGTCCAAATATGGGAAAATAGTTAAAGATAGTATAGTGTTTACATACAGAGGAGTACTATGCAGCCAGGAAAAAGAACAAGATTACTACTGGCATGGAAAGATGTTTGGGATACATTTATCAGTGTAAAAAGCAAGTTGTGCAACATTATGTAAAATGTATGATCCCATTTTAAAGACACTATTAAGGAGTATATTAATGTAAGAAATGTCCAAAGCTGTAGAGAATTTTTGTAAGAGTTTATTTGAGCCAAATTGATGACATTGCCAGGAAGTAAAACCTCAAATGCTCTGAAGAATGACAATTTGCAGCTTCTTTTATACATTTGAGATTAAGGAGGGAAAGTAAGGAAGATTACATGAGGGTGAGAGAAAGCAAGGTGGGGATTGGATTACAGGATAGTTAAGATAATGTGCTCCTTTGAAAGTGGTTATGCCTCCACTGGGTCTGAGAAAGATGTATTTCAAAGGTCTGTTAACCTAGATGCACAGAAGTGATGCACAGGGCTTGCTTAAGGCAAAGAAAAACCTTTTACAAAAACTATATGCCTGGGGTGTGACTACCCTCCATGATCTGCCCAGTTAGGAATTTATGATCAGATCACCCTGTGAGGTTGCTTTTGATTAGATTTATTACAGGGCGCTTTTCTTCTCCACAGTGTAAGAAGTACTTAAAAGATGTGGAAATTGGAGGATTGGAAGGGATTTTCATGTTTTACGTGATATATTTTCTGGGATGTGCGAATTAGTGACATGTGTTACTTTTGAAATCAGAAAGGTAATTGGGTAAATCTAAAATTACGTAAAAGTAATGGAGACTAATTATAAGGAATTTCATGGCTATATAGGGCAGGGAAGAATTTGATGGAAAAGCAAAGAAAGCTTCATGGAGGAGGCATTTCTAAACTGAGTTTTACGTGGGATGGGGAGAGTATGTTAGTTCTCTAGGGCCACCGTAGTAAAATAGCACACTAGGTGGTTTAAACAACAGATATTTATTTCCTCACAGTTTTGGAGGCATCAACAGGGTTGGTTTCTTCAGAGGTCCCTCTCCTTGCTTGAAAATTGTCCTTTTCTCCCTGTGTCTTCACATCAACTTCCCTCTGTGTGTCTGTGTCCTAATCTCCTCTTCCTATAGGAACACCAGTCATATTGGATTAGGGCCCAACCTAATGACCTCATTTTAATTTAATCACCTCTTTAAAGGCCTGTCTCCAAATATATTACATTCTGAGGTCCTGAGGGTTAGGACTTCGACATATGGATTTTGTAGGACACCACAGTTCAGCCCATAACAGGGGCTGATCCAGGAAACCATGAGAGATATTCACAGGGAGTTTGTCTGTGGGAGACCCTGCTCTTGAATTTGTAGCTGACGTAAGACAATATGCTCCTTGGAGGACCCAGGTTTCAGGCTGGCATTCGATAAACATGATAAACGGACGACAAGGATCTGTAGTAGGAAGCTGTCAAGCTAACTAGGACCTGACGGTGTTCTACGGTGCCTATTGAGAAAGCAGGTGACTTTCAGCTTTCCAAAAGGATTCAAAACACAGGCCAGTCACCTGGTCTGCCGGGACCAAGTTTGCTACCAACAAACCCACCAAAATTCCGTTTCTTTACCAGGGAGCTCAAAAACGCCCAGGAAGGGGCCCCCATCCTAGCCAGTGGTTTCCTACACCACCCGGAAAGAGCCCTCCAGAATTCCAGGGTCCTGACAAGGAATTCTCTTCACCTTTTTTGATTTCTGTAAAAAATATAATAATAATAATAATAGCAGTTCTAATGAAATGTCAGATCAGTAGACAAACACATTGTAAAGTGGCCTAATTTATGATTGATGAACTTACAGGACTTGAGTCATTTGTAGGGAAAGTTGAAACTACGATCACACCACCATTTCTTTAGAAAAATCAGACTCTAATGACCTAAGTTCCATGTGGGCTGCCTTGGTTTCCTGGGGCTGCCCGCACAGAGCACCATAAACTCCACAAACTGGGCGGCTTGAGACAATAGGAATGTGTTCTCTCTCGGTCTGGAGGCTGGGAGTCCATGCCGAAGTCAAGGTGCTGGCAGGGCCGTGCTTGCTCGGAAGGCTCCGAGGGAGAATCTGTTTCATGCCTTTCTCTTAGCTTCTGGTGCTGTCAGCAATCCTTGGCAATCTTTGGTTCGTACATGCGTCACTTCAATCTCTGCCTCTTTTGTCACATGGTCTCCTGTGAGTCTCTGTGTCTCTTCTCCTCTTGTAAGGACACTGGTCGTTGGATTGAGGGCCCACTCTAAGTGAGTCTGACCTCATCTTAACATGATTACATCTGCAAAGACCCTATTTCCAGATAAGGTCACATTCACAGGTGCTAGGGGTTAGGACTTCAACACATCTCTTTGAGGGACACAGTTCAACCCATGGTTTGAGCAGCACCTATTTCAATTTACAAAGAATTTTAAGGGCATCTAAATTGCCCAAAATCCCCAGATTAAGCCTCAATGGTGACATACTGCTGTCCTCACCCTGGAACTTTACACACTGGTGCTGGCCTCCTCTGGCTCTTGACCCCTTGAATATGACTTGTCTGACCTGAGATGTGTTTCATAATAATATACCAGATTTGGAAAACTTAGTACCCATAAAAAGAGTGTAAAATCTCTCCAAAATATTTCTATATTGATTTCATATTGAAATGATAATATTTTGGAAATATTGAGTTTCATAAAGTATCTTATTAAAATTATTTTTAAATTTTAAGGATTGAGCCCTGGCCAGTTTTGCTTAGCGGTAGAGCATCAGCCTACAGACCAGAGTCACAGGTTCGATTCCAGTCAAAGGCACATACCTTGGTTGCAGTTCGGTCCCTGGCCCTGGTCGGGGTCGTGCAGGAGGCAACCAGTCGACGTGTCTCTCTCACATTGATGTTTCTCCTTCTCTCTCTTTCTCTTTCTCTTTTCCACTCTATCTGAAGATAAAAATGGGGAAAAAAGGGTCCTCAGGTGAGGATTAAAAAAAAAAATTTAAGGATTGCCTACAATTATAATTCCAACCACAGAGAAATAGTAGAGACAAGAAAGTATTTTAAAAAAAAAACAAAAACAAAAACAGAGCATGTAGCTAGTATAGGGGCCTGGCACGTAGTAGGTGTTCAATTAATATTCATTATGCCCATTGTGGGATATGTCTCCAGGCCTGGTGGTCAGGAAAGACTTCCTCAATGAATTGGCATGTGGACTGTCTTGATTTCAGATCTTGGGGTTCAGTAGGAGATTTTAGGCCTAATAATCAGTATATGCTAGCATCACGCTAAGGTGTATCTACCCATCGATTTTTCCCCTCTGAGGTAGCAAATGTGGTTGTGCCCAATTTACAGATGGAGGCACTGGAGTTCCAAGATGCAGGGTGACTTGCCCAAGGTCACTCACTGGTTGGTGATGGAGCCAGATTTTCATTGTGGCTCCAACAAAAATGAAAGTCAGAGGCTCCTGCCCATTGTGAGATCTCTCTCTCTCCTTTCTCTGCCCATGGAACATCCCTCTCTGACCCCTGAGACCTTCAATAATCTCATTCCTCTTTGCCAAGCCCTGTGAATGCCTGTGGGTCTGAGCTTTTCTGTGGGAGCATCAGGGACCAGAGATACCCCAAGTGGGAAGGACTCTGTGGAGCTTCCTTGGGATTCTCAAGTCCTATGGAGTCAGGCAGGTGATGGACATACGGGGAGAGTCTAGCCACCGAGCCTGGCCAACTGCTGCCAGGTGGGAATGTGGTCCCTCACCAAGGTCTTATGCTCCAGGATGAGTACAGGGCATAGCCTCCCCCCACACACACGCCAACCAGGCTCTGCGTCAACAGTCCTTCCCAACAGTCCCTAGACCCCTCTCAGCCTCCATTTCCTTGGTCATAAAATGGGTTAACAACAGTCTCTACTTCCTATGGTTGCAATGAGGAGCAAGCAGATTCATGTAAAATGTGTCCCCCACTATCCCTGGTGCCTACTAAATGTCCAATAAAGGTCAGTAATTATTTTCTTTCATGAGAAGCTGAAATCTATAAGAAAAGTCTTCCAGTTTTTCAATGTGGACCAATAATTCCAGCTTTTACACTCAGGATAAAACAGTATGGCCCCTAGGGTGCCAACTTGCAACCTCTGTTTAGAATTTTGCCAGTAGGAAGTGGCGTCCTACAAGATGTTGGCTGTGTCCTGTGCCTGGCTGGTGGGATGGGGCTGATGAGCATGCTGGATGGATGGACAGGTGAATGGACAAATGAAGGAATGCATGGATGATCAAATGAATAATGGACGAATAGATGAATGAATAAATGAGTGAATGATGAATGAACAAATGAATGGATGGATGAACAAATGAGCACACTAACAAATGAAAAATCTGATGAATAAATGAAAGAATGAATGAACCAATGAAGAGCAAATAAACAAATGAATGCAATTGAAGATTTATAAGAAGAG
Source organism: Molossus molossus (assembly GCF_014108415.1). Taxonomy (NCBI): domain Eukaryota; kingdom Metazoa; phylum Chordata; class Mammalia; order Chiroptera; family Molossidae; genus Molossus; species Molossus molossus. The sequence continues at coordinate 70,275,861 of NW_023425377.1, read as the reverse complement.
GTATTTTAAAAGATAAAATTAACATCCAAAACTGAGCCCTAACCCTCCCCCCAAATCTGCCCATCTCAGTGGATGGCAGCTCTGTCCCTCCAAGTCAGCGGTTCTCAACCTGTGGGTTGCGACCCCTTCAGGGGTCGAATGACCCTTTTACAGGGGTTGCCTAAGACCATCAGAAAATACATATTTCCGATGGCGATTCATAACAGTAGCAAAATTACAGTTATGAAGTAGCAACAAAAATAATTTTATGGTTGGGGGTCACCACAACGTGAAGAACTGTATGTATTAAAGGGTCACGGCATTAGGAAGGTTGAGAACCCTGCTCCAGGTGCTCAAACCAAATCCTGGACTCCTCCCTCTCTCATACACACACTGCTCCATCAGCAAGTGTTGAAATCTACCTGAAATAATATATCCCAAATCTGCCTACTCTTTTTTGTTGTTGTTGTTAATCCTCATTTGAGAATATTTTTTCCATTAATATTTAGAGAGAGTGGAAGGGAGGGAGGGAGAGGGAGAGGGAGAGAGAGAAACACTGATGTGAGAGAGACACATCAATTGGCTGCCTCCTGCGCACACATACCCCAACCAGGGCCAGGGATCAAACCTGCAACCCAGGTACGTACCCTTGACCAGGAATCGAACTGCAACCCTTTGGTGCATGGGCCGACATTCTAACCACTGAGCCAAACTAGCCAGGGCTCAAATCTGCCTACTCTTCATTCTTCTTAGCCATGGCAGAATCCAGCTCCCATCATCACTTGCCTAGACTATAGTGCAGTAGCCACCTCCCTGGTCCCACAGCTCCTGCCTATGCCCTCCACAGTCTGCTCTTCCCACAGCAACCAGAGCGCACCTGTGAGCACCTGCTCAGAACCCTCCATGGCTGCCACCTCAGAGCAAAAGCCAAAGTCCTCCCTCAGCACACAAGGCCTTTTACCGACCTGCCCTCACCTCCTCCCTCTCTCCTCTGCCACTCCACTCCAGGCACACTGACCTCCTTATGCTGTTTCCCAAATATGTCAAGCAGGCACATTCCTGCCTCAGGACCTTTGCACTTGCTGTTTATTCAGCCTAAGATACTAAAGTGACTTAGGTCAATACCTTCATCTTGACCACTTGATTTAATACTGAAGCTTGCCCTGTGATCCTTTCTGGGGCTCTCAATCTCCTTATTCTGCTCTACTTTTTATTTTTTCCAAAGGATCTGCTCTACTTTTTATTTTTTCCAAAGGACTTTTTACCTTCCATTACACTATTAACTATTTTATTATATTATGTTTGCTGTCTATCTTCCCCACTGAAGTGTCAGTCCCAGAGAAGTATGTCTGTTAACTTGAGTATTCTGAGCTCCTGAAACAGAGCCTGACACACAGTTGGTACTTCATAAATGCTTAAGAGTAAAACCATGTTCAGGCAGAGAGCACAACTGGTTCATTACTCAACAGTCATTTCTAAAGTGAAGTGTCCATGGAAAACTAGGGTCCTGTCCATGCCTCCTTTTGGAGGCTTTTCAAGCATGTTCCATGCAGCTCTGCTTTCTACCTCTGCTCTGGGGGATCTTAAGCAGACGTCCCTGCCTCATCCTGCTCCATGGTATGACCCCCAGAGTCATCAGGTGTCTCCAAGAGGGAGAGGCACAGAAGGTTGGATCTGGCAACGAGAGCCATCAGCCTCCTCATTGACACCCTAAGTTTTCTGGTTATTTCCAATACTGTTATTTCAGGGACATCTCCTCATAAGCTCCATCTCTGGAAAGCTAAGCCCTTGGGACATGATGGTTCCCTTGGGCCAGCGGGCTTGTTGGGGTGGCTAATGGATCCCTTGGCCATAATCCGTGCCTGGGCTGTGCGTTGATTAATTTCCTCCACAGGAATGCCCTGACATTGTCCATTCTTTCCCTGGCAGGGTCTCCCTTTGCCCGAGCCAGCATTAAAAGTGCCAAGCTGGAGAACTCGACTTTTTTTCACAAAAAAGAGAGGAGGGTGCGTTTCTACATCCGCCGCATGGTCAAAACTCAGGCCTTCTACTGGACTGTGCTCAGTCTGGTAGCCCTCAACACGCTGTGTGTTGCTATCGTTCACTACAACCAGCCCGAGTGGCTCTCCGACTTCCTCTGTGAGTACCACCTGGCCCTGCCCTGCCAGCTCCCTGATCCCTTCCTCGCACCTTTTTCCAGTTCTCTTTCTCTGGCAGTATGTGTTTCTTCTTTGGTCCTTGCTGAGCCTGCCTTTTCATTTGGCTATGTCTACAACTGGGGTTGACGCTGATGTTGCTGCTGCCACAATGACAGGCCTCAACTTCTTTGGGCCTGAGAGCTAGAAGCTAAAATTCGGGCCACTAAATACATCTGTGATCCCTTTCTGAGAGAGAGACATGGGTGCTGGTGAAGAAGGTAATGGAAGGGAGGCAGAGAGAGGCAGAGACCACAAGAAAGCCAGATAGAGATAAAAACATACAGGTAATTTTTAGATGCATCTCTAGAAATGTCAAAATAAATAATTTGTGGTTGAGAGATGGGGTGCCCTGGGGACAAAACATGGTCCCATTTTCTCTCCTTATTTCTAACTCTGCTTCTCCCCTCTTCTATCAACCTTCTGCTTCTTTCCTCTTTCCTTTCCTGCTCTGTTTGACTTCCTTGTGTTTGGGATTTATTCCTAGAAGATCCCCTCCAACAAATGCAAGATCATCTTGCTCCCTCAGTGAGTACCAGGACTCCCAAGGCTTTGCCCTTCTGGCCCTATTCCCAGATTCTAGAAATTAACATGAGATAATATCAAAATGGATGGCCAGGTGGGGTTGAGAGAAGCAATGAAAAGTAGGGAGACCTCTGACCAAGATTTTAAAAGTAAAGAGCTCCGAGGAATCAACAAGAGTAGTGGCTGGGCAGTGGGGAAGGCAGGTGGATGCCTTGGCTCTGGCTTGTGGCCCCTGAGTGAGGAGTTACCAAAATTGCTGTCTATTTCCTGCATCTACTGGCTTGTCTGACTTAGGTCTGTGAATGGATCCTCTGCCCTTCCAATGTTCAGAATTGACCCAGACAGCCACTGGAGACAGTTGAAACTTCAGCCTAGAAAGGCCTGGACCTGGTCCAGGTCACTGTTTCCTTGTAACCCTCATTGTTTCCAGTCACATTGGCTGACCCTCCCAGGACACCCCCTAGAGGCCAGTTCTCCTTCTGAGAGCCCTGACCTAGTTCCAACCTTAGTAATTGCATGTGGTCCCTCTGGAATCTCTTACAAATGAGAACTCTCTACTTCTAGTCTTAACCTCCTCTGATAGTCTATTTTTAATCTCTCATATTCTCCCCAACTAATCACCTTGCTCTGTCTGTCCTGGTTCAGCAAGAGAGGGTTAGAACTTTCTGCCATGGGCCTTTGTGTCCGTAAAGGTTCTCTAATTATTCCCACTTGAGAAAACTGAGACACAAAGAAATTAAGTAGTTTTCCCAGGGTCACACAGCTAGTTAATGATGACGTCGAGATCTGAACTCAGACTCCAAGCTGTGTCTGATGGCAGATCCCTGCCCTGGCCACCAGGTGACCTAGGTTCTCAATGCCTGCCTCTGACTTGCCCTGTGACCTTGGGCAAGCCATTAACATATCCATTAATTGAAGACATCTTCAATTAGAAGGTACTCATTTATCTTATGTGCCACTAAGAAAGAAAACAATGCTGCTGTTTAAACTAGGACATGCCAGTTTTAAGATGTACTCCAATTTCAGAAATGTCATAATGTAAACAAAAATTCACGTCTTTAGAATCAGTATAGCAGTTTTCTGAGTTTCAAATTCCTCATCTGACTTGGTAGAAATTGGATTCAATGGCCCAGAAGTTTCTTCCAGACCTACCGGTGCTATGGCCAAGTCTCTCAGGTCTTATGCATCACTGGCTAGCATGTTTCCATGGTAACTAGGGAACAAGCTTCTTGGAAACTCTTAAGTCCTCCCAGAGTTGTTTCTGGTGGTTCTTAGAATGCACTAGATGTTATGGACATATTTCCCTCACTAATATTTTGGTCCTGGAAACTAAGGGAATGTTTTTTGTTTTGTTTTTTTAATACATTTTTAATTGATTTTTAAAGAGAGAGCAAGGGAGAGAGAGAAAGAAACATCGATGTAAGAGAAACATCCATTGGCTGCCTCCTACACACCCTCTACTGGGGATTGAGCCTGCAACCCAGGCATGTGCCCTGACCAGAAATCAAACTTGGACCTCTCAGCCCATGGGACAACGCTCAATCCACTGAGCCACACTGGCCGGACTAGGCAATCTCTTAAGAATGATATAACAGCCCTGGCCGGTTTGGCTCAGCGGTTAGAGCATTGGCTGTGATCCAGAGAGACCCGGGTTCGGTTCCCGCTAAGGGCATGTACCTTGGTTACAGTTTGTCCCCGGCCCTGGTTGGGTTGTGCAGGTGGCAGCCATTCGATGTGTCCCTTGCACGTTGATGTTTCTCTCTCTCTCTCTTCCTCTCTCTCCCTTCCACTCTATCTGAACAAACAAATGGAAAAATGTCCTCAGGTGAGGTTTAAAAAAAAAAAAGAATGATATAACAAACACCCTTGACCTTCAAATGTAATTAGCTATGTGACCCAAATGGAAATTCCTGGAAGTGTGAGTCCTCTATCTTTCCTTTCTGTAAGCTTTCCTCCCCTCAGATGCCCTGCTTACCTCTGTTTTCCATCCATTAGGTGAGTACCCATGCTCTTCTGCCCCACTAAGAAGCCCTCTCAGAAAAAGACCTAATATTAGACGTTTCTTTGTCAGCACAAAATAAAAAAAATACCTATGTGTTACCTCTTCCAGAGGCATTACACCACTATGCTTTCCACACAAGAACAAAAGGCTTCATCTTGCTTAAGACTTTTAGACATCAGCAAGACAGGAGTCCCAGGGGACATCAGATAAGTTTTCCAAGTTGGGAGAAAAACTGTGCCTTAGATTGGTTCCCTGTGATGCTCCAACTAAATCTCTAACACAAGGGACTTACAAATAGGACACCATTATGATTTCTATTTCTATTTTTCCTTTGGAGCTCAGGCATATAAAAGTGGATGATCATAATTCTTAGATTATGACACACTGGCATTATAGGGCCAGCCATTGTTATTTTGTTAGTTAGCCAGTTAGCTAGTCAGTTAGTTGTTAGTTAGGCATTTAGTTAGTTCACTCGTTTGTTCGTTTCTTTTTAAACAAACCCAGGAACCCACCACTCAACACAAAACCTAAGGTTCTCAGCAGCAGTCTACATCCAACCCTTCTCATTGAACCAGAGCAACAACTAAAAGATGAAGACCCGCTAACTCCATCTTACTCTTTTTAAGATTGGCCTGGAGTTGGTTGATTGGTTGGCGGATAGGGGACATTTGTCACCCCTCCCCAATAAGAGAGGGACACTGAGTTTTGTGGAAAGGAAGGCTTACATAATCTTTGGCCAAGGCCACCAAAGCCCATCCTCTCTCTCCCTTTCTGGCAGGTCAGGCAAAGGTCAGGATTGGTATTAACAGGAAAGTAAGGGCCACCTGACTTTGTTATGCCCTTCAACAAAACTAACCTTCTTTTCCCCCTTCTCCCTTGTAGACTATGCAGAATTCATTTTCTTAGGACTCTTTATGTCCGAAATGTTTATAAAAATGTACGGGCTTGGGACACGGCCTTATTTCCACTCTTCCTTCAACTGTTTTGACTGTGGGGTAAGTGCCCTGGTTTCTAAGGAATTCACTTCTCCAGCTCTTGCCGAGCATGGCTGACACTTGGGGACATTGGAAAGGGAGAGCAGGGTCACCCCGGGTATGAGAGGCTCAGCTGAATGCAACGGGAATAAGAGGACCATCTCAAACATTGGATATAGGCTCCCAGAACTGCCAGCCACTACCAGTGGGAGGGGAAGTGTGTGGACCCTCTTTGAAAAACAGGGGTGACCTGGCCATGCCACGGCTAGGGATTCACCCTGGAGAAACTCACACAGATGCCCAGGAGACACATACAAGAATGTTCTGAACGGCCTTGCTTAGAATAGTCCCAAACCAAATGACCCAAATATCCCTTTGCAGTAGAATGGATGAGCAAGTGGTGGCGGAGCCCTGCAGTGGATTCTCTGCAGCGGTGCCAGGCAGCCCACCACAGCAACAGCCGTTGGCTACACGATACTGCGCAAAAGCAGACCAGACCATGTGTGCCATTCTGCTCATCAAAGTTCAGATGGACAACTAAGCTGTATTGGGATGATACTCGAATACTTTAAAAAGGCAAAGACCTCAAAAACAGTATGATAAGAGAAGGAAGCTGGACATAAAAGGTCACATATTGCATAATTCCATTGATATGAAATGTCCAGAAAAGGCAAATCCATAGAGACAGAAAGCAGACTGGTGGCTGCCAGGGGCTGGAGGACGGGGCATGGAAAGGGACTGCTCATGGGGATGGGGTCTCCTTTGAAGGTGACAGAAAAGTTCTGGAACTAGATAGAGATGATGATTATACAATGTTGCAAATGAATGTTGCCATTGGATTGCACACTTAAAATGATTAATTTTATGTTATGTGCATTTCATCTCAACTTTTTTTAAATCAAGGAAATAATTACAGTATTACGGGATGGTGGTTATGTCTAAGGGTCCCCAGAGGCTTCCAGAGTGCTGACGTGCCCTCTTTCTCACATAGGTGGTAGCTGCAGGGGCACTCACTTTGTAATTATGTGTTTCAGGAATTCTTTGCTCTTTTCAGCTCTTAATAAATAAACACACAGAATGGATGAGAAGGGTCTGCCCGCACCCTGGTTGCATTTGAGGTGGGAGTTGGGTTGGGTTCCTGCGTGGTTCAGGCCCAGGTGTGTTTGCAAGGACTCGCATGAGGGCAGATCCTGTGTTCCAGGTTATCATTGGGAGCATCTTCGAGGTCATCTGGGCCGTCATAAAACCCGGCACATCCTTTGGAATCAGCGTGTTACGAGCCCTCAGGTTATTGCGTATTTTCAAAGTCACGAAGTAAGTCTTTGTGGGGGGGACAGGCAGGGAGGCCAGGAGGGATGGGGCACCTCGAGCATGTTGGGAAGGTGGGCTCAGCTGCCACCACCCTGGCCCAGCCTAAGCCCCCCACTCCCACCCCTGGCCTCTGTTGGCAGGTACTGGGCGTCTCTCAGGAATCTGGTCGTCTCTCTTCTCAACTCCATGAAATCCATCATCAGCCTGTTGTTCCTACTTTTCCTGTTCATCGTCGTCTTTGCACTTTTAGGAATGCAGCTCTTTGGCGGCCAGTAAGTGGTCAGCAGCTTCTCCCACTTCTGCCTCCCTGGGGTCTGGCCCAGAGACCCCTTCAGCCCTCACAGAGTAAAGTCAGTGCCTCCAGAGACACAGGCCCACCTTCATCATAGTGACTGCCCTCCATGTGGCCTGGATGCCCTGTGCACTCACCCAGACCGGCAGGGCCCTGGGTACCACTCTTCTGGGGGACAGAGACACTGGAGATGTTGCCCTGGAAACGAGACCCTGAACCACGCCCTCACAACGCCTGGGCAGGGCCAACGGGAAATGTCTGCATTCTCCCCACAGGTTTAATTTCGATGAAGGGACTCCTCCTACCAACTTCGACACTTTTCCAGCAGCAATAATGACGGTGTTTCAGGTACGACCTTCACCCAGCCCTACACCGTGCAGGGCCACACAAGAAAGCACCAGAGTCAGGAGGCAGAGGGAGGAGGAATGTGGGCAGGAGCCTTTATTGCGGTTTTCACAGAAAGGAGTGGGGGAGGCAGGGTGAGTGGTTTGGATTGGTTAGTTTGAATAATTTCAGCAGGCTCCAGGGCATAGATGCTGTCCTGAGTTGTCTGGTACCTGGCCCTGGGGTGGTTCAGGCAGAGAATGCTGGCCTTGAGTGTAAGATCCTAATAGAGGAGGTGGTTGAGGTGTGGGCCCTGGATTGGTTGGTTTGTATTTAAAAAGTATGTTTATGGGTAAATTGTTCACTATCCCTAGGAATTAGCTAGTCCTGACTCCCTCCAGGGTCAATAAGGCCTCAGATGTTAGAGCATCAGAACACAGAAAATAAAAGACACAGCTACTGTATGCATCTTCTCCAAGACTGCAAGAGACCCGTTCCCATATCCCAGAGCAAAGATACTGACCCTGGGTGGTCTCCCCAAACTAGCTTTTGCACCATGTGGGTGCATGACCTGAGGATTAGGACTGGCCCAGCTGGGACCTCTGGAGCCTTTCTAATGGGTTCTGTCTCTTTGGAGGACAGCCGATGTATGGAAAATGGGACTTCATTTCCTCCTCTGGGGGGATGGTTCCTAAATGAGACTCCAAGATGGGGGTTGGAAAAAGGATCATCCACGAAGCAGAGTTCTAACCCCTCACATCAATGAATCAATAGTAGTAATCACCACCCACAGATCCTCAGACATGGGTTCTGGCCCAAGAGCAGTTTTGTCCCCCAAGGCTACTTGGAAGTGTCTGGAAACATTTTGTTTTGTCACCCCAAGTGTGAGGGTGGGTGCTACTGGCTCTAGTGGATGGAAGAAGGGCTGCTGCTTAACACCCCACAGAGCACAGGATGCCCCACCCCAGAGAATGCCCGGGCCCCGATGTCAGTAGGGCCGAGGCTGAGAATCCCTCCATTAACAGATGAGCGTTTCTGGGGTTCTTTCATATTTGCTTGATCCTCGTGGAAATACTATGAAAGAGGAGAGAGGAATGTTTTTTAACAGGTGTGTGGATACCACACATGTGTCCTCTCAGTCTTTTCATGGGCATCAGCCCAATTTCTGTTTGCAGCAAAGCCTTCTCTGGTCACCAGCACCCACCCTGCCCCAGACACAGCAGCCCAGAGGACCAGTGAAGATGTTATTTAAACAACAGAAATTTATCCCTGGCCGGTTTGGCTCAGTGATTAGAGCATCGGCCTGTGGTCCAGAGAGACCCGCGTTCGGTTCCCGCTAAGGGCATGTCCCCGGCCCTGGTTGGGTTGTGCGGGTGGCAGCCACTCGATGTGTCCCTTTCACATCGATGTTTTCTCTCTCTCTCTCTCTCTCTCTCTCTCTCTCTCTCTCTCTCTCTCCTTCCCACTCTATCTGAACAGAAAATGGAAAAGTGTCCCCGGGTGAGGATAAAAAAAAAGCAGAAATTTATTTCTCAGAGTTCTGGAGGCTGAAAGTCATGGTCAGGGTGCCCACAGGGGTGATTCGTGGTGAGGACTCTTTTCCTGCCCAGAGGCAGGCTTCTCCATGTGTCCTCACAGTGGGAGGAGTGAGAGAGAGAGAGAGAGATAGAAAATGCCCAAGCTCTGTGGAGTCTCTTCTTACAAAGGCACTAATCTCCTCGTGATGCCCCACCTTCATGACCTCATCTAATCTTAATTACCTGCCATTTCCAAATATCTCATTGCTAGAAGGCTTAGAGCTTCAATGTATTAATTTAAGGGTCACAACTCAGTCCCTATCAAATCCTCATATTACATCGAGGAAGACAGTTACAGAGGTTCATGACTTTCCTAGGGTCCCCTTTTCCTAGAAGCTGGGCTGAGAGCCCCTCACTGCAGGGACAGGCAGGTTTGGGCCCCACAGCAGCATCTCCGAGGGGCCCATGGCTGAGAGGGGGGTTGGCTGTGTGTTTCTCCCTGCCTTTCAGATCCTGACAGGCGAGGACTGGAACGAGGTCATGTACGATGGCATCAAATCTCAGGGCGGTGTGCAGGGCGGCATGGTGTTCTCCATCTACTTCATCGTGCTGACGCTCTTCGGGAACTGTATCCTGCATGGGGGGATTTGGGGACACTCCTGGGCCTCAGGCATGCCTGGAATGGGGGGCGCAAGGGAGGGGATCAGGAGACCCTGATACCCAGGGTCCAAGCAGCAATGTTTTCCCTGACTCTGATGTCCACAGACACCCTCCTGAATGTGTTCTTGGCCATTGCGGTGGATAATTTGGCCAATGCCCAGGAGCTCACCAAGGTGCAGTTGGTGGTAGAATGTTTCTCTGGCAAAGTTAACCACCTGTTCGTGGCAGATCAGGACCATGCTTGGCATTCAGGGACGGGGACAGGGTCAGAGCTTTTGCCCTGGATGCACTGTGCCAGGGAGAAGACGCCTCCTCCCCACTCAAACAGACTGTCCCTAGTCAAGTGGATTCTACAACAGAGGAGGTGGGAAGGGGTGAGGCACTGGGTTACAGGAAACAGATGGCAAACTCCGAGTACTGTGGATAGGCAGTGGGCAGCGTCAAGGGACCTCCAAGGAATGATGCACCCCCCTGGCTCTTGGGCACTGTCACTGTAGGCCTGAAAGGATGGGACAGATGGAGAATAACGTACACAGGGTCCTGGGGCTTGATGTCCATCCCTATGAGATTGGGAGCTGGCCAGACCTCACTGTTGATTGGTAGCAATAATGAATTCTGACCCTGGCCCGTGTGGCTCAGTTGGTTGAGTACTGCCCCATACACTATGAGGTCACCAGTTTGATTCCTGGTCAGAGCACATGCTCGGGTTTTGGGCTTGATCCCCAGTAGGGAGTGTACAGGAGGCAACTGATCGATGTTTCTCTCTTTTATATTCATGGTGCCAGGCATTGCTGTTGTCGCCCTTTTGCAGAAAGGGAAACTGAGGCTCAGAAAGGCAAAGTCACCAGCCCCAGCTGGCATGAAAATAGCAGCTACTATTTATAGCATCACACTATGCCTGTCAGGTGTTCAGCACAGTTTTGGTACACATTAAGAGCTCAATGAAAGGAGCCTTTTTTAGTCACTGGGCACAAGCCAAGCCCCAGACCTAGAGCTCTTGTTTTATAGAACTGGTAAAGGGAAGGCTAGGATTCGAACCCAGACTTGGTAAGCTCCAGAACCAAGTTCTTGACTTACATACCTGCTACTTTTTTATTTGAGCCCAGCTGGGCAGGTAATGATAAAAATAATATCAACCACAGAAAGTGTAACTGCCTTTTTATGCCAGGCATGAGCAAATAAAACAGATAGGGAGTTACTGTTATCCCTATTTCACAGATGGGGAAAATGAGACCCTGAAAGGTTAAGTGACCTCGCCACATAGCTAGGAACAGAAAAAGCAGAGATGTGACCCCTCAAAAATCAGAAGAGACAAAAGAGCAGAGGAAATGAGGTCAAAAGAAAATTTGGGAGTTTGGAATGAGAACCATCCATGTGAGGAGAAGCCCAGTTTTATTTGTGGTCAGTGATAATGAATTATCTGGGCAAAACCTGGTGCCAGATGCCCCCTTTGGGCAGCCTTGGGCTCTCTGAGAGTCAGGTCAACCTCACATAGGCACAGGGCAGGCATCATTGCTCTCAGTGACAGAGTTCACATCCCTGGGAACGCCCACAGACAGGGCCCCCAGGGACAGTTGTACGGATTGTGCATTGAACGAAGTAAGCTGAATGCCTTTCTGTGGTTTGAGAGGGGCAGTGTCAGAACAAAGGTATAGTATTCAGAACTAGCAGTAATCCACCTTGAACTTTTCGCCAGGAGCCCCATCATATTAAGAGAACGTATATAGTCTTCCTCCCAACGCAGGAGGACCAGGCCAAGGGCCTCCTGCAGCTTCATGGCCCCACTGCCTCGTGTTCATGGAACTAAACCCAACTGAGCAGACGTTGCCAACCCTCCATCTGCTGACCCTGGCAGGAGGGAGAGAGAGTTTCCCAGGCCCAGCTCCGACAGGGGGAGGCAGGGGGCGGGGGGCGGAAGTCTCCACCACCCCAAACACACGGCCATGGACCTGGCCACCATGGAGCCGGCTGGCAGGGCTGCTTTGGGGGCCGATCCAGCAGTGAGCTCATCCAAGTCACTGGGGAGAGAGGGAGGGAAAAAGGCAAGCTCCTCACCTGTGAGGTGTACACATTCTCCTCCAGACCCACATTCTTTCCTTCCTTTATTCCACAAACATATCTTAGGATTTAATATGTGGCAAGCCCCTGATATGTTTTTAGCCCATTTAATCCTCACAGAAACCCCATTTTACAGCTTTTGTCATTCATTCAAAAGTATTTATTGAGTACCTACTGTGAGCAAGGCCTGGTCTAGGAACCAGGGACATTGCCATAGACAAAATAGGCAGAAATCTCTGCCCTCATGGGGCTGATATTTGAGTGAGAGAGACAGACAAGAAATAAATTTGTCAGATGGTGATAAGTGCCAAGGAAAAAAGTGAAGTAGAGAGAGCTGAAATTTTTAAATGAGGATTGTAGGACACAGAGAGGTTAAGTGACTTGCCCAAGGTCACACAGCGGTAGGTGGTGGAACTGGGATTTGAATCCAAGTGAGTCTAGAATTTATGCTCATAACCATGTGCACTGGTACTTAAACTTGAGCGTGTTTCATATTCAACTGGGAGCTTGTTAAGAATGCAGGTTCTAGGGCCCAGCCCAGGTTCTTTGTGGGCCTGGGAATGTATTTGCAGTGCTTCTGAGGTAGGTGGTCCATGGGCCTGGCTCTGAGAAATACTGGATGTGGCACCAGGAGGAAGGGAGGCCTTGCGAGAGATGGGGATGTGGCTGGGTCTCACCTCTGTGTTGTCACTGACAGAGAGTGTCCTGATCTGACCATTTCCAAGGTGGTAAGATTGCTTCTTGCCCCAGAGATCCCAGCACAGGGATCACATGATTTCTCTTATTGGCGGGTTCATCTCTGGCCATTTCTTTCTCGTTGCTTTTTCTTTGCTTTTTCTTTGTTGGCTTTTCTGTTTTACGAGTGAGGCCCTGCATGAAGGCTGAAGAAGGATTTAAGGCCCCAAAACATCTTTTTCTGTATGTATTTTTAAAACATCTTCCCCCATCCTCCTTTTTGAACCTAACCGGCTGAGAATATGTTCCTCTCCCAATTTCCTCTTGGAGGCTGTTGGCAGTGCATGGGATGGGCCCTGGGATGGTAGATTTTTCTGCATGTGGGGACTAGTCAGTGTTATTGGTTTTTTGTTATATATTTTTTTTCAGTCTTGGTTCAGAGAGCTTAAATGGCCTGGAAAGTAGAGTGAGAGGAAAATCTTTGCATTAATTTCCAGCTCCTTGAGACAGGGTGCAGAAAAGTCTCTACTGTTGAAAGGGAAGGGAGTCTTTTTCTTTTTTATTCTGACTATGTGCTAACATAGGGTTAATAATGAGCTGGGTATCTAGCCTGTACATATAGGGGATAGCAGTACACTTAACCAACACTAGGTCTGTGTTTCGATTGTCAGGGCTCAACTCTGATTGATCAAAACCAAGGCCGAACCTGTTTGTAAATATTTCCAAAGTTGCCTATTGTCCCTGGTTAGCAATAGGGTCAGAGATGAGGCCCCGAGGCCCTGTTCGTGTTTTGTAAACAGGGATCCCATGTGCCTTTTAGGATGAACAAGAAGAAGAAGAGGCAGCCAACCAGAAACTCGCCCTCCAGAAAGCCAAGGAGGTAGCAGAAGTGAGTCCTCTGTCCGCGGCCAACTTGTCCATAGCTGTGTAAGTGCCCCCAGCTCTGGCATACTCTCCAGGCTCCTCAGCCTCCACACCCTCCCAGCCAAGAATTTGGGGGTAGGAAGTGGTCCTTGACAGGGCTGAGCTTTAGGAAGAGGTACTTCTGCCCCTCCACTCATTTTTACGCAATAAATAGTTAATAAGTACCTACTTACTATATGCCAGGCACTGTTCTAGCTGCTGGGGATACAGCATTAACTTGGTATTAACAGGTGTAGCGAGTGCTAGGGATGGAAAGAGTTGGGATTTTTTAATATAGTTGTCAGGAAAAGCTTCACTGAGAAGGTGACAAGACCCCAAGGATGGAGGAGTCATGGGGGATCTGAGGGAAGAGCTTCCAGGCAGTGGGGACAGCATATACAAAGGCTCTGTGGCAGGAGCATGCCCGGCATATTTAGGAGGCCAGTGTGACTGGAGTGGAGTGAGCAAGGGAGGAGAGTGGGAGGAGATGAGGGCAAGGAGGTGACGGGCAGATCATGCAGGACCTTGTGAACCATGAGGAGAACTTAAACTTTTGTTGAGTCAGGTGGGAGCCATGGAGGGTTCCTGAGCAAAGAAAGGAACAGGACCTGACTCAGGAGTTCACAGGTGCCCTCTGGCTGTTGTCAGGGGAACAGACTGAGTGTGAGGACAGGAGCTAGGAAACTAGGTTGGAGATGACTGCACTGGTCCATGCAAAAGAGATAGTGGGGGCTGGACCAGAGTGGTGGCTGAGGAGGTGATGGACACAACTGAATTCTAGACAGATCATGATGGTAGTAGAGTGGACAGAGTTTGCTGGTGGATCAGAGGTAGTGAGAATTAAGGTGTCTTGATGGAAAGGAGGTTTGTTGACACCAATATTCTGAATTGTGTCTTTGTTGGATATCCGGGAATTCTGCACACTGTAGGGCAGTGCATCATGGGACAATGGAGCATGAACCTAGGAGGTGGCTGGGAACAGGGAGCTCAGAAAGGTTCATGCTCCAGCAGCCTATGGAAGGTCAAGGTCTGTATAAAACTCTCAATGCACACAGAACCCCTGAATAAATCTGTATGCCTCAGGTAGGACTCCAGCCTCACCAGCACTGCCCGTAGACTCCCAGCTGCCCACTCTGGCTCTCCTGGAACCTCTAGACCTCTTATGACCCAGATCTGAAGGGTCCTGCAGGCAGTGTGGGGGCTCCAGAACCTGCTCCAGGCCAGTGTCCATTATGATTGGCTGTATCAGAGGTTAAAATATTTCGAACATCAAAACTGCCTCCAGGGAGTCATGTGCTACAATATAGAGAGGACAATGGGGACACTCACCTGGGCTGAGATCCCTGTCAATCAAAATGCCCAGCTAGATGGAGATAGATATAAGTTGTGTATCTGGACCGAGATGCCCACTTGGGCCAAAACACCTGTAAGGCTGAGATGTCCAGCCACATTGAATTCTCCACACAATTGAGACACCTGCTTGAGCTGAGATTCCCACTTGGGTGGAGATGGCCCCTGGGCCAAGATGCCCACCTGGATGATGACAGCCATCCAGGTGGGGTTGCCCACCTGGGTTGATACTCCCATACGCCCAGTGTTCTGCAGGTGCAGTGCCCAGCAGTGCTCTAACCCCTGCACCCTTCCCTTGCAGGAAGGAGCAACAGAAGAACCAGAAGCCATCTAAGTCCGTGTGGGAGCAGCGGACCAGCGAGATGCGCAAACAGAACCTGCTGGCCAGCCGCGAGGCCTTGTACAACGAGATGGACCCCGACGAGCGCTGGAAAGCCACCTACGCCCGGCACCTGCGGCCCGACATGAAGACCCACCTGGACCGGCCGCTGGTGGTGGATCCCCAGGAGAACCGCAACAACAACACCAACAAGAGCCGGGCGGCGGAGCCCACGGTCGACCAGCGCCTGGGCCAGCAGCGGGCCGAGGACTTCCTCCGGAAGCAGGCGCGCTACCACGACCGGGCGCGGGACCCCAGCGGCTCCATGGGCCTGGACGCCCGGCGGCCTTGGGCCGGCAGCCAGGAGGCCGAGCTGAGCCGGGAGGGGCCCTACGGTCGGGAGTCGGACCACCATGCCCGGGAGGGCGGCCTGGAGCCGCCCGGGTTCTGGGAGGGGGAGGCCGAGCGGGCCAAGGCCGGGGACCCGCACCGGAGGCACACACACCGGCAGGGGGGCAGCCGGGAGAGCCGCAGCGGGTCCCCACGCACCGGAGCTGACGGGGAGCCCCGCAGGCACCGGGCCCATCGCAGGCCGGGCGAGGAGGCCCCGGAGGACAAGGCGGAGCGGCGATCCCGGCACCGTGAGGGCAGCCGGCCGGCCCGGGGCGGCGAGGGCGAGGGCGAGGGGCCTGACGGCGCGGAGCGGAGGCGGCGGCACCGGCACGGCGCTCCAGCCACGTATGACCTGGACACGCGGAGGGAGGACAAGGAGCGCAGGCACCGGAGGAGGAAGTAAGTGGAGGCCACCACGAATCTGAGCAATGACAACAGTAGTAATAATAACAGCCCAAAGGGTGGCTGCTGTATACTTGGCACTCTCCTGAGCAACTCGGTCTTCTCAACAACCGCCCGAGATAGATCCCATTGTCATCACCCCAGTTCACAGAGGCGGAAACTGAGAGGTGGAGTGACTTGCCCGAGGTCGCACATCTAATAAGTGGCCTTGAACCCAGGCTGCAGGCAGATTACCATGCCCTCCTGCGTCTCAAGGAAACTCCACAGTAACTCTCCCCCAGAGTTATAGAGCTCTTCCATATGCTTGCTGTGTGACCTTGGACAAGTGACCTCACTACTCTAGGCCTCAGTTCTCAATCTGTAAAATGGCAGAGTGGGTCATTGCTGGGATTAAATGAGGTAATACATGTAAATGTGCAATCAACACATAAGTACTTGGTCAATCGAGACCATTTTGAGCTGTTATTGAGCCACCTGTCTTTTTATTTATTTTTATTTTTTTAATCCTCACCCGAAGACATTCCTACATTTATCTTCAGATAGAGCGGGAGGGAGAGAAGGAGGAAGAGAGAGAGAGAGACATCCATGTGAGAGAGACACATCAAGTGGTCGCCACCCACACGACCCCAACCAGGGCCGAGGACAAACTGCAACCAAGGTACGTGCCCTTAGCGGGAACTGAACCCGGGACTCACCGGTCCACAGGCCAAGGCTCTAACTGCTGAGCAAAACTGGCCAGGGTGCCATCTGTTTTTTACCTGATGCTTTTTCTGGGTGCATCTGAAAAGCCACTCTGGGCCCTTATAACTGACAAAAGAGCAGGGCTCAAGGCATTTTCTAGGCCAGCATTTTACCCAGTTAGAAACAGCAACCTCTTTTTCATAACGATGCTTTGTAACACTCCTTAGAAAGTCCTATAATGATTCTACACCTAGCAGCCCAATAACTTATATGTTGAAACAGACATTGTTCTCTTGTTAATTAATGTCCTGTTAGTCTTTTATATCACCATTACTGCATCATATTGATTTTTAAAATGTTTTTATTGATTTTTTAGAGAGAGAGGAAGGGAGAGAGAGATAGAAACATCAATGTGAGAATGAAACATTGATTAGCTGCCTCCTGCACGCCCCCTACTGGGGATCGAGCCTGAAATCCAGGCATGTGCCCTGACCAGGAATCAAACCAGGACCTCTCAGTCCATGGGACATTGCTTTGTCCACTGAGCCACACTGGCAGGGCATCATATTGATTTTTTAAAGTTGTGTTGAAGTCTTTCTGTTACATGACATACACAGCAGGCCAGCACTTCTCAAAATCAGGTGTCTGCGTGAATCCCCAGGGATCTTGCTAAAACATAGATCCTAATTCAGTAGGTTTCAAGTGCGACCTGAGAGTCTGCATTTCTAAAGAGCTGCCAGGTGAAGCTGGTGCGGATCGTTGGGCCACATTTTCAGTAAGAGACTCTAGCCCTGGCCAATTTGCTCAGTGGTTAGAGTGTCGGCCCACGGACCAAATACTCACAGGTTCAATTCCGGTCTAGGGTACATACCTTGGTTGCAGTTCATTCCCAGCCCTGGTCGGGATTGTGCAGGAGGCAACCAGTCGATGTGTCTCTCTCACATCAATGTTTCTCTCTCTCCCTCTCTCTTCCATCTCCCACTCTATCCAAAGATAAGTAGAAAAATATCTTCAGGTGAGGATTTAAAGAATAAAAGAGAGACTCTAGAGGATAGAGTGACATAATTCTGAGGCAGGCAGTTGTGTGCAAGGTCACCAGTAATGCTATAGGTACAAATGCTGCCCTGGCCAGTTTGGCTCAGCAGTTAGAGCATCAGCCCGTGGACCAGAGAGTCCCGGGTTCGGTTCCCACTAAGGGCACATACCTCGGTTGCATTTTGTCCCCAGCCCCAGTTGGAGTCATGTGGGTGGCAGCCACTCAATGTGTCTCTCTCACATCGATGACTCTCTCTCTCTCTCTCTCTCTCTCTCTCTCTTTCTCCCTCTTTCCCTCCCACTCTATCTGAAGATAAATGCAAAAAATGTCCTCGGGTGAGGATAAAAAAAAAATGCTAGCTGACTCAGGTTGTGAGGACAACTTACGTGACACAAGCACATTACCATCAGCATGGAGATGTCCCCAAATGGAAGCCTCCAGGCCAGTGTCTACTATGATTGACGGTCTCAGGGTGAAGTTCCTTATGAAACAGAGTCTAGCCTTCCTTAATTTGTCCAATAATGGCATTCAGGGAAAATTCTATGTATATTTAAAACATGCAAAAATACTTTATGCTCATATAGAAAATACAGTTAGCGTATAACTAAAGGCACAGATCATTGCAAGCAGATTTTTCACCTGTGTGAGGGACATTAGAAAGTGATGAAGGAGACAGGCTAATTCTTCCCCAGGTGGGACTGCCCTGCACATAGTGAAAAATCCTGCATCACACTTCCTAAATGCCCACAGTGGCCCCCCCCCCCGCAGTTATCATATCATGAGGTCTTCATATTTTCACAGCAGTCCCCTGAACACCATTTTCCCAAGTCATTCCTACTCTAGAGTTTTCCCTTACAGATTTATTTGTTCATTTCTTCAGTGTTTACTAAGTGCCTACTATATTCTAAGCGAGTAATTGCAGGTAACAGACATGCAGATGACAGGCTTCCAAAAGGAACAATTAGAGAAGGAGGGAAAGTGTTCCAAACTGAGAACAGCACGTGCAAAGGACCAGAAGGAGGCCAGGTTGCAGTTTGGAGGGTAAGGAGAGACAAAGGAATTGAAGGGACAGTGACGGGTCAGTCAGCAGGGCCTTGAGTCCTCTTGGGCAGTGGAGGCCACTGAGGTAATTTTAGGTGGAATACAGTATTTAGCCCAGGACTGCATAATTAAAGTCCAGTGCATCGCTGTTGCTATTATTACTACTACTAATATTACTATAAATATTATTCTTAGTTTTATGTCTGCTCCTATTATTGAAGGAGGCAGAATGGCAGGGACAGAATGCAGCACAGCCTGATGGCGAAGGGCCAAGACTCGAGCCAGAGGTCACACTCCTCACACTCCTGCCCCATCACTTCCTGGCTGTGTGATTTGCAGTATGTCACCTCCTTTCTCTGGGTCTCTGTTTCCCCATCTGCAAAGTGGGTATAAGTACAGTACCTACCTTCTAGGGTAGGCATGAAGTTCAGATGAGTTAGTACATATAAAATGTGTTAAATAGTGCCTGGCTTATTGTAAGTGTTCAGTAAATGCTAACTATATTATTAGTAAGAATATTATTATTAAGCACTAAATAGATGTTAACTATTTTTATTATTTGTAGTAAACAATATGTGTTAGCTATTACTGTTATTATTAAAAATCACAGGCATTAAAAGACAACTTTATTTTTATTCTTCACTTGAGGATACTTTTCTATTTATCATCAGATAGAGTGGGAGGGAGAGGGAGAGACAGAGAAAAACACTGATGTGATAGAGCTACATTGACTGGTTGCCTCCCCCATGACCCAACCGGGGCCGGGGACAAACCCCAGCCAAGGTATGTGCCCTTGACCAGAATCGAACTTGCAACTTATCGGTCTGCGGGCCAATGCTCTAACCACTGAGAAAACCAGCCAGGGCTAGAAGACAACTTTAGATCTGTAGTCTTTAGATTGTTTGCTCATATTCTTTTTACAGATGTGGAAACAGGCCCAGAGAGGAAAAGGGACTTCCCTAAGGGCAGCTAGCTACCAGCAGAAGTATGATAACCCAGCTTTCTTGAATTCCACTGCAGGCCCCTGTCCCCCCTCCTCTCCAGAGGAAGAAAGTACCTCCCCACTTCCACACATAAATGCCCAGCTGGTCGGCTCCTATCCTAAACCAGGAGGGCCCTGCCAACTCCCTTATTAATAGACGTGTCAAATGCCCTGGTCAGAAAAGGCGTTACTCATTTGGCTGATAAAAAGGTTCTAATGCTCGGAAATAAAATTTCATGAAGATTCAGGCACTTTTAGAGAGAAAAAAAATCCAAGATTGAGCCATTCATCTGCTTAAAGAAAAATAAGAATGACGATGTTAAAACTTCATTCATGAATATAATACAGTAAAAAGATGTTTCGGTTTTATATTACAGTGAAGCCAGTGGTCCTACCTGAGAGGTCTGCCTCCTGCATCTTTCTGCTTGTCATTCCTTAAGCCTTTTCCCGGGCACACTGTGTTTTTCCTTTTCCAGAATACTGACAATATATATGATTGTTTTCTTTCTGGTCTCTCTGCTTCCCCCCATTTCTACTTCACTTCCTCTCCAGTTTCCCAAGCTTTAAATGCCCCCCTCCCCTAAAGCTCTCACTGGCTCACCCCAGTGGAAGGTGAGTGGAAGCACATTCTATTTCATATTGTTCAATAGTTGCTGGCCTCAGGTCCCCCACACCAGGCAGCTGAGCCCGGTGACACACCAGGGCGACCAAAGTGAGGATGGAGCTTTTCCTGACTCCCAGTAAAAACCTGGATCACAGAGTATCCACCTGTCCACCACTCCCCTCAGTAATGGGGGGACTCTGCTAGAAATGACTGAGTACAGGGGATTCTGCCAAGACCTGTGCACCACCCCGTCCCCCCCCGCCCCCCCCCATACACCGAATTAACATCTTGGCTCTTTGCATCTTAGTTCAACCTGCTTTCCTCACCATGACAACCCACTGCCCAAAAGGAGCAAGAAGGGAAATACTGGACCTCTGAGCCTCACAGCTTATCCTGCATGGGAAAGTAGGAGGTGCTTCATCCTTTAACACCCTGATTCTTACAGCACCCGCACTGGGCCTTAGCCAATCCCTTCAGCAACCCCATTCCATGCACCTCAAGTTATCTATCACCCCCATTTTTTTCACTGAGTGGCACTGTACCTTAAAATCTCTAGGACTAGAGTCTAGTTCAACCCTTTTCCAGCTGGGTAATACTGGGCAACTGCCTTTGCTTCTCTGGGCCTCGGTTTCCTCATCTCTAAAATGGGCCTGATCCTAATATGTAAGTCCTTAGGACAGTGGGGTCACAAGGAAGCAGGACCATCCTCTGGGTCTGGGGCCAGAGCATGCCCCAGGCAAGGTATCCACAGCCCTTGGCAGAGGGATGCTGAAGTGATGAGTTGGCAAAGGGATTCGGAGCAGGACAGGCGTTATGCAACCAGCTGCCTATTCAGGGAAGATGATGGCAAATCCCCAAGAGGGAAGGGGGAAGGGGCCTGACTTCACAGTTTTCTGCCCCTTTTAGGTTCTCCTTGGAGACATTTAGAAATGAAATCTCTTGGAGATTGATACTAGGCTGCTACCAGCTGAGCTTGTTGAAATTCTGCAACACACAGAACCAACAGAGGCAGCAAAAACAAGACAAAACAAGGTGTGCCAGTCCCCTTCCATCTGAACAAGGGGCTCTTGGTCCCGTGCATGAGGCTGTCCCTCTATCGGCATAGTCTCAATGGCTGTAGTACTTAGTACAACCTCTCTGGATGGTGGCCAAAGGATTTAGATCCTCTTTGAAAGGATAACTTAGCTCCCCCTACTTTTTGATAGGGATATCTATCTATCTATCTATCTATATATATGTTTGAATGAGGGAGTATTCCCAACCAGATTTTCATCTGATGGACAACTTCTGAAAAAGCACCAGCAGGGGTTAGAATCTGGAACCCATTTGTGGGCTGTGCAAGATGTTGGAGAAATACCGGTTTCAAGTTTATTTCATATAACCCACGCCATCACAGCTGATGCTTACTGTCCAGGCAAAGGGCTCGTGTCCCGGAGCTGCTGGCCGTCCAAGGTGCTGCGTCCTCGGCTGTAGACACACCCCTCCAGGGTTTGCCCCCGTCTTCATGGGGCCTTCTCTGTGTGTCTTCTCCCCTTCTCTCTTCTTCTAAGGACACTGGTCATCAGATTTAGGGCCCACCCTAAATCTCATGATTCTAACTTAATTACATCTGTAAAGACCTTTTTTTCCAAATAAGGCCACATTTTCAGGTTCCAGATGGACATAAGTTTTTGAAGGGCCACCATTTAACCCACTACAGTGCAGCCTCTAACTCCACCTCAAAATTTACGCCCATCCCACGTGCAAAATACATTCTCCCCCTTCCAATATCTCCAAAACTGTTAACCCATTACAGCATCAGCTCAAAAATTCCAAATCTCGTCATCTAAGCCAGGAGTGAGTGAGGCTCTGGGTATGACCCGTTTTGGGGCAGAATTCCTCTCCTTCTGTGAACTTGGAAACTAGAAAACAAGTTGTCTGCTTCCAAAAGATAATGTTGAGATAGGCACGGGATAGACATTCTTAGTCCAAAAAGGAGAAATTGGAAGAAATAAACAGTCACTGGTCCCAAGCAAGTTCTAAATCTATCAGGGCAATTCCACTGGATGTCCAGGCCTGGGGGTATCCTCCAGCCCTCAGCTCATTCACACACTTATTCCTCACATGACTCAGTGAGTTTCCCACGCCCATGTTATAGGTGAGAAACAGGCGAACTCGCCGGTGGTTACAGAGCACATCAGCACCAAGATATTTGCTTTCATCTCCAAGTTATAGGGAAGGTTATACCTTTATTCCCATTTCAAAGATGAGAGGCCTGAGGCTCAGAGAGGTTAATCAAACTACAGGGTCACATCACTGGTAAGTGGCATCTCTCTGAGACTTAAACCAGGTCAGTCTGTCTTCCAAGGTGTCAATCCGTGACCTACTCGTGCGCCAGAGAAGTGAGGAATTCTCCTGGGCCTGCCCTTCTTCCTGTATGGCCTCAGAAAGACAAGTCTAAAAATAAAATACCCTGTCTCTCCTCTGCTTACTAAACACCACCAAGGCCTTTGGCAAGTAAAAATACAAAAATAAAATGAGGAAGATGGTGCCAGTGCCTTAGCCAGTAGGAAGCCCTCCAGGGGAGGCCAGCTTTTTTTTATTTTTAAGTGTTGGGTAGATTTAGCTTCTGGAATGGGCCTGGGGAACCAGACCAGTGCTGTCCGGGGGCTTCTGTTCCTACAAATGCATCTAATCTGGGCGTTAAATGAACGGTCACAAGCTGAGTGCTGTCTTTTGTTCGCTCTGGCCTCTTTACCGATTGTATATAAAAACATGAGAGTTTCTCCTAGGCCTCAGTTTCCTCATCTGTATAATGGGAGTAGTTATGATCCCAGCCTGATAAGATTGTTCAAGAAATTAATGAGTTGAGCCCTGGCCGGTGTGGCTCAGTAGTCAGAGCATTGGCCCATGCACTGAAGGTTCATGGGTTCAATTCCCAGTCAAGGGGACATACCTGGGTTACAGGTTCAATCCCTGGTGACCTGGAGGCAATTGATCAATGTGTCTCTCACACACTGATGTTTCTCCCACCCCCACCCCCTTCTATTCTCTCTAAAAATTAACGGAAAAAATATCCTTGGGTGAAGAATAACAAAAAAAGAAGTTAATGAGTTGAGATAGAACAGAGGTTGGCCCACACTCTTGGCCATTACAGTGAGTGCCAAGGATTCCCACAGCCACCAGCTGCAGGCTGAGCCTTCTGGGAGATCTCAAACTGCTTTGTAAGAGAAGCGCAGTATCAGGTGGAGGTTAGGAGTATGAGCGCTGGAGCCAAGTTGTCTGGGCTCTTAGCTGGCTCTGCCACCAACTGGCTGCGGGGCCTTGGGCAAGGGCCTTCCCGTCTCTGGGCCTTGGTTTCCTAATCTGTAAGATAGAAATAACAATACTGCCCACTTCCCATGGCTATTCTAAGGATTCGGTGAGCTGACTGTGTAAAAGCTGGCACACAGCAAGGACTTAATACGTGTGAGCTGTTATGGAGACATGTGGAGGGCACAGGTTGCAGACTCAAGGGTTGCCTTTAAGAAGAGCCAGCGAGGCCGGCGTGGCTCAGTTGGTCGGAGTGTCATCCCGTATGCCAGAGGGTGGTGGGTTCAGTTCTCATTCTGGGCGTGTGTAGGAGGCAACCAGTCCATGTTTCTCTCTCACATTGATGTTTCTCTCACTCTCCCTTCCTCTTTTTGGAATCAATAAAATTTATAAATTAAAATAAAAAGAAGAACCAGAGAGAGAAGTCTTGGACTGCAGAGCCCTTTGGAGAGAGGAGTCATTGAGATTATAAACAACAGTGGTCCTTTGCTTCCAGGAGACAGACTTTGCCAGGGCTCATGACCAGGGATTGGGGGGCAGTGGGGCTCCTTATCTGAGGATCGAGGGTTCAGAAGGAGTGTGTGAAGGCAAACAGATCACACTCGGGGGCCAAGCCCTCAGGAAGGTGGCGGGGGACCCAGACCCACCTGGATCCATGCGTAGGCCAGCAGAGCAGGGGCCAGCAAGGACAGACATGCAGTGAGGGGGCCTGGAAGGCATCGGATGGGTCCCAGACCCCAGCCACCTTCACTGGGGCCGTGGCTCCTAAGGGTCTTTGCAAAGCTAGGAGTGAGTGTGCAGATGGAAGGATGCATGGACTGAAGGGAGGTCTGGACATGTGGGATTTCTGGGCCTCAGTGTCCTCATTTGAGAAATGGGGACACTCATTTGTCATTTGACAGGAAGTGACCACGCATTTGCCTGGCACTCATCTCCCCCCATTTTCCACCTCCAGAGACACCAGCCTCCTGAGACTCACCAAGCTTGTCCCCACCTCAGGAACTTTGCACTGGCTATTCCCTCTGCCGCACATGCTTTGCCCACCACCTTGTATCCGTATGAGAAACTACCTCATTCATTTACCAGCTCTGTTGCCTTGTGCAAGAGATTTAACTTCTCTGACTTTCCATTTTCGCATCTGTAAGATAGTGCTAGTGATTGTCTCTCTGAGGGCTGAGGGTGAAGGGGTTATTACAAGTCAGGTGCTTAGAACAGCACCTAGGAGTTTATGTTACTGAAGTGTCTGCTGTTGTTATTTTGTACTATGTTTACGTGCCTGCTTCCCCTACGTGGAATATTCGGAGACATACATACTAAGGCATTAAAAACCATGAGGCAATCCTACCCTGAAAGAGACGGTGTCCCCTTGTCTGCTTTTGCCACTCCTGGAAACAGTGTGTCCCCAGTCCTGCCTGGGAGCTAATGGGGGACACATAGGCAGGTCTGGGAGTTTCGGGTTGGGTGGATGCAGGCTCTGGCAGAAAGTTCTTTTTCCCTCTGATTTGTCTTCCCCTAGGAAACAGCCGTTCTGGCAGGAGAAGCAGCACACTGAAATCTGGGGAGGTGGACAGTTCCACCTACCTGGGGATCAAGACTCTCAGTGCCAGGTGCTGGAGAGCTTTGGGACACGCCTCTTGATGTCTGAGTTGTCCCTTGAATGATGGCATCTTAGGCAGGATGCAAAAATGTTCTCTCTGTTATTCTAACTCAATTATGGGTTCTTTTTCGTTGGCCTGCCTTCCTCAGAGACACCCAGGGCTCCGGGGTTCCTGTGTCGGGCCCCAACCTGTCGACCACCCGGCCGATCCAGCAGGACCTGGGCCGCCAAGAGCCACCGCTGGCCGAGGACATAGACAACATGAAGAATAACAAGCTGGCCACCGCAGAGTCAGCCAGTCCCCATGACAGCCTCGGCCACTCTGGCCTGCCCCAGAGCCCAGCCAAGATGGGGAACAGCACCAACCCCGGCCCCACAACGGCCCCATCTGCCACAGCCACCAATCCCCAGAACACCACCAGTCGCCGGATGCCCAACAACCCGGGGAACCCGTCCAACCCTGGCCCCCCCAAGATGCCCGAGAACAGCCTTATCGTCACCAACCCCAGCAGCACCCAGACCAACTCAGCTAAGACTGCCAGGAAACCCGACCACACCACGGTGGACATCCCCCCAGCCTGCCCGCCCCCCCTCAACCACACCGTCGTCCAAGGTGAGACTCCACCCTCACATGTTGCTGGGGGGTGGGGGGGACCAGTGTCTCTGGGCTCAATCCCTCAAGGCTCAACTGGGTGATCCTGGACAATGACCCCACCTCTCTGACCTCAGCTTCCTCTTCTAGAAAATGAGTATCAATGTAGTTTCTGCCCCACAGAGCTGCCGGGAGCATTAAATGAGATAGTATGCATGCAGTGCCTGGCCTATACATGCTCAGTGGGGTAAGGGTTTTTCCTGCATCCTGAATCCCCACAGGAGAGTCAGGAAGCCACCATGTTTGAGGAACAGTGGATTCTTCTGATGGAAATTTGGGGAAGTCAGATGATTCTCTAAACTAGCACTGTCCAAAAGAAATGACACAGGCCACCTATAATCTTAAACTTCCTAGTAGCCATATTAAAAGATGGAAAGAAAGAAGGGAGGAAAAGAGGAAGGGACAGAAAGAGGGAGGGAAGGAAGGAAGGAAGGAAGGAAGGAAGGAAGGAAGGAAGGAAGGAAGGAAGGAAATGAATGAAGAATAAAAAAAGAAATACAAGTAGATAAAACTAATAATAGATTATATGTAATCCAAATTGTTACTTATATCCAAAATGTAACCATTTCAACATGTAATCAGTATTTTAAAAATTATTAACGAGAGCTATTTGTCATTCTTTTTCCCACACTCAGACTTCGA
Source organism: Molossus molossus (assembly GCF_014108415.1). Lineage (NCBI taxonomy): Eukaryota > Metazoa > Chordata > Mammalia > Chiroptera > Molossidae > Molossus > Molossus molossus. Next base: position 70,249,456 of record NW_023425377.1, on the reverse strand, counting down.
CATCTGTGTGTTTTTACTCACAGCACTTTACCGCTGGGGCTAGCTGCATTTCGGTGTCAGACGGCTCAGGTCTAGGCCCTGAGGGACTGGGAGTTCTTACCCCCTGCTCCATCCCCCACTTGAGATTGGGACCAGAGGAGCACTAGGAATTTGGAGATGACCCAGGGCGCTTGTTATTTCCTAAGATGATAATAGCAGCCCAGTTTCTCTAGTGTCAGCTCAATGCAAGAGATTTCCATGAGTTTGTTCTATAAATGCTCAGCACAGTCCTACGAGGTGACTCCTGTCATTGTGCCCATTTTACAAATGGAAAAACTGAGGCTCAGAGAGGCTCAGCCTTCCCATGGACATATAGTGAGGCGAAGCTACAGAATCAGTGTTGGGAGGGTGGTGGTTCCTCGCCCTGGTCAGGAGAAGGGTTTTAATGGGGGAAACCCTGCAGTTTGACATGAGGTGAGCTCAGTATACCCACCTGTAAAGTGGGGTTCACCCTGCCTGCCTCCACGTGGTAGTATGAAGATCATCATGAGATAAAGGCAGATCTGTGTTAATATCCTGTGAGGGTCCCAGCAGACTCAAGGCTGTAGAGTAGTTGAGAGCAGGTACTCTGGGGCCAGGCTGCCCGGGTTCAAATGCCAGCTCTGCCATGTCCCAGCGGTGCGACCTTAGCAAACCACTTCACCTCTTTGTGCCTCAGTTTTCTCATCTGTAAAATGGGGATCATGAAGTACCAACCTCATAGGGTCATGTGAGGATTGAACGGCATACTATTGTGCCTGGCAGCTAATGTGCACTTTATCAGTATCAGCTGCTATTGTCTGCTCTGGGGAGTGAACAGGAGCCCAGAGGCTTCTGGGAAATCATGGCGGGAGCCCTGTGTTGGTTCTTGTCCCAACAGTGAACAAAAACGCCAACCCAGACCCACTGCCAAAAAAGGAGGAAGAGAAGAAAGAGGAGGAGGAAGACGACCCTGGGGAAGACGGCCCCAAGCCCATGCCCCCCTACAGTTCCATGTTTATCCTCTCCACAACCAACCCGTGAGTATGACCCACAGCTGGGACAGTGGGAGTCAGGCCAGAGAGCAGACCAGACAGAGGGTCATGGGGGAGAGTGACCTCCAAGACCATCTCTAGTCCATAAAGGACCATGGGACAAAATTTTAAATGATGCCCTTTTCTTGATTAACACAAGATAGAAATTTGTCACTAAGTACTGATTTGGTTGGAAAAGACCCACTCCTGCCATCCGCTGGAAACCCATTGTCATAAAATCCAAACCTGCGCTGTCTGTGTGCGAGAGGTGACCCTCGGGCACGCGCAGCCTGTGCGGCCATCGGGGCGGCCCTGGGCCCTCGGCTCAGCTCTAACCTCCCTGCCAGGAGTTTGCGTTCTGGCCAGATGTTCTCTGCCTGGGTTCCATGGCCCTCTGTCTTGGGCATCCTCAAGGAAGATGGATTATTTAGGAGAGAAATCTATCCCATGTATGTCATGGTGGCTCAGCATTATTGTAGTATTACATTTTTCCCAAGGGTATTTCTTGAAACTCTGGTATCTCAAAATACTTCTGGACAAAGAAGAATCATGTCAAATAAGCTAGGTGGCGGGGGGCGGGGGTAACTTTCTATAACCTGCCTCTTTGGGACTCACCCTGTGTGTTTACGTTTTTATTTAGTTGATAGTACCTATTTTACTAAAGAAATACTTTGTTCTGAATGCTTTACAAAAATTTTTAAAGTATTATAATAATCCTGTGGGATTGGTACTATGTTTAGTCCTATTTGACAGATGAAGAAACTGAGGCCCAGAGAGGTGAAGTCACCTGCCCAAAGCCAGACAGCAGGCAGGTGGGGGAGCCCAGACAGACTGATTTTAGCACCCCTGTTCTTCACCACTCATTCCTGCTGCCAGTGACACGACCTATGACACAGTTATGATTTTTAGCTCCACTTAAAAAGTTAAGTACCTAAGTATTATTCCATTAGCATATTAAAGGCCCAGCTGTTGTGGCTCAGTGGATGAGCATCAACCCATACACAAGAGGTCGCCTGTTCAATTCCTGGTCGGGGCATATGCCCAGGTTGTGGGCCAAATCCCCAGTTGGGGGCATACAGGAGACGGCCTATCGATGTCTCTCTCATCAATGTTTCTATCTCTCTCTCCTTCTCTCTTCCTCTCTCTAAAAATCAATAAAGAAAAAATAATAAATACATTAATTAAATAAAATTAAACTAAAGACTCTAATAAGGCTTGCAATTCATAGTTGAAGTAACTAACTTTTCGAAGCCCCTGCCGTTAGCTCTTTGATCCCCACCTTGTGAGTTAGGCCCTATTGTAGTGGACACTTCACAGATGAGAGCGCAGAGGGGAGGAGTAACTTGCCTATGGTCACTCAGCTAAGTTGTTAATGTACTCCACACAGAGTTTTCCAGCTTTGTTTACCCATAGGACATTTTATGCATGAAAAACCATTTCATTTCCTACAGAATTAAGGACAATCCAGCCTGGGTACCAGATGTTCCAAGAGAGTTGTTTGGGAATAATAAGAACTTATTAACAGTGCATGTGAATACCCTCCCTGGCTAAGGGCCCCCCTGCCTTCTTGGGATTTTAGGACCATTGAGAACCCCCAGATGTAGGAGCTTGATAGTTTTTTGGGTGTGGGACTTTGGGAGTGAGAGATCTTGGGTACTGTTAGACGACATAAGGACGCGACGGAAGGAAAGGGCTTCAAGCCCATGGACATCTGCACGCCTGTTTGTTCCCAACAGCCTTCGCCGCCTGTGCCATTACATTCTGAACCTGCGCTACTTTGAGATGTGCATCCTCATGGTCATCGCCATGAGCAGCATCGCCCTGGCGGCTGAGGACCCCGTGCAGCCCAACGCACCGAGGAACAACGTGAGTCCTACCCAGCGTCCCCTGTCCAGCCCAGCTCCTCCATCTCAGGCCACTTTGCCCTGCATCGAAAAGCTCATGGAAGGATGCTGCTCAGGAAGGGAGCTCCGACTCTCTGGGGATGCTCTGGAGAGCAGATGTCCCTTGAAGAGGCTGTGGCTCTGTGTACCTGGCGAAGAAGCGATGGGCCAGATTGGCCAGGGCTGGAGATTGCTGGAGTCCCTGGTGGGGGGAGTGAGGCTGACGGGGTGTGGAGTTGTACTTTCTCTGTGTGGAAAGTGGGAGGTACTCAGGCAGGGGCGCTCCAGCGACAGTCCCCTAGGCAGCCAGGGCTCACCAAGCAGACGCTTTCATTTTCACATGAAGTTTGAAAGAGGATTATTTTGCTCAGAAACACAGCCTAAACCTTTAGCTTTTAAGAGAGCTAAAAAGCTCTCTTTGTGGGGGGTCCAGAGTCTGCGAACAGTTTGTGTTAGTTGAGCACTTGCTGTGTTCCAGGTGTCACCCCAGGGCGTTGGGCATGCAAGCCCTCCCAAGTACCCACACTGGATAGTTGGGGAAACTGAGATTCAGGGATGTTAAGTGACTAGTTCAGGGTCACACAACAGAATTCCAATTTGTCCTCCCTTAGAGCTCCTGCTGCTTTTTTTAACCATTTCCATTTATTGAGCACCTACTCTGCCTCTGGCCCCTCTTGAAGCCTGTCGATTAGGAATGAGTGTGTGCCCGAGGCTGAGAGGAAACTGAGGCACTGGCAGGCAAGGGAGACAGAGGCTGGACTGGCAGCAGTGCCTTCTCCCCAGCTCCTGTCCCCATCGCTCCCCTGCCCAGCGCCAAAGGTACATTTCCGCCAGGAGTGAGGCCCTGCCACCCTCACTAAGTAGGTTAGGAGCCTGGCGAGGCTGGAGGGCCCCATAAATCAAGGCCTCCTGTTGGCAGCTTACCTTGCACTTTCCCTTCCTTCGCAGGTCTGGAAGGCCCCCCGGGGACCCTGCTGAGGGATGGGGGTGGGAAGGAAATAATTAGAATGAGGCTCCTGGAGGAAACCAGCTCCAGGGCAGGGCTGAGACCAACACTCAGTTATCTGCCCAGTTCCCCCCAGGCCTTAGGGACCAAGGCCTCAGTAGGGGATGTTTCAAGAGGGCTCAGTGAGCCTCTGCCCATGCCAGGGGACCAGAGAAGGTCCTGTCTCCTGCAAGGAGGAGCTGGGGGCTGGGAAGGACTGCAGCTCCCAGAACTGTGGGAGCCCAAGCAGGGCTCCAGCGAGCCCCCGAGGTGTTTTGCACAGTGTCTACTCTGCTCCATCTCACAGCTGAAACTTCTCCCCACAAAGCCCTCCTCTCCTCGTCACGAACACGGCGGCCACTGCTGTCATCCGATGCCCAGGGAGCCCTCCCACAGGTCTTTCTATTAGCTAAACTAGAACAGGCCTCAGAAAAGTGCCCAGAACACGTATGGTCCATTTATCAAGGATTTTACATCCATGTAACCACCACCCGGGACAGGAAGTAGAACAGAACTGCCCCTAACCTGTGGCACCAACTCGATTACCCCCCCTTCCATCTGGAGGGGGTTCACAATCTGGGACAGTTATTGGCATGACTTGGAGCAGGCCGGGGGCGTTCTACTGACGTCTGGAAGGTGGAGGCCCGGGACGCGGCTCATTGCCCTACGGTACCCAGGGCAGCTCCCCACAGCAAGCGCTCCAACCCCAAATGTCGACAGTGCCAAGCCTGAAAAACCCTGCCCTAGAGGTAACCATGACCCCACTTCTGGAAGGAGCATTTCTCAGCTTCCCTGATTTTCCTACTTGCACATACATCCTTAAACACTCGAATTTATTTTTGCCCATTTTTGACACTAAACAGATGGAATCATTCTGTGCCTTGCTGTCACCCAGCATTGTGTCCGCCATGAGATGAGCATGGATGGCTGTGGGGAGCAGTGGCCATGCTTCTTCATTGCTGTTTAATATTCTGCCATGCAGCACCATCTGTTTATCCGTCTTCCTGTGGATGAACATTTGGAGTGTCTCCACTTTAGAATGCCATCATCACCCCCCCACACACACACCTGACAGTTTCTAGGGCACCTGAGCATGCACACCAGAAATGGAGTTTTTGGATCATAGAATTTGCACTGATTGGACTCACTAGATGTGACCAGATGTTTACTGGATGATGCTGTGACAGTCACACGGGTAGTGTGTGGGGCTCCCGCTCCGTGGTCTTGTCAACACTTGACGCTGCTGGCTGTTTCCTTTGGCCGACCTGGTGGGTGTGGAATGGAATCTCATGGGGACTTTGATTTACATTATTCTTGTGATAAACGAGACTGAGAACCTTTTTGGGTTAAACTGAGCCACAGAAAATTGCCATTTGTATAGGTCAAAAGGATCTAAATATTAGATATGGTTGAATCTGACTTATTGGACTTTTGATTTCCTCTTACCCAATTTCCACAGCTCTCCAGAATTTGATTCATCTGACCACCTGGCCTGCTCTTTCCCCACTCCTTTCTTCCCTTCCATTCATTGCTTTATTTAGTTGTTAATTAATGACCAACTATTATGTGCCAGGCATGGAGTGAACATCACGTCTTGGCAGTATGAGATGGTCCCTGCCTTCCCAGAGCTCACAGAGCACCAGGCCTTTGGCCATGCTGTACCCCTCCTCTCGGCGCATCTGAATACTCTTCCTCCACCATCTTCTCTGTCTACCCACATCCCCCCAGCCCCTCGTGCTTGCTGCCCGTTCCAGGAAGTCAGTTCCTGGCCACACTGGTCCCTGATGACCCTTCAAGCACCACACATAATGAGAATGTGAGCTGTGACCACACAGATCACAGAGGCTAGCTCCTGTGGGACCCCATGCAGCCCCAGCTATTCGTGCATTCATTCAGCTAACCCTTCTTGGACACCTACTTTATGCCTGGCCCTGTACTGAGCTGGAGGTGGCACAGGGACAGACAAACATCCCTGCCCTCGAGGAGCTGACATTGGCATGGGGAAGATGGACAGTGAGATTATTAGCAACTGTAACAAGGGGTTTGTCAGGAAATGACAAGTGTCAGGAGTGGAGAGACTAGGTAAGGAAGACTGCAAATGCCAGGAAGTGTCATTTTAAACAGGTGATCAGCCCTGGCCGGTTTGGCTCAGCGGTTAGAGCGTTGGCCTGTGGTCCGGAGAGACCCGGGTTCAGTTCCCGCTACGGGCACATACTTCAGTTGCAGTTTGTCCCCGGCCCTGGTTGGTCGTGCGGGTGGCAGCTACTCGATGTGTCCCTTTCACATCCATGTTTCTTTCTCTCTCTCTCTCTCTCTCTCTCTCTCTCTCTCTCTCTCTCTCTCCCTTCCTCCCTCCCTCCCACTCTATCTGTACAAAAATTGGAAAAATGTCCTCGGGTGAGGATAAAAATAAATAAATAAATAAAATAAAAAATTAAACAGGTGATCAGAGAGGGCCTCACTGAGAAAGTGATATTTGAACCAAGCCACAGAGGAGGAAAGAGAGGGAATCAGATGAGACGTGGGCAAGAGCATTTCAGACAGAGGAAACAGCCTGTGCAAAGGCCCTAAGGTGAGGACATCCAAAGTGGCAGGATCCTAGCATATGAGGGGGAAAATAAGAGAAGGTGAGAGCAGGAGGTGACCAGACAGATCGTGAAGGGCATTGGGAGCCATGGGGCGGGGGCGGGGGGGGGGGGTGTTCTACCCGAGTGGCGTGGAAGCCACAGAAGGTTCTGAACAGAGAAGGTCCCTGACCTGACTCGGGTACTCACAGTCGCCCTCTGATGGCAGTTCTCAGTAATTATCAGCCCTTCAACAAAAATCTGACCGAGTTCCTCCCTGTGCTTAACTACGTTAGGCACTGTGCCTACACAATTACATCATCACAACAGCGTCACACCAGAGATGTGCTATGATGTGGCCTAGAGAGCACCTAGAATGCAGGACATTGTTCGTCCAGGCAAAAACCACCTGACCTTGGCAAATAAAAAAGGCACCCTTCCGGTTGGTGGGCAAACCAGCCTAATAGAGTGATGTTGTTGGGACTTTGCTGCCATCTGCTGGACAGTTTCTTTCACAACATACAAATCTACACTATGAGACGTGGGAGGGGCCCTTGTGCAGTGCTCGCCCTGCCCAACCTCACAGGACAGCCTGGCTGCTTCCTCTGGGTGCACACTCTTCTCCTTGGGGACTGTGCTGGAGACCGCACATCCAGCAGCCCATCACTAGGTTCACAGGGGCTCTGCTGGAGCAAGCATGACCCACTGTCCCCTTGCTTTTATCCCTTGCAGGTACTGCGATATTTTGACTACGTTTTTACAGGCGTCTTTACCTTTGAGATGGTGATCAAGGTGAGTGAGGGATTCAGCTCCCTCAAGAATGGCATGCTGACACAGGAGGGGATTAGAAATGCTTGTGTGTTTGAGGCACGGCAAGAAGACCAGTGACTGGAAAGACTGAACAAGGAGAATGGAGAAAACAAGGGCAGTATGATGAGCAGGGAAGTGACAGGGACAGGTTATGCAGGGGTTTGGTGGCCACAGGGAGGACTTTGGCATTTACCCCAGGTGAGTGGGAGCCATAGAGGATTCAAAGGCAAGTGACTGGACTCAGGTGCTCACAGACACCCTCTGTTCTCTGTGGGGGGGACAGACTTAGAGGGAAAGGACTGGGTGGATGGGAGCCTGGAGGGTTCAGAGCAGAGGAGGGAGGGTGGGTGGGAGTCAAGAAAACTAGGAATAGATTATTGCACTGGCCCAAGCAAGTGATGATGGGGGACAGACAAGGGTGGCAACAGATAAGGTGGCAAGAAGTGGGCAGCTTTTTGGAAGGTTTGGAAGGTAGAACCAACAAGGATTGCCAGTAGATACGATGTGGGGTGTAAGACAAAGGAATCAAGGGGGACCTAAGAACCAGCAAGTCAGAACTGCTTATTATGAGGTGGAGAGGGGCAAGCTCTCATTGGGTGGGGGCTTATCACTCCTCCCCAAGGTCCTCTTGCCTCTGTCCCATCCCTACAGGATGAAGTGATCCCATTGGCAACCATGCCCCTAAAAGGGGTGGGGGGCTGCTCCCCAAGGTGGGGATGAGGGATCTGAGCACTGTCTCTTTTACCCCCGTAGATGATTGACCTGGGGCTCGTCCTGCACCAGGGTGCCTACTTCCGTGACCTCTGGAACATTCTTGACTTCATAGTGGTCAGTGGGGCCCTGGTGGCCTTTGCCTTCACGTAAGTCTCTTCTCAGGGCCTCCATCTGCCCCTTCGGTCCCTTCCCCAGCCTGGGGCCACCCACTGGGTCAGAGGCCGTGTTCTCATGGTGTAGAAATGGGAGTGCGGGCTCTGGGTGGTGGGGTCACCGCATGCCACTGGGAAGAGCTTCAATTGGCTTTTGCATGACGTTCACCTTGGAGGAAGAAGGAGAAGGGACTCCACCTTCTGCCTCCTCACGTCATGACCCCTCGCTCTGCTGCTTTCCGTAGACTAGCCCCGCCAGGACATTTCATCTTCCTTCTGCTCTGTAAGCTCCACCCTAACCACTGTCTCTTTGGGGAGCCCCTAAAAAGACAATCAGGAAACAAATGTGCATGAGAGTTCAGACCCCCACCCTGTGCCTGAAGGCCCCCATAGTTGTAGACTTGGTGACTCCCCTTGTGTGTCTTTCGATTCTCCTGGTGATCCCAGGACTCATGCTGCATCAAAGGCCATGCCTCATCAGGCAGCTCCAGATGGCACCCGAGGGCTGAGCAGCCATTACCTTTGAGGCCCCTGGTAGCAAACTGAGCAGTACGTTCCTCAAGTTGTAGGCATCTGGGTCAGGATGAAAAGACCTAACCAGCCTCTAGTCCAGAAACAAATCTTCTTGGGGTCCCTGTCTGCCCATCACAGTGGATCATTCCTAGAGAGATCTCAGGAATTCTGGCATACCTCCCCCACACAGTGAAAAATCAGGGGCTTCCTCTGTGCCCCTAGCTCCCAGCTCCCTTCTCAGCCGATCTGCAGGGGATTCTCGAATGGCCCCCTGACCAAACAATGAGGGCTTGGTCTGTCTGAGGGCCAAAGTGATGGCCCATTTCCAATTTAAGGACTGAAATAGGCCACTCTCGGTTTCTTCCCTGGGAATGCAATAAGGTCAAGTTGGGTTCAAAGAGCGAAAAATCTCGAGTTGTGGATGCCTCTGAGCTGCTGTAGATGTACCGTGAGGATCAGAAGGCTGATTACGTTTCTGACTCTGGCCAGACCTCCCAACCCCCTTTTTCTTTATCTTCTACTTTCTCCTCGTCTTTCAATCTCTGCTCTTTCTCTCTACACTCACTCCTTTTCTTTCTCTTTCTTCTCTCCCTCCTCCCCTCCCCACTTCTCTTTCTCCCTCTTTTTAAAGTAATTATTTATTTGCATATTAGAGCAATGAAAAAGATTATTTTAAAAATCAGGACGTTTGGCCACACTAGTATTAAGATGTTCTGTAGGTTAAAATAATAATAATTAAAATAAGCAAAGTAAAATGCACAGCAAATGGGGAAATTAGTACAAATAAGACAAGCTGATGACCTTAATATATAAAAAGCAATTACAAATCAATAAGAAACAGTGACCCTCAATAGATAAATGGGCAAAGGATTCAAACAGAAATGAGTACAAATTTGTTTCCCATCAAGTTAGCACCAGTTTCTTTGGAAAAAAAGATTTTTAAAGGTAATGCACAGGGGCCCTGACTGGTTTGGTTCAGTGGTTAGAGTGTCAGCCAGCAGACCAAAGAGTCACGGGTTCAATTCTGGCCAAGGGCACGTACCTCTGTTGTGGTTCATCCCCGGCCCTGGTTGGGGTCATGCGGGAAGCAACCAATCAATGTATCTCTCACGTGGATGTTTCTCTCGGTCTCTCTCCCCTGCCTCTCCCTCCCTTCCACTCTATCTAAAGAAAAATGGAAAAAAATATCCTCTGGTGAGGTTTTTTTTAAAAAAAGATAATGCACAGGGTATTTGAGAGTGTAATGAAATACAGTCCTCCCTCCCTCTCTCAGCTACTTGAGCAGCTCCTACAAGGTGTCAAGTAGGCACCTTGCTAGGCCCTGAGAATGTTTAAATTCCAAAGAGCCAAACATTTTACTACCCTCAGCCTGGAGTGAATCCTCCTCAAATCCCCTTCCCTCCCTTGTTCCTGTTCCTCTCTTTCTCCTTTTTTCTCTTGTTTTCTCTCTCTGGCTCCCTCTCTTGCTTTCTCTCCTCTCTGTTTCTCTTCCTCCCGTCTTCCCTCCCTCTCTGCCTCTTTTTGTGTCTTTCTGTCTCCTTTGTACTTCCTTTTCTCCATTCTTCCCATTTTTTTTGTCTTTTCTCTGTTTATTGCTTTTTCTTTCTCTCCTTTCCTCCCTTCTTCTTTCTCTTTTTCTCCCGCTTTCTCCTCCTTACTTTCTATTCTTTTCTCTCTGGTTTCATTTTCTATGTCTGTTTCCTCTTTGCCCATTCCACCCCACCCTGGTGTATGTCCCTCCCTCCCCCCCCCCCCACCTCTCTTTCTCTGTCTTTTTCTCTCTCTTCTTCCCCTCACCCTGGCCCATATCTTCTAGTGATGGGAACCTAACCACCTGCCTAACCGAATGTGGCTGGAGAAGGCAGATGCTCCAGCACAGGCTCTGGCATCAGGGGACCCACTCCTCTGCTTGTTCTGCCTGGGGAGTGTCTTCATGATGGGGGCGCAGCTCGGGCAGGCAGCCCTTCCACACTTCCTCAAGCCTTCCAGGGTCACCTCTGCCCCGCAGCTCCAGGGTTCATGTGGTGGTGGGAAGAGGGGGTACCCTATCAGCCACATCCATCTGTCACACCACCCTGCTTTGCCAGCTGTGCCCAGGGTGGTGGGTTTTGCCCTCTGTGGCCCACACTGGGCATGGCTCAGTAGAAGTGGTATCTGATCAACTCACCCTCAGCACGTCCTCCTGACCCTGGTGAAGCTCACATACTTCCGCTGTGAGGAGGGACCACTGATGCCCTGGCCCACCTCCGTACCTCAATTTGACCCTCACAATTTGGGGAAGGAGAGGCCTTCAAAAGGCCTGGAAACAAGCCTTTCAACCTTAGAGCATTTGCCATGATGGGCTGTAGTTTGTAATATGCTGTTTCTGGGCTCCTGGACCCATAATTAGGCTCCACTTTAAGCCAACCTAGTCTGCAAGAACAAAATTGTGTTTTCACCAAAAGTCAATCAGCAGAATGATTCTTTGTGCTGCAAAATAATGTGCCACAGGGAGCAGATTTTTTTATTTTTATTTTTTAGTTTTCATTTTCAATATAGTTTGCAAAGGCATTCCAAATGCGCCTACAGAATCCTGGCAACGTACTTGTAGAGTCAACCTTTTAAACTGGTTTCTTGAAGTCGCTACAGGCATAAAGCCAGCCAGTTTATGACCTTGAAAATCCCTATTTAGAATGTATGTTTTTGATTATTCCCATGTAAGAAAAGGGCCTGGACAGAGATTTAAAGTCATCCTGTGAGCCTCGGTGGGCTCATAGATGTCACAAGAACTGGGGGGCGGGGGGGGGGGCAGTGCAAGATGTTGCCAGTGGAGTCCCGACAAGTGCCAGGGGTTTGGGAAGAGCTGACAAGTATGGAAGCACCTTTATACAATGGCAAAGGGGTAGGAGAGATAGACCCTGAGATCCCAACCCAGACAAGCCCTCCCCACTCACTGCCAAGAGTCCATCTGGTGCTGCCACTTCTCCAGGTCAGAGGGCTGGCTGTGCAGTTTGATCAAGTCCGTCCTGCATGCCCCTGGGCCAGACTGCTAGAAAGCTAGAGAAGGAGCCCTCAAGCTGCTGATTTTTACCCCAGAAAAGCTTCAGAATCCTCCACCTGGCTGCAGGTTTCTGACCTTTTTTGCTCAAAGAGGTCTCTTGCCCCATGAGGACTTTGCTTACTGTCTCTCTTGTCACCAGACAGATGTCATTTTGGCAGGAGTAGAGTATGCTCTCAGGACCTCAGCCTGAGAACCCAACCCAGAGTCCTTTGCTTCTTTTCTTTCTGGTCTTTTAACCTGTTTTCTCTGTCTCACGTGCCTGTTTCCTCATAGACAAGGCTGAGAAGCCCAAGTGTTAGATTAACCTTATTGTTTTAGAAAAAGTTTCCTGCAAATCATCTGATTTCTCTCTAGATGTGCAAATCCATTAGCCTCTCTGGGCTTCAGTTCCTCCCGGAAACCCAACTTGGTAATGATGATACTAACCCCTTCCATCTATGTAATCTTCATAACAACCCCCTGTGGGAAGCTCTTAGTTGTTCCCATTTTGTAGAAGAGAAAACTGAGGCCCAGAGGGAAATGAGTCTAGCAAGGCCACTAAGTTGAGTTCTGCTGCCAGACAGTGTTGCTGCCCGTCCCCAGCCTGCTCATGAAGGTTTTCAGGAGTTGGCACAATCAGATTTGGCAGCCCAGCCAGCCTGGGTTCCTGGAGGCCCTGACGGGCCCTAAAACTCCAGGGGAAGAGAGCACAAGGCTGGTCCCTTCCTTGTTGAAAGGAATCTTGCTGTTCTGGCCTTTTAGGGTGGAGGCAAGGATTCTGCTGTGGTGCTGTGATTGTGGCCCCGTCTTGGATATGAAAAACAATCCCTGTGGTCCTCCAAGGGATGTATCAAAGCTCTCCTGACAGTTTCCACCCCTCCTGCACCTTGCCCAAATATCTGTGTGTATGCCGTGCTCCATCCACTGACCATGCACCATGTCCATGTGACCGCCGTCAGTGCACCACCTCATGAACCATCACCCATAATGTCACGCTCTGGGCCCATGCATCGAGATAGCCAACTGACATTTCTCAGCAGCTGGCAGATCATGATCCTGCCTTCACTGCCAAGAGTCCATCTGGTGCTGCCACTTCTCCCTCAAGGCAGCTTGGCACAGCTTGTGGAGCACCTTGATCAAGCCACTCCTGCATGCCCAGGAGCTGAGCTGCCAGGAAGCCAAAGAAGGAGCCCTCAGACTGCCACTTCTTTTTATCCCCATTTTCAAAGCAGCCCCTACCCCTTGAAGGCATTATTTTTCTTACTTGTGATGAAACAGAAAGGAGATTAGAGAGCAAGATGTGTACCTGGGTTTAAATCTCAGTCTGCTGCTTCCCACCTGGATGACCTGGGGCAAGTCACTCTCCCTCCCTGAGCCTCAGCTTCCTCATCTGGGAAATGAGCATAATGGTGTCATCTTCCCCCAGGCTATAACAAGACCAAGCCTGACAAGATAGATGTGCAAGGGGTCCCTGTCGAGAGCTTTCTCCAGGCCCACATTTTCTCAGATTACTTCTTGAAAGTTGCCCTTCATTTCATCCCAGGTTGGAAGTCTTTGCTGACCTTTCTTCATAATTTAGGGGATAAAGCCAAGAGCATAGCTACTGCTCATTGGACACCAGAGTCCCAAAGGCCTGTTTTACAGATGAAGATGATAATTAGGAGCAGGGCTGGGATTTAAACCCAGGACCCCCAGCTCCAAAGCTCGTAACCTTCAAGGAATTCTAAAACTTTCCAGCCCCAAAACCTCTGGAGAAAAGCTGTTTCTCCAGCTCTTGGCAATGACCTTCAGTGGCAAATTTGCCTTTAGTAATTGATGACCTTCTGGCTGTCCTGCAACTTGGAAATTTGGCTTTCTTGATGTTCTTGGGTAGTGCCAGGGGCCTGCCAAGGGCAGGGGACCGAACGGGGGGCTTCCTGATGGAAGGATGGACATCAGCCTGAGCTGTGAGCCTGAGGCTGCCCCCTGGTGCTCGGGCAGGGCAGGGGGTCCTCAGGTGTGTATGTGTGTATGTGCGTGTTCTGTGTTCTCTCTTCTGAGGCCGCTTACGATCTGTCTCTCCCTCCGACGCCACCTCACCAGGAGCAGTACACGGTAAAGTCTCTCTCTCTCATCTGTCTCTCGTTCTCCATGCCCTGGTGCAGCCGTGTTGGTTCTGGGCCTATCTCCATGGCCTTGTGTCCTTGCCGCTGTCCTGTCGCTTGCAGTGACCAGAGCTCCCCCTTAGCCGGTTCCCCAGAGAGGAGGAACCCTGAGGGGTCTTGGCCACTGCCTCCCACCATGACCACCATTAGCCCAGTTCTTGGTAGAGAACAGAAGGGCGGCGGGTACCTCCCCGGGGTCTGATTTCAATGTGGCAACTGACTCAGGTGGTAGTTACCAGAGGAATGAGAGTGTCCACCTCCCTGATGAGAGAAGAGTAAAGAGTCCAAACAGCTAGACTTGGGATCTGAGGAGAGAAAGACCCCCCGCCCCCGCAATGTCTACACTCTCAGCAGAGAGGTTCCAAAATCGGTTGTTTTCTGTCAGAGTGCCTTGATCAACCTACTCCTGCATGTTCAAGAGCCTAACTGCCAGGAACACTCTCCCCAGGGCCTCAGTAACAGGGTTGTTTCTCAGCCTTTCCAGGGGGCAGAGTGTCTCCTGGAAGAGAGACACCCCCACAATGGCCATGGAGTCACTTTCAGATGAGTGGATGTACCCCAGGAAACGTGTCCCCAAATGTCATCCATATAGCACATCAAGATTTTAGCCAGTTCCACATGCAACCTAGATGTCCAGTTACTTGGCATTTTTTCTCCAACACACAGTATAAACTTCATTTTAGTTTTGCTAAGAAACTTTATGTCATCCCCTTACAACCAGTGTTATTAAGGTCCGGCAGAACCACAACTGCCAATGTGAATCCAGCCCAAATGAAACGGTTGCATTGCAAGTTGTCTCATTCAAGCTGGGTTCTGTGTTCAGAAAGAAATGTGTGAATTCTAGGAAGGCGGTAGGACCCGTAACACAAGCCGGAGACTTCCTTGTGACCAAAGCAGAGGGCCCATAAGAAACTTGAAGAAGAAATAACTATTTCCCTGTGTGATCCAGTTTGTGTCCCTGTTCTGCCTAAAATGATATCAGTGACTCTCCTGACACATGTCTCATACTGTGGGGGTACAGCCTTGAGACAATAATGATGACTTTGGCTTAAAAGAAAACACATGCTCAGGCTGCTGAGTCCTGGAGCATAGCTAATGTCCAGTTCTCCTCTTTATTCCCTAAAAAATGAGAGAAGGAATTCTAAAAACACAAATGGCGTAAGAATGTTTTTGCACCTGGACACCCAGACACACCATGGTGGAGGTCTTTGGGAAGGCTCTGTGGTCCAGGAGGTAACTCTCAGAAGATGATTGCTAGGAGACCCGCCACCTCACCACCACCCTGAAGAGCTCTGATCTGAATCCATTCACATTCACGAGAACACAGGCCAGGTGTATGCTGGGCACTGGGACAGAAATCAAGATTAAAGGAAAAATGAACACATAGAATAATAAATCACAGTTTAAGCCTTTAAGAAGTGTTCTGTCTAAAGCCAGAAACAAAGACAGAACGATAATTCTGAAACAGCACTAGTGTCTGGCAGAACCCAGAGGCTGTCGGAGGAAGGGGCGTTGAACCTGACCTTCAAGGCTGCGTAGTCCTGTGGATGGAGAAGTGCAGGTAGGGTGTTTCTAGCATGAGGACAGTGTGTGCAAAAGCAGACAGAGGCCAAGGAGTGTGGCTGGGTTTGGGGTGTGTAGCAGTTGATGGGAATGCAAAGGTTAAGCTAAGTCGGGCTAGACTTTGAAGAGCCTTGAACGCCATGCTTCTAGGAGTTCAGGTGCTCCAGGAGGCTTCTGAGGAGGAGAAGGTGTGGCTTTGGCCACTGAGTGCAGAAAAGAAGGAAGGAGAGAGAGAGAGACAGGGAGTGGGGGAAAGTTGGGAGATGGGTAATGAAGATTCGGCCTAAGACGGTGTCCAGGGATGGATGGTGGAGATGTCTAGGAGGGTGACCCTCTGGGGGTGGGGGGGCAGGAAGTTGAACATGACTCTGGGTTTGCTGGGTGTGCTCTGTGTACCATTCACAAGCTTTGATGGCCGAACCCAGTGCCCTCCTCTTAGGGGGCCTGAGTCCTGATTGGCTAAGGGTGTCATGGCATCCCCAAAGCCTACACTGCTAAGACTCACACCCGGTGGACTATGACAACGATGGGCAAAGAGCCCTGAAGAATGAAGCATCTGATATTCTGGCTCTTTCCCTCCTGTGGACTCAGGGAATATTGGGGGCAGGGGGTGTTGATTTAAGGACCACCTTAAGTATTTCCTGAATCCCATTGGAAGGGTGAAAAAAAAACTTATTTTCTGAGAGCTGGCCAAGCCCGCCTCCAAAGAGAACAGCCCAGCCAGTGTGGCTCAGTGGTTGAGCATCGACCCATGTACCAAGAGGTCGCCTGCTCAATTCCCGGTCAGAGCACATGCCCAGTGGGGGGCGTGCAGGAGGTGGCCAGTCGATGTTCCCTCTCATCTGTGTTTCTGTCTCTCTCTCCCTCTCCTTTCCTCTCTCTCTAAAATCAATGAATAAAATAAAATTTACTCCCTTTAAAAAAAGAGAGAGAACAGAGGGACAGGCAGCTACTCAGGCCCAGACAGGTGGTGGAGGTACTTCAACAAGCCCCTGACCCCAGAACCACAAAAGGTCCTCAGCTCACTGGCTCCCCGGCCAAGACCTAGCAGGGAGCTGAGCCACTCTTGGGGCGGGGCTGTGCCAAGCTCACCCCACACTTCAAGGGTGGACTCATGTGGAGCTGTGGGCCACCCACCACCCAGCCTGACCTCCGCTCCCTCTCTTCCCTTCTCCCCACCCTAACATCCCTCCACAGTGGCAATAGCAAAGGAAAGGACATCAACACAATCAAATCTCTCCGAGTCCTCCGGGTGCTACGACCTCTAAAAACCATCAAGCGGTTGCCAAAGCTCAAGGTGAGAGTGGGGCATGCGGAGGCCTGACAGGGTTTCCATGCATAGGCAGCAGGTTGCATGCTGCTCAAGGACACTGCATGGACAAGGGTGCTACTAGCATCAGGCCATTGTAAATGGATATAGTTATTACCACAACTTGCCAGCAGATGGCAGTAAAGTGAATTGAGCTAACAAAATCTATATATTATGACAATTTTTCATTAGATGAAATGTCTCCCACAAGGTCATAATCCCTTTTCCTAATTCACATGAGGGCGTCGTGTGGATAAAACAGGGGAACCCTAACCTGGGCAGCAGTATACTAGGTTTCTGGTCCTACATAACCTTTAACTTTTCACCTACCTCTTCTAGGCTCCAATATCTCCTGTTCCAAAATATCATGACCCAGTATTTCCCCAAAGCTCATCATTCCGAAGAAGAAGAAGAAACAAAATGAAACCTAGTCATTTAAGCGCATTGTTTCAGATGTATGTGCCACCTGCGGGCATTATTTCTTACTTAATGTTTCTTTAAATCAAGTCCCTTTGTCTTTTACTTATGTGGGTTTATTTTAAAAGGAAATGCGATGTCCAGTTTCTCAAATTGAAAAACCAGAACCCATTGCTAACAGAAAGTGAAACTAAGTATCTGTTCAACAAGCATGCTAGCTGAATACTGTTGCTGACAAAGGCTTTAAACATGGGTGCTGCTCTTTCTTGGTTAAAAGGGAAAGTGTCGGTTTCAGGGCTAATATAGTACATAGTAGCAACTGAGGAAGACGTTTCCTGCTCTTAAAAGGATTGAAAGAGAATCAGGACAAGAATAACTTGGTTACCATATGATTCGATGGTACTTAGTGTTGGGCTCCTATAGGACTTAAAGGCATGTCTGATATTACCAGGGGTGCCCCACCCACCCACAGTTTTGGAAATACTGATATGAATGCCAATATGTTGAGGAATGTTAACAGAGATTAAATGAGTCTGCCCTTTGAATGTGAACGTGCGCTTGCATTGAAATACATGGAATTCCAGCAGTATGTGGTTCGATGGTTCTTTGCCATCTTCCAGGCACAGCCCCCTTTGAAAGCCCCAGGAAAGCTATGCACTCTCTCCCCCTGGGGAAAGCTGGCGAAGCAAGCCTGTAATCCCAGCAGCTTTAGTGATCCTTGGTGCCCACTCATGGTTAGCACCCAGTGTGATTACAAGTAGAGTGGGGTAGGGAAATTCCAGGTCAGGACCCCTGCCTTCTCTGGGGGATGCTGGAAGGGTTCCATCTTGCCCCGGGCAGAATCTCTTGGACACATAAAGTCATCTCTCAAATCCAGAACTCCAGGTGATAAGGAACAGGGAGGGTGTGAGGCAGGGACACAAAATTAACAGGAAATTACCTCTCCGTTGAGGACGTTTCCCCACACACTTCACTTGGAGAGGCTCAGAGAGGCGTTTCCACTTCCCAGGGGTTGAGATTGGGCGGTTTAGGTACATAGACGCTCAGGATTAGGTGCAGCCTTGGCATCGTGTGGCCTTAACTTGGCTATGTCCTGGTCTGTAAAATAAGAATAATGACAAAATATTCTGGTATTAGGGGCTGCTGGAGGCAGAGCTAGGCAGGCCCCAGCCCCTCACACCCTCTCTCACCCCACCCATCAGGCCGTGTTTGACTGTGTGGTGAATTCTCTCAAGAATGTCTTCAACATCCTCATTGTCTACATGCTGTTCATGTTCATCTTTGCCGTGGTGGCCGTGCAGCTCTTCAAGGGGAAGTTCTTCCACTGCACCGACGAGTCCAAGGAGTTTGAGAAAGACTGTCGGTGGGTCTCCACTCCCCTAGGCATCCCCACTGGGGCTGGCGGGTGGGGAGCGGCAGAGGCGCCGGTCCCTGGGCTTGGGAGCTGCAGCTGGGCATGGGGAGTGGGCTGACCGAAACCACTTGAAGCTGGAGTAGAAGGAAAAATAGTTGTGAATGTAAGTCTCTGTCCATCCCTTTGGGATGAGCCATAAACGAGTTGCTTAACTTTTCAGTCTCCAGCTTTGTCAAGTGGGGCATAGGAATACACGTCCACATTCTCTTATTTGAAACTTTCACAGGCAGATGTGTTTTAAATCAGAATATTTTGAGATTTTAGAAAGGTTATATTATATATAGTGTGTCCCACATAGGGCCTAGCACTCAGCTGGGTCCAAAGAAGCCCAGTTCTCAAACACCACGTTTCTGCCAGGAAACGTACCTATTTGCACTAAATGGGATAAATAACAAGTATCAAGAGCCTCAAGTTCGGTTGGGTCCAGTTTTGTTGCCAAAGGAATAGGTCAGAGGTGAGCAGACCTTGTCAAGGACCAGACGCCGACTGCTGGGTCGGGCTGCTCAGTGCCGCCCTGCAGGTCAGGCGCGGTGGAGACAGCAGGCAAACGAATGGACATGGCTGTGTTCTCGTAAAACTTTCTGGAAACTAAAATTTGAATTTTATATAATGTTTACTTGTCATGAATAATTTCTTTTCAACCATTTAAAAATGTTAAAAAAAAAACAACAACTAAGGTTGTGGGCTATACAGAAACTAGAGGGGCCATAATTTGCCCACCCCTGAGTTAGGGGAGGAGCGTTTGGCTTTCAGAACTTTCTGGATTTGGGCATTGTGGGTAAGGGACTATGGCTCTCAGGATGGAAAGCTCTGAACCCAGCTCAGGAAAATGCTGAGCCCTTCATTTCACCGAGCGTTCAGTGATGCCGCTGTTGTTGCTGGTGCAGCAAATGCCGGCCTGTTGTTATCTAGGGGGCTAGTTCCTAGAACCGGAAGGATCCCAGGCATTTGGCTAGAAGCCTGGGGCTCAGCTTTGATTTCTGCCCCAACGAGGAGCAGCCACCACCCTCACTGGCCTGATGAGCCCAGAAATGTGCCTCTCTCTCTCTCCCTGCTCTTAACCTCCCCAAATCTGAGGCTCCCCCTAAGACTAGAAGTTTTCAAGTTGGAAGCGAGTGCGAGACTCTGAGTCAGCCCTCCCATAGGTCGCAGGGTCATGCAGTCACCGTGGGTTTGTCTCCAAGTGGATACACACACTCCTCCAGGGGGTGTTGCTGCTTCCCGGGCTGTGGGAGAGGCAGTGTGGGCTGGTGGGCCCCTCTTCCTCCTTCTCCTGTCCCCAGGAGCCGAAGACAAGTGTCCCAAGCCCCTTTCCTCCCCTTACTAATGGCCCCATTTCTGTGGCAGTGGCAAGTACCTCCTCTATGAGAAGAACGAGGTGAAGGCACGGGACCGAGAGTGGAAGAAGTACGACTTCCATTATGACAACGTGCTGTGGGCTCTGCTGACCCTCTTCACCGTGTCCACCGGAGAAGGCTGGCCACAGTAAGTGGCCTGGCCAGAGAGCCCCACAGAGGCCCCAGGGAGCAGGAGAAGAAAGGATCTGAGAGCCCAGCGCTGAGAATGATCTGGGAGGGGGTAGTCTGCTCCTTGCTCCCCGAGATGGGGACCTGCTAGATGCCTGCGGGGCTGTCGCCACCACATCAGCCTCCACACGTGGTCTGTGAGGCAGACGTGCAGCCCTCACTTAGCTCACCAGGCCCTGAGCCGAGGGGCTGCATCCCGGGACCTCCCAGAAGGGACTGTTTCTAATTTACAGAAAGGCTTGGTGTACACAGGCAGTCAGTCCTTTTAACCCTTTCTGTGCTGGTGAATGCCAATCTGCAGGAGGGGGCTGTGGGCATGGCACTGTCCAAGGCTGACCGTGAGACCATCCTCTCCCAGATGGGGCCAGGCCTGGGGCGAGATGGTGAGGCTGAACCATACAAGTGCGGGGTTGGACCCTGTCTTTTTTTTTTTAATTGATTTTAGAGAGAGAGGAAGGGAGAGGGAGAAAGAAAGAGAAACAACCATGAGAGAGAACATCGATTGGCCGCCTCCTGCATGCCCCACACTGGGGATTTGGCCCACAACCTGGGCATGTGTCCTGACCAGGAATTGAACCAGCGACCTCTTGGTTCATGGGTTGACACTCAACCACTAAACCACACTGGCCAGACCGGACCCTGCCTTTATTTAAAATTTTGATATGTTGGCCCTGACTGGTTTGGCTCAATGCTTAGAACGTCAGCCTGCAGATCAGAAAGTCCTGGGTTCAGTTCCTGCTAGGGGCATGTACCTTCATTGCAGTTTGTCCCCGGCCCCAGTTGGGGTTGTGTGGGTGGCAACCCCTCGATGTGTCTCTCTCACATCAATGTTTCTCTCTCTCTCTCTTCTTCCCTCTCTCCCTCCCGCTCTATCTGAAGATAAATGCAAAACTGTCCTCGGGTGAGGATATAAAATTAAAATTTTGATATGTTGTTCATCCTGGGCTTTGGGGCATTCATTTTCTCTTATTAAAATGTTGCAGTAAAATACTATTATCTTGATTATTGAGGATGTTGGTGCTCCGTTAAATTGCGCCCAAGGCGAGCGCCTCACTGTCCTCGCCCAGGTGCAGGTTCTTCTCCCAGAGTCTTGGAAGGACCCACTGAAGGCAGGGTAGGTTCCAGCTTGTGCCCTCCATCTCCCCTGCCTCCTCTCAGCAGACGTGCCAACCCACACGTCTCTGCTCACTCACGCACACTCAGTGCTCACACACCTGGGGCCAGGGCTGGCCCTCTGGGCACGTTTGGGTGAATTTTTGTTGTTAATCCTTCCTGAGGATATGATTTCCATTTATTTTTTTAGAGAGCATGGAAGGGAAAGAGAGAGGGGTGGGGGGAGAAACATATGATGTGAGAGACATATTGACTGGTTGCCTCCTACACACACCCCAACCAGAGCCAGGGTTCAAACTTGCAACCCAGGTACATGCCCTTGACCGGGAATCGAACCCGAGACCCTTAGGTGCGCAAGCCAACGATCTAACCGCTAAGTCACACCTGCCAGGGCTGGGTGAAAATTTTAAAGATACTTCTTCAATAGACTTCACTTCCATCTGTCAGAAAACCGTTTGCAATATACTTAATGATTTTGCTCAGATAAAGCACTTCATGGCCACCTGCCAAAAAATTGTCGTCATGAATACACAGATCTATCATATGTAAGTGTGAGCAGCACCCTTAGATGCAGAGCCCTTGAGCAGTGCACAGCCTTTGCGGCTGGACAGAGTAGCTGTGCACATACACCCTCTCACATGCACCCCCCTTACACCTCTGCAGCTCCTCACCACCTGTGCTTAAACACACACACATGTGCACACACGCACACCTGCCTCTGCGACCCCCAACTCACTCCTGGTTTCAAATTCCAGCTCTCCCCGTCTGAGTGGGTGATCTTCAGCAATCACTTTAAATTGCTTAACCTTAGTTTCCTTGTATGCCACATGGAGCCAGGAAGAACCTCCCTAAGAGGGTTGCTGGGAAAATAAATAAATTGTTGAACATATTTTTTGGTACATAACAGGCTTGCGATTCATGGTTGTCAGAGTAAGTGATGTTGTTAACACTCCCGAAGACAAAGGAGGTAGGAAGCCTATAGCTTTGTAAAGTAACCATGGTAACTGAAGTCAGAAAACAATGATTACCTTTATTTCTTGTCCATTTTCTCTTAATATTTCTCTCCATTCCTGTTCCCTTGTCTCACTTGCCCCCTCTCCCCACCCGGTCCTCAAAGGGTTCTCAAGCACTCTGTGGATGCCACCTTCGAGAACCAGGGCCCCAGCCCTGGGTACCGCATGGAGATGTCCATCTTCTACGTCGTCTACTTTGTTGTGTTCCCCTTCTTCTTTGTCAATATCTTTGTGGCCTTGATCATCATCACCTTCCAGGAGCAGGGGGACAAGATGATGGAGGAATACAGCCTGGAGAAAAATGAGGTGCCACTTTCCAGTTGCATCCCCCATTTAGAAATGAACACTCCCCACCCCCACCTTCCCACATATATACACACAGAGGAGCCAGCTTTCTGGGGGCATGTGGGGAGGGAACAGCGGCATTCTCTAAGCAGAACCCAGTCTGCAGGGAAGCCCTTCCTGTGGTTTCCAGAGGAAAATACATCAGACAGAAGGTATATGTATCAGTCAGTTTAGACTAGGTTATGCTTCCATAACAAGAATCCCCAGGATCTCAATGCCAGGTAGCCATAAAAGGGGTGATTTCTTGCTTACTTTGCATGTCCAAGTGGCTCTGCTCTATGTCATTGTTATCCTCATTCCCTCCGAGATGCTTCAGATGAGAAAGAATATCTATGGCAAACCATTGTCCAATTCTTGAGGCTTGTGCCCAGGAGTAGCACAAGTCACCTCTGCTCACATTTCATGAGCCTGAGTGAAGTCCATGTGATTTCAGTGGGGAGGGAAGTATAATGTCCCCCTGGGAGGAGTGGTGAATATTTATGAATGAAAATCCAGTACAACAGAGTGTAGATACATGGTCCTTTGTCCTTCTAGCATTATCCAAGGTATATCTAGAAAGGATATGGAAGGTCTAGAAAGTATCCTTCCTCTACTCTGTTGACACCTAAGATGTCATAACCATGATTCCTCCCTCTCTCCCTCCTTCTAAGAGAAAGAGAAGCAACGTGTTCAGTAGGGAAGAATGGTTAGGCTTCAAAGTGAAACTTCAGTTTAAATTTAGAGCTGCGCCACCTCAAGCAAGTGGTTAACCCCTCTGAGCCTCCATTTTCCTAATCTGCAAAGTGGATCTATTAATAGTACTCACTTCCCATGTTTGCTAAGGGGATTCCATGGGATAACAGGGAACATGACAGCGCTAGTTCTAGCAGACAGTGACTTCTCAAGGAGCCTGACTGTTAGGAGAAGAGAGCCATTGTGGTGAGCGTCTGGGGGCCCAGGAATCCTAGCTGGGGCAGGTGTGCCGGAGAGCCGTGCTGGTTAATGGAGGGTGCTCTGTGCCTGGCTCCCTCCTCCTCTGGCTTTCACGCCGCTGGCCTCTTTCCCACAGAGGGCCTGCATCGACTTTGCCATCAGTGCCAAGCCTCTGACCCGACACATGCCCCAGAACAAGCAGAGCTTCCAGTACCGCATGTGGCAGTTCGTGGTGTCTCCGCCTTTCGAGTATACCATCATGGCCATGATCGCCCTCAACACCATCGTGCTCATGATGAAGGTGAGCCCCGGCCCTGGTCACCCCACCGTGTCCCTGCGCCTCACACCTGCCCTCCTCCAGCAGAATGGGACCACCTGCTGCGAGTCTCCCAGACAGGCCGCGCTGCCCCACCCAGCCTAAGCTCCAACTGTTCCCTCTGCCTGACACACAGTTCCCACCACTCTGTCCAGGTCCTTCCAGCGGCACAGGAGGGACCAGTAAGGACCTTGCCACCCTCAGGGCCACAGAGCCTCTTCAGGGAGAAGAGTCAGAACCTTTCAGTTGGCGCTTTGGAGATCAAAGGCCTGTATCTGAGTCTAGCACTGCCCTTTAACTCATTGCTTAACCTAGCATGGTGACCCGTGACTTCTCAGGGCCTCAGTTTCCCAGTCAAGAAAATGGGGGTGTTAATAATAGCACCTTTCTCCCCCCAGATGGAGAGGAGGACTGAATGAGATAGTTCAGGCAGACATTAGCACATTTCTCAACGCTGCAAAAATATTCTGTAAATTGAGCTGCAAGTTTTTAAACTGGTGAAAAAGCAGTGCCTATTTCCCTCAAAAACTCTTCTCCATAGAGAGTTTGTTTATTTTTTTCACTGTTATGATGATGAACAGTTTCAAAAAAGCACAAGAGAAGCAGATAGCAGAGCACGGCATTTCTCAAACTACTGTGCTCATGGGTCATCTGGAGATCTTGTTAAAGGCAGGTCTGGTGTGGGCCTGGGACTCTGCATTTCCAGCTGCATCCCTGTGTACACCCGGAGTGTCCAGTCCCTCATGGACACCCAGTCCCCATCACTCATAGTTAAGCATCTGAAACACTTTACTGTTACCTTCATCTATTTTTTACTCATTTTTTTATTGAGGTGAAATTCACATAATGTAATATTCACCATCTCAAAGCGTACAAGTCAGTGACATTTAGTATATTCATCATGTTGCTCAGCCACCACCTCCCTCAACTTCCAAACAGTTCCATCACCCCCCCAAAAAAAACCTGTCCCCATCAATAGTCACTCCCCAGCTCCTGGCAACCACCGATCTGCTTTCTGTCTCTATGAATTTACCTGGTGTGGACACTGCATCTATTTTTGAAGTATTTGAAATTATAAGCACCACACTATTTCACCCTTAAGTTCTTCAGTATGAATTTCTTAAAAAGAACACTTTCCTACATTTTCTTATGCTTGACAAGATGAGTGATAATTCATTCTCTAAGATTCATATTGAATTGTTCCCCAAATGTCTTTTACAGTGAATTGTTTTGTTGTTGTTGTTTTATCCTCACTCGAGGACATTTTCCCACTTTTCGTTCAGATAAAATGGGAGGGAGAGAGAGGAAGAGAGAGAGAGAGAAACATCGACGTGAAAGGGACACATCGAGTGGTTGCCACCCGCACAACCCAACCAGGGCCGGGGACAAACTGCATCCGAGGTACATGCCCTTAGCGGGAACCTAACCTGGGTCTCTCTGGACCGCAGGCCGACACTCCAACCACTGAGCCAAACTGGCCAGGGCTACAGTGAGTTGTTTTTTGAGCCAAGATCTAAGTGGCTACACATGGCCTCCGGTTTGGTGGTTGTTTTTTTTAATCCTTACCCAATGACATTTTTGCATTCATCTTCAGATAGAGCAGGAGGGAGAGAGGGAGGAAGAGAGAGATAAACATCGATGTGAGAGAGACACATCAAGTGGCTGCCACCCATACGACCCCAACCGGGGCTGGGGACAAACTGCAACCGAGGTATGTGCCCTTAGCGAAAAATGAACCCGGGACTCTGTGGTCCGTGGGCCGGTGCTCTAACCACTGAGTCAGACTGGCCAGAGCCAGTTTTGTGGGGTTGTTTTTCTGTTTATCATCAGATAGAGTGAGAAGGAGGGGAAGAGACAGAGAGAGAGAGAGAGAGAGAAACATCAATGTGAGAGGGACACATCGACTGGTTGCCTCCTGCACAACCCGACCAGGGATGAACCACAACCAAGGTATGTGCCCTTGACTGGAATCAAACCCATGACTCATTGATCTGCGGGGCCGACACTCTAACTGCTGAGCCAAACTGGCCAGGGCTCCAGTTTTTGTCTTTTAAATCTCTGTCCTCCCCATCTATACCTTTATTCTTTTTCCTCGCTCTTGAGCTTTTGAGGAAACCAGATGAGCCGAATGACAAAGATTCTCTCTCTGGTTGCTTTAACATCCTCAGCAGTTAGAGCCTTTGCCTGAGCACCAAAGGGTTTCGGGTTTGATTCCTGGTCAAGGGCACTTCCTCCATCTGCCCTATTTCCTATAACTTGGTCATTAGGTCTAAAGGTTATAGATTCAAGTCTAATTAAATCTTTTGGTCAAGATACTTCATAAGGAGTCAAAACGGTTACCTCTGGGGCAGGTGACTGACTGGGAAGGGATACAACAAATCCTTTGGGGTTGGGAATGTTGTAAACTGAGTCTGGGTGTGATCTCACAGAGCGTGCAGGTAGGAATTTAAAAAAGAGATCTGGGAAAATAAAGGAAGTCCTACAAGAGAGCATGCTTTAGGCTTCCCTGTGAGCCTTGTCTGCCAGGCTGTCCCAGGATCTAACACAGGATTCAAGAAAGGAGATTTGGGGTAGGGAGGAGGTTGTTTGGGGTTTTTTTAATCCTCACCTGAGGATATTTTTTCCATTGATTTTCAGAGAGAGTGGAAGGAGGGAGAGAGGGTGGGAGAGAGAGAGAGAGAGAGAGAGAGAGAGAGAGAGAGAGAGAGAGAAACATCAATGCAAGAGAAACACATTGATTGGTTGCCTCCCACATGACCCTGACTGGGGCCACAGATTGAACCTGCAACCCCCTTATGTGCCCTTGTCCAGGAATCAACCAAGACCCTTTGGTGCTCAGGCAGATGCTCTAACCGCTGAGCAACACTGGCCAGGGCAGGAGTTTTTGTTTTGATGTGAGTTGGCTCCACAGGCATCACCAGGGACCCCAAATGTGAATTGTGTCTGGCCCAGGATAGGACAGCCACAAAGCCGCCTTCCCAGACCCTGTTGCCACTGACCCTGACGCCCTTCCCTCTTCCTACTCTAGTTCGATGGGGCCTCATCTGCTTATGAAGAAGCTCTGAAGGTATTCAACATCGTCTTCACCTCCCTCTTCTCTCTGGAATGTCTGCTGAAAGTCATGGCTTTTGGGATTCTGGTAAGTACAGCCTTAGGGCTCAAGTTGGAGGGAAGCTGGGAGGGGCACTAGGTGCTGGGTGGTGGTCTACCCACCTGGCCCCAAGACCCCCAACCCCAGTGGTGGCTTCAGCATCCCTCCAACACCCACAGACTCTACTTAGACGTTCTCGTGCTTGCCAAGTGACACCAATGATACCCGGCACATGTTGACTGTTACTGTGTGCAAGGCACGTATTTATTCAGCCGTTCCTCAAAATGACCGAGTGGGTAGGAGTAACTGTCATCTGTTTTGGAAATAAGGAAACCGATATCCAGACAGGGCAAGTCCATGAAGTTCAAACTATTCTAACTGCAATCCACAGTGAGAAATATATTTTACAGTGGAGCCCAGCAAACAGATGTGCATATAGACATCGAAATGAAATTGTCACAAAATTAGTGTCAACCCTTATCACATGCCCTGAACTCTGAAGTTGTCTGTTCTACTAGATTCCATCTTTTTTTTTTTTTTTTAATGCAGCTTAGACCCCACTCACTTGATTTTATCTCCCAGTAATGCATGTGGTCTTAGCCCAAAGGGATCTGTGGTTGGGGGTCCTGTGATACTACATGTGAAAAAAATCACATCTTTATTTTTTGCCAGCTGCTAACTGGACTTGAGCATCTCCTTCCATCTTGCAGGCAGACAACAAACCCCTGCAGTATTAACAATGCAGTCTGTGTCACCCATAGAATCAGACACTTCCCTAGTGCATTACAGAGGTTGCAGGAACCTCAGAGTTTAGTTCGCACTCATCATTGCTTCAAAATGCTAGATATTAAACCCACAACTAAAACTTATTTAATATATTTTTTCCTTCTTTACTGTTGAAAGTACTTATTTAATATGTTAATGAAGAAGTGCATTCATCATTAACCATTTAAAACCTATTTTGATCATCATATTTCAATCATATTCTTGCAATTCTGAGTTTACTCTCAGAAGGTCTTCCCAGATGGCCAAGAAGGGTCACTGTACCAAAAAAAAAGGTGATGAAGGCCTGAGCTTTATGGGTTGTAACTTGGGGTGACTTCAAGAAGGTCCCCAGTGAGTGACCAAGCTAAGACTTGAAACAGGATGTCTTCCCTCCTGGCCACCCCATTAGCCTGTTTCTCTGAAGAGAATAACCTACAGCACGTGGTGTAAGCCTGGGTCTCGGGGGTGTAGCCTGGCTCTCACCTTGGCTTCCCGAAGTGGTAACGGACGTCAGCTTTCGTGCCAGAGAGATCTCGATTCAAATCGTATCCAGGTTCCATCACCTCACCCCTCTCTCCTACATCACAGAAGGGCCTGCCCTCTGCCCCTCTCTCTCAGAAGAGCTCTTGCAAACCCTAAATGCAAAGAATGTGTTGGAGACTGAGGGTGAAGCCTGGCGGTGAGCACTCAGTAAATGCTAGGAAGGGTTATAATAAAGCTCATTGCCCTGCCTTTCTCCTCCAACGCAGTGGCTCCCAGCTCTGCTACCTATCCGAAGTACTTGGAGAGATTTTTTTTAAATTGAATCATGCCCCAGACCCACCCTCCGAAATTCTGATCCACTTGGTCAGGTGGGTGGGCTGAATCTGTATTTTTTAAAGATTTCATCTTATTCATTTATTTTTATTGATTTTTTTTTTAAAAGAGTGGATGGGAAAGGGAGGGGGAGAGAGAGAAACATCAATGTGAGAGAAGAACATCGATCAGTTGTCTCCCACACCCACCCTGACCAGGGATCGAACCGAAACCTGGGTATGTGCCCTAACTGGGGATCAAACCCAAAACCTTTTGGTGCATGAGACAGTGCTCCAACCAACTGAGCCACACGGGCCAGGGCGTGAATCTGTATTTTTAGTGAATACCCCCAGGGGAGGCCAGGGTACTGCCCAGGTGTCAGGCCTTGCACTGAGTACCCGCCAGGCAGGGGAAGTACCCTGAAGCCAGGGCACTGGCACCAGTTCAGCACTCCTGCCCTGGGAATGCCACCGGGGCAAGTCACAGTGAAGGGGAGGAGCTTGGGCTCTGCTGTACCCGACCTGCCTCATCCCCTTTCTAGCTGTGTGGAAAAGCAGGGCACTTGGCCTCTTTGCTCCCGTGCCCACACCTACGGAATGAGAGAACCACAGGCCTGGCAATGCAGCTTTGTCAGGCGACTTTTCATTCCTAATCAATCTTCTGGTAAAGTGATTTTCTGCCAGGGGCTGAGGCTTCATCTCCCCAGCCTTTGTCAGTCCTACAGGGGCCTACACAAAGCCTCCCCTTCAGTTTTAGATGAAGCCCCAAGTTCCCCATGTGAAATTTAGGCCATAGAGGGGCCTTGAGGCCTGTCACTACACACCTAGGAATTTGTCTTCCTTTAGGTTCCCCCAGAAGCAGAACCTGAGACAAGGACTGAGGGGAAAGAATTTATCTGAGAGGTGACCCCAGGAAACATGGTAGGGGAGACAGGGTGAGGCAGGGCCTGGGGCCAGGTATCTAGTATAGGTTGCAGTTCTGCTGGGGACCTCCAGAGGGCAGCAGAGAGCACATCAGCATTCCATTCACAGGGGAGGGAGTTGGGGTATTTATCCTCCAGTGCCCGTCGCCATAGTAAAAGGCTGCTCACCTGGAGCTGTTAATTCACCAGCAAATATGCAGCCTGAGAAAGCCCCTGGGCAGAGTAACGAAGGTGCACAGTCATAATATGAAGGGATATGAACAGGGCCCCAGCAGCACCTACTAAAATACTAAAAGTGCCAGCAGAACCTGAATTGCTTTTAGGTAATTGTAAAACAACAATGTCATCTATTAAACTTCTACTATACATATACCAAATCCCACTCAGATTCCATTATCTGATTGTTGTTATACCCTATCTTCCAGAAGAGGGCGCCAAGGCCCACAGAGTCCAACTCAGGACATTTAACAACCTCGCTGAAAAGAATTTGATCCTGGAAGCACAGCTCCAAAGCCTGGGCCCTTCTCCATGAGGCAGAGTGGCTGCCACGGGATCAGACACTCAGGGGAGGAGCTGACTACTTAGAACACCCCGGCCTCTGCTTTGTGAGGATGCTGGGAAGGCCTCTGTTTGGCATGAATCCCAACAAGCCTTTAGGGGAGGGCTGTCTAAGCCAGACATTCAGATCCAGGCATGGGTACTGCTTGGTGTGGGCGCAAGTCCGGTGGAAAATTTCAGTATTTTAACAACAATATGCTGTACCTGTGTGTCCTGGTTGAGCCAGCACCCAGCCCAGGGATGTACGGATCAGGACCTATCCAGTCAGCTACAGTAACAAACAACCCTCACATCTCAGTTGACACTCAGCGGGGACGGCGGGTAGGGCTCTTTGCCTGTAGTTATTCAGGGACCCAGACCCTTGGAGCAGGCCCATCTAGAATGTCCCAGGTTGCCAGAGTTAGGGGAGCTCTGACTCTGGCCCCGCACTGGCGGAGCAGTGACTTACATTGCCTCTGCTCACAGCCCGTCCACTGGAACTAGACGCGCCCCATCTGACCATGGAGCCAGGACAAGCAGCTGGTGTGTGCCCAGAAGGCCTCTGCACCCTTCTTCCTGTTCTCCTTCTCCAGATTAGGAAGTGGAGGTCCAGAGAGGTTGTCACTAGCCTTCAACCACACAGCTGGACAATAGCAGAGCTGGGATGTAAACCCAGTGACCATGCTCCTAGAGGGTGTGCTCTAAACACAGTCTTCATTCAGTTGGGTCCTGAACATGGACTCTGGACTCAAAGTCCCAGCCTGGGGTCAAATCCTGACCCTTCACTTCCATGTCACTCACCTATGTGGCTTCACTCTCTGAGCTTGTTGTCTCGTGTAAATGAGTAATAGGCCTTTCCAAGGTCTTCTCCCCAGCAGAGCTGAAGAGGGACCTGGAGGCCCCCTCTGGAGTCAGGCAAGCCAATGGCAAGCCTGGGGTTCTGTGGAAGGGCGACTCAGAGGAGCTGGCTCAGTAGCATTTTTGCCACTTAAATGACCAAGACTGTCCCAGGCACTTGGGCTGATCAGCAACTGTGCCCCAGGCTGGCCTGGGCATGGAATCCTGAGTTGGCATCTGTCTTGCGGGTCCCCATTCTAGAATTATTTCCGCGATGCCTGGAACATCTTCGACTTTGTGACTGTTCTGGGCAGCATCACCGACATCCTTGTGACTGAGTTTGGGGTAAGTTTTCTGCTGGCTTCTTTCTGGGCATCTCCTGGCTGGGAGGAAGTGGGGAGACAGGGAAGAGGTCATCCAGAAGCAGCAGGTCCCGACAGCCACAGCTGGCTCTTGCCAGTACTTGGCCATGAGCAGAGGGAGAAGCAGGGCCCCCAGAGGCAAGGGTGGCCCCCTAGGAGGGTGACTCAAGAAGACAAGGGTCCCCAAAGCCATGGCCATGGGGCCAGCACTGCAGCTCAAACTGCCCGCATCACTGACTGATGAATGAACCGTGGAGCTGAGTGCATTGAGAGCACTGAGTCCCACCACAAACCCCACACAGTGTGGGGACCTGGGGGAACCAGCTTCAAGTCCTTTCTGCTTAAATTAACAACTTCTGGTTCATGGGCAGGAAGGAGCCATGGCCCTTGGACCAACAAAGAGACATTACTCCCAGAGCCCTGGGAGGGCCCCAGGACATCCACTCTATCCCCACACCCAGGGGTTTCCCATGTAGGAGGCTCTGGACCTCTTTGGGGTGGCCCCACATTGTCCTTCTGCCTTGTCTAGAAGACTCAGGGCTCCGGAACTCCTGTTTAAGATCCCCTCCTTGGCCATTTGCCATTGAACCCAGGCTCGAGGGCCCTCAGGAGGCTGGGAGGAGAGGAGATCCTCAAAGGGGGAGCAAAGGGGCAGAGTAAGTCAGAACCAAGGGCCAGCTGTGGTATCCACCTCCTAATAATAGCAATAAAAATCATGATGGTTGACAAGAATGGGGGGGTTCACCGTCGCCGGGCACTGTGCCAAGCATTTTACATGGATTAGCTCAAGGTATAGGTCTAGGACTCAGCATATAAGAGAATTCCCTCACAGGGTTCAACTGAAGGAATCAGAAAGCAAAGACCACTCTTGGAAGGGGAGGGAGAGTGTCCAAAACCCAGCCACTGTGGGGAACTGGGAGGGAACCTGAACTGGATTACGGAGGGGCCCCTAGTGGTGGCTGTGGACCGGGAGGAACAGAGCCTCTGACACAGACAAGGGCCAAAGTAGGAAGTGAGTGTCTGGGGAGAAATACACTAGCCTTTCTCTACTGGTGCCCTGACTTCTGCCAGCGCCTCCCGTTGGCCAAGCCCAGCCAGAAGGGAGCCAGAAGGCCCGGGATCCAGGGCAATGCTCAGAATAGGCAAAGAAGAGCAGAGAATAGATCCGGGTGGGGTGCTGCCCAAGAAAGAGGGTATTGCACCATTTCACAAATAAGGAAACTGAGGCCTATTGCTCAGGGAAGTGAGGTACCTGCCTAAGTTTACAGAGCCAGGCCTGGTAACTCCTGAGGGCAACTGGTATTTCCTGGGGTGTCTACATATGAGCCACCAGCAGAAAGGGATCGATTGACCCACTCTCCATTCTGGAAGACAGGCAAGGCTGGGGAGCTCTATAGAAGAGGGGGCCAATCCCTGGTTCATCTCCCAATACCCTCACCCAAGTGGTGTCCTGGCCACACCTCTTTGCCTTCAGCTCCAGTGATCCAGAAGTTCTCCCTCCCGGCATCCCACCCGATACTTTCCTCTAGAGAAGTCATGCCCTCCTGGGGTTTCTCTCTATTGGGGTGCCCCCACCTGGCCACTATCCCTTGGCAGAGGACAAGAGCCTAGATCTCATCTTTGTCCTAAGTTTCTAAGAGGTCTGAGCTCTAGACAGTCTTGAACCAATGTTCCTCTGGGTCAAGAGGTTGGAAGGAGTGGCCCACCCCCCAATAAAGCAGGTGGACACAGTTGGTTATAACCTCCAATTGCCAGTAAGAGATGCATAGGGCTGGACCCCAACAGCTTGTTCTCCTGGCTGCAACACAGGGAGGGCAGGAGGATGGGCACGGGATCCAGTTCAAGGACATCAAGACCATTGCAGTAGACAATCCTTCCTACGAGCTGTTTGACTGTGGGCAATGGTGTTACGTCTCGACCTGTATATAGGGAAATCTTCATAACTAACCCCGTCAGATCCTTGCAAACCTCATAATCATTCATGCATTCAGTAAGTATGCCCTGAGCACCTGCTGTGTGCCAGTCATTGTCATAGGTACTGGAGACAGAGCAATGAACAAATCAACATATACACAAATGCCTGCCCCCATCAGGCTGACATCTGAGGAGAAAGATGGCAGCTTTTAACAAATCAGAGCCATCGGTGTGAAGTGCTCGGCACAGAATCTACCAGAAAATAAATAGTTCAAAAATGGTGGCTATTGTTATTGCTATTGCTATTATTACCATGGATGTACTTGGAATTTTAGTTTGTTAGCCGGGCCCCCAGCTCTGAATTAGAATCATTTGGAGGGAAGAGAGAGGGTGGGTGTTTGGCCGTTTTAAGAAAGATAAACTCCCAGTCTGGAGTGGGAGAAGCCTGCCCTGCCAGGCAAGGAGGCTGCAGTCATCCCTCTCTGCCTCCCAGGTAAGCCCGTAGGTCTAAGGCAGGAGGAGTCAGACCCTCAGGAGGGCAGGTCCCCAGGGTTTGCGGGGAGAGGGTATGAGACCCACTGGGCCTCAGCTGCTGCCCCCAAGTGGCCGGGGTGATGTGGGTTGGTCCTGCGTGCGATGGATAATGACTGTGTTTCTTGTCTTGTCTCTTTTCATGCCTGCTCTTTAAACTGTATATTGGCACAACGCCGTCTGAAAAACTCATCCAATCAAAATGCACTATGAAATTCATTTGTTCATCCATGACGTGGTCTGTGTGTTCATACACCAATGACTATCTCCCAACCCACCACCACCACCCCCACTCCCCACCCGGGAACCGAAACCCATTGGTTTTTTGGCACTGGTTACAAATCAACCTAAAAAACGCTGAACACGCCTCCCCAACTGTCCCCGCCCGCCCACTCCCCCTCCATCTTCAACATCTGCATCTAGAATCCGGTTGGTCTTACTTCTTTCTGAAGTCTAAATGCCTTACATTAACTGTGAACGCATCTTCTCGCATCAGCATTGCATGTCATGCCGTGGGCCTTCTGACTTGGAATGCCAGAAGCACCCCTGACCCTCCCACCCCAGTCTGTCTGTCTGTCTCTCCAATCCCCCAGCACCCTTCTTCTTCATTTCTACGGAGCCCCTCCCCCCTCATTGTTTCATTGGATTCTAAATTGGGGTTTTCTGTT
The DNA here is from genome assembly GCF_014108415.1 of Molossus molossus. Taxonomy (NCBI): domain Eukaryota; kingdom Metazoa; phylum Chordata; class Mammalia; order Chiroptera; family Molossidae; genus Molossus; species Molossus molossus. Next base: position 70,215,291 of record NW_023425377.1, on the reverse strand, counting down.
TGGTCTGGTTTGCATCTTTTTCAGAGAAAAGAATGGGTTTGCCAGGACAAGTTGGCTGGCTGGGTCTCCCACCCCATTGCTTACACACACCTGACACTCGGAGCCCTCAGCTACCCTCAAATCACTCCTGTTCTCTGTTCAGCTCCATGGAGCCTGAGCCCCAGGAAGGCTCCTCCCATCCCTGACCCTATTCTAAACCTCGAGCTCTTTGGGCTTGATCACCAGAGACAAACCTCCAAGTCTGATGGAGGAGGTCTGAGGGGTGGGTAGCTGCACTCGGAGACTCTCAGACAAGGGAGACTCAGAACCGCTAAGGCTGGGGTCTGGCTGTTTCCAGATGGGCTGGCCAGCCAAGGCCTCTTCTGAAGCCCTGATCTGCAACACACATGTGCCACACATACACAGCCACTACACACACATACCCTCTCCTCTCTCTGGCTCTGGCTCTGACCCCCTCTTCTCTCCCCTCTGCACACACACACATGCACACACTATCCCTCTCCTTTCTTACATCCATCCCCCCCTCCCACCCATACCACCACCCCAGCATACACTGTCTCTATCTCTCCTCACTTATTCAGCTCCTTACACACCTGCATACTTCTCACTCTGTTAAATCTCACCTGCCTCTTTCCCACCCAGCCCTGAGCCTCTTTGAAGGACCCCAATGGCATCTTTTGCACCAGGATTCCTCCCCCACCAGCAGTACACATGCACTCATTTACCAACATTAAATGAGCCCCAATTCCGTGCCACAGATGGAGGGAGGGGTAGGCAAAAGCAGACACCACCGCTGCCCCCCTCACCTTCAGTCAGGTGGGGGAGACCAGCTTTGGTCCAATCATCCCTCAAACCCACTTGAAATTATAACTGTGCTGCAAACTGAAGGATGAGCAGTGTTAACAAGGTGGAGAGGGGGAAAAGGACATACGAGGCTCAGGACAGCACATGCAAAGGCCCAGTGGCAGGACAGATCATTCAGGGGTCAGGGTCTGTAAACAAGGGAGTGTGACTGGAACAAAGAACAGAGGAGGGCTGGCCCATAGGAAGTAAAAGGGTTGGACCCCTGGGGGCCTTGTGGGAGCCTGGAAGGATTTGGAGCAGGGAGGCGCCATCAGAAGTGGGATTAGAGAGATCACTGTGGCTGCAGTACCCAGAGCAGTTTGGCGGGGTCTGGGCTGCAGGTGGCACCCGCGATGTCAGCAAGGGATGTGGAGGAGGCCATCAGAGGACTAGCCATCGGAACAGGGTCCTCTCTAGGACCCGAGTCACCTCTGGGCTGGGTACCTGGAGGAACTTGAGTCTGGCTTGAACCAGGAGGTGGAGATTAGGGAATGCCAGAAGAAGGCCAGGTTGGGGAAGAGCATGAGTGTTTAAGATGCCTTGAAAGACACCCTGGAAGAAGTCAGTTAGGCAGTTGGTTATGGGGTCTGGAGCTCAGAGGTCAATTCTGGGCTGGAGGTGACAGGATTTCCTGCAAATGGAGCCACTAGGTGTGTGGTTCCCATGTCCTGAGCACACACACTCCTGAGCACGGCCAACCTTCCGGGGCCTGCGCCCCGCCTGGGCACCCTAGAAACTGGATGCACGGGGCAAGGCTGGGGGAGAGGACACCTGCTCCTTGTGGCCTGTGGACGAAAAAATGGAAGCTAGAAAAAGGGAAGTTGCTGGAAGTTCTGTGAGCACTTGAAGGATTCATTGCAGACCTGGGAAGAGGTGGAAGGGTGGACGAGGGCAGACTAGCACCTTCCCCTGCCCCATCACCTGGACCTCTCTCATCTCCATCCCTACCTCCTGATGTGTCTCCCTGCTCCCTCGATTCCGAGAAGGGCAGCATGCTCTCTGCATGACTCCCTTGTGAGACTCCCTTGCTTCTCCCGCATGGTGGCAGCTCCCCGCTCTACCCTGAGCCCCTGAGGCTGCTTCCAGGGCCCGCCTGCCGCTGCATGCTGAGCCAAGTCCACATGTATGCCCCACCCCAGGAAGGGATGGCTTGTGCTCTGGGGATGGATTGGAGAAGGCTGGGGACACCTGGACCATCAGCCCCATCCACAGGTGGAGCTGGGTGGCCAGGCAAGGCTGGGAGTCAGGTCAGTGGGGCACAGAGTGTGACTCTCTTTTAGCTTAGCTGGATTTGGGAGCTTATTCAAGGAGCTTGGGACATTGTCACAGTGATTGGGCCCAGTGGGGTTAGGGAGGGTCTCCCAGGCCCCTCTCTCATCCTAGAGTGGTAGGGGCCAACTGATGTGTTCCAGAGAGTATCCTAGGCTTTGCCAGCAAATCCAGAGGCATCTTGCTGGCCCCAGAGATTCCATGAGCCCCCTTCACCGCCTCAGCCTCCAGCCAGAGCTAGCGGACACAGGTCTGGTAGCTGGGAAGCCGCCGTGTAAGATTCCCATATAATTCTTCGTCCAAACTTTTGAGACCAAAAGTGGTGCTGTGACTGCCAGGGCAACCTGTGTGTCTTCCCTGTGCCATTTGGGGGTGAGGGCTGGGCAAGTCCCAAGTCCCGTAGAACAGTCTGTTAAGGGCTCTCTGGTGATCGAATGGCAAAGGTTTCCATGTCTGCCTGAGACGGTCTCAGACTCAACGTGCCTCTGGTGGCCAATAAGGCCGTAAGCCGGGAAACCAGTTGCCACTGCTAGAACATGAGGCCTTTGGCAAACTGGAGGTCACGTGGCCTGCTTCAAGGCGGGCAGCTGCACCTGAGCCCCAGCTAACTTGCCAGGATGGAAGCAAGTCCAGGGTTGCCAGAAAGCCAGATTTGGGGGAGGGGGAATCTGGTTTTTGTACAGTGGCAAATATTTTTAGTTTAAAAACTGCTCAGGCCCAACAAAATAATATTATCGACCACATGATCAGATGTGGTCCATTTGTGACTTCTAGTGCCTCTTCCCCCACCAGTGCCCCCTTAGGCCCCAGATGGCAAGTACCAGGACAGTTACATTAGGCCAGGGCCTGGGTCTACCATCTCTGGCTGGCTGCTTCCCATCCCCACCCCACCCCCTGCTGTCTGGCCCTAGGTTCTGGCTTGGGTGGGAGGAGGTAAAGGCAGTAACCAGATAGGGTTCTTTGAGCAGAGGCAGAGGCCACCCAGGGAGGTCTTGGGGGCAGGGATGGCCTACCTCCCCGCCCCCAGCACCGGCCCCTCGGTGGGCCTGGGCTCATGGCCAGCTCACCCACCCACGGGCGCTGCGTACTTCCTGCTTCCCGCAGGCCTGGTCCCGTGCTACTCTACCCAACCCCAGAAGCTGAGAAGCCATCCCTGAGAGGGGGGAAAAGGGCCCCAAATGCATCTTCTCCGACTCAGCGGGCAGCGAGGACTCGCCCTACAGCCGAACAGCCCCAGCTCCCTCCCATCCTCCCCATGCCCGCTCGCCAAGGGGGTAAGAAAAGATGCTCTTCCACTTCTCCAATTGGCTCGAGTCCTCTTGGCCGTGGGGTGAGGTGAGGGCGGGCAGGAACGGGTGGGCAGCTCAGCAGGGCAGGGCAGGGTGCCCGGTGAGTCCCACGACAGATGCATTTCTGGCCTAGAGCGTAACATGCCCTTGGAACCCGCATATGTCCACCAGGCCTGAGTGCGCTGGCTCCCCCACCCTGCCCTGGTGTTTATGCATCGTACACGTGTGATGGATTCGGCAACTTGACCCGCTTGTGTCCTATCGTCTCAGTGCATTTGGTTGTTGGGAGAAACAAAAACCATCTCAATTTTTTTCCTGATTGGATGATTCGGATATATTTTCTTTTCCTTGTTCTTTTGTTATTTCTTCCCCCACCCCGGCCCCTGCCCCATTCCTTTCTCCTCCTTTTTCTTTCCTTTTCCCCTTTGCGGATGGGGCTGGCAGGGAGGGCTTATGCTTTTTGAGTTGATGCCTATTCCTTTTTCCCACCTTCTCCCCACCCCATTTCGTTCCTTTTTCAAGTTATTTCCTCTGCACCATTGCATTAATAGTGCTTTCTCTCCTCTCCCTCCTTATTTGGGGTCTGGCTTGCTTTTTCCTGTTGGTTGGCTTCATGTAGGGTCCTCTGTGAGTGGTAATGGCTCGAAGCCCCTGGGGGTGGGTGGATGCTCACCCTTCTTTCTCCATTTCCCCAGAATAACTTCATCAACCTGAGCTTCCTCCGCCTCTTCCGAGCAGCCCGGCTCATCAAACTTCTCCGTCAGGGCTACACCATCCGAATTCTCCTCTGGACCTTTGTGCAGTCATTCAAGGTGAGCCACTGTCCCTGCCCAGGGCTAAGAGGAAAAGCCCCCCCACCCCCACCCCCCAACTCTAGCTGAGTCTAGAATGCAGGTTGGCAAAGCTAGCATGGGCGCCTTGCTGAGAGTGTTATCTGCAGGGCTCTTGTCTGACTTCCTTCCCATCAGGCCCTGCCATATGTCTGTCTGCTGATTGCCATGCTTTTCTTCATCTATGCCATCATTGGGATGCAGGTGAGTGATGGACCACCCTCCCCCCTGCCCCGATGTTCCCAGAGCCACCCAAGGAGGGCCACTGCCCTTAGGCAGAGGTGGATCAGGGGAGCCCAGTTCAGAGAGGCAGACATGGGCATTGAGTGGGGTTTCCCTGGAGTCACTGAAGGGCACATTTGTCCCTGGTCATCACTCTCCAACCCCCCAGGTGTTTGGCAACATTGGCATCAACGTGGAGGACGAGGACAGTGATGAGGATGACTTCCAAATCACTGAGCACAATAACTTCCGGACCTTCTTCCAGGCCCTTATGCTTCTCTTCCGGTGAGAAGGAGGTTGCGTTCATCCTTTGTTTCCAGTGGGGAATGTCCTCTTTCTTCTCTTCTGGTGGTGGGGGGTACACTCAGCCTTCTGTGCCCTTGAGAGTTGGGATGGGCGTGGGGGACCCAGGAGCCCTGGTAGGGCAGTTGCTGAAGGACTCAACCGTGAAAGGCATTTTGAAGCAGTCTCTCTGACTCCTCCTGACCATTCTGTGAGGTGGAGATTCTTGGCAGCCCCATCTGCCAGATGAAGAAACTGAGGCTTATAGACTCTGAGGCTTGATTCTTAATCCCGGCTGCATGTTAGAGTTCCTTCTTTCACTCATGGGAGCTTTATTGAGCACCTACTGTGTGCCAAGCACTGCTGTAGGTACCAGGAACAAAGCAGAAAGAGACAACATTCTCTGCCCTCTGGAAGCGTATATTCCCATGGGGGAGATAATCGGTAATCAAATGAAAGAGGATACTAGGAGGAGATAAAATGTAATATTGAGAGGGAAGTGAAGGTACAAAAGAACTAATTTTGTATGACTGTACTTATATGAAGTACCTAACATGGGCAAATCCACAGAGGGGAGAAGTGAGAGGAGATTGCCAGGGACTGGGAGAGGAGAGAACGGGACGTCATTGTTCGATGGGCACAAATATTCAGTTTGAGAAGATGAAAAGGTTCTGGAGGTGGATTATGGTGATGATTACATGGCACTACGAATGTGCTTAATGCCATTGAATTATACACTTTAACATTCTTTACATGATCAACATTATGTTATATATATTTTGGCACAATAAAAAAATTTTTTTCATTTAACAACAACAAAAAAGGAATGGAGGGCTGATAGATCATGCCTCCCTGGAGGGGTTAGTATTTGAAAGAAATAGGCAAGGAAGGGAGCCATGTGGATATCTGGGGAAGGAAAGTCCAGGCGAAGGTATAGCAAGTGCAAAGGCCCTGAGGCAGAAGCATGGCTGGCATGTTAGAGAACCGGGAGGAGCTCAGTATGCCTGGAGAAAGTAGTAAATGATAACAATCACCTGAAAGGAGAGAAGTCTTTTAAACACACCTCTATCCTAAGGCCCCACCCCGACCAGTTGAATCCAAGTTGGATAGCGAGGCATTGGCATCAGCATTTTTTAAACCCTGCCTCCATGGGTTTTAATGCACAGCCAAGAATGAGAATGTCTTCCCTGAGCTCCCAGAGAAAAGAGGTGACTTACCTGGAACTCAAACCCATGCTGGTCCAGCTCTAGAGCCCAGTGCTTAACCTTGATGCTCTGCCTCCCTGGGAGGCACTGGTGTCCAGGGCTGGGTGCCCAGGTCCCTGATGCCCCTCTCTGTCCTTAGGAGTGCCACCGGGGAGGCTTGGCACAACATCATGCTTTCCTGCCTCAGTGGGAAACCGTGTGATAAAAACTCTGGCATCCTGACTCCTGAGTGTGGCAATGAATTTGCTTATTTTTACTTCGTTTCCTTCATCTTCCTCTGCTCGTTTCTGGTGAGTCTGTGGACATGTGGGGGTGGGCTCCCCAGAACTGGCTCCCTTTTAGAGGTGTGGGTTTCTCTAGAATATGACTGTGTTGCAGACTTGCTCCCTCCAAGGTTTCTCTGAGCCGGCTTGCAGTCAGGTTAGCCAGGGTTTCTCACCCTCAGCACTGTTGACATTTGGGGCTGGGTCATTCTCTGCGGTGGGAGCCATTCTGTTCACTGTGGGTTGTTTAGCAGCAGCCCTAAACAAAGCAGGCTCGACCCACTAGACGCCAGTAGCGCATGCCTCGCTACCCTTCCAGTTGTGACCATCAAAAATGTCTCCAGACATTGTCAAATGTCCCCTGGGAAAGGGAGACAGAATCTCCTCCATCTGAGACTCACTGGGTATCCTGAGAGACAACCTAGTGGAGCTAAGAGCTGGTCCCAGGACCCACTTAACTGAGCTGTAGGAGTCTTCCCCCTTCTCTCAGAGCTGGATGCCTTCCTGTGTATGGTCAGGAGGCAAGAAAAAGTCAGCCACTACAACATTCTCTGGGAGCTTGGGGTTTTGCAAGGGATTGAATGGGTTTTCACTTGAAAAAGATAAATTTGCTGGAAGGAGGAATCTCATAGGACCCAAGGATAATAAGCACTACAAGAGACTGAAACCAAGAACCGGGAAAGGGGGGAAAAAATGGATCGATAGATAAATTTTTTTAAAAAATAGAAGATAGATAGAAGATAGATAGATAGATGATAGATAGATAGATGATAGATAGATAGATAGATGATAGATAGATGATAGATAGATAGATAGATAGATAGATAGATAGATAGATAGATAGATAGATAGATAGATAAGGAGCCACAGCAGCGGCCTGCTCCATCCTGCTTTCTCTTTCTCTCTCATTCTCTCTGGGGCCTCATCACTGCACCCCTTTTTGTTCTCTGGTTTCCCTGGAAGAGTTACAAGTGCAGTCAGAACAGACACTATGTAGATATTTCAAGCAGAGGGTATTTAACACAGGGATTGGCTACACAGGGTTGAAAGAGGAAACATACAACATGGAAATCACCAGGGTTTACTGACTGCAGAAATGCCAGGGATGGGGTATTAAAAGGAAAAGAGGATGTTACCATCCAACCCAGCTGCCCTGGCACTCCCAAGGGAATGCCGGCACCCTGGCTGTCTGCTGCCCCTGGACAACTGCAGAGGGTGCTTGTTTTCTGTGACAGAATATCACAGGATGCCTTAACAAAATATCTGTTGGTGCCTTAACACAACAGAAATTTATCCTCTCACAGTTCTGGAAGCTGGAATTCCAATCAAGGTGTTCTCAAGGTTATGCTCCCTCCTGGTCTCTTCCAGCTTCTGGGAGCCCTAGGCATTCCTTGGCTCGTGGCAGCATCTCTCCAATCTCTGCCTTCATCATCACATGGCCTCCTCCCTGCGTGTTGGTGTTCAGATTTCCCTCTTATGAGGACAGTAGTCATATTAGTGTTATTGGATTTAGGGCCAACCCTAATTTAGTATGACTTCATCTTAACTTGATGGCATGCACAAAGATCCTTTTTCCAAATAAGGTCACATTCAGAGGTACCAGGGTTTAGGATTTGAACATGTCTTCTGGTGGAAATACAATTCAATTCACAATCCAGACTCTTGCAGGAAAGAGGAGCCTCCTCTCTTCTTCCTCTCCTAAACCTGGCTTCCTGATTGTGGGTCCCATTGGCAGGACGTAAGAAGCCAGCTACAGAGGAAGTATGGGAGATGTGGTTTGCAGATCTCAGCCCAAGCACCAGCATCTGTCAGCAAAAGCCCAACACACCCACCCTTTTCAGACTAGTAACCTCATACCAAGAGACCTACAGCCTCAATCTCACAGCTGCCGACGTAGAAAGGTCCATTGCCCACTTCCAGATTCCCAGAAGAAGGAGTCCGAATGGGCCAGCTCAGCCCCTGGTCAGATGACCACCATTGTCCAAGCAGCTATGGATGCATTTAGAGACAAGATTTTATGATACAGCCTATCTGGGAAGGGCAGGAACCCTAGAAAATATCCACAGGGTAGGAATTTCTGTTTTGTTCACCTGCTATGTAACCAATACCTAGGACAGTGACTGCCACACAGCAAGTGCTCAATCAGTATCATGAAATGATGAGTTAAGAGTAGAGTCACTAGCCCTGGCTAGTTTGGCTTAGTTGTTAGAATGTCAGCCCGTGGGCTGAAGGGTCCCAAGTTCGATTCCCAGTCAAGGGCATGTACCTGGGTTGCAGATTCAATCCCTGACCCCACTCGAGGTCATGCAGGAGGCAACCAGTCAATGTGTCTCTCTCACATCGATGTTTCTCTCTCTCTCTCTCTCTCTCCCTCCCTTCTACTCTTTCTAAAAATCAATAGAAAAATATCCTTGGCCCTGGCCAGTTTGGCTAAGCAGTTAGAGCGTTGGCCCGCGGACCAGAGAGTCCCAGGTTCGGTTCCCGCTAAGGGCATGTACTTCAATTGCAGTTTGTCCCTGGCCCCAGTTGGGGTCGTGTGGGTGGCAACCAGTCGATGTGTCTCTCTCACGTTGATGTTTCTCTCTCTTCCTCCTCTCCCTCCCACTCTATCTGAAGATAAGTGCAAAAATGTCCTTGGGTGAGGATAAAAAAAGAAAAAGAAAAATATCCTTGGGTAAGGATTAACAAAAATTAAAAAAAAAAAAAATAATAGAGTCACTAAAATGAGGAACAGCTAGAATTACAGGTCATTTATTAATCACCTATTATGTTTACATCTAAACATTTGTTTAATACCTACTGTGTGCCAGACCTTATGCTTGGCACTGGTGGTATAAGGAGAGACAACAGTTCTCTCAGTTTGCAGAGATGATAGGCAGACAAGTCAGTACACAATAGTAGCACAGTCCTATATGTGCTTTGACTGGGGAAATTCAGACTGAGAGGGAAGATTTTAAAGAGTGGCCCACAAAGATGGAGAGCAGAAATTAGACCACATATTCATCTAATTGATTGCAAATAACAGAAACTGATTTAAGCAAAGTGTGCAGTTCACTAACTTGTGTAACTGAAAAGTACAGATGGGGCTAGATCCTTAGATGCTCTCCACACTGGCTTTATTCTCATACTTTCTCCTTGTAGAGGCAAGGTGGTTGCCAGAGTGCCAGTAAAAATCCCAGGGAAGGCTCTCATTGGCCACCATGGGTTATGTGCCCTTCCATGACCAATCACAAGCCTATGGAGCCATGGAGCCATGAGATGGGGGTCAGCCACATCCAACCACAGCATCTAAATGTAAAGGGACGGTGGGGGGTACCCATGTGTTGTTACCAAAAGGAAGAAAAATCATAACGTTCACTAAAGGAACAACTTTTGCAAAGGCCTGGAGGCAAAACCAATGCAAGCTCCTGTGTGTTAAAGGCCGGAAGAATGCACGAAAAGGACCTACCAGATGCGGATGAGGGCAGGGAAATTCATCCATCCATCTATTTGCTGAGCACTTACTTTGTACTGGGGCTGGGAACACAAGGTTCTGGCCCACGTGGAGCCTTCACTTCAGTCTTTTTGGAGGCCAGGGGTGGGAGGATTTGGGGTCATAGTGGTTCCCTTGGTTTTGGTCACCGTTTCACATAGCCTCTCCTCCCTCTCTCCAACTCTGTCTCCATTTCTCTCTGTCTCTCTCCCACATCTCCATTTCTCCATCTCTCTTTCTGGGCTCCTTGCGTGAGCATGTATCTTTCCTCCCTATCTATTCCCCCCATGTCTCTCTCTCTGTCTCCCTTTCCCCATCTCATCTCCCTTCCTCTCTCCCTCTGGACCTCTGTGTAAATGTGTTGCTGGGTCTCGCTCTCCCCCACTACCTCTTGGTCCCTGGGCTTCCCACAGATGCTGAACCTCTTTGTTGCTGTCATCATGGACAACTTTGAGTACCTCACTCGAGATTCCTCCATCTTGGGTCCTCACCACCTGGATGAGTACGTGCGTGTCTGGGCTGAGTACGACCCTGCAGCGTGGTAAGGAGTCGCCCCAAATCCTGCAACCATAATGCCCACCTTTCTCTGGCACTGGAGCCCAGGCTAGGTCAGGCATCAGACCTGAGAGCGCTGGGTCCCTGGGGAGCTAGCAGGATCTCAAGGGAATCAGTCAATCAGTCTAGAGGAAGGAAATGAGAGTCAGCACCGTCACATACCCCAGGTTCAATACTTTGGGTAGCACCCCTGCCCAAGCCCCTGGCTTTTCTGAGACATAAGGGAGGGAGTCAGCCATGAGGTGTTGGCCTCCTCTGAGTCTCTCCTGCCCCTCACGGTGAGACCTCCACGTGGTGAGGACAAGTTTACCCGGCTCCAGAGAGGAATCCAGAGGCTTCTCGGCCTCAGTTATCCTGGGAGTGTAGAGATAGAAGCTGGCCTACCTCCCCTGGCACATGAGATTGGCTTCAGGATCAGAGTAACAGAATCCAGCTCCCACTGAGATTCCAGAACCCTGAAGCAGGTGATCACAAAAGGCCAGGGGAGGGGAGAGGACACAGAACTCTGTGGCTTTTGCATCTTCATGGTCACAAAGCGAGTGAACTCTCCCATTTCCATAGGCACCAGAGTGCCTCTTCCTGGCCACCAGGCAGTGGCTTCAGACGGTCACCTCCATCCTGTGCATGTGTACTGAGCGCCTGCTCAATACCAAGCACTTGTAGGACACTCAGAGTCACCATCCTGATGCTCAGAGCCCATTAGCCACTGACTGGAGACTCTAGCTCAGGCTGAGCGTGGGGCCTGTAAAGTATTAATGGCGCCCTGTGTGGCCTGAGCGCTGGAGGGGAGGCTTTGCAAGGAAGTGGGGGAGGAGTCTATCCTTGCCATCCCTGCAGCCCCGGACAAGTCCTCCATGAGCCCGAGAGGCTGGGGTGAGCCATGGGTCTGGGACTTGATTTTCAGCTGGTTCCTAACTCTTCCTGTTTTGATTTTAGGTCACAGCAGTTGGATGCTGTCCCCCTGTTCTCTATTCCACGAGCCCCCTAATCCCAGTGTAGCCCATGTAGATTATGGAGCAGGAAGGTGCAGAGAGAGCCCTGGGGAAGGTGCCCCCAGCCCAGAGCTCCAGGCACACCCCAACTGAAACCCTCTGCCCCTTGGGGTCTGTGACTGAGAACGTCTCCTCCACCCCTTCAAACCAGGGGGTCCCCAGTCCCTGGCATCATGACCTCACTGTGTGCGCAGGGAGTCAGCATGAAGGCAGCTTGACCCCTGTGCCTCCACTAATCCCCTCTCTTCTCCTTTCAGCGGTCGGATTCATTATAAGGATATGTACAGTTTATTGCGCGTAATATCTCCCCCTCTCGGCTTAGGCAAGAAATGTCCTCATAGGGTTGCTTGCAAGGTTTGATTTCCACTAAAACCTGCTAGCATCCATGGAATGAGTGTGGCTTGGGGTTCTCCAATATATATATTTCATATATATATATCTCTCCAAAAACAGAGCCATCTCTCTATCTCTTGCATTAAACTAGAAAATTCTCTTAGCCAACAGAATGCAGTCACGTAGACTTGATGAAGCATGGAACATACCTCTCTGTTCCCTTCAGCCATTCTGCTTGCTCTTAGCTGAAGCTGCCAATCCCAGGGTCTCAACGGCACCCAAACCAGACATCCAGGGGGATCGTAACTTTGCTTTCCTCCCCCACCATCACCTCCACTCTCTCCCTCTCCACCCTTTGCCTCCTGAAGCCCCCGGCCCCCCTCTTAATCCCCTCGGCCCCTCCTCCCCATCTAGGCCCCCTCAGAGACCAGCCTCAGCCAAACCAGAGAATTTTATCCAGTTTTTAACATAACATTGAATGAACCAAAGCATTGCTTCAGGCCCTCCAAAATGAGAACGCCCTCCATTCCCTCCATTTTCCACCAGAACCATAGCTCAGAGTCAAAACTGAATCTGACCTTTCTCTTTTCTCTCTCTCTCTCCCTGCTTGTAAGCAGTGAAATAATATTTTTTTAATTACCTTTTCTTCTATTTTTTTTCCTCCTCTTTTCCATTTATTTGAAATACCTATTTTATCGTTCTCTGCATCTTTCTCTATATATTTTTTCGGCTCGTGTGGTTTTGGTTTTGGTTTTTTTTTCTTCCGTTTCTTCCCCTCCCTCCACCCACCCTTCCTTTGGTTCTCGTCCCCATTCCCGTTTTTGTTTTCGGTGCTGCCAGGGGCCGCATGCCTTACCCGGACATGTATCAGATGCTGAGACACATGTCTCCGCCCCTGGGTCTGGGGAAGAAGTGTCCGGCCAGAGTGGCTTACAAGGTAGATTACCTTTGCTGACCACCGACGTCCGGGCACTGGGGATTTTTCAGTGCTGGCCAGGAACAACCAGCCAAGTCTCTTTTTCCAGCGTTCCTCTTCTTTCTCTTTTTTCTTTTTTCTTTACTTTCCTCCTTGAGTAAATGGATCATGACCATTCCTTGACTCTAAAGAGCACACTGTGTCCGTCCTTTCTGATGAGTGTGTCTTGGTGTTTTGAGACTCCATTATGGCCGACATGCTGTGAGGGAGGGGGGAGCCCTCAGTCCCCTTGCATTTGGTCTCCTGGGAATTAAATTGGACACAAACACACTTCAGGGGGGATCACCACTGTGCCTCCTTTCTGCCCACCCAGAGCAGCCCCCACTCCCAGGCCGGGGCAGGTACCTTTTGGGAGAGGTCTTTGGCCCCCAAAAAAGGTGAGACCCTAGAACTCCCTGGTCCAGCAGTCCCCCACCCCACCCCACACACACCTGAAGCTGATCTCTGACCTAGGGCCTTGGGGGATCCAAGACCTCCTGAGGAATACCCACAGCCTCTCCTCCCCACTCCTCCCTGCCCCTGGAGTTGTTCCCCAGCTCCTGTCCCTGTGCCACCCGTCAACCCCCGAGACAACCCAACATGCCTCTCCGTTGTTCCAGAGTGGGCAGGCAGGCCGCAGCTGGACCCCTGGACCGTGGCACCCTGATGCAGGCCATGCACGCTGCCTTGGCGGGAGCCTGGGGCGGGCAGGCACCATGGCCTACCAGCATTGGGGTGGGGGTGCATGTTGGCTGAAGGAGCAATGGTCCTACCGCCAGGCGGCTGGGCCTGGCCACCCCTCTAGAACCCTGTCCCAGAATCTACCTTGGCACTCAAGGACAGATGTTCTATTCTTCCAACTCATCCACGAGAAGTTCAGGGATGACCTGTCAAGTCTCCCCCTATGAAAATGATTACCCCAGCATCCCATTCTCCCACCCACCGTGGCTTACCCTGTGTCTGTGAGTGTCGTCCCTCCCTTCTGTCAATGCCACTCCTTTCTGCCTCCTGCAGCTGCCTCCCCACAGCCTCCTCCCTCCTCCCTCCTCCCTCCACATGCCCTCCTCCTCAGTCAAGGCCTGGAAAGGGCTGCCTCGCCAGCATCTCAAAGATCCCTGCACCTGTCCCTCCTCTCTGTGGTTGTCCTCGCATCCTTTCTCTTGGTCTGTGCTTGCCTGAGTGTGAGAGTGAGTGCGTGTGTGTGCATGCATGCACATGTATGCATGCACGCACTGTGCGCGAGAGAGAGGGAGGAAGAGCCCTTCCCCTCCGGGCCTCTGTGCAGGGCACCATGGATCCATAAAGCACCTTTGTGCACATTTGAAAAGAGCACTCTTTCCAACAACATTTTGTCTTGTTGGAAAACTGTAATCCAGACATGTGGTGGGAACCATGTGCTTTAGTGCCGGCAGCTGGGAAAGTTGTCCTTTAGATACACAGATGTATGATCTCTAAGACAGGGTCCCTTCGTGCGATGCACAGCGCCCGGTCTGCGTGCTTCTACCGACTGCCGTCCTCCCTACCTGCCCCGGCCCACTTCTTGTGTCTATTCTGGGTGTGCCACCCCTGTCCCCTTGTCCAACTCTGTTTCCTGCTGACATGTGTCCAAAGCTTCATGTGAACCCCAAACTCACCCTTGACCCCCATCTCTGCCACCTCAGAGTGGTGTGCACCAGCCCAGTATTCTCTCCCACATCACCAAGCACAGGGGCCAGAGCCCCTGCCTGGGACACGGGAGTCTTTTCTTCCCTGGGCCACGGGAACACCCCTCAGCCCTTCCCCCACCATCACACAGAGCCGAGATCCAGACTTGCCCTGAGATACACTTCCCACGGAGCTATGAATGAGTCTCGAGATTCCGTCTGCATGTGCCCGTCTGCCGTTCTGTGTTACGGCTGGCCTCGCTGCATGTCTGCGAGGGGCCCACCCCATCAGCGGGGGGCCACCTGCCTGTTGCTTCTCAGAGAAATGATGTGGTCTGTGCCCATCTGGTCTGGTCTGGTCTGGGCCGAGTGGGGGATGGGGCAGGGAGCCAGCGGCCCCCAGGTGGTTGTGCCATGGACCCCTCTGCCTGGCTGTTGCATGTCTGCTCTGATCCAGCTTGTGCGCTTCTTCTTTGGGGTCAGAATGGAATGGAGCTGTCCAGAAGAACTCTGGGGCAGCCGAGGTCTGGGCCCACCCTAGAAATGCCAGCTCTAGGGTCCGGCATGGGGGAGAGGAAGGGGCAGGGCTCACAGCATAGGAGAGCCTCTGTGCCCTCCCTACTGTGCCACCAAGGGAATCGGGAAATGGGACACTGGGACAGGTAACCTGAGGGTGCGGGGCACCTTAGCTGCTGCCTTCAGAGTTCTTCCTGGGGCTCCCTGGGTAGAGGGTCTGGCTCACAGGGGACCGGGAAGAGTTCTTGGGAATGACTGCTCTTGCCTTTGGTTTTCTGCAGAGGCTCCTGCGAATGGATCTGCCTGTCGCCGATGACAACACTGTCCACTTCAATTCTACCCTCATGGCTCTGATCCGTACAGCCCTGGACATCAAGATTGCTAAGGGTAAGGGGAGCAGGGGTGGGAACTGAGGGGTAGGACAGGGTAAGAGTGGCCTTGGAGGGGAGTATGAGCAGCTGAGGAACCCCCTCCCTGTGTGAAATGGAAGGAGCCCCTGCCTGTCCTGATTTTTGTTGGCTCAGCCATTTGCTCGCTCAGCAAACATCTAGTGCATGCTTCCCGTGCCCCAGCACCACTCTAAACATGGGGGACACAGCAGCTTACACTTCCGGCTGGGGAGGCCTGCCCTAGAGGTTCTGAAGGAGGTAAGGTGATGAGTCACATGGATACCTGAGGGGGAAGTTCCCCAGGCAAGCAGGACCAGCAGGTGCAAAGGTCCTGGGGTAGGAGGCCACCTGGGTCTGTGTTGAACTAATTTGCGCTCTGAGTGAGGGGGTGCCACACAGCATTCAGAGAAGAGGAGGACCTGACCCTGCTCACATTTGAACAGGCCCCCTCAGAGGGGAGGGGAGCAGGTAATAGATGGGAAGAGGCCAGAGTGAAAGCCACTGACCTAATCCAGATGAAACAGGAGGGTGGCTCTGACTGAGAGGGTATGGAATGTTCAGGTTCTGGATATTTAATGGGAGCCAAGCCAACCAGATAACCAGTGGATTGACTGTGGCACGTGAGAGAAAGAGAGAGGTCAGGGCCACCCTCAGGGGGTGGACCATTACCTAAGACAGGGAAGAGGCAAGAGGGGAGGGCAGAAGGTAGGCATTAGCTGAGGCACTAGAGACACAGAGTAAACCGAGGGCTCTCCAGCTTCCGTGCATAGTGAGGTGAGAAGCTGCCCAAGGTTCTGAAGGAGGTGAGGTGAAGGTCTTGCAGTTAGGCTGATGATGGAAGTCAAGAGTCATCATATGCTGACAGATTTTAAGCCAGGACACTGGATGAGCTCTCCAAGGGGATGAGTGTGAACTGAGAGACCCCAAAGACCAACCTCAGGACCACGCCAGCGTTAGTGGGAGCTGATGGGGGGCAGGGAGGTAGGCAGAGACCTGGGCAGCGTGGGCTCCTGGAGGGCATCTCCGGAAGGAGAACAGAGTGTCAGAGCTGCCCAACAGCCAAGGAAGATGAGTGACTGGTGGGTTTTGTGACAGATCACCGCTGGTCACTCTGAGTAGAGCATTCTGGTGGCAGGCTCAGGGTCCCCAGCCTGGAGTGGGTTTGGAAGGCTGAGAGGGGACGGAATGTGACTTGACAGCTGACGAGATAGCAGGGCAGAGAGAGAATGTGAACAGCAGAGAGAAGGAAGTTGGGAAAGGAGTCGGCAGGGAGCTGGGTGATCCTCCAGCAGAGTTGGAAATTGGGGGGCTGAAGAGAGAGGTCAGGGCTCTACCCAGCTCAAGACACTGAGACATCCGGAGGAAGGCTGACCAAACTTCAGGGACACAGGCTCCTTCCAGGGACCTAAGGGGACAAGGAGGGTGAGGAGCCAAGGCCAGCAGTTGCTGGGAAAGTTTGGGATCTTGAGGAGAGAGGTCAGCAGCTTCCAGTGGGACAGTGCCCAGTGGAGGAGGCAGGTTGAGGACAGATACTGTTAGACATGGAAACATGCAGGTGAAGGAAGAGAGCAGGAGGAGCCACCAGGGAGAGCAAGAAAGAACCACAGGGAGCGAGGATGAGGCTCAGGGCAGCAGAAGCGGGTGGGGATCAGGCCCTTGTCTGGCACACAGTGGAAATTTCTTTCTCATGCAACAAGTCTGAGGCCAGCAGTCAGGCAGCTGGGCACTCATCACCGGCCAGGCCCAGGTTCTGCGCAGACCATGGCTCTGCCGGCCCCCAGCTGCCCCCTCATCAGCATGGTTGAACCTGGACCGGTCCGGCCAGGAGAAGAGGGGGCAGCCGTTTCCTTGTGTTCGGGTGGGAGAGCGTGTTCTGTGGGCTCATCTCGCCCATCTGTCCTGCCTCACTGGAAACCTTGGCAGACGACCTCACCGAGCTCCAGCTCACGTATTAGCTAGTTATGCCATGTAACAAGTGACCACAAATATGTCAGCCTGAAGGACAACTATTTATCAGCTTACAGTTCTGTAGATCGGAAGTCCTGGTGGGCTCAGTGGGGATCTCACAAGGTCAAAGTCCAGGCTTCAGCCTGGCTGGGGTCTTCTCCAGAAGCTCTGGGTATACCTGAACTAGCCCCAGACATCTTCACACCCTCTGGGCATTCCCTGTGCCCATCCTCAGCCCTGGCATGCCACTGGTTGCAGGGAAATTTCAACTTCAAAAAACAGGAATGCCTTTGGCCATCGTCTTAGAAAGAGCCGAATCCAGCCAAACCCCTCCCGGGGCCAGTCCAAACTCTCCTACAAGACTCCACGTGGCTGCCCAGCCAAAGGGCACCGTCTCATCCTTTAATCCCCCAGAGACCAGGCTCTCTCTGTCTGAAAGTGGGGTCTGCAATGGCCTGGAAGGTTCTGAGGTGGGCATCATGGGAGCTGAAGAGCTTTGACCTGCCTGAGCGAAAGGGGGGTGTTCTGGAACGTATCTCCCTGAAACTGGTGGCCATGTTGGCCATGGCTCATTGAATGCCTGCGGTGTGCCCCACCCTGTCCTCAGCACATGGGACGTGGCAGTGAAGGACAGATG
Source organism: Molossus molossus (assembly GCF_014108415.1). Taxonomy (NCBI): domain Eukaryota; kingdom Metazoa; phylum Chordata; class Mammalia; order Chiroptera; family Molossidae; genus Molossus; species Molossus molossus. The sequence continues at coordinate 70,197,649 of NW_023425377.1, read as the reverse complement.
AACCCTCGTGGGACTGCAGGGAAACAGGCAACAAACAATAAAAACCATAAGTTGAGTGCGTAACTTGTTGCAAGGTGAGAAATACTGTGGAAAAAGACATAGCAGGGTCAGGGTTTGGGGAGCAAGGTCAGGGGTTAAAGTCAGCGGTTCTCAACCAGTGGCCATTCTGCCCCCAGGGACATTTGGCCATGTCACAACTGGGAGAGGTCTGGTGCTAGTGGCATCTGGTGTGTAGAGGCCAGGATGCTGATGCTGATAAATGTCCCAGAGTGTGCAAGACAGACCCTGTGGCAGAGACTCTTCAAAAAAGGCCTGCAGATGAGAGGAGGGGAGGACCCTTAGACAGTAAGCTCTGGGACGCCACGAGTTCATGGGTGACTGCTGCCTGTGTGCAGGGGGACCTCCTGCCCCTGGGAGCCCCAGTGTTAGTAATTCTATAACTGGAGGAAGAATAAACAGGGGTTCAGTCTTGAGAGAACTTTGTGACCCTAGGGGAGAGCCACTTGGAAATCCTCTAAGGATTTTCCCTTTGTTTAATGTGAGTGACAGTCCTGAATGCCAGGCTTCCCAGTTAAGTGAAGAAGAAATGTAATTTTGTCCCCCAGGGGACACTTGGCAATGTCTGGGACAGTTTTGGTTGTCAGAATGTGGGAAAGGAGGTGCTACTGGCATCTAATGAGTGCTGCTCAACATCCTACAATGCACAGGACAGCCCCACAATCAGTGACCTGCCCCCAAGTGCTGATGGAGGCCTACAACCCTGCCTTGACCCCCTTACCTAATGCAGAAGCCAAGAGCAGGTGTCTTAGCTCAGGTGGCTATAACAAAACAACAGAGGCTAGGGGGCTTAAACAACAGGAATTTATTTCATTGCATTTCTGGAGGCTGAAAGTCCAAGATCAAGGTGCTGCCAGGGTTGGTTTATCCAGAGGCCTCTCTGCTCAGCTTGCAGATAGCCGGCTGCCTTCTTGCTGCCCTGACATGGCCTTCCCTCTGTGTGCACACCTCCCGCTGTCTCTCCCCGTCACAGCACACCAGTCCTATTGGATTAAAGATCACCCTCATGACCTCGTGTAACTTTAATAACCTCCTTAGAGGCCCCATTTCCAAATACATTCACACTGGGCTTAGGGCTTCAACATGAACTTTGGAGGGACACTATTCTGTCCATAACAGCAGGTGTCTTCTTTCCCTCCATTAGAAACAGGAAACATCTACACTGTAAGGAGAGAGTGACCTTTAACAGGAAATATGTTCTCTTCTTTCCCGTCCCATGTGTCTGAGGAGCCACAGAGACCTCAGACACGTTACTTAGCTACAGTGAGCAGGAGACATAGCCATTCATTCCCACTGCTTCCAGGGAGGAAAGAAACACTGTCACAGGCTGTTGCCCAGGGTCTTGAGAGCCCAGCTACATGGAATTTTCCCAAGGGTCTCCCACAGCAGTCTTGACCTCCCAACTGCTGCAGGGCCACCGAATAGCGCCGCCCTCGCCCCCTGTAGCCCCACCCCAGTGACCACAGCCTCCTGCATCACCAGTGGTGAAAAGAAAGACCAGACCATGGAGTGAGCCCTCTAGTGGGTGAGATAGGAAACAACAACATAAGACTAAGGACGGAGAAGAGAAAGCAGAAGAAAGGCATAGAAGGTGATGGGGGGACTGTTTTAAGTAGGGGGCAGCTAGAAAGCTTCTCTGATAAATAGTTTGAGCAGGGACCTGAAGGGAGAAGGGAACCACGTAGATATTTGTAGGAAAAATGATTCCGGCAGAGGAAACAGCCCATACAGAGACCCTGAAGAAAACTGTGCCTGGCGTGTTTGAGGAACAGTGAGAAGGTCAGTGTGGTTGGAACCGAGTGAGCAAGGGAAGTTGTAGAGGAGATGAGGGCAGATTGTGCAGGACCCTGTGAACTTGGGCGATCACCTGAAGGAGGAAGAGCTCTGAGCAGGGCTCTGAGCAGAGGTGCCACCTGACTGACTCAGGTGCTCACAGGTGCCCTCTGGCGGCTATAGGAAGGACAGGAAGACCTGGGCTGAGGCAACTGCACTGGTTCAGGCAGTTTAGCTTCCCATTACCTCAAGATCCTCTGAACTTAACCTGAAAAAGGGCCCTTTTTTTTAATCCTCACCCAAGGACATTTTTCCATTTTTTGTTCAGATAGGATGGAAGGGAGAGAGAGGGGGAGAGAGAGAGAGAAACATCGACGTGAAAGGGACACATCGAGTGGTTGCCACCCGCACGACCCAACCAGGGCTGGGGACAAACTGCAACCGAGGCACATGCCCTTAGCGGGAACCGAACCCAGGTCTCTTCAGACCACAGGCCAACACTCCAACCGCTGAGTCAAACCTGCCAGGGCGCAGAAAGGCTCTTCTGAAGAATAATTCCCAAAATAAAGACATCTGCCTCCAGAGTCACGTGAGCAAAGATGAGAGAAAGGTCCGCAGAATGCCTGGTAGATGTCTGTGCTTTGACCCACATCTGCTGGGAAGCTGGGCAGAGCTGTCAGAGGCAGTAGGCCTGACCTGGGAAAAGGAGGAGTGGGGACGGCTGGGAGAGGGGAGGCCAGTGAGGAGTGGAGGCAAAGCAGAATGTCAGGGCTGCCCAGGCAGGGCAGCTGTTCAGCCTGCATGCTCCGGTGGATGGCTGTTAAAAGCACTGAAATACGCCCTGGCTGATTTGGCTCAGCGATTAGAGCGTTGGGCCTCGGACCGAAGGAGCTCGGGTTTGATTACTGGTCAAAGATATGTACCTCGGTTGTGCAGGAGGCAACCAATAGATGTGTCTGTCTCACATTGATGTTTCTCTCTCTCCCCCTCCCTCCTTTCTGTTCTATCTAAAAATTAATGGAAAAAATATCCTCAGGTGAAAATTAACAAACAAACAAAAAAACACTGAAATGCTATTCTACTGGCTGGAAGCTAGCCCCTGCCCTGCCCCCAGACCTCCAAGACCTCCCCCCACAATCCAACAACTGTAAAGTTAAAGTTTGGCCGAGCAGGGGGCTTGGGACCCTTGCTCTAGCTCTATTATCAGTGTCCCTTCCATACCTGCTGGTAAGTGTTTGGAACATGCTCCTGTGCCCAGGGTTGGGGGCTTTGAAAGGGAAGTGGGAACAGAGGCCAGGCTGGCATATTATTCAGGATGGACAAGAATGTGCTGCTATAACAAACAGCCCCAAAGTCTCACACAAACAAAGGTTCGCTTCCCACTTCCTGAGTTGGCAAGAGGACTCTGTCAGTCACTTATGGGCCAAGTCTGAAAGAGCCAGTGTCCCTAATGTCACCAGCCATCATGACAGAATGAAAGAGAACACAGGAGGGTCATTCACTGGCCATTTAATGCCCAAAGTGACACCTCACTCTACTCATACCTCATTGGTAAGAACTCATCACATGGCCCCAGCAAACCACAGGGTCCAGTATGGGTCACACTACCATGTACTCAGGCAGGAATCGCTGGGACCAGAAATCACTGACCTTAATGACCACAAAGAACCTTAGTGACCACCATGGCGGGGAGTGGGGGCGGTGAGGAACCAGGGGTCAGCAGAGGCCAATGGTCACATCAGTGGAAGAGGAGACTTGGTTGAGGGAGACACCTTCTCCATCAGAACTGCTCCGTGGCATCCCAGCCTCCCTGGGGCTTCCCCAGGCCTCACCGCAGACGGAAGGGCTGCTGTGGTAACAATCCTATGGCAGACACTGTCCTGAGGCTGCACAAATATTAACTAATTTAATCATCAGACAACTCAGTGAGGCAGGTACAACTGCTATCATCCCCATTCGGAAAGTGGGGGGGATGAGGCTCAGAACAGTTGGGAGTCAGGTTTTAACCTGGGCCATCCAGCCCATTGATGAACTGCCCCGCACAGCTGCTCCAGTCATTTCTCCTCTGGGTCAGCCCCACTAGACACTGGGACCCGTGGGAACCAGCACTCCAGAGCACTGGTTAGGCAGGAGCTGCTGGATCGGTGACTGCCCTAGAGGCCTGCAGGTGCCCAGGTAGGCAATCAGGGTCTCTTTGTGCCCACATTACAGGAGGGGCCGACAAGCAGCAGATGGATGCCGAGCTACGGAAAGAGATGATGGCCATCTGGCCCAACCTGTCCCAGAAAACACTGGACCTGCTGGTTACCCCTCATAAATGTAAGAGCCCAGACTGGCCTGGCCCCAGGCCCCAGGCCACCAGAACAGAAGGGGAGAGAAGAAGGAGGCGTAGGGGGACTGGTGAATACAGGGACCTGTCCACAGTGAGTTTGCTCTGTGCCCCCAGCCACGGACCTGACAGTGGGAAAGATCTACGCAGCCATGATGATCATGGAGTACTACCGGCAGAGCAAAGCCAAGAAGCTGCAGGCCATGCGTGAGGAGCAGGTGTGGCCCAGGCCTTGACAGCCCTCCCCTCCAATGTTCTTCCCTCTGCGGTCACCCAGGCTGGGAAACTGGAGCTTCCTTGTCACCATGAGGATCATCCAGAACAGTGGGGTGTAGGCAAGGCCCTGGGCTGGTCATTGGAAAGTAAGGCTATGCCAAGGAGATATAACCTGGATTAATTCATCTGCTCCATCAACACTTATTGGGCGCCTACTGTGTTTCAGGTGCTGTTCTTAGCACTAAGGGTGCAGCTATGAGCAAAACAGACCAGAAGCCCAGCTGAGGAAATGCCAACAATGACAAATGACTAAATTATATAGCAAGGCAGAATGTCATAAGCGCCATGGGAAAGAGTGCCTGGGGGAGAGGGGTGCGACTTGAAATGGGCAGTCAGGAGAGGCCTCCCTGAAGAGGTGACTTCTGAGCAAAGACTTGAAGAAAGAGGAAAGAGAGTGAGCCAAGCAGATACCTGGGGGAAGAACATTCTGGGCAGAGGGAACAGCCAGTGCAAAGGCCCTGAGGCAGGTCTGTGAGTTTGACTTTGGGGAACAGCAGGGTTTTATGACAGCACAGAGCAAGCAAGAGGGGCAATGGGAGGAGACAGGGTGATTATGCAGGGGTGGGGGGGGACTTTGACTTTTGCTCTAAGAAAGGGGAGGGGTGCTCCTAGAGGGATATGACCTCACGCAGGTGTTGATGCATGCCCTCTGGTAGCAGTAGGGAGTAAGGGCTGGAGCCGGGAGACCTGAGAGGAGGATACTGCACTGGTTAAGGTGGGAGATTATGGGGCCAGACCAGGGTGGAGGCCATAGAGGCTTGAGAAGTGATTCAGTTCCAGATGGATTTGGAAGAAAGGCTAGTGGGCTGACTGATGGATCAGACCTGATTATGTGTCCCTTCCACAGCTGAGTGTCCCCTCCACAGCTTCCCCCACCCCACCTACCCCTACTCACCACACACATGCTGCTCTCTGCCTCCCCAGAACCGGACACCACTCATGTTCCAGCGCATGGAGCCCCCGTCACCAACACAGGAGGGGGGGCCCAGCCAGAACGCCCTCCCCTCCACCCAGCTGGACCCAGGAGGAGGCCTGTGAGTGTCACTCTGGCTAGGAGGAGGGGATGGAAGGGCAGGGAGTACCAGTCCCAGATATAGAAGTCTCCAGAGTGCCCACTGCCACTGGCCTGTGTCTCACATGCAGAATGGCTCACGAAAGTGGCATCAAGGAGAGCCCTTCCTGGGTGACCCAGCGAGCCCAGGAGATGTTCCAGAAGACCGGCACATGGAGCCCGGAGCCGGGGCCCCCCACTGACATGCCCAACAGCCAGCCCAACTCTCAGGTGCATCTGTCCTCCCGCTGCCCCACTGCTGGAGGTCTGGGCAGTACAGGAGAGTGGAGTGTGGGCACCCCCTGCCTACAGCTCCCTGCACACCAGGCTGCCCCTGGGGTACATGTGTCCAGCTCCGGGGCTCACCCAGCCTTGCCATTTGCCCTGCAGTCTGTGGAAATGCGAGAAATGGGCCGAGATGGCTACTCAGACAGTGAGCGCTACCTCCCCACAGAAGGCCAGGCCCGGGCTGCCTCCATGCCCCGCCTCCCTGCTGAGAACCAGGTGAGCGCTTTCACCCACCCCCCTGAAGTGGATGTGGGCCCAGAGGCCCTGCCTCCTGAAGCCCAGGGCATTTCTTTCCTCCGGGACCCAGGTCAGGGTGGGGTCTCCTGCACCCTCAGCAGCAGCAAACAGGCCCTGCCTGGCTATGCCTGGGGCATCTGGAGGCCCTGGTCCTCGGAGCTCCTCCCAATGGAGAGCAAAGAGAAAGGGGATCCGCTGGGCAGGGTGCAGTAGCCACTGCCAAGTGGTTTGTCTCTGCCCTGTTTGGGGGTGCTGAGGCGGGAGGATGTGGAGGACACATATGGGACTGTCGGAGGTGATCCGTAAGACTGCAGTCAAGAACACAAGCATGCACGCATGTGCACACAGGCATGCCCACACATGCACACATACACATACAGATATGTGTTTTCACACATGCACACAGATGCATGAATGGGTCTGCTCTCAGAAACCTGGCAGGTCCTAGGACCTGGTGGCAGAGTCTAGGGTGGGCCTGGGACAGCTGAGGTTCTTGTCTGGTCTCTGTGGGTGCTGCTGGGGAGGGGCAGGGCCACGTGCCTGATGTGTGTCTGTGTGTGGCTGCTTTACCAGCTGCAGGGCCCTAGGAAGGGGGAGGGTATTCAGATGCCACTGCCCCAGGCCCATGGGGACTGAAGCCAGAAGCATGGCTGGCTGTCCACCTGGCCCGAGAGGTGGGGCAGCATGTGTGTGTGGAGAGCTGCCTGTGCGCTGTGCTGGGTCGACTGCATGGGGTGGAAGGCTGCACTGTGCCTGGCTGGGCCACTGTTGGTTGTCCAGGGGCCTGGCCTCTGGCTGCTGGGAACTAGGGTGGGAAGCACCCAGCCTGCATGTGGCTGCCCAGCCCCATCCTGCCAGCCTCTGCCCCCCAGGACTTAGCTGCTGGGCCCCAGGAGAGGGTTGGAACAAACCCAGCTGATGGCCATGCCCCCACTCCCCACCCCGCCAAGCTTTGAGTGTCAGCCAGAGCCAGGGCTGGAGGCATTGCATGAGGCAGAGCCGGGGGCCAGAGGCCTTTGGCCACACCATCCCATCTGTCTGTCTGTTGCCTCTGCCATCTGTCTATCTGTGGTGTCTCCTGTCTGTCTCCTCTGTGCCCCTGGCAGGACTGCTGGCTGGCCCAGGGTTCACTCACTTACCAGGGACTTTAACCCCTCTTTTCCTCCATCCATTCTCCCCCTCACTCTTCAGGTCTATGTACCACCTCACTCCCCCTCTTTGGCTTTTATATTTATTTTCTTTTTTCTGTTTTTTCTGTGTGCACCATCCCGTGGGGCTGTGACAGAGGAGAAGGGGCCGGCCACGTGGAAATAACCTCAGTGTATGTACCGCCCACCCACCTGCCAGCTAGCTGGGCTCTGGCCCCCTCTTCCCGACCACCCCCCCTCAAGGGAGTCCTGTCATCCCAGACCCCACCCTTTCTTTGAAGACAACACCCCATCCCACCCTGTGGAGCCCTATCCTCCTGTGTTCTGTTCTGTGTGCTGCCCCATATGTGCCCTGGGGGGTGGCCCTACTTCACCCCTCTTCCCCCTCCCCCTCCTTCACCCCTTTCTCTTCAGAGCCCCACACCTGGGGGTTCATCATTCCAAGAATCCTGAACTATGCCCCCTCACACTTGGCCCACTCTTTTTTCATTTCACTGACCACCCCTGACCCTTTGGTCTTGCAGCTCTGTGTTCCTTAAAACTCCTGCCTCGGGCAGTGCCACCAGCCACTTAGCTGGGCTGGGCCCTAGGGGATGTCCACCAGGTCCTCCTCTCCTCTCCCAGCTGCAGAGAACCACAGGCCCTTTCTCTCCAGGGCTTGGCCCCAAGGGCTGCAGCACGCACAGGCTCCCTGGCTACAGGCTGAGGATGAGAAGACAGGTCTCCCAGGACCTCGAATGTCAGGGCGGCCCCTCGGGTGGGCAGGAAAACCCAGACCCCACTGGCCAAGGATACCCAGGGCCTAGAGGTACCCCTGGGGGTGGTCCTGGAAAGCAGCAAGGATGGATCAGACAGAGTCTCTTGGCCAGAAACCAGGATGGGCCTGGGAGGGGACAGAGGCACTCTGGGGCCCTGGTTGATCAGGAGCCAAGCTGCCACCCCACCCCCCCTAGACCGCGACCCTGAATGGTTCATACCCCATCACTGATGGAGGATGGGGCAGGACAGATTGGGACTACTTGGTGCCAGCCGCTAACTCCAGCCTGCTGACCTGTCCTCCCCAGACCATCTCAGACACCAGCCCCATGAAGCGCTCAGCCTCTGTGCTGGGCCCCAAGGCCCGGCGCCTGGATGACTACTCCCTGGAGAGGGTGCCACCCGAAGAAAACCAGCGGCACCACCAGCGGCGCCGTGACCGTGGCCACCGAGCCTCTGAGCGCTCGTTGGGCCGCTACACGGACGTGGACACAGGTGGGCCACCCCGAAGGGCCCAGGAGCCGAAGGCTACATTAGGGATCAGGGAAGGGGAGAGGGGAAGAGAAAGCAGAGGTGGGTAGACACTGAGAGAAGAGGAGGGTGAGTGGAACCTAGCTAGGCCAAGGGAGCCTGGGACCCAACCCCCATAGGAAGGCACTGCTCTCTAGGACCCACAGACCCCCTTGGTGGCTTCCTGTGTGCATGTCCTGCCCCACCTCATGGCCTTCTGTTGTCTGATCCCTGCGGCCGCGCCCAGGCTTAGGGACAGACCTGAGCATGACCACCCAGTCTGGGGACCTGCCTTCAAAGGAGCGGGACCAGGAGCGGGGCCGGCCCAAGGACCGGAAGCACCGGCAGCACCATCATCACCACCACCACCACCACCCCCCGCCCCCCGACAAGGAGCGCTATGCCCAGGAACGGCCTGACCACCGGGCCCGGGCCCGGGACCAACGCTGGTCCCGTTCACCTAGTGAGGGCCCCGAGCACATGGCACACCGGCAGGTGGGTGTGGCAGGAGTTGCCCCCAGATCTATCCATAGGGGACCCGGAGAGGAGGGTGGCCCCCACACCCAACAGCCACTCTGGGTAGGATCCTCACTCCTCACTGTGACCTCTGACCTTGCCCACCATTGGGTTCCTTCCCAAGCCAAGGGGGGCCTGGGTGAGGGTAGACACTGCCTCCTGCCACTCAGGCTCCCCATTCTGCCCCCCAGCCCCCTGCCCGCCTGCCGCCCCCTCCCTGCCTGCAGCTGCTTCCTCTTTGGTTGTGAATCACGTTTGAGTTCTGGCCAGCCCAGTCCTTATGCTGGCTGCCCGCTGCCTTTCGCTTTCCTTTAACCCGGCTTCCGTTTTTGTTCCGATTATGATTTCTGTCCTCTGGACGCCTGTGAGTAATTTTTGAAACTTCTGCTATTTTAACCCCGAAACTTACAAAACTCCATTTCTCATTTCTCTTTTCACTTTGTTGTGTTGGTTTTTGACTTCCCCTGCCCTCTTTGTCTCTCTCCCTCTGTCCCCGTCCCCCTCCAAACCCCCTCCCCCTTCTCCTCCCGCCCCCTCCCTGTGGCTGTTGCTTTTTTCCTTTTCTCCATTCAAATGTCCTGTGTCCTCCACCTTCTCCTCCCCCTCCTGGCCCCTCTCCTGTCCTTTGGTTTTCCTTTGCCCCCCCTTCCTGTGTCTCCTCCTGTCTCCTTCTGGTTGATTTTGTTGTATCTTTTTTTTTGATTTCCTTTGTTTCAATTTTCGTGTAGGGCAGTAGTTCCGTAAGTGGAAGCCCAGCCCCCTCAACATCTGGTACCAGCACTCCGCGGCGGGGCCGCCGCCAGCTCCCCCAGACCCCCTCCACTCCCCGGCCACACGTGTCCTATTCCCCTGTGATCCGCAAGGCTGGAGGCTCGGGGCCCCCGCAGCAGCAGCAGCTGGTGGCGCGGCCTGGCCGGGCGGCCCCCAGCGGTCAGCGGAGGTACCCGGGCCCCGCAGCCGAGCCTCTGGCGGGCGAGCGGCCGCAGGGGGGACACAGCAGCAGCCGCTCACCTGCGATGGAGCGGCGGGGCCTGGCCCGGAGCGAGTCCCCCAGGGCATGTCGCCACGGCGGGCCGCGGTGGCCGGCGTCTGTTGCGCACCCCTCCGAGTGGTCCCCGGGCCCCAGGCACCACGGTTACTATCGGGGCTCCGACTACGACGAGGCCGATGGCTCGGGCGGCGGGGATGATGTGCCCTACGACGCGCCGCCCCACGCGCGACACACGTGCTCTCCCAGGACTCCCAGGGCCGCGGGCCCGGCCTGCGCGTCGCCTTCTCGGCATGGCCGGCGACTCCCCAACGGCTACTACCCGGCCCACGGACTGGCCAGGCCCCGCGGGCCGGGCTCCCGGAAAGGCCTGCACGAAGCCTACAGCGAGACAGACGACGACGACTGGTGCTAAGCCCGGGCGAGGTGGCACCCGCGCCCGCCCGGCCCCCCCACGCACCCCACGCACACACCCCACGGGGAGGAGCCGTGGCCCGGCTGCGAGGCCACCTCGCTGCCACCTGCCCAGCACACGGGGGAGGCCCGGGAGAGGACCTGCCTGACGCCCCCGGACTCTGGAGGGAGTCCCCAGGGCCGGGACACATCAGGGTGTCCCACAAAGACCCTCAGCGCCCCCACACAGCCCCGACCCCCCCACAACGGGGCCCTCGGGGACAGACAAACCACACAGCCAAGGGATTCGAATTAACTCAGCCATTTTTGAAGAACCTTGGGGAAAATGGAAATTTAAAAAAAAAAAAATTTTTAAAAGAAAAACGGGGAGAAAAAAAAATTGCTTCTATTGATGAGTTTTATCATCTCAATTGAATCTTTCCTTCCCTTGGTGAACGCGAGCTGGTGGCCCGTGTGTGGCAGAGAAACCGAAACCCAGCGTCCCACACAGACCTCCACCAGACACGCTCATTACCCCCACACACTTTCTCAGACACACACAGGAGTGCTTGCTGGTTATACCAAACCCTACTATTACTGCCTGCAGAAATCGATTTAAAAAAAATAAACAATTTTAAAAAGGACAAAAAAATTAATGATTGAGAAAAGAAGCATTTTTTTCTGACATTTGGTCCTGCTTGAAATAACAAAAGAAAAAAAAAAAAAAAAATACCACCATCAATTTCCTTTGCTTCTTTTTGCCTTTTTCCTACCTTGTTTGAAAACTGTGGGCTTGGGACTGTGAATTATTGCATGACATTCAAAAAGAAAAAAAAAATAAAAAGTTGAATCAAAGGGCTTATGGACTGAGTGGTCTTCATCCCTCTGCAAAGTGTTCCCCCGGTTTGGGGGAGAAACTATGTAAGGAGGCCCTTTGAAAGTAGCTAAGAATGAGAAGGCTGGAACTCTCCAGCAGTGTCTGGGTGTTGTTCCAGGCCAAGCAGAAAACAGGCAAACAAACTTCACCCCTCATGGCTTGGTGGCCAGAGCTGCAGGGATCCTGGCTCTCTCCTTAGCAGGCCCAGGAAAGCCAAGGCCAAAATCCTAACCAGGTCCTTGTCAGCTATTTAATAAGAAACTAGAGGTTGTTTGTTTGTTTGTTTGTTGTTTTTCATTTACCATTTACATTCAAGAGAGGGTTTTAACTTCCTAACCAGACAACTTGACCAATCACAACCCCCACAGACTTCCAGGCCAGCTGCTGCTCAGGTGAGGCTGATCTCTATCAAAGGTCCCACCCCCAGGAACGGGGGTGGGATTGGGGGATGCATGCAATTCTCTCCAGAGCCAAGGAAGCTGCCGCTGTCTGCCAGACAATGAGGCCCACTGTTGGAGTTCCCCACACCACCCTGAGATCAAGATTCAGAGGCCAAGCCTGTAGCTAAGTGCCAGAATGCTAGACCCCAGACCTCCACAGCCCACACGTTCAGGCTGGAGTGAGTGTAAATTGCCCAGTAGACATGGGTGGGGAGGGATCAGGGAATGAAGAGACACAGGAGAATTTGGCTTGTGCCCTAGTCTCACATCTCCTCAGTCCCTGGCCTGAGCCACACATACTGGAAGCCTGAAGAAGGGGCAAGGAGACAGGCTCTGAGGGTCAGAGATACTGTGCAAATGCCCTGGGCTGCTCCCTTTCTGGGGCACAAATATCCAAGAGACCTAGATTTCATTTCATCAAGGAATTGCTACCCCTTCCCTGCAATCCACAGCCTCCAATTGCTACTTCTTTGAGTCTCAATGTCCTATATGTGTCTGCTGTGTCAAGAACTCTACCCTCTTAGATTCAGTGACTGAGGCCCATGAATTAAACTAACAAATGGAAAATTAACAGGAGAAAAGGCACATGATGTTTATTAACATTTACAAAAGGAAAGTCACCGAAAAATAAGTGAAATTCAAAGAAGCAATTTGACTTAGGGACTTATACATCATTTTAACAAAGGAAAGAGGGCGCAGCAGTATGGCTCAGTGAATTGAGCATCGTCCTACTGACTAAGAGGTCCTGGCTCGATTCCCAGTCAGGGCACATGCCTGGACTGCAGGCTCGATCCCCGGTAGAGGGCATGTAGGAGGCAGTCAATTGATGTATCTCCCTCATGTCAATGTTTCTATCTCTCCCTTTCTCTCTAAAAAATCAACAAAAACATATTTAAAAAATGTTTTTTAATTAAAGGGGATTTGACTAGGAAATAAATTGTGGGGAAATGACTAGGAAATAAATGGGGGAACTAAAGAAATGTAAAGGTGCCCTGGCTGGTTTGGCTTACAGGTTAGAGCATCAGCCTAGGGAATGAAGTGTCTCAAGTTCGATTCCCAGTCAAGGGCACATATCTGGGTTACAGGTTCAATCTCTGACAGCCCTGGTCAGGGTCTTGCAGAAGGCAACCAATGGGTGTGTCTCTCACATTAATGTCTCTCTCCTCTCTCTCTCTCTCTCTCTCTCTCTCTCTCTCTCTCTCTCTCTAATATATCCTCAGGTGAGGATTAACAAAAAAGAAATGTAAAGGTGATTGTAGTAAGGTTTGTTGATGCAGACTCATCTCAGTGCTGACTCTCAATCTCCAGTGATGAGAGTCACTGTCCTCTTCCTAGTACAGAAGGCAGAGACACCACAAAGGGAAATTCATGTCATCTTCTCAAAGGGAAATTCATTCCCTGCTTTTAGGCAAAAAAGGGGAGGGGAGAGAACTCCCTGCATCTGTTGATTCTCAATTGCCTTCAGCCCAAAATGATCCTATGCCAAAGTGATGTATTTTGGGGAGCATATCCTGATTCTGGTCAGCTGCCATTAAAAGGACTCTGGGGTCGTGGTTGGGTGAAAAGTTTCACTCCAGGGTTCTTGGGAGAGACAGATCTGTGTGCAGTTACCAAATACTGACCCCTGAGGTAACTCAGCCCCGAAGTGAAGTTCTGATTTTAGAGAAACAACCAGAAAGGGGAGTATGGGGTGCGGACACTCAGCCAGGAGACTGTTTGTCACCGTCATTTGAAAAAAGCCTCACAAGCACAGCAAAACCAGTATCTTACAGCGACCAGTGCTTAGAGTGATAAAACATTTAAGTTAAAAATTTTTTTAAAAAGCCCGGCCAGTGTGGCTCAGTGGTTGAGCCTCGACCCATGCACCAAGGGCTTGCCAGTTTGACTCCCGGTCAGGGCACATGCCCAGGCTGAGGCGGCAGCCAATCCATGTTCTCTCTCATCGATGTTTCTGTCTCTCTCTCCCTCTCCCTTCTTCTCTCTCTAAAATCAATAAAGAAAAATAATTTTTTTTTGCCCTGGCCGGTTTGGCTCAGCAGTTAGAGCGTCGGCCTGCGGTACAGAGAGACCCGGGTTCAGTTCCTGCTAAGGGCATGTACCTCGGTTGCAGTTTGTCCCCGGCCCTGGTTGGTCGTGTGGGTGGCAGCCACTCGATGTGTCCCTTCACATCAATGTTTCTCTCTCTCTCTCTTCCTCTCTCTCCCTCCTGCTCTATCTGAACAAAAAATGGAAAAATGTCCTCGGGTGAGGATAAAAAATAAATAAATAAATAAATAAAAGAAAAATAATTTTTTTTAAAAATGAACTTTTACAAAATTAATTAAATAGTAGTAATATTGATCTCCTGTAGCTGCCATAACAAATTACTAAAGGATCAGTGGCTTCAAACAACAGAATGTAGCCCTGCCCAGTTTTGCTCAGCGGTTAGAGCCTCGGGCTGCAGACCAGATTGTCCCGGGTTCAGTTCCCGTTAAGGGCACATACCTCAGTTGCAGTTTGTCCCTGGCCCCGGTTGAGGTTGCACAGGTGGCAACCACTCAATGTGTCTCTCTCACATCTACATTTCTCTCTCTCTCTTCCCGCCCTCTCTCCCTCCCGCTCTATCTAAAGATAAATGCAAAAATGTTCTCGGGTGAGGATAAAAAAAAAGGAAATGTAGTGAGTGCAGCCAGTGTGGCTCAGTGGACTGAGCATCAGTCCCATGGACTAAGAGGTCCTGGTTCAATTCCCGGTCAGGGCACATGCCCGGGTTGCAGGCTTGATTCCCGGTGGGGGGCATGCAGGAGGCAGCCAGCTGATGTTCACATGGATGTTTCTATCTCTCTCTCCCTTCTCTCTCTAAAACATCAATAAAAACATATTATAAACAACAACTAATTCAGGAGGGGAGAAGTTTAAAATCAAAGTGTCAGCCCTGGCCGGTTTGGCTCAGCAGTTAGAGCGTTGGCCTGCAGTCCAGAGAGACCCAAGTTCGGTTCCCGCTAAGGGTGTGTACCTTAGTTGCAGTTTGTCCCGGGCCCTGGTTGGTCGTGGGGGTGGCAGCCACTCGATGTGTCTCTTCCATGTTGATGTTTCTCTCTCTCTCTCTCTTCCTCTCTCTCCCTCCCACTCTATCTGAACAGAAAATGGAAAAATGTCCTCGGGTGAGGATAAATAAAATAAAATATAAAATAAAATAAAAGTGTCAGCAGGGTTTTCAAACCACACTGAAGGCTCTGAAGAATATGCCCCGGCAGCTGGCATTCCTTAGCTTGTGCCTCACTGCAATCTCGACCTCTGTCTGCACCCAGCTTTGTTTCCTGTGGCTCTGTGTGTCCTTTTCTGTCTTTTATGAAGACACTTTCATTGGATTTAGGAACCCCCTCAATCCAGTATGACCTCATTTCCATCCTTACCTTAATTACATCGGCAAAGACCCTATTTCCAAATAATGTTCCTGTGTTTTAATAAGAAATATATTTGGGCCCTAGCCAGTATGGCTCAATGGTAAAAGCATCACTCACAAACCAAAGAGTCCTGGGTTCAATTCTAACCAAGGGCACATACCTTGGTTGTGGTTTGTCCTCGGCCTTGGTTGGGGTTGTTCAGGTGGCAACCAATGAATGTGTCTCTCTCACATTGATGTTTCTCTCTCTCTCCTTCTCCCTCCCACTCTGTCTGAAGATAAATGTAAAAATATCCTCGGGTGAGGATTAAAAATAAAGAAAGAAAAAATATATTTAGTCTTTGTCTTCAGTTTCTGGCACAGAGCTCTTAAAACCCTTGGAATTTCCTGAATCATAGGAGCTTCTTTTGTTATTCATAAGGAGCCCTTTTAGATTACACCTGTGTTTATGCTAATGAGGTGACAGGGTGGAGTTCCTTAGGTTGCTGTACGATGGGGGCTGGTCTGCAGAAAGACCATCTGATTACAGGGTGAGAACTTCATGGCCACCTCCAATCTCTGAGAACAAAATGGGGGAATAGAGATTGGGTCATAAAAACAAAGATGTGCCCTGGCCGGTTTGGCTCAGCGGTTAGAGCGTCAGCCTGCGGTCCACAGAGACTCGGGTTCGGTTCCCACTAAGGGCATGTACCTCGGCTGCAGTTTGTCCCCGGCCCTGGTTGGGTCGTGTGGGTGGCAGCCACTCGATGTGTCCCTTTCACATCGATGTTTCTCTCTCTTCCTCTCTCTCCTTCCCGCTCTATCTGAGTAAAAAATGGAAAAATGTCCTCGGGTGAGGATAAAAAAAATAAAATAAATAAATAAAAAAACAAAGATGTAAGGAGAGCTTCCAATTTGGCAAACACATCCAGGTACCATGCTTGGAGGATGGGACATCCCAACTTCATGGGGACAGAAGCTCCTGCTCTCAGGACCCCTCCAGACTTCACCCCATGTACCTCTTTCTCTAGCAGTTCATTTGTATTCTTTTTTTTAATTTTATTTATTTTTATTTTTATTTATTTATTTATTTTTTATCCTCACCCGAGGACATTTTTCCATTTTTTGTTCAGATAGAGCAGGAGGGAGAGAGAGGAAGAGAGAGAGAGAAACATCGATGTGAAAGGGACACATCGAGTGGCTGCCACCCGCACAACCAACCAGGGCCGGGGACAAACTGCAACCGAGGTACGTGCCCTTAGCAGGAACCGAACCCGGGTCTCTCTGTACCACAGGCCGACGCTCCAACCGCTGAGCCAAACCGGCCAGGGCTGCATTCTTTTTTTTTAAATATTGATTTTAGAGCCCAGCCAATGTGGCTCAGTGGTTGAGCATTCACCCATGCCTGGTCAGGGCACATGCCTAGGTTGTGGGCCCAATCCCCAATAGGGGACGTGTAGGAGGTGGCCAATCGATGGTCTCCCTCATCAATGTTTCTTTCTCTCTCTCCCTCTCCCTTCTCTCTCTAAAATCAACAGAGGAAAGAAAAATTTTAATATTGATTTTAGAGAGAGAGGAAGGGAGAGGGAGAGGAAGAGATAGAAACATCAGTGTGAGAGGGAAACATGGATCAGCAGCTGCCTCCTGCATACCCCTACTAGGGATCAAACCTGAAACCCTGGCATATGCCCTAACCGGGAATCGAACCAGCAACCTTTCAGTGCACAGGAGGATGCTCAACCTACTGAGCCACATCAGACAGGGCCATTTGTATTCTTTATAGTAAACCAGTATCATCAAAAGTGCCTTCTGAGGTCTGTGAGCCCGTCCAGCGAATTTTTTTTATCTTTATTGTTGAATGTATTACAGATGTTCCTCATTTTTCCCCCATTGACCCCCTCCTCCCCTCTCCCACCCCCATCCTGCCTTTTCCCACATTGTTGTCTGTGTCCACTGGTTACATATAAGTTTTTTGGTTTATTTCTTCCCACCCCAGAACCTCCTTCCCTTTGAGGTTTGTCAGTCTAGCAACCAATTTGTACTTCTTAATCCCTTCACCTTTTCACCCATTCCCCCAACCCCCCTCCCAACTGGCAACCAACAAAATGTTCTCTGTATCTATGAGAATGTTTCTGTTCTGCCTGTTCATTTTGTTTGTAGATTCCATTGTCGATAGATAAGTATTCATTGACATTTTGTTTGCTTATATATTTTATCTTTTTCTTCAAAAAGACCCTTCAACATTTCATATAATAATGGTTTGGTGCTGATGAACTCCTTTAACTTTTTCTTGTCTGGGAAATTCTTTAGGTGCCATCGATTCTAAATGATAGCTTTGCAGGATAGAGTAATCTTGGTTGTAGGTTCTTGCTTTTCATCACTCTGAATATTTCTTGCCACTCCCTTCTGGCCTGCAAAGTTTCTTTTGAGACATCAGCTGACAGTCTTATGGCAACTCCCTTGTAGGTAACTAACTGCTTTTTTCTTGCTGCTTTTAAGATTCTCTCTTTGTCTTGAACCTTTTGCATTTTGATGATGATGTGTCTTGGTGTGGGCCTCTTGGGGTTCATCTTGTTTGGGACTCTCTGTGCTTCCTGGACTTGTATGTCTGTTTCCTTCAAGTTAGGGAAGTTTTCTGCCATTATTGTTTCAAATAGGTTTTCAATTTCTTGTTCTCTCTCTTCTCCTTCTGGCACCCCCAAGATGCAAATGTTGGCACGCTTGAAGTTGTCCCAGAGGCTCCTTACACTCTCCTCATTTTTTTGGATTCTTTTTGCTTTTTGCTGTTCTGATTGGGTGTTTTTGGCTTCCTTAGATTCCAAATCGATGGTTTGCTTCTTGGCTTTACCTACTCTACTACTGAATCTGGGTAAATTATTCAGTTTTTTAATTTCAGTTACTGCCTCCTTCATTTCTGACTGTTCCTTTTTTATGCTCTTGAGGCCCTCACTAAGTTCGCTAAGGTTCTCACTAAGTTCATTGAGCATCCTTATAAGCAGTATTTTGAACTCAGCATCTGTTAGGTTGCTTATCTCCATTTTGCTTAGTTCTTTTCCTGGGGTTTTGTTTTGTTCTTTCATTTGGGACCTGTTTCTTTGTCTCCTCATTTTGGCCGCCTCCCTGTGTTTGTTCTATGTATTACTTAACGAGTGGTATGGGGCTAGTTGAGACCAGATGCTGCTTGTTTGAAAGAATTCAGGAAAACCTGAAGCAGGATCCAAGACAGGCCAATCCATTGGTGAAGCAACTGGCAACAGCTGGGTGGGCCTGAAAGTTGGGTGGGGCGGGGCCTCAGGGAATCACCAGGGCGGGGCTACCAGTGTGAGCCAGGTTGCTGGAGTCCCAGGTATGGCAGCTGTCGGCTGCCCCAGGGCAGGGCTCACCAAAGGAACAAAGGCCTCTGACAGCACGTGTGTCCAGGAAAAGCCCCCCTCTCCAGCCCTCGCTCTAGTGCCAAACAGCTCAGTTCTTCCCTGTGTGTCTCTGGCGCCCCTTCAGCCTGTCTACCTGGTGTTAATATCACAAATTAAAAGGCTCAGACTTACCCCCACTTCAGACACCAGTCCCAAGTCCCGGGCCACCTGTAGTTCTGAACCACCAGCCACAAATCCAGGATTCTCAGGACATCTGCCTCCCCCAGGCTTAATAATTCACTAGACGGAGACTTCCGGTCAAGATGTCGCAGTAGGTAAAGAGGTATCTCGTCCTCCCACAACCACATCAAAGTTACAACTAAACTACTGAACAACCATCATTCAAAACTACCTGAAATTGCGTTGAATGGAAGTCCTACAAATATGAAATTAAAGAAGCAGCCCAAGGAGACTGGTAGGAGGGGCGGAGGCGGACGGGCTGGTCCCACACCCACGTGTGGCAGATAAAAATCAGGAGGACACCTCGGCTGGGAAGGTCCTTCCTGAGGACTGAGGGATCCCTGTCCCACACCAAGTGTCCCGCTCAGGGTTCCAGTGCCAGGAAGAGAAGTCCCCATAACTTCTGGCTGGAAAAACCAGCGGGAACTGAGGCTCAGGGAGGTCGAGGCAGCTGGAGCCCCAGGCAGCTCCTTAAAGGGCCCGCGCACGGACTTATCGGACTCTCTCCCTCTAAGCCTGGGGGAGGCAGATGTCCTGAGAACCCTGGATTTGTGGCTGGTGGTTCAGAACTACAGGTGGCCCGGGCCTTGGGACTGTTGTCTGAAGTGGGGGTAAGTCTGAGTCTTTTAATTTGTGATATTAACACCAGGTAGACAGTCTCAGAACTGAATTGAATTGTTGCATACATAGTTGATATCAGAGAATTGGTTGGCATGGGGGAAAAAAACCCCACACATTCGGTGTCAGAAAACATCCCAGCCTGGCCAGTGTGGCTCAGTGGTTAAGTGTTGACCCATGCACAAAGAGGTCACCAGTTTGATTCCCGGTCAGGGCACATGCCCACGTTGTGGGCCCAATCCCCAGTGGGGGGGCATGCAGGAAGCAGCTAGTCAATGTTCTCTCTCATCGATGTTTCTATCTCTGCCTTCCTCTCTCTCTAAAATCAATAAAGAAAAAAACAAAAGAAAACATCCCAGTGCCATTCTGAGGTTTCAAGTGAGCATGAATTTGGGGCGGACACTATTAAACCCACAACAGTAATACAAGCAATAAAATAGACATAAAAAACTGAGATGGTGATGATGGTGTCATGAATGGCTGAAGTAAGGGACACAGCCAGACAAGTAAGCATTTGACCCTGGCTCTGTCACCCACTTTGTGTCCTATAGGAGCTGACTTCACCCTGAGCCTGTGACACATTGACACCATGACAAGGAGTCACCCATTTACTTGCCAATGCTGCCCCATGCTATAGACTAAAAGTGCCCTCTCAAAATGCATATGCTGAAACCCTAACTCCCAATGGTGAGGGTATTAGGAGGTGGGGCCTTTTGGCAAGTGATTAGGTCATGAGGGTGGAGACCCCATGAATGGGATCAGTGCTGTTAGTGCTGTTTAACAAAAAGTTTTAACTTCCACAGCTGAAAATCTTTTATTTTATTTTATTTTATTTTTAAATGTATTTTCTTTATTGATTTTAAAGAAAGAGGAAGGGAGAAGGAGAGAGAGATAGAAACATCGATGAGAGAGAACATCAATTGGCTGTCTCCTGCATGCCCCACACTGGGGATCAGGCCCACAACCTGGGCATGTGCCCCAAATGGGAACCAAACTGGTGACCTCTTGGTGCATGAGTCGATGCTCAACCACTGAGCCACACTAGCCGGGCTGTAAATCTTTTTATTATTTTTATTTATTTATTTATTTATTTCATACCTCATCTGAAGATATTTTTTCATTTATCATCAGAGTGAGTGAGAGGGAGGAAGGGAGAGAGAGAGAGACAGAGAGAAACATCGATGTGGTAGAGCCACATCGACTGGTTGCCTCCGGCGCGACCCAGCCAGGGCCAGGGACAAACCACAACAGAGGTACGTGCCCTTGACCGGAATCGAACCCAAGACTCACTGGTCTGTGGGCCAATGCTCTAACTGCTGAGCAAAACCGGCCAGGGCTAAAAATCCTTTTTTTTAAAAAAAATATTTTTTTTATTGATTTTAGAGAGAGAGGAAGGGAAAGGGAGAGAGAAATAGAAACATTGATGAGAGAACATTGACTGGCTGCCTCCTGCATGACCCCCACTGGGGATTGGTCCCACAACATGGGCATGTGCCCTGACTAGAAATCAAACCTGTGACCTCTTGGTGCAAAAGATTGATGCTCAACCAGTGAGCCACAATGGCTGGGCTGAAAAATTTTTTAAAGAAAGGGTTTGTCCTGATTGGTTTGGCTCAGCGATTAGAGTATTGGCCTGCAGACCAGAGAGTCCTGGGTTTGGTTCATATCTGACAAGATAGACTTGAAAAGGAGGGCCATAATTAGGGACAAAGGTTACTACATTATATTAAAAGGATCAATCCAACAAGAGGATATAACCCGGGTAAACATATATGCACCAAATACAGGAGCACCAAAATATATTTAAAAACTCCTGGAGGACTTCAAGGGAGAGATTAATAGCAATACAATCATAGTGGGTAACTTTAACACCCCACTGGATAGATCTTCTAGACAAAAAATTAACAAGGATACAGAGTTCTTAAATGACAAACTAGATCAGCTAGACTTAATTGATATTTACAGAACATTTCACCCCAAAGCTGCAGAATATACATTCTCATGGGACATTCTTGAAGATAGACCACATGTTAGGGAGAAAAATCCCATTTACCATTGCAGAAAAAAAAAAAATTAAGATTCCTAGGAATAAACTTAACCAAAGAAGTAAAGGACCTGTTTGCAGAAAACTACAGGTCATTGATGCCCTGGCTGGTTTGGCTCAAGGTTAGAGCGTCAGCCAGCAGACCAGAGTCCCAGGGTTCGGTTCCCACTAAGGGCACATACCTCAATTGCAGTTTGTCCCTGCCCTGGTTGGGGACGTGTGGGTGGCAGCCACTCGATGTGTCCCTTTCATGTCGATGTTTCTCTCTATCTCTCTCTCCCTCCCTCCCTCCCACTCTATCTGAACAAAATATGGAAAAATGTCCTCGGGTGAGGATAAAAAAATTAATTAATTAATTTAAAAAATAAAGTCAACCAATAAATGCATAAATAAGTGCAACAACAAGTTGATCTCTCTCTCTCTCTCTCTCTCTCTCTCTCTCTCTCTCTCTCACACACACACACACACACACACACACACACACACAATCAGTAAATAAATAAACTTTTAAAAAGTGTCTAGAGCCCTGACCAGTTTGGCTCAGCGGTTAGAGCGTCGGCCTGCGGTCCGGAGAGACCCGGGTTCGGTTCACGCTAAGGGCACGTACTTCGGTTGCAGTTTGTCCCCGGCCCTGGTTGGTCGTGCGGGTGGCAGCCACTCGATGTGTCCCTTCATGTCGATGTTTCTCTCTCTCTCCCTTCCTCTCTCTCCCTCCCATTCTATCTGTACAAAAAAGGAAAAATATCCCCGGGTGAGGATAAAAAAATAAAAAAAATAAAAAATAAAAAGTGTCTAGAGCCCTGGCCAATGGTTAGAGCATCGGCCTGCAGTCCAGAGAGACCCGGGTTTGGTTCCCATAAGGGCTTGTACCTCGGTTGCAGTTTGTCCCCGGCCCTGGTTGGTCATGCGGGTGGCAGCCACTCGATGTGTCCCCTTTCACATCGGTGTTTCTCTCTCCCTCCCTCCCATTCTATCTGAACAAAAAATAAATAAAATAAAAATAAAAAGTGTCTAGACACCTCCAAAAAGCAGTACCTGAGCCTCAGATTGTCCTGGCCTATCAAAGATCACATTATAATAATCAATCAGTGGAACAACTAAATTAGACTCGAACCCTCCCAAAACCAAGGCCCTGGGCCTGGTTCAAGGTCGTGTCCCAGCTCCTGGACCCCAGGAGTGCCCAGGGGTATAGTGGGTTGAGGTGAGGTTGCATAAGCAGGAGGTGCACCAGGCAGGCAGCCCCACCTAGAGGCCAGGCGACGAATAGCCAAAGGCACGATCGCTCTAACTGGCCAGGCAAAGACCAGCGGCGGGGTGAGGGGAGACAGTGGAGGGCATGAGAGCACCCCTAGTTGCTGTTCTAGGGACAGAAGCAGGATTAGCCGGGACATCACAGATGTAAATGCCCTGCCTTTCTCTCGAAATAACTTTCTTAGGACTACTCTGAAGCAGATGACTCAGGAGGACGGGAATTGCCCAGAGGAGAGCCCGCCAGCAGAGAAGCTCTGTTAGCACTGTGAGAGGAGGGGCTGCTAGAAGCAGAAGATGAAGAAGACGCGTTTTTTAAGTTTTCACTGTGTGTGTTGGGGGGTGTTTTTTGTTTGTTTTTTAGAGAGAGAGGAAAGGACACGGAGAGAAATATGAATCGACTGCCTCCTGCACGCCCCCTACCGGGAATCCCAGGAATTCAACCGGCAACCTTTCCGTGCACCGGATGATGCCTAGCCAACGGACCCACACCCTCCAGGGCCAAGGAGACACTTTCCAATCAGAAAACGAAGGGTCAGAAAGTTTCCATCATTTGCCTAAGGTCTTGCCCCAAGCTCTACAGGGGTAAAGTACCTTGTATCTGCAGCCGGTTGGTTTCCCTTTAGTCAGCCCTGGGAGGGTGAGGACATGCCCCTTTTGGCTGGAACCTAGCAACCTCCTGCCCCCTCTGCCACCCGCCCCCCAAAGCTGTGGACCCTTTTCTGATTCTACTGTCATCTCAACCCACTTTCAGGCAACACCTTCCTACCCACCAGAACTGCTGGGAGTGCAAACCACTAAACCACCAGGCAGTAACAACAGTCTCCAGGTCTTTGAACTTGAGGTGGTCAAAAGTTCAAGGTTGTTCCATGTATTGCACAAATCTCCATCCTCCACCCCTCTCACTAATGAGAGAGAGCCAGATCATGTTGCCTCATAACCTGAAAAATGAATCAAAAGTCACCTGGCTGGCAGGGGTGGACAATTAGAGCTATTCTCCCCACCTCAGCCCTCAGGACAAGTCCTCCTGCCCTGCTCTGGGTCAGTGGTGATCCTGAGGGTTTTCACCTGCTGGGCAGAGAACTCTAGTATGATCTGATTATCCTGGAGGCACAGCAGTCTAGTCCAGCTGCGTCCAACAGCAATTGGACATGATCAGTTACAGCTACCGAGCCCAGGTGGTGTGGCTCAGTGGTTGAGCGTCGACCCAAGGGAGAAAAATCGCCAGTTCGATTCCCAGTCAGGGCACATGCCCTGGTTGTGGGCCCAATCCCCAGTGGAGGGCATGCAGGAGGCGAGGCAGCCAATCGATGGTCTTTCTCTCTTTCTCTGTCTTTCTCTCTTTCTACATGCCCCTAGTGGGAACCGAACCCAGGATTCTCTGGTCCGCAGGCCAATGCTTCAACTGCTGAGCCAAACCGTCCAGGGCTTGATGTTGCTTCTCATTGATGTTTCTATCTCTCTCTCCCTCTCCCTTCCTCCCTCTCTAAAATCAATAAAGGAAAAAAAAAATTTAAACAAACTTTTTTTTTCTTTATTGATGAGAAAGAACATGGATTGGCCACGTCCTGCATGCTCCCCACTGGGGATTGGGCCCACAAGCTGGGCATGTGTCCTGACTGGGAATCGAACTGGTGACCTCTTGGTGCATGGGTCAACGCTCAACAACTGAGCCACACCAGCCAGACTGTTTTTTAATTTAAAATGAATCAAGTCATGTTTAAATATTCTGGTCATGTGCTCTGGCCAGTTTGGCTCAGCGGTTAGAGCGTCAGCCCACGGCCCAAAGAGTCATGGGTTCGACTCTGGTCAAGGGCACGTACCTTGGTTGTGGCTCAGTCCCCAGTCCTGCAGGAAACAGCCAATTGATGTGTCTCTCTTACATCAATGTTTCTCTGTCCCTCTCTCCCTCCCACTCTGTCCGAAGATAAATGGGAAAATATCCACAGGTGAAGATTAAAAAAAAAAAAAAAAAACCTCTGGTCAACACAATAAAGAAAGTAAAAAGAAATAGGTGAAAGTTTTTTCAGTTTATATTTTTTTAATAGAGATGAGATGCACATAGAATTACCTGCTTAAATTGTATAATTCTATAGCATTAGTACACTCATGTTATGCAACCACCACCTCTCCTCCTTTCAAAATATTTTCATCACCTCAAAAGAAATCCCATTCCCATTGTCAGTCACTCCCCACCCCACCCCCCTCTCAGCCTGTGGTGGCAACCACCAATCTACCTGTGGTCTCTATAGATTTGCTTGTTCTGGACATTTCATATATATGGGATCATACAATAAGTGACCTTCTAGTCTGGCTTCTTTCATTCAGCAAAATGTTTTCATGGTTCATCCACGTTGTAACATGTATCAGGACTTCATTCCTTTTTACAGCTGAATAATATTCCATTGAGTGGATGGACCATATTTTGCTTATTGGTGGACAGCTGGGTTGTTTCTACCTATGGCCATTGTGAATAGCACTGTTATATGTATGCATCTCCAAGTTTTTGTTTAAACACCTGTTTTCAATTCTTTTGGAGTCTAGACCTAGGGATGGAATTGCCAGGTCCTATGATAACTCTATGTTTAGCTTTCTGAGGAAGATAAAATTACTTTGAATAATACATTTATTTAACAACACAGCCAAAATATGATCATTTCAACATGTAACCAATATGAACATTGTTGCAATCCTTTACATTCTTTTTTTCTTACTAGTCTTTGAAACCCAATGTGTATTTTTCACTCAGAGCACATCTCAATTTCAAGTGCTCAATTGCCACCTGTGGCTCATGGTGACCATCCTGGACAGCGCAGGTCTCGCCTCACACACCTCACTCTGGAATCATTTTCAAGTTCTATTGTACCTGAGCATTACCTCCACCACTGTCCACTGGTCTTTAGGTGCAGGATTCCACTCATCTGTGGGTCTCGGTGCTGGGGTAAATGACACTGGCATAGTAGGGTCCTCAAATCCCTACTCTGCCACTTACAGACATGTACATCCTGTTATGGACTGAATGTTTGTGCCCGCCCACAAATCATATGTTGAAACCCAACCCCTAATGTGATGGTATTTGGAGATGGTGACTTTTTGAGGTGATTAGGTAATGAGGGTAGAGCCCTTGTAAACGGGATCAGTGCCTTTATTTATGTATTTATTTATTTTTATTTTAGAGAGAGAGGAAGGGAGAGGAAGAGAGAAACATTGATGAGAGAGAACATCAATTGGCTGCCTCCTGCATGCCCCCCCACACTGGGATTTGGCCCACAACCTGGGCATGTGCCCTGACCAGGAATCGAACCGGTGACCTTTTGGTGCATGGGTCGACGCTCAACCACTAAGCCACGCTGGCCGAGCAGGATTAGTGCCCTTATAAAAGAGACCCAGAGAGCTCCCTCATCCCTTCCACCATGTGAGGACACAGAAAGAAGATGGTCTAACCAGACACAGACCTGCTGACCCCTTAATATTGGATTTTCAGCCTTTAGAACAGTGGGAAGTAAATGTCTATTGTTTATAAGTCACCCAGTCTGTGGTATTCCATCATGGCGGCCCAAATGAACTAAGACTTATTCCAACCAGGGACCTCAGGCTTTTAATCAATAAACTTGGTGTAAGATATGGAGGACATGTGTATTCAGACCCCTGGGGGCTACCTGGCACGCACACTGCACCAACCACAGCAACACATGACAATACTATAAAAGCAAGAGAACATGGCCTGATCTTTTGCCTCCAGAAGGAGATGGGCACCTCAGGAGTCTTGCAGGAGTTATCTGGCTGCAGAGGCCACCACACATGCCCAGGGAGCCATCACTGGCATTCAGCTGCCTGTGGCAACCCTCAGTCAGGGCTTATCTGCTGATCTAGTGCAGAGCTGGATCAGGGAGGGTGGCCCAGGTCAACAGGGACCCAGATGGAGCTTCTGCAGGATTGCTTTTTGTGGAAATGTTCCCAGCTTTTGGGGATGACTGAGCCAGGCTTTGGGGTCACACCAGGCTTCCCTCTGACTCATTCATCCTAGTGAGGACCCCATAGTGGAGGCGGAGAAACAGCTTTTAAATATAGCTCAGCACCATCTGATGCTGCAGGGTTGTTGGAAGGAAGCCACCTGCCACCCCTGACCCGGCCAGACTCCCTCCAGATTGGGTTCACACACCACCACCCCTCCCTGCCTCTGCTTTCCCCCCTTCCCTTGCAGCTTCAAACAGCCTGCCCTGCCAGGCTCAGATGTTTAGGCTTTCTGTAAATGTGAGATATAAAAAGAACCATGGAGCAAGCACAGGGGTGGGGAATGGCCACTGGCTTGCTAAAAGATGTCACCCCTTGCCCTGGCCGGTGTGGCTCAGTGGTTAGAGTGTCAGCCCGCAGACCAAAGGGTTGCAGTTCAATTCCCAGTCAAGGGCACATAACTGGGTTGCAGTTCGATCCCTGGCCCTGGTTGTGGCTGTGCAGGAGGAAACCAATCCATGTGTCTCTCTCACATTGATACTTCTCTCTCTCTCTCTCCCCCACTCCTTCCCTCCTTCGCACTTTCTCTAAAAAATCAATGGAAAAAATATCCTTGGGTGAGGATTTAAAAAAAAAGATGCCACCCTCACACTGCCCCTAGCACCACAAACACACCCCTCAGAGAGGAGCAGGCTGCGCTTACACGCAGACACTGTGACAAGCCGGCATTTAAAATCAGACATAAGGAGGCCAGCCAGTTGGGGGAAAGCCAAGTCTGACTTTGTAAAGAATTCTCTGCTTGGCCTGAACTGGGCCCTGGAAATTGCAAATTGTGAGGGATGCTCCCAGCTGAGGCAGGTCAAACCTGCCCCAGGAAGTTGCCTCCCTCCTGGAGGTCACCAGGCTCTGAAAGCACATGCAGGATGGTTGTGGATGCAGTAACATCACCTGCTCCTTGGCCATACTTCTACCTGACTCCACGTCCATGCCCCCTGCTCCTTCATCAGGGAACTGCAGCTCCCACTTCACCAGCCTCCAGGCTCTTTGCTCAGGCACCCACTTCCTGCCTCAGTCTACCCACTCTCCCCAGCATTCATTTCACCCTCCAGTGCCAGCACTTTCTGCTGTTCCTTCAAGTATACATTGAGCAGCTGTGTTCCAGGCCCAGGTCCAGGAGCTGGGGATGCACAGCAGTGGCATTTGTCATATCCTCATGGGCTCACAGTCAGATGGAGGAGGCAGAGAGCACATCAACAGCACTACATCAACAAACCAAAATGAAAATGATAAATGACAACTGGGCTGTGGGTTGTGAAGAAGCAGTACAGCCCTGGCCGGTTTGGCTCAGCAGTTGGAGCGTCGACCTGAGGTCTGGAGAAGCAGTACAGAGCACTGCAGAAAGTCAACCTTCCTGGGAAGGGGAAGGGGAGGTGTCCACCAAGCCTGAAGGATGAGGGATTAGGTAGGAGAAGCGGAGAGGGGACACTGGTCCAGTCTGCCTCTTGCTTCCTGCAGGGCACAGGCTAAGCCATGCAGAGTGCTGCATGAATGAGAGAATGCATGCCTGAATATGACATCAGCACACAGCTGTGCAGCCAGCCAGGCCAGAAAGCAAACCCTGGCACCTTTGTTTTTTTCCTGAGCAACCTCCCACTTAATCTCTCTGGGCCTCAGGATTCAGCTGTAAATGATCCCAGTCGTAAGAGCTATAAAAGCATCTGGTGCCCTGGCTGGTTTGGCTCAGCGGTTAGAGCGTCGGCCCATGGACCAAAGAGTCGATTCTGGTTAAGGGGACGTACCTCGGTTGCAGTTTGTCCCCAACCCTGGTCGGGTCGTGCGGGAGGCAACCAGTCAATGTGTCATTCTCGCATCGATGTTTTTCTCTCTCCCTCTCTCTTCCTCCCTCCCATTCTGTCTGAGATAAATGGAAAAATATCCTCCAATAAGAATTTTTATTTATTTATTTAGTCCTCACTTGAGGACATTTTTCCATTTTTTTGTTCAGATAGAGTGGAAGGGAAAGAGAGAGAGAGAGAAACATCGACGTGAAAGGGACACATCGAGTGGCTGCCACCTGCACGACCCAACCAGGGCCGGGGACAAACTGCAACCGAGGTATGTGCCCTTAGCAGGAGCCGAACCCAGGTCTCTCGGGACCGCAGGCCGATGCTCTAACCGTTGAGCCAAACTGGCCAGGGCATCCTCTGGTAAGGATTTTAAAATAATAATAATAATAGCCCCGGCCAGTTTGGCTCAGCGGTTAGAGCATCGGCCTGCAGTCCAGAGAGACCCGGGTTCAGTTCCTGCTAAGGGCGCATAACTCAGTTGCAGTTTGTCCCCAGCCCTGGTTGGGTTGTGTGGGTGGCAACCACTAGATGTGTCGCTTTCACGTCGATGTTTCTCTCTCTCTCTCTCCCTCCCACTCTATCTGAACAAAATATCGGGAAAAAAAAAATGTCTTCGGGTGAGGATAAAAAAAATTAAAATAATAATAATAATGAATAAAAATTAAAAAAAAAAATTAGCCATAGCCCTGGCCGGTTGGGCTCAGTGGTTGGAGTGTCAGCCTGCGGACCAGAGAATCCTGGGTTCAGTTCCTGCTAGGGGCATGTACCAAAAAATAAATAAATAAATAAGAAAATTAGCCATAAAAAAAAGTGTCTGGCACTGTGCTGGGCACACCTTCACTTCTAGAGCTTTCCCACTCTGTCTCCAGCTCCCTGGGCCCCTGGGAAACTGGAGAGCTCTGTCTTTAAAAGCGAGAAGGTAGAAGCCTCCCCACACTGGCTTGGGGCCTTACTCCTTGTGCCCTCCAAGCCAGTGTTGGGGTCTGTTCCTCTGAACCACACACACCGTCTTGTCTTGGCCTAAATATATTGCAACCTCAGAGCTATTCCAGGGCCTACACTTCCTGCCTTAGTGGGGTGCCAAGGGAAAAAAATCCCACTGGCCTAGGCCAGTGTGGCTCTGTTGGTTGAGCTTCATCCCATGCACCAAAAGGTTGCTGGTTTGATTCCCAGCCTGGGTTGCAGACTCAATCCCCAGTAGGGGGCATCCAGGAGGCAGCCAATCCATGTTTCTGTCTCATATTGATTCTCTTTCCCTCTCCTTTCCTCTTTCTCTCAAATCAATAAAAACATATTTAAAAAAAAAGGAGGGCCCTGGCCGGTTTGGCTCAGCGGTTAGAGCGTCGGCCTGCGGTCCGGAGAGACCCGGGTTCGGTTCCCGCTAAGGGCACGTACCTTGGTTGCAGTTTGTCCCCAGCCCTGGTTGGGTCGTGTGGGTGGCAGCCACTCGATGTGTCCCTTTCACGTTGATGTTTCTCTCTCTCTCTCTCTGTCTCTCTCTCTGTCTCTCTCTCTCTCTCTCTCTCTCTCTCTCTCTCTCTGTCTCTCTCTCTCTCTTTCTCTCTCTCTCTCTCCCTCCCACTCTATCTGAACAAAAAACGAAAAAATATCCCCGGGTGAGGATAATAAAAAAGGAGGAGAGGAGGGGACAATTTTCTTTTAAAAAAAATCCCACTGGATGGAGGGGAGTCAGCTACAGAAGAAGGAGGACAGAGAACCCATGTGACAGGTCTAAGATGTGCCTCAAAGGTCCTGGTCCTGATGGGGATGCTGGGAAAGCTGAAAATGAGGGGGGTATCCCTGACCCTGCACCCTGTTTCTCTCCTCAGGCCAGCATCTCTGAGTCACCATTCAGGCAGCTGCTGGCCCAGAGCCAGGATGGGTGGGACGTGAGGGCAGGAGGCAGGTGGGGAGACCTACTTTAGCCTCTGGTTCCTCCTCCCAGCCCACAGGGGCCTTGAGTCTTATAACCCACACCCAGACCCACACCCAGTTAATCCCTGAACCACGCCCTCTGGCTCCTAGGGCCGCTGCTGCTGCTCCTGCCCACCCCTGGGAACCAGAAAGGAAGAAAAGGACTGCCTATCTCCACCCACTAGGACTCTGCTGGTGCTACAACCCATCAAGCCCAGGAACTGGGGATGAGGAGCCACCACCACTCCCTCTGGGCAGAGGGTATTATTTTTTTTTCCTTTTTCTTTTTTCTTTTTGGTGCGTGCCCCTAGCGGGAACCAAACCCGGGACTCTCTGGTCCACAGGCCGATGCTCCAACCGCTGAGCTAAACCAGCCAGGGCCAGAGGGTATTCTTTGGCCTAAATTGGTGGTCCTGGTGATCCTACTAGCTCCACTGACCCCTTCCCAAGATGATAGAGACTGCCGATTACCTCTACCACCAAAACTCAAACCAAATTTGGGGAAAGACCTATATATACAATGTTATTTTGCTGCTAGGCATGTGTAGAGGGAGGGCAGTCAAGGCAGGTGAGCCTGCCTCCCTGCTCCCCGCAGCCACATCTAGGAACAGTTTGGGTTTCCATGACAGTAGAAAGAGGCCCTGCTGGTACCTACAGGGTGGGGGCCAGAGATGCTGCTCAAAGTCCTCTGATGCATGGGGCAGCCTCCACCACAGAAAGTGACCCAGCCCCCAGTGTCAATAGTGAGATAGCCCTGGCCAGTTTGGCTCAGCAGTTTGAGTGTCAGCCTGCAAACTAAAGAGTCTTGGGTTCGATTCCTGGTCAAGGGCACGTACCTCAGTTATGGTTTGTCCCCAGTTGGGGTCGTGTGGGTGGCAACCAATCAATGTGTCTCTCTCACATCAATGTCTCCCCCCCCCCCCACTCTGTCTGAAGATAAATAAGATAAATGTCAAAATATCCTTGGGTGAGGATTAAAAACAAACAAACAAACAAACAAATAAATAAATGAAGAGATTTGAGAAAGATTCAGGCTAGCCTTGAGCAGGAAGTCTTATAGACCTGGGGGCCAGTCAACAAGAAGATGGCAGAAGTGTCTAGCTCAGGATCCTCCCCCAGTTTTCTAGAATATATAGACTAGCTGTGAGGAGGTGTTGTAAACCAACGAGACAGACCAGATGCAGACTCTGAACTGGGTTCAAATTAAGAGAGCTTTATTAGCCGCACAGCAACTGTCCCATCCTACCCAGAGGAGAGAGCAGCCCTGAGCTCAGGGGGTGGGTTGCTGATATAGTTGTCTTAGCCCCTGTTAAGGAATTTGTGTTAAGGGTATACGAGCAAGCAAGCAGGTACAGAAGCAGATATTTGCAGTTAGCTGCTATGCCTGAGGGAGCAAGCAGTTTCGGTGTACACAAAGCAATGGTTATCTATACAATGCAGTGGTTATCTATTAGCAGCTAGTTCTTGCCATTCCCTTAAAATCCAGGGGGTAAGGTCATGTGTTTGTCCTTTACAGAGGGTAAGTCATTAAGTACCAAGAGCAGGGGCCAGGTACACTAAGGTGATCCAGGACAATCAGTGTGTGTGTGTCTGTGTGTAACCCACTGGGCCTAGATTCAGTTTAGGGTGTTGAGGTCAAGCCCACCTGCCCGCCTGCCCACCTGTGTGGTATGACTGGAAATCCAGGTCCACTAGTGGGACATGTGGCCCTGGGGGTGGACCCTGGCTCCAACGTTCAGGAACAGGGCTGGCTTTAATCTCAGTGGAACCACTGGGAGGTTCGGCAACATGTATTCATGTTTCTCCCACAGATATCCAGAGAGTCATGAGAAAGAGGGACAAGCCCAAGGAGTAAGTAGGAGGCAAGGGGACTGAGGACACCCAGGCTGTATTGGGAGACACAGAAGTGCTGTTGACTGTGAAATCCCCAAGGGCCCTCCCTTGAACACTGTCCTCCCCGGCCTCATCTCCAGGAGGGAGGGAAAGAGTCCCCACACCCGACTGAAAGGAAAGTTTGGGAGATCCCAGGGCATGCCCCTTCTCCAAGCCTCAGTTTTTGACCAGCTTCCCACCCACCCCTATTGGAAGGGAATGTCTTGTCCCAAAGAACATGACAGCACTTTGAAAATTCCAGGATCTGTTTATAAGACAGCATCTGTGGGGATTTTGAGGATAGCTGGGGAATACGTGGAACACAATGCTGCAGACTTGAACCCAGGGGGAGAGGGTCCCAGGAGCTCATCCCCAACCCACACTGAGTCTGCCTGCTGTAGCCACCAGGGGCCCAGCAGTAAGTAATTGCAGACTGGCTTTGGCCTTCCTTGTGGCAAGAAGCCAAAATAAAATTCATTCCGGAAAGGGAAAGGTGGGCCAAAACGAGGAGGAAAGGGGGGAAGGGGACCTCAGGTGGAGCCCCTCTGGCTTCTAATATGCCCCTTGACTGGCAGGGTGGACTCAGATGGGTCCTCTCTTACTGCCCTGTAGTCTAAAGGGCAAAACACTGAGTTACTTCCTGTTCCAGACACCAGCCTGGGGGCCAGGCAGCAGCCTTTCCAGTCCAGCGATTTGATTTTTCTCAGTAAATAATGACCACAGGTACACAAACCACCTTTGTCCTTATCAAGCCCCTGGGTGGAGTGTGCACAAATTGGTCCCTGGGGATGCTTTCACCTTCTTTCTTTTTAAAAAAATTCTTACCTGAGGATATTTTTCTATTTATCATCAGATAGAGTGGGAGGGAGAGAGATGGGGAGAGAGAGAGAAATATCTCCGTGAGAGGAACACATCGACTGGTTGCCTTCCACATGACCCCGACCAGGGCCAGGGATGAACCACAACCAACGTACGTGCCCTTGGCCAGAATTGAACCCGAGACTCATTGATCCCAGGGCCTATGCTCTAACCACTGAGCAAAACTGGCCAGGGCTGTTTTCACCTTCAAAAGGAGAGAAAAGATGGTGGAGTCATCCAGCAAGTGGGTCTGAAAAAGCTGAAGAGGAGAACCTAGTGGGTAAACCTGGTGGGCACTCAGCTGTGGACTCGAGGAGAGAAAGAGAGAAAGGCTGTCCATTAGTGTCAGGGAGACCTGGGCTCTCTCTCCTTATTTGTGAACAGGAGGTCGGTTGCTGGGTATATATAAGCAAATGTCCACTGATGATGACAAAGATCACTACCTACCCCTCTTCTTGTGCCCCAATCCAGAAAAGAAAAAACACCCAATGGACTTTGTTTTATTAGAAGTGCATTTGCTCTGTGCCTCAATTTCTTCATCTGTAAAATGGGGCTAGTGAATGTGCCTATTTTAATTCTGACCCAGGCTTGCAAGAGGGTTAACTAAGTGTATATAAGCCACACACAGCACCTAGCTAGGAGTCAGTGTCAATAAATGCCTCTTCTTAGAACAGGGCGTGTCATCTAGTTTATTGCTAACCAGAAGCTCTGGAGGCCGGATGCTGCATCTCCAGGGGCCCTTGAAGGCTCCCAGAATCTTCAGAGGGTGCTTCTCAGGCTGGTTCTGTCAACACAAGAGACTTTCCTTGAAGCCTAAATTAACACTGCTGCTAATTCCCCAACTTGTCTTCCCAGGGCTCCAAGGAGGAACAAAACGCTTCCAAGACTCCAACTGAGCTCCCTGTAGCCCCTTAGGACCGCCTGCCCTGTGCTCCTGTCAGGCCCTTGGGAGAAATTCCCAAACTGAGGCCCAGACCAGAGAGTAAACTCAGGGGGCATGACCCCCAGACAACTGGGTAGGGCAGCTAGGACAGTGTTGGCAGATACAGCTGTGCCTTGCATTTACCTGGGACTCTTGGGTCCCCCAGCCCAGCCCCAGAGACCCTGGGATTTCTCAGAGCTCAGTGTTGGAGACTTCCTGATGAGCCATGCCCAGTCCTCTGGCTGCACAACCCTCAGACATGGAGGGGAAAAAACCTGGTCCTCGGAGGCCAGTGAGGAGGGCAAGGTCTGTATCCACCTCCCCATTTCCCAATTACTTTTGCAAACAACACCTAGAACAGAAAATGTCCTGTGTATTGGCTTGTTTTGTGAACGCCCCCCCCACCACAACCACCAAACAAGCCAGGCTCTGAGGTGCTCCCCACAGCTGCACCTCCAGGAAAGGGTTAACAGGAAGAGCCAGGCGTCCTGCAGCCACAGAAGCCCATTGTTCTCTAGCAGTCCCCTCCCCCTCATCCAGGAAGACCCTTTGGGGAGCCCCTTCACAAGGTCCAGGCTGGTGTCACCCCGCTGCAGGCCAGCCTTTTGGGAGGGCGGAGTGTGAGCATTGGAAAAGGAAACACTCCATGCCCGAGGGCTGAGAGAGGGCTGGGGCACAGCTGTCACTGAGTCTCAGGGGATTGCTGAGTAAAGAGTCCCTGAGCCCTGCCTGCCCCTGAAGGAGCAGCCCTCCCCCACCGTGCCCATCTGGAAGCCAGAGGACTTTGATCTGGGTGCCTTTAGTACAGACTAAAGTTCCTGCCTCCTTCTACCCAATTCCCCCTTTTCACACCCCAGCAGCATCTCTGGGTCAGAAAGTTTCACACTCCACCCCTCCTCCATCTGACTTCAGATCTTCTCCACAGTCCTGTCAGCTTCTGACTAGCCTACTCTGGTGGAAGGGGCTGTGTGCTTCGGCGGAGCGGCCTATATTGGGGGAGCACAGGAAGGAGGAGAGCTGTTAGCAATTCCCTGGGAGACCCTGAGGGTCGGACAAGGTGAAGCAGAGCAGCTGGCAACCAGATGTGGTGGACAGGCTGATGAGGAAATTAATTGGTGCCAGTCGGGTGGCAGGCAGGGAAGGCAGGAACCTAGGGGGCCCAAGAGCTGCCTAGGGGTGGGAGGGAGGGTAGGAGGAAACAGTGAATGCTGAGATGATTTCTTTTTTCTTTTTTAATTGATTTTTTTTAGAGAGAGGGAGAGATAGAAACATTGACGTGAGAGAGACACATCCATTGGCTGCCTCCTGCAGGCCCCCTACCGGGGATTGAACCTGCAACCGAGGCAGGTGCCCTGACCAGGAATGGAACTGGTACCTCTCATGGGTCGATCCTCAAACCACTGAACAACACCAGCCAATTAAGCCACACTGGCCCGGTGTGAGATGATTTCTTAACTGACAGTTGACAATGTGTTGGTATGGGGTGGTTTATTCTGAGGAGGATGGGCCAGGAGGCAGGAAGGCAGCGAGATTTCTGCTGAGAGGCTCCATCCAAAACCATCAGGCCAGGAGTCCAGCCTGGGGAGGCCTCAGGCCTGAACGTGCAGGTGGAGGGCCTCAGCTTTCCTGAACACATATCTGGGGAGACCTAAACTCACTTTAACACAAAATGGGTGGAATAACCCCTTAAACTGAGCCTCAGGAAACATAAAGTACCTTCCTAAGAGCAACCCTAGACACAGGAAGGGGTGGTCTGGGATTCCCTGAACACAGGTGTAGGGGCTCTGGGTTCCTCTGGACGCCAGTATGGGATTCTGGGCTCCCCTGGACACATGTAGGGGGTTTCAGCATCCTCCAGGGCTAGGGCTAATAGCAAGAGACTCAAACTCCGGTAATCCCCATTTTCTTCCTCTTTTTCCTGATTCTCGGCCCACCCCCAGCCCCAGACGCAACCCCCCGACCCCAGCGCAGCCCCTAAGCCCCGCCCTCGCGTTGGTAGAGTTGGGGGCGCCGCCAAGCTCTGAAGGTCTGGACAGAATCCGGAAAGGACCGGTTTGGGGGCGAGGGGCGTGGCTTGGCGCACCCACTACTCTGGGAGTTTTTGCAAATCACTCTGTGCAGCGCGCGAGAGGCGGGGCGGGGCGGGGCGGTGGGGCAAAGAGTGAGAGGCGGAGTAAATTTGCATGTCCCGCCCCATCTGTAATTGACACCCAGGTCGATCCACACCTCCTGCCTGGCCAGTGACTCACCCGGAGCTCCCCGCCTGATATTGAAATTTTCTGGCGGAGATCAAGTTCCCGCCCCGGGCTGACAGCTAGGCCAATGCCGGCGTCTTCCCCCTTCGGGCGGGCACCTCGCCCAGGATCCTGGAACCGGGTAAACCGGTCTGGGTGCTGCTTCTAGGGTGGTCCGACCTGTGGCTCGACCCTTTCCCAGATCAGCCAAGGCTGAACTGGGACTCC
The DNA here is from genome assembly GCF_014108415.1 of Molossus molossus. Lineage (NCBI taxonomy): Eukaryota > Metazoa > Chordata > Mammalia > Chiroptera > Molossidae > Molossus > Molossus molossus. Next base: position 70,161,314 of record NW_023425377.1, on the reverse strand, counting down.
TGTCCCTCCCCCCATCACCCTACCTTCAACCTCCTCCCACCCCCCACCCCCACGAGAAGGGAGATGGGAATCTCGGGATGGAGGACACAGCTAGAGCTGTCTCCTACTTGCTTTCCTGCAAGGTGATCGTCTCTGGGCCTCAGTTTCCAGAACTATTAAAAAAAATGTAAGTTAGAAGGACCTACCTCAAAGGAAAGTTGCAAAGGCATAATTCATTCACAAAAACTAGGTAGTAAGAATCTGCTAGGCTTGTCTCTTGGAGGTCACAAGCTGGAAGAAGAGACAAACCTAGAAACAAATGTAAAATTGTAGTTGTGATAAATACTACATACACAAAAAAGTAGCTCTTGATCTGAGTGTCAACAAATATAGGGATCTTGGATCAAAATGAGGAGGCAGACAGGAAACACTTCCCTAATAATTTGCCTTTAACTTAACTAGGTGAATAGGGAATGGAAAAGCACTCCAGGAGAGAGCATGTACAAAGGTCCTGTGGCTGGGAAGACTGTAGAAGTACAAGGTCAGTATGGCTGCAGGGTGATGCCACTGGGCCCAGATCCCACAGGACAGTCCTAGGGTTGTTCCTCTTCCAGAAGCAGAATACTCCTAACTCTGGGACAGTGGACAAAGTGATTTATTTTAAATAATATGGAATACATCTCTCAACTTCTCTTTCTTTTCAGCTTTCAGTCCCAACATGTTCCCTGACTTAAGGATAGTCTTCCTCCTTTGGCAACAATGTGTCTTTTAACTTTGCTACTTTGCTAATCTTCCTTTGTAACTAAGAAAGCTGTCTGGAACCTCACACTGGCTATGAGGTTTCAGCAGGATCTCTTTTTTTTGGTAAGTGCCTCTAGCAGGAACCAAACCCAGGACTCTCTGGTCCACAGGATGACGCTCCAACCGCTGAACCAAACTGGCCAGGGCATCAGCAGGATCTTATGACTGTTTTCATTTTCACTGTAACTTTTATGAACTGTTACCTTCTATGTATGGTGAGTGATTAACTCACCATTAAGTTTTTAAAATTATATAAATAATGATAGTAAAAAATCCTGACCCGAAACTGTCTGTAGTTTGGGAAATTGTATTCTAAGATCCATGGGAAGCCACCGATTAAATGAAATAATAAATATTAAGCACTTAGCACCTGCTTACCCCAGACAACCTCATTCACTCATTTTAGCCTGGTCTGGGCATTCACTCATGGAATTGACATTTGAATGGGGTTGCAGATGCTAAATAAAACATAAATATATCCTTTCAAACGGTGAGCAGTTTGGAAGGCTGAGCAGAGTGGCAGAGTGGGGTGCTATTTTAGATTAGGTAGTCAAAGAAGGCCTCCTCCAGGAGGTGGCATTTCAGCAGAAATTTGAAGAATGAGCATGTGAAGATGGATGTGTGGGTATCTGGAAGAAGGGCATTGCAGGCAGAAGGAACGGCAAGTGTGAAGGCCCTGGGGCTAGAACACACTTGGTCTGTTCTGCAAGCAGAAAGGAGGCTAGTGTGGGAGAAGCAGAGGAGAGCTGGGAGAGTGAAACGATCCAGTTTGTGTTTTATAGGATCTGTGCAGCTGTTGTGCAAAATAGATTGTGAGGATCAAGGGCAGGAACCCCTGAGCCAAACCGGCCAGGGCTTATTTATTTATTTTATTTTATTTTATTTTACTTTTTTTGGTTAATCCTCACCTGAGGATATTTTTCCATTAAATTTTAGATAGAGTGAAAGGGAGGGAGAGAGAGAGAGAGCGAGAGAATCATTGATGTGAGAGAAACACACAGATTAGTTGCCTCCCTCAAGACCCTGACCAGGCCCAGGGATCGAACCTGTAACCCAGGTATGTGCCCTTGACCAGGAAACAAACCTGCAACCCTTTGGTCTGTGGGCGGATGCTCTAACCAGAGAAAACCATCCAGGGCAGTGCTGTATGTTTTGTTTTGTTTTGGTTTTTGGTACGTGCCCCTAGCGGCAACCGAACCCAGGACTCTCTGGTCCACAGGCCAATGCTCCAACTGCTGAGCCAAACTGGCCAGGGCAGTGCTGTGTGTTTTTTGTTTCTTTGTTTGTTTTTATTTTTTTATCCTCACCCAAGGACATTTTTCCACTTTTGTTCAGATAGAGTGGGAGGGAGAGAGGGGGGAAGAGAGAGACAGAAACACAGATGCAAGAGACACACATCAACTAGTTGCCACCCACACGACCCCAACCGGGGCCGGGACAAACTGCAATCGAGGTACGTGCCCTTAGCAGGAACTGAACCCGGGACTCTCTGGTCTACAGGCTGATGCTCTAACCACTGAGCAAAACCGGCCAGGGCAGTGCTGTATGTTTTTAAATGACCAGCACTGTTGTCATCCTGGCCTTGAACAATAAAAAAAAAAATAACACTCTGTGTCTGGCTGGTGTGGCTCAGTTGGTTGAGTGTAGTCCTGTGCATCAGTTAGGGTCCAGGTCAATGCACATGTCTGGTTGTGCGAAGGCCTGCAGGAGGCAGCTGATTGATGTTTCTGTCTCTCTCTCCCTTTTCCTTTCTCTCTCTGAAATCAATAAAAACACATTTAAAATAACAATAATAACCCTGTGTGCCAGGCACTTTACATATACTATATTGCTTAATCTTCTTTTTTTCTTTATCTTCACCTGAGGACATTTTTCCATTTTTTGTTTAGGTAGAGTGGGAGGGAGAGAGAGGAAGAGAGAGAAAGAGAGAGGAACATCGACGTGAAAGGGACACATCGAGTGGCTGCCACCCGCATGACCCAAGCAGGGTCGGGGACAAATTGCAACCAAGGTACGTACCCTTAGCGGTAACCGAACCCGGGTCTCTCTGGACCGCAGGTCGACGCTCTAACCACTGAGCAAAACCGGCCAGAGCTATATAACAATGAATCTAAGGGGTAGGGATTATTCCAAAATTTATAGCCAGGTAAACTTAGGCCCAGAGAGGTGAAGTAACGTACTCAAAGTTGCACTGGAAGCAAATAGAACTGGCTGTCTGGGCTCAGAAATCTGTGCTCTTTACCCCACAACTTCTGCAAATGGCCTTTGTCACCCATGGTTCTGGGTTATCTCTGTTGTCTGAGTGTGTAGATCTGTCAGGCTCAGGCCTTTTATCTTTAGGGTGGGGAGCCATGGATAATTCACATTCTACCATACCAGTCCAGTTGGATGGGCATGTAGGTTGCTTCAAATCTGTGCCAATTTCAGACAACACTGTGAACACCCTTCTGGAAACTCTTCCTGGTTCCTTGGGGAATCAGCTGATCACAGAATATGTGACATTTGTAGTTTTTACAGTCATTGTCCAATTACTCCCCAGAGGACCTGTCCTGATAACCAAGTGCCGTGTAATGGACTAAAAACCCAGGCCCGAACAATATCGGTTGCCACATGTTTTCGATTCTGCCTATTCTGACAGGTGAAATGAGGTCTCAGGGGAGGGGAGGGGTATATATTAAGGGGGTATGTGTGTGAAGTGCTGGTCTGCCTCCCATGTATCATTTCCAGCCAACCCCCCTCCCCCAAGTCAGCACCGGAAACACCCAAGTGGCCCAGGCAGGAGTAGGCCAAGCTGCTGCTTCCCTCGGAAGGAAGGGCCCGGCGGTTCCTGCGACAGGATGTGCAGTGAGGCCTCCTCCCCAGTGGCCTGGGACTTCCTGGGGCTGGGCCAGGTTCTCTGGGGAGCTGCTCCTAAGAGGACACATTGAGCTACCACTGGAGGTGTGGGGATCCAGTCCCTTACAGCCCACTGGGGAGTTCTGGGTCAGGCCTTGGAGTGAGTTGCACTAAGTATCCCTCCTTTCCCAGGGAGGAATCAGGTGGCCAAGGAGGCTAGCTGGGCTAAATTCCCAGGGGTGGGGGAGGTGGAAGAAGCTGGAGGGAGCTAGGTGGGGTATTCTGGGGTGGGTAGTTCCTCTATTTCATCCTCCACATTCCACCCTTCTGCCTTGGGGTCAGATCTTCGAGGTCATGGGAAGCCCAGAGGGTACCTAGCCCTCCAGAGTTGGGGCAGGTGCTTTCCTGAACCTCCTACCACCCTCACTCCTTACACTTGTGGCTCCTTTGTCCTCCCCACAGCCCCCCTCCTGGGCCAGTACTGGGTGAATTATAAGAGCTTTCTCTTCTGGGGTGGCTAACTTGGAGCTGGGATGGAGCCAAAGCAAATAACAAAGGCTCCCACAGTATTTCTAAACCTGCAGCCTACCCCTGGGGAAGCTGTTTAAAGGCGAACTCCACCGATGAGGAAACTGAAGCTGGGAGTTTACCTCCCTGTCTGAGCCACATAATTCACAACCAGAGATTGGAACATGGCATAAAGTGTGCTCCAAAGTTTACCTGCTCAGCTTCCCTCCCGCCCCAGATGATTCAGTTCGTCAAGTGCCTCCGGGTGGGGGTGGAGGGAATATGCCGTCGTTCCAGTCTGGAAAGGAGGCTTGGTTCTCCAGCTACACATGGGGCACCGTCCCCATTGGTGTCCTCCCAAATGTCTGAACTTTGAAAGCCCTCTTCCCCCCATACTTGTAGGGGAATTTCTTTTTAAATTTCGTTCACTGATTTTCATAGAGAAGGAGGCAGGGAGACAAACAGAGAAACAATGACACGTTGTTCCACCCATTCATTGGTTGGCTCTTTTATGAGCCCTGACCCGGGATTGATCCTGAAACCTAGGCGTATAGGGACGACGCTCTAACCAACCGAGCCAGGACTATAGGGGAATTTCTAAAGAACCCTCAAAGGTGAGGGGTTTATGGAGTTGGAGTGCCAGGATATCCAGCTCGGAAGTGTTCCGGCTGAGAAAAGGGGGCCCAGCACCCTCTCGACCACGTGGAAGCCGGTCAGACCGGTTCTTCGGTCCCAGCAAGCCGCCCCCACCTCCTGACCCTTTAATCCTGCCCCTCCCCGACCAGGGAAGAAAACTAGACAGCCGACTTTTTATTCAAATGGCCTTTATTTTCGTATCTGGCATCTCTAGCAAAAGGCCAGATAGACGGAGTTAAACAGAACCCACCAGAGTAAATAGACCCTCAGAACGCACTGGTTAGAATCTCCCCCTCCCCAAACTGGCCCAGTCTCACCAGCAACTGGTCCTAGCTCATCCTTACAGAGCTCTGAACACTCCCTTCCCCTATTTTTGTCATTTAGACCAAGATCTTCTGAGTGACTGTGTCTGTGCCTGACGGAGGGTCACGCTTGAGACTGTGAACATATCCTCACATTGAACGCACCAAAAGAGGAAAATTCTAACCTGAAACGAGATCAGCTTCTCCCTAACCTGAAGGCACAGGGGCGCAGGGTGACGCGCGCGGCGGCTAAGTGACTCAGGCAGCCCTCCTCCCAGGCCCCACACCCACGCAAGGCAACAGGAAGCTCCCCACGTCTGCCCCATGACGCAACGATGACCGCTTGCATAAGTATGTCACTGGAGGGGAAAGAAGAGTGCCTGGAATGCTCTGAGTTGGAAACGCGAACACCAACTATTGAAAAACCTTGAACGGGCAACGCAGCCCCCAGTAAAAAAATAAAGTCCGATCCTGAGGAATTTCAGGAACCAAACCTCCCTCACCCAGTCCCAGAAGGAGACGGAAAGGCCATGTCCCGGTCGGTTAAGACAGCACCTGTGGGCGCGGCAGGTCTCAGAGGAAGGTGTCTGAGCCCCCGTCTCAGGTTCCTTGGCGCCGCCGCTGCACACGGGTGGCGACAGCTCCTCGGGGGCATAATCGCTCTCCGGGCCTCTCAGTAGCCCGGGCCGCGGCTCCTCTCCACCGTTTCCGCAGACCTTCCCGCGGGGGTGGCCTGGCCTCGGGTCTGTATACTCGGGCCGACGTTTCGACCCGCGCTCTGGGCTTCGGCAGCGCCGCTCGGGGGCCCTCAGAAAGCCACCACGGCCCGTACGAGCATGTTCAGCATGCTATCCGCCGAGCGGCAGACCGGCTTCGCCTCGCGTGCCGGGGGCGATGGCACCGTCGTGGGGGCGGCGGGACTGCAGTTCAGGAGACCAGAGAAGCGCCTCTGTAGTACACGCGCCAAATTGGGAAAGGCGCCTTCCGCTTGCGCGGGAGGGGCCTGCAGGCGATCAAGGATCTCCGAAGACTCCCCTTCTTCCGCGTCCTCCTTTTCTAGACGGGCTTTCTTGCTTGGGACCAGTCCGGCATCCCCGCCGTCGGTGAGGCTGCTGCTCCGCCGCTTGCGGCTGACTTTGGCGGGTCGCGGGGCACAGCGGGGAGGGGTCTCCTCGGCTCTCGGCGCCTCCTGAGTATCCATGGGCTCCGGGCAGGGCTGCTCGGCTCCGGAGGACGCTGCCTCTGCAGTGGCTTGCGCTCCCCTTAGTGGGTGCAGGCGAGGGTCAGGGGAGCGGGTGGGCGGCGAGGGCCCCTCGGGCTGCTCGTGGGCTTCCACCTTGGCGGAGAGGTAAAGGTCCCGGGCGCTACGCATGACCAGAGACAACTGCAGACTTCGGTGCAGCCGCAGCCCTCCGCGCTGCATGCGCGAATGGTACATCTTCCACACCGACAGGGTCATAATGCGTTGAGCCTCCTTTTGCACCTCCATAGTGACTCGACGGCGGGGACTCCCCTGCTGAGCAGGTGCACTCCGTACTACGCGCTGGCTCACGGCTTTCTCTACACGGAAATCAACGGGGTAAAGCACCTAGGACGCTCTGCCCCGGCGCCCGCCACCGCGGCCCATTTATACCCGGAGTCACGTCACGATGACACCCCGTCCAATCAGAACGCTGCACCGGGCTTTCCACCCCGTTGGGGCCCGAAAATGCCTTAAAGCTACAGGGTGTAATTTACCGGACAAAAGGGATGCGAGCCTGGACGAGGAGGAACGTTCCCTAGTCCACTCTCTATCTTGGAGTGGTTTCCTTTCTCGGCCTTCTCTCCCCGCCACAGTGAGCCCGCGCGCAGGCCCAGGGCCGCGGGGCCAGGGGTGAAGCTCACGACCCACGCACGTGCTAGAGTTCGCAGGCCCCAGCAGGTCGTAGGCGGCTAGTTTCCCTTCACACCGGGGAATACCCAGGTTCGAGCCCGTACACTACCCCCGCCCCCACGTGGACAGTTCATTAATGTTTTTTGAACCAATAACAATACTAACATTTATTAAGCAGTTACTATGTGCCAGACTATGTTAAAGGCTTTCCTTTCATAAATATCTCATTGATCCCTCACTTCCACTCCGCGGAAAGTACTGTTGTTTTACCCGATTTCTTCACGTGGGGGAAACCGAGGCGGATTGACTAGTCCAATATTTGCTAAACGAATAAACAGGCCAAATGCAGTGAAAGGAGGCCTTCACCTCTAAAGTATCTAACGTACGCCAGCCCTCCTCACTCCCCTTGTCTGTACGCAGTAAGGAGGCCAGCAAGCTGGTTGGTGCCAGGGCAGAGCAGTCCGCTCCACAGGCGGCGGAAGTCTGCAGATATGAGTGCGTTCCGGGCTGCTATCTCTGCTCTCTGCACTGAACATCCTCCCAGTTTCCTCAGGCACAAGCTCCACAGATGGGCTTGGTGTTCGTAAAGTGGAGGACCTGACTACACGACATCCGGATAAACTAGTGGCTGCCGCCCCCTAAACGACGCGGCCATGCTCAGCCTCTGCACCCCGGGAGACGAGGTTGGGGTAGGTGCTGAAAACTGAGCAATGCAGAGATAGAGCAGATAGAAAACATCAGTCCTACCCTCCTCCACGCAGTCTCTCCAAGAAACCTTTTTCCAGTTCCTCCAAAAAAGGGAGGGGGGCAAAATTGTTTGAACGGCTCCATTCATTCGTGGCGCGGGTCCTTTAAGGGGAGGCTCCGCCCACCGAACTAGGGCGCAGAGGCTTCCCGCCACTGGGTCGGAGCTACATCCAGGACTAAATTTGGAAATAATTGACGTAGGGCAAGCGCCGGAGCGGCTTCCGGCTGCCCATATAAGTACAGGGGCGGGACTCTTCTTACTAGGCCAGAGCTGGCTTTTTCCGGGCGGGCGGGCATGGGTGGGGCCTTGGTCTCCAGACACGCCCTCTTTCTTTCTCTACTCAGCAACTAGGGCTAGCAGGAGCCCCCGGCTTCCGGATCCATGTCCTGTCGGGCCAGCGAGGAAGGTTTCGCTTCTTTCCCGGGAGGCCAGGAAGGCGTGACGCCCCTCCGGGAATATCCCCCGCGAGCGAGTAGAGGTGACTTCAGGGCTCCCCCTGATGCCATCTCTCAAGGACCCTACACAAAGACCTTCCCACACCCCACTGGTGTGGTTCAGTGGATTGAGCATCATCCCATGCACCAAGAGGCCGCTGGTTTAATTCCGGTCAGGGCACATGCCCAGGTTGTGGGCTCGACCCCCAGTAGGGGGCGTGCAGGAAGCAGCCGATGGATATTGATGTTTCTCCCTTCCTTTCTCTCAAAAAACTAATATAAAAACATACTTTATTATTATTTTTTTATCCTCACCTGAGGACATTTTCCCATTTTTTGTTCAGAGAGAGTGGGAAGGAGAGAGAGGAAGAGAGAGAGAAATATCGACGTGAAAGGGGCACAACCAGTGCCTGCCTCCCGCACGACCCAACCAGGGCCGGGGACAAATTGCAACCGAGGTACATGCCCTTAGCGGGAACCAAACCCGGGTCTCTCTGGACCGCAGGTCGATGCTCTAACCACTGAGCCAAACCGGCCAGGGCTAAAGACATACTTTAAAAAAAAAAAAAAAGACTTCGCCAGCACTCGATGAGGGCCCCTTCATCCCTGTCTCTCCTCAGTTATTTCTCTCTACAAGGCCCCCACCCAGGTATTACTGCTCCTTCCCCCGAAATTAATGTTCTCATGCACCCTTGGAGGAAGCTTAGGTCCCGCTCTCTGCACAAGGGGACTCAACAATTATACTCCCTGAAAAACCGATCCCATTCAACTACTGTCCTCATTCAGCAATCTTTCCTGCCACACACTGCGGTGACCGGCTGAGAATGTCCTCATCCCCTAAACCTCCTACCCCGCACCACAGAGACTCCACAATGACATCCCCAGCCCAGGTACTATCTCTAAAACCCTACAAAGCAACCCTGACACACACTGGGAATAACCCTCCGAGGACTACTTCAGAGATCCCGCCGACCCTCCAGAGAGAAATCAGGACTTCACTCAAGAGATGGCTTCCCTGCACCCCCCAAAAAAGTTATTTCCCTGAGATCCCAAAGAACGCCCCTGTGTGACTGAAACCCTTTGAGTCCCCCCCCCAAACATTCCTGGCCCCTCCCAGACGGAGAGCCCACACGCACTCCTCTGGAGACATCCTCAGAGCCACCACCACACCCCCTCCCGCGAACCCCAGGCTCACACCCAGTAAGACACCATACCCCATGAGCATCTCCGTGGTGCCCACTAACGGCAGGATTCCGCCCGGGGGTAACCTGGGTGTGCCCCTCCTCCAAAGGAAAACAGAGGAGGGGAGTTCAGCAGAGCTGAGAATGCCCGCGCTTCACCCCGCCGGCGGGAAGGTGGGGACGACCACCTCTCCCCCGAACCCTTCCCAAACCTGCCACTCTGGACCCTGGGCTGGGACGATCTCCCTGGACAGGATCCGGGGGCAGACTCGGGGTGTACGTTAGGAGAATCTTCCCCAGCCACTATCTCGTTTGATTTCTGGGTGACTATTATTATTTACATTGCCGAGAAGGGAAACTACGGTGGTGCGGCAACAGTTCGAGGGGCTGGACCTCGAACTCAGGGATCCTGAAGAACTGGGGAAAGGCTGGGGGCAGAAGGGATACGCGGACAAGAAGGGTCGAGGCCGGTGCAGAGAGCCGTCTCTGCCTACAACTAAGATGGCTGCGGAGGGGGCGGGAGTTCCGCATTTCCGGCTTCCGAGGCCTCTCTTTCTCTCCTCGTAGACCCACTCTCTATGGTGGCATGGGTCACGTGACAGGGGCGGGTGTGGTGGCGTGTTCCCTACCGCTGAGAGGAAACCAGCTATCAAGGCCCAGAGGGGAGGGGGGCTTGGCCTCCGACGCGGGGCGGTGACATGTCTCTCGAAGACCCGTTCTTTGTAGTTCGAGGGTGAGTGACAGTGATGGGGGAGGGTAGAGGGTGCTCGGGCCGCTGCCAGCTAGTGCCCGGATGAGGGGCACAGCGTGCCAAGCGGTCTGGGGGTGCGCGGGTGGGGATCACCCAGTGACCAAGTGGGAGAGGTACGCAGAAGGATGTGGGGGCCCTCTGAGCCCCTCCACTCATATGGGGGCGCAGCAGCCGGCGGAAGGTCCGCCTGCCCCTCGACGCGCCGGCTGTGTCCCTGTCTGCAGCGAGGTGCAGAAGGCAGTGAACACAGCCCGCGGGCTGTACCAGCGCTGGTGCGAGCTCCTGCAGGAGGGCGCTGCGGTCGGACGCGAGGAGCTGGATTGGACGACCAATGAGCTGCGGAATGGCCTACGCAGCATTGAGTGGGACCTCGAGGACCTGGAGGAGACCATCGATATCCTGGGGGGTTGGAGGGCGGCCTGGGAGAGCCCATTGCGGTGGCAGGGGGAGCTGGGAAGCTGGACACCAGGGAGGGGTTGAGGGCTTTGAGGCAGAGGAGGGGGTTGTGTCTGGCTGTGGCCTTGACTCTTGATTCGAGGGGTACGCATAGTGGAAGCTAACCCAGGCAAGTTCAAGCTCCCAGCTGGGGACCTGCAAGAGAGAAAGGTGTTTGTGGAGCTGATGCGGGAGGCTGTCCAGGTGAGACTAGGTTACAAGGGAGTGAGGGTGGGGAGGTGGGGGTGTCTTTACTCTCTGATGCTGTCCCCACCCTCAGGAAATGAAGGATCATATGGTCAGCCCAGCAGCTGTAGCCTTTATGGAGAGAAATAATAGAGAGGTAAGGCATCCTGACCCAGTATCCTTACCCGAAAGATCTTTCTGGATGACTCCTCTGTGTGTTTGCTTGTTTCCTGGGAAAGTGTGTTTCTGTCCCTTATGTCAATGCCCATCCTTTCTGTATGCAGTTCTCTTACCTGACTTCTTTCTGTGTGTGAGCTCTCACTAATTGTATATTGCCTTCTGCCTTCTCCTGGAGATCTATACTGGTTGCCAGGGTGGGTGGGTAGTGTCTGTATACCTAGCCCCCCCCCCTTTTTTTTTCGTTCTTCTGTGTGTTAACTGTTTCCAGCATATACCTTTTTTCTCTGTGTATGCTTTTGACCTATCTGAATGTGTGAACATGGCCTCTGAGTATATCAAGTCTGCCTTGTGCATGCATACCCTTTCCCCCTGTAGGTGTGCTTGCCTTGTGTGTGCCTGCTCATGCCTTTTGTGCACATGCTTCCTGCTGCCTGTCTGTACACCTTTCCCCTCTGTGTTGTGTGCCCATTCTTTGCATGTTGTAAAACCACCTGCCTCTCCCCATCCCATCATAAACCCACATGGAAGGTTAGGGGAGCTAAGGCCCATACCAGCTTGGAGTCCTATAGCAGTGCCCACATGCCTTCCTGGTGTGCTGCCTTCAGGGATTAACGTTCAAATTCTTACATATACTTGTTTATATGGTAATAAGTGTTCTTCATGGATTAATTCATTTCCTCATTCCAACCCCAGGAAACAAGGATTGTAATTCTTCCCATTTTACAGATGAGGAAATTGATACACAGGGAGGTCAAGTGGTATGGCCTTGGGGTCAGTCACCTTGCTAGTAAGTGGGTCTGGGGAACCCAGGCCATTCCACTTCAAAGACTGCGTTACTGACTAACCTCCATCTAGATTTGCCTGTGTCTGGCTCTATGGTAAGTGGCTGTCCATCTCTGAGCCTGTGGTCTGTGCCTCACCAGATGCTGATGGGCAAGCCATCAGCCCAGAAGCCATTCAGTGACCTGCTGGATGCCAGCGTAGTCTCAGCCACCTCTCGCTACATTGAGGAACAGCAAGCCACACAGCAGGTTTGTGTGGGTGGTAGGAGCTGTGGGCTGAAGGAGCCTGCAGATAGCACAGGCTCCCTGATGACAGCAGTTTCCATGTCCCCAATCTGCAGCTGATCATGGACCAACAGGACCAACAGCTGGAAATGGTGTCTGGGAGTATCCGGGTTCTGAAACACATGTCTGGCCGAGTTGGGGAGGAGCTGGATGAGCAGGGCATGTGAGGCCAGGACCCCCAGGGTGGGCTGGGAGCCTCAGGCCGGCTGCCCTTTGAGGGCTGACATCATCTTCGTCTTGGCAGTATGCTGGATGCCTTTGCTCATGAGATGGACCACACCCAGTCCCGGATGGATGGGGTGCTCAGGAAGATGGCCAAAGTATCCCACATGACAAGTGGTGAGTCCTCTGAGGGAGGCAGTTTGGGGCATGGAGACATGGGTGGTGCTGCTTCCCCGTGACTTTTGACCCTCTCACCCTCAGACCGCCGGCAGTGGTGTGCAATTGTGGTGCTGTTGGGGGTGCTTCTCCTGATTCTCATCCTGCTCTTCTCTCTCTGACCCTGGCCCTCCCCAGGGGGCTGATCCTTCAAGCTGAGGGAGCTGGCAGGGCCCTGCCCTCTGGGAGGAGGGTGTCATACCTGGGAAGCTATCCCAAGGCTCTCATCCAGAGCCAGTGGGACCCTCAGGACCCTGGGTCAGAACCCCCACCACTGGTCCTCTCCCAAGTGCACTTAGGGAGTGGTGGAGGTTGGGGGACCTCAGACCCACCCCACCCCATTTCTATTTCCAGTGCCCGAAAGCCATTTATTCACCCCTGTGCCTTCTACATGTGCCAACTTGGAAATAAAATCCCAGTCTTTTTTATACGTATTTATATCATATGGTATGTTGACTCAAAACTTGTGGCTGCCTCTTGAATGGGAACTCTGATTTTAAGCCCCATTTGCACACACTATGGCACAGGTATGTGCGTGTGTGTATGCATGTGTGCATGTTAGGAATTTCAGTGGCCAGTATCGGGTGCAGAAAGATTATTCTGGTTAACTTCTTGGTTTTCATGACGGATCCTTTTATTACTATTGAAAATTTCAAACCATGAATCTTTCTTGAACTCTTGAAGTTCAACCTAAACATCATTTGTCTGTTCTGTGCCCAAGGTTGGTAAATGCCTTAGCCATGGAGCTGAGTGGTCACTTCTGAGGTGCCCCTGAGTAACGCTGGGCTCCACTGCACACCTGGTTTCTTGTTCCCTCTGTGATGCATCACTCTAACAAGGCAGCATTTGTAAATTTAAGGGCTTTGCGATAGAGCCTTCCTGGGTATGAAAGGATTCCTGTAAACTTGTTAAGTGCTATGAACCTTAGATTATCATTAGATGTTTCCAACCCCCACATTAGATAATCAGTCATGGGAACCACGCAACTCACTCACTCATGTACATGTTATAAAGTGCTGTATGTTACAAGGATAGTATTCCGTCATGCCAGTTTGTCAAAAAAGAACCAAATATGTACAGATTGTTTTTTCATGCTATGGTTTGGGTTCTCTTGATCTATTCTATACTTAGTTCTAAGTCTTTCTGGGGTTAAAACATGTGCTTCTGGGAGTCAGATGGAGCAGAATCACTTCTGGATTTTTGTTGGCAATGCTGTTGGTCCTCAGAACCCCTTTCTGATGGCTGAAGCTGGACTTCAGGACTCCAGAGGTGCTGGTCTTACTGAAACATACACAAGTCACCCTGTGAACTGTAGTATAGATGACCTTTGAACAACTCACATTTGAAATGTGCAGGTCCATTTATATGCCAATTTTTAAAATACTGTAAATGTATATTCCTTATGATTTTTTAAATAACCTTTTTTTGTAGCCTGTTGTAAGAATAGAGTATATGGTACACATGCAAAAAATGTATTCATTGACTATATTATCAGTAAGGCTTCTGGTCTATTTTTTTTTTTTCTTTATTGGTTTTTAGAGAGAGGAAGGGAAAGGGACAGAGAGATAGAAACATCGATGAGAGAGAACATCGATTGGCCGCCTCCTGCATGCCTCTCACTGGGGATTGGGCCCACAACCTGGGCATGTGTCCTGACCGGGAATCGAATGGTGACCTCTTGGTGCATGGGTTGATGCTCAACCACTGAGCCACACCAGCTGGATGGCTTCTGGTCTTTTTAATAGGCTATTAACGTTTTGGGGGAGTCAAAAGTTATACATGGATTTTTTTAAAATTTTTTATCCTCACCCGAGGACATTTTTCTATTTTTTGTTCAGATAGCGTGGGAGGGAGAGAGAGGAAGAGAGAGAGAAACATCGATGTCAAAGGTACACATTGATTGGCTGCCACCCACACAACCCAACCAGGGCCAGGGACAAACTGTAACCGAGATACATGCCCTTAGCGGGAACCGAATCTGGGTCTCTCTGGACCACTGAGCAAAACCGGCCAGGGCTATACATGAATTTTTGACTGTAAGAGTAACCCGTGTTGTTCAAGGGTCAGCCTCAACCATTATTACTCAGTTATCATTCCCTTGTGTCATGGGGTGGAAGGACCTGGCCTTGATGGGAGATGTAGCTTCCTTGTCCACTTCCCAGCAAATTGTTGACTTGATGGGATCCCTCAAATAGTTACGTACCTTCCTAGGTAGCTTGAAAGACTGAATAAATGGGACCCTAAAGCACTTCCATGTCTTTGGTTTCATAGAATCTTTTGTCATTTCATATCCTCAGGATCCTATAGATTTGCCATCTCAACTTTTTTGTTGGCTCAGGTGGAGTAAGGGGTATGTTTGAGATGCATTCCTGGGATGGGGGTGTCAGACCACAGGGCAGCTAGTGGGTTCATGTTCATGCAGTTCATTCTAGCTTTGGAGGGGCTCCCATGGGATGCCCATGCAGGATTTAGGGGTCATGTGTGCAGGAACAACTTTGGGGCAGGATTGTGAGTCTGCACATTGGGGTAGCCTGAAGGGTCTTGTCAGTGTTCCCATCTGGGATTAAAAAAAAAAAAAAAAAGCATGCTGCCCCTCCCCCTCTCAACTCGATGTTCCATTATGACATTCGGCATGGCCACTCCCAAGTGCACCTGGAGCATGACCCTGCTGCATTTGTCAATGTGAAGTCCTAGGCAATGGGGGTGTCATTCTGCAGAAGAATGGGAGACCCTAGTTGTAGCAAGCATCCTTTCCCAGCCACCCTCCATCCCATCCCACCTCAGTGAGCATCATACAGCAGGGCTGTTACAAAGGCGTTTAGTTTATTCTCCTCATCAGTGTCACTGATGTTCTCATGTTCACATTTCCCAGTGCGCTCCTCTCCTTACAGTAGTTAATGTGCAATCTCACTTACAGGCCAGGGCGGGGGGCGGGGGGGGGGGTGGACTCGGCCCAAAGCCGGGCAGGTGTTGGCACTCCACGTGGACATGGCAGGCAGGTGCCCTGTCCTACGGGAACAGGGGTGGCCAGGGAGGTGGAGGGGGCCTCCAGTCTTTTTTGCGTTGGTTGGTTATTTTCCATTCATATTCCTTCCTGGCTGCCCAAGGATGGGGGTGGGGGTGGGTACCATGCAGCTTGGAGCAGGGCAGGGGGAGAAAGAAAAGCAGCAGGCCACCCAAGAGGGCAGGGTGGATGGGCACAGGGGTGGCTCCTGGGGTAAGGCACGACCCTGTCTTTGGCTCTCCTGGTGAGGAATTTCCTCCCCTGCACCCCTGCCCCGCCCCCCAACCCCTATCCCCAGACCAACACAGTCCCTGGAGCCAGGGGCACCTCCTGGGGTCCCTGAAACAAGGGGGTTCTGCTACCCAACCCAGTGTTGCAGGGGCATGGAGGAAGGACAGGGGCAAGCCCTGCCTGAGGACAAGGCAAGGAGGGGCTAGGCAGGGGTCTGCCCAGAAAAAAGGTAGGGAGGGAGAGGACACTTGTCCCAGGAGCTGGCCCCCAGCTAAGGCCTGGAAGGGGGAGTACCTAAGGACTCCTGCTTCCTTTTGGGGGCTGGCTGGAACCCCAGCCCACCCCTCTGTGGCCCCGGGGGCCCACCAAGTGACCAGGATATTGTGCTTTGGGATGACGCTGGGGTAGGGTGTCAAGGCCAGGATGAGGGGCAGGGGAGGTGCGACTAAGGTGCTTGTGCTTTAGCTGGGGGTGTCGACTCCCCTCTCATACACTTGCCCCCACACCCAAACACACTCTCAGGCCAGAAAGTGGAGTGCTAGGATCCCAGCAGAACTAGACACCCTTCAACCCCCTACAAGCAGATGCTGGAAGGATCCCCTTCCCACAGGCTGGTGGGGGCTGCTGGGTAGGGGTGGGGTGAGGCCTCCAAGTCAGATTTCAAGGGTCCCCTGGGATAGCCCCAGCCACCTCAGGCAAACCCTGCTTCTGGAAGCAATGAGCTGTCAGACTTAGGGAGGAGGCTCTAGTAGGTGAGGAAAAGGGTTGGACAAAAAATGTCACATTACACCCAGCAGCATGGGGGAGAGGGGGAGTGGAAAAAAAAAAAAGAACCCTCTGGTTCACATGTAAAACTTAAAAAAAATCAAAACCACTCGCACTGGGTGAGGGTAGAGAGGAATGGTTAGAGAGAAAATTCAGCAAACTGCTAACAATGGAGTGGGTCCTGCCCTTTTCCCAGGAGCTGGGCTCTGCCAATGTAGCCCTGTGGGGGAGCTGGCCAGACCCAAAGTTCAGGTGGTGGCCAGGCCTGGAGTCCCACCTTGGAAAGGTGCACCCACACTCCACATGCACACATTCATTCAGCCTGGCTCTCACCCCCCATCCCATCCTGCTTTCCATGGCCCCCGGGGACCAAAGGGGACATCAGACACAGTCCCATTGGTTTGAAAAATAAAAGGAATCTTATACTTCAATATTTCATTAGCTAAAAAAAAAACGTTTTAAAAAGTATGTACAGGGGATGGGAGCTGGGAGCCCTGCCGCGGGATAGGGTTGGGGAGGGAGGGAAGGGCAGCAGCCTGCCAGCATGCTTCCCTGGTTCCAATCCTGGTCCCACTGCCTCTCATATCTTCATTTGTTTAAAAGCAAGACCTCTACACACGCACACACACGCGCACCTGTGAGCCCTGGAAACCTCTTGTCCTATCCTCAGAGACTCTTGGTCTGCATCCCTCACTTAGGACCTGCCCCTCTCAGGCCCCAGGGGACTAATGGGTGTAAGAGAGGCTGAGCACAGGGTGGGGGAGAGAGAAGGGTGCTGGGCACACCGCCATCTGCCACCTTAGGTTGGTCTAGGTCAGTCGTAGGATTTCTGAGACTCAGTTTTCCTCAGCTGTCACAAGGGCAGTCCCCACAGCCTCGCCTACCCCAGCCCCAGGCGCAGGGACAGACGAGAGAGACAGGAAGGCGCTTTTGGAAACGTGGAAGCACTGGGAGGTGGTGGCAGGAGGGTTCCTGAGCACCCTGGGGCTCCTGCAAGTCCCAAGGGGCTGCAGTGAAGGGTGGAGCAGAGGACCCCTCCCCTACCCGGCCTGGTTGAGTGGAATGGGAAAACAATTGCTAGGGGTTAGGAGAGGGGGAGCAAATGCTCCCCGACTGTGCACGAGTGTGTGCGAGAGAGAGAGAAGGCCACGCAGAGCTCGCACCACTGCCATCCTCTCCCAGCCCACTCGGATTAGGGTCAGGGTTGGAACGGGAGGCTGAGGGGCCGGGAGCATGCAGCACACCCCATGGGTCCTGGGGAGGGACAGACAGTAGCTCGTGACCAAGATGGCAGGTGGGTGGGTGACAGGAGGGGGAGTGTGACAGCCTCATGGAGGGCCTGGTGGGGGTTACTGGAGGGCCTCGGCCGAGGGGCCAGCCTCGCCATCATGGCTGGCCGTTTCAAAGCTGTGCTCCACGCCCATCATGTCCGGCTCTAGCTTGCCCGTGTCACTGATGAAGGTGGTGTAGGTGTCACTCTCAGGTGGCTTCCCCTTGGGAATCCAACTCTTCCGAACAACACGGCGGGCATTGGTACACATGTCAGCCGCAATGGCATTCATTTCACTCTCCTTGAAGTTTGGGGCAAAGTTCTGGCAGTAGTCTGTGTGGGTAGAGTGGACAGCTCAGACAAAAGGCACTCGGCCATGCCTTTCCTGACTCCCCTGACCCCCAACCACAGGACACCCTGGAACCCCTCTTAGAGGTAAGAGAACAGATATCTCACAGCACGCTGAACCACATTAGCTAGCCCCATGCCTGACTGAACTCTGTCACGTGTGGGAGATATGTGGGCTTGATGGGGTGGCCCAGTGCTCTTGAAAACTATGGATCATTTGCCAGAATTTAGGAATTAGGAGATTCCATGTGCAAACTTAAGAGTTCTTTCCTGACAACTGTCTGTGGCCTAGGTGCTTCATCATGTCCATGACCACCCTGAGTTTGAAGATTCTCCCCACCCTGCATCAGACACAGGCTTCCCTTCAGTGCTCTGCTCCCTGCCACCGAAAGAAATCTCTAACAAATCATAGCCCTCTTCCCCAACAAGCAAGCCTAGATTGAACCTCAGAATCCTTAACAAACCCTACCCACCCATCAGGGCCAACACCAGAGAAAAGGACCATCTGTTCACCCCAGGCCCTACCCCAACCTGCTTACAGAAGGCCAGACACTCACACTTGACAGCGTGGAGGACGCGACTGTCCAGCGGTTTACGCCTGGGGTCATTGGTGGAAGAGCGGATGCCAGTGCCACAGCTGTTGGCCAGTGTATTCCTGGAGGGGGGGAGGGTTATAGGGGAGGGGAGTCAGGTTCTCTGTGGTGGTGGGGGGTGTGGGGCAGCTCCCCTGCTCCCCAGGCTCTGGCAAGGGCCTCACCGGTCAAAGAAGGAGGCCAGGAGGCGCCGCAGCAGGACCTTGTGCCGTGTGCCTGCGCTGACATGGCAGTTCATGAGCTGTGCCCTTGTGATATACACATTGGTGCCTAGAGGGAGGAGATGGAGGGTGGTCAGGGCCCCAAATTGCCACATTCCCCATGTGACCAGGCCCACTTCTCAGAGCCCTGGAGATCCTCCCCAACAACTTACCCCAGGGCAGCCTCACCAGTGCTCAGGAAAGGACAGAAATGGTGGTGCCACTGTCTATGGGGCACCTAAAACATGCCAGGCCCACCTAGTAGATGTGTAACTTTTGCCAGCACAACCAGCTAGGAGTTAGAAAGAACAAGCAGCAGAGGCTTGCACCCAGGCACCTTGATTCCGAGGGCCAAATTATTATTTTTTTAAATATTTTTTTCTTTATTGGTTTTAGAGAGAAAGGAAGGGAGAGGGAGAGACAAATATCAATGAGAGAAAACATCGATTGGCCGCCTCCTACATGCCCCACTCTGGGGTTCAGGCCCACAACCTGGGCATGTGCCCCAACCGGGAATCAAACTGGCAACCTCCTGGTGCATGGGTCAAAGCTCAACCAGTGAGCTACACCGCCTGGGCTTGAGGGCCAAATTCTTAACTACTGCCTAGTTAATCCTCATACCACCCTAAGAAGCCACTCATCCACTGCTTTGTGGCAATGATGTCCCCCAGGGCTTATACCTGCCTCCAGGGCAAAAACCTAGAGGCCAGCCTTTGATGGATATCAACACAGCTGCCCCAGGACAAAGCCAGGGGTTGTGCCATAGGCCAGAGCCCAGAGGGCACTGAGGCCAAGGGTGAGGAGATGGGGATTTGGGGAGTGAGGCCAGCCTACCTGTCACCAGCTCTAGCTTCTCAGAGGGGTCACCCTCATCATAGAGCTTGGGGTGGCAGCGGTTACCAATCTGATTGATGAGCTCGGCTGGGAGAGAAGCCAAGTCTTGCCTCACCCGGATGCGATTCCGGGACTCTGGGGTCACCTGCTCAGGTAGGGCCTCCACCTTCTCAGCTGCGGAAGGAGAAAGGAGTATGTGTTGGGGATGTGGGTGGCAGGAGTGGGAGTAGTGATAGAGAGGGGGAGTGGGTGCCTCACCACTCTGGCCGACATTCATCATGCTATACATGGTGTACATGTTGCAGATCTGTCGGTACTGCTCATCTGTGCCCTCCTCGCCTGCATCCTCCTCCTCGTCCTCCTCATTGTGGTAGGAGCCTGGGCTGTCGCTGGTATAGGCGCTCGAGGTGCCTGGGCTGGTCCGCTCAGACATGCTGGGCCCACTCACCACTCCCCCTGCTGCTGCTGCTGCTGCTGCCGCAGCCGCCGCCAGGGCCTGCTGCGGTGGCCGGTTGGTGGCCAGGTCCAATGTGGAGAACCTGGCCATCTTGCGGCTACCATTGCCACCACTGCTGCCGCCAACCCCAGCCTCCTTCTGGCTGCTGTCCCACAGCCGCTTGGCCACAGGCGTGCACTGCACCGAGTCCGACTCCTGCTGTTCTGTTTTGACGCGTGACACAAGGGGCAACGGGGTGCTGCAGGCCGTCCAGCTCGATGTCTGAGCCACAGGGCTCTGGGGCTCAGAAGACGGTGCCTCCTCAGCGTGTAGGCCCTGGGAGTCGCAGCTGGGGGAGCTCACCTTGAGGAAGAACTCGGTGCCCTTCTCCATGATCTCCTGGATCTGAAGGAAGCCAGCTGTATACATGAGTAGGAACTGGTCCCCCATATTCATGCTCAGCCGGCCCGTGTAGCAGAAGCTGAGGATCTGCTGGAAGGACTGGGGCTGCACAGCTGCTGGCAGCTCTACCACGGCGCTCCGGCTGCTGTTAAACAGGTCCCGGAAGTAGGAGCTGCTAGCAGCCAGTACTGCCCGGTGGGCCTTGAAGGCGTGACCTTTGACCACCACTGACACATCACAGTACAGGCCCTGAAGCCGCTGCTCATTCAGGCACTCCAGAATGCTGTTGCCAAAGTTTGGGATCTCCATCTGCAGGGTCTGGGCCATGATGGTAGCTGTGCAGAGGACGGGGGAAGACAAACAGAGGGATGGGGTCAGGTGGCATGCTCAGCCCTGCTCTCAGGGATATCCACATGGTGGATTTGCTGGGGCATGAAGAATCACAGGAGCCATGCACTCCTTCCATCCCTTTAGGACAGACTGCCAAATCAGCCACACCAGCTACAGGCCAGGATGGCCACATGCTGTCCCTTGCAGACAAGGGGGGGAAGGCAATCTTGCACATTAGTGCTTAAATATGAAATGAATTAACACAGTGAATGCCCTGTGAGCATAAAGCATCATTAGCACTCCATGCATAGGGTAACTATGAAGCATCATTAGCACTCCATGCATAGGGTAGCATGGAAACTTCCAGAGGGCAGGGTCACCCCATTTTCTCCAGAGCGTTTACAGTGCTGAGCACATGACCCTCAACCACTATTGTTAAATGACTAAATGACCACTCAAGAAACCCTGGAACTGCACGAGAATACTACTAGTCACCAGGAAAATGCAAATCTAAACCACAACAAGACACTGTTTCATACCCACTAGATCAGGTAGAAAAGACATAAGTGTTGGCAAGGATGAGAAACTGGAACCCTCCTGTACTGCTGGTGAGGATGCAAAGACATGCAGCTGCTGTGGAAAACTGTCTGGCAGGTCCTCAAATGGGTTAGCATTCAGTTGCCATATGGCCCAGCAATTCCATTCCTCACAATTATACCCAAGAGAAATGAAAACATATATCCACAGAAAAACTTATACGTCAATATTCACAGCAGCACAATCCACAATCGCAAAAAGGTAGAAATAACCTAAATGTCTATCAAGTGATGAATGGATAAACAAAATGTGGTGCATCCATACAGTAGAATATTATCCAGCTTTAAAAAGGAATAAACCAGCCCGGCCGGTGTGGCTTAGTGGCTGAGCATCGACCCATGAACCAAGAGGTCACCAGTTCAATTCCTGGTCAGTGCACAAGCCCAGACTGTGGGCCCAGTCCCCAGTGGGGGGCATGCAGGAGGCAGCTAATCAATGTTTCTATCTCTCACTCTCTCCCCAAAAATCAATAAAGAAAAAAAAAGAAACGAATGAACCAGTACATGCCATAACTTCGATAGAGCCTGCAACCTGACCAGGAATCAAACCAGTGACCTCTTGGTGCATCACTTGATGCTCAACTGAGCCACACTGGCCGGGCTACATGCCGTAATTTAGATGAACCTGAAACTGAAACATTATGCTAAATGCAAGAAGCCAGACAAAAAGACTACATACAGTCGGCCCTCGTTTATCGTGGTTAATCAGTTCCAGACTCTACCGCGATAAATGAATTTCGGCAAAGTAGAATTCTTTATTTATTTACAGTCGTCCCTCGCCACTTCGCGCTTGGACCTTCAGGGCTTCACTCTATTGCGTATACACAGTATATTTGAAAAAACGCGATAGAATGAAGCCCTGAAAGTCGAAGTGCGAAGTGGCGAGGGACAACTGTATATATATATGCCCGGCCGGTGTGGCTCAGTGGTTGAGCATTGACCCATGCACCAAGAGGTTGCCAGTTCGATTCCCAGCCAGGGCACATGCCCAAGTTGTGGAGAGCAGCCAACTGATGTTCTCTCTCATAGATGTTTCTCTCTCTCTCTCCATCTCCCTAAAATAAAGAAAAAAAATTTTGTTTAAAAGACTACATATATGAGCCCATTGATATGAAATGTCCACAACAAGCAAATCCATAAAGACAGAAAGCAGATTAGTGATTGCCAGGGGATAGGAGGATGGAAGGTTTTGGGACAGTGTGAACAAAGGGATGTAGAGTGCCATATTGTGATGTATAAGAAATATATATTTAGTCATTCAGATGACCAAAATATATGTCATGCACTGGGTCTTTGTCCTTAATTTCTGGCTCACAGCTCTAGGAATGCTTGATGAGTGAAACCTTTTGTTATGTTAAGGAGGAGACTTTTGGAAGCATCCAAGATTGGAAATTGGTTGCTAAAGATCCAAACCAACAATGGACATGGACAACAAAGCTGGGGACAGGACGGGGAGGGGAGGGGGAGGTATCAGTGGGGGAAAAAGGAGAAACATCTGTAATAAAAATAAATTAGAAAAAAAAAATCCAAACCAGCCCTGGCCAGTGTTGCTCAGCAGTTAGAGCATTGGCCCGTGGACCAGAGTCCTGGGCTCGGTTCCCACTAAGGGCATGTACCTCGGTTGCAGTCTGTCCCTGGCCCCCATTGGGGTTGTGTGGGTGGCAACCACTCGATGTCTCTCTCTCACATCGATGTTTCTGTGTCTCTCTTCCTCCCACTCTCCCTCCCGCTCAATCTGAAGATAATGCAAAAATGTGCTCAGGTGAGGATGGATGGATAAATAAATAAAGGACCAAACCATGTGATTAGAGGGGTGCAACTTTCAGTCCCTGCACCATTGGGGAGGAAAAAGGGGTTGGAGATGGAATCAATCATCAGCGGCCAATGATTTCATCAGTCTATTCAATGAAGCCTCTCTAACAACCGAAGAAGATGGCATTCGGAGAGCTTCCAGGATAAACATATGGAGATGTGGGGAAAGTGGCTTGCCAGGAGAGGGCATGGAAGTTTGGGGCTCCTTCCCACTTACCTGGACCTATACAGCTCTTCCATCTGGCTGTTCCTGAGCTATATCCTTTTACAATAAACCAGTGAGCTAGTTACGTGACATGTTTCTCTGAGTTCTGTGAGCAGCTCTAGCAATTGAACCAAAAGAGAAATTTGTGGAAACCTCTAATTTATACCCAGTCAGAACCACAGGTGACCACCTGGTCTTGTGACTGGCATTCTGGGTTGGAGGGGGGCCACTGGAACTTCCAATCTGTGGCTAACCTCAGCCTGTGATTGGTATCAGAAGTGTGTTGGGAGGGCAGTCTTGTAGAACTGAGCCCTTAACCTGTGGACACTGAAGCAATCTCCTGGTAATTTCAGAACTGAGGTGAATTCTCAACACTTGAGTCCAGGAACCCAATTTATAGGGTTTCTTCTTGACATATGAAAAATGTTCTAAAATTGTGGTGATGGCCCCTGGCCAGTTTTGCTCAGTGGTCAGAGCACTGGCCCACAGACCAAACGGTTGTGGGTTCGATCCCGACCCTGTGTGGCAGGCAATCAATTGATGACATTTGTTTCTCTCTCTCTTCTTCCCTCCCTTCCACTCCATCTAAAAATCAATGGAAAATTATCCTCAGGTGAGGATTAACAAAACAAATAAACTTGTGGTGATGGATGCATAACTCTGTGACTATACTAAAAATCACTGAGCCCTGGCTGGTTTGGTTCAGTGATTAGAGTGTCAGCATGTGGACAAGAGTCGTGGGTTCGATTCCAGTCAGGGGCACGTACCTCTTTCGGTTTGTCCCCAGCCCTGGTCAAGGCTGTGTGGGAGGCAACTAGTCTGTGTGTCTCTCTCACTCTAACTGAAGATAAATGGAAAAATTTCCTCAGGTGAGGATTGAAAAAAAAATGCAGTTACTAAAAATCACTGAATTGTACACTTTAAACGAGTCAACTACATTGTATGTGTACCTTTATAAAACTGGGCAGAACTGGGGATGAGACTTACCAAATATATTTACAGGTCTTTTGAATTTTTAACCTGGTGAATGTATTGCCTATTTGCAAAAAAAAAAAAAAAAACTAATATTTTATTTTTAATCCTCACCTGAGGATATTTTTCTATTAGAGTGGAAAGGAGAGAGGGAGAGAAAGGGAGAAACATCTACGTGAGAGGGACACATCGATTAGTTACCTCCTGCACCAACCAACCCGGACCAGGGTGGGGGATGAACTGCAACCGAGGTTATGTGCCCTTGACTGGAATCAAACCTATGACTCACTGGTTCGCGGGTCGATGCTCTATTGCCAAGCCAAACCAGCTATGGAAAAAAACTAAAAACAGCTGTCCCTCGCCACTTCGCGCTTCCACTTTTGTGGCTTCACTCTATCGCGGTTTTCTCCAAATATATTTATTCATTAACAAGTTGATCGAGACAGTGAAAATGATACAGCGTGCACTCGGTTGTCTGAACCAATTATATACCCCTGTATTACAATTACAATTAAAATTAAAATTACTGTACATATGGACTGTAGGCCTATGTATGCGAGCATCCCAAGAATCCTTCAATGCCAGGTGCAACTGCTAGAGTCTGGAATGGATTAACCGTGATAAGCAAGGGACGACTGTATTTTAAAATAAAATATGTAAAATCATACCAAACATTTAATTTATACAAATTAACCCCAAAGTGTTGAGGGGGGGGAGAAATGCAAATTTAAGGAACTGCCTGTGAGGCCAAACCCTATCCTGACCTGAGACTACTGGGGTGAGGGGCCAGGGACCTCTAAAAAGTGTGCTCTTATGAGTCAGAGTCTATTCTGGTAGTGCATATTCCAACCCAGGAGTATTGGTCGTGTGGGAAGGGCATGTTCCAGACTCTAGGGACAATTATAAAAGGCCCCTGAAGGATGATGTGGCTTTTTACAAGTACCCCGGGGTGGGGTGGGGTATTCTCTGAAATTATATAGGGTAGAAAAGGTAGTGGTCCTGAATAAGCAGGGTAGGGGTGAGAAGAGAGGCCTGAGCAGAGGCTGGTGAGAATGGTGAAGAGAAATGACAGAAAAAGAATGCATACAAAGGCCCTGGGGCAGGAACTAGAGCCCCTTTTTCCCCAGTTAGCTTTCAGTTAACATTCATTAGCAAATTCACTCTGACCTGCCTCCATGGGCTGAGCATTGGAACACAGTGGAGACTTGGGCTCTACCTTATAACACTGAGTTAATTCTGAAAGTGCTGCTCGGAGCAACAGAAGCTGCCAGGAGCCCATAGGCTCAGAGTTGCACTTTGGGGTCAAGCCTGAGTACTGGCTCCAGAACTGACTTGCTCCTGGGATCAGGAGCTCCAAACCTCTGTCTCCATTTGGAAATAGACACTGATAAGGCCAACCTGGTTCTATAAACTCAATCTGGACTCACTGAGCTACTCCATCTGTCAGAGCCGGAGGGAGATGCAGGTCCTGCCCCTCCCAGCACATGGGCTACTGGAGGAAATGACAGGTGATCTGCATGAGCTCCCTGAATCCTCTGGGGGAGGATTTCATACTCCCAATACTCAGCTTGGAAAACAGGCCGTGCGGAAGTTAAGGACTATCCCAAAGTCATTGGTGAGTAAGTAGTAGGGACAAGATTCAAACCAGGGTCTGCTGGGTACTGAAACCCGACTTCCTTTTGGCTGTGCCCTCCTCCTGGTTGTCATCATCAAAATCACTTAGAGAGGAGGGAGGCAGAGACAGGAAATCCCATTAGAAGGAAACACACCCCTTTCAGGAGCTCAAACTCTGTGAAGAGGTAGGGAAGACAGAGGTACCAAGTGGAGGCAAAGGAGAGACCCATTCAGGTGAGCCCTGACCCACCTCCTCAGGCTGCCAGACAGAAACTGCTTGGAGTACTGGGGCCCACGTGACCAGGAACACGGTGTCCAAGGGAGAGGGTGGCCCCCAGCCCCTGGAAAGGCACTTCAGACCCCCGGCTTGGAAAGCTCAAGAGGGAGGACCAAGGCAGGACAAGCATGCTGCGGAGCCAGAGGCCCAGACCTGGGTTCTGATGCCAACCACGCTACTCTCTAGCTGTGTGGCCACAGGCCAGCTCCTCGCCTCTCTTGCCTCAGTTTGTTCATCAGTAAAATGGGGATGCATGCAACCCTGGTGGACTGCAAGGTGCTGGCACATAACCCTGAGAAGGGTTCTCACAGAGCTCACTGTCTAGTGGGGGGAACACACGAAGAGTTTTAATTACAGTTGGGGCAAATGTCACCTAGTAGCCAACCTTGGGGGCAAGGCAAAGGGGTGGGGGGATGGCACACAGAGAACCCATTGACCAGTCTTGGGCAGGAAGGAGGCCAGTGTGGGTAGAGGGCAGCAAATGGGGACAGGGCTACTGGGAAGGGTCTGGGACAGGTGGGACCCTGGCCTAGTGAGTAGAAATGTCTTTGAGTGTTTAAGTAGTGGGAAGCTCAAGCAAGAGAGACTCGGGCCCAGACCAACTCTGGAAAATTCCCAGCAGCAGTGTAGAGACCAGAACACAGGACAAAATACTGAGGTGACAGCAGCAAGGAAGGAGAGAAGATGGTCAGACTCAGGAGTGAACAGCTGTGGGGAGGGAAGAAAGAGAGGAAGGAGGGGAGGTCAAGATGGGGCTTGCCCTCTTTTTGTTAGTCCCCAGTGCTCATGCCAACCCTGCTGGGAGAGAACAGTCCCTGGTACAGAGAGATGCTAGAAGATAAGCAGTTTCTGCATGGGGTAGGGGACACAGGGGTCCTCTCATTCCATACTGCAGCAGTCACTGGCTCTGGACAGGGAGCTACCCATGCTGTCACCCAATGCCCAGGAATCAGGGGACAGCATTTTAAGAGCTGTACAGCTTCTCCTCCAAGGAGACTGCCCATCTATTAGGGCAGGCATTCTGGCCAGATTTGTTCATGGTCAGCAACTTAGAACACAAGCAGAGGCTTAATAAATATTTGTAAATGTGTTAAATAGTGGAGAGGGAGGTAGACACACAGCACCAAGGCAGTAATAGATGAGTCCAGTTTGGGACAAGGGCAGCTGGTGGGGATTATACTCAGGGAGAGACAGGGCCAATGGGGTGCAGCTGTGGATGCTTCTGGGGCTGCAGGGGGCATTCCAAGGGATCCCCCTAACTGTACTTGGTGGGCCAGGCACCACTGCAAGCAGTTTCAGAGGGCTACCTTCTGATTTGAGTGCTAGGACCACCCTCTTTATGGGTGGGGACCACATATCAGCTTGGCACCAGGCCCAAGCAGACAGACTTTAGGCTCAGACCCATTCCTGGGAATTGGTGCCAATCAGCAACAGGAGTACAGGCAGAACAGAGATGCAGGGAGGGAGCTCCCAACATTCTGAACCTGACATTCTGGCTGAACCTGACCCCCAACCTCAGAGTGTAGCACCCAGGGCTTTGAAGCTTTAGATTAGCAATTGGGGGAGGGGGTACAGGATGACAATTAGTGCAAATGGCTCAACTAATCAGTGCACAGGGCTTGGGAGTGGGGTGGTAGACCTGTGAGCTGCAGCAATCTGGTGCAGCATTGTTGCCCTGCAAGGAACAGGCTTGGGGGGGGGGCACTTAAAGGGCTTTGAGACCACAGTGAGGGGCCATAGGTGACCCCAGAGATCTACCCTGGGTCTCCCTTTTCAATCCAGTCTGCTGGGCTCAAAAGGAACCACCACCTGTGTGGTGTGAAGCCATTCACCCACACTAGTCCTGTCAGTCATGATGGGTTCCCAGGACTGCAGGAGGCATTCCAAGAGATCCCCCTAACTGTACTTGGTGGGCCAGGCACCACTGCAAGCAGTCTCAGAGGGCTACCCTTTAAGGACTGGTCCCTTTATGGGTGGGGACCATTTCTCAGCCTGGCACCAGGCCCAAGCAGCCAGACTTTAGGCTGGTCTAAAGCAACTGGTGCCTGGCCCAGGTCACCTGCTGGTGGGAAAGTGGTGGGATGGACCTGGGTCACGATCTCCAAACCATCCAACAATTTTGTCCCCACTAAGCTGAGCCCCTCACCCCCACCTATTTCAGGCCTCAGGCCCACTGCATGGTTCCCTCCACTGGCCAGGCTGTGAACTCTGCCCGGGGTGCCCTTCTCTTCCCACTGCCCATACCTTCCTCTTTCACCTCAACTATACCCCCCTGCTCTGAGAAGTCCTGGAAGACAATCCTCGTCTTCTAGACTTCCCATCCCCAAGCTCCTTTGCTCACCTCTGAGACTATAAACTCCTCAAGGGTGGAAAACTATATTTGAATCTTCTCTCCTCAAAACTTGGCATGTGTTAAATAGGGAAGAGCGAGGTGAACACAGAGCCCCAAGAATATTTCTCTCCTTAAGTGCACACACAGAGGAAAGGCCATGTGAGCACACCAGAACCCAACTAGAACCTGACCGTGTGGCCATCTTGACTTCCAGCCCCAAGAACTTGAGAAAATACATGTCTGTTGTTTAAGCCCCCAGTCTATGATATTTTGTTATGGTTGCATGAGCTGACTGAGACAGGTTCAAAACACCATTACTCACCCACAACTCTGCCATGGAGCCCCTGGCCTGGACCTCTCCATGGGTG
Organism: Molossus molossus; assembly: GCF_014108415.1. NCBI lineage: Eukaryota > Metazoa > Chordata > Mammalia > Chiroptera > Molossidae > Molossus > Molossus molossus. Next base: position 70,132,432 of record NW_023425377.1, on the reverse strand, counting down.
CCAGATTGGCACATGGCTTAGATGCCAACTCAATGTGCCTACAAATAAGTCCCCCCGCTCCCCGCCAACACCACTCTGGCCGTAGCTCTCACCATAAAGTTCTCCACTCAGGTCAGGACCCTAGACCCTCCTGGAGGGGAGGGGCAGCTTCCAGCCCCACACACAGAGCCAAGAGAATCGTCCCAGCATTGCTGGTCTCAGTCCCGTGAGACGTGAAGCCATAGCACAAGGTTTCCATGACCTCCTAAGAGTCACTCAACAAATATTTGCCAAGCACCTGCCTGGGCCAGCAAGTGTTCAGGAGCCTGGGATGGTGGGGGACATGGTCATTCATCCAGAATCACACAGTCAATGTGTTGCATGCAGGGGACTCTTATCTTGCCCAGAAGAGCTGAGATATGGGGGCAGGGAGTGGCAATGTAATGAGTCAATGGTGGGCTGGTGTGCCTCAAGGCACAGGGAAGGCATGTGGAGCCTTAAGAGTTCAGGTGTGGTTCTTCCAGAAAGTGAAGGATGAAGGTTGGCGTCTCCCCCAACCTAACTCCCAATGTGCCTATACTTGGAGATAGGATCTGTAGGAGAAGATTAAAGTTAAACAAGGTCACAGAAGTGGGGCCCTAATCCAATAGACTGGTGTCCATTTAAGAAAAGAGATACTTCTCTCTCCAAGTATACACACAGAGGAAAGGCCACATGAGCACACCAGAACCTAACCACGTGGCTATCTTGGACTTCCAGGTCCCAGAACTGTGAGAAAGTAAGTATCTGTTGCTTAAGCCTCACCATCTATGGCATTTTGTTATGGCTGCCTGAGACAGGCTCAAAACACCATCTACTTACCTACAACCCTGCCATGAAGCCCTGGCCTGGACCTCCCCTTGGGTGACAGATTTGCACACACCTCAGATGCCAACTCAACTGTGCCTACAACTGAGCTCCCACCCCTCCCCCACTCTGGCCATAGCTCTCACCAGAAAGTTATCACTTAGGCCAAGGCCCTTAGATTCACTTCAGACTCCTGAAAAAACAGTTTTCACCATCTGGGTCCCAAGTAACACCACTAGAGCCCCTGTCGTGCATATTGAGGCCCTGTCTGCTCTTGAGCCTTCTAGAAGGCTGTCCCCAAATGGCCATAGGTCTTCATACTCTTACAGTCAGAGCCTCTCCCAACCCCAATTACTTCGATTGCTTTTCCTGCTTGGTTTTTCCTCACACTTCCTACCATCTAGCAAATGTGCCCTTGGCTTTATGTCAGCTCCACTAGGGCAAGGCACTGGCCTGTTTCCAGCTGTGGTATCTCCTGCCCCTAAGACTGGCAGGGCACCCAGTGGGTGCTCAATAGTTGTTTTGCGAAACAAATGGAAGCCCTGGCCAGTTTTTCTCAGTGGTTAGAGCATTGGCTCACAGACCAAAGAGTCTTGAGTTCGATTCCGGCCAAGGGCACAGACCTCGATTACAGTTCATCCCTGGCCCTGGCTGGGTTAGTGTGGGAGGCAACCAATTGATATTTCTCTGTCTCCCTCTCCCCCTCCGACTCTGTCTGAAAATAAATGGAAAAATATCCTCAGGTGAGGATTAAAAAAAAACAAATGGAATAAAGAGCTACAGTATTTTCATTACTTCCAACCTAACTCCCTTTCTTGTTCCACAATGAGACTAAAACAGGAGTGAGAATCAAAAGGGGTCCCTGGGGCACCTCAGTGGGAGCTGCTGGGGCCAGCGTGGAGGGTGCTGTGCAGACACGTACCCTCCTCTGAGGGCTGCACCAGGTAGGTGACCAGCAATCAGGGTCCCACTTAGGGCTCATTGTAACTGAATATGAACTGCTCACACTGCTGCGGGATGAAACTGTGGTGTGGGTCAGGCTGGGGTGCAGCAGGCTTGAAATGGAACCACTCCTGAGGCTGGTGATTCTTGGAAGTGAAAACTGCCAGCTCTTTGGGAAGGTAGCTCTGAATTCTCCAGCCAGCAGAGGCTGGGGGAACTAAACTGTGCCTTACCAGGGACTGTTGAAGGCCCAGATATTCTGGCTGACTTTCCAAGGAGGCTGTGAGTTGCCCATTGACATGTGAACCAATTAAGGGAAACCAACTCCAAGTGTAAGAAGGATCTAAGGCTCCTGGAAAGCCCCACAATTCTTTACCCAGCTCAACAGGAGGTGGCCCGGTCCAGCCATAGCCAGGGGTGAACCTAAAGCCATTGGGACTCTCTGCAGGGGCCAAATTAGACAACTCAGGCAAATGTTTGTTAGTAAAGCACAAAGTGCTATCTGATTGTACAGATCCTATAGTTGGCATTTGTTTTATGTTGTTGTTTTAAAGTATGTACACATTTAACTCATTTCTTTTTCCCTGAAAAGTAGCCACTAAATCCATGGTGGGGGATAGGTTTTGCAACAGCAGCTGGCATTCACATTGTCCCTACTGTGCACCAGTACACAGTGAGGGCTCAGAGGGGGTGCTTCAATTATTCCTCTCACCAGTTCTGAGGCAGGAAACAAATATTTCCATCATTTAAAGATGTGGAGATCTAGGGCCAGAATCACACCCAGGCTGTCTGACTCCTGTCTGAGAATCAGGAGGCGTCCTGACTACGGTTGGCCAGGCAGCCCATGCCAAGCTCACCCTCTGCATGGTCCTGTTGTTCCCCACAGCAGGCAGCCACTGTAAGCTGTGACTAGACAGATTTCAGAGATGAGAAAATAGGGGCTCAGGGAAGCCAGAATGGGTGAAGGGAAGCAAGGACAGGCCAAGGCCAGAACTGGGGCTCTTGATCCTTGCTGGGCATGTCCTCTGCAGAAATGGGACCTGCTACTCACCTGGGGACCCCGCACACCAGGTCTTGGGTGCCCTCTGAGGCCAGGGAGGGTGCTGGTCTCCCTGTTCTCCCATGGGAGTTCACCTTCCTTCACCCAGCCTCCCCCAGCTCTTTTCAACTCTTCCTTCACTATCACCTCTGGGGATGAGCAGTCTAGCCTGCAGCCTCTCCAACTTCCCACTCTCTCCTGGCAGCCCTAAGCAATCTTGCCTCCTCCAGCAGGAGCTCCAGGGCAACCCAGCAGCAGCCCAGCCCCCATCCACTCTGACCACAAGCCCTTCTTTCAGAGTTACAGTCTACTCCCTGTGAGCAGTCACACCCAAAAAGGACAGATGAGCTGCAGCCGTGCAAAAGCCCTGAGGTGTCATTGCTCTAACTAACACAAAGGAGGCTGGTGGGGCTGAGGGAGGGTGATTACTGGGATGGAGCTTGTTGAAATGCACTTGGGACACCACACAGGGCTTGGCAGGGCCTAAGAATCGGTAGTCTTATTATTTTACTAGGCTCAAATATCCCTAACAAAGCTTCCTGCTTAGAATTACACTTCCCTTTCTCTTCATTCCCAGAAACATTTATCTGTTGTAGTGCTTGCCCCAACATTAGTCTCACCAACCATAAAAGGGGCCAATAGCAGCAGCAACCTCACAAGGCTGTTTCAAGAATTAAACCACCAAATAACCCACCAGTCGTCAGTGCCTAGTAATGTCAGCTGTTATTATTAGCTGTGTCCCCTTCTGACAACCCACCTAGCCTTTGCCAGACTGTAACCGAAGTACGTGCCCTTAGCGGGAACCGAACCCGGGTCTCTCCAGACCACAGGCCGACGCTCTAACCGCTGAGCTAAACTGGCCAGGGCCAGACTGTAAACTCCCTGACAGCAATGGAGACATCTTATGCCTCTCACCATCTCCCAAACCTTGTGATTTCATAACAAGTAGCACTTAAAGGGGCTCCCCTGGTGCCTTCATAGCATCACCTGATCGCACCCAGACATTAACTTCTCATGTAACCCTCACAAGGTGGCTACAGACTGCTGCTCTCAGGGATAATCGCTTTATGGGGGAGGGGCTGCCCTGTATATTATATAATGTTGAACAGCACCCTATGCACCCACTAGAGGCTAGTAGCACTGCCAGACCAGCTGTGACAACCAAAAATGTCATCAGACATTTCCTAAGCATCCCGAGGCAGAAATGCCCCTGGTGGAGAATCACTGATGTATAGGTATGCCTGTTTGTCCCCACTTACCACATGAGGAAACAGAGGGCGCTGAGGTCAAGACATTTGGTCAAGCAAGGTGGTACAGGGTGGTGCTAAGGGGAATTTGACTCTCCATTACAGTGTGTTAGCTCATCCAAATCCACTCTACACTTAAGTCACAAAACAAAGCCATAGTTCTCATAGACAACATGCAGGTCTCTAATCTAAGGATGCTGAGATCTTCACAGAGGAAACAGCAGGGGAGAGACTGGACAATGAACACAACCAGGCACTGGACACAAGACAGCCACCTGCCTAGTCCCACCTCATGGCTTCTGTGGTTCAAAGGGCTCTCCAGGGACAGATGGGGGATGATATTCTCGGGCAAGGGGACCCAGGATCAGAGACAGGATGGTGGGCCCGCTTGCTCATTCATGGTAGGTATGGGCTTAAATGAGTTCAAAATGTGCAAAAGTGCTCAGAGCAGCGGGGCACCCAGGAAAGTAATGTGTGACAGAGGAACAGAAGTAGCAGTGGCTAGTGTGAACAGCGCCTCCTTGTCTTCAAGCCTGGGCAGCTCACCATCGCCTCAAATGCAGTAATCCCCACCTGAGCTGGCAGGCCATCATAAGCCCTTCTCCATCATAAGCTTTGCAATAACATTGATGAACTCCCAGTCAGACCTCACCAGACCAATCCCCAATCCTCCATATTGACCCTAACAATGGGTACTGCAAGGCCAACTAAAGCTTTCATCTCTTCATAGCCCTGCTCAAGAACCTATTGGGACTACCCAATGCCTGACGAGGCACTAGATTGTAAAAGGTCCTGGACGCAAGACAAGGGGTCTGGACTTGTATCTGGGGTGATGGGGAGACCCAGGAGATACTGAGGCTGGGTGCTTCCTTTCTGTGAATGGCATAAAGGGTCTGTCCACACATTAGGGTCAGCCCTTGGTCCATCCCTCACAAAGACAAGATATTTAAAGCTCTTGGCTGGAGCCTGGCACATGCTCAGTAAAGGCTCTCAATGGGCTGTCCACCTACCTAGAACATTTGCCCCTCCCTGCCCAAGCCCCCCTCCCCCCACAGGCTGATGATTTCTTGCTATTCAAGGATCAGATCTCCGAAAGCCTTCCCTGACCATCCAATTTAAAGCTCTTCATCCCAACACAGCCCTCAATGTCATTTCCCCTTGTCTTACGAAGTTTGTGAACATAGGAATAGCAGACATGATCTTGATCATTTGTTTGTTGGTCATCTTCACTAGAATAAAAGTTGCTGAGAGTGGTTCTAGAATCTGTTATTCGCCCTGGCCGGTTTGGCTCAGCGGTTAGAGTGTCGGCCTGCGGTCCAGAGAGACTCGGGTTCGGTTCCCGCTAAGGGCATGTACCTTGGTTGCAGTTTGTCCCCGGCCCTGGTTGGGTCGTGCGGGTGGCAGCCACTCGATGTGTCCCTTTCACATCGATGTTTCTTTCTCTCTCTCTCCCTCCCCACTCTATCTGAATGAAAAATGTCCTCAGGTGAGGATAAAAAAAATAAATAATAGAATCTGTTATTCAGGGCTGCTCCCCTAACCCCTACCAGGGGGTCGATATCCTAGTGAAATAAAACTGTCCCAAGGGTCCCTTTATCCTCACCCCCCAATTATGGCTTCCTCTGGCGCCCTAGGTCTGTACACCCTAAGTCCTCACAGAAAAGAGTTAGTTATTAAATGTGCCTTCTACAGCTCCGGGTGCAGGCTCAAATCCATCACCCTGTTCTCTGCCATCTACACACCATGGCCAACTGAGACCAGTCTCTGCCCCTGCTCCAGCTGTGTGACTAGAGGTAGCCACCCCTGTCCTCAGTACGAAGCCCAGGAGGCCCCAGCCTCAGCCCAACCAGGCAGGGGAAAGGCCTCTTTACGTGGGGCTGTTGACCCAGTTTCCCATCCCTTCCAGATCAGCAGGCCAGACACAGAGAGGAGGAGGCCAGGGCCTAAAGTAGAAGGCAGTTCTAGGAATTATGGGGAGATTGGGGGAAGGGAGTGAATAAGGGTGACAACCCATCATTAAACCCAGATCTGGCTGATACCACTCAACCCAGCAGTCTGTGGCTCCTGCCTCAGGTGCTAGGCTCCCAAGTCAGTGTTCCCAGGACACACTGGTAACAGCCTTGCAATTAGCTCAAAGAAAAGGAACAAAAGCTGGGGTGGCTTGACCCGAGACCAAAGTGGGAAAAAGACAAACCAGGCAAGCAAAGCAAAATGCAGCTCCAGAACCCAGTCCCAACCTCATAACCACCTCTCCCTGCCAGTCCACAGCTCCATCACCTCTGACCTCTTGGCTCCTAGAAGAGGAATGGGCGATGAGAGCACTCAGAAAGCTTTCACTTTTCCAACACCCTGTGACACCATGAAAACTGTCTGTCTGAAAGGGTACTGACCCATCCCTTGGGATGGCAAGAGGAAAGAGAATTCCTGCCAAGGAATCTGGGATATTGGGGAGCTCCTCCAGTCACAACCCTCAAAAGCCAGCTCGGGGGGTTGTGAGTTTGGGCTGAGGGTCAGTCAACCCCAGTCTGCCAGTATCTAGTCATGTGACCTGGGACAAGCCACCCCAAGCCTCAGCTTCTGTACCACAGAGAAGGCCTAAACTGACCTGGTGGTGGTGAGCAATCAATGAGCTCATCCGACCAGCAAATTCAGCAGGGGCCTGGCCAGGACATCACCCTAGAATTGAGCCCTGGCGTTAGTAACCCCAAGGGCCTGGGCCACGGTGTAGGTGCTTGATTTGATCCCCTTCTTGGTGACCTGCCCATTACCTCATCATAAGTTTCCAAGACACAATGAACAAAACTATACACTAACCTCCCAGTTCACCTCCAGGAAGCTGGTGCTTGGGGAGCCACAGTATAAGAAGGTAGTTGTGAGGGCCCATTCCATAGGTTTGCGCCTCAAGGCTCTGGTCACAATAAGTGAGGAAAAATTCTAGGACCCTTAGATACTCAGGTAAGGGCAGCTAGGCGGCCACTCTGCACATATATGGGGGTGGGGGTGCGCAAGGGCCACTGCCATGGTAAACAAGATGCTCGAGCTAGGTGTTCCCAAGCTGCCCACACAAACAACCACCTGGCGGGCCAGCGTCTTGGAACAGCCGGCAGACGCTTGCACAAAGGGTAGGTAGGTTGAGGACCCAGAGCCTGATGAGAATGAGGTATGGGAAAGAAGAAACCCCCCAGGTTTAGCCCAGAGCCAACGTCTGGCCGGAAAAGGGGGGGGGGGCATCTTGGCACGTGCCTTTCGATCAACTCCAGTTTCTCGGGACCTGCCTCCACATCCCCATTTGCCTGACTCAAAACCTCCGCCTCCCCCAACTCCCAAAGCTCTACAGTAGTTTTACAACTTACCTGATCTCTCCCGTTTCTGGCCTTTCACCCTAAACATCTCTCCAACCCTAACCTCAGGTGACCCCTGCAAACATCTCCGGGATCTCGTCTTCAGCCCGCTCCCTCCACCCCCCCATTCCGAACTAACTCCGCCCACGCCCACCCTGCCCCACTTCCTGGGCTTCTCAGCCGCCCCTAAGCCTGTAACCTGACCCACCCACCTCCTACTGCGGCCGTACCTGCAAGCCCGGCCCCGCCTCGATCCCCTCCGGGCCATTTCCCTCCGGCCGCGCCGCCCTCCCCTCCTCCCCGCACTCGGCCGGCCCAAAGCCCGACTCCTTCTTCCCCTCCCCCTCCAGGCTCCCTGGTTGCCTCACTTTATCCCTTGGGTCCTCCAACTTCCCTGAACCCCCGCACCTGCCCCGGCACGGCTTTGCTCCCTCCACCCCCCGCCGGGAATGAGGGGAGGAGGTCTGGGCCCAATCAGGCCATCCTCCAAGGCCCAAGGCCCGGCCTGGGGCTGGACACTCAAGGCCGCTGGCGGGGGCCAGGGCTCCACGCACTCGCCGGCCAGCCACAGTGCAGGCTGTGGACCTGGTCCTTCCTCCCTCGGAGGAGGACCCCAAGTCCTTCCCCCTCAGCCCTTAGCCGGACCTCGGATGCCCTCAGGTCGCCCTAGCGAGAGGAGGCCGGAACCCGGCCTGTGGCGGGCCGCCTCACCTGCACCGTGGCCGCGCTCCGGGGGCTCCTGGCGGGCTCCGCAGAGGCGGCTGGGGCCGGGCCTGGGCCCGGGGCGCACCCCCCTGCGCCGGGGCCTCGGCCTCCGCCTCCGCGGCCTCCGCGGCCTCCGCCTCAGCAGCAGCGGCAGCCGCGGCGGCCATTCATTGTGGGCCAGGCCGCCCCAGCCGAGCGCCGAGCCAGCGCAAGCCGCGCCGCCGCCGCAGCCGGGTTGGGAAGGAACGGCTGCGGCCCCGCCCACGCAACGCCCCGGCCCCGCCCCCTAGGCGAGGCCAGCCGAGCACCAAACGCGCCCATTCGGGTCTCCGCCTCCTGCTTCAGCCCCTCCGAGTCTCCTCCGGTACCTTTGCTCTGCTTAACAGTTCGAATCCCGACCCTGCCTCCTTCCCGTCCCGCGACCTGAGGCAAGTCATTCTGCCTTTTCGGAACTTTAGTTTCCTGTAAAACGTTGCGTTTTAGGCTCTTTATGTGAAGGATCTCGTTCCAATTTTAATATATGTGCTGCTGAAGAGAGTACAACTGAATGATCTCGCTTAAACATCACATCAACATTTTTACGTAGGAATTATTTTACACACACACACACACACACACACACACACACACACACTTGATAGAAAATAAGAGAGGCACAAAGAGATAAACTTGCTAAAGCCCTGGCTGGTGTCTCAATGGTTAGAGCGTCAGCCGGCGCACCAAAGTGTTGCAGGTTCCATTTCCGGTTAAGGGCACGTACCTGGGTTGCAGGTTCAATCCCCGGGGTGCGTGCAGGAGGCAACCGATCGATGGAGGCAACCAATCGATGTGAGACACATATGTTTCTCTCTCCCTTCCTTCCACTCTCTCTACAAATCAATGGGAAAAAAATGCCCTCCGCGAGGATAAAATAAACAGAAGAAACCTGCTCAAGATTACACAGCAAGGAAGTGGTGGTGGGCGTCTAGATTCAAACCCAGGGTCAAGAAGCCACAATAAAAGTTAATATGCTATGCCAGATTCCGTTATAAGCATTTTACCTGCACTAACTCGTTTAATTATCATCACAACCCAATAGTGAACCTTAAAAAGTTCTCCCCAGAGTATTTGAGATCTTGCTTCCCAGCAACGTCGTCAGTTTGCCTCAAATAACTCCTATAAAATCTCTACCAAAAAAAAAAAAAAGTTCTGCCAATTGTGCAAATAGGGAAACTTAAGGACAGAGAAGGTTAAGAACAAGCAGCAAGGCAAACTGGGACTGCTAACCCAGACCGTCCAGACCAGTACGTTGTCCTCTTTTCCTACACAGGTTAGAACCTACTGAGGGTTATGTTAAGGAAGCTGTTTTGCACACTTTCTGGGTATTGTCCTCTAATTTTTGCTCTATCTTGGAAGGTAGGATTCTTAATGAACAGGTAAGGAAAGTGAGGTCTAGAGTTTAAGTAACTTGCTAAGAACATGTGGTAGATAGGACTGGGATTCAAACTCAATAAATGTGATTTCAAAGCCTCATCTTTTCCTACAGGATGCCCTGAAATAATGTGGTTATGGCACCCAGCATCCAGTGGACGATCAATAGGTGTTGGATTTATTCGCTTACCACCCTTTTCTGAGCCTCAACTTCCTCATCAGTGAAATGGGCTGGTGACGTTTGGCCTTAATTACTGTGGAGCCGCTGTAATCAAGGCAAGGGAAACAACACATTCTGAGCTTTCCATGGTGCATTTTGATCCCGGCCGTCCACTGTAGGTAGCATCACTGATTGGCTAAATTCTGCCACATGACCCGCCACTGCGCCAACATGGCGGCGCCCAAGTCTTAATCCAGAAAATGTGCACCAAGACTAATTCGGTTCTCGGTTTCTCGAGAGAAGGTGAGAAGGGCCTGGGCGGCGAGGGGAGGGATATGGTGCAGGGGTGGGCCCACTCGAGGGCTTCAGGCTTCGCAGGGGCCGATCCTCAGAAGAGGGGGGATGGTGTCAGCTTACCGTGGCCTAGGGGCTTTATAGCTTTTGTTTCACAGTTGTGTAGGCTACCCGACCCGGAAACGCAGCTCTCTGATCCTCTCTATGCCCTCCTGATCCAGGCTTGGCGGGCAGAGGCTACGGTGGATGTCCCTTGCAAGGGTCGTTCCGTGGCTAAACCTGACTCTCCGCTCCGTCCGCGGTCTCTGTAGAACTCGGTTTATGGAGCCCCAGGGGCCGGCGAATCCAACCCCAATGGAGAACGGAACAGTGCCCTGCGGAGAAAAGCGCCCACCTGAGGCCCAGGAGACTACGGTCATCGAGGGGGCCGCCAAGATCGCCTTCCCCAGCGCCAACGAAGTCTTCTATAACCCAGTGCAGGAGTTCAACCGGGACCTGACGTGAGCAGGGGTCCTGGGTCAGCTTGGCAAAGGGCAGTGGGTCTATGAAGTGAGGGGATGTGAGCCGAGCCTTCGTCTTCCGCAGATGTGCTGTGATCACTGAGTTTGCTCGCATTCAGCTTGGGGCCAAAGGCATCCAGAGTGAGTGGAGGACCAATCTCTTGGTGGGCGGGGGTCACACAGAGGTCCCTCCCTGCCCATACCCCTCCACCCTAAAGTCTGGAAAGGCTCCAGCTACATAGCAGGCCCCAGCCCTGCTCCTTCAGCCATTTTCTAGGGACTTTGGGGAAGATTTTTCATTCACGAATCTTCTGTATTCTGAACAGTAGAGGAGGTTTTTCAGAGAGATCCTTGATAGCCTCTGATTTGTGTTTGTGGGTGGCTGCAGTCAAGGTGCCAGGTGAAAAGGAGGTGCAAAAGGTGGTGGTGGACTTGTCAGAGCAAGAGGAGGACAAAACTGAACTGAAAGAGTGTGCAGACCTGGCCCCAGGAAACCAACCTCGAACAGCCACTGTGGGGGAGATCTGTGAGGTGAGACCTGGGCATAAATAGGTGGCAGCCCCTGAGTCCAGTGGGTGATAGAGGAAGGAAGGCTCCTGGAGGGGGAGAACTGTAGGAGGAAGGTGGTGGGGGCTCCAGCAGAGAATGGAGGTATTGATGTGTGTGGGACTGGCTCCCTGCTTGCTTCAACAGGAAGGCCTTCGAGTGCTGGAGGGCCTGGCAGCCTCGGGTCTTCGTTCCATTCGCTTTGCCCGAGAGGTGCCTGGACTCCGATCCGTGGTTGCCAATGATGCCTCTGCCCGAGCTGTGGATCTCATACGCCATAATGTGGACCTCAACGAAGTGGCCCATCTGGTGCAGCCCAGCCAGGCAGATGCCCGGTAGGTTCTGGGCAGCCGAGCTAGGCTGCTGGAAGGCTGGAAGGTGCCTTCTGGAGCAAGGCTGCCCGGGGTCAAATCCTGGATGTGTCATATTCTTGCTCTGTGACCTTGGGAGAGTACCTTAGCCTCTCTGAGCCCCAGTTTCCTTGTCTATAAAACGACAGTTTTACAGGGGTTGCTATACAGATTAAATGAGAAGTAATACTTGTATAGCCCATTCTTGGTGCCAGAAATAAGTACCAATATGGTTTCCATTTTAAACTTCTCATACTTTTATTTATTTATTTTACTTTTTTTTATTCTTTTTTTAAAAAGATTTTTATTTATTTTTTTGTTACAGATGTTTCTCCTTTTTTACCCCATTGGCACCCCCCTCCCCATCCCCAGCTTTGTTGTCCATGTCCATCGGTCATGCATACATGCATATTAGTTCTGTGGTTTATCTCTTCCCACCCCCCCACCCCCTCTTTTGAGGGATGTCAGTCTGTGCCCTACTTCCATGTTTCTGGGCCTACCGTATTCCTCAGACTGTTATGTTCATTATATTCCGTATATAAGTGAGATCATGTGGTTTTTGCCTTTTTCTGCTTGGCTTATTTCACTTAGGATAATACTTTCCAGGTCCCTCCATGTCATCTCAAAGGATAAGGGATCTTTCTTTTTTACAGCTGCGTAGTACTCCATTGTGTATATGTACCACAGCTTTTTTATCCATTCATCTACTGATGGACACTTGGGCTGTTTCCAGATCTTAGCTATTGTAAATAGTGCTGCTATGAACATGGGGGTACATATATTCTTTCTGATTGGTGTTTCAGGCTTCTTAGGGTATATTCCTAGAAGCGGGATCACTGGGTCAAATGGAAGTTCAATTTTTAATTTTTTGAGGTAACACCATACTTTTTTTTTTTTTAATTCTTTATTGATTTTTAGAGAGAGAGGCAAAGATAGAAACATCGATGAGACAGAACATCGATTGACCACCTCCTGCATGCCCCCCACTGGGGATTTGGCCCACAACCTGGGCATGTGCCCTGACCAGGATGAACCGGCAACCTCTTGGTGCATGGGTCAACGCTCAACCCCTGAGCCACCCCAGCCGGGCTCATACTTTTTTTTTTTTCTTTATTGAGTTTAGAGAGAGAGGAAGAGAGAAGGAGAGAGAGATAGAAACATCAGTGAGAGAGAACATTGACTGGCCACCTCCCGCATGCCCCCCACTGGGGACTTGGCCCACAATCTGGGCATGTGCCCTAACCGGGAATCAAACCGGCCACCTCCTGGTGCATAGGTTGACGCTCAACCACTGAGCCACACCAGCTGGGCCGGGCTCATACTTTTATTAATTCAAATGAACCAGCTTTATATCTACTTTTCGCTATGTGCCAGATACTGTTCTCAGTGCAGGGAATGCATCAGTAAACAAAATCTGTGACCTTGAGAGTTCATTCAAATGCTGGGGTCAGCAAACTATAGCCTGCAAGGCCCAGTCTGGGTTGTGGCCTGCCATCTAAGAATGTTTTTTATATTTTTAAAGGTTTAGAAAAAGAAGAATATGTAATAGTGGTTGTAAGTGGCTTACAAAACCTAAAATATTTACTGTCAGAATCTTTATTGGGTTTTGTTTGTTTTTTTATCCTCACCCGAGGACATTTTTCGATATTTTGTTCAGATAGAGTGAGAGGGAGAGAGAGAGAGAGAGAAACATCGATGTGAAAGCGACACATTGAGTGGTTGCCACCCACACGACCCAACCAGGGCCGGGGACAAACTGCAACCGAGGTACGTGCCCTTAGCGGGAACCGAACCCAGGTCTCTTCGGACCGCAGGCCGACGCTCTAACCGCTGAGCCAGACCGGCCAGGGCTACTGTCAGAATTTTTACAGAAAGTAAATAAATAAGTAAAAAATATTTGCTTTCCTGACCACAGTAAAATCTAATGGGAAACATAGAGGATAACAAATAATCATGACAAATAAGTAAGTTTCATGGTAAAGTAGAGGTGAGAAGGGTTCTGAAAAAAAATTGAAGGTATAGGGGATGGAAGAAGGTGGTGAAGAGGGGAGGTTACAGTTTTTCTTTTTTAACATTTTATTTTAAATATGTTTTCATTGATTTTTTTTTTTTTTAGAGAGAGAGGGAGAGAGATAGAAACACTGATGTGAGAAACATCCATCAGCTGCCTTCTGCACGCCCACTACTGGGGATCAAGCCGAAACCTGGGCATTTGCCCTGACCAGGAATTGAACTGGGACCTCTGGTCCATGGGATGACAGTCTACTGAGCCACACCAGCCAGGCAGCAGAGCTTGTAATTTTGACAAATGTGGTCAGGGTAGTCTATGTTGAGAAGGTAGAATTTGCTTTTCCTTGCCGGGAAAGGGAACAGTATAGTTCCAAATCCATGGAGTTGTTCTGGAAGGCCCAATGGAAGATTATGATTAAATGAGTTAATGTATCTATAAATTGCTTGAAACAGTGTCAGGCATGTATATGTGCTATATTAGTACAGCAGATCCTAGAATAATGTTGTTGTTAAAATGTTGATGAGCCCTGGCCGGTTTGGCTCAGCGGTTGGAGCGTCGGCCTGCGGTACAGAGAGACCCGGGTTCGGTTCCCGCTAAGGGCATGTACCTCGGTTGCAGTTTGTCCCCGGCCCTGGTTGGTTGTGCGGGTGGCAGCCACTCGATGTGTCCCTTTCACGTCGATGTTTCTCTCTCTCTCTCTCTTCCTCTCTGTCCCTCCCGCTCTGTCTGAATAAAAAATGGAAAAATGTCCTCGAGTGAGGATAAAAAAACAAAACAAAACAAAAAAAAATAAAATGTTGATGAGAAAAAGAAAAATCAATTCCTGGCCAGGGCTACTGTCTGTGTGGATTTGGTATGTTCTCCCATGTCTGTGTAGATTTTTCTATGGGGACTCGGGTTTTCTCCTACAATCTGAAATGTTCACTTGAGGTGAACTGGCCTGTCTATGTTGTCCCAGTCTGAGTGAGTGTAGGTGGGTGAGAGAGGCCCTGCAATGGAATGACATCCTGTCCAAGGTGGATCCCACCTTACATATCCTGACCTGTCTGGATAGATCCTGAACTGGAAAAAAGGGAAGTGGAAAATAATGCTCTATTTTGTTTTTATTAATTTTTCTTAAATGTATGTAGTACTCACATTTATTTCAGTCTTTAGTATTAGAAGTGATTTTTGTTTTTTTGTTTTTTTTGTGGTACGTGCACCTAGTGGGAACCGAACCCGGGACTCTCTGATCCACAGGCTGACGCTCAACCGCTGAGCCAAACTGGCCAGGGCAGTATTAGAAGTGTTTTGAGTGTTTATTTAGAATTTGAACGATGTTTTTGGGACCAGAAATGCTATAGGAATTTAACTTTTGTTTTGATCAATTAGTCTGTGGTAAATTGTTTTCATTATATGCCATTTTGCTTCAAATCACAGTTTTCAAGAACCTCTGATGATGTTACGTGAGGTCTTACTGTATTGGTTATTGTTATGCCATCGTTAAAGAAGAGTAGACTGAGGCCTGAGTGGGAGAAGCCATGAAGTTAGCAGATGACCAAGTCAGGATCTAAACCCAGGCAGCTAACCCCTATGTCCAGGTCCAAACCATCACCCTGCATGACTGAACATGTGTAGGAAACAGAGCAGGTCTCTGGTACAGGGAGCTGAGGAATTGGCCCTCTCACCCCCCAGGATGCTGATGTACCAGCACCAGCGGGTGTCGGATCGGTTCGAAGTCATCGACCTAGACCCCTATGGCAGCCCTGCCCCCTTCCTGGATGCAGCTGTGCAAGCTGTGAGTGAAGGAGGTGAGGCCAGGCTGACCCAGGAGTACAGAGCAGGGCTTGGGGGCATTTGAAGGATCCTCACTGTCCAGTCCCTCCCTACAGGGCTGCTGTGCGTTACTTGCACGGACATGGCAGTGCTGGCAGGGAACAGCGGGGAGACATGCTACAGCAAGTACGGGGCCATGGCCCTCAAGAGCCGGGCCTGCCATGAGATGGTAAGCCCCCCCGCCCCGCCCCCAGCACTCCTTCCCACTCCCCAGACCTGTTCATCTTCCTCCAGGCAGCCAGGGCCAGATCCATGCCAGCATATTAATGACAAGCACATCTTTAACCAGCATAGTTCCTAATAGCATGGGCTGCCAGTCATGGTCATTTGGGGGACAATGACTTTGTCCAGGGAGACAAATGACTTTGTCCCGGGTAGGTTACACTGTCCTTTCAAGTAGTCTCTATTTTAACAACTTTCCAACATTGTCTCTTTAAGGAGTTTAAAGTCCTAACTTTGCTGGTAGCTTTGAGCAAGTGACTTCCCCTTTCTGTGCCTCAGTTTTAGCATTTCTGAAATGGGCATGCTGATGATAATCTGGACACTATTGGGTTGCTGTGGGAATTCAAGAATACAGGCAGGCTACATCAACAGAATAAGGAGGGGCTCTGTCCTTGTTCCTTAAGGGCTCTGTCATATATCAACCTGGGAAACGCTGCCTCCTTTTTTGTGTTAGAGTATCATGGCAGCTCCCTAGCATGGAGAAGTCCCCAGCAGTTCTGCAGCACCCAGTGTCCCCACTTCCTGACGACAAAACCCATGGTGGCCCGACCACAGGTCCTTGGGCCACATTGCACAGCACAGGGCATGCTGATGATGCTAAACGAAATAGATTCTATTTATTGGGCTAGGCCTGTGTGTTCCTAAATCACATAGGGCCATAGAGACAGAGACTATTACACTTTTGCAAATAAGGGAACTGAATACTCACTTGCCAAGGATCACACAGCCAGGATCCTCAGGGCTGGGCTTTGAACCCACAGAGCCTGCCCTGATCCTGTGCTGTGAGCACCTTGTTCAAAGGCAGGTCTGACGCAGATGCACACCTCCCACCTCACCCCCAGGCCCTGAGGATCGTCTTACACAGCCTGGACCTCCGAGCCAACTGCTACCAGCGCTACGTGGTGCCACTGCTCAGCATCAGCGCTGATTTCTATGTACGCGTTTTTGTTCGTGTCTTCACTGGCCAGGCCAAGGTCAAGGCTTCAGCCAGGTTAGCCGGGTTAGGGAGGCACTGGGTAACAGATTGAGAGGTAACAGAGCATTCCCCTGGGGAAATGGGGTCCTAAAGGGACTAAGTCAGCCTGAAGGAGTAGTTGGGGTGTCCTGTCCTCCCACAGCAAGCAGGCGCTGGTGTTCCAGTGTGTGGGCTGTGGAGCCTTCCACCTTCAGCGCCTTGGCAAAGCGTCAGGGGCCTCTGGTGGCCGGTGAGCAATGGTTAGCCGGGAGGGAGGTGAAGGGGTGTTCCAATGGATGTCACCCTCTAAACACCTCTCTCTCTGCAGGGTCAAGTTCTCTGCAGCCTGCGGTCCCCCTGTGGCCCCCGAGTGTGAGCACTGTGGGCAGCGACACCAGGTGGGACCAGTCCGGGGTTAGTTGTGTGGGTCTCAAGGGTCTTTGTGTCTCATTTCTTGTCTATCTGGCTACTGTCTGCAGCTCGGTGGCCCCCTGTGGGTAGAGCCAATTCATGACCTGGAATTTGTGGGCCGTGTCCTAGAGGCTGTGAGCACCAACCCCTGCCGCTTCCACACTTCGGAGCGGATTAGAGGAGTCCTGAGCGTCATCACTGAGGTGGGGGCTGGGCTGAAACAGGATGGGGCACACTGTTCCCAGCTTCCTCCATCTGCCCCATGCACATTCTGTTGTTCTTCCCTCGTGGCAGGAGCTGCCGGACGTGCCTCTGTACTATACACTGGACCAGCTGAGCAGTACCATCCACTGTAGCACACCCAGCCTCCTGCAGCTGCGGTGAGGGCTGGGCTGGGCAGGAGCAGAGCCTGAGCACTGGGTGCCTGGGCAACTTGGGCCACTTTCAGGCCAAAGTCCCTTGTAAAATGGAGACCAAACATCACTCGTATCCAGGGAGTTTCATGTTCAAGTGCTTAGAACAGAACTTCAGAGGCCAAGAGCCCTGGTCAGGGAGACAGTCTGACTGTTATGATCAGTGGCATTACCCCAGCCACACAGTCACTGCTCACAACTCACAACCTCACAACTCACACCCACACATATCAGCACTGGCTTTGGGGTCTAGACTCCCCCTCACAGTCCCTCTTGGTCCCCAGGTCGGCCCTCCTCCATGCTGGCTTCCGGGTCTCACTCTCTCACGCCTGTAAGAATGCTGTGAAGACAGATGCCCCTGCCTCGGCCATCTGGGACATCATGCGTTGCTGGGTGAGGGCTGGCCTGACTAGGTAGGGGTGAAAGGGCAAGAGATGGGCAGGCTTGGCATCCCCTGGCCTCTGACCTTTGCCTCCTAGGAGAAGGAGTGCCCGGTGAAACGAGAGAGGTTGTCTGAGACCAGCCCAGCCTTCCGTATTCTCAGTGTGGAGCCCAGGTAAGAATGCAGACACCTCTGCCACAGGCATGGGTGCCCACATGTATGTAGATGACACAGATACTTCCCTACACAGACACACGCTCATTCTTCAAATGAGATCCAGAATCCGCTTTCTCCCACCACTTCTCCCCTCCTCCTCTGCCCCCACCCAGGTCTGGCCTCATCTCTGCTCACCTCTGCCCTGGTTCCCCATCTCCCACCCTTGGGCCCCACAGACTGTTCCCCCCACAGCAAACAGAGGGCGCCTGTGAGCACCTCAGATCATGTTCCCTCTCTGCTCAGAACCCTCCATGGCTTCCACCTCACTCAGTAGAAACAAAGTTCTATCTGCAAGCCCTGCCCCATCTCGGTGTCAGGTTCCTGCCCTCATTTATCCTCCCCTCCTCCCTGGTTCACTCCACACTAGCTTCCTCACTCAAACTCACCAGGCACAACCCCACTGCTGGGCCTTTGTGTGGGCTGTTCCCTCTACCAGAGTGCCCATCCCCAGGTCTCCCCCATAGCTGTTCCTACACCTTCTTCAGGTGTTCCTGACCCTGTCCTGTCCTGCACTGAACCCCTTCCCCAGTCTTCCAAGAACCTCTGCCCTGCTCTGTTCTTTTCAGAACTCTTATCGCATACTCTAACACATGATTTGCTTATTTCGTATTTGTCCTGTTGCTCATCTGTCTTGGGTACTAGAATGTCAGCTTTACCAGAGGCAGATTTCAGGCCCACCGTAGGCACTCAACAAATGTTTACTAAATGAATGAGAGACTTCTGACATGGGCAGATATATTCCCAAGTCACCAAGAGGGGAAGGCCCCACAGGTGGTTTTGTTGTGCATATCCGAGTGGTGGCTGCCTCTCAGCCCCACCTCCCCTTCCCCAGGCTGCAGGCCAACTTCACCATCAGGGATGATGCCAACCCCAGCTCCCGCCAGCGAGGACTCAAGCGCTTCCAGGTCAACCCCAAGGCCAACTGGGGCCCCCGGCCCCGTGCCCGGCCAGGGTGAGTGAGAATGGTGGTGGTGGGACTTGGCCAGGGCCTGGGGTGCAGAGTCCAGGTGGGGTCCCTGCTGCTCATCTCCCTGCACAGGGGTAAGGCAGCAGGCGAAGCTATGGAGGACAGACGTAGGTTGCTCCAGAATAAGCGAAAGGAACTGGCTGAGGACCCAGCCCAGAGGGCTGCCCGGCTTAAGACATTTTCTTGCAAGAGATTTAAGGAGGTGAGGCACACATGGGTCCCCTGTGTGGCAACAGGGCAGGGCTAAGGGGCAGGCGGGGCTGGGAGAACTGGGAATGGGCAAGTGTATGGGAGTGAGTTCCCCATCCAGAAAAGGAGCCCAGTAGAGGCTCCTGGCTCTGGGCTGGGCTTCACACCCATCATCTTCCCACCAGGGCACCTGTCAGCGAGGGCACCAGTGCTGTTACTCCCACAGACCCCTGATGCCTGAGACCACTGCTGACGCTGCCCACACTGACTGTCCACAGACCCACAACCAGAACCCCCCTGGGTCTGGGGCCATCACCGGTCCAGGTGTAGACTGAGCCAATAAAGAGATTTAACTTTGCCCTGACATTTGTCTGAGTGCAGAAGCTGCCAGTGCTCTCTGTTCATCTGTCCAGCATGTCTGGGGCCTGTTCCTCTGCCCACATGAATTAACTCTCTGGGGAGCTCTGTGCATCTAGAGGCTGTTTTGTACTGGCCTGATGAAAGTGTTGTCCGTGTTTCTGTCTGAGGTGTTGTGTCTATGCCGGGAGTGGTCTAGCCCTCTGCAGCCAGAAGCACTTTGGCACCTGGTTGCTGGCGCCTGCGGTTCTCCAGGTGGCCACGGGGTGGCAGCCTTGCGCTCGCGCCCACGGGGCCTTCTCCCACACCCCCTTCCGTTGGCGCGTGCCTGAAGATAGGCACGCGTAAGCTGGTGCCACCGAACTCTCACGTGGCCTCACGCTGCCATCTCCTGGCTGCCTGGTTTCTCTGGCCCAACTCCCCACGGGACCGTGGTGGCGGAAGTAGACCGGAACCAGGCGCCTTGTGCATCCGCTCCAGACCAGGTGCTTCCTGTCCTGTGGCCTCTGGGGCTGCTGCATCCTCCCCACAAGGGCAGGCCTTAGCAACGTTAACAGAGAGGCCTGGGGCAGAGTCTCCACCCTGCCACACGGTGGCTGTGGGACCCCACAGGCACCCTCACCTTGCTCCGTCCCAAGAGGAAAATGAACCTGATCCCAGAACTGGCCTTGTGGGCACATCAAAGTTCACTCCGTGCTTAGAACTGGACCTTTGTTTCCCTGGGAAAGTGGGATGGTTGGTGGGGTCCAGGCATCACTTGGGTCTTGGGAGGGTGGTGGTGGTGGTAATACTGGCTGACAGCTGGGGGCCCACGCCGTCACCTAGATAGATGGGGCAAAGCACGACTGACCCAGGTAAGAGGGTGCTGGGGATCAGGTACATTCTTGTCACTGCTACCTAGCTGTACCCAGGGCCCCTCCCTTCATGAGGCTCCATTTAGGTCTTGAGTTTCACCACCACCCAGGACATTCACCCAACACCTCTTTATCACCATTCACCCTGAAGTGGCCTGGCCTTGGGATGAGGGCCAGGGACCACCCAGTTGGGCCTTTGTAATACTATGATCTTGAGGACCAGGATTGTGGGGACATCCTGGGGCACCCATTGGAAGGTTCTAGAAGCCCTGGCAACATAAGCAATCTCCCTCAGCTGTAGTCCTTCTTGTCACCCTCTGAGGCCTGGAAAAGGTGTGGATAGCACAGTGGGGATCAGGACAACTACCCAGGCTGGACACCCAAGCTCAGACTCAGAACTGCCCTCTCACCAGTGCCCCACTCCGAGGTAGGGGTGGCAGAAAGGCTGGGAGGGGCTCTGTAAAAAGAGGAACCAGGCAGGGGGAGGAGAGAAGAAGGAGGGGGCCCCCAGTCACGAGCCCCAGCAGGGCCGGAAAGGGCTCTCCACCCCCATCAGCACAGACACAGCAGGGGGTATTCAAAGACACAGGCCAGACCCAAGCAGCACAGGAGGTCTCTGTATTCCTGCCTCAGTTTCCCCTGTGTATCTGGGCACCTCACTTCCAGCTGTGCACTGGGGCTGGGTCCTTGGAGGGCCAGGGTCCCTCCAGTGACTGGGAGGACGGGAGGTGAAGCCCTGAGGGGTGACGGCCAGTCCTGCCCACCAGCCTGGGGCGGGGCTAGAGGCCGATCTTGGAGATCCCCGCCTGCTGGTTTCCTCCGGGGTCAGCCAGGCTCCTTATCAGTCTCGGCCAGGCGGCCAGGACCTTATCTGCGCTGGCCCAGCATCCTCCAGCCACTGCGCCAGGGGTAAGAGGGAGGAAACCGGCCACTGGGGGCGGGGAGAGGGTGGGCTGGCTCTGAGCTGCTCACTTTTCCTCGAGGGACCCATGCTGCTGCCACCACTAAGGCCCCAAGCCCTTGGGAGCCCAGGAAGAGGTTGAAGCCCAGACAGAGTGGTCATCTGCTTGGGCCACAGAGTGGAGAGGCTGGAGGGAGCAGGGCTGGGGAGCCTGGCTTGAAGCTGGAACCACATCCTGGCCCTGACCGGCAGAGCCAGGGCACTAAGCAGGCAGCAGGACAAGTGCTGGGGTAAGAGTGGAGCAGCCTGAAGGTGGGGGAACCCTTGACCTACCTGCATTCATTCATTCGTTCCTGCCTTCTTTCATTCATTCATCTGCAGGAACCAACTAAGTAAAAGACCAAGCCAGTTTCCCCAGGACCCAGCTAGGGAAGACAGGGCAGAGGGACCAGGTGTCCCCAATGTTGCTGGGACATTCCAGGCCATGGGGTCAAGAGTGAACAAGGACATCTAAACAGGGTACAAAGGGGTGGATGCTGATGGGTGAGGTGAGTGGGGAGTCACTAGGGCCAGAAGGAGGATTGAGGCATGACTGTATGTACTGGACAGTGTCAGCAGTGGGGTCATAGGTCAGTGAGGAGGACATTTTCAGTGGGGGGATGGTCCCTGTAGCTATTATGGAAGACTTTCAGGATCTGACAGGGAGATGATGGGAAGAGCCTCAGGGTCCTAGATGAGGACACTGGATGGGCCTAGGCAGGAGGGGGTAGGTCAGTGAAGGGTCAAAATCAATCACGTAGGGATTCCAAGGACACACAGTGTCAATGAAGGATATCAGGGTCAGATCTAAGGATCTCAGGGTCCATCATGGATTCTCTGCCTTGCCCCTCCCTCCAGACCCCAGGGAAGGGGATTCTGGAAGAAAGGAATTTGCTCATGCTCTCATGGGTCACAAACAGCTCAGAGACAGCACTGCTGGGCTCATCACTGCACAGCATCTCAGGGGGCACCTCCTGCCCTTGTATCAGACCCTCTTCTCATGTTCTGGCAATTTCTGGGCCTACCCCCTCCCCACCTGCCTTTGCCTACTGAACTACATCCCCCCCCCACACACACACACACACACACTCTATCCCTTCCATTTAAGGGCTCTGCTGGGTTATGGGGGTATGTGGTGTCTGATCCCTCCACTGGCTTCCTTCCTTCCACAGGTGAGCACCCCCTCGGGGTCCATGTGCCCACCCCAGGCCCAGGCAGAGGTGGCCTCCACCATGACTGAGAAGGCTGAGATGGTGTGTGCCTCCAGCCCAGCGCCTGCCCCGCTCCCCAAGCCTGCCTCACCTGGGACCCCAAAGGCAGAGGAGGTGGGCCACGGAGGTACCTTATCCCCCAGGCTGCCCCCTGGTGTCCCAGTGATCAGCCTGGGCCACACTAGGCCCCCAGGGGCAGCCATGGCCACCACAGAGCTGAGTGCCCTTCGGCCCCCACTGCTGCAATTCTCCGCCCTGGGAAATGCCCCAACCTCTCTGGCCCTGCATTACCATCCTCACCCCTTCTTCAACAGGTCAGTGGGGGGCTGGGCCTGGGGGCAATCTGGGGCCAGGGTCCTTGCCCACAAGGCATTAGTGACCCATGAACCCTTACAGCCTCTACATTGGGCCAGCAGGACCTTTTAGCATCTTCCCTAGCAGCCGGCTGAAGCGAAGACCAAGCCACTGTGAGCTGGAGCTGGCTGAGGGTGAGTATGGGTTTGTGTCTACATGGGGTCCACATCTGTCCCATCCATACTTTTCCACAGGGGGAAGCTGTCAATGCACACAAACACAGTACAGCTCACACAGGTTCAGTACTCATGTTACACCCATGTGCAAAACCACAGTCCCATAGCCAGTCCCACACAACCAGTCACCCAATAAGCCACAAAGAGTCCTTCCTGGCAAACACAGCATGGCACAGGGGCCACAAAATGACAGCTTCACTCAAATGCACAGCCACCCAGGAAGCAGCCACATGACAACCATCATGCAAGAGACAGCCATGGGACCACAACCACACAGGAGACAGCCAGACAACCACAGCCACTTAAGACCATGGCCACACAAGAGTCAGCCACACAACCGCAGCCATGCATGACAGCCATATGGCAACGATCACACACAACCCACAGTCATTTAGACAGACCACAAGTCACACAGTCACCTAAGACATGGACAGGACTACAATCACTGGAAGAGTACCATGAGCACCCCTGGTCACACACAGGGGCACACTCAGAATGAAGACTATAGGGACAGCTCCTCAGGCTGACAGCCACAAGGAAACATTTCCCAAGGGAATCTCAGCCACTGACATAATAGTGCAGACAGTCAGAGGCACAGAGTCCCCAGTTATCTGAAGCCCGGCCTATCCTTCCTTGTCTAGATGCGAGGGTGGGGGTGGGCAGGGTTGCTGACAGGGGAGCCACACGTGGATCCTACACGTGGAACACTTTGGTGAAGAAAGCCCCAGCTTCTTGCCTGTGTGGAAGCCCCCACTAGAGTGCTGGGTGCTTGACGTGAGGGCAGGAGGGGGCACCACCTCGGTGCCAACCCCTCCCCTCCTGTCTGCAGGGCAACAGCCCCAGAAGGTGGCCCGGCGTGTGTTCACCAATAGCCGCGAGCGCTGGCGGCAGCAGAACGTGAACGGCGCCTTCGCAGAGCTCAGGAAGCTGCTGCCCACGCACCCGCCCGACCGGAAGCTGAGCAAGAATGAGGTGCTCCGCCTTGCCATGAAGTACATTGGCTTCCTGGTGCGGCTGCTGCGAGACCAGGCAGCGGCTCTGGCAGCAGGCCCCACGACGCCCGGACCCCGCAAACGGCTGGCGCACCGAGGGCCAGACGACGGCGCCCGCTGTGGGCCTTGTCACAGGGCTGAGGCGGTAGCGAGCCTGCAGCCCGAAGCCCTGGCCTGCCCCAATGGCAGCCCCGGTGGGGCAGCGCGCCCCATCAAGACGGAAAAAGTGGCTGTAAGCCCAGAGGTGCGGTGACCTCCATCGCCTCTGGGCCGAAGGGCACTGGGGACTCAGCCCTGGGCCATCGAGGAAGGGGTGGACCACGCACTGCGCTTATTCTGGAGCTCAGAGGGACTAATGAGAACGTAACCTGCGGGGGGGGGGGGGGGGGGGTCTGGAAGGGTGACTATCGCCCCCAGGGACCCTACAGACCCTCTTATCACCCACCACCCGTTGGAAGCGGCCTTCCCCACATCCTCCTCCTGGAGGCGAGGTCCAGGAACATCAACATGGCAGAGCCGTCATCGGACCCAAGTGGTGCCTCTTTTTTGTGGGCTAGGGGCTCAATGAAAGGTGGGGAGGAGCAGGAGCAGGAGCAGGGGAGGCTTCCTCTTATCGCGGCGCCCTCCCAGAAACTCAGGAATACTAGCGCCTTGATGGCGTCGGCTGCGCGTCTGGTGCTTAGAGAGGCGCAGAATCCACGTGGGGCCGCACCCCACCTAACCCGACCAGGCCCCTCACGATCGCGTTAGCAAATGCCCAGGCGCTCTTGCTTTTATTTTTCTTTATTTCTTTATTTCACATACACATTAGCCATTCAATGGAGAAGCCGGAGAGAGTCAGGCAAAGATGGTATAACAGAAGCGCAGTGACGGGGGCGGGGCGGGGCGGAGAGGGGACAGACGGGCTGGCTGCCTACTTGCATTCCGCTAGGACACTGAAAACCCAGAAAACAAAACAGACAGTAAACTACCCTTGTTTCTTATGTATCTCAGTGCAGAGACGGGGGTGGAGGGCAGAGAGAGGGGGAGACCAGGCTGAAGGAGGAGGAGAGGGGGGACAGGGGACGCTAAGGGGAAGCACACCAAATCCATTAGTACTATATATAGAGATACTCGTATATACTGCGTTTCTTAGCCTAAGAAGAAACTTGTTTGACGGGACGGGCGGCCTTTGCGGTCCGCGATGCTGGTGCTGGTCGGGCGCACGGATCTCCCGGGAGGGGCCGAAGCGGGGCTGGCCCAGGCTGGCTTGCGGGGGTAGGGGGGCGCCCCGAGGGTGGGTGGGTAGGGGGAGCAGAGGCGGGGCTGGGGTGCCCCTCGGGCTCTCGATTGGGGGACAAAAGTTCTTGTGACTTTATTGCTCCTTTATTTTTTCTCGTGTGTGTGTGTGTGTGGGGGGGGTCCGTTCAACACGGTCGGGGTGGGTAAAAGTGGTGGGTCGTCTGAGCCACCCGGCCCCTCTGGGACCCAGAGCGCGGCGTCCGCTCCGCCAGCACGGGGGTGAGAACAAGGCACTAGGTCGGCCGGCCAGCGCGGGGGCGGGTGTGTAAGGCAGTCGACTGGGCTGGTTGAGGGGTGGGGTTGGCTGTGTGCGGGGCCGTGTGCGTGCGTGCGTGCGTACTTGCGCAGGCCTGGGCGAATCGACCTGACAGCTTGGCTGGTCCTGTCCTGGAGCGTCGAGCCTTTCCCGTGCTCCCCGTAGGGTGACAGTGGTGGGGGTGGGGTGGGAGGAGTGATGTTGAGTCGTGGGCGCCGCGGAAGGGCGGGGAGGAAACTACCAACTTGCTGAGCGCGCTCCTGATAATGCTGGTGAGGGTCAAGTTGGCGTCTGGCTCAAAGAAGGGCGCTCAGGACGGGGAGGAAGGGAGGGAGGGAGGGAGGGGACATTTGTTCGTTGGCATTGACCTCTGCGGGGGAGGGGCTGGGGACTCCCGCCGCGCCCCAGTGCCAGGTAGGGGATGGGGCGGGGAGAGGGCGCCGGGGCCCGGGGAGGAGGCGCCCGGGGAGACCCGCGGCCAGAGCAGCCCCGCCGCTGGGCGCACGCCGCTGTCCCGTTCCGTTAACTCAACAAAGAAGGGATATGCGTGTTCCTAACAAGTGCAGGATATTTAATTGATCATAAACTTATGTATAATAGTTTGTGGGTCTTTAAAAACGTACTTTATAATGTAAGAAGCACCAGGGTTTTATGTTGAATTATCTTATTAAAAATAATTTTCTCTCGTCCTTTTCCTTTTAGTTCTTGTGTTGATTTTTTTTCAATGTTCAGGTGTTTTCGTTTTGTTTTTTAATTCTAAAATGTGAACGTTTCCTTCAGCCCTCCCACCGAAACCGAGAACGAACGACGAAACAAATAAAAACCCCAGATCATCCTTGTCAACGCAGGAAAACGACTGAAAAAAAAAAAAAAAAACAACAAAAAACAAAACAAAAAAAAAACTGAAACGAACCAAAAAAAAAAAAAGGAAAAAACACTCAGCTTTCGTTATCCCCGCAAAGGGCGGGGCAGGCCCGGTTCTTTTAGCGTCCCCAGAGCCGCGAGGACATTACAACAAAAATAGAATTTTTCTTAACAATCTCTTAACATACAAAGATAGGAAAACTCTCTGATGCATTGCACTTGGTTCAATGAAAAAAAAAAGTTCATTTCCCCCATATATAATTTGTTTTGTTTTTTTGTTTTTTTGTTTTTTTCTCTTCTAACACGTCCCCACATTTCCTGTGGCCCTCGTCGCCTCTCGCCTGCCACTCACAGCGACACTTGGGAACGGAGCGACCCCCACCCCCCTGCCTGCCCCGGCAGCCCCGCCGGGCGCGCTCCATCCCGGCCCAGCTGGCCTGCAGCTTCCGACCTCGCCGGGGCGGGCGCCCCGCAGACCCCGGCTCCCGCCGCGCCCGCGGCCCCGATTGTCTTCGAGGGAAAGGGCACGTGCGGCCGGGCAGGGGGTCCCTTCCGCTCCCCTTCTCAGCTCTGACCCTGTTTAGCCAACCAACTGAAAAATCATTGCACTTTGACCGCGCGTCACGCCCGGCCCACCCGGCCCCCCACCCCCGCCCTACTCCCCACGACCCCCGCCCTCAGGCTCCCGCAGGATCCCCTGTCCCCTACTTCTTAGTCCCTGTCCTCCCTTGGGCTGCAAGGGCCTTTGCTCAACTTCCAACAAAAGCTACCCCTAGGGCTAGCTAGCCACCTTGTGGCTTCCAGCTGGGGAGAAGGCGTCACCCGCTGGCCCCCTCCGCCCCAGGTGAGGGCCCTCTTCCTCTCCCCAGCCGGCTTCCTCCCCTCCTCCCTTCCCTAGGCCTGATCTGCCGCAGCCTCACACTAGATTAACAATAAATAAAACCCATAACCCACCCCTACGGTGCAATGTTGGGTTGGTTGACTTTTGGAGGATCCTGACCTGTGCTTTGTGTTTTCATACAGTTAAGAAAGAGAGAGAGAGAGGCACAAGGACTTAGAAGGGTTCCAAGGAGGGGAGATGCAGGGAGGAGGGAGTAAGGCACAGAAAGACAAGCCAGAGGGGCCAAGTCACACCCTGGATTGGGGCTGGGTGTACTCCTGCTCCCCTCCCTCCCAGGGGGGCTTCTGAAGACCCTCTGAACAGGCCCCCAACCTTCCCTTGGGGGAGAAGGGGACTTCAGTTGGGGGTGGGGAGCTACTTCCTGTGGTGTGTTACCAAATTGTTCCCAAGTTGCTTAATTGGAGGAGGAGTTGCCAATTGCAACAGCAGAATACCCGAACAATGAATGCCCCACCCCAAATAAAGAGTAAGGACATTACAGTTGAAATCCGGGGAGAAGTGGCCAACAGGGGGTGGGGTGGTGGGGAAAGTGTGTGTGTGTGTGTGGGGGGGGGACAGAGAAAGCTCCAAAAACAATTTTGAAAAAAGACAACACCCAACACCCTCCAAAGGAACTGAAAGTGGGCCAGCAGGATGCCTACCTAGCACAGGTGGCAGCTTTAGGCGAGGGCAGCGGTGGCTGCCCTTCCTTCTTGCTCCGTTCCAGGTCCCCTTTCTGCTCCACTCTCCGGGCCCGGCTACAGCAGGGCTGTCTGCATGAGGGGCAGGGGCAGGGACCGATGGGGTGGCACAAGGGCACCTGCATGCGGGCTGGGGTGTGGGAGCAACCTGGGGCCCATTTCCCCTCACTTGGGCCATGGCAGAAGGGCGACCTTCCTGGCCTGCCTGTGAAGAGAGGGACAAGTGGGCCTGTCCCATGCTGGGACCAGACCTTTGAGAGCATTCTGACTTACTATACAGAGGGGTCTGGGGTCCCAGGAACTACCCCTGCAGCCCAGTGTGGGGTGGTGGAACACCCACCATTCTGGGAGCATGAAACTAGCTCCAGGGTATGTCCCCTGTCCATGGGAGTGGGAGGGCTTCAAGCCCAAGGGTGGGGCAGGGGGACTCAGAGGCCATCCTGCCTCACCCCATCCAGAACAGGTAGTGAGGGAGGGCCGGGTGGGGTCTGGAGGGGAGTACCCTCTGGATCTGCACCCCTCATCTTTACAAGCTAGTCCTCTGAGCTCCCTAGTGAAGCTCTGACCCCAGCTGAGGGTGGGGGACAGGCCCCTTCAGAACTGTGCTGGTTGATTTGTTTGGGGATTTAGTTCCTTCCCCAGAAGACCAGGATGGGATGGGGGAGGAAGGAAGTTCTGCTGCATCCTTTCTTTCTTTCTGTCCTCTGCTTGGCAGAGTCCGTTTTTTGCATGTTTCTTTCTGCTTGGCTGCTGGTGCACAGCTCCGCGGAGACTTGTTCCGAGGGCTCTCAGAAAACTGGGCTGCTTCAGGGGGCCTGCAGGGGTCCCTGGGCTGGAGGAGAGAAGGGCTGAGTGGCTGACGACGTCTAATTTTTGCTTTTCGGTGGGGCTGGGCTGGGCGGGGGGGATTTTTTTCCACGTCTCAAAATTTCTTCTCCCCCCGTTTGAGGAACCTCTTCTTTTCATTTTGTCATTTCTTTTGTCGATCTTATCAGAGGAACCAGGACTGAAGCGGGACAAAAAAGAGGCAATATTGAGAACAGCAGGGGAAGGTCCCTTCTCACTTCCACCTGGCCATGACTGCAGGTGGTGCCCGATGCCCCTAGAGGGTCCAGCTCCAGCAGAGTCAAGGACACCAACACTCCATGCAGAGGAGTCGGTCCCCCATTCTGTCGGTCCCTCCTATGGGAATCCAGCCCCCAAGAGACCCTGCCCCCCAGTGCTAGAGTCCAGCTGGCCTTCCCGTGGGCACCGGCACCGGGCACAGTGCCCAGTGGGTAGGACCCCCGTGGCTGGCGCTGGCACAAGCACAGACCTGGGATCTGGCCATGTTTCCAATTGTTTAGGTTTTTGTGTGGGTCCTGGAGGGTGGAGAGGATGCCAGGCTGGAGCTTTTGTCCTCAGAGGGGTTTGGGGACTGGGGAGGGGGTGGCGCAGCTTCTTGCTGAGTTTTCTTTCTGTCTCTTTAGACTAAAAGCAAAAATTCCCGTCTGTACACCCCAGCCAAGGTCCCACTGGCTGAAAGGCTGGTGAGAGGGGAACACCACAAGGCTTCAGTCCCTAACAGTGGTAGTCCTGGGGGAGGGGCCTGGTAGATACATTCTCTAAAGACACATCCCCTCCCTTCCCAATTCTCCACCCTTAAGGCAGAGATTTTCAACCAGTGTGCCTGTACCATAAGAATTTTAAAACAACAGAATTTTAAAACTATTTAGTCAGGGGCACTGACCTCTTCTTTTCCCTTAGATTGTCAAACTTAAAAAATGACAACAGCCAATTACAACAGTCGTCGGTGTAAATGAATGAAAATTATACCTATTTTCTTTGTCAGATCTGCAAATATATATTTTTTCTGGTGTGCCACAGAATTTTATGTGTGCCATGAAATGAAAAAGGTTGAAAATTGCTGCCTTGCCTTGGCCAGTGTGGCTCAGTTGGTTGGAGTGTCGGCCCATACACAGAAAGGTCATGGGTTTGATTCCTGGTAGGGTCACATACCCAGGTTGAGGGGTACATATGAGATACAAATGATCGATGTCTCTCTCTCCCTCTCCCTTCTTCTCTCTCAAATCAATAAAAACATATCGTTGGGTAAGGATTAAAACAAAACAAAACAAAACAAATCACCGCCTTAAGGCAATAGCGCTGGGGACCTCAGGTTCCCTAGAGCAGGTGCCCCTTCTCTTAGGATGCCAGTAGGGGGCGCCGCCTTCCCACAAATGGGCCTTGGTGGCTACTCAGCATAAAACATACCCCAGGTGGACACCCTTTCCCCACTCCCCATCATGGGTTGCCTGGCAATGTCCTTTACCCAAGGCTCTGACCCCACCTCATGGCCAAGGGATAGGGTGGGGGAGGGTGTTCTCCTCTGTGGTCCACAATTGCCTAGGTATGCCTGGTGGTATCCTTGGGGCAAAATGGGAGTCCCTGAAAATGTACCTCAGGGCCTCTCCCAGGCTCTAGGTCATAGACTCAGATCTGCAGGGGCCAAGCAGAAGTAACTACAGAGCACACACAGGGACCTGACTCATTCTACCCTTGCTCCAACCCCACCCACACAGAAGCCAGGTGAAGAGATGGTGGCTGACCTGCCCAAGGCCACACAGCCCATGGCTGTGCCAGGACTCAAATACAGGGGCAGTTCAGGTTGATGCTCCTAACTGCTACATACATGGCATGCTCATCCTGCCTAGGGCCAAGGCTGGCAGAGTCACAGTGAGGGCCTGGGGTGGCTACATCAGCCAACTTTTCAAAAGAAGCCAAAAATCCAGACAGAATTTCATGTGAAAATTTCCAATATTTAAAACACTTGTATTGGTCACACAGATTATGCCTGCAGGCCAGACCTGCCCCCAGGTTCTGGTTTAGGACTGTGGGCTGTCATCTACTGTGCAATGAAGACATGGAGTTTTACAATTAGAAAAGGCCTCAGAGATCATCTAGAACTTTCTGCGACATTAGAAATGTTCTCTATTATGCCCTGGCAAGTTTTGCTCAGTGGTTAGAGCTTTGGCCCTCAGACCGAAGGATCTCGGGTTTGATTCCCAGTCAAGGGCATGTACCCGGGTGGCAGGTTTGATCCCCCGCCCTGGTCTGGGTCATGCGGGAGACAACTTGGTCAATGTGTCTCTCTCATATCGCTGTTTCTCTCTCTCTCCCCCTCCCTCCCTTCCATTCTATCTAAATATCAATGGAAAATATTCTCGGGTGAGGATTAAGAAAAAATAAAAATAAATAAAAGTAAATAAGAAATATTCTCTATTTGCGCTATTCATCGGAGTAGCCATATATGACTTCTAAGCACTTGAAATGTGGCTAGTGTAACAAAAGGACTAAAATTTTCTCTAGTTAGTTATTCAAATTTAAACAGCCATAGGAGGCCAGTGGTATCCCATTGGATAGTGCAGCTGGAGGGCATTTGGAAAGGTAGGGGTTGTCACAGTGACTGGGATGCTACTGGTGTTTACTGGGTGGGCAGAGATGCTCAATTTTCTGCCACATGCTGGATAACATGCACAGAGGAGACCTGCCCAGAGTCCAACCCTTCAACTGACTGAAGGCCAAATGAAGACTCATGGCAGGGGGACGTGGCTGGTAAGTCATGGGGGAGACCCAGGCCTGAAGCACCCCAGCATGGGCAGCGGGAGACCAGTCAGGTCAGCAGCCAGCTCCTGGGCTTTCTGTCCTGGCCTTCAGAGGTAGGGAACTGCTTCGGTGAGCTGCTCCCTCTACCCAGCCTCAATGTTCTCTGGGACCCTCCTCCCAAATGGAGGCTACACTGGAACCCTACACCACTGACCTAGCTGTGAGTCTGCCCATCCCCTTCCCTGTGAGAGAAAAGGAGTTCTGGGGACAACCAGGACATGGAAGATTCACTTGGTCCCTCTGCCCTTGGCAGACCCTAGGCTGGCCCCTTAAGGGTCTCCTGAGCTGCACAGCAGGGGGACAATCACTAGTGCTTAGACTTTGGGGACTCCTCAGAGGAGGAAGAGTCCAGTTCCTGGAGTTAGGGACAAAGGCAGCTCCAATAGGGTCTCCCCACTGGTCCCAGGAACAGGGATCTGCTGCCAAGCACAGAGTGGCTTTTCTGCTCACCCCTCCCTGCTTCCTGAGCCAGGTCCAAAATTGATTAAAACTAAGTAAAAAGCGCTGCCCAGGGAATGACAAAATTGCTAAAATTCTCTTTTCTTCCCTCATTCTATTGTTCTCTCTCCATCTGGTGCTCCAGAGATCAGCTAAAGTCACTGGTTACTGTGGAAACCGACCCCCACGGTACCCCTGGCGCCCACCCGCTGCAGCCGCCTGCCTGCCCCCAGGCCCAAGGGCTCCTGGCTAGGCTTGTCCAGCTCTGGTCCCCCCACTACCGCCTGCACACCTGCCTGCTCCCTGCCAAGGCCCAGGCCCCTTTCGGAAACAACGGGGAGGAAAACTGTTTCCCAAACTTGCCTAATACTCTGACTTGGCCCCAACATCCAAGCAAAGTGAGCAGAGAAAGTACAGAAGGGAAAGCACATGGAGGCGGAAATGGGGTGAGCAGGGAGGGCTCAAGGCTGTGGTCCCGGAGAGCAGGAAAGCAGGAAAGCAAGCAGGGAACAGTCAGAGCTGCAGGCTGCTGGCTGGCCGCGGGAGGGAGGGAGGGGTGGGAGCAATGGAGCCCTGCAGCCTGGTGCCAGCCCAGAGCCCGGAGGGGAGGCCTGCCAGAGGTCCCTTCCTCTGGCACCCCCTCCCGCCCTCTGCCAGCAGGGCTCTCCCGGGCTCCCTGGCACAGCGTGGAGGGGGCTGGCTCCAGCCCCTGCTCTGAGCCATTGTTTTTCTTCTCAACACCCCCAAGTTCAAGTTCATCTGGGTGTTACATCATGTCTGGTTGCTCTTGGAAACCAGACAGGTCAGACGTGACTCTGGGGAAAGGGGGTGGGAAGCTGGAGGGGGCTGAAGTTCCCCTTCCCTCCCCTCCTTGCCACTAGGGAGCTCTGAAGTTTGCAGTTTGACAAAGTTTTTGGCTTTTTTTTTTTTTTTTCCTAGGGAGGGAAAGGAAAAGGGAAAAAACAAAACCTCAAACCACACATACAAAACTTCTATCCACCAACTTTCTCTGGACTTGGGCCTTAGAGTAGAGAGGGCGCAAGAGCCGAAAGCGGTGGCCTTGGCTCCAGGCGGGGGTGGGTTTCCCCAGGGCTGAAGCCTCCGAGGCCCTGGGCTCCCAGGGCTGTGATTTTGTATCAAGAAGTTCCACACTGTAAAAGCTGCCTCTGCTCTGCTCCCGAGGAGGGTACTCTCTGTGCCCCAAGGGCCCTGGGCTCTGGAGGCTATGCCCAGCCTCTTGGGGGCAGGCATGGGAAAGGTGGGACGTGTGTGTACATAGATGCCTTTGCAAAGTGGTGTCCAGGGTGTCCAGCAGGAGGGCTGGGGGTGGTTGGGTGTTTCCTTATGAGAACTGGGGCAGATGGGAGCAGGACTGGGGGCTCCAGAAGCTTGTTCACCCTTCTAACAGGATTCAAGAGGAGTTGGGTGAGGGGCCTCCAGGGTGGCAATGGGACGTGCCCTCCCTTGGCATCTGTGGGCATGTGACCCACCAGCCCAGCTCTGTCCCTCCTCAGCCCACCCAAGCCAGGGAAGAGACCAGGGCTTCCAGCAGAGCAGGAGCAGATCAACAAGCAGATGCTGTCCTCCTTCTGACTGGACCTCCAGCTTCTGTCTTTGCTTCTTTGGCCTGGCCCAGAGTGCCTCTAGCCTTGGGTCCTTGGCCACCTTCCCCAGGGCTAAGGTTGTCAGAGTTAATCATTCAATTAGCGGGTTAGCCAAGGGGTCTAGGGGCTGCCTGGGGAGGCAGACTCAGCTGGGATGCAAAAGCTTAGGTGCTCCAGCCCTGCCCCAGCCCCTTCTCCCAAATTAACCCCAAGACCCTGGCCTCTTCCTGACACCAAGATGCTCCCACCCCTGCCTGTTCCCCCTGTGCTTGCCTTCCCACTCCTACCTGAGACTGCTGTGGGATGTTCAGAAAGTTGCCGTCCCGGGGTCCGATGCTGACAAACCGGTTGGCAGAGGAGGCGCCTGTCGTTGCGAATGCTGTGGGGAGCAGGAGAGAGGAAAAAACCCATGAGGCCTTGGGGCCTACCTGGGCACTGCCCTTCGGGGCTGCTGAGAGAGGGACACTAGATTAGACCAGGTTTAGGCTGGCAGTGGGAAAGACAGGCCAGAGGGGCCCCTTCGTCCTTTCACTTACCAGGAACACATACTGTCCCCCACTCCCAGCACTGTAACCCAGTAATCTCCCCTAACCAGGCCCTGGGCAGGGCCAAGGATAGCCCTCCTCTCAAAGCACCTGAAGGGGGTGACCTTGCTTTCCCACTGGCCCTCTTAGGTCCAGAGGGAAGGGAGACAGGAGGGTGGGACTCCGGTGGACTGGCCCCACCCTGCTTGGGGAAGGCTATCTCAGTTGGGCCACCTCTCCAGCCAGGGCAGCTCGTGGGTGCTGCACCACTTACCACTCTGGACAGTCCCAAGCACTGGGCCGATGGTTGAGGGAACCTGAAGGGGCCCAAAGGAGGGCTGGGATCTGAGAGGGGTGTAGGAGTTGGCTGCCAGCTAGGGCCCAGGGGTGACAAAGCTCAGACCTGGCAGACATTCTCTTTCTCTGATGGATGAGCCAGGTCCTATGGTCCTGTGGTTCCCCAGGGCCTGAGATAGGCCAAAGCACAAGAGGAGGAGGAGGCTGGAGTGCCTAGCAGAGCCCCAGGGTTTGGGTGCCCAAGGGCAACTGTTGTGGGGTCTGAGGGGCAAATGAACCAAACACCCCTGAGCTCTTCTCAGGAGAAGCTCTGCAAGCTCTTAGGGGAGGAAATGGGCCCTGTACACCCCAGGAAGGAGGATACCCCCAAAGGGGATTAGGAGGGTCACAGGCTGCCTAGCAGCCTCCCACCCCCTGCCCTGTACCAGATACACCCCAAGGACCCCATGCTCACCATCTTCTGTCCAGCAGTGCCACCCTGTAACCTGGTTTCCCTCTCCCACCCTGCCCACCTCCATGACCATGACTATGACTTGATGTCTTATGGCGGATGCAGATGGGAAGATGGTATGAAGAAGATGAAGAGGGGAAAAGAACTCAAACCATGAGAGAGAAGGTGAGACAGAGAGCGCAAGACGGAGAAAAGTGGTGATATGGGCCACCCCTCCCACCACTTGCTGCCCTGGAAGTCCTGGCCTGCAGCCTGCCAGCCCCCAGAGCGCTGTCCACACCCTGCCCAATGACGGCACACCGCCCACCCTCAGCCTCTCCTATCCCTCACGTCGGGTCTACCTTGGGCCTCCCAACTCAGATTTTTTCTCTTCCCTTGGACAAAAGTTGTCATTGGTTTGAGAGAGAGAGAGAAAGAGAGAGAGAGAGAGAGAGATGAAGTAAGCCAAGGTCCAGAGCCCTCCCTTGTCCTTGGAGTATCCAACCTGAGGAAGGAATTGAGGGAGGGGCAAGGGATGGGAGGGGAAAAAAAGAAAAGAGGAACAACGAGAAACCAAATGTGAGACTGAAGGGGAGGAGTTGGGACTAGCCTGCTGCACCTTTGGAGGCCTGAATGGAGGGGAGGGGGCAAGGCAAAAAGGGGATGGTGGTGGCGTCGCCTTGTGGTCACATTTAATTTTCTTGGTGTGGGGGGCACGACAAAACAAAAAAAAAAAAATCAAAAAACAAAAAAACGAAAAACAAAAAATACAGCAATCAGGCATGAAGATGGCATGGCTGCGCCTCCCTGTCCCTTCCCATCCTGGCCAGCACCCTGGCCTGCGCCCCACTGTGCTCCCCCTTCCGCCCCCCAGGGGCCTGGGCCAGGGGCCAGGGCTGGGAGCAACGGGCGGGCAGGGGGGCTAGTGGTGTGCTGGCTGGTGCGACTGAGGCCTGGGGGCCGTGGTTGGGGGGCTCAGCTTTGCTCTCATCTGGGGCGGGAAGCTCCGTGGCTCTCTGGGGAGGATTTGGTGATGAGCAGGGCATGGGGGTGCTTTTCTTTTTGCCGTGGAGACTGTTTGGATGGGCTGGGGACACTGGGCGTTGTGGTTTCCGTTTCATCGTCCACTTACAAGGTGATGGAGGAGTCAAGGCGGCGCCGTCTGGGGCAGTGCTGGTGGATTTGGAATCAGGCATAGGAAGGGGCACAGGTCTGGCCACTGGAGGCGGCGGCGGTAGCAAAAATGACCCCGGGACTTTGCCCTGGCCGCTACCGTTGGGCTGCGAACAACATAAATAGAGTGACGCATGAAGGCACATCACACACAGACACACGCTCCCCTGCGCGGCCACGCCAGCTCGCTCCTGAGAGTGGGCGCTCCCGGCGGAAGGTGCAGAATAGGGTCCTCTCCTCCGGGGCACAGGATGGGTGAGGGTGGGAGGCCTCGATTTGGTCTCTCAGGTGTTTCTCTCTCTTTTTTTTTTTTTTTTTCCTGTGGTCCTCTTTTGAAGTTGTGGGAGGAGGAAGGGGGATGTCCGACGGGTGGTTTGTTATTTCTTAGGGAACCTGTTTTAGGTACCAAAATCTGCCTAGCCACAGAGCAGCTTCACCTGGAACTCTCACGCTCCTGAAGACCTTCTCCTATGACAGGAAAGATGCACCAGCTTGCCCCCTCCCCTGTGTCCCCCAAAACACATGAGTGCTCCCCTCCGTGGGCCCCTGGGGTGGGGCCACTTGACCCAACTGAACACTGTGTTCCTCTGTCCCACATCATGGCCTGGGGTGGGGGATGCTGGGCACTGGGGGGGTTGCCCTCAGCTCCAGCAGCCTGTGGATGGTGAGCTGCTGGTCCATTTGCTATAAGAAAGCCCAGAAAATAAATCTATTGCTGCCACTCCACTTCCCATGAGGTTCTTCATGCCGACTTCCTTGTACAATGCTCTCAGAAGCCAGGATGCCAGCACCAGATCCGCTCCTTGTCCTTCATTCCCTCTTGTGCCTCAAACTCCTGTGTGTGGCCTTTGTGTGTTAGCTTTAGGGCTTCTGAGGACCAAGGTGCCAAAGGGGAGGCAGAGGTCCCGGCCTCTTACAGGCATAGCTTCCCTGGAGAAACCACCCTGGAGCTCTGGACATGTTCCTCCCCCTGCTCTGGACAATGTGCCCAAGGACCACCAGCAGCCCAAGCTCAGGGGAGCTGGGCCAGAATCTTCACCCTAAACTGGCCTCTCTCTTATGGTGCAAAACCCAGTCAGCTAGGTTCGAGAATTTGCAAAGTTTCTGTGCTCCTTCTCCTGCTAGTAGGGGACCCCTTCCGAGCCTACCCCATTGACGCCTCCAGACAGCCCATCTTTCTGTCATCACTGGTTCTGCCTGGACTATGACAGTGAGACTCACAAAGGGTCTCCCCTATGCCAACAGTGTGCTCATCAGCTCAGTACCCGTGGTGCCCAGCTCTGTACCAGGCACTTTACTTATGTTGTGTCCAATTCACCAAGGAACCTGTAAGGCAGCAGTTCTCGCTCGAGGGCAGTTCTGCTCCCTAGGGGGCACTGGTCATGTCTGCAGATATTCTGGTTAGCACACCTTCTGGGGGGTGCTACTGGCAGCTAGTGGGTGAAGGTAGGGGATGCCGCTCAACACCCTACAATGCCCAGGATGGCCCCCAGGACAAAGGCTCATACAGTGCCCAGGATGGCCCCTAGGACAAAGGCTCATTGGTCCACACGTTATCAGTGCTGCAGGCTGGAAACCCTGCTGCAAGGGAAGCTCTGCTCTCCCCCTTTCACAGCTGGGGAGACAAGGCTCTGTGCAGCTCAGTGGTTTATCCAAAGTCACTGGGCTGTAACTGGTGAGGCCTGAAGTTCATAGCCATGTCTGTCTGACTCCATGGGTCCTGTGGATTTTCTCCAGCAGGCTCAGTAACCTTCTTCTCAAATCCAAAGGTTCTCAGACTTTTTCCCGTCCCCTGAAACCTTCCATAGCTCTGACTGCATATAACATAAAATACAATCTCCCCAGTTGGGCATTCAAGGCCCCCATGGTGGAGACCAGATGGGATCTCCTGTCTTTATGCCCCTCCCCCCAATACGTCCCATTGCAAACCGACTGGGGCTTCCAGACACAGCCTAAGCAGTTGGGCTGCACACTTGCTCACTGCAGAACCCTCTGTCTAGAATGCCTTTTCCTACACCCTTCAACACCTGCTCACAAACACTGTCCCCAGTGTGGGGACCAGCCAGATTCCCTGAACTGCCACCCATCTCTCTCTGCCCTGTTCTTCCAGGATGCTCTTGGCCACCACTGGGCCTTGAAAGCAGACTGTCACCCAGGCTCCCTAGTGAGTCACAGAATGTCACCTCTGTGTGACAAGCCTGCAGCACTCAAGTCCCACTGACTGAGTTGAATCAACTAGTCTATCCTGTTGCACATTAAAACCACAGAGCAGGCCACGTCCTTCCGAACTCTGGCCTTTCTGCCCATCCTTCACCTCTAATAACCAGCATAGGTCTGACATTGTCCCCCAGATGGTTCCCTTGACTTGATTCTTCTTGCCCACTCAGAGGACCCTGAAAAAAGCAAGCAGTGGCTGCTGGTCCCCGTCTGTGTCCTAGGCCGGAGACCCTTGGTGGCAAGTGTCATTTCAGAAATGATCCCTTTAGTTCCAGACATGGGCCAGAGGGCTTTCCAGTTCTGCAGGGTTGATGCTGAGTTATAAGCAGCAACTGCTTTCCCTCCTTTCCATGGTCTGGTTCCTATCTTGTTTTTCCATCAGAGCAGGAAACTCCACAGATCACAGCCTCGTTCCTCTTCTCCAGGCCATCCTGAGCCTGGGCCCTGGGAAGCTGGGACGTGGGGTCTTCCTGGAAGCCCTTGCTCCCAGGGCAGCCTCTACTTCTAGTCCCTAGAGCCAGTTTGCACCCACGAGGATCTAAAACACTAATCCCACCCGATAAAGCTAATCCCAGCTCGATATGGCTGGATATCAAAACTTGCTGATTTACAACATTCGGTTTCTAGAAGCAACTTTCAACCAGGCTAGGATGTCTCTGCTCTGGTTAGGGTATAAGTTGACATTTTAAAAATCTCAAGGTCCTGTGACTTTGCAGCACCTTAAGACATCATGAGTTAAGAGCTAGAAGTGCATGCTAGTGACAGAGGAAGATGAGGGCCTGGCTGCTCCAGCATTGGTAGTGGAGGCTGAGCTAGAACAAGGCCTCCTGCCCCATCCCCAAACCCTGCATTGCGTTCACTCGGTGGTCTCTTTCCTCTGACAGAAACATAGCTAATGAGGCATCCTCTTTTTGTTCTTTGCATCTTCTCTGAGTGGTGTCTCCATCTGGCCTTGGCCTTTACTGATGTGGTTCTTCTCAGTCAGGGTCTTACACTGGGGTCCGAGGATAAGCCATAGGGGGCACCTGGCAATCCTTTTGCAAATCATCTGAAAATTTTTGTATGCACACATTTTTCTGTAAAGATGATCTGTAACTTCAAACTTTCCTGGGAGTTAGGAATTTACTCCTCTAGGCTCTGGATCAGTGGTTCTTAAAGTGGTCCCCTGACCAGAGGCAGCAGCAGCATCTGGGAACTTGGGGAGAAATGCAGACTCTCAGGCCTACCCCAGATCTGCTGAATCAGAATCAGGTGAGGTCCAGCCACCTGTGTGTCTGCAAGGCCTCCAGATGACTCTCTCCATGTTAACTTCTGCTCTGGCGGTGGCCATGGAGCAAGTGCAGCCTGGCGTGACCGCCCCCTGCCAGTAAGTCAGCTTCAGGGCCTGGGCCTCTGGCTCTCTCCTCCTCCGCAGCAAGGTGCTGTCTCTAGCCTCATGTAAGAAGCTGGGCCCTCTGCAGACACCCCTTCCTCTCTTGGGCACAAGGAGAAACTCAGAGAGGCTGCTCCCCAGCTGAGCTAGCCTCCGTTTAACCAGGGTAGCTGTGTACCCGCATCTGTAGCGTTTTGTCCATGGTCTACTGGGA
Source organism: Molossus molossus (assembly GCF_014108415.1). Taxonomy (NCBI): domain Eukaryota; kingdom Metazoa; phylum Chordata; class Mammalia; order Chiroptera; family Molossidae; genus Molossus; species Molossus molossus. The sequence goes on along the minus strand of NW_023425377.1, from coordinate 70,092,712 downwards.
GCAAGCACCTGCCTGGAGACGAGAACCTTCTAGGCCAAATGAGACCCTAATCTTGAACAGTCAAGTCAAGGGAGAGGGTCAGGACCTAGCCATCAGGATGCCCAGGGGATGGACTAGCTCTCTGGGCTATACTGGTCCCCCAGGTTGGTCTCATTGATTCCAAACCCCAGCTGCCTCTGAGGGTGAGAAGACAGGCAAGGCAGGATTCCTGGCCTCTCTGAACCACATTCCAGAAGTCCCAAGGGGCCTGGGACATGGGCTGGCAGTTCCCAAAGATTCTGCCGGCATCTCTGGAGAAAGTGCAGTAGCTGCTGGGGGTCACATCCACTTTTCCCTGAATGCCCCTAAAAATGAACAGAGCTTGTCCAGAGAGGTGGGCAAGCTCTGAGTGTGCTAAGGAGCTGCAGAGCCAGCACAAGGGGAAAGGAGCTGGAAAGCAGAAGGAGGGAGAGCAGGAGGGAGGGAAGAGGGAGTGAGGAGGCCCCACCCCATCAATAATACACCAGCATTTAGCAAACACCCACCCTGTGTGGGGTGCCTGAAGGGCCGCCCACTGCTCTCCCTGGGTGAGGTCTGGCATGGGTTTCTGATCGACCTCCCCACCTAACCTCTCACAGTTGGCTTCCGGCCTGGACCGGCTTGGGGACAGGAGCTGGACCTTCTTGTAGTGCCGCGTGCTGCTGGGGCTCCAGAACCTTTCCGAAGGTCTGCAGACCACTGTGTCCCAACCCAGAGTGGCCTCCCAGGGACTAAGTGAGGACCACTGTCCCACTGAAGGGTTGTCTCTGGTCCACCACCGTCTGGGATAATTCCTTTCCTAAGTGACCCTGAATTTCAGCTTACCGGTAACCCGGGCCCTAGGGCTCATTGACAGAAAAGAGCAGCCTCCCACTCCACCCCGAGCTCCATGGGAAGCCAGTCTCTTCCAGGCTGAGGAGCAGGACTTTGCTAAAAACCATAAGCAACCTGGAAACCCCTCGCTGCGAGTCCTGCCAACAGGAGCCTCTATGACAACCCCTGTGGCCAGGGATGCTGCTTAGCACTCCACGATGCCCAGGACAGCCTCACACCACAAAGAATGAACAGCCCCAAATGTCAGTAGTGCCAAGGTTGGGAAACCTTGGTTGAGAAAATCCTTACAGCCCTGAGGATTAAGAGGGGTGTTAAGAGGTAAGGGGCCTGGCCCAAGTTGAACAGCTCATGGGTGCACTGCCGAGGGAACAGAGACTGAAGAGAGGGTGAATAGCCCAAGCAAGGTGGGCCCAGCTGCTGCCCCCACTTCTCTGGATGGTGATGGAGAGGCCCCAGCACGATACACAAACCCCTGCCCCAGATCAGAAAACTAAGGTGTTCGTACTACTGGCTCCCCTCCCAGGTGGGCTCTGGGCTCTCGGGCCCTCTCCCTATGATCCTGACATAGACGGACAGACGCAGAGATGAGCTGTGATGGGGCTCCTGGGCCTCTGGACTCACCTGTCCGGTGGCCTGGCCCGAGCCATCTGAGCACACAAACTGCACAAACTCCTTCAGCGAGTCCTGCCCGTGATGGTGGTGGTAGCGGATGGTCGGGTGCGTGAAGTACGGGCTCGACTGCTGGATGATGGATGTGGAGGGGAAGTGCAACGCTGACGCTGTGGCCCGAGGGCTCCCTGCATGCATGTGGGCAGGAAGAAAAGGGCATCAGGGTACAGAAGATGAGGGAAACTGCTGGTCAGGGCACTGAGGATCCAGAGGAAAAGGGAAAATGGGCAGGAGTAAGGCCGGGACCAGGGCAAGGAGAGTGAGGGTCTGGGCTCTGGCGTGAAAGTGAGACAGTGCAAAAAATATTCAGTAATCAAGGCAAGTAATATTTTAATGCAGTAGTTTTAAAAATCCAATGGACAAACTAGGGCCTGCACACCAATCAGCTGCTTGTCTTTGTAAATAAAGTTTGGTTGGAACCAGGGCCAGGGCCAAGGTGAGGCAAGCGAGGCAGGATCACACAAGTACAGCATCAGCCCCATCTTTTGTTTAAAATGTTGATATTTGCTCACTGTCTGTTTTTGTAATAGTTTCAGTTTTTAAAAATACTGCATTAAAACATCATTTATCTTGACACCTGAGATTTTGGGTGCCCCCTTAAATTTTGCACCCAAGGAGAGGTCCAGGGTGAGGATGGGAGCCTGGATGAGGGAAGAGAGGAGGCAGACACAGCCCCTTCACCTGTGCAGGACGGCCCTGCAATGTGCACATACATCTCCTGGGTGTGATCAGGTGTGCACCTGGCCACTGCTGCCTAGGACGAATTCTTGTGTGCTCAGCCTATCACACTTGCACATGTATCCTCGCACACCCGCCCTCACACACACAACTCCCATCCCGGCGCAGGCCCCAGTTCTTCCCCAGCCAGTCCTCTCCCTCCCGTCTGTTTCCAATCAGCTCGCTCTTGCTCTCAGTTTCATTAGGGGGCTGAGGAAACTTGGCTCTCTCTGGAGTTCATAAAAGCTGAGTGGAGCTGGGCTGGCTGCCTCCCGAAGCCAAGGGCCTGGGCTCCCTGCCCCCACCCTGAGACCACCACGCCCTGCCTCAGTGCAAGCTGCCTCTGGGCTCCCAGCCAGGAGGCCCCAAGGAGGAAGCTGGGAGGGTAAACCTTGCCATTCTCTGTGTCCTATAGAAGGGCTCAGGAGATGGTGGGCGGACACAGGGCTGTGTCCAGAAAAAGTGCAAGCCTCTTTCTGCCAGATGGGTGCTGAGGTGGAGAAGAAGCAAGTGAGGGAATGGCGAGGCTGAGGATTCAGCTCCCACAACTTCCTGCCTGATTCCATCCCCTCAGGAACATCAAGGTATTCTCCCAGACAAACACTTTCTCTCGAGACTGAAGCAAGAGAGCCCCTAAGTCAGCAGCCGGTTCCATTCCCGGGAGAACAGCCCAGGCGCCACCAGTGATCCCTGGGTTCCTATGAGTGCTCTTTCAATCTGCGCCCATGCCAACCTGGGTTGGTGGTGTGAAACCAGACCCCGGGCTTGGCCAGGAGCTGGGAGGGAATAGCTGAAAGGAGGGCAGAGGGAGAAGCCTGAGCTTTCCCAACCACAGCTGGCAGGAGGCGGGGAGAACCTGGCAGGCCTCGAGGCCTCCACAGTCAGAGGGCAAGTCAGAGGAGGCCTCAGGACAGGCCTGTGCACACACCCTGGCACACATGTATGCACCCATGTGCACACATGTACCCGGTACGTGCACATGCACACATGTACGCACACACACAAGCATGTACACACGTGTGTGCATGGGCAGTGAGAAGTAAGTAGAAGGGTGCTTGGGAACAAGGTGAGGAGGCCAGTGGCTGGCTGGTTCTCCAGTCAGTGCTGCTGTGGAGGGAGGGTCCATTTCCATGCCCGCCCACTGTCATACCACAGCCCCCTCAGAGAGCTTGGGGCTGTCACTCTGATGGACCCTGGCCCCTTCACCTGGCCAGCTGCCCCTCAGTGCTTTGCCACCTCCCCCATGGCCCCCCTCCAGACCCCCATTTCTCACCTGGTCTGACTCCAGCAAGCACAGGCAGCGGGTGGTGAGTGAAAGCCATGCGTGGGGAGCTGCCCTGAGAGGAGAGGGCACTGCAGAAGTCCAGCTTTCCTGACTTCTTTAGAGAAGCCGGGCCTGGGGGGAGGAATCAGCAACACAGGGCAGGTTTAGCTGGGCCAGGGCGGGAGCAAGGGAAGGCGGGAAGCCAGCAGCTCACTCCTCTCCTCAGCCCTCTCCTGGCTGCCCCTTCCCCCACCGTGCTCCCTCCTGCCTCCTTTGCCCCATCCAGCTGGTTCTCAGGCCCTGTGTGCAGACCAGCCAGCACTGGGTGCTTCTGACAGGAGAGGAAAATGAGGCACTTGGGTGTGCTGGTCAGGGGGTGAATGGGGGCCCATCTTGCCCCTGACAAGCAGATAACAAACGAGATCAGGGAGCACAGATGAAAGGGTGGGATGCAGGGTCAGGGGCCAGGAAGGGCACTGGGACTCAGAGCCTGGGGCATTTCAAGGCTTTGTTTTGCTCCCAGTGCCAGAGATGGGGTGGCATTCAACAGGACACAGGGGCACAGAGAACACCCGTCTAGGACTCTGCTGCTGCCAGCCAAGGTTATCTCTGTGCCCAGTGGGTACCACATCCAAACAACACTATGACAAAGCAGGGCCCCAGGGCCTGGTCCTCTGAGGGAGCTTGTCTCTTCTCTGGGCTGAGCCTCAGAGGTCAGAGGCTGTGCCCAGGCTGAGAGGGAGGGATAAGGTGGAGCTGGAGCAGATCTCCTGAGCTGCCATCTTTGAGACACAAATCAAGTCAGTTTGGGTGGGGGGTAGCGGCTGCAGAACAGAGAAATAAGAGCCATTTTAACCACAGAGGGAAGAGGAGGGGGAAGGGCGAACTCCCAGCTGCCAGAAGAGGTGTTATCTGGCAGCAGCTGTGTGCCACCTGATAGCTGGCACTGTGGGGGGGGGGGGGCACCCCCACCAGCTGTGCACAGCTGTCCCCTAGGCCACACAGTGCCTCCCCAGCTGTTCCCTGTCCTGCAGCTGGGCTGCTTAATTGGCGATTTGTCTCAGCACAGGGAAGCAGCACAGGAAGGGGGGTAAGGAGGAAAAGAGGGGAGAGGAAGCTGGGGTGCTTCAGCAGAAGGATGCTGGGAGCCGTGCGTGGCAGCACTGCAGGAAAGAGCAGAAGTGGCGGGCACTACAGCAGACAGCCAAGAAAGGAGAGCGGGAGCCTGGAAGGGAGGACTCTGGGAACTAGGTCTGGGCAGAGGGGCCTGAGGGCCAACAGCCACGGTGGATGTGCCCTTAAGGCACACGATACCTTATGGAAGTAGTCACTTAACTGAGGCCTGGCTGGGGTGTCTTCAGGACCTTCTCAACAACTTCTCTTTACACCTCCCGAAGTTCCCCAGGGAAATATCTGAACTATGCTGGCCCATGTCCTCCACCTGCCTCCAAGGGCATCCAAAGTCATGAGGAGTGATGTTCCAGAGGCGAGACTAAGCCTGCTCCCTTAGCCCAAGACCTGGAGGAGAGCCCTCCTCCCCTCCAGAGGAACCAAGAGCAAAAGCCAATTCTGTGTCTGGGGCAACACATTTCTGTCCTTTGGTCTTGCTTCTGCCCCATCCCAGCCCCTGCCCATCCACTTGGCCCTTCCCAATAGAGTTACATCTGGAAAACACCAGGAAAAGCCCCATTGGAAAACAAAGTCCCTATCCCCAGGCCTGAGCAGAGCAGAGGTAACCTGTGCACATCCCACACAGGTGAGGGGCTGTACTCCCGGCCCCAGACACACTTCTCAGGGACACACACAGGCTGAACCACCAGTGTTTCAGGAAGAAGTATCCTGCAGCTAGCCTCCTCATCGACACCTGCACACAAGCACACACACACTCATGTGCACACCTCTTTCTATCCTGCCCATGCATCCCAGCAAGACTGGAAGTGACAGTGGGTGGGTTCACCAGGAAGGGGGTGGCTAGACGGGGATGGGAGGCCTGAAGACAGTTCTGCTCACTCTTTACTAGATTCTGCTCCCTTCTGTGAAGCTGGTTCCTTTAAACCAGCGGTTCTCAGCTGAGTCAGCTGGGGAAGATTCTATTCTCCCTTACCCAGGGGACATTCAACAATGTTTGGAGACATTTTTTGCCATCATACCAAGTGGGGGTGTGTGTGTACTACTGGCATCAAGTGGGTGGAGGCCAGGGCTGCTGTTCTACACTCTACAGTGCACAGGTTGCCCTACGAGAGAGAGAATAATCCAGCCCCAAATGTCAGCTGTGCCCAGTTTGAGAATGCTTTAAACCATGAAGACCACAGAGCTGGGGCAACCTTCCTACAGAAATACCCAGAGAAGGAATCCAAGAAAGCTTTGAAGAGGAGGCCACAGCCCCCACTGCAGGGCACCAGAGGCCTCTGCTTTCCTCCTGCCACGCCACTGGGCTCTGCTGCCCACTCAGTGACAGCCAAGCTCCTCGCCTCTGCTCCTTTCTTCGGCCTGGACTGCCCTCCACTGGAAGATCAGGGGGCAAGAAGCCAGGCAGTGCCACCGACAGTGGGAGAACTGGTGAGAGAATCGCCAGGTAAACTGAGGGGAAAGAAGAGGTTCAGGGCTCCCCTTGCTCTGGGTCAGGCCCTGCTGCGCCCATACCTGCATCCACATCATTGGGCCACCCGCTGGACTGGCTGCTGCCAGCTGCTGGGGAGCGGCCTGTCCCAGGATAGAAGACATCATCGACAGGGCTCTCCATCTCGCTGTCATCGATGGACTTGGGGCGCTTGGTGGTGCTGGGAAAGGAGGAAAGGGATCAGGTGGGCAAAGGGTGGGCCAAGGTACTGGTACTCAGGCTGAGGAAGCCTGTACTGAGTGCTCTCCATGTTGGGAGCAGGTGCCTACTGACAGCAGCATCTCTGGGCACTTGTTTGTGTCCACTACCAGACCAGCCCGAGAGCCCCTTGGGCCCAGCCCACCTGTTCCTCCTCCTTCTCCTTCTTGATCACCTTCTTGGTCCTTGATACCATCATCCATCAAGTTGCCAGAGTGAAAGAAGTGGGCAAAACCCTCAGCTGCTTCCTTGGCCCCATCAGTCCCCAGGGCCAAGGTGAGGCAACTGAGGCACTCATGGAGGGGGGAGGGGAAGAGAATGCCCAATGATGTCACAAAACTCCATCAAGATATTATAAATATGAAAATACTATAATATTTTAATGCAATGTTTAAACAAATAAAACTGAATACCCAAAACCTCACAATGAACCAAAACATCCAAGTATTTTTTTTAAAAGAACAGGATCTCACCCTGCCCTGCACGGCTGGCTTTGACCAGGGCCTACTGTGTCCACCCCCAAACATCTCTCAGCTACACCCTTCCCTCATGCCACTTCCCCACCTCCAGGACTCAGGCCTTCCTCCAGCCTGGCAGAGGGCCTCTAACTGGCTGTTGGTCCTGCCCACACACATGGCTGCTGGAGGTGCTTTTTTTGTTTTTGTTAATCCTCAACTGAGGATATTTTTACATTGATTTTTAGAGAGATTAGAAGGGAGGGAAGGAGGAAGAGAGAAACATCAATGTGAGAGAGACACATCAATTGGTTGCCTCCTGCATGACCCAACCTGAGCCAGGGATCGAACCCATAACCCAGGTAGATGCCCATGACCGGAATCAAATCTGAGACCCTTTGGTCGACTCTCTAACAGTTGAGCCAATCAGACAGGGCTGGAGGTGCTTTCTGGAACACACATCCCCACCATCTCTGGCTTAAAACCCTTCAGTGGGTTTTTAGTCTAAACACCTTCCTCTGGCCTCCAAAGCCCTCCGTAGGGTGGTTCTGCCAGCCTGTTCAGCCTCAGCTGGGACAGAGGCTACTCTCTCTATCTGGAGTGTCCACCCCATGCCCTCACTAGCTTCCTGTAGGTCTGGACTCAAATGTCACATTCCCAGGAGAGAGACCTCGGATCCCCACTGGAGTGCCTTCCAGGCAGAGCCATGCCTTGTTTAGGTTTGTGTTCCCAGGGCCGAGTGCCCACAACAGCACAAAACAAGAAGTTAAGGGGATGGGACCAGTGCCCTAAACAAGGGGTGACGTTTTGAAGCACCCAGGGAACTGCAGTACAGCTGCCCACAACTTCCGAGATGGCCGGGTGGCATGGGGAGGGCAAGGGAAGGCCAGGGTACTGTGCTTACCTGGTGGAAGGAGGGGAGGTGATGGACCTCCGCCCTAGGGTCACCTGGTTTATGTTGTAGTAGTTGGGACTCTCCAGGTCTGCCAGCGAGAAGTTGGGCCCTGATGCTGTTGCAACAGGAGCTGGGAAGAAGCGAGAGAAAACTTAGTTCGGAAGGTATGGGAGGCCTATGGAGCCTGTTTTGTTGCCATTAGCAGCTCCCCAGAAGCCCCAGGGCAAGTTCACTGCAAGCCTGCTGGGGAAAACTCCTCCTCCTAGCTGGGGCTCACTGGAGAAGAGCCCCCATTTTTTCCTCCAATGCAGAGATTAGAGATGCCACTCTCTGGACACCTCTGCTCCACAGCCTGCTGGCAGTGAAGCAGACACGGTCCCAGGAAACCCTATTTGCCCCTCCCCCAGCAAGACCCCATCAGTAGAAGGCCACCTCCTCACCCAATCCCTGCTGACTTAGCCCTGGCCAGGAAGGAAGGAATCACTTACTCTGTGATACTCTGACCAGCTCTGTCACATTCCAGACCCCGGAAGTCACAAAACAGTCCTGGAAACTTAAGTGCCCTGAGGAAGGAAAAGAGCCAGTGAGGAGGGGCGGCCTGCTAGCTCTCCCCACCTCCCCACTTGCTCCCCCAAAACCCCAGGCTGGCCCTCAGGAGTTCTCTGGTCTACAGGGAAGATGGGGTGTGCTCAAGGTAAGTCCCCTCCCCTCCAGCTGGCAGCCATAATTCAGCTGAGGGACAGTGGAGTAAAGAGGAAGAACTGGTGAAGACAGAGGAGGGCCTGGGGGGCAGGGCAGGCAGGGAGGTTATGGGCAGGAGGGCAGGTGGGCCAGGGGCACTGACCGTTGGGCAGTGGTTTGATGTCCGCATCTCCTTGCTGGTTTGAACTATCTGATTGTCCGGATTCTGCAGGAGACACAAAGTTGAGGGATGGGTCAAGACCAAAGTGCCCCACAAATAGCTACCTCTCCGGCCATGTTTACAGGGACTACTCTACTGTGGTGGGGCTTCCTAGGCACTGCAAGGTGTTTGGGAGCACCCCTGGCCTCCACCCACTAGATGCCAGTAGCACCCCAGTGTGCCCTGGGGAAAAAACTGCTAATGGGTGAGCAGCACTGGCCAACAGTCAGGGCGAGGAGGGCGCCTAGGAGAGAAGCCAGTGACCATCCTGCACAACTGGAATAGACCCAAGGGTTCTCCATCCTCCACCCGCCTCAAATGCTCAGAGAAACGCCCCTTCCTTCTCTCACTTCATTAATTAGAGCCATTCCTGTCTGCCTGAGCCACCCCCACCTCACCTTTATGCTTACAGGCAGTGCCTGGCAACACGGAAGGGGGAGGTCTGCCCTGACGCTGTCGCCCGCTCTGTGCCAGCCTGTCTGGGCTGTCTCATGCCCCAGTGCCACAGCTGCTCAGAGGGAGCCCTGAAACAAGGGCCCATTGTGCAGTAGGAGTTCACAGAGGGCTGGGGGCAGGGTGGAGTGTGTGTGTGAATATTTTGCTGAGCTTGGGAAAGCCCCCCGCTCCACCGCCCAGATCCTCAAAGCTTTGTGTGCCAGGGGCACAACAGGGACCTCCAGAATGCCTGCTTGGGCACGACAGCTGGTGAGAGGGTGAAGGGGGGGCAAGGCAGGTTGTGGGGCAGGAGGAAGGCAGGCACTTGGTAAAGAATCAGCTGCTTGCAGGGGGACAACATGGGGGTGGCATTGGGAAAACTGGGCACAGGTGTTGGCCAGGGATTTGCCCCACTCTTTGGAGTGATCCTGCCTCCTGGTCTCACCTATCACCCCAAGGTCAGCTTACTGGCCGGGAATCTGTCCCCCTACCCACCTCACAACTGAGCTGTTCACATCAGGGAATGACCAGCAAGGAGATTCCTAAAGGGCAACGTGGGCTCCCACGAGGCCTGGCAGGCAGAACAGCAGCCTTCTCAGAGCAAAGGCCCCACCACAGCTCAGGCCAGTTCCTGGCCACCTGCTTCAGTTTGGCCAGTGGGAAAGGCCAGGCTGCCCCAGGATGGTTTCAGGCCCCACCTTCCCCATCCTTTACTTGTTAAATTAAAAATATTTTTAAAAAATGTATTGATTGATTTTAGATAGATAGAAAGGGAGCAAGCAAGAGAGCGAAACATAGATTTGTTGTTCCGCTATTCATGCATCCATTGGTTGATTCTTGTATGTGCCCTGACTGGGGATCGAACCTGCAACCTTGACATATTGGGACGATGCTCTAACCAACTGAGCTACCTGGCCAGGACTATTATTATGTTTTAGCATGGCATTAAAAAAAATCTAACAAGGTGCCCTGGCTGGGTAGCTCAGTTAGTTAGAGTGTCATCCCCAGTCAGGGAATATACAAGAGTCAACCAATGAATGCATAAATGGGTAGAAAAAATCGATGTTTCCCTCTCTCTCAAATCAATAAATATAAAAAATTTAATAATAATAAATCATGTCATAAATAAAGAAAATGGAGGTTTGAAAAGAAAATGCTAATGGGTACCCCTCACCCCCTCCAGTCTGGGGTTCTTCCTTCTGTACTGCCCCACGCACTCGCACCTGTGGTGTGTTTGGAGATGGCTAATCCCACCCTGGACCACCTCTTTGTTAGTGGCACTCTGCTCTGGAGGGAACTCACAAGACCTCCTTCTCAGTTTTGGGGAGGGCAGGCTCTATGCCATAGCATCTCGTGGGTGTGATTTCCTGTCACTCTCTCACCTTGGCCCATTGCTGGCTTTCTAGGTCTGATTGAAGCCCGGGGCAGGCCAGGAGAGAGCAGGTGAGGGGCCATGGCAGCAGGCAGCCCGCCCCAGGGCCTCCTTGGACCCATGCCCTGAACCTGCTCCCTCTCAGGGCCACCTTTTCCCCAATTCCTAACTCAGGAAGGGCAGAGCCTTAGGACCAGCTTGTGGAGCCCAGCAAGGGGCACATGTTCCAGCCTCGCTGCCCAGGGACTCCCTGCTGCCAAGCCCACCTGTCCCCACATCAACTCAGTCCCCACCAAGCCAGCCAGACCTGCATCCGTGAAGTGGGAGAGACAGAGGAGACCCTGGAGTCCACCCACAAGATTGGTTCTGGTCTCCCGAAACTGCCGGTGGAGGTGGAAAGCCTTTTGCACACGCACACCCAGCCCAGGGACAGAAAGAGGAGAGAACCCAACAAAGAGAAGGAGGTGGACCCGCGACTGAGTCAGACAATTGGGGCTCCAGGAGAGCACCAAACAGGAAGTCCTTCTAAACCAGGACACTGCCTGAACCATTCCTGCTGCTACGACTCTGCGCTCCCTGTAGAGAAGCAAGAGGAAGGGCGATGAGCGCGGGCGGGCGAGGCTGCTGCCACGCGCCTCGGGCCGCTGCTGGCAGCCATCTTAGCCTTGGCAGCCATGTTAGGCTGGCGGCCCGCGATGCCACACCGCCAGCCTCACACGCTCGGCTCGGCCCTGGACAAAAGGCAGACGCTGGAAATCTGGACTCAGGCTCAGAGGCACAGAAGCCAGCCCCACGGCTCGGGCAGCTGTGGCCCAGGCCCCGCTGTCCTGCTCCAGCCGCACAAGCTTCTTCCTCCCCTCCTGCAGGGCCAGGGAGGGGCCAGGGAGGGTTGCAGACAGGGGCCTGGGGACACCATGCTACATTCAAGGCGGCTGAAGCCCCCACGGGCCATCCCTAGGCCCAAGGGCTCTGCTAGTTCAGCAAGAGTGAATCCCCCCCAACAGGACAGGCGGTGATGGGAGCCGGCCTATGTCCACCCACCCTGCCCAGGCATGTAGCTGGGGAGGGGGCTGCAGGGCCCAGACAGGCTGTTGGGTGCACAGGCTCCCAGGGAGGGCAAGGAGAACCCTCTCCACCTAGAGGTGGGGGAGGGGAATACCACTGGGCCAGCTTTCTTACACAAGGGACACTTTGGGGAGCCATGTCCTGAAATCAGGGTCTGCTCTGGACAGCCTCCAGGGAGCACACAACACCCCAGCACCTTGACACCCTTCCCTGTCTGGGCTCCCCGGGGGAGGGGATAACCCCAGGCCTCAGGGCAGACAGGAGGAAGGCTCCAGGCCCCGCCTCATGGCTGCTCAGCTTTTATCTGGCAGAATGGGGCTTATCAGAACCACCAGCTGAACAAACACACAAATCCACGGTTAGTGAGAGAAAACCCTCTGCCTGAACTCTTTATCTCCTGTTCGCAGGCCCCACGCACTGCCCCCTGCCAACAGCACAGGAGGAGACCTGACTGCTACACGGTGGGGGTTCCTCTCTCCGATGCCCCCCTTCTCCCCTCGCCCCTGACCCAGCACGGGGTGGCTCTCCTCTGGCAGTCCCTGCCAGGCAGGCGTGCATGAGTGAGCTCCTGCCACATGGGAGACCCCCTCCAGTGTCTGCTTCCTCACTGGGGACAATAGGCCAGCTGGTGGCCTGCAGACCAGTGGAGGGGCAGGACGGTGTTGGCTGGCACAAGGCGGGCAGGTGCCCGGCTCCATCTTTTATTCTCTCCTGCCCAGCCCACATCCCGGAGACTGTCACTCTGATTCCTCAGCTTTCAGGGCCACATCCCCTGGCAGTGTTTCCAGCCTCAGTATTCTCTCTGGCCTGGTCACCAGAGCAATGGGAATCCTAAGCACATGCCCTCAGATCAGGGCCACCCTGACTGAGGCCAGCACAGAAACCCAGACCCCCTTGCCTAAACACTCTCTTCAGAGACCAGCTGCCTTAAATTCCTGGAGAGACTGCAGATAGGACAGAGGGGCCAGGGGCACTGTCATCTCCCTCAGCCCGGAGACAACTCAATACTTTCCTCCTTCCTGCGCTGAAGACCACCTTCTGCCTCTGAGCTTCCTCCCATGATGCCCATCCTATTAGCCTCCTCAAAACCAAATCCAGCCACTATGTCTGAGAACAGATGCCTAGGTGGGGAGGCATCAGGGCCCCTGCCCCTGGGCCAGGTTTGGAAAGAATTTTGGAGTCCACAGCTTGTTCTGGATGTTGCCAGGGGGTCAGGCTAGCTTGTGTCATACATGAGAGCATGCTCTGCTGACTGTCCTCCACAGATCTTCCTCTTAGGACCTGGGCTACTCATGTGGCCCACATCTCTAAGGCAGAGGACTCGTCTGCCACGGTGCCTAAGGACTCTGGCCACCCAGGAGGCTCCCAGAACAGAGGACTATGCAGGAGAAGGTGACAAATCGTGGACTACCTCGGCGTGGGCCCAAATGGGCACCTCAGAGCAAGGCTCTGAATTTGGAGGGCCTGTTCTCCATTCACCTGCACACATGTCATTGGTCACCCACTGTGTCAGTGGCTTGTGGACCAGCAGACAGCCTGGTACATCACCCAGACCTGGGTGAGGCTCAGCTGATGGTTGGCAGTGTGGGCTCCTCTCTTCCTTAGGTCCCTCCATATCCCCTGGAACAGCAGCCAACGCGCCTAGTACTGTTTGTCTTACCCCTGACCTGCTCTACCTTCTCAGCCCTTGAGGCTCCCTACTTCCTTCATCCAGCTCAGCCTTTCCCTCTGAATCTGTTCTGTCTTGACTCCACACCCACTCTCTGTCTTCCTTCTCCTTCACTTTCCCTGTATCCAGTCCAGTTTCCTCTCCTGATCCTGCCTATTTGCACATGTGTGTGCGTGTGCACACGTGTGCATGTTTCCAAGAGAACTCTGCCTCTTCATCAGAGTTCTGGCGGGGGAAGCTCCAGCTGCCAGGAGGAGCCCAGTGCTGCATATGAACCCCGACTGACAGAATGTTTTTATATATATTTCCACTCACAGGCAGGGAGATATTTATGGCTCCCACTAGGTGAGGGAGGAATTCCTGCATGCTGCAGCGAAGAACTCTGCCTCAGCTCCTACTCGAGACAGACTCCTCTAAGAAAAGGCCAAATGTAACTTGCTGGCTGGCTGCCCCCATGCACATCACTGATGCAGGGATTTCTTCAGGGTTGAGAGGGGTGCACAGACCTGGCTCGCCCACACCCCTACATGCGTACCCCAACACAAGCAGACACTCAGGCCAGCACAACTTGGAGATGCCTCCAGCCAGTTCTGCTATCCTGCAGGGGTGGAGTGAGTGGTTCACTCAGAGCTGTGGTCCTACTGGGCTCAACATGCTCTGTGCTAAACACCAGGCCAGAGAGGAAACCCCCCACAACTATGCCCTGAACACTGGCTTTTGGGGACTGGGGAGGACAGCCCTCCTGTCCTTCCACCTGTCCTTCCCCTGGCTCTCCCCAGGCCTGAAGTTCAAGAAGCAGGTGGGGTGTGCTCTGTTCTGGGGTTACTGTCCTCTGAAGGACCGATGCAATTCAGAAGCTGCTTGGCCCTCTACAGTGTGGCACAGCCCCTCCCCCACTCCTCTGCAATTCCGGAGCGTCCAGGGCACTGGAAACCCAATCTCAAGGAGAGCCAGAGGCCCGGCCTGCAGCAATCAGAGCCGGAGAATATAACTATTGTGCCTCTTGAAACCTAAGTCCCAGAATCTGAGACACCCTGAGGAGGGGAGTAGGACGGATGGGGGGCTAGGAGGACGGGTCACAGAGGGGTTCTCCCCATCTCAGCAAACAGGAGACTAGAGACCAGGAAGTCCTTGAGAAGTCAGGGCAGCCAGAGGGCGGTGAGGGGTGGGGGATGGCGCTCAACCTGGGCCAGGCCCAGGGGGCTTCTAGGATCTTCCCCTTCTTCCTGCCACTCCTCACTCCACCTCCACAAGCCAGTGTGCATTGGTGCGGGCGCTGGAGCCATCTTGAGGTTTCTCCCTCCTCTGTCATTCCTACACCCCAACGTGGTTGGAGGCAGAAGTCTGACCTGAGCACAGTCCTCAAGCTGTGGGTGGGGGTACAGGCAGGGTAGGGAGACATGTCCCCCTCATCCCTCCTTTTCTCATTCCTTCTCCCTCATAGATCCAAAGGAGTTTGAGCCTTTGACTTGAGTCACCTGTGCAGAGGAAGAGGGGCTATGTAACAGGGAAGAGGTCCAATCATACCCACAGTACACAGGTGGTCTAGACCTGCTCTGGCTGTCCCTGGGGCCTGGGCTCAAGGAAGGTCAGGACAGGTGGGGTGGGGTTAAGACAGAAGATCAGGCCACAGGGACCTGGCAGGCCAGGGTTAGCCTCTGGATGGGACATTCCAGTCTTGGTCCCTGACCCCAACAGCACTGTCTTCTCCACCTCAACCCACCCTGCCTCCACGGATGCTGTGTGGGGTCCCACAGGAGCAAGGGACTAAACTTCACTGCAGTAGCGCCCTGCAGTGAAGCTATGGGAAGGGAGGATAAGGCAAGTCTGTGGGCTCATCTGGTGCCCAGGAGGCCAGCAGAGTGGGATCAGATGGCTGGACTCAGGACAACAGCCTTGGGACCTCCAGGGTGCTCCTGTGGTGTGAGCTGCTCAGCGTTCTCTGTACCTTCTGGGAGACCCCTCCTTAGTGCTGCCCCCAGCCCAGGAAGAATTAGTGACAGGACCTGGGTACTGAAGCCTGGGGGAACTGGGTACTCAGCTGCTCATCCGCAAGGAATAAAACAGTGGCCAACAAACAAGAGAGGAGAGACACACCTCAGTGCAGAACAGAGTACCCAGTAGCTGAACAGAGTCCAGGCCAGTATGAACAAATGAGGCCATCCTTCCCACCCACAGCAGCACTGGGAGACGCAGGTGGGCCTGCAGGAGACCCAGTGCTGACCCCACCCTCCCACCTCAGACATCAGTGCTCAGAGGTTGTCAGAAGAGTGAACAAACAGACCCAGGGCCTGGCAGTAACAGCATCCTGATGTTCCAGAGGTGCCCAAGGGCTAGGAAGTCACCACCAGAGAGGTACTGAAGGTGAAGCAGCTACCACTGAAGGAGGCAAAGGAGGGACCTGCAGGAAGATGGAGGATGGCAGGAGGCCCCAGCCCTGGGCTCCTCTCCACCTCTGCCCCGAGCTTGCCCTTGGCCTACCTAGGAAGGTGTCCTTGGTCTGGACCCTGTGCCCACCCAAGGGGGGGGGGGCACAATGGTGCTCTACTACTGAGGATACCCCAGCACAGAGAGGGCAAAGAGGGCACATGAGCAGCCAGGTAAGGGAAATGGAAGTGGGCAACTAGCAACAGTGGCAAGGATTCCCGAGTTCACATTGTGAACTCCACCTACCGGCCCAGTGACCCTGGTCAAGTTCTGAACTGTTCCTCGTCTGTGAATTGGAGATACCGCCCGCCCCCTAGGGTTCCTGGGCACTGAATAAATGAGAAAAAAAGGGTATAAAATTCTTAGCCCAGGGCCCTAGCTCACAGTAGGAGCTCCATGAACACCAATTGTCCTTCCTCCTGGGTCACCATTTCCCTTCACACCTCCATTGGCTGAAACTTGACTCCTCCTCTGGGCTCAGTTGAAATGCTAACTCTTAGTTCCCTCCCACAGGAGCTCATTAGGACACATTAAATTTGCCCTAGATTATAATTTTTGGTGTCTCACACCAGGGTCCAGGGTCAGTGACCTGAGGGGCTCCCTTAGGGCCTAGTCCATTACTATCTGCAAAGAGGGCAGAGAGGTTGCTCTGCAAATGAAAGGCAGAGCCGACACCTTCTACAGGTGTATCCCTCCACACTGTCAGCAGCTCCAGTAGATGGTCTCGGGATGGTCACCATATTGAAAATGGTAGAAGAGAGGCAGGAAAAGGGAAAGTTAAAAGGTGGGCAAGGCCAATGAGGAAGGGGAGAAAATGCTGGTGCCTCTGCATTCTGAAGGTGCTGCCCATCCTACCCCAGCCCTGAGGATAGAGAGAACTAAGGACACCTTGAGCATAGGCACTGCCCACCTGTGGCTGGGCACCTCTCCTAGCAGCGCCTGCCTGTGCCCGACCCAGCTGGCAACTGGAGCCAGCATTTCCAGGAGAGCCTGAGGCCAGGAGTCATGTGATGGCGGGGTCCAGAAAATTGACTCCAAGGCCCCGAAGCTTCTGTCCCCTCCCCAACCTGATGGATAGAAAGTGACATTAGAGAATGCCCCCTACACTCCACATGCCAAGGAAAAATGGAGGCCTGTGGGGAACAGGCACCCACATCCAGTCTAGGGGCCTGCAGAGCTGCTCCCTCACCCGCATCCTTCTATTTCCAGCACTGCCCTTGCTGATCCTTTGAGCTGCCTAGGCCAGGCCAGGCTAGACAACCACCCCCCACCTCCAGCTGATCTTAGGACTATTAATAGTGTCCCCACCTCCCAGGGCCAGGCATCACCCTCCCCCACCCCCTAAATACACTTGCCCTTGGTCTAATTATTTGTGAAGGAGCTGAGGCCAACCCCAGATGAGAAGGGGGAAGCAGAAGCTCTGGAGGCCACTTAAGTGACATGTCCAGGACAAGCAGGAGTATAGGGAAAGGAGAGAAGGCGACATTAAACCCCAGAGCAAGAGACAGACAAAAAGACAAAATTAAAACTATAAGAGAGAGAGAGAGGGGCCAAGATAGAAAACCAGGGCCAAAGCAAAGCAGTTCAAAGAGAGACACTGGTTGCAATAGAAAGAATCAGAGAAGTAGAAGGTTCCAAGAGAGGCGAGGAAAGGGGGGAGAAAGTAGAGAAAGAGAAAGCATAGGAGAAAATGACAGCTTTAAAAACAAAAAACAAAAAGGTAGAAAATTTCCCTAAAAATACTCAGGGGTGCCCTGGCCGTTTGGCTCAGCAGTTGGAGCGTCAGCCGGAGGACCAATGAGTCTCAGGTTTGATCCTGGTCAAGGGCACGTGCCTCAGTTGCGGTTCAGTCCCAGGCCCTGGTCGGGTCACGTGGGAGGCAACCAGTTGGTGTGTCTCTATCACATCGATATTTCTCTGTCTGTCTCTGTCCCCACCCTCTCACTCTACTTAATGATAAATAGAAAAATATCCTCGAGTGAGGAATTAAAAAACAAACAAACTCAGGAGGGCTCCGTGAGCACAACTGCTGGGGCTGCATCCAGCTGCCAGCATCTGTCTGGAGGGTGCTCAGCAGGGCATGGGGCTGGGGAGACCCTGACAACGTTTTGGGGAGGAGAGGAGAGGCAGAGCACCAGAAGGAGGTATAGAGAAGGAACAAATGGTTAAGAAAAGAAGATGGGAAATGCAAGTCCCTACAGAGAGGAAATTCACTCTCAGGTCTGTCCAGGGGAAGGCCCCACCCTCAGCATCTTCTCACTTAGGAAAGGAGGCCAGATGGGGCAGAGATTGGTAGGGATGGGAAAGAGAACCCACCTATCTCCATTCACCCCATGGGGAAGCAGGAGCAGGCAGAGGCCACCTGTTTCCCATCTTCAGGTGCTCTAACTTCCTCAATCTTCTAAGAGACAGTACCCGACTCCCAGGCTGGTGACCCCAAAGGAGCATCCTCTACTGGGGACTTGCCTTGCCTGGGGAGACAGACTCTGATTCCCAGAAGAGCAACAAACATAAAGGGATGCCATAATCAAATGTCTAAGTGAAGCCTTTCTCCTGCTTGGAGGCTGGAAGCCCATTAGCCCTTCCATTCAAATCCCACCCATACTGTGAGCCTCTGGCTGGGCCAGGGCTGGGGGAGTTGGAGACACTAGTTGGGACAGCACAAGAGCCCCAAGAACCTGGCCGCCAGGTTTCCCAGGCTGGTGGGTCCTGACCAGGAGCATCCCACCTGACCATCAGCCCTTTTGGGGTCAAGGCCTGTTCATGTTTTTTACTACTGTATCCCTCACACCTCAAAGCACAGTTGGAATGGATAACAAGACTCTGAAAAGACCCTTCTACATCCTTCTTTCTTCTTCTGTTTTTTTATCCTCACCCAAAGACATTTTTTTGTTCTTTGTTCAGGTAGAGTGGGAGGGAGAGAGAGGAAGAGAGAGAGAGAGAGAAACATCGATGTGAAAGGGTCACATCAAGTGGCTGCCACCCGCACCACCCAACGAGGGCCGGGGACGAAGTGCAACCAGGGTACATGCCCTTAGTGGGAACCAAACCCAGGTCCCTCTGGACCTCAGGCTGAAGTTCCAACCGCTGAGCCAAACCAGCCAGGGCTCTACATCCTTCTTTCAACCATGGCTACACTGACAACCCAGAGGGCAGAAGCCCAGTTAGCTGTCATTTTCCCCTCCCGAGGAGAGGGCACTTTTCCTGCAGACCCAACCCTTAACCCTCACACCCATGGAAGTGATGTGGAACCCCAGTACTTCTAATTTTCCTGCAAAGACCAAATGGGCCTGTGCACAGGACTGGACACACTGGCTCCGGTGCTCGAAGGCTGGACTGACCAGAGGAAGGAACCAGAGTCTCTCCGTTAAGGGCAGAGCAGGGTAGCACTCTAGCAGGCCTGCTTCTCTCCCATTCCTGGAGGCTTTAAGGCAGCCACTGTTCAGAGGAGACATGAGAAATTTGGGCCTTTGACTCTAAATCTCCAACTCAGCTCTGAGAACCCAGGCAGGGCAGAATGGGTGGGTGGGCAGGTAGCCTCCCAAGACACTGAAATGCTCTGATACTGGAAGGAGCCCTGGACCTGGAATCAGGAGCCTGAAGTCTAAATCCTAGACCTGCTGCTATTGCACACCCAGCGTGTCTCAGGGACTCCTCTCACTCCCTGTGCAACACGACTCAGGCTTGCCTCAGACTGCAGGGTGAGATGGTGCAATGTGAGCAGAAAGCTAGTGGAGAAGAAGTGATGGTTTTATACACTGTAAAGCAGCAAACATAAAGGCATGATAGGACAAGGACAGGGGGCAGATTCCAGGACCCTATATTTCAGCGTTGCTTTGATCCTGAGGAGCGGCCAAGGGGTATCTTCGAGGAACCTGGACCCACACAGTATGTGGAGCCTGGCACTTGGTAAGAGGCAGCAACCCAGTCTCAGAACTGGGACAGTCCAGGTTGCTGAAGGGACAAAAACAATACCCAACAGGCTGGCAGGTGCCAAATTCCCCACTCACAACGTCCCGAAAGACCAAAGGGAGCTTCCCAGGCAGCCGGGCCGCGGGGCTCAAGGGCCGCACCCCAAGGAAGCCGCGCGCTGCACTCCCGGACGCCGTAGCTAGGTGGCGCAGCGAGTTAACGCTAGCTTTCCTGGGTCGGCTGCGGCCGGGCGGCGCGGGGGCGGCGAACCTGTGCACCGCCCGCTCCGGTTTCTAGGGTCCCGTGTTCCCTCTCCACACCTGCGAGGCCGGAGCAGGAAGGACCTGGCCAGGCCCGGGCCACTCGGACCCCGGGTTGTGCTGCCCGAGAGGCTCCTGTTGCTGCCGCTGCCAAGCACATCCCGTGATGCGATGTGAGGGCCGTGCTTCCCGTCCTCATTGATTAGGAACAGCTTGCGGTGCGGGGGCCGGATGGAAGGGGGCCGGGGAATGGCAAGCGAGGAGAAGCGGGGGGTGGGGGGCTGCCAGGTGCATGGCTGGGGGTGGAGGGATCCAGCGAGCCCAGGATCACCCTGCGCGGCCGCCACCGCGGCTCTGCGTCCCCCGCCCGCCTCCCTCAGAGCGGGGGCTGCCCCCGGTGCGGGCGAATCTGCCGCCGCGTGACCTCAGGAGCGTTCCCAACACGGCCACGAAGTCCCCACCTTTTGGCAGCACAGACCTGCCTCTGCGCTTGATAAACGCTTGAAGAGGAAGATTCCTGCCCCCCCCCCACCCACCCCCCGAAAGTGAAAAATGGAGATTGAAAGTCTGAGATCAGGAACCAAAGAGAGGGAGAGAAAAGGAGAAAAGTCAGGAAGGAAAAAAACACACACACCAGCGCTCTCTGCAGTGGCGGCAGCAGTCGGGCAGGCACACCCTCCCCGGCGGGCATGGAGAAAGGCCCCTTTGTTTAGCGGGGAGGTTAGCTGAGGTGAGGCTGCCCCCCCACACCCCCCTGACCCTGGCCAGTTCAGATTGCTTCTCAGGGCTCCGGACTGGGCCAGGCTGCTTCCCCGGTCCCCCAATCCTTCTCGTAGTCCTCCTGCCGGCCGGTGGAGCAGCCAGGGGAGGATTGCTCCCTACCTCCTGCCTTGCCCAAGCACCAAGGGTCACATATATGGGGCTGGGCTGGGCTGGGCTGGGCCCCTCCAAAAGGCCCGCTGGACGCTGACGCTGCTGGCCATTCAGTTTGCCCAGGCTGCTCTTAAAGTGCCGGGTTTGAGAGTCAGCTGCTGCACGCAGCAGGCCCCCCACCAAGGCATGACCTAAGAGGGTGGCATGTGCTAAGAAGTGATGCCCCAGGAGTCACAGGCTAGCTGGCCATGCATGCCCCTCTTGTCCACAGGGAGGCCCTGGGGTATCTGTACCCATTCCAGATGGCCCTTTCCAATGCCTTCGGGGCTCTGGGCTAGGAGTGGCTCTACAGGGCTCCCTCAAAGTGAGGGCTGGACTCTGGTGTTGGGGTCACTCTCAGATGAGAGGTAGGGCCTGATCTCACCTCTTGGCTCCCTGAGGAGGGGCCACAGTGGGGTGATAAAGAGCTGAGAACAGGTCCACCCCCAGAACCTACCAAAGCTGAGGCCAAAGAGGGGTGGGCAAGGGTGGGAGGGGAGAGACACGGAAAAGCATCCCCTTTGCTCTACAGCATGCCCCGCCCCCATACCTCCATTGGCTCAGGTGGGGGAAGGGAACTGAGGGATGGCAGTCCCCCAAGCACTGTCTGCCTTCTGCTGGCACCTCCACCCTATCCTCTGGCCATTCCCGTAGGGATGCAGGTTCCCCAGAGCCCTCGGACTTTTCAGGCAGAGCTTGGTGGCTTTAGACGTGGTCAAGAAGTGCATCCTGTTCCCAACTCCTTCAGCTCCCACCCTATGCCTGGGCAACAGAAAACCTGGAATGGGGGATTGACCTGGACCATTCTGCTCCAGACAGTCCACTGGCCTCATGCTGGGTGCGTACCTGCTCCTCAGGAGACCCCAGTCTCCTATCTGCAGTAATGGAAAGCAAGGTGGTAAGAGAAGGGAGAGTGGGGTGTCACCAACCTTGCCCTCCCTGGGCCTCTGGCCTAGGAAGTGGGGGGAAGGGGAAAGAAAGAGGAGCAGCAGCAGCTGGAATCACAGGGAGCCTGACCTGTCCTATCCAGGGGCATTGAAATTTCTGCAAGAAGCTGCAGCTCAGATACACAATGTCCTGCCAAACCCCAGGCCTTTTATTCAATTAAGGCAGGACAGACTTCCCATATTTTTCTGTGTGTGAGTGCATGTGAAAACCCTGAAGTGTGTGAATCCTGGGAGCTGAGAGCATGTATGCATGCTTGCAGCTGGGAGCATGTGGATGTGTGAATCCTGATGGTGGGGGAGGAAGATGAGAAGATGCAAATGCTGGAGGGAGGACAGAGGTGGGGCAGGAAGACTCGGGAGAGTGGGTACCTAAATATTCTAGGAAGGCCAAATGCCAGATCAGGGTTCTCAACCCCCACCTCACGACCATTCTCAGTGGTGGGGCGTTCTGTGAAAGGTAGGATTCAAGCATCTCTGAACTCCACCCACTAATGCCAGTAGCATCATGCCCCCTCAGTTGTGACAATCAAAAATGTTTCCACTGTTGTCAAACGTCCCCTGGAGGCAGGATCAGTTCTGGTGGGACCCCCTGCTCCGAGGCACCAGATGAAACCGATTGTACATTTACCACCAGTGCCTCACCTCACCTATCCCGCTTGGGCTTAGATTAAATCCCAGTGTGCTTGTCTTCCCAAGTGTCTCAAGTCTAGGTCTTTTTTCTGATGTTCTCCCCACTTTACTCATCTGGTCAGAGAAGGCCTAAAGCAACTCTTGTTCAGTGATGGTTTTATAAAGCCACATGGTGCTGGGAAATGTCTGGCCACCTTAGGGGAAAGGAAAGCTCAGACCACCTAAAGTCATGAGCCTGAAGTCATGCCCCAGGTCCAGACAGAAGTCTGAGCTCTACATTGCTGGGGCAGAGACCAAAGAAGAGGTGGGGACTTGCCTGGGGACAGATCCCTGGAAAGGTGCCCTGCCCTGCTCAGTCCCTGGAGGCCAGCAGAAGTGCCTGCACAGTTCTCTCTCCATCTGACCACCACCCTGCTTGGGTGCTCCAGGGAAGCAGAAGCTCAGGATAGCTTAACCCCAATCCAGGCCAACTCTCCTCCCTGTTCCTAGAGTCACCTGTAGTTGTCCTGGCAGGGGTGGGAGTACCCAGTTCCAGCAGTCCTTCTCCCCTCAGGCCCAAGGAGCTTGCCTCTCTCCCTGGCCCTCCAGGAGCCCAGAACAAGCCCCTTTCTGGGAGCAGAGCCAAAAGATGGAAGAAGGATGTTTATAAGCTGCTAAAAGGGAAAAAGAAAAAAGTGGGAGGTAGGGCAAAGAGGCCCAGGCCTCCAGGTAGTGTGGACAGGGGACTCAGTGGGGAGGAAAGGAGTCCAACATCCAGCTAACCAGGGGCCTAGAACTCCTTGCTCTGCTCTGCTGCACCACAACCAGGCCTAACTATGCACACATAGGGGTCTCACCCCATGATGCTCTGCCAAATAACAGTTTCTTGACTTTCTTATCCTGACCCATAGGACCCTGAGACACTACTGGTATTATCTTGCCTCCCCAGCTCATCCTGGGAAGAGCAGAACCAGGGAAGGGCACAGGGCCCTGGAGAGCCTGGGATGGGGGTCTGGCAACAGGAGCCAACCTCGGCAGGAGCTAAAGCTGAGTCCCCAGCTCATAGGGCTCAGCACACAGCTAATGGGAGGCTGGCAGCAGCAAATTGTTGTTTACTTTTAATTAAGTAAACAATGTCGGCTTTCCGCCTCCTCCCCTGCCATCCCAGCCAGTAATTTGGGGGATGAGAATGGGGTTGTTTCCTTCCTCCTGCCTTCTTCCCTCCCTCCAAGCACTCTGCTTGCTCTCTGCTCTGCAAGGACAGCCAGAGCAACTGGCAAGTGCAGGATGAGGTCCCACCCCAGGGGTGGTGGGGGCAGGAAGGTCCAGACTGACCCACTACCTGCTGGGCCCAGTGTGCAGCAGGTTCCACTGTCAGGTTTGCCACAGGTGGCAAGGGCCCCCTTGCCTTGAGAATCTCTAAGTACAAAAGATGTGGCCCATTCTTTCTCTGCCACTACTCCCCAAAGCCATCTTGGGAATCTAGAAAACGGGCAATGGAGAACGAGTGATGCAGCAGCAGCGACCAGAACTCTAGGTGAGGAAGAGATTTTCACAGGAGTCAGATAGGTTTCCCTCAGAGGTACCCAGCAGGTGGAACTTTCTGGTTCATTGGGGCCAGCCTGTGATCCATGGATCCATGAAGCGGAAGCTCACTGAGCCACTGGGCGGTTGGTACCAGCTTTCCTTGGAAGAAGGGCTGACTTCATGGCCTTTCTTTCTGCTGTTTCTAACCTGAAAATTTAAATTTTTGAATGAGGGGCCCTTGTATTTTCATTCTGCACTGGGCCCTACAAATTCTGTAGGTGGTTTTGGTCTCTGCTGCTGCATCAAAGGCCCAAATGAAAAAACTGGAAGAAAAGAAAGGTAGCCGGCCTTTCACCCCCTGGGTGCCCTGGCCTGAGATGTGGGCGCTGGACTCGCCTGAGTGAGGGGGCAGGCAGGAGGGGCTGGACCCTAAGTCTCTGGGGGAGGCTAGATTTCAAGTGACTCCATGTAGACAGAAAGACAGACTCGCACATGGATCTATGTGGAAGTGCTCCTCATGCCCTTTCTCTGTAAGACTCTAAATGGGCCAACCGCTTCAAAAACCTCCGCGGAGTGGGCCCTCCACAAATGCAGCTGAAGTGAGCAGGGGGGAGAGGTGGGAATTCACTCCATCCCCTCTCTCCTGCCTCTGCCTTCCAAGGATCCAGCAGTCGGGTCCTGAGCCAAGCCTGGCCCTGGCACTTACTTCAGTACCCGCCTCCCAGAGAGGCAGAGGAGTCTCTCCAAGGTGTTGGGGGGCTGGGGGGGGGATGAGTAGTGTGCAAGCCCAGCTCCTCCCTCTGCCCCGGCTGCTCCCCAACCTCCTTCCGAAGGGCGGGGACTGCGGCGGCAGAGTTGGCTGGGGCTGGATGCAATTTCAGCCTCTGAGCAGGGCTTCCTGGCTGGAAGCAATTTTCTCATTAGGACCCCAGGCCTGCCTGCCTGCTCGTTGGTTCTCAGCCCTCACTCCCCTCCTGTGAAACCGCACTCCACAGGCCTCTTCACAGACCACTCACATGCACAGGGAACCACACGTGTACGAGTTGGAGGGGCGACGGGGGGGGGGGGGTGTCACCGAAGCCGGTGCAGGAGAGGTGCTGGTGCAAAAGCCCCCACCTGGGAAATTCAGGGCAGGGTCAGGGCTCTTCACCCAGTTCTAGCCGCCCATTTCAGGCTCCTGCACCCTCCTTGCCTGCCACAGGGAGAGAGAATCCCAGACCCCAAGATCGAGAAGGGAGGCTGGGGAACCCAGAGCCCAGCGGAGCACGACACCCCCAAGAGAAAGCCCCGAGTGCTCAGCCGTCTCCAGCCCGTCCCCTTCTGGCTCAGCGGGGGCCGGGGTGAGCAGATGGGCTCTCGGGAGGCAGCCCCCCTCCCCCAGCCCCGAGGCTGCTCCGAGTGGAGGGTGGTCTCCAGCAAGGGAGGGAGAACCGAGGCCCTGCGAGGGGCGGCTCCGCGCTCCACAGACACATGTGGTTGGACTTAAAAAGCTATTAGGGAGCGAGGCGCTGGCGGGAGTGCGGCGGCCCTCGCACCAGGGGCGGAGGGAGGGCAGATGCCGAGGCGGTGAGCTCAGCACCTCCCGCTCCCTCCCTGGCGAGGCCCCCGGACTCCGGGAGGACTCGGGGGACCCTCGCTCGGCAGGAGGGTGGGGCAAGTTCTCGGGGGAGGGTAGGCAGGCAGCGCAGCCTGGGTCCAGGCACGGAGTTTGGGAAGCGCTGCTATCTGAGGACTCTAGGCCAGTGATGGCGACCTCTGGGGGTAGGGGGTACAGGGGGGCTTAGCTGGGGCCCCGGAGGCACAGACAGGTCCTCAACCTTCCTTCTACTTTCTTGGGGTGACAGCCCGCTGCAGGTCCCCTAAAGTAGCAGTTCTCAACCTGTGGGTCGCGACCCCTTTGGGGGTCGAACGACCCTTTCACAGGGGTCGCCTAAGACATAACAGTAGCAAAATCACAGTCATGAAGTCGCAACAAAAATAATTTTATGGTTGGGGGTCACCACAACATGAGAAACTGTATTAAAGGGTCGCGGCATTAGGTAGGTTGAGAACCACTGCAGAGAGGCAGAGAGAGAGAGAGAGAGAGAGAGAGAGAGAGAGAGAGAGAGAGAGAGAGTTTGGCAGGGCTGGGGAGGGGGATTATTAGGAGTGCAGGAGAGGGAAGGGAAAAATGGGCCCCACCCATCACGAGGCCAGAAAGACCGACAGAAAGTTCCCTAGAGCCGCCAGCTTGTAAAAAGCTCCTTTTCTTTCCAAATTATGAACATTTTTTTTACGGGGGGGGGGGGGCAGAGCAGCAATCTAGGGCTTCATCAGGACTGTGTGTGACCGTGAGTGGTTGGTGACTGGAGGTGACAGGGTGTATCTGCAGACTTTCCAAAGTGTTCTCCAAAAGCCCAGACTTTCTTCCCTGGGGCTCCAGGCCCTCACTCTCCTCAGGTCCCCTTATTCTCAGGGATCTAACTCCCCACTCCATGCTTAACCTAAAGAGGGCACATCCTTGCTGTTACAGATCAGGGTGGGTGCCAGTAGGAGCAGGGCGCAAAGGGAACAGTACCAGGTCTAGGATTGGCAGGGAAAGGACTCTCTGGGGTGCTGGCCTCAGCAACCCCAGGAGTAGGCCTTTGGCTCTGGGTCCCCCACAGGACTTCAGGAAAATGCCCCACCCAAAGCTCTTGAGACCCGCTGAGCTCCTCAGCAATCCATCCAGGTTACCATTAGCTCCCCAGGCCCCCAGGGAGCAGTGTGGAAGTGGGAGTGAGTTACACAGTGCCTCCGCTGTGTGGCAGACAGGAGCTGGGTGTTTGGGAGACATTTAATCTGCCGACAGCCTCATAGGTGGCTGTATTCTCCCCATTTTTATGGATGAGAACATCAAGGCTTGGTGGGACAGTCCAGATCAGCCAGAGCCCTGATGGATGGACTCCACTTGCCTTTGATTGCTCTGCAGCCCCAGGGGCTGAGCTTCCTAGGGCTTTCCCTTCTTGGTCCAGATCAGCTGACAGGAGTGATGGGAGCTATGGGAGGACCCTGGGCAGAGCAGAAAAGCAGGGACAGCTCTGAGCCCCGGGAGTCTGCTGGTGGGGGAGGAGCGGGCCACGGAGCCTGAGCCCCGATTGCGCTCAGGAAACACGCAAAGAATGCAGCTGGCAGTGAGCCAGTGGGCCAGGACCACAAAGAGGCCTTTGTTTTAGGAGGTGTCCAGGGAGTGGATGGACAGAACTGCAGAGGTGGGGGCAGTACCCCTTGGGGTAGGACTGGGGGACTACAGTGGTGCCTGTGCTGTCCCCACACATTCCCCTCCCATCTGTCCCCCTACTCCTGGCCTCCAGAGGGTTCTCATATTAGGCCCCAGACTCCAGGAGAGGGAAACTTTGGGGCCAGGTTCCCCCCTCTTATTTCCTGACCTCCCTCGGCTTGGGGGGTTATTTTCTCCCAGCTCCACCTTTCTGAGCCCCAGAAGTCACGTCCCTTCTAATGTGATGCTGCAGTTCCTAAGAGCCCCACTGACATTCCCCTCTGGATCTCCCTCCCCACACTTGCTGGGGGTTTTCAGAGTGAGGCTGGGGGTTGGGGATGGTGAAGGGGTTCTCTGACCCCACTCTAGTTGTCCCTCCTTCCCACCAAAGAGGAGGGAAAGGCTTTGGAACACAGTCCCTTCTCCTCCCCACTCTGTAGTTGCAGGGTTTCTCTGGCCCCTTCTTGGCATCTGGAAAAGTTTGGGAAGTTTAAAAAAAACCTTTTTTTGAAAAGTTTGTCTCTTGCTCCCCAGCCTTGCCAGGGAGCCACAGCCAAAAGAAAGAAGAAAAGGAGGGATCAAGGAGAGTGAGGGACAGAGCAGAAAGAAGCGAAGCAGAACAGGCAGGTGGAGATGGTGGGGAGCACTCTAGGGTGCCCCACCAGGCAGCCTAACCCCCATCTGGGTTTCCTGGGCCTACTAGTGTCCCCACAGCCCATAAAAAGACCCTCCCACCCAGTCCTCTGTCAGCCACTCTCCAGAGTCCCACTTAGCACTCTGCTCAGCACCTTCTGAGGGCTACCCCATGCCAGACACTTCGTACCCTTTGGCTGTGGCCCCCACAGAAGGAGGATGGGCAACCAGAGGCAGTAACAGTGGCTTCAAGTAGGGATGGAGGAGGAGCAAGAAGAGGAGCAGGGGGACTCCAGATCCTGCAAGGGTTTCCATCTGGGTTTCTGTTTTCCTGTGAGCAGGATGAGGGCAACACAGGGCTCCTAGGGGCCAAGTGGGACAGGGACAGTGTTCAATTCAACGTCCCTGTGCCCAGCATCATCCCTCCTGGGGTGTGTGTGTGTGTGTGTGTGTGTGTGTGTGAATGGAGGCAGGGACTGCCCCCCCCCCCCCCCCCCCGGAGCAAAGAGCAGCCTAGCTGGGCTGAGATGGCCTCCAGTTCTGGTTGCTCAATGGGTAGGGTTAAGGGTATGTTATAAGCAGAATTCTGGGTTCATTCCAAGAAAGGGTCACATGTGATACATGACTATTTCTCTAGAGGATCCAGATCATCTTGCCTAAGTCAGGAGGGTGCCCCCTCACCTGACATGGCCCCCAGGAGAGTCAGGGCCAGCTGAGGCAGGACACTGCCTTGCATGGCCCCACCTGGCAGCCCCTGCGTTTTCAGGTGACCCACCCTTGGACTATCAGAATGCAGTACTCAGGGGGGTCCAAGCCCCACCTGGAGGGCTCCCATCTGAGCTCTCCACCCAGGTAGCCTGCAGTGTACCTCCTCAGCAGCACCTGGGAACTACTTGGAAATGCAGATACCCTCTGGGGAGGGCACAGGATCTTTGTTGTAACAAGCCCTCCAGGGGACTCTAATGCAGGCTCTGGTGTGAGAACCAGTAGCCTGGGGGAAGGATCCTGACGGGGATTGTAAATGAGAGGAGAGAGAGTGTGCAGAATTGGGGTGATAACAAGGGCAGCACCACCTGGGCACAAGGGGGCATTTGGTCCTAAATCCTACAGGCAGAGTGGAAAGAGAAGGAAAGACCGACAGAAGGGAAATGGTGGCAGAGACAGAGGACAGTGGGCAGGAAGGGATCTGCAGAGGAAGAAGAGAATCCCAGAGAGGACGGAAAGTGGCAGGGCTGGCGCAGTGGGGAGGGGGCTGTGCTGTGGAAGCTCCTCTGGTTGCCTGAGCTCCCAGGAGCCACCCCGCCCCCTCCAGGCACCTGCTAAGGCAGCAGCAGCAGCGGGTTGTGTTTCTTTAACCCCTGGGGCCTGTTGACACAGATTAGTATCGCTGGTCAGGGGTCAATAGGGAAGGCTCTTGAGGTCAAGACCTGAACAACTGGAGTTGTAATGAGCCACGTGGGGAAGAGGCCCAGGGAGAGGAGAGGGCGAAGTGGGAGGAGGAGGAGGGCCTGGCTTCAAGGCGCTGTCGCCAGAAGGGGGGCCACTGGGCCTCCAGCTCGCCTGGGGAAACTGCCCCGCTTGGAGCTGGAGAAAATGGGTGTGGGAGAGATTCTTGCTGAGAGGATCTAGTTGGAGGAGGATACAAGAGATGAAGGATGGCTTCACCTGACCACTGACTGGTGCAGATGACATCCCCCTCCCCATCTCTCTCCATCCTCCTCCCCTGAGTGAGCATACCCTTGCTCCTCCCTGGGCCTGTGGTGGGGTGGCTGGTGTGGCATTGCACCCACCTGAGCTGTCTGCTTGCCCTGGACTACCTGGCAGAGCCTGAGCTGGGTGATTCATTTGGAGCCTGACTGGGGCTGGTGTGTGTGTGTGTGGGGGGGGGGGGTTGGTTGGGCAATGTCCCAAACACCTGGTGGGACTACTTCAGCCCCACCTTCTGCACGGGGTCTGAGGCACAGCACCCACCCAAGCCCAGGGCAGCTGCTCCCTCCACTCCTCTGCTCATCCCCACCCTAGCCACATGAAGATCAGGAAGGAGCATAAGGTGCTCAAGGCCAGCCTGCACTCATGGCCAACATCACTGGGCCCTGGAGGCTGCTCTGGGGCTACCTCCAGAAAGGCTGGTCTGGATGGGAAGAGAGAACAACCCCTCTGTGCTTAGAGGAGCAAAGAAGAACAATTAGAAACTAGGTCACATGTAACCCGCTGTTCACCTCTTTGGGATAAAGGAGGCTGGATTCCCTCAGAATCATCTCTGGAACTCCTGGAGTCCTAGAACATACACCTCCTTTAATTGCTGGTGGGGGCTGGGGCATGGGTAGCGAATGCCAAGGACACTAACACCCCAGGGCCCAGGGGATGATGGGAGGAACACTCTGTTGTATGTTCATTTGTAGATCTGCACAGGCACCGAGTGAGTACACACAGATCTGTGACATTCAGGAGAAGCAAACTGAGTGCCTTAACATTAATTCAACACATTTGTTAAGCACCTATTCCCTGCTAAATGCCTCACATACAGAACTAGAGAAGCTACCCTGAGCAACTCTTCCTGCAGTTGAAGCTGGGTGCATAATAGACACAATGCAAGGCCCCCCAGAGAAGGAGGGCTGGGCTCCAGGGGTGAGAAGTGAGGTGGGAGAAGTCTGCACCAAGGGGGTGGTGACAGCTGGGCTAGCGTGAGAAAGATGGGGTGTTTGGACAAACGGGGAAAGAGAAAGGCAGACTGGAGAGAAATGTGAGCAGACGCCCAGAGTCACAGAACAGCACAGCACATGCACGGCCTGCAGAGAGTTCCGTGTTCTGGAATACATAGCACTGGGGGCATCATGGGAGATGATGCTGAAATGGTCAGCAGAGGCCTGACTGTGGGACACCCTGGGTGCCTGTCTAAGAAGACAGCATCTCTAGAGACAGTGGGAACAGCTGTCCATTTGAAGGTGGTGACAACACTTCAGAGGAGAGCAATTCCCCTCCTAGGTATATACTCAAGAGAATCAAAGACATATGTCTGCATAAATACTTGCATGCAAATGTTCACAGCAGTGCTATTCACAACTGCCAAAAAGTGGAAACAACCCAAATGTCCATCAGCAGAAGGACAAACAAAATGTGGTCTGTCCATACAACGAAATATTACTCAGTCATAAAGAGGAATGAAGTTATAATGTGTGCTACAATGTGGATGAACACTGAAAACATTATGCTCAGAAAAAGAAGCTAGAAACAAAAGGTACACTGTCTATGTTTCCATTGATATGAAATGTCCAGAACAGGCAAATCCATAGAGACAAATTAGTGGTTGCCGGGAGCTGGGAGGAAGAAGAAATTGGGACAAACTGCTAATAAATATGGGTTTCTTTTTTTTTTTTTTTTGAGGGGAGGTGATAGAACTGTTCTGGAATTAGATACTGGTAATGGTTGCACAGCATCCTGACTGCACTAAATGCCACTGAATCATACACTTTGTTTGTTTGTTTGTTTTTTGTTAATCCTCACCTGAGGCTATTTAGATAAAATAAAAATCCATTAACTTTTATAGAGAGTGGAAGGAAGGGAGGGAGGGAGAGAAAAAGAGAGAGAGAGAGAGAAACATCCAACCTGTAACCCAGGTACATGCCCTTGACCGGGGATCAACCAGGAATTGAACCCTCGACATTTCGGTCTGGTCTGTGAACAGACGCTCTAACGGATGAGCCAAACTGGCCAGGGCTGAATCATACACTTTAAAATAGTAAATTTTAGCCCTGGCTGGTTTGGCTCAGTGGTGGCCTGTGGACCGAAGGGTCTCGGGTTCAATTGCTGGTCAAGGGCACATACCTGCGTTGCAGGTTAGATCCCAGGCAACCAATCAATGTGTTTTTCTCACATCGCTGTCTCTCTCTCTCTTTCTCCCTTCCACTCTATCTAAAAATCAATGGAAAAAATATCCTTGAGGATATAACAACAACAACAAAAAAGTAAGTTTTATTATGTGAATTATATCCCAATAAAAAATCTAGAAGAGAGGAGAAAAAGCTGAATTTGGAAAATGAGAGTGATGGTGAAGAGGCAGGGATGCTTCGGAGCCACCACAGGGCCACATTCGTTTGGTTGTGAGAGCTCATGAGCTTGGGTAGCTGGTAACACCCCCAACAGAGACAAATCATGGAATGGAGAAAAAAGAGGGGAGCTGTTGCCCTGGCTGCTTTGGCTCAGCAGTAGAGCGTGGGCCCGCAGACCAATGAGTCACAGGTTCGATTCAAGGCCACGTACCTCGGTTGCGGTTCATCCTAGCCCTGGTCAGGTCGTGCGGGAGGCAACCAACCAGTCGATGTGTCTCTCTTACACTGATGTTTCTCTTCCTTTCTCTTCCTCTCCATCCCTCCCACTCTATCGGAAGATAAACAGAAAAATATCCTTAGGTGAGGATAAAAAAGGGGGGGGGCCAGGAATGTGGTGCACTCACTTACGAACACAAGGTGGGGTATGAACTAGATATCAGCCTAGGAGCCAGAAAGAAGAGTCTGAAGAAACCAGACCTAAGATAAGCCAGGGAATCAGCAGTGAGGGACAGATGTGCACAGAGAAGACAAGCCTCGAGACTGCAGCTCCCTAGTACATGGCCTCCAGCAAGAGTCTTCTGGATACCAGACTTTCATGCATAACCTGAGAATTATCACAGTACCTAGTTCTTTAGGCTGTCGTGGCTTAAGTGAGATGGGGCTCAGTGATACTGACAAGTAGCATCACTGATTGCAGGTGAGAACACAGGAAGAGAAGAAGAGAGTGGGCAGACCCCCGGGAAATCAATCTTTACAGGGCAGACAGAGCAAAAGCACTCAGGCAAGGCACCTGGAAAGAAAGGTGTTGGGCACCAAGGGACAGAGAGAGGGGCCTGTCTTTCATGGGTCCGGAGACCAACCAAACTGCAGGGCATTGCAGATGGAAAGGCGGGCCTGGGAGGGCAGGCCAAGTGGCAAGTTCTTGGGTCCTTGACCAGGGACCACGGGATGTGTGGAACGCAAGATTCTCATCCTCAGAGCCTCCTGATCCTACACTTCTCTGAGCAGCAGCCCTGCCCATGGTGCTGGGCCCCAGAGCTCAACACATGGCACCACTCAGTGGTTTCTGGCACCGGAGAGGAATTTATTTCCTGGACGAAGCAGCCAAAATTGTTCTGCACCTTTGTTTTCGAGCATGGTGCAGTCGGAGCCGACATTTTCTAACGGGGCCGAGGAAGAGCAACTCAAAATGGATTCAGGGAGGGTGTTGGCTGAGGAGAAGCTGAAAGGCAAAGCATTCCGCGGTCTTGGAAGGCTGATGGCGGGAAAACGGATGTGGCCCGGTTTATAAAGTCAAGTATACCGGGGTTTTTAGTGAGTTTTCTGTAAGTCAAATCCTGGGGTAGGTAAGCCACCTGACACTTAAAAAGGGGCCGATCTAAGGCCATAAGTCTTGCTTTAAAAGTAAGAAAAGAACAGGGATTACCTTTGCAGACACTGCTACTTAAGAGACTCCTGGACAGAGAAAAACGGGCTTCCACTCATGGGTGGAAGACAGATATTGCTCCTGAGAATCCAGGGCGATTAGTCGATGTTGGGTGGGAGAAACAGTTCCCTCCACAACCCACCTCTCAGGGCCTCAGTGGGAAGGACGGGCCCATTGTCCCTTTTCAGCCCTCTGAACAGCCAACACTGAGCCACTGTGACACACAGTGACTTCTTTTCTGATGTTCACCTGGGCTCTTAAAGGGTCTGAGCTTTGGGCCCTCTCCTGATCAAGCCTGTGGTTTAGGCCAAAACAGTGTTCCAGAAGAAAGAGAACCATCCCAGGGCCCCCAGAAGCCATTCCTTTCCTCTTTCTTCCCTCCTTCTTCTCTTCCCTTTCTCTCTACTCCTGACATTCATGCACCGAGATGTGCACAGACACAAAAAGACGCCCTCGTGCACAGGGATCCATGTAGAATCATTGCCTCACAGCCTATTTACAGACATTTTACCAAACAAAACATCAACTCGCAGTGTTTGACAGGAGGCCCCTCCCCTCTTGTCAGGAGCGATCCCTCCTAAAGGGGTTCCCTGCGATAAGCAGCAAAAATCTCAGGAAGGGGAGAAGGAAGAAAAGGAGCACATGTGAGGCAAGAGAAGGTAAAATTATAAGGTTGAAGCTGTCAAGGCAAAAGAAGGGAGGAGTGGGAAGCAAAGTGACTCCACTATTAGAATTCACAACAGCTGAAAATTGCCACACTTTGCCTGCAGAAAACAGACACAGCAACCTGAGGGCTGGGAGGTTATCAGAAGCCACCCCTCACAGAGCCTGAACACAAACAGCACACATACCCTCCGATACACGACCGAGTGCCTGCACCCACCTTGCCCGGCCCTAAAGCCCACTCCCCACTATATCTCCTTATCAGCCATCCTGTCCTCTCTCCCAAGGGCCACCTAGGATGGGGCCCAAATTGGAGATAAAAGTGGGAAGGGCCTGTAGCAGTGCACCTTTTGTGGACAAGCATCCAGAATAGCACACACTGAGGTTTACTGTTGAGGCCTCCACCCTGCTCAGCTCCATGCCTCAGAGTGAAGGAGAAGTCAGGGTGTGGCCAGCATCCTTGCAGGATGGGAGTGGGAGGGTGAAAGCCCTTCTCATCCATGCACCCCTCCTTCTGACTCCTCTCACCCAAAGGGGCCTATGAGTCTGGAGTTGAGGGAGAGGGTCTGAGCCCTTAACTCCTAGATACCATGGTGGGCAATGAAGACATGAGTGGGTGGGGGTAAGGGAGCGAGGGCAAGTGAGGTCATCCAGAAAAGGAAAGGGAATGGACCATCGTGTCCATGGTCTGCAGTCACCTGACACCAACCACGAAATCAACATGCTGGGGTTGTCAGCCTGGGCTGCTTGTTCTTCTATCTCCCCAGTGACAGACCTGCTGAGCACCCTGGGCTGAGATCTCCAGACATGGCACCAGGGAGTCATCGAGCCCCACTGGGGCCTGATCTGCCCTTTCCATTCCTTTCCTCTGCTATGGTCAGGGTTCCCCACTGCGACACCCCTGACATTGAGGCAAGATCATTTTCTGCTGTGGGGGGCCGTCTGTTTTGTTGTAGGACAGTAGCATCCCTGGCCTTGTTACACTGGATGCCAATAGTGACCATCCCCAGTAGTGACAACCGCAAATGTCTCCAGACATCACCAGAAGTCCCCTGGAGGCAGAATCTCCTCCATTAAGAACCCCGTGCCCTCTTCCAAAAGCACATCACACCCAGCTCTAGGCCAGTGATGTCATAGACCAGGAGCTTGTGTGTCCACACAAAGCAGTGGGGGCTGGGCTGGTGGCTGCAGAGCCCCTCAGAAGAGCCATTGCATCACCCTGACAAGCGTCACCTTGTCTCCTACATTCTAAGCCTGGGAAGGACTGTCCCTTCAGCACCAGCATGGGGCCTGTGAGTTAGGGGGCCTGGGGCCTCTCCTGACCTCCTGTGTCATACCAGAGCCTATATGGAATCCAGGCCCCCCGACAGGCCCTGCACAGCCTCCAGGGAAGGGCTGTTATCCCTGTACCATATCAAAACACTGGGCTTTTAACAGCAGCTTCCTGTGAGGCTAGACTCCCTCACCCCTTGCCTCTCACTCAACCCTGCTCCTGAAGGTGGAGCTGCAGCGCCCTGTAATTATGGCAATTGTAATCTCTTTTACTAACAGGTAGATTAATAGTGAGGCAGGTTCACAAAGAGCCCCAGAAAGGAGCTGCCGAGCTGCTGAGTGGGTGGGAAGGGCCTGACACTTCACAGCAAGTGCACACACAACTAACACAGACGCTCACTCGCTCGAGGCCCAAGGGCCCAGGGCCTGGAGTCCATGGCTATGCCCCTAGGTGACCTGAGTACTCACTGGGTGACCAGGGGCAGGCAACTGTACCCTCCCTGGGCTTCCATGTCCTGGTGCGAGCAACAAGAGTTTGAACCTTGTCAGCCTCAAAGTTTCCTCTAACAGCCTCAGGGTGTGATTTGCACCGACATTTACACATGCACCCAACCAACACTGGTACCCACACACACACACACAGACACTCACAGGGTAACACATGCTGAACACCCACAGAGGAATAGACCAAGCTTCGTAAACACACTTGTCCCACCCATGATGGGCTCTCTAGGGGCTGGATTCCTGGCACTGCCGCCACAGGAAGAGGAGGGAAGAAAGGTTTCTGTCATCTCTCCGGACCTGCACAACCCCCTCCACTGCTGCACCCCACAGGTTTGCCAGCCTCAGAAGTTGGGGACAGCTCCCACCTCACAAGGCCTGAGGACAGTTAAGCTCTGGGGAAGATGGAGCATCAAGGAGATAGGATGCAGGACAAGGGGCGCCAGAGACCTGAGACATTACAGCCTTCATGGGCCAAAGAGATATAGAAAGTGAGGTAAGGCCCGTGTTCCAGGTAAAGGAGGGCGCATGCACGCACACGTGGATGTGAGGGTATGCAGCAGGAGCCAGGGGGATGGAGCCGAGAGCACACTCACTCATACAATCATGCCTAGAGAGAAAAAGGGAGAGAGGGAGGGGCTTGCCCTCCCTTAGTCTCCCTTTCAGTCATAGGACATGCACCTCACCAAGCAGGCCTAGGGTCCTGGGGGCAGATAGAAAGGTCTGCAGGCAGCAGCTGATGGCCTCAGGGGTCAGCAGCAACTGCTTCCTCAGGAACTCTCCAGACACATGCTGATGACCACCGCAGGCTTGCACCTCAGTGGTGGTGCTGGGGGCTACTGCCATTAAGACACTGTGACTAGCACCTGCTTACTGCCAGGCATTATCCAGGGCTCCCCTGCCAGCTCCTGTCTGGAGGGAACCAACACTGCCATGCTGGGGGCCCCC
Organism: Molossus molossus; assembly: GCF_014108415.1. Classification (NCBI taxonomy): domain Eukaryota; kingdom Metazoa; phylum Chordata; class Mammalia; order Chiroptera; family Molossidae; genus Molossus; species Molossus molossus. The sequence continues at coordinate 70,056,276 of NW_023425377.1, read as the reverse complement.
TGAGGACCCCTCCCATTCTAGAAGTGCTTATAGAGAAAGGCCTGGGAGGGAGAACTTCAGACTCACATAAAACTGGGGACTTGGTGGTACAAGTGGGTAGGTTGAATCCAAGATTAGCTATTACAGAGGATAATAGCACATGTCCATCAGAGGACATGTGAGCTGATGTAACCAACCTCCACCTATGACATAGATGGAAGAGTGGGCTCCTAAGAAACGCATCCTGGTGTGGTATGTACATGATAGGTACACGATGAGTGCAAATGATGGTAGTATCCTTCTGGGGCTCTGGCATGAACAGGGTACAGCTGGGAATGTGGCATGATAGGTCCTAACATGCTGTCTGCAGGAATCAAATTTCCAGACAGCAATTTAACAATACTTAATGAAGAGTCTCCAGAAGAGATGTTTAATAAAATGCCCTGGCTGGTTTGCCTATGTGGTTAGAGCATCAGACCTCGGACTGAAGGGTCTCAGGTTCAATTTCTGGTCAAGGGCAGTTACCTGGGTTGCAGGTTCAATCCCCAGCCCCAGTCAGGAGGCAACCAATGTGTCTCTCTCACATATATGTTTCTCTCTCTCCCTCCTTCCCTTCCACTCTCTCTAAAAATCGATTAAAAAATGCCCTTGAATGAGGATTACATTTTTAAAAAAAGAGTCTGTACCCTTTGCCTGGTAATTCAACTGCTAGGCAGCCTTGTCTGAAGTTCATAAACAGCTACAACCTAAAGGCCTCCACAGATGAGGGATTTCATCAGCTCTAGCATGCTGAACTCCCATGCAACTGTTTAGAAAGCATGTTTGTAGGTTTTTAAAATAAGCACTGTTACCTTTATAATAAAAGATAACATCATTTCCAAAATGAAAAGGGAATTGAAGTCATTAGAAATTTTGAGAATTAGGGCCTAAGCAGCTAATAGAAAAAGATGCTAGCCCTGGCCAGTTTGGCTCAGCGGTTAGAGCGTCGGCCTGCGGTCCGGAGAGACCCGGGTTCGGTTCCCGCTAAGGGCATGTACTTCGGTTGCAGTTTGTCCCCGGCCCTGGTTGGTCGTGTGGGTGGCAGCCACTCAATGTGTCCCTTCACGTCAATGTTTCTCACTCTCTCTCCCTTCCTCTCTCTCTCTCCCATTCTATCTGTACAAAAAATGGAAAAATATCCTCGGGTGAGGATAAAAAAAAAAAAAGAAAAAGATGCTAAACCACCAAAAATTAGTTTTGAAAATTGTGATGTTAAATTTTAAAAGTAGCACCTCAAAGTGTTTATATCATAAACTCTAATTTTTAAAAAATAAATATGGCCCTGGCTGGTGTTGCTCAGTGGTTAGAGCATTGGCCAGATTACTGAAGGGTCTTGGGTTTGATTCCCAGTCAAGGGCGCATACCTGGGTTGGAGGTTCAATCCCCGACAGCCCTGGTTGGGGTCATGTGAGAGGCAACCAATCGATGTGCCTCTGTCATCAATTATTCTCTCTCTCCTCCTCCTTCCCTTCCATTCTCTCTAAAAATCAACGAAAAAAATATCCTCGGGTGAAGATGAACAAAAATAATAATTAAATAAAATGTGTCCATGAATAGGTATAAAAATACAATGAAAGATTAACAGTGGTTAAGTGGTAGAATTTTGATAAGTTTTATGTATCCCTCAAGACTTTGTGCTTATTTGGTATTTTTATGATTATGTAAATGTGCACAGTCTTATAATCAGAAAAAATACTTTTTAAATTTTTTTATTTCTTACCTGAGGATACTTTTCTATTTATCATCAGGTAGAGAGGGAGGGAGGGTGGGAAGGAGAGAGAGACAGAGAGAAACAGCAATGTGATAGAGCCACATCGACCAGTTGCCTCCCACAGGACCTGACCAGGGCCCAGGGTGAACTGCAACCCAGATACTTGCCCTTGACCGGAATCAAACCCGCGACTCATTGGTCAGAGGGCTGACGCTCAAACTGCTGAGTCAAACCGGCCAGGGCAAAAATACCTGTTTTTAAAAGCAGTGAATGGAGGAGAGACTACATATGATTCCCCAATTGTAGATGAACGTAACAAAGCAATAGCAAACCACAGCCTGCAGGTCCAGCCGCATTCCCGTCAACCAGTCAGATTTCAGCCTCCAGAACTTTCATGCTCAAGTGGACTCCAAGCCAAATGACACAGAGCAGGAAAGAGGTGACACCCTCAAAGTACTGTCATGCTGCAGCACATCACACTCCCACAGGCCACACTCGTGGGACTGGGCACCAGGCTGCCTCGAGACTGAACAAAGGGGACTTTTGAGGGGAAAACAGCTTTCCAAAAAGTCCAGGACAGGCACGTGGGGCCTGAGGAAAGAGTTCAGGAGCAGAACGGAAGTGGCGGGCTGGAGTGCTTTAAGGTGGAGAGAGGAGTGCTGGGAATTCACTCAAAAATGAATGATACCAACTCCATGGTCTGAGACCAGTAAAGGGGCAACAGGAGCAGAATGGCCTTTGGGTTTGTTTAGAGCAGTGGCTGTGTGGTACAAGTGTGTGAGAAATGAACTGTTCGCATTCCTTTAATAATTCATTGGTAAGAACCAAATCCAGCCACCAGAGCTGGGAGTACATGTACCAGCTGGGGTCAGCAGCCATCACTGTGGGAGGCCTAGGCCAGAGGGGTCTGTAGGAGAGAGAGGGCAGGAAGAGCCAGCACACCTCTACCTCTGTATCCTTAGGAAGGACCCGAAGGGGAGGGGGCAGGGGAGCCTCTGAGCAAAAGGCAAACAATCCTGATTGCCCCACTGCTCCCTGCCAACCCATTCTCAGGGTATCTGTTCTACTGGTGGGGAGGACAGCATCTGACATGGGAGGAGCTCCCTCAAAGAGTGACCTCAGGGGACACAGGCTGTGTCTGTAGAGGATGTGGGCTGGGGTTCTGTGTGCTGTGAGGCCACAAGTGGGGACACCCCTTCTGTCTAGCAAAGCCAGCCAAAGAGACAGAGGAAAGGTCTGGATGAGGATAGGGTGGGCTGAGCTGTGGCCTGTGGCCCACTGAGCAATGGCCCCTTTAACAAGGGGCCAGGGAGTAGAGGAGGGGGCCAGGAAGAGGGCTGCTCTTTCCCCATTTTCCTGACACCTCATTCCCATCAAGGAAAAAAAATATTTTTGCAAAACCAAGTTCTTTCCAATCCATTAACCCATAGCTTCTCACTTGAGTACCACATCCCTCTCAGTCTTCCAGAAGCTTCCACCACTCTCCATCTATCAGGATTCTCCCTGTGCAATATCCACTCAGAAAGCACACCAGCCACACTCCCCTGCCTTCAACTCCTTTTTTTCCCCTCAGCTCTGCTTCTGATTATGACATTTCATGCCTTTGCATCCTCTCAAGGATGGGTCCTCCACTGCTTCCCATCTGAAAGTAATGCAATATTCAAAATGGGACCCTGGCTGGTTTGGCTCAGCGGTTAGAGCGTTGGCCTGTTGGCCTGCGGTCCAGAGAGACCCGGGTTCAGCTAAGAGCATGTACCTCCATTGCATTTTGGCTCCATCCCTGGTTGGGTCCTGCGGGTGGCAGCCACTCGATATGTCCCTTTCATGTCGATGTTTCTCTCTCTCTCTCCCCCTCTCCCCCTCTCCACCACCCTCCCCCCCTGCTCTATCTGAACAAAAAATGGAAAAATATCCTTAGGTGAGGATAAAAAAAATATTCAAAATGGGTTTATGGGGTTGTATAAAACTATACGCCGGGTGAGAGACAGATGCAAAGGCAGATAAAACAGTCTCAGTTCCAAGACTCCAGCCTAGTGAGAGAAACCTACAAAAGTAAATACAAAGTGTAGCAGGGGAGCAAAGTTACCCAGCCCCCAGCCAAGCCCTGGGGGCCACCTTTCATTCAAATGGGGTATCACCCAGCTGACTGCTCACTTCTGCTGCAGACTCTCAAAAGGGATCTATCTCAAGAGGATACATATAAAGGCCACCACGAGAATGCCACCCGCTCCTAGGGAGGTTGCACCCAGGAAGCCAACACATGCCTCTGCCCACCGTCTGAAATCAGGGAGTGGGGCTCTGGCTCACCAGGGACATACCCTGCAGCCAGAGCTCTTTGTTGGAGGGGAGCACAATTTAAGAGGCCTTGCCAAGCCAGGCTGGCATCTGAGTAATTATATTAATGAATCTCTGAGTTACAAAATCTAATATTAGACAATGGCTTCAGGATCATCATCCTCAGTTACTGTCCCATGTGGCTGGGAACACTCCTGAGCAGCAGCGCGGCTCGAACAGACTGTGTGAGAGAGAGCGAGAGTGTGTGTGTGTGTGCGCACGTGTGTGTGTGTGTGTGTGTGTGTACGGGTGTGCACACGTGCACGCGTTGTTTAATTTAAAAGAAATGCATGTTTTTGAAACTATGCCCAGAGATCTGTGTGCTAGGCCCACTCTATAAACCACATCATCATAAATAAGTGAGAGAAATCTGGCCAGTCCTTGAGACAGGGGCCTCTCATTTGGCCCTATCTCTCACGTTGGCAATCCCTTGACGAATACTACTTTGTCGTGGAGCAGTGGCCTTTGTGTTCGAAGCCAGCACAACTCCCTACTGAATTCCCCTTGGTACAGCAGCAGGGCCTTGCCTGCAGACCCGTGGGGCTGCTTCCCCATCTATGCTCATTAGCTGTGTCTATCCCAAGTCCAGACTCAAAAGTTGGGCTTGACATACACAAGGGGCAACCTGAGGTGCAGCTGATCCTCCTGCTCTGGCCTGCTATCCAGTGCAGATCAGACCACTGCACCAGCATCTTGGCCATTTTCTGTGGGCCTGTCCCAGGCAACAGAAATAATGACACAGTTGGCCACACCATGCATGTGGTTAGGTCCAGAGGGTGCCAAGCAAACTGCAGCCATATAATAAACTAAACACAGGTAAGTAAGAAAGTGTTTGCTATCTGGCTGGTGTGGCTCAATGGTTGAGCGTCGATTCATGCACCAAGAGGTTGCCGGTTCAATTCCCGGTCAGGACACATGCCCAGGTTGTGGGCCTGATCCCCAGTGGGGGGCATGCCGGAGGCGGCCAATCGATGTTCTGTCTCATCGATGTTTCTCTCTCTCTCTCTCTCACTTCCTCTCTCTGTAAAATCAATAAAGGGAAAAAAAAATTAAAAAGGAAAAAGAAAGAAAGTTTGCTATAGGCCCGCAGTTACATTTCATTATATTCAATGTAATCTCCTGTAAATGACATCAGGTACTTTAGAACCCAGATTTCTGTAAGCTCCACATGCCAGAAAAGGACTCAGCAACTTCATGTGTACCATTTGTGACATCTCTTTGGGTGGCAGAGTCCTACCCTGGTTGCTGGGTCTGGGGAATGGGCTTCCCTGGACTGGTACATTCAGAGGCCCCATGGGCCCAGTGGCCGAAGTGGCCTGCTCACTATGCAGGAAACGCTGGCTTGAAAGGTAGGGAAATGGGTAGGTCTTGTCTCTTGGAAACTATCTGGTAGGCCATAAGGGATTGCTGTTTAATGATTTTTTCATTATTATTTTGTTAAGATAACAGGCAAAAATCCATATCAGTGCCACACTACCTAGCAGGGCATACGCTCAGCACTGTCTTAGGTCTAAAAGGCTTCCAAGCCCTGGCCCATTTGGCTCAGCAGTTAGAACGTTGGCCTGTGGATCAAAGAGTCACGGGTTTGATTCTGATCAAGAGCACGTACCTTAGTTGTGGTTCGATCCCCAGCTCTAGTCGGGGTTGTGTGGGAGGCAACTGGTCGGTGTGTCTCTCTCATATCAATATTTCTCTCTCTCTCTCTCTCTCTCTCTCCCCCTCCCACTCTATCTGAAGATAAATGGAAAAATATCCAGGTCAGGATTTAAAAAAAAAAAAAAAGGTTTCGCAGTTTTGAGAAGGAGGAAAACCCTCTCAGAAGCCTCATGATTCCCTAGAGAAGGTCCCTCAGCCCCGGAACCCTATCTACAACCAATCAAAGCATGGAAAAAAGAGCAGCAAGAAATTCAGAGACAGGCCAGGGCAGTCTCCACTAACAGGGCTGGGGCATGGCCGTCTTGAGGAGACACATGCAGTTCTACTTCCTCTCCCTCCAAGGCACTAGTGATGTTTGGGGTCAGATAATTCCTGTGGAGGGACTGTCCTGTGCATTGGCCTCTACTCACTAGATGCCAACAGCACCCTCCCCCGGTTGCGACAACCAAAAGTGTCTAGGGACAGTGCCAAATGTTCCCTGGGGGCAAATAGCTCCTGTTTGAAAACTGCTGTTCCAGAATCTGCAGGAGACAGAGGGGTTTCCAGACTGAGGAGAGAATTTCAGTGCTGAAACCAGGAAACTCCTGGGCAAAACGGGACAAACTGGTCACCCACCCTCCCTCCTTCCCAACTAACTTCACCTGCAAACAAACCTCATTTCCTCCTCTACCCTCAGGGATCAGGAGTAGTTTTACCACCCTATATGAAACTACCTCTCATACACTGACAAATATTACACCTCACCCCATAACTTCTTCTGCGGCCAAAATATTATTCTTGTCTCCTCCTTCCCCTCGGGTGCCATTTCCCAGTGCCATGACTTCCACGAGGCTCTCTCAGACGCTCGCCAAATTGCTCACATATTTCTTATATTACTAAGGCTGAAATTGACCTAAAACCTCTGGTAGGGGAAGTGGCTCCGCCCTGGGGAGGACATGACCGGAGTGCAGAGCTTTGGTTTGCCCACATTCAACTCCCCTTCGGCAAGTGGTCCCAGAGCCATGAAGAGGTCACCTGGAAGAAGAAAGGGCAGAGAGAGACCATTTGGCTCCCCTGTTCTCCCTGACACAGAGCTGAGTCTCACAGGACCTGCTACACATGGGGAGGGGATCTAAGACCCTTGAGAGAGGAGATGAAAGAAAATGGAATTTCCTGCCCTGGCTCTGGTTGAACACCTAAGAGTAGATGGCCTGTCTCACCCTCCCCCTCTCCGCCCAGGGGACCCCACCCTACTCAGCCCAGGCTCAGCACTTCCCACCCAGCTTTCTATCCATATGCCTCCTCCCTTTAAAGGCCTCTCATCACTTGGTCCCCCAGGGAGCATTCTTGTTACTATGGAAACAATGATGTCATGTCGCCCGGTGAGGCTGCCCCTCCCTCCTACTACCCCCTAACTAGGTACCATGCCTGCCTACGTCATCACTCAGAAATTTATAGCCCAGCACTGGGTATTTATAAGGTGGCTCTGGTGTGACCACAGATCCAATGTAGGGCCAGTGGCTATTTATAGCCAGAGGATATACACTTATTACACCCCCCTCTCCTATAATCTGGGCCACGTGTTATATAACTGCCATTATGCAATAATGCCCATTATATAATAATTATGCACTAATGGGGATATAATCTGTAGGCATAATAAGGACACACTCTCCAAGGGCTGCACTCAGTTGGCTTCCTGCAGGCCGCCTCCAGGGATCTCCTGATCTCTCCTCACACTACACCCAGTCCAGAAGAGTCACCAGGTGTCACCCTAGTCCCACCTGTCATCTGTAGCCTCCCCTAGACTAGCAAACCCAGCTGCAAAGCTCTCTCCAGCTTCCTTCTCCCTGTCTTGTGCCTGCCCCTGGCCTATGGAGAACACTCTTCTCTCTGCCATATCTTTAAGCCCAACACAAAGATTATGATGAGACAAATCCTGGGAGCTGAGGGACACTTTACCCCCATTTTAAGAAAGAAAACAAGCAGCAACCACCCCTGGAAGGAAGCCTGTAGGGTCTAGAAGAGCCTTGTGATGGCAGGCCAGTTGGTGGAGGGTTGGCACTATGGAAATCGCTGGGATACCAGCTTCAGAGACGAGGGGTCAGGGTCAAGCCTGGTGAAGCCAGGCAGGCCACTTCTCAGCAGCCCCTTCTTCCCTCAGCACCTCCCCACTCCCATGCCTTGGTGGCCCAGCTTTTGGTGGAGTCTCAGTAGTGGTTGAGGCTTGAGCCCTGACTTCTACTGCCCGAGTAACACCATTACTCTGCCAGCAGGAATGCCTCAGAGCAGGATCCTGGCCACTCAGACACCAGCACACACTTTGCTAGTCACTTTGCTCCCAGGAAGGAACAACAGAAAAGAGGACAGGAACATTGGCTCTGCCCCTGGGGTGATGGGGACACAGGTGGAATGGACAGAGGAAAAGTTAAGACCACAGTGGCACTGGATGGAGCCAATTCAATTAGTCCAAACAGCATCTGCTCTTAAAATAGATATCTTTATATTTAAGTTGTTGGATATATGAATTGATGAAAAATATTAGAAGAATTTACACACACACACAAATAATTTACACAGATTAGGGAAGTTAAGTTTCTCTCTGGTGCAGGAGGGTGGTTTGGAGAGCCTGCCTGTCTCACATTTCTCTATTGTTTGACTTTTTTACAAAGAGTGTGTTTTACTACAGTAATTTTTTAAAAATACATAATTTTAAAAGAGAACTGCTGAGGCTCAGGTGATACTTTCGGTCTCTGAATCCCATGCAGAAACAAATGCCTGCTACTCTTTGGAGTCTGATGGGCTTGATAAGGTCACAGCCTTGACAAACAGGCCTGAGTCCGCTGAGTAGCAGATTCCCTGTTCCAGTCCCCAGATGAGCCGCCCTGGCACACAAAGACCACAATGCAAGACAGCAGGAGGAATGTTCAGTAGAAGACTCAGAGGAGGCTTATAATTCCTGAGGTGGGAGAGGAGCCCCCAGTGGCTTCAGCTTAGGGTCCTGATGCCCAGAAAGGGAACAGTACAGGACATGCAAAGGAACAGCCGGAGCGCTGAGGTTCTGTTGTCATGTGAAAAAAGGTAAACGAGGTTCTAAACTTGAGGAGAGGCAAGAGATGAACATGGGCAACATTCTGCCTGAATCCCTGTTTCTTCCAGGCCAGAGGTTCTCAGCCAGGGCAATTCTGTCAACAGGGACATTTGAAAATGTCTGGAGATACTTTGGTTATCACACCTGGAGTGGAGGGTTGCAACTGGCATTTCGTGGGTCAAGACCAGAAATGTTGTTAATCATCCTGAAATGCACAAGACAGTCCCCATGACACAGCATGATCTGGCCCCTAAATCAACAGTGCCATGATTGGGAAACCCTGCTCTATGGGAGCTGCTATCAATGGTTAAGAGGTTAAATCCCTGTCTTATTAGCCACAGAGACCGGAAAATCTCTAGCCACAAGCCAGCCTCTCCACAGCCCAGCCCCTTGGCACACTGGGAGAGTTTTTATGCACACAACCCCAAAGTCTGCAAACTTTAAGAAAGGGGTAAGGGTGAGAGTCTATGGGGAGAAGCAGCTGGTTAATTAGGATAATTACATGCATTTTTATTTCAAACCACAATTCCAAGAAGACTCCCAGGAAAAGGGTATGACAGAGCAAGGGTCAGGGATCCCAGGTTCCAGCTAGGCCTGGCCCCACACCTGGACTTCCTGCACACTGCAGCGGTTCTCAACCTGTGGGTGGCGACCCCTTTGGGGGTCGAACAACTCTTTCACAGGGGTTGCCTAAGACATAACAGTAGCAAAATTACAGTTATAAAGTAACAACAAAAATAATTTTATGGTTGGGGGTCACCACAACATGAGGAACCGTATTAAAGGGTCCCAGCATTAGGAAGGTTGTGAACCACTCTACCTGCCCATCCCCATACTCCAGGGATGAGACCAAGAAGCTGAGCTGGCCGCAGCCAGGAGGGCTTTCAGCTGACCTGCTCTGTCTATGGTATTATGCTGCCTCTCAAGTGGGAAGCAGGGCGCTGGTGGTGGGGAGGAAAGCCACCATCAAAGACAGGCCAAGCCCTGGCCAGTTTGGCTCAGCGTTTAGAGCTTCGGCCTGCGGACCAAAGGGTCTCAAGTTCAATTCCTGGCCGCGGTAGGGGTCCTCTGGGAGGCAACCAATCGATGTGTCTCTCTCACATCAATGTTTCTCTCTCTCCCTCTCCCCCCCCCTTCCACTCTATTTAAAAATATCCTCAGAGCGCTGGCCGGTTTGGCTCAGAGGTAAGAGGCGTTGGCCCGCGGACCGAAGAGTCCCGGTTCGGTTCCCGCTGGGGGCACGTACCTCGGTTGAGGCTTGTCCCTGGCCCCGGTTGGGGTTGTGTGGGTGGCAGCCAGTCGATATCTCCCTCTCATGTCGATGTTTCTTTCTCCCCCCCCCCCCCCATCTCAGGATAAATGCAAAAATGTCCTCGGGTGAGGATAAAAAAAAAATCCTCAGATGAGGGTTAACAAAAACAAAAAGGACAGGCCGGGTGTCCTCTCTCTGTCTACCCCAACTGCTCAGCCAGCTGGAGGAGCCCTTGAGCTGAGTCCCAGGCTGGGCTCAGCCACTCCATCACAGCTCCTAGGAAGCAACACAGACCCTGGGGACCCACCGGCTTTCTCCTCTGAGACTCCATCATGGCCAGCAATCCCAGTGAAGTTCAAAAGCGGCAAGGCCCGCCCTGGCCAGTTTGGCTCAGCGGTTGGAGCGTCGGCCTGCAGACCAGAGAGTCTCGGGTTCGGTTCCCGCTAGGGGTATATAAAAAAAAGGCGGCAAGGCCCATGGAGTCCTTCTGCCAGAAATTCATGGTGTGACCCGAGTGCCTAGACATCTGTGTACCTGGGTTCCCTTCTCTGTACAGTGGGGAATAATGAAACCTGCCCTGCCTATATTACTCAACCATTGTGAAGAGGGACCCAGCTCGCAGCAGGCTGAAAAGGCTCAGCCAGCTAACAAAAACGAGCTAATTCTTCCCGTCTTTCAAAGTGTGGTTCAAGCAGGTCATCTTCCGGAAGCCTCCCAGGTGCCCTGGGTCTGGTTCACCAACTTCTCACTGCACACAGAGACCCCTGTGTGTGCCACCTGAGCACACACACACGCAGCGGGGAGCACGGGTTTGAATTAGAATTGGTGTGAGAATCTGGGTGGGTCACACACGGACAGGACTCAGCATGGTGCCTCCATCATACTGGGCCTTTAATGAAAAGTTAGAATTAAAGCAGGAGAAGGAGACCAAGGGTGTGCCCCCTCCTCCTTTGACAGGGAACAAAGAGCTGTTGGGAGCCTGGACAAATGAGTACCCCTTAAGTTATTGGATGTACCCAAATAACAGCAACAACGACCCTGAGGCAGCGACATGCCAGATCATCATTAAAACATCAAAAGTGATATTAGAACACCCCCCACCAATAGACAGACCATGTTGGCTGGTGGGGGGGGACAAGTCACTTGGGAGACAGGCTCACAAAGGACAAATCCAAAATATTAAAGAAAAAAAACCCAGAGGGCCAGAAAATCAGACATTAGATATCCATACGGGCAAAGTAAGGAACCCAGGCACCCAGGGTGGTGAGGCCCAGTCCAGCCAAACCTCCCTCTGCCTGCTGGGACCCTCCGATAATGCCAACAACCCTTCAGCTCAAACATGCTTAAAATGGCGTCAGCGGCCTGTGGGGCCAGGCGCTTGTCGTGCTATTTTCCATGGTGCCCTCGGTGCCAAGAAAAACCTATCATCAGAAATGCCATCAGCTATATTTATCTATCTCTCAGCCCCCCAGCCTCCTCCTCCCGTCTGCCAACCAGGCCCTGCGGAGCCCCCCTCACCCAGTGGGCACACTTCCCTGTTGTTGACGTGCGTGACCACCTGCCCAAGCCTCGCTCTCCAGCGCTCCCTTCCCGAGCCCCTGCAATCAGGCCTCCACACGAGCATGACAATCTTCTTACTGGTATGTCAGGGCACACCCACATGTGCTTGAAGTACACACCTGACAGGCACTAGTGTAGGTATTTCTAGTCCCAAACCACGGGCAGCGTGGCTCTTGGCCTCCTTGCAGCCTTAGTTCCCTGCTTGTCAGGGCCTGGGCAGTAGTGGCCTGTCCTCAAAGTCTTCCACTAGCCATCAGCTGGGTCCTCTGGGAGATACACCCACGCTGAAACTGGTCATCATGGAGGAACAGGAGGCACAGGACGAGAGAGCAGGGCTGGAAGGACAGGATGCCCAACTGCTGGGTCGAGCTCTCACTCCTCCACGTCATTCCCTGACGGAAAGTGGGGAGCCCCAGTCTGTATTTCAAGGCACTACAACTTTCAGAGGCATGTCCATGCTAGAAGGATGTCCCCCCTCTTCCATCTGACCAAGAGAGAAACGACAAATTCCGGACTGATAAAGAGAAAACAGCTCAAACAAGGTTCAGGACTACTCCAATCCTATAGCTGTGACCAGGCCTCTGCTAGGGGAATGTCCTTTGGTGCCAGGCAATTCAAACCTCTCCCTACCCAAGCAGCAGAACTCCAACCTGACCCTCCCCGCCCTCCGGCCCAGCACACAACGTATGAAGGTGAATCAATGACTATATCCTAACCACCCTGACTTGCACCTCCTCCTTGCGCTTGCCAGGGTAACCCCCACTTCCCACTCCAGCCCTCTCCCCAGAAGGCCACCGCTTGCCTCCAAGCCCCCAACTCAGAAAGGAGTTCTAGGCAACCGACCCCTCTGAGAATGAAGCAACCCAAATAAAAATTTTAAAACCCAGAAGCTCTTTCTCTCCTGCCCCCTCCCCCTCCATTGGCAAATGAAAACAAACAAGAAATCAAAGAGGCCTTTTGTGTGAGCACCGCACTGACACTGCTGGGGCCTTTGAAAGGACTTTTGAATCGGACACTGAAGGATAAAATAACTGAAGCGTGGCAGCTCCTGAGACAGGGGGGTGGTGGGACTGATGGGGCAAAGAGAAAAAGGGGTGGGAGGGAGCCACCTTCTTCCCTGGGCAGAATGGGGGATGTTCGGCTGTGCCCTCTCTCCCCAGCTGCTGTGGGACACCAGAACAGAGGGAGACCGCAGCACAACCCTCTGCCCTTCTGGCTCACCCTTCCTCAGCACCCCAGGTCTTTGCAACACTAGAAGGTTGCCCAGATGGGCCCTGCCTCCCTCTTCACAGCCCACTGGGAGCTGCCCCTGATGAAACTCTGCCGGGTCTTCCCTCCCCTCCAGCATGGATCAATGTACCATCGTGCCTGCAAGATGGCGCCTCATAGAAGTCATCACAAGGCCTTCACCCAAACCCTGCCAGCCACATGCAAGAGTCTCTCATTCTTAGAAGGGCTCTGCTCATAGTAGGTTCATCAGGTGCATATTTTATGAATAAAGGAAATTCGACCATCCTTTGGCAGTGCCAAAAAGTAAATCAAATGCTCAGGAAGTCCTTCTGCACATCTGAACCACAGCCCCCCTGCTGCAGAGTGGCCCCTTTTTCTCTGGGTGGATAGTGGAGCACAGCTGGTAACCATGCTTGGGCTCACAGGTCCCCTCCGGCTTATTCATAGCCAACACTTCGCTGGCTCAAGCTCAGACAAGGGTGGTTCTTTTCTTCCTCATGCTACGGCTTCCAAGTCAGCCAGCAGAATGAGCACTCCACCAAGACCTCCTGCACAGTGCAGCCAGGTTGGGTGGCAGACAGGCAATGGGTAAAGGGAAAGCAGATGGTCAAGAAAGTTCCACAACAAGACCAAGGTCAAGAACAGGGCCTGGGCATTTCTGATCTCCTCTTTGGGGTCAGACCCCCCTGAGGTCATCCTGAGCCCCATCACCCTTCCACACTACTCAGGGCCAGGCATCCTATGTCACATTAACAGAACAAAGGCAGCTTAGGCCAGCTTCACAGGTGTGTGACCCAGGCAGCTGCACAGGCCCATGCCTGGTGTAATGCTCTAACCATTGTCATATAGCAATTTTGAAGTAGGAGCCCCACATTTTCATTTTACACTGGGTCCCTCAAATTACGGAGATGGAAGGCCCTGCACACCTTATAGCAGCTTCCATGAGATCTGATCACGCTTGCAGTTGCTGTGTTCAATACAGAACGCTCCAGTTTAAGAAGACATCCAGGTGACCAAAGAGGCAAGGGAGGCATGAGAAAATGGCAAGTTTAGTCTGGAGAAGGAACAGCTTCCTGGGGAGAGAGGTAAAAAGGAAACATGAGAGCTGCCTTAAGCATTTGAAAGGCTGCCATGTTACATCTGGGTTGTCCCTTGAGACAAAGAATAAATAAGTCCTACAGGTAAAGGTAAGAGGAAGACAGCCTTGAGCTGGTGATACCATAACAGTCATTGCAGCGGTAATGTACTCCTTGCCTGCTATGTTGCCTCCTCAGAGTCAGACGAACTGAAGAATTTTACAACCAAAGCTGAACAATAGTGACATCACTTTCCAGGATGTTCTAAGGGGTTAAAAGATACTCCATAAATCTTGCTCACTTTATGAATCTGATTCCGGGGCCCTGCAGTCTTTGCTGGCCCTGGCACCAGATGGCGCTGCCTCAAAAATGCAGACCAGTGGCATTTCAGAGCCTTGAAAAAAGAGGGTGAGGTGGCACAGTAGCCATCGCAGGGATTAGTACGCCCCCGCCCCCAGAGGGCAGGTGGTACTCCTGTGGCCCTTCCCTGTGAATCTACACTAGTGCCACCAGACGGTCTGGGTGTCCAGCAAAGGCTTGGGGGAGAATCTCTGGCCAGCCATATATCTTGGCACAGCTGATGTGGCCAAGTGATGGTCTCCACTACCAAGGAAGGAAGAAGTCCAGGAGCCCTCCCTCAGTCCCCCAAACCCGTGCCTTCCTGCAAAGTCCCAAGCCCCAAAGCAGAGCGCAAAAACCAGGGAGATATTATTACACCTGAGAAGGACAACCCTGCACTTGCAAAAGATCACTTAGACAAATCCTCAGGTGCTAATCCATTTCTTTCCATAGGTAAGGCCTGGAGGTGAGAGAGACAGAATCTCCGTTCATAGCAGTGCACTGACTGACTCGGGCAATCAGAGCCTGCAGAGTCCAGGAAACCCTACATACAGACAAAGGGCCTCGCTCCTTTCACAACAACCCAAAAACTGCTAGAAAAGAAACCAAGAGAAAGGAGAAAGAGGAGGAGGAGGATCACCTAGAGATTATGAGTCTTGAAAGATGGATCAACCCATTGCAATTCATAGACTTGATTTGGATCCTGATCCAGATGAACAAACAAAATTAGGGAGATAATTAGGGAAAAGTGAACACTGACTATCTGACCACACTAAAGAAATTACTGATTATTTTTAGGTGTGATAGTGGTATAGTGGTTATGTTTTTCAAGATTTCATATCTTTAGAGACGCATACAGAAATATTTACAGAAAAGCTACAACGCCTGGATTTTCTTCTAAACAACCCAGCGCGGGTGGGTTGTGGGGGGTATGGATAAATAGAGACTGGCCATAAGTCGATGACTGTTGGCACTGGTGGTGTGGGTTCCTTCTATGTGTGAATTTCTCTGTAATGAAAAAGCTGAGATGAAGAAAGGAGCCACCACCCGAATACCTGGACTTCGCGGGCATCCACTGCGGGCCTGTTGGAAGGATCTGATGGGGAAAAGCTGACATTTCCATTCAGTAAAGCATTTTATTACTTTCAGATTGTTTTTCTTTCCTAGGTTAAGGCCTTGGTTAGGAAAGGTCTGAAGATGCCGATTTACTTTCAGAGCCCTGAAGAAGCTTTGGAGATAGGCTACCAGTACTTGCAGACCAACTCAGCCGCCTTTCCAACCACGGGCAGAGGACCCCTGGCCCCACACTCATCTCCACCTCTGGCCACCTATCCTGGGACACCCCCTTTGGATGGAAGGATGTCACCAGAAATGCACCACCTCCTCCTCCCACGGCAGTGCTCTCTGACCCTGCTCTGCCTCAACCTCCCTTCCTAAATGGGGTAGACAAACGGCAAGATTCTTTCCCAAAAGGAGGGCTGCCTTCATGGAGGCCACAACACACTCACAGCCTTTTGGACCCCGTATTCTGGGAGCAGAGCTCCTGACATCACACTTGCATCCTTTATTTTCTCTCAACCATGCCATCTCTTGAAGCTTCGTGCGAGGCAGAACAAGGGCTCAAGAAAGCCACAGTGACAATGGTACTTAGAGGCGAAGCCACCCCCCCACGCTTTCCACCATGTCAAGTTGGCTTGTCATCAAACCCGGCACCATCAGCTCAGCCCAGATCAGGTTCTTCAGCCCAGTTTTAAGGAAAGAAAACACTTCTTTTACAGTCCAAAGTAACCCTTGCCCGAGCCCTTGCCACCCCGCCCATTCCCCCAGTTTGCACTGGGAGGAAGGAGCATACCTGCCATGTGAGCATAAAGGAGGCCGTGCTGTCACACCGATGCCATTGCAGGCTCAGCCAGAAGACATTTTCTAGCAAACTGAGGTGACTTGTAGAAGTCGTGCCTGCCTCACACCGCCCCAAGGCCCAATGGTGGCCCATGCTGCACCAACTCACCCCCATCTTTCAGTAAGGCACACTTGAATTAAAGCAATTTCAGCAAGAAAAACCTTCGGTGAAATTCTCTGGAGTTCAGGGACCTGAATTATAGACAAATTATTTAAAAAATGTTCTTCGTTCTTCACTCAGCTTTTGTCAAGGAACTCAGCCAGGACAGAGGTGGTCATGGCTGCATGTGATGGGGCAGCATGAATTCACTCCTATTCCTGGGCAAATTAACTCATACAGCTGGGGGCAGGTGGTAGCACCTCTCTTCTCCTGACATCTGCCTGGTCAGTTCAGGAGAAAGGAGGTTGGCTAGGAAACAGTCTCTTTCCTCACACAGATTTCATCCTACCTCAGCGCCCCATCCATGGTGACAAGAGTCAAGAAGTTGGTCTACAATAAGAGGCCAGGAAAACAGCTCGGCTCCAGGGATGTGGGGGGCGGGGGGGGGCAGCTCCGGAGGAAGATGAATATTGATTTCGCCTTAGAGGTCCTAGTTCTAAAATCAAAAGATAGATAATCCCCTCATGGAGGAGTTACCTGACAGAAACAAGCTTGAGGCTCCAAGCCTTCCTCAAGCCACCTTCAACACCACTAGGCATACGCCTGCCCCATTCTGACTTGCTGTGTAGACAGAGAATGAGGAGGTAACTTTTAAAATTTTTCTTTAGTCTCCTCTTCAGAAAGAAAAAGGACGAACAAGGAGGAAGACTGGCAGTCGATCATTCTTCATGAGGATTCATGTAGTCACATAGAGACAGGCATAGAAAGATCCACAGGGGTGGGGGTGGGGGGTTCCGCTGTCTCCGACCAACTACCAAAGCCATCTCTCAGAACAAGAGAAAATGAGTAAGAAGAAAGGCCTCAGATACCACCTTTTCCTCCCCACAGTTCTCCAATATATAAACTCTCAGTCGAGGTTACATTCTTGACACCGCTGAAAGCTCCCCAAAATTTCATTTCTGGATTAAATCATACAGTCCTCCCAACTTCCCAAACAGGCAAGGAGGGTGACCACAGCAGAAAAGTAAGTTGCTTTTTTTGTGTGTGAATGAAGGCACACACACACATACTTGCTTGCGAGGAAAGAACATTCACTAGTTAAAGTTAAGCCACATTCTCTTACATTCGCATAAAGAGAGAAAGAAGGAAAACAAGGGGAAAAAATACTGGAATGGTGGAAAGGAAAACACACACACACAGAAAGGTTTGGTAGCCCTCTCATTACAAGTTGGTTGGGCATAATGTAAACACACTTCTGCCTTGCTTAATCACAGAGTGCCGCCCATTTAGGTTTCAAAGGCGGCAGTAAATTGGGCGTAGCTGAGTGGAGGCTAAAAATTAACCAGCCATCTCTGTTTCAATTTGTAAGAAAACAAAAGCGGAAAGAAATTATAAAAAGGGAAAGGGTAGCGGGGAGGGAGGAACAGAGGAGGAAAACTGAACCACCCAGACCCAAAATACAGAGTAAAATTGGAAAGGCAAAGAGAACTGAAACTACTTGGAACACAAAAAGAAATGGAAAATTTACAGTTTTTTTGTTTTGTTTTGTTTTTTTACTGTTTGCTTCTTTGAAACATCTTCCATTCTCCCTAACATGCCTGTGCCCCAGAGCCTTTCTGCCCTCCAGCAGAGGTACGGAGTCTGTGGGCATCCATCCTGGGGTCTGGCCACTTCAGCCAAAAGGAAGAGCATAAAAAAATCTCATGCTCCTTTTCACTCTCTATGAAATCAAATGACTTTCTTACTCTCCGACAGCCAAACCCGAGCCAAAAGAACTACTGCCTGGGCATCTGGGCCCCAGAATCTGCTTGCCTCTGCCTTCTCTCCACTTCTGTATTCATTCTGTCTCATATCCGGGGGTTTTACACGCTCCTTTCTCCACCAAACTGCTGCCCACCCGGCCTGTGCCAAGTCCGGTTTTCCCCCAGAACTTGAGGGGAAGTGGCAGGAAAGCTAGCACCTGCCTCCCAATACTTCTTCTGACTCATTTAAAATCAGAGCAATGTGTGGATTTTTTTTTTTTTTTTTGGTGGTGATGGTGTTGTTCATCACAAACTCTCACCATTGTGGGTAATTCTAGGACATCATGGTCCCCGTCCTAAGACCTGCAATGTCTTTTGGGTAAGATGAGTCCTCCAAAGATGGAGATGCACGAAAATCGAAAATCGGGAACATGGCAAGGGAGCCAAGGAGGAAAAATAGAGAGGGTGGAGGGAAACAGAAGAAGGAAAGTGAACGTCAAACATGCTGCAGGCCTCCGCAGGACGGGTGTCCTGGGTAGGTCCAGTGGGTGTATCATTTGGACAGAAGAGGAACAATAAACAGGACAAATGCCAGCAAGTAAAATAAAATGGGGGGGGGGGTTGGGGGTGCTGAGAGTGACCTACCCGGAGTGTGGACAAAGTAAGCCAGATAAAGATCCAGTTCTTTGATTGTGACTCCAATGTGATGTGGCTGGACGCACAGGCCGGGGTTCGAGCACTGGGGCGACTTGTAGAGCCGCTCCCCATCAGTACTTTCCAGGGGGATCCCCTTAAACAAAATCACCATGACCAGGTCCAGCCGCCACACCTTGTCGGCCTGGCGCAGGCAGTCAATCCGCCGTATCTTGCCCTTCTGGTCCGGGTTGGAGAGCACGCAGCAGGGGGGCTTCTTGCCTGTGATGGTCAGCACAAAGTCCTCTCGGAACTCGGGCCGGATGTCTTTGCGCAGCTTGGCTAGCAGCCGGGATGCCCACTTCTGCTTGATCTCGGGCTTCTCGCCCAGCAGCTCGTCCTTCACCGCTCGCTCCTCGTCCTTCGACATCCGTTTCTCGTGCTTCTTGAAGTACTTGCGCTTCCGCGCCTGCAGGTTGAACCAGGTGTAGGAGAAGGCGCGGACGTGAGGCAGCAGCGCCTCGATGAACGGGTGGAACTCATCCTGCAGGCGGCAAGCCGGGAGCATGCGGGGCGAGGGAGGACGGGAGGAGGGGAAGACGGGGTGAGGGGCAAAGAGAAAAGAGAAGAGCGTTAGAAGGGGACACAGAAGAAATCCCCTTCTCCTCCTCCTCCCACCCACGACAATTTCCTCTTGCGATTGTTCTACGAAAGTGTGGTCTGGAGGCACCACCAGCCTAGCCAGCCGCTTGCTCCCATCTCAGCCTCCACAGCCAGACAGAGGCACCCGGAGTCTGAGCACACACCTATTCTCTCTCTCTCCCCCTCACTCACACACACGCGCGCACAGACAACGTTGCGGTCCACACACACACGCTGCTGGTATCCCCGCCAGGCTCTGTCGCGCCCATGACATCTCCATGTTCTATCGCAGCCTCCAACTCGTGTCAGCTCGTCCCGACGCGGTGTCCGGTCTACACGGACGCCCGTGGACGCACACTCGGGGCGTGTGGGTGCCGCCTCAAGCCCCAACACCAGTCAGTTTTGGGCCAACCCCAAGAAGAGAGAACATGACATCCACCAGCGAGCGAGTGAGGAAACGGATTTGGCTTCCCCCTCCCCAGCTTGTTTTCATTCTCTTTTCTCCTGCTCCAATTGGAACATTAACCCCAACATTTTTGAAAATCAGATATAAATCCTAAATATGTGATTCCAGCTTTGTTATCGACACCGATACTAATGTTAATCACAGTAATAAGGAACAAAACACTTCTTGTTAGCACAAATAAGGTGGTTGTCTCGGCCACATTAGGGTTAAAAGCTACGTGGGGCGTCCTGCACCCCGTCCCTTACTGACCCCTTCACCCTCTTTCCCACTGAGTCAGGTGACACAGGGCCGGGCTCTCGCTTTTTGTTTTTTTTCTTTTTTTTTTGCTTGTTTGCTTGTTTGAAGTTTAAATAATAATTGATTTCTGTTTACAAAAATAAAACTGTAAAAAATTAAATAATTACCATTGATCTGAAGCACCCGGCAAAGCCCAACGCCCGATTCTGAGCTTCTGGACTCAACAGAGTTGTGAGTTGGGGGCGGGTGGGGGAGGGGGAGGAGGAGGAGCAGGGGAGGAAGGTAAATGTTTTAAAGGGGGTTATTATTGGTGTTCTGGGGAATAGGGGCCGGGCTTGGGTGGATTCTCAAACCCTTCCCCCTCCCCCCCACGCTCCATTGCACAGAAGGGGGAAATTAATATTTTTTTTTTTGAAAAGGAGCAAAAAGAAAGAAAGGTCAGGGATAGCAAGCAGAGAGAGGGAGCAAGCCGGTTGCCACACACAGCAGGTAAACAAAAGCCAACAAAAAAAATTTTTTTTTCAATTTCACCCCTTGTGCATCCCCTTCCAGTTTTAAAAAGAAAGAAAAGAAAAATATGCAAAATTTAAAAATCAAAACCTACCTCCCAAGAGCCCCCCCTCCCAGCCCATAACACACCCTACCCCACCCCCGTGCAAAACAAAACAAAACCAAAAACCAGGAGAGGGAAAAGCAGCAGCTGAAGAAAAAGGCTTTCGGCTTTGGCAGCCGCACAGGGTGTAAACTTGGAGCTGCCTTCCTCTGCCTCTGAGCCTGATCGCAGGCAAAGGGGGAGGCTCGCAGATTCCCGGGGAAGGGGACGAGTTGGGACCGGCTGCAGACCGTCGCTGGCAGACGCCAGCAAAAGAGAGGGAGTGAGGGAGGGAAGAAGAGAGAGAGGGAGAGCAAGGGAGGATGGAGATGGGATGGGGCTGTGTGTGTGTGTGTGTGTGTGTGTGTGTGTGTCGGTTGGGTTTGGGATTTTTTTTTTTTCTTTTCTCTTTCTCTCTCTCTAACTCCCTCTCTCTCTCCCCTTTCATGCTCAATCCCCATCCATTTGCTCTTGCCAAAGCCAGTAAAAGGGGGGGGGGAGAAGAGAGAGAGAGAGAGAGAGAGAGAGAGAGAGAGAGAGAGAAGGATCCACCTATTTGGCAATGAGACATCCTCGAGCAGCCAATGGCTGTGTCCAAGGGGAGGAGGGAACTGAGCAAGCTGGGAGGGTGGGGAGAGCCCCCGGCAGTTGGAGACCAAAAACAATTTGCCCAATCGACAAGTTCACGTCTAATGAACAAGCAAAGTCCAGCAGTTATGAATTTTTCATTCCAGGCTCCCACTCGGGTCCATTTGGCAGCAGCCACCCAGCAAATTTGGAGGGGGTGGGGTATGGTGGGGGCTAGGATCAAGGAAGACTAGGAATTTTTTTCTTTTTTTTTTTAAGCCAGAAAAATAAATAAATAAAGGCTTGACTCTGGGCAGGCTGGCGGGCGGGCAGGAGCCCCAGAAGGCCTTGGGGAAAGCAGCTGCGCCTTCTCTCTGTGTTTGGTTTCAGTCTCTTTCTCTCAGCCCCACATACTCTCTTTTTCTGGTTCTATTTCTTTTTTTATTTATGGAGAGCACAGGGGCGAGTGGAAGTTTTCCTCCCTGGCCATACACACGAGCGGCGCTATGAATAGAAAGAGAAGAAGAAAGAGAGCTCAGAAAGTGTGGATGCCAGCAGCACTTCCAGGGCAGGGTCCTGGCGCCCAGGATGCAGCCACCCAGGGCCACCCTTTCGTCCTGGGGCTGCTGCTCTCAGGAGCAGTCCCAGACCAGGCAGCCCCCTGCAGCCCCCCTCCCCAGCCCCCAGCAAGCTCACTGCCTCCCTGGGCCCACACCCAGCCACACAAGCTTCAGTAATGGTGACTAGGGATGCCAACGCAATGCAGCTCGGCTGGAGAAACTGCAACAGTTTATGAAAATAGCCTCCTGTCACAGCACTCTGATGACAAGCACTCCGTGCAGCCACAAACACAACAGCCAACCCCTGAGAAGTGACAAAGACAGGAGGATGGACACTACTTCCCAACAGTCACTGATTTCCTACTGACACTTCCCCCCACTACCCAGATGCATAATTCTTTGCTTTTCCAGCTCTGTCCCCTCCTCTTGACCCATGCTTAGTGTTTCTTGGTTGGAGGAGGGGAACAGTCACCTGTCCTCCGATTCAGTTCACGCTAAAGGGCCCGAATCATAGGAAGCAAGGTGAAAGAGCATAAAATAAGAAACCTACACGACAGGAAGAAAGATAAGAGAGGAAACAACAGAACAAAAAGGGAAAGGGCTCCATCAGGAAAAGTGAGACAACCTTAGGGAAACTGAGTCACAGAGAACAGGAGCTCTCATTCCTGGGCTTTCCTTCCATGCAGGAAGGAAAGTCAGAACTGGGGAGGGAAATGGGGAGGGAATTGAAGGCCCAGTGTTCCACAAGGCTCTCTCTGGGAGGCGCTATTGAGCAGCCATGCCTTAGGCCTTCCAAAAGCCCTAAGGAGGAAATAGTTATTTAAAAAAGGCAGAGCAGACAAGGAGAACACAGAGGGAGAGACTGACCCTGCTCTAAACCATTCTTACAGCTGCCTTCTCCCAAGGTGAGGCTCAGCGCTCAGCTGGCAACGGAAAATAAGGTCTCTGCTCACTCGTGCCCCTTTCTTCCCCATCTGAAACCCTGTGCTCAGTGGCCTTTATGCTCTGAGGAAAGGTTCCCAGAAGAGTGCTGGGGGTGTGGCAAAACAAACATGCAGCCCCTGGGCTGGTGCTGAACCCTGACAATGGGAAAGGTGCTGCCCCGCGTCTGGGCCCTGAATGGTATGATATGAGCTCAGCGGCTGATCCCGACTGACAGTAAGAGGTGAGAGAGCAGGAGGCAGGTGTCACTGTGGACAGGCCTTGTGGGTTGGCATTCAATAATTAACATCGTGTTAATAACCAGCTTTGGTCCAATTAGCCAAAGATGTTAGCTGAGTGACATAAGATACTCTCCACCTTGAGAGAAGCAATCTTACTTTCTAAAGTCAAGATGAGATGGTAGAAACTACAAGTGATTTTATGTTTGGCACAGGGTGTTTCTTTGGTATTTTGATTTACACTAAATATTAGACACTAAACAGAAAATGGCCAACGTGAGCCTCCTGGAGAATTCTGGCATGTTCAGTCTCACAGACCACAGTGCTGGGTGGAAGAGGCACACTGAACATGGTTGATTCTGAATCTGGTAGGTAGTGGGGAGATGGCAGATGGAAGGATTTACATAGTTAGGGAACTGGGAGGAGATCAATGATTCACTCCTGGATGGAGGGAGGGGTCAAAGGTTGGAGAGACTGGACATAGAAGTAACTCAGGAGGGCCAGTGGAGTGTCTCAATGGAGCCTCAGGGACCCACACAAAGCCCACTGCACCCCCTCAATGCTCCCTTAACAGGAGGAGCAGTGGGCCCTTCCCAGAGAAATAACATGGAGGGAGAACAATCATCAATTGTCCTTCTGCCAGTGTCCTTAACCTTAAAGGTGGGCAGAGAGGATTCCCAGGCAGTGTGCTTCCCTCACCCCGTTCCCCAGCGTGGAAGAGCAGCCAGGGTGTTCTGAATGCTTGGAGAGGAGGGCAGTAGGTCTCCCTCTCTCTCCCGTGGGCACACAGAGAAGAAGAATCACACTCAGGTTCCATTAGAAACACTTGGCACACACCCCTCTCCCCCTGACCCCAGCCCCTACAGCCCCCCTCTCCTGCATGCCACTAGAGGCTGCTTTGGGCCCTGGACACGCCCCTCAGGTGCGCCAGACAAAAGGGAACTGTCCCCCTTTTGTTAAGAGAGTGGAGGTTCCTGTTGGAAGATTACCTGTCCCAGACCCACACTCCTTCTCTTCTCTCCTCCTGCAGCCCCCTTCCCCCCTACTCAGAACTCAGACTCTCAGTACCCTGACCAGAGCCAAGACAAAAAAAAAACCTTCAGATGATTCGAGGTTTCTCAAGGGTTCAGGGGATGGAGGGAGCAAGCGGATAGCCAGGCCTTGATGGAGGAGAGGGGAAGGAGAAATGGAGTGAGAGAAAACCACCAAAAACCGAGGGGAAAGGAAGCCAGTGATGCTGGTGAGAGTAGTGAGCAAAAAAGAAAATTAAAGATGGCAAAGGAAAAATATAAAGAAAAAGCAGGGAAACTGGGGGGGTATTTTCCCCATTTAAAAGAAAAAGCGAGAAGCCAGAGATAAGACGTTAAAAATTCACATGGGCGTTCGTTTGCGGAAAGCAATTTTTCTGCCTTTGTAAGAGAAAGGCCTCTCTTGTTATTGACAAGCATATAGAATTTGATTTTTAAAAAAGAAACAGCAACCGTTTTCACTGAAACATGTCTAAAATACCCACACTGGTTTCAGCCATCACTAGGAAAAATGTGCCCCCCAAAGGAAAGGACTGAGCAGGCCACCGAAAAAGAGGACTAAGGAGAGGGAGAAAGACAGAGAAGGAAACCAAGCCTAGAGAGGAAAAGCAAAGCTGGGCCCAAAACTTCAAAGAGAGAGAAGGAAGAAGTGGAGCGAGCGAGCGAGCGAGCGAGCGAGCGAGTGAGCGAGGAGGAAAGACAAGAGCTCTGGGACAAGGGAAAAAAAAAAACTAGCTGAGGAAAATGACTGCTTCTGTCTCAAGAAAGTGAAACATGTGGTTTTCCAAAACTCCACAAAACAAATGAGGCCTTATGGATTATTTAAGGGAAAACAGAAAACTACACCCAGAACCTCACTCACATATACAATATTCGAAAGTCTTAGAGGAAACAAAATAATTTTTCCAGTCTGAGACAGGCTCCTTCACCGGCCCATAGCCGCTGCTGATAATGAGACATCTAGAAGCACAAGAAGTTATGTCTTTAAATACAGGACCACTGCTTGGAGGTCTCTTTATCTTTAAAAAAAAATTCCTATTTATCCACATCCTGATTGCTTTAAGTCCTAGATTTATTTTTTTAGACCCTGGACACATGCTAATTATATATATATCCATGCTAATTTGGATAACTATATACAGTTGGTGCAAATAACTGACAAAGCCTACATAGAAATTGCCAGATATTTCAGTATCCATTTTACTACCGCGTATCGGCAGCCTGGGTGAAAAAAGGACGCAGGAAATTTTAAAAGGCCACAAATAGAGCCCCGATTAGCCTGCCCAATTCCTGGCATTTTATAATTCAGCTGTGGCCCCGAACCAAACAAGCTGACTTAGACTTCGTATCTCTGAGATCTCTCATCTTGTTCCACAGCAGAAGGGACACAAGAAGGCAGTGGCCAGACTCTGGAGCAGAGATGGAGCGAGAAACCGTAGGCAGAAAAAGGAAGGGGCCAGTATTGCTGGTCCTGGAGGTGGGTGGGGCCTCCCCTCTCTAGGGGGCAGGCTGGAAGGGGCTCCTCAGCCACAGTAAAATCATCCACGAGTCTAGAAAAGCCAGGCATGGAAACCAGAAATGCACACTACGAGGAGGCTCGGAAAATTTGGACAAAGCGGGTTTTTGGCTGCCTTGGACCTGTTTTTCTCTGCTCAGGAAAGGCAGCCCCAGCACGGTTTTTTCAGAGTCCTCACGCCGGCTGAATGGCTTTGCCCCACACCCCCGTGCTGGGTCTAAGACAGGGGCTGCCTCAGAACCAGGCTGCACACTCCTCTCCTATAAAACCGGCCCCCCCTTTTCCCTTCCTTTTCTCCTCCTGACTACAAACCGGGAGCGGTGGTCTGGGATCTGGCCAACAGGCAGCCTCGTTCTGGCTCTAAACACTACACTACTCCAGGCACATCTCCCCTCACCCTCCTGGCACCGAATGAAATAGGGTAGGAACAGGGGGACTGGGGGAGACAATCTATTCTCTCTAGTGCAACTGGAAATTGTTTACTTTCATCCTCTACAGGGAATAGGAAACAAAAACCCTAGTCTTTAATTCATTATTTAGCTTGAAACTTCCTTGTGTCACCAAATAGAAGTAAAAGCTGGGAAGGCCAGAGCCCTCTCCTGGGGGCGGGGGGGGGGGGGGGGGGGACGGTAGCTACACGGGGATGGGAACCTCCACAGAGCTAAGAACACACAAGACAGATGACAGCCAAGGGCTGCCAGGGGCAAGGGCAGTGCAGAGCCTGAGCCTCACCCACATCTTCAGCCTGGAAAGACAGTCCACGGTGGCCAAGGGCTGAGAAAGAAGCAAGAACCCCACAGTCTAGCTTCACAAGTTTCTCTGAAGAAAACTAAAAAACTGACCAAAGGCCCAGGAAGGGGAGACCAGCACATGAAGATGAGGTCTGTGGCCAGCACACTGTGTAAATATCTGCAGGGCAAGAAAGAAGGCCAGAGCAAAAGGCAAAATGTTGAAAAATCCCAGGACCAACTGCCGACCTCAGAAAAGGCTTGGGGGTTATCCTAGGAAGGTGTTCGGCTCCCTCCCCCCACTAAAGTCCTGCATCTCTGAGATTCCTCCTGCGACCTTCCTAGGCCCTTGCCAGAGCTCCGCCAGGATCTGCTATGACACCCCTTTGCTTTGCTGGGTCTATTCCCCATGCCACAGGAGAGAAGGCCTGGGTGAGAAAGGAGTTTCTCTTGGCCCCCGTGCCATCTCCTGGTCTGCACTCCGGTGCTCTTGGCCCAGAGAGAGGCTCTTTCCTGCAGTCGCTTCAGCGATAAGCAGTGCCTGGAGCCCAGGGTACAGAGCCGGGTTTTCACAGCTCCAGGGTTCAGGGGAGCTGGGCGGGCTCTGTCTGAGTAAATGGCTTCCCCAAAATGTACAATTTTAAAAGTTGGAAGGAAGATATTTTTCAATCCCTCAAAATGTATTGCTCCCACAACTATTTTTTATTATCAGGATCACTGCCAAGGAAACCGGAGAATCCTCATTCCCCTGGTGTCTAGCCCCTGTGGAAGCTGGCACCAGGGTGCTCAGGACGGTGCCTACCTCTCTGCCACAATCCGTTGCTCCCGGCTCCCTTCCTTTCTCTCCCTCTCTCCCCCTCTATGTCCTCCAGCTCCAACACAAACTGTTTGCACGGGAAGTCTCCCTCTATGACCCGATTCAGCACACACAAGAGAAAACTGTGGGCGACAGACCCAACGTCCTAACGAACTTGAGTTAATTAATGCTAAGGAAGAAAAGAGGCGCCCTCGCTCTGTTGAATCACGGTTCACTAGCCCTTTCAGTTTGCTGTGGGTGGAGGAAAAAAAAAGAGGCTTTTTGGTTCAAATATTTTTGGGGGGCGAAGGGAAAACAAAAACACCGCAGAAGGGCCGCGGAGGGCGAAGCTGTCAGTACCTGCGGGAGGAGCAGAGGCAAGGGTAGCAGCAGCAAGCGTCCTCCCCCAGCTTCTGGCCTGAACTGCTGTGTTGGGAAGGCCAAGAAAGGGGAAAGAAAAAGGAGGGGATCATCAATTGATTTCAGGCCTGTTCAAATAAATTGCTACAAAAATTATAGTCAGACTATAAGATACATATATATACATTTAAAGCCCAAACGCAACAACTCGATTTGAGCAGAGCCGTGAAAATGTTTTAACAGTGCAGAAAACCGAGGTATGGATGGCATGCATACAAAAAATTTAAGTGTGCAGAAAAAAAGAAGAGGTGGTAATGGGAGGGGACAGGAGAACAGCTGCAATTTTGCTTTCCAGATGTTGACAGCAAAATGTAATTGGCAAGAAATTTCCTTCTTACCACTTTTTATCCTTTGGTCCTGAGATGTTAAAATCCTACAGCTAGACCTTAGTGTGCAGCCAGTCTCCAGGCACTCGGCACACGTGGACGGGTCAGGAAGCCTCGTGGGCCATACGCGTGCGAGCTTTATTATCAGCCCACTAATTTTTACAAGCCCTTCCACCATCCCTTGGCAGGGAGGCCTGAGCAAAGCAAGCTGGAGGACATTCTTATTCAAATTATTATTATTATTATTTTATAAAGCACAGCCTTTACTTTTGAGGCTGGGCTTTCCCCCTTTTTAAAAATGAACTTTTTAACTGAAGTGTGGCCCGTATAAGGAAGAGTGCACAGTTCTAAATCTGCCGCATGATGCATTTTCACAAAGTGAACACACCTGTGTAACCCCACCCAGGTTAAGAAAAAGAATATTTTCAGTATGCTGAGTGGGCCTTGAGTTTTTAAGCTAGAATTCTCACAATATGTATGGCTTACAAATAGCTCTTGCCTGCACCAGTAGTGTCAAATTTGAGCACCTAAGTACACACATGTGTTATAGAGCATGGTGCACTACTCATGTGACCACAAAAAGGAGTAGAAAAAAGAAGCCCCTGGCCTCCTCACTGCTGCAGAGGGGTTTCTCTGCCTCTCTCTGTGTCTGCCCAACTCTGATCCCATCAACAGGGGAACCAACCGTGCAGCAGGGTTGGCAGATTTGCAGGGCATGTGCAGGGGGAGGGACAAACAGGGACCACGGAACTGAAAACCAAAGGGCCACAAGTGATGGCAGAGGGGAGTGAGTGGGCACAACTGGGGGACTTCAGTATATGTGGGTCATGGGGGAAACAGAGCTCTGCAGAGTCAGGGGTTACCGAATAAGAACCCATCATGTCGGGCTGCCCTCAACCTGGTCCAGAAAAGCCTTGCATGGAGAGGAAGGCGAAGGCAGCAGCGAGAAGGGGACCAAGAGAGTGAGGGGGTCCTGGGGCCGGGTCTGCCAGGAGGAAGGGAGGCCCAGCCCTGTGGCATCTGCCTCCCCCTTCCCTGGCTCCAGCCCCAGCTAGCTCCCCCCTCACTTTCACTGGCACTAAATTTACTTTATAATTTTAAAATTAAAATTTTTAAAAAGCAGAAAAGAGAAAACACTTGAAGGCAAAATACCTCCCACAATATTTCTTGAGGGGGTGCTTATGTAAAAAGACAAATGCAAAAGATCACTAAAATGTCTAAGCACCGAATAACAAGGAAAATAAAAGAGAAACACATTTAATTAAAAACACCTGAAGCAAATAAATAAGTAACTCCCTTTGCAAGACCAAGGCACTGCACAACCACTGGCACAGTGGGCATTAGCCCCTACCTCCACTTCTTACCCACTTTTATTGTGCAGCTATGTCTTCCGAAAGCACTGTGGAAGCCCCACATCTGGGGGAAGGCCCAGGGCAGCCTTTTAGCCTCCCACCAGCCTATGTAACCCTGACAAAGAGCCCCTTTCTCTGTTTCCACATTTCTCCAAGTGGAGCCCACTGAAGGCTGAGGACCCTGCTTTCCTGCTCCAAATCTAGGCCCTTATGGGTGGGGTGGTGGCACTGTCCTGGGACTGGATGCCAGTTCCATCCCAAGTGGGTAGCTCTCTCCCCTGCCAAGGAGGGCTCTTGAGGACCGTGTTTTCTTTACCTATTGCATATGGAGCTGGGAAGAAAAACTGTTCGGCTTAATTTAAAATATGACATGAGATCTGAAACATTTGATTACTCGATCCTTTTGGAGGGACAAGGTGCAGAATAGGCTTGGAGACACCCCCTACAGGTTTGACTCTCCCATCAGCCCACCGCCTGGGAAACGTGCCCTCGTGCCCTTGGCTGGCACGGGGGTGCCAGAGCCCGTCTCCTTTCTTCCTTTCTTTCTTTTTTAAACCCCTCTAGCGCAAACTAGGCAGTGGGTCAGGGCCTAGAGCAGGGGAGGGAAGAAGGGAGGGTTGTCTCTGAAAGAGGGTAAAAAAAGAAAGCAAGGCTCCAACTCTCCCGGAGAAGAACGAACGGGCCGGCCGCCGCCACAAGTTTCCTGGCTTGTGCCAGTTTGGGGATTTGCGAATCAGACCGGAGCGGAGGGAAAGGCTGGTGAGAAAAAAGGCTTGCATTAAAACTAACCAGTTCTGCCTAAAAGCACGCTTTCCACTCTTAAATAAGACAATGCCGAAGGGAGAGGAGAGATGAGTTATTTCTCACTCTTTAATTATTCCAATGCTTAGCATTATTTTTTAAAACCACACACATTAACCAATGATATATTCTAACCCTTAACAAAGCTGGTATTTTCCTCTGATTACAGACTTTGCCGTGGCAAACCCGGGTTCCGACGAGCGGCAGCACAGAATCGCGCTCCTAAATGAGGCACAATTTTATTAAAATCATAATAATCCTTGCAATTCTATAGTGCCTTTTGGGCAGCAGAGACCCAGGTGCTCCAAGCCCTGCTTGACTGGGGAACCAGTGACCGAGAGCTCTGTAGAGAGGCAGGAAACGCTCACTAGCTCCAGAGTGCTACAGGCACGTATTTTTCTTTCTTTTTTTTTTTTAACAGCCTGTTTCCATCATTCAGCCTCCGTCTCACGCTTTTAAAAAAAAATAACAAAACTCCTTTAAATTTTTTTTTAACGTTTTAAAGAGTGAAAAGATGCCTCAAAATAAAAGGGAGGGAAGGAGCTAAGCGTGGTCTGGGAAGTTGGTGGGGTCAGGGAGTGGCTGCTGGGATGGGCTACCTCTGGGTCTAGGGTTCAGAGCGCGGGGCCAGCCGATACCCCAGGTCACCTCCTCCCACACAGCTGCAGCAGAGTGAGTCATCAGTACGTGAAAAAGGAAAAGGATCTAACACCATCAACTCGAATTTAAGTAATTCGGGTGATGAGAAGTCGGGTTTATGACTGGCTTCCGAAGAGACAGGCTGGGATGCCCCTTGGTGCTTTCTCTGAAAGTCCAGGGGCTCCTTAAGCTCCAGGGGAGGCTTGGGGGACATCAGCATTAGCGGGACACTAGCCTCCTCCTCCAACAGGTTAAGTCAGGCCCACTGGGTAAACACACATTCTTTTTCCATTTTTCAATCCTCTCCCCGGCCTGCCCGGGAATTGCTGCAAAATGGCTGGTAGCAATGGGTGGGGAGGCCTTAGCGCCTCCAAAAGAAGTCTGCCCTGAGAGGGAAGACCATGTTGACCAGAGGGGATCTGGGGGAAATTATTATTATTATTATTTTTTTAAGTTTCTTGGAAGCTGTGCAACTCCTGCGGCCTAAAGGCAGAGGAGAGGGAAAGGGAAAGCGCATTTTCTGCCACTTAGTCACATTTCTTCCCCATGCTCCATGGAGGCCAAACGCCCCCAAACCCAGCCAATCCTCAAGACAAACAAAAATCTCTGGTAAATTTCCCCGCCCTTATTCCCCCAAATGAGGCAGCTTGGGGATAAATGGAAAGGCTCCTTCTAGGCCTGAGATCTGGAGGCGGAGATGTGCACAATGCCGTGTGGAGGAGGGACCCTCTCCGGATTGAGGCCCCCAAGTCACCCTTGGATTCTGAGCTCATAAAACCCAAAGTCTCTCAAGCAGCCACAGAATTTACAGGATTCATCAATATAGATTTCATTTCCTCTCGCTCATTATCCTCTGTGGGATATCAGGGTGAACACAGGAGAAGGGAAACTGAGGCAAGGGTACCTGTGGGACTGGGGACTGAACTCGCCTAGAGTCCAACAAGCCCACCTCCATTTGAACCCCTTCCGGTGGCAGCCTTTGCTTCGGCAGAAGGCCAACACCCCACCGTGAGAAGCAGGCCAGCCCTCAATGCCTAGTGGAGTCACTTTTGGGGGTTGCTATGAGGGGTGAGGCCCCAGTACTGTGGGCAAAAGCTGCACCTGAGCAGTGTGGGGTCCAAAGTACACTACAGGAGACAACCCCTCCCCCAGAGTCTACAGAGCGACTTCATTCTTTGGTCCTCACTCCTGGATCAATGCCTAGAGCAGCTCGGCTTGAGTGAACCAACTGGGCACCAAAGGCACTTCCCACACCAGGGGCCTCAACACACCACTTCCCGCCTTCTTGCCTCTTCAAATGTGCACTCCAGACTTTTGCGTAGAGCTCAGTGGTTGATGATGGCACTTTAGGGCCCCAGAGCCCTGCCTTGGAGACTATGCTGTCCCTTCTCACGCTGTGGTACTCAGTGCAAGTGACTGTGACTGTGAGCACCCATGTTTTGCAGGGTGGAAAGTACACAGCTCTCCCTCTGCCAGAGACCAGGAGAGGTTTCCCCATGAACCTCACCCATCCACGTCCCCTCCAGGCGTGAGCCAATTGCAGGGGTCCAGGAAATGCCATGCTTTGATGGGGGTGGGGGCAGGAGGAGATACGTGGCGGGACACTGGGGAGGTGAAAGGAGCCCATAGGCAGCAGGCACCTGACAATGAGCACAGGCAGGGCATGGGCAGCACGCCTCTGCTGAGGTTTGCACAGGCACAGGACGTGATGCACAAGTGGACTGGAAAAGCTTCGGGGCCATTAAGGGGGCTGAGAAGGGAAGTGCAAAGACCATTTAATTTTTTTCAGCAAGGATGGGGCATCAAAGCGCTATGGTTGGGCAATGGTGCCGTCTAGGGAGTCCTGGGACACCCTCCCCACCTCTGCTCATCAAGTGCTTCTATTTTAAAATATCTCACACCCCTTCAAAACCCACCCACACTCAATCCTGAGGTCCATGGTGTGCACATGGAACCAGCCTCTACACCCTAGCACACCTGAGAGGGCTGGTAGCTTGCAGCCTGAGCTGCCAAGCTGGACTCAGAGGGGCAAATGAAAGTTTCACCCTAGAAGGGGGGGGCGGGCATTAAATAGTCTCTTTGTGGAGAGGAATTGTGGTCGTCACTCAGGATTAATTTAAGCAGCAACAGCAAACACACACCAAAAAGCAAGTCTCCCCGCCAGCACCCACCCCCGCTATTGTGTTTGGGGGAGTGCTGTGGGACTCCAAGGGTGGCTCAGCCTTTCAGGGAGGAGGGTCCTTGGCCTTTAAGAACTTGGAGCGTCCACAGTCGGAAGGGGGAAAGCTGCTCCCGCCTCACCCCAAGTCTCTGCTTAGTGAAATCGATTTTGCAGGTTTGGGAGAAAGCCGAGTAGGGGTGGTAAAAATCCAAGTACAGACGTGAAGCGGGAGTTGGGGGAGGTTCTTACATATAAATATATACATATATTAAGGTACAAATTTCCAATATAAATATAGCACATGCAGAGGCGCTACCGGGCAGCTCTGGGATGGCTCACCTGTGCCCAGGGGCATTTGGGAAGACTGGTGTTCTAAGAGAAACGGGGGCGGTGGGAATCAGGCCTCAGCTTCCCGGTCTCCTCCCCAAGAACCTGAATGTGGCTTTGGAGCCAGGTGCTCAGGGCGGCCTGGCAGGTGTGTGACTCACGTGAAACACACGCATGTGCAGGCTGGGGAGGTGCATGCCCACGTGGGCCTGGAGCCACGTGTGTAAGCACTGAAAGCTCCTTAGGGCTAACTAAGCCACCTGAGCCTGGGACCCCCAGGAGGGTATAGGGCAGCACCTGTGCTCTGAACTTGAAATGGGGAGGGAGCGCGCGCTGGCGTGTGTTCTGGACCCCATCTGATGTCTCGAAAGGGTGTGTTTATGGGTGTGTGTGCTCCCCATTGGGCTGTCAGGCCTGGGTGTGCATATGAACCGGGCGGTTCCTGTGATCCCTGTCTGGGGCACCAGCCAAGGGCATGCTCAAGACCCCTGTCCGAGCCCGCTGCTGTACCACAGCACGCTTATGTGCGTGCCGTGCCAGAGGGCCCCTTGGGGTGTCAGACATGGGCGTGCATGCGCGCGCGCGTGCCCGCCGCGCAGAACTGTGCGCATATGCTTATGCTTACGCTCGCCCTAGAAGTAGCCACGTGCGCAGAGGCCACCGTAGCGGCGGCTGGGCCGAGCCAGAGCCCGGATCTAGCCCCTGAGCGGGCCAGGGGGCAGGGCCTACAGCCCTGCGGATACCGTTGGAGCCGTGTTGGTTTTGGCCCTGGAAGCTCTAATGGGGAAGCCCCGAGGAGCAGGCGGGGGTGGAACAAAGAAGGAAAAAGTGAGGGGAGGCAGACAACAGAGGAGGAGAAGGAGGAGGAAGCGCCTTGGAATGCGGAGGGCCCTGGGGAGTAGGGGTGCAGGGCACCGAAGGCTCCAGGCTTGGGACCAAAGACTTGCCTGGGAGCCTGGGGCTGCCACTTCCCCCACCCTGTGGACTGGTACAGCGCTTTTAAAGACCCAGAAGTTTTCTGTTTTCGGGGACCCTGGCCCCAGCCACGGGGCTCCAACACACAGCCATTGTGGGCTACAAGGAACCAAGTAGCATTTGGGGTGGATGGCGTGGCTAAAATGTCCTCAGCCTTGGTTAGACAGTTTGAGGCCCCTTCCCACATTTCTTGACTGGGCTGCTTAGAACCTCAGTCTTTCCATCTGGGGAATGGGAAGGGAATTCCCATGAGAAGGGCCAGGAGAGGGAGCCTCAGGTGGATTGGAGTAGGTTAAAAACCAAGATGACCTGTTTTGAGTCTTGCTTGCCCCTGGGAGCCTGGCTAGTAATTCCTGCCACCCCACTTCTAGCCCCATGACCTTGGCACTGGACCTTGCGGCCTCTGTTCCCTCATGTGTAGAACAGATTACTCATACCTGCCTCATATTGGGATGGTTACAGGAGGTCCCGTGCACCAGCCTGCTGCCCTGGCACAATTGCTCTGGAGTTGGTAGCTGTTATTTTTATTGTGAGGAGTCTATGGCTGTGACAAGCTGTGACTCTTGGTGTGATCGTGTGAGGCTGGCTGTGTGTGCGACTGTGCGGCTGTGTGTGTGTGCGCGTGTGTGACAGGTTGTGTGTGAGACTGTGCATGGATGACAGATTGTGCCGGTGTGCAGCAGTGCCTGTGACAGGCTGTCACTGTATGACAGACTGCGGGTGGTGGGGTGTTGCAAGTACCGACTGAGTGGAGATAAGGCAGTGTGTGGGGTTGGGATGGGGGACCCCCACAAACCTACCTCAATGAAGGTCTGGCTGATAGTGAGACAAGGAGGTTCTTGGGGACTGAGGGGCAGTCCAGTGTCCCCTGGGGCCTTGGCCTTTCCATTGTGTTCAGTAGGACCCCATCTGCCGTAAACCTCAGGTGGTGACAGGTCAGAGGGACACTATAAGAGCCCTGCCTTCACCTGCTATGTCAGCTTAGGTGCCCATCCCCAGCTTCGTGCCTGGGTTTGTGGGATCCCAGGAGGGTCATCAGTGATCTCTGGGCATGATGGACCCCAGGCCTAGCTGGCTTTGGTGAGGGGCACATTCCCAGCGCTTGTTTCCCACACTTTTTCCTGAGCTCCAGGCCTGGGCAGGGCTAGTGAGACCAGAAAAAGGAGGGATCTGGGGAAAGCAAGAAAAGCCAGGAGAGAAATGGAGAGAGAGGGTGAGAAAACAAGACATTTCCATGAGTTCTCTGGAGAAGCCAGAGCTGCTTAGAGTCAGGGCCTCCAGTCAGGTGGATATGTGTCAGGTTTGTGAGGGCAGGACTGGCAGCCCACAGAACTGTTAGCCCTGCTTTGACAGGCCCCACACTCAGACACTGTGCAACTTCAAGGACTCACTCCGCAAGTCAGTCCTGGTGGAGGAATGAGAAAAACCAGGTATTCTCCTAATCCACCAATTTTCAACCAGTGTGCTACAAGAATTCTTAAAACATGTAATACCTTGCCCTGGCTGATTTTGCTCAGTGGTTAGAGCATCGCCCGCGGACCAGAGAGTTCCGGGTTCGGTTTCCGCTAAGGGCATATTCCTCGGTTTCAGTTTGTCCCCGGCCCCGGTTGGGGTCGTGTGGGTGGCAGCCACTCAGTGTGTGTCTCTCACATTGATGTTTCTCTCTCTCTCTCTTCTTCCTTCTCTCCTTCCCGCTCTATCTGAAAATAAATGCAAGAGCGTCCTGGGGTGAGGATTAAAAAAAAAAAAAAAGGCATGCAATACCTGACTATTTAGCAAGGGGCACTGACCTCTTTTTCCTTTAGATTGTCAAATATAAATGAAAACAGCCAATACCACAACAGCTGTCCAGTGTGAATGGATCAAAAGTATACCTTTTTATTTGTCAGATGGGCAAAAATATATTTTTGTGTGTGCTGCAGAATTTTAGTAATTTATTTGTGTGTGCCATGAGATGAAAAAGGTTGAAAATCGCTGTCCTAGTCAGTATGTGATTCCACTTTGCATGCCACTCAGGCCCACCACTTTCTTCTACAGTTGGAGAAACTGAGGCTAGAAGAGTTAGGGAACTCTTCTGAGTACCCATTCATGCCCAGAAGACCTAAGAATATAGGTCTCCAGGCTCTGAGAAACCTTACCAGCTGGAAAAATTCCAAGGCCCATGGGCCGGGGTTGGGGGGCAGCACCCTGTGAACCCCGCCCTCCCTTTCATGTGTCAGTATATGCATCGTGTGTGTGAGGGTGTGTGCTGTGGTCTACAGCTGTCGTGTGCCTGTTGTGCAAGCCACCGCATAATGCATGTGTCCCTCTGTTGGAGTAGGCCTTTGTGTGTCTGTGTCCATTCAGGGCCAGCTTGCCACTGAGAGGGTAAAGCGTCAAAGCACCCCCCCCCCCCGAAAGTGTGTCTTTGATACTTGCAGCCTCGGCAGGGAAAAGCAAGTTTCCACAGGGCCGTCTTGGGCTGAGGCCAGGCCGTCCTCAAATAACATTTGAAGTTACTTAGCAAACTTTGTTTAGTGCCGAGAGAGGCGCGGGCAGCAGGCTGGGGGTGGGGGGGCAGTAAACCGGTTCCTCCAAAGTCCCTTGGCCCTCTGGGGGCACAAGTGCCCAACATGGAGCTTGGTTTCCCACCCTAGCTCTTGGGAGGAGAGCAAGAATCTTGTGGTCTTGGAAGAAACTTGGGGGAGAAGGGGATGGGACATCCCACAGATGTAGCTTCCCTTTGGAAAGTCCAGCCACTGGGCTGCGGCAGAAATGCCCACCATGGTCTCCTGGTGGCCCAGAGGCTGACTTAGGCCCTGTGAGTCCATCAGAAATGGCGGGTTTGCATTTTATCTGCCGTCTTTTCTGCAGCCCCACTCTGCCAACCTCTAGGAGGTGGCATGAGCTGGCTTGGAGTATGTGTCCCCCCCCCAAACACATACACAAAAGTACCCAGAAGCCCTTGGTGCCCCCATGCATGGCCCTCAGACTCTCGGTCCCAGGCAGGAGAAAAGGCTGGAGAGCCAGCAATGGCAATGGTGGAAGATCTGAAAGTGAAATTGGCGCCTATGGGAGGGGGCAGGGAAGGAGATGCCAAAATGGTGAGCCATTACAGGGAAGAAGGAGAGAGAGGGAGAAAGTGAGCAGGAAGATGGGAGCCAGGCAGGCATCGTCGCCAAGCTCCAGGCTGCAAAGGGGCAGCGAAAAAAGCAGCCCTGGCCCTTCCAGGGAGCAGGCATGGGGGACAAGCCCCAGGTGGCACAGGACAGGCAGGGGCCGGGAAGCACCCAGCAATCCCCTGCCCCCACCCGAAGCTTCGAAATGGAGACTGGCAGCAGCAGCCGCTAGGCTCTGCCCGGGCATGGGGTGGGGGTGGCGGGCAGGCAGGGCGCCAAACCAAATGCCACCAGCCTGGGCATGGTGTTTGCCAGCCCACAGTGCCAACCCCACCAGCCCCAGTCCAGAGCCCTTATGCCTGGAGCTTTGGGGGTGGAGAAAGATGGGGTCCAGTGGGAATTGGGGTTCAGTAGATAAAGCCAGGTCTCCCCAAACCATGGGCAGGTCCCCAAGACCCTACAAAGATGGCGCTGCCTGGCACTGCCAGGGTGACGAACTTTGGTAAAAATAAACCAACCCGCCCCGGGGAAGCTAAATTGAGGGGCCCAGGTGGAAGTGCCACTCTGGGCCGCCAGCTGCCCCTGCCCTACCCCCAAGCTTAGAGTGGCAGCGTTGAGAATGCCCAGTGCCCATCAAGGCCTGGTTTCTGCACAGGAGAGGCCCCAGCCATCTTGTCCTCAATTCCTGGGCAGGCAGCATAGGTTTTATCTAAAGTATACACCTCCACATCGGCCCTTTGAGAGGGAAAAGGGCCTGCACTTGCGCTGTGGCAGAGCAATGTTGAGTTGAAAGTCAGCCTCACAGACCACCTCTGCTAAAACTGCAGCTAACTAGCACTTCAGCAGGTCCTTCCTATTCTCCTCTCCCCGTACATTGCTGTCTCCAGTACCAGACACTCTTGTTTAGTGGGTTCATTGTCTGCCTTCTCACCAGGGCTAACACTTTGGCTGATTTTGCTCCCTGATGAGCCCCCAGGGTCCAGAACAGAGCCTGGCACCCAGGAGGTGCTTGGTAAATATTTGCCAAAGGAACACACAGGCCCCTGGCTTCACCCCCCAGCACAGGGGCTCCAGCTTGGTGCCCAGCAAGGTGTGGGAGAGGGTGTTAGGCCCCGCTGGGGTGAGGGCAAGCCTGGCCAGTGGGGGTGCAGAGGGGATGGATGACCATCCACTCTCATTCTGAGCCATGGACAGAAGATCTGAAGGTCAGAGTGGTAAGGAGGGTTCAAGGGCTGACAGCTGGGGCAAGTTTCAAATGGGAGCATGGGAGTATATAGGACCACTCTGAAATTTGTTAAAGGCCATAAGCTGCAGTCTTTCCCATCTGTAGGAATTAAGATGGTGGTGATCAGAGAAAGGGCCCAGGCTCTACCTCCTAACCCTTGTCCCTGGCACTGGATGCTCTTCTGAGTCTGTAAAAGCAAGCACTTACTTTACAACAAGCATCGTTTTAAAGCACTTTCTGTAAACCAACTCTAATCCTTACCACGACTCTGTGAGAGGCCCAGAGAGGATGAGTGACTTGCCCAAGGTCACAGAGCTAGTGAAAGCCAGGTTTCAAACCCAGGAAGTTGGCTCAGAGGTCCCACTCTCTAAATAATGTGCAAATGTCCCAAATGTCAACAGTGCCGAAGTGAAGAAACCTTACCCTAATATACTGTCAGACACACACATGGTCACAGCCACCTGCCTCACATGGAAGGACTTGGGGGGATAAGCTGGGAAGGCTCTTAGCACAGGGTGACACCGTCAGCACACAGCACACTTTAGCCATCACTCTGATTTTTAGGATAAACGCTCATTTCGTTATTACGCTACGAAAGGCTTTCTCCCCATGGGATCCTGCCAGCTATCTTTCTTTGCTTTCTCCAGAATCAGAAATGAGAATCAGAGGCCAGAGGATTAGTGAGATAGTCCTGTGGAGGACAAGTCTCAGAAGTTAGCCTCACCTCCATCCCAGACTGTTTTGTTGGCTGCCAGAAGCAGGACAGTAAGTGGGGCCCTCGGCCACTGGGCCTACCACTGGCCCCACTGCTGAGCCAGAATGCCAGGAGTGTCCTGAGCAGGGGTGACATGTGGCCTCCCAGGCTTTGATAAACTAGCATAGGGATTCAGCGCTTCACATTCCATCAGAAGAAATTAGGGTGGTCGAATTTGCTGCTCAGAGACAGCCCCAGGGGGCCAGCAGGCTGAGGGGAGGTATGAGGAAGTCAGGTCTCATCTCTCAGGCACCATTTCCAAGCAAGGCCAGGTATGGCCCAGATGTGAGTGTGTGTGTGGGTATGACCCTCGTCCCTGTATGCTGGGGCAACACAGGACTGTACATGCCACACCATTTGTGCCTGAACCTGGGGAGGTGGGGAACTGCCTTTGTGACATCTGGGTCCAGGTGAGCAAGACTGTGTGAGACACTGTGTCAGCTGGCCTCCTATGTGTGCGTGTGTGAGATGAGTGTCAGGAGTTAGCTGCGCCTATGTGTGCGTTACTATTTGTCTCACAATATATTAGGGCTGATTTTCTCTACTTTGGCACTATTGACATTTGGGGCTGGATCATTCTCTGTAGTGGGGCATCCTGTGCACTGTAGGGTGTTGGGCAGCATCCTTGGCCTCCACCCACTAGGTGCCAGTGGGCAAACCCTCCTCCAAGTGTGACGATCAAAAATGTTTCCAGACACTACCACATGTGTGTGTCTCACTGAGTGTCTCAGAGTGTGTTATTGTGTGCATGTGTGCATGGGCTCCTGTGTGTCTGATGGTGGTAAGGGTGGATTGGCGCTCCTGTGTGTGTTTCTGGAGGTCTGATAGCATTATTGCATGCTCATGCCGTGTGCTTCTTACAGTGTCTTTGGGTCTGTGCACTCCTGTGTGTTTGGCAGTGGCAGTGAGTGTGTCTGTACTGTGCATCTCACGGCATGTTATTGTATAACCATGTGTGCCTGCAGGTCTGCGCCCACAAGTGTGCTCCTGTGCCGATGTGTTCAGGTGTGGCGGGTGTCTCTAGGTGCCTGCGTATGAAAACGAGCATCTTTGTGTGGGGACGCCTGTGTCTGTGTGTGCCTGTTTTAGGGAGGTGCGCTGTGCGAGGGTGCTGTGCCTGTGTGTGACAGCGTGGTTCTTTGTGCCGCATGTGCCAGTGAGAGAGTGTGACTTGGTATGAGATGGACCTGAAATAACCCCCGAGGTGATCTGACTGAAGCCCATATTTGGACGGACCCTCCTGGATGATCTGGCCCCTACCCCCAGCTCCTGCTGCCTCCTGAGGCCAAGGGGGTGGGGTGTGCCTCTGGGCTGCCCCTGCCTTGGCTCCCTCAATTTCTGGTGGGGACAGACCCCCGCCCTCTGCCCAATCTGTGCCTGTGCCAGGAAGGCTGGCACCAAACTGTCAGCCAAGGGGGAAGGGTCCTCGGTAGTGGTGGTGGCATTGCCCCCTGCCCACTGCTGGCCACCACCCCAGCTCCCTTCAGGGTGAAGCCCAGTGGGGGAAAAACTCCCCAGTGAAACCCTGGCTTCTGATTGGCTACAGAGCGCCGCAGTGCCCGCCACCCGCCTCCCCCTCCCCGGCTGGCGCAGCCACATTGGTAGTGGTGGCAAACGCAGCTCGGAGTTCTGGGCACAGCTGCGCCTCACAGAGGCCTGCCAACCCCACCAGAAGCCAGACACCCCAGCTCAATGGCCCCGACCCCTCCCCACCCGCCCACCCGCCTGCCCAGCCAGGCAGCACCGTCACCCTGGCTGCTGCACCCTCGGGCTGCCAGACCCAGTACCCCTGGGCCCCTTCACCCACCAGGCCTATGCCCCTTTGGCCAAGCCCACTCAGGGTGAGGGGCCAGGCCCCTGCATATGGTCACTCCCACCCTCAGAGGGGTTCTTCAGAAGGGGGAGGCAGCGAGAGGGGCAGAGAGAGGGGGAGCTAGCCCTTCTTCTTTTAGTGAACGCGCCCAGAGCTGGAGCCAAAAATCGAGGAGGAGAGATATTCAGACAGAGCCAAGACGCGTTTGGCAGGAGAGAGAGAGAGGGAGAGAGGGAGAGAGGGAGAGAGGGAGCGGGAGGAGGGGAGGAAAGAGGAAAGAGAGGGAGGGGAAAAGAAGGGGGGCCTCAGTTTCCAAAT
The DNA here is from genome assembly GCF_014108415.1 of Molossus molossus. Lineage (NCBI taxonomy): Eukaryota > Metazoa > Chordata > Mammalia > Chiroptera > Molossidae > Molossus > Molossus molossus. Next base: position 70,015,155 of record NW_023425377.1, on the reverse strand, counting down.
CCATGCTCTCAGAGCCTTAGAGGGACAACCTGGGGTGTGGGACCTAGGGCAGGCCTGACTCAGGGGGTGATGGGCTCAAGCCCACAGAGACAGCCTGACACCCCAACTGGCCAGGCCAGAACGTACACAGGCAGAAGCCAAGATCAATGCACACTGGGCAGACGGAGGCCTGTGGGTGGCCCAAACACACACCCGCACCTCACCACACAACGGGCTTCTGTCCATGACAGACCAGGGGCACGGGCAGGACCCATAGCAGGGCCACCACTGCTGCCCAACCTCATGGGAAGCTATGGAAAGGCCAGTATGCTCCCAGCCACTGGCCTGGCTGCCATAGTGGGTATTTCACACTATGCCGAGAGGCCGAGAGAGGTCAGGGAGAGGAACTCATGTGGTAAGACACACATCGATAGTCACAGGGACAAAGCCCAGGATGCACAATGCCACAGAGGCAATACTCATAGGCACACACATTGAAACGTATGCCATGCAGATCGACACAGACAGGTCAACATGCATGGTAAGGCACATGGATACACCCCTTCCCACCACGGTCAGACACCCAGAGGATATAATGAGTTGTACAGGGACACACCACAGTGACACAGTGACACAGTGACACAAAGACAACATCAGGCACCCGACACACACACTGATACACACCTGCCACCCAAATACACAGAGATGGAGATTGGGGTGACCCTCAGACAGGCCGCACCCAGTGATGGACACTCAGAGACCCAGGGACACTTGAAAAGGACGCAGCCACATGGCTGTCCACGAGAAAATGGTGGCTCTGAGACCCAAGATGCTGATGAACACTCAGATTTGAGAGAACTCAGGCAGCCACTCACAACCAGTCCCCTGGCCCCTTCATCTCCACATCCAGAGCTTTGGGGGTAGGAAAGCAAAGACACCCCGCTTCCCCCACCCAGCTGGAGCCCTATGCTCAGCACTGTGTTGGAGGGAAGCACAGACATCCCAGACTCCTGTCCTCTCTTGGTCCAGCTAGAGGAAAGTACAAGACCCCAGATTCTTTGCACTTTAAGAGCAGAGGACAGGGGTCAAGCAGATTAAAGACTGGGCTCCCAGTGGGTTGGATGTGAAGGCCAGCGGCCAGACACTGAACACCAGGGGGATTTTGCCGCAGTCACAGCTGCACACACCCACTGAACCCTGACAAGTACTCACACAGGATCCCACACATGCATCCTGTCCCCATGGTGTACCCAGGTGATAATGCCGAAGTGTAGATGCAGAAACAACTCTGGAGCCATGCAGATGTCCCGGAGGCCATCACCAGAAGCCACCCTCATCTCCGGGCTCTTTGCCTCATTCATATTTGTGTGCATACACACTCCTGCACAAGGCCCCAGAAACCAGATGCAAAGCAAGCCTGATCACAATCAGGGTCAAGATTAGGGAAAGAGTGAAGGCAACTAGAGACCCCAAGAAAGGCATCTGGTCCTCAGAGGCCTTGTCTCTTCCCTCCTGACCCCTACTCCCAATCGTCCCTGCTTTGGACCCTTGCTGTCCTCTGCTTGGCATACAGGACCCCACCTAAGAGAAAATTGCTAGGCCCTGAGCTGCCTCCCTCTTTCCAAACTCTTCTCTTGCTTCCTCCTCCAGGTAGTTCACTTGGATTTCTGTTTGGAAGGTGTTCAACCCTGCCTTCCACCCTACTGAAGCAGACTTCATTTAGTTTGGAAGGCGGGGGGTGGTCTAATGATGGTAACCAAATGACCACAAGTCATTCTGTTCCTTGAGCATATGCTATGTGCCTGAGCTTAATCACAGACTGAAAAGTAGGCACTGTTAATTGCCCAGTTTACAGGAAAATCCTGTGCTTCAGATCACAGGATTAGAAGATACAAAGCTGGAACTCAAACCCTGTGCTGTCATGGTAAAACCCAGCTCTCAACCTTTGCTCCCACATCTTCCATCTGGGAGCCCTTGAGGCCACACAAGACATTCCTAGCTGGGCCAGGACCCCTGGCTTCCAGCAGAAACCTCAACTCTGAGCTCGGCCCAGCCTCATAACATCACTTGGAGTCCAATCCAGGCGCAAGAGTGGCCTACTCCATCCCAGTTCATGCTACACACTCCTCCCACCCCAGCCATGGGCATGAAGCAGGCAGGGCCAGAGCCACAGAGAAAATGTGCATAAAAAGGAGGCTCCACGTGGGCGCAGCACAGGGAGCAACAGCTTCACAGGAACAGAGGTGGCCACAGTGACCCAGGGAAAGAGCTAAAGAGGCACATCAGGGAGACCCCAGACCATCCCCCTCTCCCCTGGAATGATGGTGTATGTGCCTTCATAGAAACAAGGGTACAGCCAGCTGGTGTGGCTCAGTGGATTGAATGTCGTCCCATAGACTGAGTGGTCCTGATTTGATTCCCAGTCAGGGCACATGCCAGGGTTGCGGGCTTAATCCCTGGTGGGGGGGCGTGCAGGAGGCAGCTGATCAATGTTTCTCTCTCACATCCATGCTTCTATCTCTCTCTCCCTTCCTCTTTCTCTAATAAGTCAATAAAAACAGACAAGGGTACAAAAACATTCTGTTGCTCCTGTGGCCATGTGGCAGGGAATGTCAGCAAGTGTGCAAGTCTGAGGGTATGTGCATGTCTATGTACACACTTGGGTGAGCCAACAGCATTGTGGAAAGGTATACATCTATCTATCCATCCGTCCTTGAGTCTGTGTGAGCAAGTGTGGGGGTGAACACACACTTGAGTCAGCCTATATCTGAATGTGACTGGGAGGTACTGTTGTGGGTCCGTGAGCTGATACCGACACACACATTCCATTTTGAGGGATATGTGTGTTGGGTGGGGAAGGAACACAGGTCCATCATCTCCTGTGTCCACAGGTTTGCCAATGACCATATGTCTGGACATCAATGTAAGCATGTCATTTATATCCCCATCTTGGCGGTGGCGGCGGCAGTGTATATGTGTCTACGTTCTGGTGTATGTACCAGTTTATTTGGACGGGGAGTCCCATCCATCTGCCCTCCTCCACTAAGAACTCAGGTCACGGCTGTAGTGGGCTCAAGCAGCTCCAGCAAGCACCCAGCCCAGCCGCCCTAGATTTCAATGCTTTTTCCAGAAGGAGATCCCCCCTCTCCAACCCTTCCCCTCGCCCACAGTGCCTTTCCCCGCCAGGGCCCCGCTGCTCCAAGCTCGTTCCTGCTCAATCATTTATTGACTTTAAAATCGAAGCCAATTCTGGTTTGAAAAAAGAAAAGAGAGAGGGAGAGGGAGAGAGGGAGAGAGATGGAGAGAGAGAGAGAGAGAGAGAGAGAGAGAGAGAGAGAGAGAGAGAAAGATGGAGGCCAAAGAGGAACAGACAGAGTCCAAGATGTGTGGAGGAGGGGGGAGCAGAGATGGGGCCAGAATCAGAGACAGACAGGGAGAGACAGGAACAGTCAAAGATATAGAAGGACAGAGACAGAGAGGGAGGGAGGCGGAGGGGAGAGAGAGAGACTGGCAGGGTAATCTATGGAAGGAGAAAATTTTGTAAAAACAGAGACTCTGGATCCAAGAGATGTAGCTTTTGAGAAGGGAAGACTCTGCTGACCCATGGACAGCAGCCACCCACCCAGACTGTGACCACTGTGCCCCCCAACCATCCTGGCACACTCACAGCCTGGGCCTGTGATGGAGCTGAGCCCTTGCTCCCTCCTGGACTGCCACAGAGTCAAGCCCTGGTGATCACCCTGAGCCTGGGGGCCACCCAGCCCCTTCCTAGTCTTGTCAGTGGATTGGCTGGCATTTTCTTTCCCAGGGTACTGTGAAATCTGAGGGCCCAGAATCTCACCCAGGCCTCAGGGGGCAGGCCAGGGAGTTGAGCTGGCAGCAGGTGGGCAAGGGGCTGCTCAGGTGTGGGGTCTTGGTCCCACTAGGCCCTAAACACCAGCTACGAAGGCCACCCAAGCATAACTCCAAAGGCAGCCACAGCTCAGACCCAGCTAGGTGGGCAGGATCCTCTTGTGGAAGCCCAAGATGAGATGACTGACAAGTCAGAGGCACAGATGGGGAGGTCCCCATGCTGCTGCAGAGGTCAGAGTGCTGCTCACACCTGCACTCACACTGTGATACACATATATGAACATGCACCTCACTAATACGTAATCATGCCTGTACAGGGAAACCTGCTCCCTGGGCCGCCCCACCACGTCCATGCCACACAGACCTGCCCGTGGCCAACCCACAGGAGCCACACACAGACCCCAAGATCGACACCAACACACACATACACACTTGCATCTGTTGACACAAGAGAGTGGGGTGGCCACAGCTGACACTCATCCCAGACATACTCTCTTGCCCCTTGCCACACATCAGGACCACATAGCATCTATATTCACGTGGACTCCCACTCCCAGCTGTGGGCACCCTTGGCACATGGCCGACAAGGCTCAGACTGGCAGAGGAGACAATCAGGACCCCAGGCCTGGTCTGTAGATACCCCACATATACAAGTCCTGCTGGTAGGCACCGCTGGCCACCCCCAGGTGTCCCCTCTTCCGAGTCTGTATTGCCAGCCTAGGCTTGGCTCTGCAGGCAGCGCTGCCAAGACGCTGTGGAACTCTGGTCAGCTCCTGTGCCCTCTCCGAGCCTGGGGCCACCGCCCGGGTAGGGTGGGGTAGAAGGGCAGGCATCCCCGGAGCCTTTGCCTCCGCCAAGCGCCTCTTAGGGAACTTCGCTGGAGGCGGGACCTGCTCTGCGGCGCGCCAAGGTCGGCGCTGTTTTGCTCGCAGTTGGCCCGACGGCGTGGTTGCCACTGTCCGCGGTGTCCACGGCTGCCTCCCGCCCTCCCGCCTCTGGGTGGCGGGACGGTATTCCCTCGGCCCGCCTGGTCCACCGCGCGGCAGCCCGGGAAGCGGGGACCGAAAAGTTTGCGCCGAAGTTTTGGAGGGGGGCCCGCGGCGTCGTCGTCCAGGGTCGGTGAAAAGGCGCGGCCCCGGCTGGCAACAGGCCCATCCCTCCTTCCCCTCCTCTTCCCTCCCCTGCCCCTCCGAAATTTGGGAGCCCCGCCATTTTCTTAGCCCCGCTCCCATGTGAGGCCTGAACAAAGACTTTGGGGAGACGCTCGGCCGGCCCTGGGCACCCTGGCCGCACACAGGGGCCGCTGCCACGCATGCCGGCCGCTGCCACCCTCGGAAACGCTGCGCCTGCCCCTGGGAGCAATTCCGGACTGTCCCGCTCTGCGTCCTCAGGGCCACCCTCTGCCACTCTTTCACCCCCGCAAACACTGCCAGAGGCCATGCTGTTCGGGTGCAGCCACAGTGGCCCACAGGTCGGCGGGAGTCCCATTGCCCACTGCACCCCAGCCGAGCGCGCGCGCACGCACTCACACATTCACACGCACTCCCACTCCGGGGCAGCGCCACGCACGATGCCAGCCACCCCCGGAGACCCCGATAGGGGACTGCCGGTGGCCAGAGTCGTGCGATCACAGTGTGGCCCGCACGCGTGCCCGCACTCCCCACAGCACGACCTGCACACCCCGGCGCCTGCGGACTCACTCCCCCGGCCGCCGCGCACCCCCTCCGCCCGCCTGCCCTGCCTGCGCCGCCAGCCGGCCTCCTGCGCCCGCTTCCCTCCCCGGTCGCGCGGGGCGGCGGCCGGTACCTGGGTGAGGCAGTACGGGGAGTACATAGCTGGGCACCCGGGCGAGAGCGCGACGGCCGGCCGCGGCGAGGGGAGGCCCGGCAGGCGGCGGCCGCGCTCGGGCTCCGGCTCGGCTCCTCCGGCCTCCGCCGCGCGGCGCCCGCCCGACCCACGGCCCCGCGCTCGCCGCTCGCAGGCTCGGCCCCGCCGGCTCCGGGGCCGCCGCCGCTGCCGCGCTCGCCGCTGCCTCTCGCGTCCGCCGCCGCCGCCGCCGCCGCCGCCGCCGCCGCGGCGCGTCTACTCCATGCCGCCGCCGCTCGGCCGGTCACCCTCGCCCGCCGCCGCTGCTGCCGCCGCCGCGCTGTGAAAGTGAAAGTTTAGACAAAGTTTGGAAGCGGCGCACTCCGGGGAGAGGGAGCAGGCGGGCGGGCGGGAGGAGGGGCGCGGGGAGGGGCAGGCGGGCGGGGAGCGGCGGCAGGCGCGCACATACACACACACGCACACACACACACACGCGCGCGCGCGCATGCACACACACACACATGCACGCACACGCGCGGGGGCGCACACTGTCACGGCCACCCCGACACGTGCTGGCCCGCGTTCCAACGCAGATACACGCTGACACACAGCGGGGGTCAGACCCTACACATGTCACGTACAGAACACATTGCCACACGTTTCACGTTCCGACAACAAAGCACACGCAGACACCTACGCACACACAGCATGGACACATGCCCAGGCACACAATCTGCACGTGCACACACATACACCAAGATTAGGAAACCAATCCATGACCTACACACTGACATGCACACAGGCCCCACCACCACATGATAATACTGGCACACACACATTCTAACAAGGAACCATGTTTAGACACACAGATACAGACAAATACACGCTACATGATCCTCACACAGACACACACTAAGCCATACACCAGGGCCTGCTGACATGTACAGATTCATACTGACACACTAACACAGGCATGATCACACAACCACACCTTGACATGCACCAGACATTCAACTCCTATACATGGACGCACACAACACAAACACAAAGCCACACCAAAATATCTTGGTAGTTGTGGCAGTACAGAGGACACACCCAGGCACACAGAATGACACTGATAAAAGGGAAATGCACTAACACACCATCACACAAACACATACCATCACACACCTAGACATACATGCCAAACAACACCAGAAATGCACCAACCCTAATACATAAAGATACAAAGTGACAGTGGCAGTCACAACAACACACACACAACACACACCTGATGCCCAGATGTACCCTGGGCCTAGAACACATTGAACAACAGTTTTGATACCTAGTCAACTGGCAATGCCCACCAGAGAATCACCAGCCACGTGCACAGGTGACACACATATGCACCCAGGCCCCTCCCACACACTCGGCACACACTGATCATAGACATACTTGCCTCTGATCATAGACATACACAGATCTAGCAGGAGCCGCATAGCCCAACCTGCAGGGACAGAAAAGGGCATGGAGGCCTCAGGTACATTTAAATCCCAACCCCGTGAGGCTCCAGTTCCTCATGTAGGCCCTTAACCCCCCATTTCCAAAGCAAAAAGACCTGGGGGAGAGATGATGTTGGGGGCCCTGACATGGATGCAGGGAGAGCCCTTGGGTGACCCCCGTGCTGGGTGGGGAGGCAGTGCTGCAGCCCCCAGGCAGCTCCTGCTGAGACAAAGCTCCCTTCTGCTGCCAGGTGCAGCCAGCACCTTCTTGCCCTCCTGGGCCAAGAAGCTGTAGCAATGTTCAGCTATGCATTGTCTGTCAAAGGGGTGTTGGTGCCCAGGTGTGGGGGGAGTTTGTGCTGGTGTGTGTAAAAATGTCCCTGAGGGGGAGTGCTCTTGGTCACATGAACCATTGAAGCAGGGTGGCTATAATTGTGTCCTCAGGTGTCTGGAAGGGTCTGGGTGTCCTCCAGGGGAAAGAGACGCCCATCAATGTGTGTTCAGGAGTCCCTTTGTGTGGACCAGTGTTGTGTAGTGGTGATGTGGGTTTGGCCGTGTGCCTGGGAGGTGTCTGTGAGTCAGAGAGGGTGAGCATCTGTCAGGCCCTGTGCCAAGCGTTAGGGACATAGTGGGGACCAAGACAAAAGACCTGTCCCTGGGAGGCTGACATTATAGAGGGAGTCAAGTGTAGACAGGGTCTGTGTTTGACAGGAGGTACTAGTGATGGGGAAACCAGGTGAGCATGTGTGTTTCAAGCTGACCACCGTGTGTGCATGAGCTCTGAGGGTCTCTGTCAGAAGGTATCAGTGTGTATGACAAACCTGTGTGTGTGTGTGTGTTTCTCTGTGTGTCCTAGAGTGTTTTTGGCCAAGTGGACAAGTAGGTGTGTGAGGGTCCATTGAGTATGTCTGCATTCAGGAACTGTGTGGCAGAAAGTATCCATGGATCATTAGAAGTGTTTCTTTCTGTGGAGTGAACCCTGTGGGTCTGGGGCAGTGATGAGGATCTGTGTGCACAGGTGCATGTGTGTGTCAGGGAGAGGGCCTCTGTGTCTTTGTCAGGGATGTCAGTCTGTGTTCAACTAGTTGTTTCAATATGTGTGACTAGGTATGTGTGTATATGTGTGTCAGCAAGGGGGTCTCTGTGTGCCTGAGGGTGTGCCTGGGTACGTGTGTGTCTGTTATTCCGTGCTTGAGGGGCTCTTTCCCAGATCCCGCTGACCAACTCAGCCTCCCCTTCTTCTCCCCTTCTTCACCACTGATGCAAGGCCTTGGCGGAGGGAATCGATACGTCCTTAAAAATTCAAGGGCTTCTGGTAAACAGAAACTTTTTACACCGTTTAAAGTTTCAGGGCCACCGCTGCTGCAGGAGGAGAACAAGGGGGAGGGGGTACAGGGAGGAATTGGAGGGGGGCACCAAGGAGAAGGAGCAGGGCTACCTGGGAGACAGGGGAAGGATGCAGGGAAAAGACTGGAAACTGTGAGAAGCTAAGGGAAGGCGATAGGAAAGGGGTTTGGGGATTAAGAGGGATGGGGACCTGGGTTTCTCAGGTAAGGGGCAGAGTGGAGAATAGGTTAGGGGATGGGTTGGAAAGGGAAGGGAGCAGATAAAGGCAAGGGATGGGTATAAAAGGGTCTGGGAGCCTTTGAAGAGGTCTAAGAAAAGCTGGGGTGTCTGGGGGAAGGTGCTGGGGATATGTGAGCCCAGAAAGGGTTTGGGGAGCCAAGGGGGTGCTTGGATGGCTAAGGGAAGAGGCAGAGATAGGATTGGGATGGTTATGGGGCCTATGTGAAGGGGACACTGGAGCAGTGTGGGCCTGTAGGGGGATTAAGGGGGGCAGTGGGAAAAGGGAGGGGGAAGAAATGGTGGAGGGGTTTGGGGTGTCTGGGACTTTAATGTAGCCTGGTGTTTGGGGAGAGACCCCAAGCCAGATGGACCCTCCTTGGCCCCCTGCAACCAGCCACAAAGTGGGCACATGGCTCTAAAGACCCCCATCTTGGGCCCAGTCCTTGCCCCACCTGCCTCCCTGTCCTCCCAGCCCTGTCCACCAGCCATGCCGGACCCTGGGCTGGGGTCTGTCCACTTCTTCATCACCCTCCCCATCCTGCATCTGGCCCCAAACCTAGGCTCCGCTTAAACTCACATCCCATTCCCACTTCACACACTCACACCACACTTCCACTTGCACAAATGCACACACACACACACACAATCCTTCATTCACACCATAATATTCAACCCTCTTCATAGACACACAGGACACCTATCCTTCCATTCAGCACACACAAACACACACAACATCCACACATACACATACACACACAGGATACCTATCATAGACACACACACCATTCTTCCATTCAGACACATACAGATACACACAATACCCATTCTTCCATTTAGACACACAAACATACAACATCCAATACACTCACAGGACACTCATCTTTCCTCTCTTACACACACACAGATGCACACACAGCATCCATACATACACAAGACATTTATCTTTCATTCTGACAGACACACACACACACACACACACACAACTTTCATTCTTCCTTTAAGAATCACACACACAGTATCCAGACACACACATACAATGCCTATCCTTTCATTCAGACACAGAAACACTCACAATATCTATATACACACAGGACACCCAATCATTCATTCATATACAACACCCATCTTTTCTTTCACACACAGCTTTACACCACAAAACCCTCCCTGTATGCACACACACACACTCTTCCTCACATACTCACACACCACGTACATCCATATTCACACAAACAAAACAGTTGTCCATGTTCATGCACATATCTGCACTCAGAATTCTCTCCATACACTCAGACTCCCATCTATACCCACAACACACATTCCCAAACACATCTGCACTACTCCCCCGCCCCACAGCTACCACTGGGGAGAATTTTTACAGGGAGGCAGAGAGACTGCTCTGGAGGATACCCATGCCCCTCCATCCCCTCTGCCTCAGAGCCCAGGTCTCAGGACACACCTGGCTTTGGGAAATCAAGTGGGAGATGGGGCACTGCCAGGGGGCTGGGCACACTGGGATGCCACAGCTGGAATCCCCCACATTCCTCCATGCAGGGCTGCCCACCTGGCTGTGGCTGGCAGCAGGTGTGTTCTTCCAATGCAGGTGTGTGGGGGGGAGAAGAGTGAGGGGAGGAGTGAGAACCAGGCCTATGACACTACCTGGCCAGAATGCTGGGGGGCGGGACCCTGAAACATCTGTGCTCTGGCAGCCGTGTCCTGGGCCACCGAAGGTGGGAGTCAGGCATTGCTGTGCTCTAGGTCAGCTGGACAGGCCTCTCTGGGAAGTAGCAAACATCTGGCACACAGGATAAGTGAAGAGCCAGGCTGTGAGTGCTGCCGGTGGGGGAGGGCTGCTGGGGAGACTGGTGCTCTAGGGCTCTCCTGGCAGGACTGGGATTCCCCAATCCCCAAGAGGGCCCAGTGCCTCCCCTGACCAAACTGGCAGGCGTGGTCTGTGCCCCAGGTCTGGAGTCCTAGCCTTTGTCTCCATGCCCCAACCCCAGACTGAGATCTGACTGGAATCTGAGCTGGGATCTGAGCCACAGGAGTATAGTCCTTACTCCCAAGGCATACCTAGCTGGGCACCCCGAACCATGTCACATGCACATAAAATCACAGACTCACATGGGTGTACTCACACATGTACAGATCCTCCTCCTCCTCTGGAGGGGTCATATAAAATGCCATAGTCACACACAGACACAGAATCACCCAAAGATGCTGTCACACACCCTTTCAGAATTGCACACAGACACACAGACACACAGCCGCACAGACCTTCCCAGGGCCACCCACAGAGTGACACAAATAGCACCCTGGTCACACACTAAGACCCTCACCATCACGTAGACCCCCTCAGAGAGACTCAGATATACATTGACTCACAAAGACTCACATAGACACACATGGACTCCCAGAATCACACACTGGCACTAGTTACACAGATACACACAAGGCCACATAGGGACACTAGTTACACAGATACATACAGAGTCACATAGGGACACAAAATCTCACACAGAATAGACCCATTAGGTCACACTCACAGATGCTCTCAAAATAATCCAAAAGTCATGCAAACTTGTACAGATGATACACATACACATGGACATACAAGATCACTCATGGTCACAGTCACACACAGACAGTTGGTCACATGACACCCAAAGACACATGCAAGCATCCCCAAATCACAAATGGGGACACACAGGCTAGTCCACAGAGGCATGAAAGGTCCCACAGGCACACACTCCCATGTGCCCTAGAGGCATAGCCTGCCCAGGATGGAAGACAGGAAGGAGCAAGGCCTCTGGTGGCTGGGCTCATCTGAAGGCAAAGGGAAGGAGTTGGGGAAATGTTTCATTTGCAGCAGGCAGGAGACCCACCCCACCCATCCTGGAAACCTAGCCCTGACTCCTGAATGGGGCCTCTGTATGCTGCCACAGCCCAGCCATCCAGGGAGAGGACATGGGGTTGGGGGGTTGAGCTAGCTGCACCATGTCCCTGGCCAAGCCTCAGGGGCCACACAGCCACATGCCAGGGCTCAGCCCAGAGTAGCCCTCCCCCTGCCCATCTCCACTACATCTGGAGGCTAATCCCCAAACCCAAGCTGCACAGTGAAGACAGAAGGGCAAGGCCATTACCCGCGCTGGTGTTGGATCTCTAGGTCTCCCTAAGGCCAAGTGCATCCCCAAGATGGGCAGCTGCCAGTCCCATGCCAAAAGGCCTCTCAGTCGAGCATGAGAGTATGATAGCATGGCTGTATGTGGCAGCAGGGCTGAGGATGTGACATTGTAGTTGTATGTAAGTGAGGGTGGACTCCCTGTGCAGCCTGAGGGGAGGGAGGGGGAGGAGAAGGGCAGTCATAGGCCCTTGGCTTATGTTAGCACACACACTCACTGTCACACACATAGTGTCATTGTTACACTATTGATTATACAACCATGCACACAGCCACCCTGTCTCATCTTCAGTCACTCCGTCACACACCACACTGTCATACATGCTGTTTTACACAGCCATGCTGTCACACCTTCAACCACACACAGAACCACACTCACACCTTCAGCCAGTGGCACTGTCACACCCTCAGCCATGCTGTCACACAGAGAAATACTGTCACACCCTCAACGATTCTGGTCACACACACCTTCAGCCTCATGGTTAGCCTGACATGCTGACCCTCACACTATATCAGTGTCACACTGACCAGCAGAGGCACACTGGCATACTCAATCTGGGTGCTTCTACAGCTGTGTTAGTCATGTAACCACATAGAGTCACTGCCCCACTCAGTCACAAGGAGGGGAAGCAGATCTGATCACTTCATCTCCATGGTGTGGCACATAGCTGTCCCTAGATCAATGTTTGAACCGAACCAGTCACTCCAATAACACAACGCACCCTCACTCTCATGGTGTCACAGAGCAGACAGCCAGCAGGTAAGGCCACTATAGAACTGCTCAAAAATACTTTGATGACACACATGCTAAGGGCATCACTGTTGCAGGTGACAGGCACACATCTCACAATGCCACACAACATCCATAGTCCCCGGACAGAGCTACAAAGACACAACGGGTGACAGCCACACCACCATTACAAGTACATCCTGTCATACAACAGGCGCTCTCCCTAGTGCCTGTCACAACATTGAGACAGCCCATTAGTTGTCCCAACAGGCAGTCAGGCATGCTAACATGGCCTCCACAATAGTCACTAGGACACCCCTAGTCCCCCAGTTGTGGAGACAGGGAAAGGCCTACACTGACACCCCCTCCCAGCTGCAGTCAGTGCATGGAGAGTGGGGGGAGTTGCTAATGGATATGCAGCTGTCAGCAGTGGGTGCCAGCCCCCACCTCATGAATATTCATCAGATGAGGCTCTCCTGAACCTGTGGGGAGTTGGAGGTCCCAGGCAGCTGGGCACCCCCTTCTGTGCCAAGAGGCCCTCAAGTGAGGAGGGGCTCAGCCAGGCCCCAGCAGTCCTCTGAACCTGCTCCCAGTTTCACATATAAGCACACATGAGTGTGTGAACATAGACACTCCTAGACACACAAACAAGTTACAAACACAACCACACCTCAAAACACAGTCATCCACCATCACACATCTCACACACACACACACACACACACACACACACACACACGGTATACAAACACATGCATACAATCAAATGAATTCACAACCACAAACACATAATCACACCCAAACCACAGACATCCATCTCTCTCTCTCTGTTTCTCTCACACCCACCCCTTAGTATGCAAAATGAACACACAGTCACATGAACTCACAAGCACACAAGCACACACACCCCAGGCATGCAAACACAAGGGCACACAAACAACAGGGCACATAACCATAGACACACATATACCATCATACCCAAACTACACAGACACCATTATACATAGGCACACACACATTTCCAAACACACAGGCATACAGTCACCCTCAAACTAGAACCAACCACTTTTCATAAAACACCCACACACGTATACAAACACTGACCCACAAATTGGCACACATTCCCACTGACGCAAATATACTCACACATAACCACCCTAAAGAGCACCTTCACCCACCATCACACACACACACACTGCGATCTCATTCTGCCCGCCCCTGACCGTTTACAGAAGGGGAAACTGAGGCACTGAATGGCTGAAAGCCCCTTGAAGGAAGATGCCCCTCCTGACTCAGGGCAGAGGCTGAAGCCGGGCGCCCCCTGCCGGCCTGGCCCCTCTAAGAGCGCACGGGGAGGCAGCGCGCGGGGCGGGCACGCGCCTGACGTAACCATGGTATCCTCTTGGCACGCGCTGCAAGGGCGGGGAGGGCGGGGCGGGAGCGTTGCCATGGCACCGGAGGGCCGCGTGAATGGGGCATTGTTCGCCCGGGCGCCCGGCGCCCGGGCGGGCTGTCCCGGATCCACCCGAACCCACCCGGCCGGCCGGCAGAGAAAGAAAGAGACAGAGGTGGGGAGAGACAAAGATGGAGAGAGACGAGGGAGAGACAAGAGATGGGGACAGACAGAGCTGTAGATGAGGAAAGAAACACACTTAGAAGCCAAGAGAGAAACAGAGACAGGGAGAGACAGAAAGATGGGAGAGACCTAGGAGAGGGAGAGAAATGCACCAATGAGGACGGACAGACAGAGGGACAGAACCAAGGAGAGGCAGAGCCGGGGACTGAGATGGAAGACGAAGGTCTGGATTGGAAGACAGGGCAGGACCAGCCAGCCAATAACCATGGAGCCCACTATGCCTGGTAACTGGATCAGGTAGAGATCAGGACCCCAAGACAAAGTCAGAGACACAGAGATGGGAGGAGACCCAGCAAGACCGAAAGTCAGAGATACCAGGAAGAGAATGAAGAGTGCTCCTAGGGTCTCTGGTCCCACCGACCCCAGTCCTCCCTCCACTCCCCTTTGGACAACATGCCTCCCCCAATTTGATACTCTTAGAAGGCACACCTCTATCCTACACATCATACACTCACTGATAAGACACCATCAACATAGGGACCTAGTCTTAGGGACACCACCCCAGACACTCTGAGACACTTTCATGGACCCAGTGACACCTGCAGATACACCCACAGATACCCAGTGACACAGTCATGATCAGTCAGACACACCCATATGATGGGGACTTCTACCTCACACCAGAGTGACACAGTTATAGATACGGCCCTAAAGGGCCCTGCCAGACACATGCTCCCAGTCACACATGGCCACACACCACAAGGGCTCACTTCACAGAACACTGCCGTATGTGGCTACTCAAGATACACGAAGCACTCTCACACCTGCAAACTCTTTGGTAATGTCCCATGGTACATACACTCTTTCCACCCTGTGCTTGAACCAGTGACTTGGTGCTCTGGCCCTCAGCCCAGGTTAGGGGATCTGTGGGAATGCTGATCCAGTTCTCCATGTTTGACAGGCATCAGTCCAGCCCAGATAAGAAGGGGAAGGGAGGGAGGTGAAGCACCACCTACCCCTTCAAAGGGCTGGGTCAAGCCAGGCCAGGGTGGTCCCCAACTCCTCCACGTTTGGGTCATCTGGGCCCAAATCTGGACCAAGGGTGTCCCCTGGTGGCCATCTGTGGTCTCTGCACCCATTGGGTGAAGTGGTAGGGAGGAGGCCGGGTGGAGAGCCCAGTTGGCCTAAGGTGAATAGAAGGGCAGAGAGGACAGGCCCAGGCTCAGCACCCAGATCCTAAAAATCGGAAGCTAGGGTCTGGAAGCCAAAATCCAAAGCCAGAATTCAGAGCCTGAATTCCAGATCCTAGAATCCAGAATCTGAATCTAGATTCCAAGATACCAAGATCTATAATCTAGACCCAAGAACTAGAGACCCAGAATCTAAAATCTGGAGAGTATTATGCTAAGAAAAATGTCAGTCAGAGAAAGACAAGTATCACATGATCTTACTTATTTGTGAAATATAATGAACAAAATAATTTGACAAACAAAACAGATCCAGAAACATGAAAGTAGGGAACAGACCGACAAACCTCAAAGGGAAGGGAGTTGGGGGGGAGAGATACACCAAAGAACCTATATGCATATATGCATAACCAAAGGACACAGACAACAATTTGGTGAAGAGGAGGGCCAGGAGTGGGAAGGGGTGTCAATGAAGGGAAAAGAGGGGACATCTGTAATTCTTTCAACAATAAAAATTATTTTTAAGTGAGAAAAAAATAAAACAAAACCCAGGTCTAAGTGCCCAGAATCCAAAATCCAAATGTATCGGTCCTGGGTCCTGTCCTCAGAATATAAAATTGAGGACCCTGAATTCAGATACAAAAACCTAGAGCCCAGAGCCCTCCCCAGAGCCAGCCCCCTACCTTCCACAAGCCCCCAGATTAGAGCAGGGCAGCAGGGGTTGGTGAGGGCAGGAACAGACTAAAGTGGCAGGAGAGAAGCCCCACAGTGACCACACAGAGCCTCTTCAAGCAGTTGCTCTCCTGTGTTTATACACAAGTACACACACACATGCACACACAAATATATTTCAACAGAATCTCACACACAAACCCACATGACCAAATATATATAGCCAGCCTGAGACCATCAGATGTACAGTACCACACACTCTCAAATGCACACACACACACACACACACACATCACACATACATCCTGACATA
Organism: Molossus molossus; assembly: GCF_014108415.1. NCBI lineage: Eukaryota > Metazoa > Chordata > Mammalia > Chiroptera > Molossidae > Molossus > Molossus molossus. The sequence goes on along the minus strand of NW_023425377.1, from coordinate 69,998,815 downwards.
CACCATCACCCAGACACCTAGATCTACCATTCACTCCTCTCCCAGCACACAGACACACACTCATCTGTGTACCCACACGATCTCAGAACTGTCCCCCATCCCCAGCCATTGCACCAAACTCGGATGCATAGCCACCACACCCAGAGATGCTCAAAAACCCAGACTCCCAATCCTGCACCCAGACATGCTCAAAGAATTGTGCAGGCTGGCACACATGTACAAACACACACACAAACTCCTCTAAGCAGGGAGAAGCTCCATGCCTTGGCAGCCACATAGCCCCTGGGAATGGGACCCTCGGGACAGGGCTCGCCATGCACCCCCATGGCCACCCCAGCCCTCCCCCTCCTGGCCGGCTGGCGGGCTTTAATACAGATGCCAAACTCATAATTGTAACTGAGGGTGACAGGGTCACCTTGAGCCCCAGATGCTCACGCAGTGACAGATGGCGTTGGCAAACCTGATTAGCAGCCCCTGTGCCAGCGCCTGTGGCACCTGCATCCCTGCCCCTCCCCCACTCCCCTAGCACTCATTACCCACCCATTAATGGTCCTGGGGAGTGGGGGTGGGGGCCAGTTGGCACTGCCCAGGAGGGGGCAGGGATGTGGGGGGGGGCTGGCACCAAGGTTCCCAGCTGGCTCCCCGGCTGGCAGGAGGTGGGCACAGCTGAAAGGGGGTGGAAGCAGGCGCCTCATATGCCTGCCAGAGAGAGGGGTGCCCATGGTGCCAAGGCTGAGCTACCCACTCGGACTCTGCCTGAGGTTTGGCACAGAACCCTAGAGAGAGGAGGAAGAGCACACCCCTCCCCCATGGGCCACTCATGACCCCCCCATCCCAGGCCCTTGGAGCAGGGTATTGAGAGCTGCCTGCCTGGCCTGTTCCCACCCCTCTGTGCTTGCCTGTGGGGTCAGAGGTCATGGGCTCTCACGCCCCACTAGCCCATCTGTTTCCTCGGGTCCCCTCCTCCTGTTCCCCTCACCTGGGGCCTTCCTTCCTGAGGCAGGAAGAGGGCTGAGGGGGGCCCCAGTCCCCCCCCAACACCCGCCCTGCGCTCCGGGGAGCATTTGGAGGCAACCCTGACAGCGCCACATGTCCCTGTGTCTGTGCCAGACGGGCCCATCTGCTAGGGCCCTGATTCCAGACGCCCAAATCCAGGCCTCCCATGTCCACTGCAGACCCTGCACCCAACTGAGGAGGAAGCACCCCCCCATGCCCACATTCCACAGGACCACTCATTCCCAGGGAACTCCAGTTGGAGAAACAAACACACACATACACACATATATGCACAACTGGGTTCGGTCAACCTTTATGGTTTCTGTAGAATGCCACAGTAGGCATGGGGCTGGGTGGAGACTGGGAGGGGGCAGCTGGAGCACGTGGGTTCTGCCTCTGACTTGGGGAACCCAGGTTTTCCCCAGTAGCTATGTCTGCCTTCCTGCCTTGGTTTCTTGGGGTCCCCAGGCCAGGGTTGTCACTGTATCTATTGGGCTGGGTGGGGCCATCTGTTCTCCCTGCAGTTGGCAGTGTGTCTTTGACTTATTCCATAAGAGGAGGTCCAGCCTGGTGATTAAAAGTGAGCACCACACTGCCTTGGGTTCAAATGCTGGCTCTACCCCATACTGCTATGTGACCCTGAGTGAGTGTCTTTACCTCTTGAGGCCTCAGTTTCCTTCCCTGTAAAGTGAAGTGCTACTTCTATGTTATTGGGCAGCTCTGAGGATGACACAAGTACATACATGTCAAATGCTTAGAGCTGGGCCTGGCCAACAGTGAGTGCTCAAAAAGTGTGTGCTGACTCTGAGTGGTCCACCTCATGGCTGGGGCTATGTCTGGTGTCCATGGGAGCAGGGTGAGGACTCGGGAGGCCTATCTGGCTTTCCCTGCATCCCTGGTCTCTTTGACCCAGTGTACATAATCCAGGTCCGCGTCTTTCTGACTCCCCACATCTCTCCAAGGTGCATGTGTCTATGTGTCAGTCGAAGATGCTCAGCTCATGCCTTCGGGCTGCACTGACACCTCTCAACCAGCACTGTCGATGTCCTCACCCGCCGACGAGAGACTGGGCTGCCCACCCGACACCACAGGAACACGGGTACCCAGTGCCTTCGAGTGGGCACACAGCTGTTGCAGAGGACAAGCGAGGCAGGGTCCACACCAGGGATGAAGAATGAGGAGCAGTAGCCAAAACAGAGGTGATTACGGAGGCGCATGGCCATGCATCCTGGCTGGGAGAGCACCTGGGGCCAGAGGCAGGGAGACAGGTCAAGAACAGTAAAGTCTGAGGTCAGACTAATGAGAATAACTCCCCTTCCATTTCCACCCCACCTTGAGAAGCATGGATGCCTGGGCTCAAGTCCTGACTCTGCCATTTGCTCGCTGTGTGACTTGGGGTAAGTTATTCACCTCTCTGGGCCTCAGTTTCTGTGAAATCATCGAAGTTCAACCAGGAAAAAAAGAAACCACTCTAGGTCTTTCAACAGAGAGGATTAATAGAGAGGAAGGGGGAGGAACAGCAGGAAGTGGTGACATTACAGGAGCCTGGGAGTTACACAGAAAGCCTAGGCCTATTACCTAGCACACAGTCAGTGCTCAATAAATATTAATTCCTGCCCAGCCAGTGTGTCTCAATGGATTGAGCATTGTCCCATGAACTGAGAGGTCTGGGTTCGACTCCCGGTCAGGGCACATACCCAGGTTGTGGGCTCAGTCCCCAGTGGGGGGCGTGCAGGAGGCAGCTGATAGATGTTTCTATCACACATAGATGTTTCTCTCTCTCTTTTCCTTCCTTTCTCTAAAAAATCAATAAAAACATTAAAATAAATAAATGATAGTTCCTTCTATGATCCCCTCCAACTAAGTGAATCTACCAACTCACCCCCTGATCAGGACCCTTCTCTGATTAAACTCTGCACTCCCTCCTCTGCCCCTCTTCCCATAACCTCATCTTCCACCCTCTCCTCCCCCTCCCCCTTGCTCTGCCCCAGCCACCCCAGCCTCTTGCTCTGAGTTACAAAGAAATCAACATTAAGGCAGACTTTGGTACACCTGGCTTCAAAGCCTGGGCCAGAAACAACACATGGCATGAATTCCTACAGCCATTATGGAGCACCAACTGAATGCAACTATGAAGGTGCTGCCCATATTCCTCTCATTCAGGCTGGCCAAAAGTGCTTAGCAGGCAGGTGCTACTATTGTTCATCATTCAGCAAACACTGAGTTCCTCCCATGTGCCTGGCTCTGCTCTGCAGCCTGGGGATAGGGACACAGAGTGAATAAGGCATAAATATTCCTGCCCTGGTGGAATACACATTCTACTGAGGAAGACAGATGATAAATGCAATTATAGAATCAATTTCACTTTTTAGGTGATGATGTGTACTACAATAAGAAATAAAGAGCCCAGCCGGTGTGGCTCAGTGGTTGAGCATTGACCCATGCACCAAGAGGTTGCTGGTTTGCTTTTTGGTCAGGGCACATGCCCAGGTTGTGAGCCAAATCCCCAGTGAGGGGTATGCAGGAGGCGGCCAATCGATGTTCTCTCTCATCGATGTTTCTATCTCTCTCTCCCTCTCCCTTCCTCTCTCTCTAAAGAAAGAAAGCAGAAAAGGGGGGAATGGGGTGGGAGGTGCTGCATTTTTAAACAGAGTTTGAGTAAAAATCTGAAGGAGGCAAAAGAAGGAGCCATAGAATGTCAGGGTGGGGGGAGGTGTTATAGGCAAAAGAACAGCCAGTAGTATATAACGTTGGTGCGTCTGGGGAAAAGTAAGGAGGCAGGTGTGGCAGGAGCATAGTGGGCAAGGGGGAGCTGGGAGGAGGTAACAGCAGGGAGGGAACAGGCAAATGAAGCAGGACCCTTGTGGGCTGCCGGAAAAACGTGGGCTTTTGCTCTGGGTGAGGTAGGAGTCATGGAGAGTTCTGAGCAAAGAGATATGACCTGACTCAGGAGCTCACAGGTGCATGTGGCCATTAAATGGAAACAGACTTGGGGACAGGGTGGTGATAGCAGAAGCTGGGAGACCAGGATAGGGGAAACTGCTTTGGCAGTGATGGGAAAGACAACCCCCATTTTATAAGGGAGGAAACAGGATCAGAGATAGATAAAGGATGCAGGGTTTGATTCCAAATCTGGCGCCACAGCCCATGCTCTCTGTCAATGCTAAAGCCCAGCCCTCTCCTTCCCCCACACACATGCTCACCTGAGTAAAGGGCACAGCCTTGCACATCTCCTGGGCCACTTCTTGTGGGTCCAGTGGGAGAGTCATGGTGGCGGCCACCTCCTGCCCATGCTGCAGCCCACCTATCTGCATATGCCCATTTTTCTGCAGGTTCAAGAAGGCCTTCCAGCTGCTGAAGGCAGAAGATGGCACCAGGGAGGCCTGGGCCCCTAGGCCCAGAGTTAGAGTCTGATTGGTGGCAACCCTGGGCTGGGGTGGGGGACCCTGGGATCCAGGCTTCCCCAAGCCTGTGGGTAGCCAGGCTCCACAGAGCAGGCTCAGAATTGTGGTCAGCTGGCCGAGGATCATGTTTGGTTGTCTGAGACTGGGCTCAGGGTCCTGAGCAGTTGACCCTGCTGTCTGGTGAATGGAGTCTATGCCCATCAAACCTACTTTTAATGGCCTGCCCCCCACTTGGGCAGCTTTGGAGTCGCCTCTGCAAACTCCAGAGTAAACCCAGACCTGCTGTGTTCCCACTCCTCCCCCCAGCATGGCAGGGGACCTGGGGGCAGGGGCTGCTGGTGTGTGGGCTGAGGGACCAGGAAAGGCAGGTCTAGAGACAGGGGCACAATGCCAGAGTCCTTGAGGGCTCTGTACCTGGTTTTGGGCCCCATTCATCCATTTAGCAAAACCAGACTTTGCAGTTAAGCTACTCAGGTTTTAATCCCCACATTGCAATTTCCTGGCTGTGCAACCTTGGTCAAGTCCCTTAACCACTCTGGGCCTCAGCTTCCTCCTCTGAACTATGGAGATAATAACAGTCCCTACCTGGTAAGGTTGCTCTGAGAGCTTAAAGAGATAATTTATGTAAGGAGTTTATTTATTAGTGGGGTGTTTTTTTTTTGTTTTTTTTTTAGTACGTGCCCCTAGCGGGAACCAAACCCAGGACTCTCTGGTCTGCAGGCCGATGCTCCAACCACTGAGCCAAACTGGCCAGGACTGTAAGGAGTTTAAAAAAGAAACTGGTACACAGTAGTACTGTGAGTAAGCTATAATTAACATTATTGCAATTGGTTTTTCTTTATCACCTGTTAGAGGCCAAGCATAATTCTGAGCCCTGGGGATACAGGTGGACAAAACAGAAAATGGGTCCTTACATTGTAGTGCAGAAAACAAACAATACAAGATAAATTAAATGATTTTAGAGTCTTAAACATTAAGAAGATATTAAAAAGGGCTGTGCCTTACAGGTGTCTTGAGGGGGGAGGGGCTTCTGCCCCCAAGGTGGTCAGAAGGACGGCCTCCTAGGGAGGTGACATTTTTGCAGAGTCCTGAGATAGTGCCAAAGGCAAACAGCCTGGTGGGGAGTGGAGGTTGGAGTGCCTGAAGCACATAGGCTTTGGGGCCCCGAGAGCGCCGGGGAGTCCCGGCCGGGCCCTGGCACCTCTGAGGCCCACATTTCGCACCCAGGTGAGGCACTGCAGGCCGCGGGGCCGTGGGAAGCGGCAGGGCGGGTCCTTCCCGCGCCCCAAGGGCTGCTCAGGCTATGGGGCCGGTTCGCCCTCTGGCGGTGGTTCTCAGTACTGCGGGCCCGACTTCCGCGGCACCTGAGGTCCTATCTTAACGAGGTCCTCTAGACCCAGCTAACAGCAGTTCCATCCTGCCAGGAGCTAAGGCCCCAAACTTTGGAGCATCCTTGACCCCTCACTTTCTCTGAGCCCACCCTTCCCCAATATGACGTGACAGAAAGTCCTGTCCGCTTCAAAATCCACCCAGAATCCACCCATTTCTTACTCCCTCTTCCGTCCTCAACCCGGACACGGCCTCTATTATCTCCCACCTGAACCAGTATAGTATCTCCATTCTGGTCCCCCAGCTCCCGCCCACAGAGTCTGTTCCCCCTACAGCCGGCAGAGGGTGCCCTGAGGCCGGGCACGTCCCTCTTCTGCTCAGAACCCTCCAGGGCTGCCACCTTATCCAGAGTAACAGCCAAAGTCCTCACTGCAGCCCACCAGGGCTGGTACTGTCGGCTCCCATAACCTCTTCACCCATGACTCTCCTCACTCTCTTCCCCTCAAGCCACCTGGGCCTCCTCGCTATTTCCCCGACTCACCAGGCATAAGTCCATAATACTGCATATCTGTACCGGGCTGCACACGCTCTTACAGTTTTAACATGAAAAGATACAGAGAAGAAGAAGGAAAAAGAGAAGGAGGAGAAGGAGAAGGAGAAGGAGGAGAAGGAGAAGGAGAAGAAAGAAGGAGAAAGAGGAGAAGAAGTTAAAAACACTTCAGAACAGGGTGTCTATTATGACCTGACCTTTTGGGGGAGGGGAGTAAGAACATACAGCTACAATTTATTTGTATTTGAATACTGGGAAAAACCAGCAAGATTTTCCTGTTGGAAAGACGCATGAAAATGGGTGGATGAGACTGGGGGGGCTGAAGGGGGTAGCTTTACTTTAGAGTTTAAAAACTGTTTCAACCATGCAAAAAAAAAAAAAAAAAGAAACTTGTAAAAGTGAAAGAAAAAAAAAAAAAGAAAAGAAATTAAGGCAATTTATACCTTTTTTCTGCCCCTTGCTCTTTGTTGTTCTTGTTATTGACACTAGAGAGACAGGAAGTGGGAGAGAGAGAAACATTGATTTTTTGTTCCACTTATTTATGCATTCATTGGTTGCTTTTTTTTTTTTTCATCCTCACCTGAGGACATTTTTCCATTTTTTGTACAGATAGAGTGGGAGGGAGAGAGAGGAAGAGAGAGAAACATTGACGTGAAAGGGACACATCGAGTGGCTGCCACCCGCACGACCAACCAGGGCCGGGGACAAACTGCAACCGAGGTACGTGCCCTTAGCGGGAACCGAACCCGGGTCTCTCCGGACCGCAGGCCGACGCTCTAACCGCTGAGCCAAACCGGCCAGGGCTATTGGTTGCTTCTTGTATGTGCCCTGACGGGAGATGGAACCTGCAACCTCAGCGTATGGGAGGGCACTCTAACCAACTGAGCTACCTGGCCAGGGCAGCCCCTTGCTCTTTAAGTGAAGTATTTTGGGCATTCAATTAAGTGTGCCCAAAAATATAACAAAAATCCCTGCCCTGTGTGGCTAGGTTGGAGCATTGCCTGGCACACCCGAGGGTTGCTGGTTCAATCCCCTGTAGGGCACATACCGGAGGCAACCGATGGCTGTTTCCCTCTCACATCAATGTTTCTCTCTCCCCCTCCCCTCCTCTCTCTAGAATCAATGAAAAACATATTCTAAGGGAGGATTTACATATATATAACAACAACAACAAAAATAACAAAACCCGCTGTACTCGTTACCCCAATTAAGAAATAAAAGATTAACACTGCTGGTGGGAATGCAAACTGGTGCAGCCACTATGGAAAATAATACAGTGTTGCCCTGGCCAGTTTGGTTCAGCGGTTAGAGCGTTGGCCTGCGGACCAGAGAGTCCTGGGTTCAGTTCCCGCTAAGGGCATGTACCAAAAATAAATAAATAAATAAATAAATAAATAAATAATACAGTGTTTCCTCAAAAAATTTAAAATATAACTGCCATTTTACCTAGTGATTCCACTTCTATGAATATATTCTAATAAGCCTGAAACACCAATCAAAAAGAATATATGCACACCTATGTTCATAGCAGCACTATTTACAATAGCTAAGATCTGGAAACAACCCAAGTGTCCATCAGTAAATGAGTGGATAAAAAAACTGTGGCTTGAATATTCATAGTTTGACAGTTACACAATGGAATACTATGCAGCTGTAAGAAAGATTTTTTTTTTTTAATCCTCATTTGAGGATAATTTTGCATTTACCTTCAGATGGAGCGGGAGGGAGAGAAGGAAGAACAGAGAGAGAAACATCAATGTGAGAGAGACACATTGAGTCGTTGCCACCCACATGACCCCAACCAGGGCCAGGGACAAACTGCAGTCGAGGTATGTCCCTTAGCAAAAACCGAACCCAGGCCCTCTGGTCTGCAGGCAGACACTCTAATCACTGAGCTAAACCAGCCAGGGCAAAAGAAAGATCTCTTACCCTTTGAGATGTCATGAAGGGACCTGGAGAGTATTATGCTAACCTAAATAAGCCAGTAAGAGAAAGACTAGTACCACATTATCTCACTTATTTATGGAATATAATGAACAAAATAAGCTGAGGATCAAAACAGATCCAGAGACATGGAAGTAGGGAACAGACTGACAAACCTCAGAGGGAAGGGGGTTAGAGGGTGGGAAGAGATAAACCAAAGAACTTATATGCATATATACATAACCAGTGGACACAGAAAATAGTTTGGGGAAAGCAGGAGGAGGGTGGGAGTGGGAAGGAGGAGGTCAATGGGAGGGGATACACACACACACAATATATATATCTTTTTTTGGTACGTGCCCTTAGCAGGAACCAAACCCAGGGCTCTCTGGTCCACAGGCCGATGCTCCAACCGCTGAGCCAAACTGGCCAGGGCCACAAAAATATTTTCTTAAAAAAAAAAAAGCCCAGCCAGTGTGGCTCAGTGGTTGAGCATTAATTCATGCACTAAGAGGTCGCCCGTTCAATTCCTGGTCAGGGCACATGCCCAGGTTGTGGGCTAAATCCCCAGTGGAGAGTATGCAGGAGGCAGCCAATCAATGTTCTCTCTAATCAATGTTTCTATCTCTCCCTTCCTCTCCCTCCCTCTCTCTCTAAAATCAATGAAGAAAAAAATAATTTTGGGCCCTGGCCAGTTTGGCTCAGTGGTTGGGGCTTCGGCCTGCATACCTCGGTTGTGGTTTGTCCCCGGCCCTGGTTGGTCATGCGGGTGGCAGCCACTCAATGTGTCCCTTTCACGTCAATGTTTCTCTCTCTCTCCCTCCCTCCCACTCTATTTGATGATAAATGGAAAAAAAATATCCTCGGGTGAGGATGGAGATATATATATATATATATATATATATATATATATATATTCTCCAAAATAAGATTGTATACCAACTCTACTTAAATAAAAACTATATATAAAAAATCAAAATAAAGCCCTGGCCAGTTTGGCTCAGCGGTTAGAGTGTTGGCCTGCGGATCAGAGAAACCTGGGTTTGGTTCCCGCTAAGGGCACGTACCTCGGTTGCAGTTTGTCCCCAGCCCAGTTGGGGTTGTATGGATGGCAACCAGTCAATGTGTTTCTCTCACATTGATGTTTCTCTCTCTCTCATATTTCCTTTCTCCCTCCAACTCTATCTGAAGATAAATGCAAAAATGTCCTGGAGTGAGGATAAAAAACAAAAATGACAACAACAACAAAACAAACAAACAATAAATAAATAAAAATAAAAGATTAGAGATATGAGCCCTGGCCAGAGTGGCTCAGTTAGTTGAGCATCCTCCCATGCACCAAAGTGTCACAGGTTTGATTCCTGGGCAGGGCACATACCCACAACCTGGGTTCGATCCTCGGTTGGGGAGCATACAGGAGACAACTGATCAATGTTTCTCTCACATCTGTGTTTCTCTCTCTCTCTCTCTGAAAAATCAACAAAAACATATTAAAAATAAATAAATAGCCCTGTCTGGTTTGGTTTAGCAATAGAGCATCAGCCCACAGACCAAAGGGACTGGGGTTCAATTACCAGTCAAGGGCACATACCTGGGTTGTAGGTTCAATCCCAGGCCCTGGTCATGGTCATGTGAAAGGCAACCAATCGATGTGTCTCTCTCACATCAATGTTTCTCTCTCTCCTTCCCCTCCTTTCCACGCTATCTAAAAATCAATGGAAAGCCCTGGCCAGTTTGGCTCAGCGGTTAGAGCATCGGTCTGCGGTCCAGAGAGACCTGGGTTCGGTTCCTGCTAAGGGCATGTACCTCGGTTGCAGTTTGTCCCCAGCCCTTGTTTGGTCGTGCGGGTGGCAGCCACTTGATGTGTCCCTTTCACGTCAATGTTTCTCTCTCTCTCTCTTCCTCTCTCTCCCTCCCACTCTATCTGAACAACAACAAAAAAATCAATAGAAAAATATTCTCGGGTGAGAATGAACAAAAACAAACAAATAAATAAAGTAAAAGATTACAGATATGAGAGAAATGTGATCTATACTTAGCCCTAATCCCTGAATTTGCCAGTTATAATTCCCCAGGCTGTATTCATAGTTTTACTACATAGGTATACATTCACAAAAGATACATAAAAAGTTGTTTTGTGTGTTTTAAACATAATATGCACGGTATCATAATGTAGATTCTTTAACTTTCACCTGCGTTCTATTTCTTGTTCCAGCCTTTTCACTGCTGAAGAGTATTCTACTGCACACACATACCCCACTTTTCTTTCTCCATTATCCAAATTTTAACTATCACATTCCTGCAAAGAACATTCTGAAACATGACTCTTTTCCACCTGGCTTTTCACACTTACTCCGTATCAGTGGTTCCCATCCCTGGCTGCACATTCTAAGTAGGAAATTGCTGCCCAGACCCTGCTCCAGATCAATTATGCTGGAATCTCTGGGGATGGGCCCCATGCACTAGTGTTTTTAAAAAGTAACCCAGGGCTGCTTTGAACCCCTGGGCTATATCGTTATATATAGCAGTAGGTCTCAAATTTGAGCCTGCATCAATGTCACCTGGAGGGCTCCCACACAGAGGACCCCACCCCCAGAGCATCTGATTCTGTGATGGAGCCTGAGAACTTGCATTTCTTTTCTTTTTTTTTTTTTAATCCTCATTCGAGGACACTTTTCCATTTTTTGCACAGACAGAGTGGGAGGGAGAGAGAGGAAGAGAGAGAGAGGGAAACATCGATGTGAAAGGGACACATCGAGTGGCTGCCACCCGCACGACCAACCAGGGCCGGGGACAAACTGCAACCAAGGTACATGCCCTTAGCGGGAACCGAACCCAGGTCTCTCCGGACCGCAGGCGGACGCTCTAACCGCTGAGCCAAACCGGCCAGGGCAAGAACTTGCATTTCTAACAAGTTCCCAGGTGATGTTGATGCTGCTGGCCTGGTGACCACACTTTGAGAACCATGACATAAATAGAGCCTTATTCTTTTTTTAACGTCTGCATAGTACTCCATCCTATGAATATTCAGTTATTTCTTTAACAAGTCTTCTATTCTTGGATATTTAGATTCTTTTCCATCTTTGATTACAAAAAAATAATAATAATAATTTCCTCCAACGGAACATCATTCAGCTATAAAATCAATGAAATACTATATTAATTTGCTAGGGCTGCCCTAATAAAATACCCAGGAACTTTAACAACAGAATAAAGACTGGGGGCTTTATCAACAGAAATTTATTGTCTCACAGCAGCTCTAGAGGCTGGAAGTCCAAGATCAAGGTGACAGCAAGGTCAGTTTCTTCTGAGGCTTCTCTCCTTGGCTTGTAGATGGCCATCTTCTCCCTGTGTCTTTAAACATGGTCATTCCTCTGTGAGTGTCTGTGCCCAAATTTCATCTTTTTTTTAATCCTCACCCGAGGACATTCCTCCATTTTTTGTTCAGCTAGAGTGGGAAGGAGAGAGAGGAAGAGAGAGAGAGAGAGAGAAACATCGACGTGAAAGGGACACATCGAGTGGCTGCCACCCGCACGACCCAACCAGGGCTGGGGACAAACTGCAACCAAGTTACATGCCCTTAGCAGGAACCAAACCCAGGTCTCTCCGGACCGCAGGCTAACGCTCTAACCACTGAGCCAAACCGGCCAGGGCCCAAATTTCATCTTTTTAAAAAATCCTCACCTGAAGATATTTTTCCATTTATCTTCAGATAGAGCAAGAGGGAGGGAGAGAGGAAGAGAGAGAGAGAGAGAGAGAGAGAAAGAGAGAGAGAGAGAGAGAAATGTCGATGCAAGAGAGACACATCAATTGGTTGCCACCTGCACAATCCCAACCAGGGCCGGGGACGAACCACAACCGAGGTACATGCCCTTGGCCAGAATCGAACCCGGGACTCTTTGGCCTGAGGGCCAACGCTCTAACTGCAGAGCCAAACCGGCCAGGGCTCATCTTTTTTTAAAAAAATGTTTTTACTGATTTTTTAGAGAGAGCTAGAAACATCAATGTGAGAGAGAAAGATTGATCGGCTGCCTACTGCACACCCCCTGCTAGGGATCGAGCCCAGCATGTGCCCTGAATGGGAATCAAACCAGGACCTCTCAGTCCATGGGACAGTGCTCAATCCACAGAGCCATACCAGCCAGGCTCCTCTTTTTTCTTTATTGATTTTAGAGAGAGAAGGGAAAGGGAGGGAAAGATAGAAACATCGATGAGAGAGAACATCGACTGGCTGCCTTCTGCATGCCCCCCACTGGGGATTTGGCCCACAACCTGGGCATGTACCCTGACTGGGAATCAAACCGGTGACCTCTTGGTGCATGGGTTGATGCTCAACCACTGAGCCACACCGGCTGGGCCAGGCTCCTCTTTTTTATAAGGAACCAGTCATATTGGGTTGGGACCCACTCTAATGACCTCATTTTAATTCGATTACTTCTTTAAAGACCCTATTTCTAAATATGGTCATATTCTGAGTTTAGCACTGAGGGTTAGCACTTTATTTATTTATTTATTTATTTAATCCTCACCCGAGGACATTTTTCCATTTTTTGTTCAGATAGAGTGGGAGGGAGAGAGAGAGAAACATCGATGTGAAAGGGACACGTCGAGTGGTTGCCACCCACAAGACCCAACCAAGGCCGGGGACAAACTGCAACCAAGGTACATGCCCTTAGCGGGAACCGAACCTGGGTCTCTCAGGACCGCAGGCCAATGCTTTAACCGCTGAGCCAAACCGGCCAGGGCAAGGGTTAGCACTGTAACACATGAATTTTGAAAGGATACAACTCAGTCCATAACAAGTACTGATACATGTTAGTTACCATATGGATGAACCTCAAAAACATGCTAAGTAAAAGAATCTAGACACAGCTCTGGCCAGTCGCTCAGTGGTTAGAGCATCAGGAAGAGCATTGGCCCTCAGACTGAAGAGTCGTGGATTCAATTCCTGGTCAAGGGCATGTACCTCAGATGCAGGTTCAATACTTGGCCCCCATCAGGATTGTGTGGGAGGCAACCAATTGATGTGTCTCTCTCACATCAATTTCTCTCTCTCCCTTCTTCCCTCACTCTATCTAAAAATAATAAAAATAATTGAAAAAATATATCCTGGGGTGAGAATTAAAAAAATAAAAATCTAGACACAGTCATGAATTGTACGATTCCATATATATGAAATGTCCAAAATAGGCAAATCCATAGAGATGGAAAGTAGATTAGTGGTTGCCAAGGACTAAAGGGAAGGGGGAATAGGAGCGACGGCTAATGGGTATGGAGTTTCCTTTTGGGGTGATGAAAATGTTCCAGAATTAGATAGAAGTAGTGGTTGCACAACATTGTGAATGTACTAAATGCCACTAAATTTTTCACTTTAAAATGATTAATTTTATGTGAATTTTATCTCAATTTAAGACCTGTCCTCAGAAGCCCCTCTCCCAATACCATTTGGTACTGGCTGTGTGCCCAGCCCTAACCAGCAGCTGAAATTCCATCCAGGCTGCTTTCACAACAGAGTGGCTTCTCTTAACCACCAGGTTGGAGTTTCTCAGCATGGTTCCCAAATTTCCTGATCTGGGAGGAAACTACAGTTCAGAAGTGCCACGCCTGACCATCCATCAGCCCCATTCCAGGCACTTTCTTCCTCTTTCACCTTCACTATAAGTACTTGTGTGTCTCACCCAAAGACTGTGAGCAGTTTGAGGTCAGGGACCATCTCTGTCTCATTTCTTACATATTCCTAGATCAAAGGAGTATACAAAGTGACCACCCAGTTAAACCTGAATGACAAGAAAAAGCCCACCATGTAAAGATCCTAGGAGAAAGTTCTAGGCATGGTAATAGCAAAGGTAATTAATGCAAAGTCCCTGCAGGTCAGGAACCACATGGCAACATGGCCCCTTCTATTTCCTACTGTTTTCCTTTTTTTCTACATGGTGACCCACTCAGTCCTAGCTGGTTTGCTCAGTGGTTAGAGCATTGGCCCACAGACTGAAGGGTCTTGGGTTCAATTCTTGTCAAGAGCACGTACCTGGGTTGCAAGTTTGGTCCCCAGAACTGGTCGGGGTCGATTGGGAGGCAACAAATTGATGTGTCTCTCTCACATTGATGTCTCTCTCTCTCTCCTCCTCTCTCCCTTCCACTCTCTCTAAGAATCAATGGAAAAATATCCTCAGATGAGGATTAACAAAAAATAAAAAATACACGTTGACCCACTCAATGTCTTTTCTGCTCAGCAACCAGAGAAGAATCCTAAATCATACCCATCACTCTTCTGCTCAAAACCTTCCTATGGCTCCCCATTGCCCTTAGAATAAAACTAGAAACCTTCATCATGTCCTATAATGCCTGCATGGCTGGCTCCTGCCTGATGCTTTTTACCTCACCTCCACCCCTCAATTCGCTTCATTCACTGGACCTCAACCACAGACCTCAACCACATCTGTCCCTCAGCAAACCCTGAGGAAAGACTTTGATTTGTTGAGAACTCCAGGAAAACTTTCCCATGGGCGCATGGGGACACAGACAGTAAAGCTCACTGCAGCATCATTTCTGCAATCAAAACAAAAAATATGGAAACAAATACCCAGCAAAACAGCCTAATGGAATGTATAATTATAGTTTATTCATACCACAGACATCATCAAGCAGATTTTTTTTTCAAACTCTTCGTTGTTGTTAATCCTCACTCAAGGATATATATATATATATATATATATATATATATATAGTTTGTTTGTTCAGATAGAGTGGAAGGGAAAGAGAGGAAGAGAGAGAGAACATCAATGTGAGACACATCGACTGGTTGTCCCCTGCACAACCCTGCCTGGGCTGGGGGACTGAACCTGCAACCCAGGTACGTGCCCTTGACTGGGAATCAAACCAGAGACCCTATGGTTCATGAGCCGATGCTCTAACTATTAGGCCAAACCAGCCAGGGCCAAACTTTTTTTTTTTTACCACTAAGCACAGTAAGAAATACATTTTATTTATAGGTTTTAACAAAGAGACTTTGGCTGTGGCAAGTTTGGCTCAGCGGTTAGAGCGTTGGCCTGCGGTCCGGAGAGACCCGGGTTCAGTTCCCGCTAAGGGCACGTACCTTGGTTGCAGTTTGTCCCTGGCCCTGGTTGGTCGTGCGGGTGGCAGCCACTCAACGTGTCCCTTCACGTCGATGTTTCTCTTTCTCCCTCCCTTCCTCTCTCTCCCTCCCACTCTATCTGTACAAAAAATGGAAAAATATCTTCGGGTGAGGATAAAAAACAAAAAAACAAAGAGACTTTGACTTTTCTTTATTTTTATTTTATTTTTTTATCCTCACCCGAGGACATTTTTTCCTTTTTTTTTTTTGTTCAGGTAGAGTGGGAGGGAGAGAGAGGAAGAGAGGAACAGAGAGAGAGAGAGAAACATCGATGTGAAAGGAACACATCGAGTGGCTGCCACCCGCACAACCGACCAGGGCCGGGGACAAACTGCAACCGAGGCACGCGCCCCTAGCGGGAACCGAACCCGGGTCTCTCAGGACCACAGGCTGACGCTCTAACCGCTGAGCCAAACCGGCCAGGGCCCTTGACTTTTCTTTAATTGGCAAGGTCTCTGGCCCTTACCCTTGAACCAAGACCACCTTTGTGACTGGCTTAACCAAAAGAATACAGCAGAAATGTCATGTGACTTCCAAGACTCAGCCATAAAAATGCCTGCTCTTCAGACTTGTTCACTTGGGACCCAGCTGCCATGTTGTGAGGAAGCTCCAACTGGCCCATGTGAAGAGACCACTGTATAGATATTCCAGCTGATAGCCCCGCTGAGGCTCCAACCAGCATCAATCATGAGGTATGAACAAACGAAGATGCCTTCTGATGATTCTGGAGGATTAGCATCAAGTCACTCAACTCTGAATTCTTCCCAGCTGGGGCTACAGACAGCATAAAGCAGAGACAAGCCATCCCCGCTGTGCCCTTTCTAAATTCCTGATCCACACAATCCATAAGCATAATAAAAATGGTTGTTTAGCCCGGCCAGCGTGGCTCAGTGGATTGAGCGTCCTCCCATGGACTGAGAGGTCTCGGTTCGATTCCTGGTTAGGGCACATGCCTGGGTTTCGGGCTTGATCCCCAGTGAGGGGTGTGCAGGAGGCAGCTGATCAATGTTTCTCTCACATCTATGTTTCTATCTCTCTCTCCCTCCCTCTCTCTCTCTAAAAAAAAATAAATCAATAAAAACATTTTTTAAATGGTTGTTTAGAGGTTAGCATAAAATTGCAAGTGGAATACTAGTATATATAAACATGTACATATGACTGAAATAAAAGCTTTACCAAACAATACTTACCCTTACTACATGTGATACAATCTAATATTTTTATTCTTTTTTTCCATTAAATAACCACTGTACACCCATGTTCCCATGTTCATAGCAGCATTATTCATAATGGCCAAAAGAAGGAGGAAGCATAATAAAAATGTCCATCAATGAATGAATGGATAAACAAAATGTAGTAAATATATATGATGTAATATTATTCACTCTTACAAAGGAAAGACAGTCTGAAACATGCTACAATGTGGATGAACTTGGGGACATTATGCTAAGTGAAATAAACCAGTCACAGACACACAAATATTGTATGATTCCACTTATATGAGGTCCCTAGAGGAGTCAAATTCATAGACACAGGAAGTAGAATGGCGAGTGCCAGGGGCTGGGGGAGGGGAGAATGAGGAGTTAGTGTTTAATGGGAACAGAGTTTGTGTTTTGTCAGATGACAGTCCTGGTGCCCGGCCGTTAGGGCCTAGTGGTTGAGCATCAACCTATGCAACAAGAGGTCACCGGTTCAATTCCCAGTCAGGGCACATGCCCAGGTTGTGGGTCCAATACCCAATGTGAGGCATGCAGGAGGCAGCCATCAATGTTCTCTCTCATCGATGTTCCCATCTCTCTCTCCTTCTCCCTTCCTTTCTCTCTAAAATCAATTTTTAAAAATTTAAAAAATATATACAGTACATTGTTTCCACAGACTTTCTTTTTAATCCTCACCTGAGGATATTTTTACATTTTATCTTCAGACAAAGTGGGAGGAAGAGAGAGAGAGAGAAAGAGAAACATCGATGTGAGAGAGGCACATTGATTGGCTGCCACTTGCACAACTCCAACTGGGGCCAGGGACAAACTGCAACCAAGGTACGTGCCCTTGGCCGCAACTGAACCCAGGACTCCCTCTTCCGCAGGAAAGTGGGCAACCAACACATATAGTTATTTACGACTTAAAGAATAATTATAGCCCAGCCGGTGTGGCTCAGTGGTTGAGCGTCAACCCATGAACCAAGAGATCGCCAGTTCAATTTCTGGTCTGGGCACATGCCCAGGTTGTGGGCCCAATCCCCAGTGGGGGTCATGCAGAAGGTGGCCAATACATGTTGTCTCTCATTAATGTTTCTCTCTCTTCATCTCCCTTCCTCTCTCTCTCAAATTAATAAAGAAAAAAAATATATATTTTTTAATGTTTTTATTGATTTCTTTAGAGAAAGAGGAAGGGGGAGAGAGCGATGTGAGCCCTGGCCAGTTTGGCTCAGTGATAGAGCATCGACCCGTGGACCAATGAGTCTTGTGCTTGATTCCGGCCAAGGGCATGTACCTCAGTTGTGGTTCGTTTCCGGCTCTGGTCATTCAGAAGGCAACCAGTCAATGTGTCCCTCTCACGTCGATGTTTCTCTCTCTCTCCCTTTCTCTCCCTCACACTCTATCTGAAGATAAATAGAAAAATATCCTCGAATGAGGATTAAAAAAAAAACAAAAAAATGAAAAGAAACATCGATGTGAAAGAAATACATCCATTGGCTGCCTCCTGCATGCCTCCCTACTGGGGATCGAGCCTGTAACCAGGCATGTGCCCTGACCAGGAATTGAACAGGGACTCAAACCAGGACCTCTCAGTCCATGAGACACCGCTCAGTCCATTAAGCCACACCTGTCACGCTCCACTGATTTTTTTTAGAAAGAGTTGGGGAGAGAGAGAGAGAGAAAAACATCTACGGATTGGTTGCCTTCCACACCACCTGGACCCACCCAGGCTGGAGAGGCAACCTGCAATTTGCCACCCAGGTACATGCCCTTGATCAGGAATCAAACCTACCATCATTCAGTCTGTGGGCCTGAGGTTCTAACCGCTGAGCCAAACTCGCCAGGGCTAAAGAGATGTTTTAAATACATATATATATCTAAAATAAACGTCTAGCCCTGGCCAGCTTGGCTCAGCAGTTAGAGCATCAGAGAGACCAGAGAGACCAGGGTTCGGTTCCCACAAAGGGCACATACCTTAGTTACAGTTTGTCCTGGGCCCTAACCCAACCAGGGCCATGCGGGAGGCAGGCACTCGATGTGTCCCTTTCACGTCAATGTTTCTCTCTCTCTCTCTCTCTCTCTCTCTCTCTTTCTCTCCCCCCTCGTCTCTCTCCCTCCCACTCTATCTGAACAAAAAATGGAAAAATGTCCTCAGGTGAGGATTAAAAATAATAATAATAAAAATAAATAAACAAAATAAAATAAACATCAAGCCCGGCCAGTGCAGCTCAGTGGTTGAGCAGCCATGCATCAAGAGGTCCCTGGTTCGATTCCCAGTCAGGGCACATGCCCAGGTTGTGGGCCAAATCCCCAGTGGGGGAGCATTCAGGGAGCAGCCAATAGATGTTCTCTCTCACTGATGTTTCTATATCTCCCTCTCCCTCCTCTCTCTCTCTAATATCGATATCTAATATCAATAAAGAGAAAGAAAGAAAGAAAGAAAGAAAGAAGAAAGAAAGAAAGAAAGAAAGAAAGAAAGAAAGAAAGAAAGAAAGAAAGAAGAAAGAAAGAAAGAAAGAAAGAAAGAAAGAAAGAAGAAAGAAAGAAAGAAAATGTCTAGGTAAGGTTTTAAATAATTATTTAGAACAAAAGTTTTTCTTGGACCTGCACCACAGGCTGGATATATACCAAGTATTATGGAACTAAGAAAAGATATTGCTGATCTGAAAGCAACCTGCTTAATAACAAGTCTCTTTTCCACTTAATAAAAATTAACTATCAAGTAGTGCACTGGTTCTAAGGCATCATTAATTTTTTGCTTGGATTTAGAAAACATTTTGATAAAATTCTTTGTATTTTAATATTTCCAAAAGAGTAAAATTAGATGAAAAATGTTTCTGTTTGACAACTGAGTTACAATTGTGAAAATAAATGTATGTTCCAGAAAACCTGATTTTATAATAAAAGTATGTTTTCTACTAGATAAATGTTTTAAGTATACAAAAAATCAAATTAAAAAACAAAATAAATATTTAATATTATGAACAATATTTAAATGTTTAAAATATAGAAATAGCCTGGGCTGGTTTGGCTCAGCAGTTGGAGGGTCCGCCTGCGGACCAGAGAGTCCCAGTTTCAATTCCTGCTAGGAGCACGTACCAAAATTAATTAATTAATTAAAAAATATAGAAATATTTAACAAAATTTTGATTTTAAATACTTAAAATATACCATGAGACTGATTTAAAGTTGTAATAGTTAAACGTGTTACATTTTCAAATTATTGTTTAAAATAAATGTTAAATACTTAAATTTAAAATAAATGTAAACAACTGCTAAAATAACATTTTTTCCTTTTTTTTTTTTTTTTGTTCAGGTAGAGTGAAAGGGAGAGAGAGGACCAGAGAGAGAGAGAGAAACATCGATGTGAAAGGACCACATCGAGTGGCTGCCACCCGCACGACTGACCAGAGCCGGGGACAAACTGCAACCAAGGTACATGCCCTTAGCGGGAACCGAACCCGGGTCTCTCAGGACCGCAGGCCGACGCTTTAACCGCTGAGCCAAACCGGCCAGGGCTAAAATAACATTTTAAGTTAGAGCTGAAGATGGATAAAATATATTTACACAGTTCTTGTCTCACTGCCCTGAATTGAGGTAGCAGGAATACTCTTCGTTCCGCCCGACCCCTTGTGACCTTGCGCGCGCAGGCAGCGCCGTGGTCAGCCCGGGCGGCCCGCGAGGACCCCGCACAGCCAAGATGGCGGCACCCGGGCGGCAGACACGCAGCTTGCTCGGGCTAGCGGCAAATCTGGGCCCAGGCTTCCGTACCTACCGGGCGCCACCACCCCCGCGCCACTCGCCGGGGCCCTGGTGGCCGAATCCGGATGACCCACTGACTCCACGCTGGCAGCTGGGGCCGCGCTATGTAGCCAAGCAGTTCGCGCGGCACGGCGCAGCCTCTGGGGTGGCTGCCGGTTTGCTGTGGCCGTCGCAGGAACAGTTGCGGGAGCTGGAGGCTGAGGAGAGCGAATGGTACCCAAGCCTGGCGGCCATGCAGGACTCAGTGCGGGTGCAGCAGCTAGCCGAGGAACAGAAGCGTAAGGCCAGGTGCGTGCATGCGGTCGGGGCTGGGGGTCGCCCCTTTCGCGGCCCGATGGGTGAATTGTATCCCCAAACTGGCGCTTATCGCGGAGTTTACATTGCTGTAGGTATACGTGTGTGATCACCTAGCTGCAAAGCAGAGTTCTGAACTGTTCATTTAGTCATTCATCAGCAAATCTTTACTGAGCGCCTACTGTGTACAAGGCCTTGTCCCAGGTGTGGAGGACACAGCAGGGAACAAAATATTTCAGATGGCAAGAGAGAATTGTTAATTAGGAAGATAAAATTTGGTTTAGAGGGCAGTCGGAGGGCAGCTTTGGTTTGGGACTTCAACTTTATGTTTAAGCAGAGACCTGAATGACCACACAAGGGAGAGTGTTCTGGATAGAGGTAACAGCTAGTGCAAAGACCCTGGTAATCAGTGGAAAGTGATGGGGTCTAGAATCAAGAGCAGAGGTCAGACTCAGAAGCAGGTTTGAAAGATTAGACTTAACCAAAGTATGGAGACAAGACCTGGAGGGAGGAGCCAGCCAAAACAGGCAAGTTGGGGAAGCAGGCCACATATACTTTATGTTTACAGTTCTTGTCTTCACAACAGCTCTTAGGGGAAAGGGGGATCACCCTCATTTTAGAAATGAAGCTGAGGCAGTAAAGTCACCCAGACAACAGTGAAGATGGGATGTGAACCCCAGTCCCCACCCCAGCTGGATGACGCTGACCTGAGGCTTAGTTCAGCGGTTCTCAACCTGTGGGTTGTGACCCCTTTGGGGGTCGAACGACCTTTCCCCAGGGGTCACCTAAGACGAAACAGTAGCAAAATTAGTTATGAAGTAGCAACAAAAATAATTTTATGGTTGGGAGTCACCACAACATAAGGAATTGTATTAAAGGGTCGCGGCATTATGAAGGTTGAGAACCACTGCTTTAGTTCTTCCTGGTCGCGGCATTACGAAGGTTGAGAACCACTGCCTTAGTTCTTCCTGCTTCACATTTCTAATTTTTTTTTAATCCTCACCTGAGGATACCTTGCCATTGATTTTTAGATAGAGTGGAAGAGAAGGAGGGAGGGGGGTAGAGAAAGAGACACGGAGAAAAACATGGATGAGAGAGATACATTGATTGAAACTGTAACTGAGGCACATGCCCTTGAACCTTCGACCCTTGGGTCTGCAGGCTGAAACCAGCCAGGGCACATTTCTAATCCCCCCCCCTCCCCACTCCCCACCCGAGGATATTTTTCCATTGATTTTCAGCTAGAGTGGGAGGGACAGAGAGAAAAAAACAATGATGCGAGACTAATCAACTGATTGCCACCAGCATGACCCCAGCCAAGGCAAGGGGATCGAACTATAACCGAGGTACATGCCCTCAATCAGAATCAAACCCAAGACTCTTTGGTCCTCTGGCCAACGCTCTAACCGCTGACCTAAACTAGTCAGGGCACATTTCTAATTCTTAAAATGGGGCTCTAATATCTAAAAACCCATAGGATTGGATGGAAAGGTTCAATCCATTTCTTGCCTTTACTCCTGTGCCTAGAACTGGGCCTGACTTACAGTAGGTGGTCAGTGATGTCTGGGAATGGCCTGGCATGGTGTGTGGCACCCAGATGGCTCAGTAGACACAGCTCAGTGAAATGTTAATTTGGGGTCTGCTCCTGGAGGTTATTGGGCCTTGGTTCTCTCATGCTCTAGGGTCATACATAAATTAGTTCATCTCTCCTGCCTGTTTTTTCACTAGTTAAGGACTTTTCCTCATAGTTAATGGCCAAGATAAATCTTCCCAGGTTTTCACCTCCATGGAGACTTGGAAAGCAAGATGTGGGCAAAGGCTTGAGGGTGGGATGAGGGTAGATGGGTGCTACTCTGGCTAGGTGTCACTTCCCTCACCACCCACCCTCCTTCCCCTGCAGGGAACAGCTTATTGCAGAGAGCATGGCCAAGATGCCACAGATGATTGAGAACTGGAGGCAGCAGCAGCAGGAGCGCAGAGAGAAGGAGAAAGCAGACAAGGAGCGACGGGCCCGGCTGCAGGCAGAGGCCCAGGAGCGCCTGGGCTATCACGTGGACCCAAGGAGTGCCCGATTCCAGGAGCTGCTGCAGGACCTGGAGAAGCAGCAGCGCAAGCGCCTCAAGGAGGAAAAACAAAGACAAAAGAAGGAGGCGCGGGCTGCTGCAATAGCTGCCACTGCAGCCTCCACGGCACCTAGCTCCTGAGCCTTTTCTTCTCAATAAAACCTGCTGCCAAAGCGCCCCACCGCTGGAGAGCTCTGTCAGTGTCCTCTCAGTGTACCCCTCCCCAACACCTGGGGCCAGAGAATCCCCCACCCTTCCCTGGCACTGCTCACTGGGGGACTCTAGGCCATGCTTCAGGAGAGAACAGGCTATGCAATGGGGAAATAATGTAGGAGCAGATGGCAGAGGAGAAGGGTTCTGTTTACTGACATTAATCTCCAGTAATTACCAGGGGGGGAAGTAGCCAAAACAGACTGGTAATGATGGTAGGGGGCAGGAAGAAGCAAACCCTTCCAAGAACTAGATGGAGCTGGGGCCACTGCTGGGTAATGAGACAGTTTCTGAGGGAGGAGGATACACTGGGAGCCCCAATCTGCACAAGCTGCCCCTTGACATTCCCACATTGCCTGTGCCCAACTAGCCCCCCGAGCCAGAGAAGCTGGAGTGGGAAGCCCCAGCAGGCACAGACCACAAAATGGATTTTTAAAACTTTATTCACTTCAAAACCTTTATCAGACACGGTTCTGTTCTGGGGTGGCCTTGACCTCTAAAGCAGCTCTGATGTTACCCCTTCCCCAGATAGGAGAAGCCTGGCCACTCCTCCCCAGTGAAGGGATGCAGGCTGGAGGCCAAGGCAAGATTGTGCTCACCCCAGATGGGAAGATTTGGGCCATTTCAACAGGATCAAAGTTTGGGGCTCCAGCTTCTCCCCACCCTGAAAGGGTAGAGAGGTCTTAGGGGCTCTTCAGGGGATGGGGAAGCAAGCAGCCGCCTCTCCATCTGGCTGTAGGAAGCTGGGAGAGAGGCCAAAAGGGGTCCATCTGCCACTTCCAGTCCTGCCAGCTCCTTGGAGCAGGCTGGGCTAGGGCAGGGGATGGGGGACAACTGTGTGGCCCAGGTCTTCTCAGGCCAAGATGGGAATGGGAGCCACTTCAGGAGGGTAGGAAAAAAATTTTTTTAAGGTTTTTGACTTTTTTCCACTTCTTAAATAAACATGAATATATATATATTTTTTCTTTTATAAAACTTTTGTGGATTTGGGGGGTGGGGGTGGGGGCAGTAGGCAGCCTGGCCTCCTGGCATCACTCGTCATCAAAGTTCTGACTCAGGAGGAAGTTGGCAGCCAAGTTCTCATTTTTTTCACAGGCAAAGTAGGCCTGGATCACCAGGCTCTCTGGGAATCCCAAGGCCTTCAACTGTGGGAATATGAGCAGGTATAAGCAGGGGGTGGGGGCCTACCCACCAGTAAGGTTGCCCCTCAGCCAGGCCTCTTACCCTCTCTATAGCTTCCTTCTCCTGTGGCGTCACCTGGATGTAGTTCATCTGTGGGGCCTCCTCACCTATGGCACCCACCTCACCCTCAATGTCAGAGATGTCCGCCAGCTCCCCAGGGGGCTCGTTCAGCATCTGGATGAACTGCTCCTGGTGCCGGCTGATTTGCTGTGGGTGAGAGGGCAAGGGACCATGACCCATGGCCTCTGGCCCACCTCCCCATGTGCCTATCACAGCCCTTGTTTTTCATTTACTCAGTAAATACCTTGAAGGTCCCTATTTTGGCCTAATAGCAACAGTGGTGAACAGACCCTGCCCTGGTGGAGCTGATGTTGCAGGGTGGTAAGACAGGTCATAGACAAGAAATGGACCTTTACAATGTAAATACTGGGCCTGGCATACAGTAGGGCAGACACTGGGCTAGAAAAGACATTTTAGACCAAGAGGGAAGGAAGTTTCCTCCAGGTAGAACAGCAAGTGCAAAGGCCAAAGGGTTGGGATGCATTTGGCAAATCCCAGAAACAAGATCCATTTGGCAAAACGAAGTAAACAAGAAAGAGGAAAGGGGAAAAAATAGAAAAATCAGAGAGGAAAGCAGGAATCAGAACTGCGTTCTTCCATTGCCTTCCAGTGTGATGAGACCCCACAGTGGTGACAAGTAAATCTGTGTACCTTTTAAAAATATCACTTCATCTGGATGTTGCCTATCTGGGGGTTCTGATACAACTATCTACTTTTACATACATCTGACAATTTTCACATCAACAAAGTGCTTTTTGCCCTGGCTGGTTTGGCTCAGCGGTTAGACCATCGGCCCACGGACCGAAGGGTCTCAGGTTTGATTCCCAGTCAAGGGTGCATACCTGGGTTGCAAGTTCTATCCCTGGCCCAACAAGGTTGTAAGGGAGGCAGCCAATCGATGTCTCTCACATCGATGTTTCTCTCTCCCTCCCTCCCACTCTATCTAAAAATCAATAGAAAAATACCTCGGATGAGGATTAACAACAAAAAAGTGCATTTTCTGGATTCTCGTTCCTAATGGAGAATGGACCATGAGGGCTGTGTAGAAACAGAGGCCTGGCTGCCAGGCAACCAGGTGAGAGATGAGGTACCAGCAATGGAGGTAGAGTTCAGGGCCAGACTGAGAGTTTCTGAAAGGAGCAGACATGACAGGTGACAGACAACCCTAGCATGCCCCCAGGGCCTAGGCCTCAGGCAACCCCAGGCTGGTCCTTGTGGAGACAGAGAAAGATGATGGGAGGTGGGTCTGTTAGAAAACTTAAGACATCTGGAAAGTACTTCCATGGAGGCATCAAGTCAGCCATGGAAAACCGTCGCATCCAGAGGTCTGGGACAGTTACACAGATTTGAGAGTCACCACAGTCTGAAGGCCTCAGGATAACATGGGGAAGATTAGTGCAGATAAAGAACAGGTGTGTGGCCTAGGCTTTCCAACATCTGGAGGAGGTAAGCAGAAGCCAGCATAAAATAAAAGTTGGGGGGAGAAGCAAGCCTTCATGAAGGACCCAGAGCCAACTGGGACACAGTGATCCTGGGTGCTGCAATAAAATCCTACTGACAAGACATGTATGAAGCACCAGCTCTATGTGGAGCCGAGAGATAGTGAGAGCACAAGACCAAAAAGCTGGAGGAAGACATACACTCCACCAGCTGCTGGGCTGCTCCAAGCCTCTGGTGTCTTCTTCCATGAGGGTGATGATGACTACTCACACCCTCACAGGGTGATTAGGAAGTTTACATAAAACAGTCTAGAATGTCAGGCCAAAGGGAGCTCCAGGGGACTGTTGTTAGTACAGTGAGGAATGCCTATATAGAGTGCTGGGCCAAGCTTGCTCTTTCTGGCTATGGTTCCCACAGCTAAGGGGAGATGTTGGCCACACTGGCTCCCTCTGAGCCCCAGGGCCGCACCTGCAGAAGCTGTGGGTTCTCCTGGCCCAGCTGCTGAAGCAGGGCAGGCAGCAGTGCCGGGTTCTGCTGAATCACCTGCCGCATATTCTGGAACTGGGGCTGGTCCCGCAGGAACTCCAAGGGGTTCTCTCCCGCTGGCAGGAGGGAAGCAAGTAGTCAGACCCCAAGCTGGGCTCCCAGAAACATGGGAGTTGGGGAGAGGGAAGTCAGATGCCTTGACAGCAGACACCCCACATGCACACCTCCCAACTCACTCACCTGGTTCTGTGGCCGATTGCTCAGACACCTGGCTCTCCTGGACAGAACCTTGTTCTGGCTCCGGACTCCCAGGAATTCCCTGTCAGGGGTCCTATTTAGTTCTAATGCACAGTACACCCACTGCCTCCCTCCTGCATGCTCAGCCCTGGCAGGAGACAGGTGAAGCCCACCCCTCCGCTCATGTCCAGCCTTCTATAAAAAGCCTTTACTGGCTGTAACCATGACCCAAAGGCTTTTGGGGGCAGGTTTTGCCTCCCTGTCCACCCATCAAGGCACTAAAGGCCATTTACTCTGTGGAAGCCTCCCCAGGAGGCAGCACCCCCACCTCACCGTGAGTAGATACTCCACGGCTCGGTGAGGGTTGTTGTAGCTGGCTCTCAGGGCGGCCACAACCCGCTCCCGCTCATAGCCCATGGACATGATCTCCGTCAGCATCGTCTCATATTCAGAGCCAGTCACTGTGGAGGGAGCAGCAAGGTCTGGGTCACCAGGGAGAGAGAAGGGAAGCTCCCAGACCCTCCCAAACCTACACAAGACCCAGCTGATGGCTGGGACACCCAGTCACTTCTGCCTCAGGGACCGCCCACCCACCTAGCGTGGAGGCTGCGTCATCCTCTCTCCCGCTGCTACCTGAAGAAGGAACAGAGCTGCAAATTCAAGAGAGAGAAATCGGACCCTGGCTTCTGGCGGCCTGCCCCCCCTCCCCGGGTGAGTAAGACCACATTATGTGGGTACTAGAATGTTCTGGGAGGACAAGACCACCCAAGCTGGGGCTGCAGCTCCTTGCCTTACCCTGACACAGACTCCGGGGACATCGTGGGGACTGATTCCTCCGATGGACTCCTGTCCTCTCTGATGGTAGGTGGGGGATGGGACATGCTTGAGGCAGGGGCTGGCAGGAAGGATGTGGAAGACTCAGGGGCAGCAGTGGATGAGGCCTCTGGGGGTACTGAGGTGCCTGAGCTGTTTTTGGCCTGTCACACCCAGAAAAAGAGAACAGGCATCAGTATCTCTATCAAGCTTCAACATCCAGCTACATCCTGACCCCGCCCTGTTCATGGCTAATCTCTCATGGGCATACAGGCTCTTGCCAGCTCCCCAGCTAATCCGTGTAATCCTCATAACCAGCACACTTTACCTACCTTGGTCACCATGACAACCACAAAATTCTTCTCATCAATACGATAGTCCCTGATGGGGACGTCATCACTCAGGATCTTCCCAGCATAGATAAGTTTCTGTCCAGCCACAGGGAAGGCATCACGACCCTTTTCAGCTTCTATCTTCTCCTTTAGCACCTTCACCTGTAGGAAGGCGTACAAAGTCACCGCAAACCCCAAGACACTCTCTTCCCATTTAGTCCTGATGACAGAGAAGCTGAGCTTCAGTCAAGCACACTAGATTTGCGTTAATTTGATTATCCCAACATTCAACAGGGTATTTATTAAACACTTATAATGTGTCAAGTGCTGTCTCAGGCACTGAAGACACAGCAGGGAACAAAACACAAGTCCCTGTTATGGAGATGACTCTTACGTGGGGAAGAGAAAAAACAAACATGTATTTCAAATGGTGTACAGTGCGGTGAAAAACAGCATAATGTAGGGGAGTTAGAAGGGTTCCTCATTCCACACTGTAGACAGTGGTCAGTTTTTATTAAGAGCATCTAAGTTAATAGAGCTATCATAAACGTATATATTTTTAGAGTCACACAACAACTGTATTAAACTGCCATTAGCCTCATTTCATTTTTAAGAAAATGGAAGCAAGCGAGGTTAAGTAACTTCCCCCAAAGTCAAACAGTTGGGCAGATCAAAAAAATCTCTGTGTTTCCTTTTCTACAAATAGATAACAATGTCTCCATGGAATAGTTGTGCAAAAAGTGCCAAATGCACAGTTAAACACTGTATGTTTGTTAGGTCCTAAATTCTCTTTTCAGCTAAAAAGGCAGAATAACATTTAGGCCGTGGGCTCTAACATAGGTAGAACCGAATTTGAATCCTAGCTCTGCCTTAACATTCTGTGTGTGACTGTGGCAAAGTTCCTTAACCCTAGGTTTCCACATCTGTAAAGTGAGAAGTCTGAGTCCCCAAACGACAAGCCTGTTTTGCAGATTTAGTAAGACAGTAACAGTAAAAACTGTGCGGCTAGCAAAAAAACAAAAAACAAACGGCCAACAAACAAGGATCACTGAAATTCAGACCCTTTATTATCATTATCATGGTCGTTGCCGTCATCAGTCGGCATCGCCTGGCCACTACTCCTAGATTCGGCTACCAACGTCCCGAGAAGACGCCTGCAAAGCTGAGAACTCAGAGTACCCGTACCAGAGAGCGCAGCCCAGGCGGGCATCCGAGCCTGTTTCCCGCGCCCCGCGAGAGCGCTGACATTAGAGCCGAGGCCTGGCAAGCGCCCGGGGGTGGGGCCTCGTCCGGAGACCAGCCTGTAAGCGCCGCCCGAGTCACCAGGGCCTAGGCCGCAGACCATCGCGGGAAGGGGGGCCAGGGTGGTCCAGGACAGTCAGGCAGGTTGGGAGGAGTGAGCTGGGTCCGGACCGTGCCATCCTCCCTGCCCCTCCCGCCGGGATCTCTGCCTCCCCGCCCCCACCCCCCTAACCCGTCACTCCCGTCCCGGGCTCCAGCCTGGCTCGCACCGTCTCGTCAGGCTCCATGCGAATCTTAAAGGTCTGCTGCTGCAGCGTCTTGAGCGTGATGGTGACGGCCATGGCAGGGCCCGAGCGACGCGGCGGCCTCGGGACCCTTAGACAACATGCAACTCACGCCGCCGCCATCTTAGCGCCCAGCCGCGCCGCTTGCCGACCGCTTCCGGGGCAGGCGCTGCGCGCGCCGACTATCAGAGCACGTGACTCTCTCGCGCGGGCGCTCTTTCTCTCCCCTCCCTTGGCCTTTATGGGCAGGCGTACTGGAGGCACCCTCGGGCCACGCATGCGCACACTAAACTCTGCTCCACAGGAGGGGAGGATGCTTCTTGGTCAGCGCTCACACCTATCACGTGGCTTACTGCAAATTACGTCGTGCCCATTAGCAGTGACGTCATGCAGCCACAAAATGGCTCCGACGTCCCTCCTTTCACCCTTGTTTTATGACATTGAAAATTTTAATGTACTTGTTATAGATACTTGTAATTCTCCATAGATATGAGTCTTCATATTTTTTGCACCTTTCAATTGAGTTTTATGGTCCAGCTACTGTGACAGCAACCTCGTCTGGCTCTGAAAGTGGAACTTACTACTGGAAAACAATTAAACAAATGAAAATTCATAAAAGTGCATTTGAAGCGGGGACACGGAGCTATGTTGTGGCCTCATTCATTCATTCATTCCTGAAGCAAAACTGGATTTTTTGGAATGATCCTACAGTTGTAATTTTTGGGTCTCCCACTTCTCTACTGCTCATTCCACAACCACTTTGCTCACCCCACTATCCCCAGTCTGACCGAGTGTTTAAAGGAAATGTTAACTTTCAAGGCCGCCTTATGTGAAATACAGAAGTCTCTCCATAAACTTGCCGTGGATATACCAATCCTAGAGGCTTCCCAAAGGAGTGGGGCTCAGCCACAGGACACGGGAGGGAAACTTGAAGGAAGCCCATCCTCACTTGAGGGGTTGGGTGTGTTGGGGGACTTGATGGAAGTAAGGTAGGTCTTCTATCTTCACTATTGGGTGAAGATGCTCCCATCCTGGACTGCCCATTACCTTCCTCCAAACCTCCTCCTCACCATTCCCATCCAAGTACTCACCCAAGCCTGGAACCAGGCAGTCACCCAACCTCACCTACTGCCCAGCTGTAACCATGTCCTGCTGCTTCTTCCTTTACTACGTGCCCTAAGCCTAGAAGCTTCCACCAGAGCAGGCCAGCCCCATTTGAGGGCTTCTTAACTCTCTCCTGCAACGTCATCAGCTGCCAACTACCTACTGGACTTCAGTAGCAGCCTTGTGAACCCCAACAGAGCAGGCCCAGATCCTCCTCTGCCACCATTTCTGCACCAACTCAATCTCTGCACCCTTCCTTGAGACCACCTCTTTCCCTTCAAAATGTTTAAATCACAACTTGTCCACTGAATACCTTCTCTGAAGTATGATTGTAAGATGAATAGCTTTGATCACTATCCAATTGCTCTATGTAGTCTTGCTCCATAATAGGTAAGGCCACTTTTGGTTCCCTGATGTCTGTCTTCCCCCAGAAGGAAACACAGGAGGAAGACACAAAACTTAATTTAATAGAAATTTTGTTTGTAGTTCTTACATTCTCAGTGTGAGCTGAGCTGGAACCCACTGCCCCACCCAGAAGTGGCCCAGTAATGAAGGCAGGGGAGAAAGGGAGCGGGTGGGAGTGGGGGTGTCAGAGCTCAGGCCCTAGGAGCCCCAATCTTCCTCAGTGCTGGGGGGCTGGGGACATCATCCTCTTCTGCCCCCCTCTGGGCTCCAGAAAGGAGAACAGAAATCTTGAGCCTGGGGCTTTCTCCACACCCCACATACCCCAAGGTTGGAAGGGGAACTAAGGGATCTAGTGGGGAGAAGGGGACAGAGGAAGGCAAAGATGTCAAAAAAGATGGGAACAGAAGGAGAATTGGAGACAAAACACCAATTAAAAAAAAGGGAGGGGGGACTCAATACCAAAATCCACCCCAAATTGGAACCCGCCTGGAAAAAAGGAAAGTTCTCCAGTCTCATAGAGACATTATTTGGCGCGGCCGGCTCTGTGGCGGGAGCACTCAGGCCTCAGTCCAGCCCTGGAAGCGATGGTGTGGCCCCTACAGCTCATCCTTGGCCTGGCCAGTGGCAGCATCTTCCTCCTCCTCTTCCTCCTCCTCCTTATCGTCCTCATCTTCTTCATCTTCATCTTTGTCCTCCTCATCATCCTTGTCTGCTTCCTCCTCCTCCTTGCGCTTCTTGTCCTCCTCCTCCTCCTTCAGTCTCTGCTCCTCATCCTGCTTGTCCTTCATTTGCTTTTCTGCTGCCTGTAGGCAAACCACATACTCAGGGTCTGGCCTCCACCTGCCTGCCCCCCCCCCCTAAGCCCAAGACTGAACATTAGTCTCACCTTTGTGACACCCCATGTCTCATTGCCGAACTCTTCAGCATAAGCTTCATCATTGGTGATGAGGAAATTGTCAAAGATGGTACCAGACTTGACCTGGGGAGGAAGGATGGATTGGAGGGATGGTCAAAGAGGTCACCCCACGGCCCTGGCCTTGGGTTCCATAACCACTAAACAATGTCACAGCGTAACAGTGCCATTAAAAAATAGGCTGACTAGGTTCAAAACCCATCTCTGCTATTTCCTACCTATATGGCCTTGGTCTGGTGACTTTGCACTCCTATTTTTTCATCTGTATAATAGGGTCTCAACCCTTTGTGTAAGTATTTTTTCAGTACCTACTATGTGCCAGGTTCTAGGCATGCAAGGTGCATCATTGAACAAAACAGACAAAAATTTGACCTTTGTGAAGTTAGAAGGTGGACTATCTAACCACCTTCTAGGTGGTTTGGGGCAGTGAATGAGTGGGTTCAGATCAAGGCTCTTGAGGGAGTGCCTAGCACAAAGTATATAGAATTCAAAGTGGGATAGGGGGGTTGCTGTAAGAGCTCCATACAGACAAGGAAATTCTTCAGAAAAAGCACCATTTTAGGCTCAGACCTGCCTAGAATTGAATCCTACCCCTGTCCCTTTCCTCCTGGGTGACTCTGAACACTTGAGGTCCCCTAGGAATCCTCCTGTTCCCTCCACATCACACCTGCCAGAGGTCTAGGCCCAGAACAGCGAAGTTTTCATAGGCATATATATTGCTATCAGGAGAGTACTCAGGGTTGTCGATCTCTGGGTGGATCCAAGTGCCCTTGTAATCTGGGTTGTCGATCTGCCGGGGCTTCCACTCGCCCTGCAGAAGAAGGGAACCAGAAGGTGACTGGAGGTCAGTGTGCTCCCCACTGTGCACTCCACTCTGCTTGGAGCCCCAGGACCACCTTGTATTCTGGGTTCTGAATCACTGGTGGTTCCCACTCTCCATCCATCTCTTCATCCCAGTCCTCAGGCTTCTTAGCATCAGGGTCTGGGATGTGCTCGGGCTTGTCCCAGTCCTAAGAGTACACGAGATTAGATTCGTCCCAATTGTCCACCACCCCAGTATGATGGGGAGCCCCTGACCAAGCACCAACCTCAGGTTTGGAGTCTGTGGGGTCATCAATCTTGGCCCTCTCATCCCAGTCTTCAGGCTTTGAAGCATCAGGATCCTTTATCTTCTTGGGTGGCAGGAAGTCCCAATCATCCTCCAGAGAGCCTGACTCCACCTGGCTATTGTCAATTTTTACCTCATAGGTGTTATCAGGCCGCACAATCAGTGTATACAGGTGTGTGAATTCATCATCCTAAAGAAGGCAAGAGATGAGTAGCCCTGCCCAATAGACTGGCCTATCGGGCTACCCCAGGCAGCCATTTGTCATCACCCCCAGGCACACCTTGCAACGAATGTCCTTGTTGATCAGCACATTCTTGCCTTTATAGTTGAAGATGACATGAACCTTCTTGGTGCCAGGGCCACAGATGTCAGGGCCTAGGTAAGAAGCAGGTCCAGTTAAGGGCCAGAGATGGTCCACCACTGCCAGGCCTCCCACCCCTATTTACAAATGGAAGACTTAATTCTTAAATGCAGGTCCATTAAGACTCAAAAGATTCAGACCTTGACATCTCTGAAGGACAACAAATGGAGCATTGGGGGAAAAAATTCACGCTCTAGAGAACCCAGTATTCTCACTTGTAAAGTCGAAAAATACCTACATAAGATCACACAAATTAACAGCCTTAGACCAACAATAACAATGCAACAATTTGCTGCTAACTGCAACTATCCCGTTTCCCTTGTAAAGGAAAGCCTGATAATGTGTCTCCAGACTCTCAAGACTACTTTTCGTGGGCTATAAGAATCCCATGGATGAGTCTCAGTATCCTTCTAATCAGAGGTCAGCAACAGGGCGGGGCCCCTCACCAAACATGATGTTGTATTCAGAGTCTCCGTGCATGTCAGTCTGGTCCAAACCATCTGGAAATAGCTTCACATAGCCGCCCCCACAGTCGAT
Organism: Molossus molossus; assembly: GCF_014108415.1. NCBI lineage: Eukaryota > Metazoa > Chordata > Mammalia > Chiroptera > Molossidae > Molossus > Molossus molossus. The sequence goes on along the minus strand of NW_023425377.1, from coordinate 69,965,446 downwards.
GTTCTGCTCGTGTTTCACAGTAAACTGCACCACCAACGTCTGGTCCTTGTTGCTGAAAGGCTCAAATTTGGCAGACAGGGCGTAAAAGCGGGCATCCTGGCTCGTCTGCAGCCCTAGCAAAGGACAGTAGTGAGGTCACAGCTGGCCCCAATCCCTGGGGACGCTAAGAAAAAAAAATTGAGACAACCATTCCCCTTCCTCTGCCTGCTCTGTTCTTGGAGATACCCTAGCTGTGACTAGGGTTTCCTCCAGGAAGTCTTCCTGGTCCTGAGCACCCAGCCCCAAGCTCTTACCTTTATCTTTGTCCAGGTCACCATAGAACTTGCCGGCACTGAGGACGAATTTGCCAAAATCCGACTTGTGTTTGGATTCAACCCAGCGGTCGGTCCACCCATCTACAAGATCAGAGGAGCAAGTCAGCATGTAGGTACTGATTCCTCCCCCAACCCCTGCGGCCGCCCAAACATGTCTGACAGGAGCCACAAACTGCTGCAATCAAGGAAGAAAATCCCCCTAGTACCCCTACCCCAACCTCCAGTTTGACACCTCCTGTGGCTTAAAATATCCTAGGATGAACCCTAACTCCCGCCGCGGGAGGCCGCTGCACCCTCCATACTCCCCAGGGACGCGGAAAGAAGGATCGCCTGCGGCTCTAGTCCCCGGGGCCACCGTGTTGGCCCTCTGAGCAGTAATTACAGGCGACAACGCCGATCTGGGCTGGGGGGCCGGTCGCGTCGTCGGGGCGGCCTCGAGGCGGGGCCAAGCGTTACCTCCGTCCAGAAACTGCTCCTTGAAATAGACGACGGGTTCGGCGGCAGCCAGGCCGAGAAAGCCGAGCAGCAGCGGCACGGGTAGCAGCATGGCGGGCCAAGGGGGCGGCGGCGGGCCCTTTAAGTCACTTCTTTAACAGCAGCTCTGCAGCAGGGACGGATGCTACCGCTGGCCGTGCGTTTTTATACTCGACCGCCCCTCAAACCAACCTGGCCCTACCTCTTGGCCCGCCCTCTATTTCTTTTCATTGGTTAGTGGCTACAACCCTGACTTTCCATTGGGCTCTCCTCAGCTCAGCACGTTAGACTGTGCCTCGGAACGCTGGGTTCCCAGATGGCCGATTTCTATTGGCCGTGCCATTGGCCAATGAGGGTCAACCACGCGTTGTGGGGGACGCCCACCGGTAGGGTAGGAGCTGCCAGCCTTTCAGGCCAGGTCATGTGACCAGACCTTGGTCCAACCCCGCCCTCGCCTGCGCGTGTAGCTGGGGCTCAGGATGTTTAAAGAACCCGCGCGAGTACAGGTGTCACCCTGCTGAATGAGGACCCTGCTCCAGCCTCCTCTCCTCCTATCCCGTCTGCCTTGAGGTGTGGGCAAGGTGTTCTACCCTGCATTTGGAGAATTCCCACTACGACGCGCTGTCTCTCTCCCACCCCCTCCCCTTGCCCCACCCCCCATGAGGCAGAGGGCACCAGGGGCTTGGGTTCTGGATCTTCACGTCACACTTCACCCCGGCGCCCTAGTTATGCTGGCCGGCAGAGAATGTGCTAGCTATTTTCTTCGTGCGGCCCCTAGTTCCCGGCAGCCTAGACAACTGCTGTTGTGTGACCTGGGGCAAGTCACTTGGCCTCTTCAGGAGCTCCTGAGAGGGCAGGAGGAGAGACCCCGGGCAGCTGCTGCCCAGTAGAAATGCTTTCTAAGCTTTTAAGAATATCCTGGGACAGAGAGAAGGAAGCCCAGAAGGGTAGAAGATGTGACTATAGGCTGTGATTCCTAGGGCCGGATAGGGTTGTTACCCTACTTGCAGCCTGCCTCTCCTTTACCACCACCTCTCAAACCCCTCCCACCAGTAAATGAAAGGGGTCGCTGCCTTGTGGTCTTCCACAAACGGCCTGGCTTTTGCAATTAAACGGCTAAGGATGAGAGGGCAGGGGGTTCCGTTGGGGAGGGGAAAAAAAGACAGATGGTAGAGAAGATAAGGTCTGTGGAGAGAGGCAGGACTCCAGAGTCTAGAGTCTACTGAAGCCAGAGCTACATGACTGACAATGTGGAACACCAGCTCCCTGTCTCTAGTCTTCAGGAAGGAGGAAAGAGGCTGGGGTTTTCCCAAACTCTGAACAAAAAGTCCTTGGACGTGGGAACTTGGGAGTAGACTGAGGAATGGGGGCAGCTGGGAATAGGAGGTGCTGGGGTGCTTTCCCACTAGTGGTGGGGACTCTGAAAAGGTAGGAATGAGGAGTTTTGGAGAAGTTAAGATTCTGCCCCCTCCCCCAGGCTGTATCCGGTATGGCCCAACCTAGCCACCCTTAGAAAGAGCCCCAAGTCTGGGGTGAACACTCCAAGCCTGCTACATGACCCTCATGTCTTTCCTCCCTTCCACCAAGTATCATGGACACATGGGTTTTGTGCTTTCTGCCTGAGGGTAGATTCTGTGCTTGTCTTTGTTCAATTCACCATCCCCCAGTGTCTCCTGCAGTACCTGGCACAAAGCAGGCCTAAAATCTACTTGATCTGTGACAGAAGTAAGGACTCTTGAAGACGTTACTTTTATATATATATATATATGGAAAGTGATTTGAAGGAAAGAAGGGACATTGAGAAATGCATTCTGATTTTTTTAAATCAGGACTTCAGTGTAAGATCGGGATTGGGGGATATTAGTAACCCCATTTTCTAGGTTCAAATAACAATTGTGATGGTTAAGTTAGTAAAGACATACTGCTTAGAATAGTGTCTGGCACTCAATTTAGTATTAACAAATACTGCATACATAATGTGGGCACTATTTCACAATTCTCACAATAACCTGGACTCATCTCCATGCAGGTGAGGAAACTGAAGCACAAAAAGATTAAAAGATTTGACTGAGTGACATAAATGGCAGATCTGGGATTAGAATGTACTTGTGCTAATAGTCTCCATTGGCCACATGTGACTGTTTGACCATATGAAACATGGTTGGTCCCAACTGAAATGTAAGTGTAAAATACACATCATGCCTTGGCTAGTTTGACTCAGCGGTTAGAGGGTTGGCCCTTGGACCAAAGGGTCGAGGGTTCAATTCCTGATCAAGGGCATGTACCTGGGTTGCAGGTTTGATCCCTGGCCCTGGTGTGGGTCATTCAGGAGGCAACCAATAGATGTGTCTCTCTCACATCTATGTTTCTCTCTTTCTCCCTCCCTCCCACTCTAAAAATCAATGGAAAAATATCCTCAGGTGAGGATTAACAACAATGACAAAAAAATACACATATTTTCAAAACTTAATATGGAAAACAACATGTAAAATATTTCATTAGTAATGTTATATTAAGTGTTGACATAGGTTTGGTTAGTTCTTCAAATTAATTTCACCCATTCTGTTTTTAATGTTCCTACTAGAAAATTTAAAATTATATTTGCGTCACAGTACATATCTATATGCCAGTGCTGATTTAGAACATTCATTATTGTCCTGACATTGAGCTTCTCAGCTCATGGGGTAGGGTGTCGGATAGGATCCGAGGTGTTTACAATTTCTGATTCCATCTCTGCCAGCTCTTTGTAGAACCATGTGTAAATCATAGCACCCTGTTAGCCTCAGTTTTCACATCTGTGAAGTGGGATTATATCAGTCTACACCATAGAATTTTGGTGAAAATGAAATAACATATCTGAAACACTTAACATTGGGCTGGGCACATAGACGGATGTCCATACAGGTTAGCTTCTATCTGGACTATATTATTAGGTGGGTCCCTCTCCTCTATTTTTTTTTTTTTTTATCCTCACCCGAGGACATTTTTCCAATTTTTCTTCAGATAGAGTGGGAGGGAGAGGAAGAGAGACAGAGAGAAACATCGACATGAAAGGGACACATTGAGTGGCTGCCTCCAGCAGGACCCAACCAGGGCCAGGGATGAATCCCAACCGAGGTTCGTGCCCTTAAGCGGGAACTGAACCCGGGTCTCTCTGGACCGCAGGCCGATGCTCTAACTGCTGAGCCAAACTGGCCAGGGCTCCTCTCTATTAATGGGGATGGTCCCTACCCAGCCTCTCTTTATTTTTATTTTTTTTTCTTTATTGATTTTAGAGAGAGAGGGAGAGGGAGATAGAAATATCCATGAGAGATAACATCCATTGGCTGCTTTCTGCATGCCCCCCACTACCCAGCCTGTCTTTGAAAATTTAAAAGTAGCTGACATCAGCAGAATGATTAGTTCTGGAGCCCACCACCCACAGCTTTTCCATAGGGTAAGAGAATCCCATAACTGTTAAGGGCTCCAAGGTCCAGAGAAGGAGGAAGTCCAAGGTCATACAGCATGTGAGGCTGGATGAAACTTAAAACAACGCTGTGATTCTGTGACCTCGCCAGGCAAACAGACATCACAAGTCCAGCTAAGGCGGAGGTAAAGACTGAGTGAGTCCCTTCCACGCTTTGAGTTTCAATCGACACACTCAAGATGGCAACGCCAGGAGCCCTACAGCATGGCCAGCCACACTCAAGATGGCGGCGCACGCTTCGGCGCCGGTTCCGGTTCCGGTGGCTCTGGCTCCAGGCCGCGACAAACTAAGCGCGGAGGAACACCCATGGCGGATGGTCCGGTGGCGGAAGTGCTGCTGCGGCGCCTGGAGACGGCCGATGGCGGCCTGGACAGCGCGGAGCTGGCGGCCGAGCTGGGCGTGGAGCACCAGGCCGTGGTGGGCGCCGTGAAGAGCCTGCAGGCGCTGGGCGAGGTGAGCCGGCCTGTCTTGCCAGGCTTCCTCGCCTTGGCACCTGCAATTCCCTTGCCAGGAGGATCCTGGGTGGTTCCAGGCCAAACTTCCTCAGGCCTAGTTAGGGGTAACTATAGGTGTGCAATTCGGGATGTGCAGGCAGGGAGTCAGGAACGAGTGAGGGCCCTGGCTCACCGACGTTCCTAATGCAGGAAACGTCCATTGCGGTGATGATGGATTGTCTGAAATGGATTGAATGCTGGGACCAGAACAGCTGGGTTCTCTGCTCTCACAGGGCTGCATCCTCTTTTTCGTTATTATTATTCTTTCTTTATTCCTCACCTGACAATACTTTTACATTTATCATCAGAAAAGTGGGACGGTGGGTTACTATGGTGGACAAGGAAGACATGGTCGCTGCCGTCACTGAGACTGTGATCTAATGGGGGAGATACTCACGTCACTGGAGTAGTGGAGGAAGCACAGGGAACCCAGAGGTAACAGCTGAACCAGTCTTGGGGGTCAAGGAGAGCATCCCAGAGGAAGTGTCAGCAGAGTCAGTTGTCTACACTGAAGAGGAAAGCCATTGCACTTTAGGGGGTGGGGGGGAAGGGGGACAGATGGTGAGAAGTGTGAGACAGCAGAGCCAGAATTTGCAAGGTCTTGTAGGTCCCTAACATAGTACTGGAGAGCCCTAACAGGAGCTGGAGTTAGTCAGACATGTGTGTTGCCTACATCACTCTTGGGAATGATTGGCAGGGACAGGATCCAAGACAAGGGGATGAGGGCAGAGACTAGTACATCCCCAAACTAGAGGATGTGGTGTCTGGCTGTAGGGAGGCAGCTGGAATGAAGAGGTGATTCAGGAGAGGGAATGAAATGAGATTCATGGCAAAGCAAGGGGAGTACAAATGAAGCCCAGCCTTCTGACTTGGATAAATGAAGGATGATGGAGCTACAGGAGGAGGATGCTGAGAGGCCCATGGGCCACCTAGGAGGCTAGACCGATGAGGGGAGGACACAGAAAACACATCTGAGCTGTTAATTCATCAAACTTATGTTCTGTGTCCCACTCTGGTTTCAGCTTGCTTTCTTCCTTCCTCCCTCCCTCCCTCCCTTCCTCACTTAAGGACATTTTTCCATTTTTTGTTCAGATAGAGTGGGAGGGAGAGAGAGGAAGAGAGAGAGAGAGAAACGTCAACGTGAAAGGGACACATCGAGTGGCTGCCACCCACACAACCCAATCAGGGTCGGGGACAAACTGCATCCAAGGTACGTGCCCTTAGCGGGAACCGAACCTGGGTCTCTCTGGACCGCAGGCCGACGCTCTAACTGGTGAGCCAAACTGGCCAGGGCTCAGCTTTATTTATTATTCAATCTTTGCCATAACCATAGGATGATGATAGTGTTATTATCCCCATTTTGCTGATATGACCACTCCTAAGTACTAGTCAGTAACTTGATCAGTGTCACTAGAAGGGACAAGCAAACTTAGATTTGAAATTAGGCACTCAGGCTGCAGAGTCCAAGGTTGTCAGTTACAAGAAGGAATTGAAGCTATGGTGTGTGGGGTGATAGTGTCTTGACTGATGTGAAGTTAACATTCGTGTAGTAGAGGATTAAATAGTGGTGATTTAATGTGGTTCAGTCTGGCAATGATTGTAATAATAACAGTAATGATAACAGTTAGAATTTGCTGCATGCTAAGCACCCAACATCCTCTCTGTGTGTTAATTCAGTTCAGTTACTCCTCAAAACAATCCTCTGAGGTAGAGTCCACCACACTCTGCTCTCATGGATAATAAAACTTATTCAGAGAGGTCGAGCACCTTTCCTGAGGTCACATAGCAAGTGAGGAGCAGAGCTGGGAATTAGAATGAAGGGGAGCTAGGACCCATCGGCCCCACTCAGCCTTACCACTGTCTGTATTACCTGAACCCCTTCCTAATTGTGGAGCTTCAAGTTTCCATGTGTAATGTGGACCTCAGGGCCTTTCTCTGACAGTTTAGGCATTGAGATGCAAATGTATAAATGTAGAGACATGTCAGTTCATCTGAGACCTTAAAAATCTTCCCTAAGTGCCCTGGCCGGTTTGGTTCAGCAGTTGGAACGTTGGCCTGCGGACCAAAGAGTCCCAGGTTTGGTTCCCGCTAGAGGCACATACCAAAAAAAAAAATTTTCCCCAAGTTAAAAAATATATTTATTTCCCAGGTTCAAAAGTGATAAAAAGAATTTGTTCTTTGCCAGGAAAGACCCTTAGTACCTAACCTCACTCTGGGAGGTACGAACCATATTTATTGTTATCCCTGTGTCACAGAGGGAGACTGAGGCTCAGCAAGGGTAGATCAATTGGCTGGGAAGTGGTGCAGCTGAAACGTGAAGCCAGCTTTAAGGGCTGTGTTTTGACCTTGTCTATGGCAAGGGAGTTCCCAGCTCTGAACCTGTCCCTGCCTGTGTCCCCTTTTTCCTGCAGATCATTGAGGCTGAGCTACGCTCCACCAAGCACTGGGAGCTTACTGCTGAGGGCGAGGAGATTGACCGGGAGGGCAGCCATGAGGTCCGGGTGTTTCATAGTGTCCCCCCGGAGGGCCTGGCCCAGAGCGAGCTCATGGTAGGGCCTGGGGATGGAAAGGTCCTAGGGAGGTGATGGGGTGAAGGTGGCCCTTGTGCCCCACTCACTGCAACCTTGTTCCCTCAGCGACTGCCCAGTGGCAAGGTGGGCTTCAGCAAGGCCATGTCCAACAAGTGGATCCGTGTAGACAAGAGTGCTGCTGACGGGCCCTGGGTGTTCCGAGTGGTGAGTCCCTGTGGGCAAGCAGGTGGGCCTCTGGCTTTCACAGCCCCTCACCACCATCGTCCCATCATTGCGGCAGGTGGACAGCGTGGAGGATGAGGTGCAGCGGCGGCTTCAGCTGGTCCGGGGTGGACAGGCCGAGAAGCTGGGCGAGAAAGAAAGGAGTGAACTCAAGAAGAGGAAACTGCTGACGGAAGTGTGAGTGGCTGCCATCCACAGGCTCAGACCCATGTCACCCGTGCGGCCCTTGAGTGGGAGAAGGGAAGGGGGAGCTGTTCTGGCCACACTGGGCCGTGATTCTGTAAGTTCCTCACACTGTGGTTGTCAAGCACATGGGCCAGACTCATGGTACTTCAGGGCCTTGGCACATGCTGTGTCTTCTGTCAAGAATGATCTTCCTGCTGATCTTTAGGGCAGGTTCCAGCATCGAACCTCTGCTCATGTCTTACTTTATAGGGACCATGTTTTCTCCCTCTGATTTCCACAAAAGCCACTCACTCCTAGTCTCTGTCTCTTTTTCCCTGTTTATTTCTTTCATAGTCCTAAACCCTGTCTGAAATGGATTGAATGCTGGGACTTGAACAGCTGGGTTCTCTGCTCTCACAGGGCTGCATCCCCTTTTTCATTTATTTTTACTCCTCACCTGAGGGTACTTTTCTATTTATCATCAGATAGTGTGGGAGGGAGGGAGGGAGGGAGGGGGAGAGAGAGAGACAGACAGACAGACAGCGAAACATCGATGTAATAGAGCCACATCGACTGGTTGCCTCCCGCACAACCCAACCAGGGCTGGGGACGAACCACAACCAAGGTACCTGTCCTTGACCAGAATCAAACCTGCAACTCACGGTCCGCAGGCCAGTGCTCCAACTGCTGAACCAAATCGGCCAGGGCACTGCTACATCCCCTTTGAGCAGACACTGGATGCAGGTGGGCTACCTGATGCAAATCCTGGCTCTGCCACTTACTAACTCTGTGACCTTGGCTAAGTCACCTGATCTTTTTAGGACTCAAGTTTTTTCATCTGGAAAATGGTCCCTTTTCGCAAGATAGTGAGGTGATTTCAGTGGAACAGAGATGGCATGGGATAACTTAATTAATCTAAACTTTATGTTATTATCACTCCCAGTTGTATGCTTAGTGCTTTGAATGGGCCCTGGCACACAGTAGATTCTTAATAAATATTTGTTGAATGAATAAGTGAATGAACTCAGGATGTAGTGAAATAAAAGGATTTTAGGTGACAGAAAAAGTCAGGAAGAAAATAAAGCAGCCCTGGCCAGTTTGGCTTAGTGGTTGAGCGTCGGCCTGCAGACCAGAGAGTCCCGGGTTGGGTTCCTGCTAGGGACATGTACCACCAATAAAAAAAAAAAGAAAGAAAGAAAATAAAGCAAAGTAACTTGATGGGTGGCATTGGGATCAGCATCATATAGGAGATCACGCGAAGCCTCTTAGAGAAGTTAACAGTGGTGTCCCCTTCCCTCCTCTGGCTGCAGGACCCTGAAGACTTACTGGGTGAGCAAAGGAAGTGCCTTCAGCACCAGCATCTCCAAGCAGGAGGCGGAGCTAAACCCAGAGATGATCTCCAGGTAGGGGCAGTGCCAGGGTCAGGGGTTGGTAGGGGGTAGGGGTGGGCAGTCTTCACCAGGCCCATGTACTCTGCATCCTTACCCACAGTGGCTCCTGGCGGGACCGGTCCTTCAAGCCCTACAATTTCTCCGCCTGTGGCATCCTCCCTGACAGTGGACACCTGCACCCTCTGCTGAAAGTTCGCACCCAGTTCCGGCAGATCTTCCTAGAAATGGGGTGAGCATGAGGCCAGGGATGGGACCAGGCCAGCCACTGAGCACAGGCTGGGTAATCAGGCCACATCTCCCACTAGGTTCACTGAGATGCCAACTGACAACTTCATCGAAAGCTCTTTCTGGAATTTTGATGCACTCTTCCAGCCCCAGCAGCACCCAGCACGAGATCAACATGACACCTTCTTCCTGAGAGGTGGGTGGGCCCCACTGTCCTGTCAGAGGTGCAGGACCTGGGCCAGATCCTTTTAGGGTGGTGTACCATTTTACAGAATAAACTCCATCCTTCTCAGCATGATGAGTAAGGCCTGTTTGAGCCAGTCATGACAACTTCTATGATCTCCTTTCACCTGCCCTCCTGGCCAGCTCAGGACATTTGCCTGTGCTGTGCCTTCTGCTGAGAACTGTTTTCGCTGGTCTGTGGGCCGATGCTCTAATCACTGAGCCCCGGCCAGGGCAAGAACTGTTTTCTCGTGGATCTTCTTAGTGGGCTTCGGCATCAAATAATCATTCATGTATCACTTCAGAGAGTCCATCCTGACATGTCATTGTACCCCTGCATTCTAAAAGTTCCTCACCTTTTATCTTCAACCTTGGTTCCTGTTCATTTTCTTTTGCTTAATCCTCACTTGAGGATATTTTTCCATTGATTTTTTTTCCTTTATTTATTTTAGAGAGAGAGGAAGGGAGAGGGAGAGAGAGATAGAAACTTCGATGAGAGAGAACATTAATTGGCCACCTCCTGCATGACCCCACTGGGGATTGGATGCACAACCTGGGCATGTGCCCTAAGCAGGAATCAAACCAGTGACCTCTTGGTGCGTGGGTTGACGCTCAACCACTTAGCGACACTGGCCGGGCTATCACATCATTCTTTCTCTCTGTCTCTCTCTTTAAAAAAATGAATAAAAACATATTTTAAAATAAAATACATATATATAGATATATATAGATTTATATAGATATATATAGATACACACAAACATAAAGTCTTTGCTTAAGCAGAGACCAAAGGAGGTTGGGGAGGGAGCTATATCTAGGGAAGAGAAGTTCCAGGCAGAGGGAATTGCCAGTACAAATGCCCTGAGGCTGGAACGTGCCTGGTGTGCTCACAGATCACCCAGGAGGCTCTGTGGCTGGAGAAAGGGATGTGTTAGGAGTGTACAGGATGATTAGCAGGGAGTTCACTAGGGGTCACAGAGAGGACTTTGGCTTTTTCTCCCATTGAGATGGGAGCTATGGAAGATTCTGGACAGAGAGGGATGTGACTGACTCAGGTGTTCCCAGACACCCTCTGGCTGTGATGGCAGGCAAGGACATGAGCTGCACCTGTCAACTGTTCTCTGTGCAGTGGCTGTTTGAGAAATGCTTCTTGACTGACCAGATGATGCTCTATCCTGTCCAGATCCAGCAGAGGCCCTGCAGCTCCCCATGGATTATGTCCATCGGGTCAAGCGGACCCACTCCCAGGGTGGCTACGGCTCACAGGGGTGAGGCAGGACTAGGGCTTTGGGGTGTTGGGGGGAAAGAAGTTGGGAGCCTGAGGACATCAGCATGGACTTCTGGATTTCTTCCTGAAGGTACAAGTACAATTGGAAGCTAGACGAGGCCCGGAAAAATCTGCTGCGTACACATACCACATCTGCCAGTGCCCGTGCCCTCTACCGCCTGGCCCAGAAGGTGCAGCTGGGCCTGGGTAATGTGGGGACAGGGAGGGGAGTGTCATACTGACCTTCTGATCCATGACTTGGCCTGACCTGCCTGTCACCTCCAGAAACCCTTCACACCAGCCAAGTACTTCTCCATCGATCGTGTGTTCCGGAATGAGACTCTGGATGCCACACACTTGGCTGAGTTCCACCAGATCGAGGGTGTTGTGGCTGACCGTGGCCTCACCCTGGGCCACCTCATGGGTGTCCTTCGGGAGTTTTTCACCAAGCTGGGTGAGCAGGTAGGCTGGGGCAGGAGGTATTGGTGTGGCCATGGGAGGATGTCTCCGTCACCAGTCTTGTTTTCCACCCAGGTATCACCCAGTTGCGCTTCAAGCCAGCCTACAACCCCTATACTGAGCCCAGCATGGAGGTGTTCAGCTACCACCCAGGTCAGGGTGGGACTGGTAGGGAGGGAGGTCTGAGGCTACCACCTCTTAGCCTGGGTCCTCTCCTGCCTCCTAAGCTCACTGCCAGGCCCGACATCACCCACATGAGTTGCCCCATCATTCTGCCCCCACAGGCTTGAAGAAGTGGGTAGAGGTCGGAAACTCTGGGCTTTTCCGACCCGAAATGCTGCTGCCCATGGGGCTCCCCGAGAACGTGTCAGTCATTGCCTGGGGCCTCTCCTTGGAGCGGTGAGTGCCCAAACCACTCAGCGAGTGTTTGCCAGGGGTGGGGTCCTGCTGACCTTTAGCACCATGCATTCATTCATTGATGAACTTTAGTAATCACCTGCTGTGTGCTCTGTTCTATGCTGTGAATAAATAGCACACACTCCTGCCTCTGTAAAGTTGGGATCCTAGTGGAGTGAGAAGAATGACAAGTAAATTAAATAAATAATGCCTAGAGTATGACCTTGGTAATTGCTAGAGAGAAAGCACAGTAGGAAGGGCAAAGGAGAGGAGGTTGTCAGGGAAGGTCTCACAGAGGAGGTGGATGACCTGGGAGGATATCTAGAGAGAGGCATTCCAGGCAGAGGGACTTAGTGCAAAGGTCGTGAGGCTGAGTGTCCCTGCTGTGCTTGGAAGCCTGTGTGGCTGGAGGGAGGAGGTGAGAGGGTAGAGAATGAGGCGATAGGGCAGATTATGCAGGGCCATGTGGGCCAAGGTAGGGACTTAGACTCTGAGGAAGGTGGGAACCCTCAGAGAGGTTTTGATCAGAGGAGAATAGAACCTGACCTAGTGTTAAAGCGTGTCTTCTTTCTCCCAAGCCCAACGATGATCAAATACGGCATCAACAATATCCGTGATCTGGTAGGCCACAAGGTGAACCTGCAGATGGTGTACGACAGCCCCCTATGCCGCCTGGATGCCGAACAAGGGTCCCCAAAGACAAAGGGGACCACATGACATGGGCTGCCCTGGACAGGCCACCCTCCCCAAGCCCCTGCTGCCCAGCCCTCTTGCATACCTGGCCATTGGACCCGCTTGTATATATGAGGCCTCTGTGAGGCTACCTCCCTGCTCCTGGTATCTCCTCTTCCATACCTGCCTCAGGGTCCCAGGGCCAGGAGAGCAGGTAACCCATTTGTTGATGTCTACTTATGAGGGTGGACCCTAGGGAGCCCTGCACGGGGCTGCTGGCTAATAAAGTGGGCAGTTGCCTTCATCTGGTGCCTTTGCTTGGGGGTGGTGGGGTCGTGTTGTCTCTCCCCAGCTCAGTGTGCTGCTTGATGGGAGGAAACTCAGGTTCTGGTGTGAGGGGTGATAGATTGGGGGTCATGGATCCTCAGGGCCTCCTGGTCAGTTTTAGCTGACCCCTCATGGAAAAGATGAGCTCTTTCAAGCATTTACTGATCATCTACTGGTGCCAGGCCCTCTTCCAGGTGAATGAAACAGACCCCCTGTCCTGTAGGAGGGCAAGCAAGCTAAGTTTTTAAAAGCTGCCTTTCTTTCCTTTTAAAGACTTTTTAAAAAAATGTTTTTATTGATTTTTTTAGAGAGAGAGATAGAAACATTGATGTGAGAGAGATCTGTCGATCACCTGCCTCCTGTGGGTCCCTCACCAGGGATCAAGCCTGCATCCTGGCCGTGTGCCCTGACCAGGAATGGAATCAGGATCTCTCAGTCCATGGGACAATCCACTGAGCCACACCAGCCAGGCAAAAGCCACTTTTTAAAAAAATGAATAGTGCTGCCCTGGCTGGTTTGGCTGAGCAGTTAGAGCGTCAGCCTGTGAGCCAGAGGGTCTGGGGTTGGATTCCTGGTCAAGGGCACATACATACCTGAGTTGCAGGTTAACTGCCCAGCCCAAGTCAGGATTATGGGGAAGGCAACCAATCAATGTGTCTCTCATGTTGATATTTCTCTCTCCCTCCCTCTTACTATATCTAAAAATTAATGGAAAATATCCTCAGGCCTGGCTGATGTGGCTCAGTGGATTAAGCATCACCGCATGTACCAAGAAGTGGCTGGTTCAATTTCTGGTCAGGGCACATGCCTGGGTTGCAGGCTTGATCACCATAGAGGGGAATGCAGGAGCAGCAGATAGATGTTTCATATCGATGTTTCTATCTCTCTCCCTCTTTCTTCCTTGCTCTCTAAAATTAGTAACTTTTTTTTTTTAATCCTCACTTGACATTTTTGCATTTATCTTCAGATAGAGCAGGAGGGGGGGGGGAGGGAAACATCAATGTGAGAGACACATCAAGTGGTTGCCACCCACATGACCCCAACTGTGGCTGCGGACAAACTGCAACCAAGCTACATGCCCTTAGTGGGAACCGAACCTGGGACTCATGTCTGCGGGCCGATGCTCTAACTGCTGAGCCAAACTGGCCAGGGCAGTAACACTTTTTTTTTTTTATCCTCACCTGAGGACATTTTTTCATATTTTGTTCAGATAGAGTGGGAGGGAGGGAGAGAGAGAGAAACATCGATGTGAAAGGGACACATCGAGTGGTTGCCACCCACACGACCCAACCAGGGCCAGGGACAAACTGCAACCGAGGCACATGCCCTTAGCGGGAACCAAACCCAGATCTCTCTGGACCACAGGCCGATGCTCTAACCGCTGAGCCAAACCAGCCAGGGCAAGATAAGTTTTTTAAAAAGCGTTATTGCGCCCTGGCTGGTTTGGCTCAGCGGTTGGAGCGTTGGCCTGTGGACCAGAGAGTCCCAAGTTCGGTTCCTGCTACGAGCATGTGCCCCCAAAAAACAACTTATCTTTATTGTTGAGTGTATTACAGATATCTTCTCTTTTTCCCTCCTTGGTCTGCTCCTCCCCACTCCTACCCCCACCCCCGTCTTCCCCACACTATTGTCAGTGTTCATTGGTTATGCATATAAGTTCTTAGATTTATCTCTTCCCGCCCCACCTCCCCCCCTTCCCTTTGAGGTTAGTCAGTCTAGCAACCAATTTGTACTTTAAAAAAAATTTTTATTCTTTGTTGATTTTTAGAGACAGAGGAAGGGGAGAGGAAGAGAGAGATAGAGACATCAATAGAAACATTGATGAGAGAGAACATCGATTGGCTGCCTCCTACATGCCCCCCACTAGGAATCGGGCCCCAAACCTGGGCATATGCCCTGACCAGGAATTGAACCGGTGACCTCTTGGTGCATGGGTTGACACTCAACTGAGCCACACAGGCCAGGCCGATTTGTACTTCTTTTTCATTTTAATTTTTTTATTAATTTATTTTTGTTACAGATGTTTCTCCTTTTTCCCACACTGATTCCCCTTCCCCATCCCTCCCCACCCTGTCCCCAGCTTTGTTGTCCATGTCCATTGTTCATGCATATATGCATATAAGTTCTGTGGTTTATCTCTCCCCTACCACCCCCTCTTCTGGGGATTGTCAGTCTGTACCCCACTTCCACGTCTCTGGGACTACCCCATTCCTCAGACTTTTATGTTCATTATATTCCACAAATAAGTGAGATCATATGATACTTGTCTTTCTCTGGCTTGTTTCGCTTAGGATAATACTTTCCAGGTCCCTCCATGTCGTCTCAAAGGATAAGAGATCTTTCTTTCTTACAGCTGCATAGTACTTCTTAATCCCTTCACCTTTTTCACCTATCCCCTCAGCATTCCTCCCATCTGGCAACCAACAAAAAGTTCTCTGTATGAATCTGTTTCTGTTTTGCTTGTTTTTCTTTTTAGATTCAATTGTTGATAGATAAGTATTTATTGCCATTTTTATTGTTCATGTTTTTTATCTTCAAGAAGACCCTTCAACATTTCATATAATACTGGTTTGGTGCTGATGAACTCCTTTAGTCTGGGAAACTTTATATGGCCATGGATTTTAAATAACTTTGCTCTAACCACTGAGTCAAACTGGCCAGGGCAGTGTGAGCCTCTTTGGTTTCATCTTGTTTGGGACTCTGCTTCCTGGACTTGTATGTCTGTTTCCTTCACCAAGTTAGGGAAGTTCCCTGTCATTTTTTCAAATAGGTCTTCAATTTCTTGCTCTCTCCTCTCCTGGCACCCCCATGATGTGGATATTGGTACTCTTGAAGTTGTCCAGAGGCTCCTTACACTATCCTCATTTTTTTGGATTCCGGGTTTTTTTTTCCCAATTTTTATTAATTTATTTTTGTTATAGATGTTTCTCTATTTTCCCCTCTAGATACCCTCTTCATGATCCCAACCCCTAATATTGTCGGTGTCCATTGGTTACACATAGGTGCATATAAGTTATTTGGTTTATCTCATTCCTTCCCCCAACCCATTCCCCAGATTTGTAAGTCTGAACTGTACTCCTTTCTATGTCTCTGGGTCTATTTTGCTCATCAGCTTATATTGTTCATTGTATTCCACAGATAAGTGAGATCATGTGGTATTTGTCTTTCTCTGACTGGCTTATTTTGCTTAGAATAATACTCTCCAGGTCCTTCCATGTTGTCTCAAAAGATATGAGATCTTTCTTTCATACAGCTGCTTAGTGTTCCATTGTGTATATGTTGTACCACAGCTTTTTTATCCACTCATCTATTGGTGGACACTTGGGCTGTTTCCAGATCTTAGCAATTGTAAATAGTGCTGCTATGAACATAGGGGTACATCTCTCCTTTCTGATTCGTGATTCAGGCTTAGGATATATTCCTAGAAGTAGGATCACTGGGTAAAATGGCAGTTCCATTTTTAATTTTTTGAAGAAACACCATATTGTTTTCCATAGTGGCTGTAACAGTCTGCATTCCCACCAGCAGTGTACTAGAGTCCCCTTTTCTTTTTCTTTTTTTCTTAATTTTTTGGAGAGAGAGGAAGTGCTGCAGTCCAGCTGCAGCAGGATCCAGGGTATCCCGAAGGTGGTAAGGCGTTGGCGCTGGGAGACAGATGACTACACGACTCAGAGGAAGTGTGACACTGTTCTGATTTATTTCAGGTTTCTATGTGCTTATATATTTTCTTTTTTGGCATGAGTTTAACATTTGAGGTTAAAGAAGCAGAGAGTTTCATTCCATAATACCAGGATATTAGTTTCATTTTTATCAGAATTAATTTATAACTTTTTGTGTTTATAGATACAAAGAAGGGAGTAGAGTAACCTGTAAGGTGAGACAGGGTTTTCTATAGGCCCTTTGTCTGAGATTAATAGTTGACCTTTATTTAAAATTTAGTTCTGGGTTTTTAGATTAGCTAGTTTTTGATTTCTCTCCCTAACTAACTCAGGACAGCATTTCTTTTTTTTTAATCCTCACCTGAGGACATTTTTTCTTTTTTTGTTCAGATAGAGTGGGAAGGAGAGAGGAAGAGAGAGAGAGAGAGAGAAACATTGACATGAAAGGTACACATTGAGTGGTTGCCACCTGCACGACCCAACTAGAGCCAGGGACAAACTGCAACCGAGGCACATGCCCCTAGCGGGAACCGAACCCGGGTCTCTCCAGACCGCAGGCCGACGCTCTAACTGCTGAGCCAAACCAGCCAGGGCAGGACAACATCTCTTATAAAACCTATTCAATTGCATGATTGAGATTTCTTTTGTTCCCTTGTGTGTAAACACCAAGGGGACCTTGGCGTGCCAATCGTTCCATGAAGGCAAGCTTGCATAAAGAACATGTAGTCCATCTTTGTTAACTATTTTTATTCTATTTTCATTATATGCTCCTGTAAAGGGCAAGGGAGGGTCAGGAATCCTTTGTATATTTCTAGCCCCTCTAGGTGGGTACCATAGTTTTCCTTTTATCCAATAAGCTATATAAGTAAACCCTTGAACAGTGGGTAGGGGTTGATACAATTTTCTTTTATTCTTTTATTTTTTTTTAAATTTTTTAAAAAATCCAGTCTTTATTTATTTATTTATTTATTTTTTAATTCTTTTTTTTTATTTTTTATCCTCACCCGAGGACACTTTTTCATTCTTTGTTCAGATAGAGCAGGAGGGAGGGAGAGAGAGAGAGAAACATCGACATGAAAGGGACACATCGAGTGGCTGCCACCCGCACGACCAACCAGGGCCGGGGACAAACTGCAACCGAGGTACATGCCCTTAGCGGGAACCGAACCTGGGTCTCTCCGGACCGCAGGTGGGCGCTTTAACTGCTGAGCCAAACCAGCCAGGGCTTAATTTTTTTTGATACAATGGTAAATGAGATTGTTTTTTCAGTTTCTCTTTCTGTGAGTTCATTATAAGAATGCCGTCGAGCCCTGGCCAGTTTGGCTCAGCGGTTAGAGCATCGGCCTGTGGTTCCCGCTAAGAGCATGTACCACGGTTGTGGTTTGTCCCCGGCCTTGGTTGGCTTGTGTGGGTGGCAGCCACTCAATGTGTCCCTTTCATGTCGATGTTTCTCTCTCTCTCTCTCCCTCCCTCCTTCCCTCCCTCCCTCCTTCTTTATCTGAACAAAAAATGGAAAAATGTTCTCCGGTGAGGATAAAAAAAAAGAAAGAAAGAAAAGAGTGGCGAAAGTGGGCATCCCTGTCTTGTTCCTGTTCTTATGGGAAATGCTTTTAGTATTTGCCCATGGAATATGATGTTGGCTGTAGGTTTTTCATATATGGCCTTTATTAAGTTGAGATATGATCCCTCTGTTACCACATTGCTCAGCGTCTTTATCAGAAATAGGTGCTGGATTTTGTTGAATGCTCTTTCAGTGTCTATATATATGATCATATGGTTTTCATCTTTCATTTTGTTTATGTGGTTTATCACATTTATTGGATTGCAAATATTGTACTAGCTTTGCATCCCTGGGATGAATCCCACTTGGTCATGGGGATTTTTTTTATGTATTGCTGGATCTGATTTGCTAATATTTTTTAAGGATTTTGGTATCTATGTTCATCAGGTTATATGCCTGTAGTTTTCATTCTTTGTAGTATCTTTATCTGGTTTTGGAATTAGAATTATGCTGGCCTCATAAAACGAGTTTGGAAGTTTTTCTTGAAATTTTTGGAATAGTTTGAGGAGAATGGGTATTAGTTCTTCAAATGTTGGGTAAAACCACGTGAAGCCATCTGGACCCAGGCTTTTGTTTGCTGGGAGATTCTTAATTACATCTTAAATTTCCTTACTTGTGCCCTGGCCGGTTTGGCTCAGCGGTTAGAGCATTGGCCTGTGGTCCTGAGAGACCCGGGTTCGGTTCCCGCTAAGGGCATGTACCTCGGTTGCAGTTTGTCCCCGGCTCTGGTCAGTCGTGCGGGTGGCACCCCCCTTTCACGTCGATGTTTCTCTCTCTTTCTGTTCCTCTCTCCCCCTCCTACTCTACCTGAACAAAAAATGGAAAAATGTCCTCGGGTGAGGATAATAAAAAAAAAAAAAAATTTCCTTACTTGTTATTGGTCCATTCAAGTTTTCTATTTCTTCCCGGTTCAGTTTTGGGAGACTATGTGTTCTAGAAATGTGTCGATTTTGCCTAGATTGTCTAATTTGTTGGCATATAATTGTTTATAGTATTTGTTCATGATCCTTTGTATTTCTGTGGTGTCAGTTGTTACTTCTCCTCTTTTGTTTCTGATTTGAGTCCTCTCTCTTTGTTTCTTGCTGAGTCTAGCTAAGGGTCCATCAATCTTATTTATTTTTTCAAAGAATCAGCTCTTTGTTTCATTGATCTTTTGAATTGTTTTTTTAGTCTCTATGTCACCTGTTTCTGCTCTGATCTTTACAACTTCTTTCCTTCTACTTACTCTGGTTTTTCTTTTTGTTTGCTTTCTAGTTCTTTAAGTTGTGAGGTTAGATAGTCAGGAATTTTTCTTGTTACTTGAGGTAGGCCTGTAGTGCTATGAACTTCCCTCTCAGGACTGCTTTTGCTGTGTTCCATAGATTTTGTTTTGTTATGTGTTCATTTTCATTGGTTTCCAGGAAGTTTTAAATTTCTTCCTTGATCTCCTTGGTAAACCATTTATTGTTTAATAACATGCTATTTAGCCTCCATTGGTTTAAGTGTTTTTGCTGTAATTGATTTCTAGTGTCATGCCATTGTGATCTGAGAAGATGCTTGATATGATCTCAATCTTCTTGAACTTGTAGAGACTTAGTTTCTGTCCTAATATGTGGTCTTTGAGAATATCCTGTGTGCACTTTGAGAAGAATATGAATTTTGCAGTTTTGGGGTATAATTCTCTGTAGATATCTATTAAACCCATTTGATCTAGTGCACCATTTAGAGTCTCTGTTTCCTTGTTAATTTTTTGTCTAGAGGATCTATCCAGTAATGTCAGCGGTGTGTTGAAGTCCCCCGCTATGATTGTATTGCTGTTGATTTCTTCTTTGAAGTCCTCCAGAAGTTTTAAAATATATTTTGGTGCTCTGATATTGAGTTCTTATATGTTTACCAAGGTTATATCTTTCTGTTAGATAGCTCCTTTCAATATTATGTAGTGGCCTTCTTTGTCTCTAGTATGGCCTTCATTTTGAAGTCTGTTTTATTGGATGCGTATTGCTACCCCAGCTCTTTTTTTTCTTTCCATTTGCTTGGAAGATTTTTTTCATCCTTTCACTTTCAGCCTATGTGAGTCTTTTGTTGTGAGATGGGTCTCTTGTAAACAACATATATATAAGTCATGCTTTCTTATCCAATCAGCTA
This sequence comes from Molossus molossus, assembly GCF_014108415.1. Lineage (NCBI taxonomy): Eukaryota > Metazoa > Chordata > Mammalia > Chiroptera > Molossidae > Molossus > Molossus molossus. The sequence goes on along the minus strand of NW_023425377.1, from coordinate 69,945,477 downwards.
CTCTGTCTTTTGATTGGATCATTTAATCTGTTTACATTTAAGGTTATTATTGATATGTACTTATTGCCATTTTTGTTTATTGTGGTTACATTTTTCTTTCTATTCTTCTACTTATTACAGCAATCCTTTTAACATTTCTTGCAGTGCTGGTTTGGTGCTAATATATTCCCTTAGCCTTTTTTTTTTTTTTTTTTTTTTGCTCTGGGAAGCTCTTTATTTCACCTTCTGTTTTGAATGACAGCCTTGCTGGATAGAATAATCTTGGATTCAGATTCTTGTTTTTCATGACCTTGATTACTTTATGCCATTCCCTTCTGGCCTGTAGTATTTCTGTTGAAAAGTCAGCTAATAGCCATGTGGGGATTCCTTTGTTGGTAACTTGTTGCTTATCTCTTGCTGCCTTTAGGATTCTCTTTTTGTCTTTAATTTTTGGCATTTTAATTATTATGTATCTTGGTGTGGGCCAGGTTGGGTTCTTCTTACTTGAGGCTCTCGGTGCTTCTTGTACTTGTATCCCTTTTTTTCACCAAGTTAGGGAAGTTTTCTGTCACTATTTCTTCAAGTAGATTCTCTAACCCATGCTCATTTTCTTCTTCTGAAACTCCTATGATGCTGATGTTGTTATGTTTCATGTTGTTTCACAGTTTCCTTAAGCTGTCTTTCTGTTTTTTCTTTTTGGTTCTCTGATTGGGTGCTTTTTTTTACCATCTTCTGATTCACTGATTTGATCCTCAGCTTCCTCTACTCTGCTGGTTATTCCTTCCAATGTGTTTTTGTTTTTTTACCTCTGCTATGTCATTCTTTATTTCCATTTGGTTATTTTTCAGTGTTTCTATATCTTTACTCATGCTGTTGAACTGTTTACTCATGCTGTTGAGATTCCACATTATCATCACTCTGAACTCTACCTCTGATAACTTGCTTAACTACATTTCGTTTATCTTTTCTTTGGTAGAATTTTCTTGGTCTTTCATTTGGAATTTGTTTGTTTGTTTCACCATTTTGGCTATCTCAGTGGGTTTTGAAGCCTGCCAGATTTTCCTTGTGGGTGTTGGTGTTCCGCTGGTTGTGGCTCCCTCTACTAGGGAGGACCCACATTAAACACCACTGTCAAGTCTTTCCTGGGTAGATTTGCAAGCCCCGGAAAGGTTCAGTTATCCTCTAGCTTTTTGCCTCAGTTACTTGATGAGCCTTGGGTTGCAGCCCTCAAGTGAATGAAAAAATCCTTCCAGTGTTCAGGGTAAGAGGATTTCCAGCAGGTGGGGCAGATGCTTGCTGGCTGTTAATGAGCCTCAATTTGCATTTCTCTGGCCTGGCCAGGTCATGTTAATTTCCTGAGGGACGGGCTCTGGGATGGGGTCTTTGAGTAAGATGGCTACTCTCCTGTGGGAATGATTCAGCAAAAAAAATTCCATTGCCCTCCCAGCTCTCCAAGCTCCTGAGTCTCCACACAGTTCTAGTCCAGTCCACCCTTTTTCTCTTGGAGCCCAAGGTAAGTGGCTGTAACTAATTTAGTGCTCTATCCCGGCCCTCTGTGCTGTGGAGCGGCCTGGAATTTTAACCACGAGGGAGCTGCTCACTGCTAAAACAGCTGCTGTCCGTGGGCTTCCAGCCTTCCCTTTTGTGCATCCTCAGTTCCTACCAGGCTTGATTTAGTCTCCTTTTTCTGTCCCTCGTTATATAGGTCCTCTTCAGCTGCTCTTCTGTTGTTTTTTTCCCCAATGATCTGTCTTTATTTTATTTGTAATTCTTGTTTGATCCTGGGAGATGGTCTGTGTGGCTTCCATTCACTCTGCCACCATTTGGAATCTTGCCTGGATTCTTTTTTCTTTTTGCTGTTTCGATTGGGTGTGTTTTGCTTCCTTATATTCCAAATGGATTGTTTGCTTCTTGGCTTTGCCTACTCTACAATTGATTCCCTGTAAACTACTTTTTGTTTCAGTCAGGGCATCCTTCATTTCTGACTGGCCTCTTTTTATGCTCTTGAGGTCCTCACTAAGTTCCTTGAAGTTCTCACTAAGTTCATTGAGCATTCTTTTAACCAGTGTTTTGAACTCTATATATGTTAGATTGCTTATCTCCATTTTGTTTAGTTCTTTTCCTGGAGTTTTGTTTTGTTCTTTCATTTGGGTCATGTTTCTTTGTCTCCTCATTTTGGCTGCCTCCCTGTGTTTGTTTCTATGTATTAGGTAGAGTTGCTATGTCTCCTAAGCTTCCTAGGGTGGCCTGTTGTAGTAGGTGTCCTGTAGGGAGGGTCCAGTGGCACAGCCTCCCTGGTCATCCAGCTGGGCCCTCGAAGTGCACCCCTCATATGGACTTTACACTCTTCTGTTGTAATTTAGTCTTGATTGCTGTTGGCACATCAGTGGGAGGGTTTTACTCAGGCTGACCACATGCAAGGACTGGCTGTGCCTACTAACCTCCAACCTCTGACTATCATGGATGATCAGCTGTGCAGGGGCCCACCACACAGAACAAGACTTATTTTATTTTTTTATCCTCACCCAAGGACATTTTTCCATTTTTTGTTCAGGTAGAGTGGGAGGGAGAGAGAGGAACAGAGAGAGAGAGAAACATCGATGTGAAAGGAACACATCGAGTGGCTGCCACCCGCACAACCAACCAGGGCCGGGGACAAACTGCAACCGAGGTACGCGCCCTTAGCGGGAACTGAACCCGGGTCTCTCAGGACCGCAGGCCGACGCTCTCACCGCTGAGCCAAACCGGCCAGGGCGAACAAGACTTATTTTAGCAGGGCTCTGGTACTTCCTGAGTCCTTTCTTTGAGTATGTTGCTTGTGGAGGTGGCTGGGTGGTGCTTTGATGTGGTCTGAAGCTGTCCACTGGGTGTGCTGGCTCTGAGGAAAGGTCAACCACTACCTGTGTTCTTTTAGGTGCCACCAGGCATAAGCTACAAAGCTATCTGCTAATGATTGCTTCTTGTGCTGGGCTGAAGGTGCCCAGGCAAAGCCAAGCTGTGAACCAAGGCTCGCTGCTTCTAATGCCACGCCTGAGTCACTTAGCAAGAGGTATGGGGCCTGCTGAGGCCAGATGCTGCTTGTTTGAGAGAATTTAGGAAAATCTGAAGCAGGAGCCAAGAGAGGCCAATTCTATGGTAAAGCCCCTGGAAACAGCTTGTGTGGTCCCAGAAGTTGGGTGGGGCAGGGCCTCAGGGAATCACCAAGGTGGAGCAAACAGTGGGAGCCAGGTTTCTGGAGTCCCAGATATGGTTCTCATCTGTCAGCCCTGTTGGGTTAGGGCTCACCAACGGAAAAATGGCCTCCACCAGCACTTCTGTCTGTGACAAAGTTGGCTCTCTAATTTTCACCCTGATGCCAAGCAACTCAGTTTTTTCCTGTATATTTCTGGTGCCTTTCAAGCTATGTCCCCTGTGCTGGAGTCAGTAGGGAGCAGGTCTGAGTAAATCTGTGTGTGGGCCCTTTAAGAGGAGCTGCCTAGGGCTCCAGCAGGCTCAGGTTCTCTCAGCCTCAGTTCCCTCTGGTTTTTACAGCCAGAAGTTATGGGGACCTCTCTTCCTGGCACTGGATCCCTGAGTTGGGGGTCCTGGTGTGGGATGGGGTCCCTTCACCCCTCAGGGGGACCTTCACAGCTGAGGTATCACTCCTGATTTTTATCCACTACATGTGGGTATGGGACCAGCCTGACTGGGCCTCCGCCCATCCTATCAGTCTTGATGTGGCTTTAATTTTGAAGTTGTAGGACTTCCATTCAGCTTGATTTCATGCAATTCTGAATGATGGTTTTATAGTTTAGTTGTAATTTTGTTGTGGTTGTGGGAGGAGGCAAGTACTGTTTTACGCCACCATCTTGACAGGAACTCCAAAAAATTGAAAAGGAATAGAGTAAGATATAAAAAAGTGAAAGCATATATCTTGTTCATGGATTGGAAAAATCAACACCATTAAAATGTCCAAACTATCCAAAGCAATCTATAGATTCAAATCCCTTTTAAAATACCAACAGCATATAGAACAAAAACCAAAAGTTTTTATGGAACCATTAAAAAAAAAAAAAAGAATAGCCACAGCTATCTTGAAAAAAAAAAGAACGAAGTTGAAGAGATCATAACACTGGATATCAGATTATATTACAAAGCCACTGTAATCATAACAGCCTGGTACTGGCGCAAGAACAAGCATGTAGACCAATGGAATGGAACAGAGATCCCAGAAATTGACCCAAGCCATTATGCTGAATTAATATATGAAAAAGGAGGCAAGAGTATAAAATGGAGTAAAGTCTGTATTCAATAAATGGTGGGAAAATTGGACAGGCACATGCAAAAAAATTAAACCAGACCACTAACTTACACCATACACAAGAATAAACTCAAAATGGATAAAAGACTTAAATGTAAGTTGTGAAACCATAAAAATCTTAGAGGAAAATGAGGCAGCAAAATCTCACATGACACGCAGCAGAAATTCCACTGATACATATTCTAGGCCAGGAGAAACAAAAAATTAATAAATGGGATCACATCAAACTAAAAAGTTTCTGCACAGCAAAAGAAACCAGAATCAAAATGAAAAGGGAGCCTAGCAGATATGGCTCAGTGGATTGAGCGTTGGCCCATGGACTGAGAGGTCCTGGTTCAATTTCACTCAGGGCACTTGCCTGGGTTGCAGGCCCGATCCCCAGTAGGGGGCACGCAGAAGGCAGCCAGTCGATGTTTTTCTCTCACATCAATGTTTCTATCCTCTTTCTAAAAGAATCAATAAAAACATTTTATTTTATTTTTATTATTCCTTACCCAAGGACATTTTTTCATTTATCATTAGGTAGAGTGGGAGGGAGGGAGGGAGAGAGACAGAAACATCAATGTAATAGAGCCACATTGACTGGTTGTCTCCCGCATGACCCATCCAGGGCCAGGAACAAACCATATCTGAGGTACGTGCCCTTGGCTGTAATCAAACACGTGACTCATTGGTCCACGGGTCAACACTCTAACCACTGAGCCAAACTGGCCAGGGCTAAAAACATTTTTAAAAATGAAAACCCACTGAATGGGAGAACATATTTGTCAATGACACTTTGAATAAGTGGTTAATTTCCAAAATATATAAAGTACTCATACAATTCAACAAAAGGAAGACAAACAATGCAATAAAATAATGGGCAGAGACCCTGAATAGACACTTATCCAAAGAGGACATACAAATGGCCAAGAGACATGAAAAAATGCTCAATTCCACTAATCATCAGAGAGATGCAAATGAAAATGACTATGAGGTATCACCTCACACCTGCCACAATGGCTGCCATCAACATCAAACAAGTGCTGGCATGGCTGTGGAAAAAAGGGGACTCTAGCCCTGGCCGGTTTGGCTCAGCAGTTGGAGCTTCGGCCTGCAGTCCAGAGAGACCTGGGTTCAGTTCCCACTAAGGGTGCATACCTCTGTTGTGGTTCGTCCCTGGCCCTGGTTGGTCATGCAGGTGGCAGCCACTCGATGTGTTCCTTTCACATCGATGTCTCTCTCTCTCTCTCTCTCTCTCTCTCTCTCTCTCTCTCTCTTTCTCTCTCCCTCTCCCTCTCCCTCTCCCTCTCCCTCTCTCTCCCTCCCACTCTACCTGAATAAAAAATGGAAAAATGTCCTCAGGTGAGGATAAAAAAAAGGGGGACTCTAGCACACTGGTGGTGGGAATGCAGATTGGTGTAGCCACTATGGAAAACAATATGGAGTTTCCTCAAAAAATTAAAAATTGAACTGCCATTTGACCCAGTGATCCCACTTCTAGAAATATGTCCTAAGAAGCCTGAAACACCAATCAGAAGTAATATATGCACTCCTATGTTCATTGCAGCCCTATTTACAATAACTAAGATCTGGAAATAGCCCAAGTGTCCATTAATAGATGAGTCGGTTAAAAAGCTGTGGTACATATATACAATGGAATATTACGCAGCTGTAAAAAAGAAACATCTCTTACCCTTTGAGACAGCATAAAGGGACCTGGAAAGTGTTAGGCTAAGTAAAAAAAGCCAATCAGAGGAAGACAAGTATCACATGATCTCACTAATTTGTTGAATCTAATGAACAAAATAAGCAGACAAACAAAATAGATCCAGAGACATGGAAGTAGGGAACAGAATGACAAACCTCAGAGGGAAAGGAGATAGGGGCACTGGAAGAAATAAACCAAAGAACTTATATGCATATGTGCATAACCAATGGATACAGACAACAAGTCTGTGTAAAGGCAGGGGGCAGTGGGAGCTGGGAGGAAGTTGTCAATGTGAGAGAAATAGGGGGGCATCTTTAATACTTGCAACAATGAAGATAAAATAAAGACAAAAGAAAACATGGAGCCCTGGCCAGTTTGGCTTAGCGATTAGAGCATTGGCCCACAAACCAGAGAGTCCTAGGTTCGGTTCCCACTAAGGGCACGTACCTCGGTTGCAGTTTGTCCTTGGCCCCGGTTGAGGTCGTGTGAGTGGCATCCAATCAATGCATCTCTCATGTTGATGTTTCTGTCTCTTCCTCCCTCTCTCCCTCCCCCTCTATTTGAAGATAAATGCAAAAATGTCCTCAGGTGAGGATAAAAAAAAAAATCTCTGGATAGTTTCCTGGGTAATCACAAGGCCACTGGCACACCCAGCAAAGTTGACAAGTCAACTGAAGCCATGGGCATCACTGGTCCTAGGGCCCCATGGGTACCAATCTCCCAAGGGCTCCTCAGTCAAATCTTTTTCTCTATCTCAAATTCAATAATTTAGTTAATACAGAAAAGTACTGATTCATGTAATAAATACATACTCTCTAAGTGTTAGAACTCATGAGCTGAAGCCTTGGCAGTGAACAAAATAGACTCAGGTCCCTTCTCTCTGTGATTTTTTTCCAAATAAGAGCCATTTATTAGCTGGCTGGCATCTGATTCCGAACACCCCTGTGACAGAGTCTTTGGAATCAGCCTATCCCTGCCCTCTGGAGTTAACATGGGGGTAAGGGTGCTCTGGAGATATGATAAACACAGAAATGGAGGGAGGGCTAAAGGCCTTATTGAAAAAATAGCTGAGGAGGGTGAAGAACATATATTTATTTATTTATTATTATTTTTTATCCTCATTTGAGGACATTTTTGCATTTATCTTCAGATACAGCAGGAAGGAGAGAGGGAGAAAGAGAGAGAGAGAAACATCAATGTGAGAGAGACACATCAAGTGGTTGCCACCCACATGACCCCAACCGGGGCCGAGGACAAACTGCAACCAAGGTATGAGGTATGTGGCCTTAGCAGAAACTGAAGCTGGGACTGTCTGGTCTGTGGGCTGACGCTCTAACCACTGTGCCAAAATGGCCAGGGTGTGAAGAACATATAAAGCATAATTCAAGAAACAACTGTGAATCACCCCACCCCACCCCAACTTTGATCAAATCTGAACATTGACTATAGTATTTGCTTTGGAACTTGCAGTTTTTATTTATTTTTTATAATCCTCACCCGAGGATATTTCTCCATTTATCTTCAGATAGTGTATGGGCAGGGGAAGGGAGGAGAAACATCAATGTGAGACAGTCACATCAACTGGTTGCCTCCCTCATGACCCTGATGAGGGCTGGGGACCAATCTGCAACTGAGGTACATGCCCTTGACCAGAATTGAACCCATGACTCTCTGGTCCTCGGGTCCATGCTCTAACTGACCAGGATGGAACTTGCAGTTTTTAGACCTTTGTGATCAATGAGTTTGAAGACTGTATGGGCTTATCCTAGTTCCTTTCATCTCCATCCTGCTGAGGTTATTACCCATTCCTGAATTTGGTGTATATCATTCTCATATGTTTAAATATTTTTACTACTTGTATATATTACATCCCAAGACATGGTTTCATTTTGCATGTTCTTAAGTTATACAAATTATACACCATTAAAATCATCCTGCATCTTGTGTGTTGCTTTTGTTTGGGTTCCATGTGCTTGTTGTATGCATGCTTAACAATAAGCCTTTGAGATTTTTCTCAGTAGCTAATCCTCCAATTTTCAAATCTGATGGTGTGGGAAGATATATTTGTTTAACGTGTAGGTTTACCAAAAAAGACTAATGTTAGCTATCATTTATTAAACTCAGTATGTTCCAGACATTTTATCCCTAAAACCCTTACAATAGCTGGATATTTTTATTTTATTTTATTTTATTTTGTTGATCCTCACTGGAGGATATTTAGATAGAGTGGAAGGGAGAGAGAGCGAGTGAGAAACATGGATGTGAGAGAGATGCATAGATTGGTTGCCTCTTGCATGACCCCAAACAGGGCCAGAGATTGAACCTGCAACTCAGGTACATTCCCTTGACTGGAATCAAACCCGAGACCCATTGGTGCATGGGCCCACACTCTAACTGCAGAGCCAAACCAGTCTGGGCAATAGTTGGATATTTTAGCCCTGGCTGGTTTGCCTCAATGGTTAGATCGTCGACCTGCGGTCCAGAGAGACCTGGGTTCGGTTCCCGCTAAGGGCACATACCTTGATTGCAGTTTGTCCCTGGCCCTGGTTGGGTCGTGCGGGTGGCAGCCACTTGTGTCCCTTTCACGTCAATGTTTCTCTCTCCCGCTCTATCTGAACAAAAAATGAGAGAATGTCCTCAGGTGAGGATTAAAAAACAAACAAACAAACAAAATATTTGGGTATTTTAGATTTTATCGCCTTGGTAGTAGATGAAATTGGGTTTTGAAAGCAAGTGGCAGTTTTATGATCATTGTCATGGGTAAGAGATAGAATCGAGATTCTAGTCCATGTTTTCCAGAGTGTAGGTGTCAAGATGTGTGCCCTAGTATGTGAGGTCAGGACTGAGCCTCCCACAGAAGGGCTGAGCAATGTGCCTCCTCTACATGGACACTGTGACATGTGTCTCAGAGAAAGCTCCACCTCCTTCCCAATCAATTGGAACAAAATCCCATCACCTTGCCCCCAAACCTCAGCCCCTGCCCAATCACAGCCTCCCCCAATCACTGCTCTCCTCTCCAGGCCTTGTGTCTGCTCTTCAAACACACTGAGCTTGCTCCTAGTTCAGGACTTTTGCACACACCTATTCAAATCTTTTGCCCATTTTTATTTTTATTTTATTTTTTTAATTTTTTTTTTTTTTATCCTCACCCGAGGATATTTTTCCACTTTTTGTACAGATAGAGTGGGAGGGAGAGAGAGGAAGGGAGAGAGAGAGAGAAACATCGATGTGAAGGGACACATCGAGTGGCTGCCACCCGCACAACCAACCAGGGCCGGGGACAAACTGCAACCGAAGTACGTGCCCTTAGCGGGAACCGAACCCGGGTCTCTCCGGACCGCAGGCCGACGCTCTAACCGCTGAGCCAAACCGGCCAGGGCCTTTTGCCCATTTTTAAAATTTTTATTTTTTTATTGATTTTAGAGAGAGAGGAAGGGAGAGAGAGAGAGAAACATCAATGAGAGAGAAACACATTGAATAGTTGCCTCCTGCATGACCTGGACCAGGGCCAGGGATTGAACCTGCAATCCAGGTACATGCCCTTGACTGGAATTGAACCCTTGACCGTTTGGTCCAAGGGCTGATGTTCTAATCGCTGAGCCAAACCAGCCAGGGCTTGCCCATTTTTTATTTGGGTTTGTTGTTCCTATTATTGAGTTGAAAGAGTTCTTTGTAGTTGCTGGTACAAGTTCTTACATTTATATTTTGCAAATATTGTCTCCCAGTCTGTGGCTCCTCATGTGTCAACAATAATATTGTTAGTATTGAGGCATTATTGTTATTACTATTATTAAAAGATATGGGTCTAACTCTGTAGGGCCAGGCCCACTGTGCTTCCAAGAAGCTTCTAGTTCTGGAGTGCACAGGTAACTCATTCAAGACAGTAACTGCATACATTTTTTCACTAGAGATGATAAAGTAAAAATCAGGGAACAATAAAGGTCAGGTTTAAAAAAATTATTTATTGGTTTTAGAGAGAGAAAGGGAGAGGAAGAGACGTAGAGACATCCGTGACAAAACATCCATTGGCTGCCTCCTGCATGCCCCCACCGGGGACCGGGCACACAATCTGGGCATTGCCCTGACCGGGAATCCAATCAGCGACCTCTTGGTGCATGGGTGGATGTTCAACCACTGAGCCATACCGCCGGGTGACAGGTCATACTTTTTTATTGAATAGCCCTAGCCCGTGTGGCTCAGTTGGTTGGAGCGTCCTCCCGCACACCAAGGGTTGGATTCCCTGCCTTGGCACATATCCAGGTTGCAGGTTCCATCCCCGGTCAGGTGTGTGCGGGAGGCAACCGATGGATATCTCTCTGTCTCTGTCACTCCCTCGCTCCCTCTCTCCAAGATCAATACAAAATAAAAAATTTTTATTGAAAAGACCCAGCTACCTGCGTTGGGCCCGGAACCTTACAAGCGCGCATGCGCACCCAGAGACCACCCTCCCCCAACCCGGCTCCCGACAGCGCCCCAGCTCGTGCGTCCTAGAGACAGCCCAACGGCCGTTAACGGTCGGCCCCGCCCTGCTGCGCGCGCATGTTCCCAGAGAGCGGCGGGGGGCGTGGGAGCGCCGCTGCAGGTCCTCACAGCGGGGGCGGGGCCGGCGTGTGAGCAAGAGGGCTCTGACGAGAAGGCGAGAAGGCGGGAAAAGACAAAAATGGAGCGACAGGGAGTACGAGGCGCTTGTTTTCTTAGCGCGGGCGGTGGGCTGATGGGCTGGGTATGGCAGTGATCTCCGGCTTCCACGGCAGACCCTCGCTTGGCGACTTGTCTCCTGCCATCGGGGTCACCCTCGCCCGGCGGGGCCCCGACTTCCTGACTGGGTGACTGGGCCTTGACTGATAGACGGACAGTGTGGCGAACAGCGGGGCCAGAAGGACAGACTTACACGCACTGCGCGTGGCAGAAGCAGTTTAGAGAGTGGCTCAGCATCCATGTGCCACACCGTTTCTTCTTTTTCTCCTCCCTCATCTCCCCCTTGAAGGACTCACTCAACACAAATACCAGTTAGGAGCCCAAGCACCCCGGAGGCCCTGCCCTCACCCCGGCCCCTCCAGCTTTCCCTCCAGGTTTCCCCGCCTCTATCCTCTAGGTGCAGGGTTCCCCCATTTCACTCCCCGGACCTCCGACCTCGTGGTGCCCGCCCTAGCTCAGCCTGTCTCTTCTACGAGCCCCACTATGTTGCAAGGAGGTGCCCAGGGCCGAGGGGGCAGGAGGACGGGATCCGCCCACGTGTCACTCCCCCTCCTTTGGCCTCTCAAGCGCTGACTGTGCTCACAGGTGGACATGCCCCACGCAGAGTGCAAGGACCAGGAGCCACAGCCGTTGGGGGAGAGCAAGGAGCAGCATCAGGGTGAGGAGAGCCACGGAAAGGAAGCTGGTCAGGAGCCAGCCAGGTGAGGAAGTCCCTGGCCCAACAGGTCCAAACAGTCCCCTGGGGCCTTCTTCGCCCATTTCTTCCCCAAGACCCAACCAGTGTCTGTTCTTGGCTCATTTGTTCCACGCACTGGTCGAGTATCTCATGTGCCTGGCACGGTGCTAAGTGCTGGGGATACAGCAATGAGCTGACATTCTCTAGAGGAAACAGGTTGTAAACTCAGGAATATATAGTAGTCAGTGGATGCTAAGTGCTATGGAGAAAAAAATAGGGAGAGAATGACAGATAGCCTGTTTGATCAGAAGAGAGTCAAGAAGGATCCATGGAGAAGCTCAGAAGTGAGCCCGGCTGGTAGGGAGAACCATGCTTCAAGCAGAGAAACAGTAGCTGCAAAGGCCAGGGAAGGAGGACTATACTGGAGAAGCGCAAGAAGGAGATAGTAAGAGATACAGTCAGGTAATGGGACTTGGGTTGTTAATTACCCTTGAAAAGGTTCGGAATAAAGGAGTGATGTGAAGTGACTATAGCAGGGTGGGAACTATTAATAAAGTTGCATTAGAACACAGCCATACTTGCCTGTGGATGCTTCTGCAGAGTTCAGTTGTTGCAAGTGGGACTATAGGAGCACAGAGCTGAAAAGATTTACTATCTGGACCTTTATAGAAGTTTGTAGTCTTCTGGACTAAAGTATTAAAAGGATCCCTCTGGCTGCCATGTAGAGAATAGATTCTTAGGGCAGGAGTGGATGCTGGGAGACCAATAAGAGGCATTTGAAATAATCTAGGTGCAAGATGATTCTGACTTGACCCATGGTGAATCTATGGAGGTGATGAAAAGTGATCAGATTTTAGATATATTTAAGAAGCTAGAACTGAAAGAAAATGCTAATGGATTAGATGTTGGAGTAAAAGAAAGAGCAGTGTCAGGGATGACAAAAATGGTTTTGTCTTACACATTTATTAATTCACCAAACATTTTTTAAAAACGTTTTTTCTTTATTGATTTAAGAGAGAGAGAGGAAGGGAGAGGGAGAGAGAGAGAGAAACATTGACTGGCTGCCTCCTGCATGCTCCCCACTGGGGATTTGGCCCACAACCTGGGCATGTGCCCTGACCAGGAATTGGAACTGGTGACCTCTTGGTGCATGGGTTGACACTCATACCAGCTGGGCAATTCACCAAATATTTATTTAAAAATTTTTTTAATCCTCACCCCAGGATATTTTTTCATTAATTTTTTTTTTAGATAGAATGGAAGGGAGGGAGGGGGAGAGAGAGAGAAACATTGATGTGAGAAAGATAACATTGATTGGTTGCCTCTCATACGACCCCAACTGGGGCCAGGGATTGAGCCTGCAACCCAGGTATGTGACCTTTACTGGGAATCAAACCCACTATCCTTCCATCCAAGGGTTGATGCTCTAACCACTGAGCAAACTAGCCAGGGCAATTCACCAAATATTTATTGAGGGTTGGTTTTGGACAGACCAGATTGGGGATACAGCAGTGAACAGACCAGAATCCCTGTTCTCTTGGAGCTGACTTTCTTTCACTTAGTAATATGTATGTGCTTAACATTGCTCCATGCCTTTTCATTTCTTTTAAAGAAAAAAATTTTTTTAATTGGTTTGAGAGAAAGAGATGAAAAAAAACATCGATTTGTTGTTTCACTTATTTTTACACTTATTGGTTGCTTCTTGTATGTGCCTTGATCTGGGATTGAACCTGCAACCTTGCAATATTGGGACAGTGCTCTAACAGCTGATCTACTCAGCCTGGGTTCGTGTTTTTTTTTTAATATATGTTTTATTTATTTATTTATTTATTTATTTTTAATCCTCACTCGAGGATATTTTTCCGTCCATTTTCAGACAGAGTGGGAGAGAGAGAGAGAGAAACATCTGTGTGAGAGAGACACATCGATTGGTTGCTTCCTGCAAGACCCCAACCAGGGCCAGGGACAGAACCGCAACCTAGGTATGTGCCACACTGCCAGGGCAGGGCTCATTTCCTTTTAAAAAATATTTTTATTGATTTCGAGAGAGAGAGAGGAAGAGAGGGAACATCAATTGGCTGCGCACACCCCCTACTGGGGATCAAGCACAAAACCTAGGCATGTGCCCTGACCAGGAATCAAACCAGCAACCTTTTTGGTGCATGGGACAATGCCCAAGCAACTGAACCATACTGGCCAGGGCAGGTCTCATTTATTATTATTATTATTCATTTATTATTATTATTACCATCATCATCATCATCATTATTTTGTTACTCCTCACTCGAGGGTATTTTTTCCATTGATTTTTAGAAAATGGAAGGGAGTGGGGAGTGGGAGACAGAAACATCAACACATCTATTGGTTGCCTCCCACACATGACCCAACTAGGGCCAGGGATTGAACCTGAAACCTTGACGGAATCGAAACAGACCCTTTAATGTGCAGACTGATGCTCTAACCACTGAGCAACCTGGGCCAGGGCAGGGATCGTTTCTTTTTTTTTTTAATATGTTTTTTATTGATTTTAGGAAGAGGGAAAGAGAGAGAGAAGATAGAAACATCAACGAGAGAGAATAATCCATTGGCTGCCTCATGCGCGTCCCCTACTGGGGACAAAGCCTGCAACCTGGGCATGTGCCCTGACTGGAAATCAAACTGGTGACCTCTTGGTGCATGGGACATTTAATCCACTGAGCCACACCAGCCGGGCAGGGCTTATTTTTTAAAAAAAAAACATATTATTAATACAATATTTGTCTCCCCTCTGTCAAACCCTGAGCCAACCACTCCCCAGGCTGCCTGGGGAGGTATAGGAAAAGGAACATACAGGGCAGATAAGACTGGTAGAAAGAACTATGGGAGGTGGAGACAGCTCCTTCACATGGCGAAGAGGATGAGAAAGGCCACCATCAGGCAAAAGATCCCCATGACCTGTGAGAGAGGGCAAAGTCCAGAATGGCTTAGGAGAAGAGCTGTTGATTCAGAGAAGGGTTCCTGGCATAAACAATGATGAGGCTCCCAGACACGGTCCCAATTCCAGCCCCAGAGCCTGCCACCCCTACTGTGGCAGCCCCAGCCCCAAATGAATTTGGCTGCTGTGTTGATGTTCCTTGAAATGGTGCTGGTTTGAGTGCTGCTGCTAGAAATAAATTAGGTCAAGGGACATAGAGCTGCCAAACTGCTGAGACTCTCATCTGTCAGTGTCTGGTTGTTTCAGCACCACTGCAGACAGTGACCAGCACAGCTGAGAGGTGTTCCTGACCAAGGGGTGGATGAAGACAAACTTGGTGCAGACTACATTTTTAGGGGATAAGGGGAGCTGATCCCAGTGCAGAGATGACTAGGGCACTTTTTTTTTTTTTTTTTAAATATTTTTTATTGATTTTTTTAGAGAGAGAGATAGAAACATCAACGTGAGAGAGAGACATCGATCAGCTGCCTCCTGCATGCCCTCTCCTGGGGATCAAGCCTACAACCCAGGCATGTGCCCTGACTGGGAATCGAACCAGGACCTCTCAGTCCATGGGATGATGCTCAATCCACTAAGCCACACCAGGCGAGAGGGCTCACCTTGATAGCTCATTTCTTTTTAGTACTGAATAGTATTCCATTGTGTAGATCTATCACAGTTTATTTATCCATTTACCTATTGAAGGATATCTTGGTTGCTTCCAAGTTTTGGCAGTTAGGAATAAAGCTGCTATAAACATTCATGTGGACCTAAGTTTTCAACTTCTTTGGATAAATACCAAGAAGCACGGTTGCTGATCATATGGTAAGAGTATGTTTGTTTTGTAAAAAACTGCCAAACTGTCTTCCAAAGTATCTGTACCATTTTATATTTCCATCATCAATGAATGAGAGTTTCTGTTGTTCCACATCCTCACATTTGGTGTTGTCACTGTTTTGGATTTTCACCATTCTAATAGGTGTGTAGTGATATCTCATTGTTGTGCTGATTTGCAGTTTCCTGATGAGGTATGAAGCTGAACATCTTTTCATATTTTTTCTTTTGCTATCTGTATATTTTTTTTGGTGGAATGTCTGTTCAGATCTTTTGCCCATTTTTATTATTTTTTTTATTTTTATTTTTTTTATCCTCACCCGAGGACATTTTTCCATTTTTTGTTCAGGTAGAGTGGGAGGGAGAGAGAGGAACAGAGAGAGAGAGAGAGAAACATCGATGTGAAAGAAACACATCGAGTGGCTGCCACCCGCACAACCGACCAGGGCCGGGGACAAACTGCAACCGAGGCACACGCCCTTAGCGGGAACCGAACCCGGGTCTCTCAGGACCGCAGGCCGACACTCTAACCGCTGAGCCAAACCGGCCAGGGCTCATTTTTATTTTTAAAATGTTTTAGCCCTGGCTGGTTTGGCTCAGCAGTGAAAGTGTCGGCCTGCAGACCAGAGAGTCCCGGGTTCGGTTCCCGCTAAGGGCACGTACCTTGGTTGTAGTTTGTCCCCGGCCCTGGCTGGGGTCGTGTGGGTGGCAACCAGTCAATGTGTCTCTCTCACATCAATGTTTCTCTTTCTCTCCCTCCCACTCTATCTGGGGATAAATGCAAAAATGTCCTCTGCTGAGGATTAAAAAAAAAATTTTTTTTTAAATATGCCCTGGCCAGTTTGGCTCAGCAGTTAGAGCATCAGCCTTGCAGACCAATGAGTTGTGGGTTCAATTCCAGTCAAGGACATGTACCTTGGTTACAGTTTGGTCCCTGACCCTGGTCAGGGTTGTGCAGGAAGCAACCAGTTGATGTGTTCCTCTTATATCCATATTTCTCTTTCTCCCTCCCACTCTAACTGAAAATAAATAGAAAAATATCCTCGGGTAAAGATTTAAAAAATTTTTTTTTAAATATGTTTTTATTGATTTTTTAGAGAGAGGAAGGGAGAGATAGAAACATCGATGTGAGAGAGAAACCTCTATCGGCTGCCTCCTGCACGCCCCCTACTGGGGATCGAGCCTGCAAACCAGGCATGTGCCCTGACCAGGAATCAAACCAGCACCTGTCAGTCCATGGGACCCATGCTTAATCCACTGAGCCACACAAGCTGTGCAGAAATGATTAATTTTAATGAAATATAATTAAGCAACTTTTTTATTTTTTATTTATTTATTTATTTTATCCTCACCCGAGGACATTTTTCCATTTTTTGTACAGATAGAGTGGGAGGGAGGGAGAGGAAGAGACAGAGAGAGAGAAACATCGATGTGAAAGGGACACATCGAGTGGCTGCCACCGCACGACCAACCAGGGCCGGGGACAAACTGCAACTGAAGTACGTGCCCTTAGCGGGAACCGAACCTGGGTCTCTCCGGACCGCAGGCCGATGCTCTAACCGCTGAGCCAAACCAGCCAGGGCTAAGCAACTTTTTTAAATCTAAGAAATCATCTTCAAACTCAAGGTCACCTAGATTTTCTTCTTTTAGCTTCTAGTAGTCTTACAGTTTTGTTTTTACATTTGGATCTATGATCCATTATTTTAAAAACTTTATTTTAATCCTCACCCAAGGATATGTTTTTTTAATTGATTTTTAGGGAGAGAGAAACATCGATTCATTGCCTCCCATATGCACCCCAACCAGGGATCAAACCCATAGCCTTTTGATGTGCAGGATGTGCTCCAACCAACTGAGCCACCTGGCTGGGGCTATGATCCATTTTGAGTTAATTTTTGTGAAAGGTGTAAGTTCTATGTTTAGCTTCAGTTTTTTTGCATGTGGCTACCCAGTTCCAACATCATTTATTGAAAAGACTCTCCTTTATTCATTGAATTTTCTTCGCTTCTTTGCAAAAATCAGTTTACAATATATGTGTGAGTCTATTTCTGGGCTCTCTATTCTGTTCCATTGATCTATAGTCTATTCTTTCACTAGTACCACAGTATCAGGATCACTGTAGCTTTATGGTAAATCTTTCTTTTTTTTTTTTTTTAATCCTCATCCGAGGACATTTTTCCATTTTTTGGATGGACAGAGTGGGAGGGAGAGAGAGGAAGAGAGAGAGAGGGAAACATCGATGCGAAAGGGACACATCGAGTGGCTGCCACCCGCACGACCAACCAGGGCCGGGGACAAACTGCAACCGAGGTACATGCCCTTAGCGGGAACCGAACCCGGGTCTCTCCGGACCGCAGGCGGACACTCTAACCGCTGAGCCAAACCGGCCAGGGCTGTTCTTCAATATTATGTTGGCTTTTCTGAGTCTATGGCCAAGCAGACTTCTAAAAGAGAGAGAGCCCTGGCTGGTTTGGCTCGGTTGGAGCATTGTCTCATACACTAAAAGGCTGCAGGTTTGATTCCTGGTCAGGGCACATGCCTAGGCTGTGGGTTTGATCTCCATTTGGGGTGTGTGGAGGAGGCAACCAATCTATGTGTCTCGCTTTGATGTCTCTCTCTCTCTCTCTCTCTCTCTCTGTCACCGTTGTCCCCCCTCCCGTCCACTCTAAAAAACAATGGAAAAAATATCCTTGGGTGAAGATAAACTAATTAAATAAGGAACAAAGCAGAGTAAGGAGTGACTAAAGTGATAGGGAGTTAAGAGTAGTTGGAGAAGATCTATAAGGTCATGAGAAGGAGCCATCCAGAAGGCATCTGGGGGCCCAAACATGCTGGCAGAGTACAAAGTACCTGCGGTAGGAATAAGCTGGTTGTGCTCGTAAAACAGTGAGGAGACCAGTGTGTCAGGCATTGTGATTGACAACAGGGATACCTGGATTCTACCAGACAAATGCTCTTATACCCTCCTGGTGTTTCCATATGATGGGAAGACATAGTAAACAAGTACTGGCTGACATGGAACAGATTGGGATTCTGGGAAAACATTTCACCTGTGGGTAGCCAGCCTTGAATGGGGAACCAGGGACAGCGCCCTTGAAAAAACAATGCTGAATCACAAGGTGAGGATGAGTGGGGCTGAGTGGGCATGGGGGTGGAAGAAGCTGCTGAGAGAAGAGCTTATGCAAAGCCTCTGCACACGGCATTCAGATAGCAGAAGGAAACCAGTGTGGCTGAGTGGGGATTTGAGTGCAAGAGGAGGGCTGGAGGGCTCAACAGGGGCCAGGTCACAAGGCATTTTGTTGGCTATGGACTTTATCCTCAGGATTCTTTTGGTAACAGCTTTATTGAGAGAATTCAGATACCATACAACTCACCTACTTAAAATGTACAATTCAGTTGTTTTTAGTATATTCAAAGAGCTATGCATCCATCACCACAATTAATTTTAAAACATTTTTATTGCCCTGAAAAAAACCTTGTACCCTTTAATCATAACCCCCCAGTCCCTGCATCCTCCCCAGCCCCTGGCAACCACTACTCTATTTCCTGTCTCTGGATTTGCCTCTGCTGGACATTTCATATCAAGGAAAGCATACAGCTATGTGGTGCTTTGTGACAGGCTTCTTTCACTGAGCACAATGTCTTCAGGGTTCATCCACATTGTAACATGCAACCCTGGCCAGTTTTACTCAGTGGTTAGAGCGTCAGTCCATGGACCAAAGGGTCGTGGGTTTGATTCCGGTCAAGGGCACGTACCTCAGTTGTAGTTCGGTCCCCGGTCTTGTTGGGGTCATGGGGGAGGCAACCAATCGATGTGTCTCTCTCACGTCGATGTTTCTGTTTCTCTCTCTCTCTCTCTCTCTCTTTCTCCCCCCCGCCCCACTCTGTCTGAAAATAAATGGAAAAATATCCTTGGGTGAGGATTAAAAAAACAACATGTATCAGAACTTCATTCCTCTATATGGCTGAATAATATTCCATATTATGGATCTACCACATTCTATTTAGTCATTAGTTGATGGACATTTGGGTTGTTTCTGCTTTTTGGCTCTTGTGAGTAATGCTGCTATGAACATCCATGTACAAGTTTTGGTGTGGACATATGTTTTCATTTCTCTTGAGTAGATATCTAGGAGAGGAATGACTGGGTCAGAAGAGACATGCTCAGGTTCCTGTTATAAAAAGACACTGATTGCTTTGTGGAGAATGGGTGAGAGGAGGTATGAATGGATGTCAGGAGATCGGGTGCAAGGCTCCTGTGGGGGTGGCATCTAGTAGGGCAGATGGAAAGAAGCTCTTAGGGAACATTATTTAGTGAGGCATAAGGAATGGGGTGAGTCCAGGACATTTCCAGGCTTGTGTGCTCACAAAATATGGAGACGGCTTGCCTGTCAGGTATTGTGATTGGCAGCAGGGATCCTAGTATGGATATCACTGTGCGACTCACTTTTTCAATGGCAGGTATAGAGTGAATGAGCTCCTCAACCGGGGAGAAAGTGAGAGGAGATCAGGCTCAGGACAGGGCCCTGAGGAATCCAGGCCTAAAGCCAGCTTTCCCCTACCTCCCAGGTTCCCTGGTTGTAAAGCAGGCTACAGAGTGGGGTGGTTTCCAGGTGTGTATTGTCACTTGGAGACCAGAAAAAAGAAGGAAATGACTGAAGTCGTTTGATTCCATCTTCCTACAAATAACATGTTTAGACCCGATCTAAGTGGTGAAGAGACACAGATAATTGCAAATCATTGTGAAAACTTCAAGGAGTTCCACAATAGCTTTGGGCTGAAAAACATATGGATTGGAACCAGTGCAAGAGCTAGTTAATAGATTCAGCAGCACTCAGCAACATGATTAAAATAGGAACACGTTTCAGGAGAGAAAAGCAGGGGGTGAGGAACGGATTCAGCAGCTTCGATTCAGACCTAACCCCTTACTGGCTATACTTCAGCAAAACCTGGCTTTGCCTAAGCGCCAGAGATTCTGTTGTTCCTCCTTGAATATTTGATTAGGTTACCTCCCCTCCTGGGACTGCCGCCTATGGTGGTCATAAGTGGCTGGTGGATTGTTTACTTGTATATCTGTTAAAGGCCATGGAGGGAGCACCCCACCAGCAGGCGCCTCTGGCTCACACCCTGCCAATCACAGCTTTACCTGGAGTGAACAGATGGTCTCTTCTCTTAGACCCATTTCCTCTGTAGTTCTGGGCCCCCTGCCAGCCTGGGCCTTGCTCAAAACTTTGTGCTAATCCTCCTAGCCGAATTAAGGACTCCTTAGGACAGACCATAATAGATGAGTGAGGTGATGTGTTCACAGCCCCCACTCAGATCCCCCACCTCCAGACCTGCTGTGTTGGGCCCACTTCCATTTCCTGGCCTCCATCCAGAGTTCAGCAACAGAAGCAGGCCCTGCATCAGGGAAGCCAGCTGAGAGGACACCATGCATTTTGTTTATTAAAGTTAATTGCTGAATACAGGCCCAGGGAAGCCTCTGATTTATTAGCATTCTGATTAATATGCAGCTGCTGAGTATTAAGAAAAATGAAATGGAAAGGAGTAAATCCCAAAGGAGTGGTTGAAAAAAATCAAGAGGCTCTCTGCAGACATCTGACGCAGGCTTTTGTCCCACAATGAAATTTGAATGAGCTGAATTCAAGAGATTTTTCACCATTTGCATAGAGCCATGAAGATGGGTTCCAGCCTTAATGCTGAAGCCTAAGAAATGAGCAACTTTGAACCATTAGCAGCTCAAACAGGTTGTGAGCAATTACACAAAAAGAAGCACCTGGTTTTATCATTGATTTGAATTTCAGGATTCTTACACTGCTGAGTCAACAAGGCAACCGTGGGTATAAGGAGGCTTTCCAGCAAGGATGTTACACGAGGCTTTGCTCAGGCAGTAGTTCATTCATTTAGGTATTCAGCACACACACACACCCAGCCTGCACAGCTCCCTGGAGAGAACCCTTGTGAATAAACTGGAAGTGTTGTGATCTGTAAGTGAAGGTGGTGTGTGGGTGCACTAGAAGAAGCTCTGAATGTTGCTTCCTGAAGTTGGCAGAAAGGGAAAGTCATTTCAGGCAAAAGCTGATGGGTTTGGTGAAATTATGGAAAGTTCCAAATTGCTGGGAGGGGAGGGTGAAAAGAGAGTAAGGCTGAAAAGAAAGAGAAGCCCAAGGTACTGGAAGGCCTTGGATGCTGTGCTAGGGAATTTAGATGATCCTGTGGCTAAGTGGGGGATCATAGGCTATGGGAACAGTAGTAGGATATCAGAATACAGTTCTAAGATCACTGGGGCCCAGGTAAGAAATGATAGGTGCAGGGTTGTAAATGATTATATGAAGAGATGATCGATTTGAGTGGTTAAGGAGGTGGAAATAAGAGGGTTTCATGACAGGATATGGAAGGACTGGGAGAAGACAAGCTCCAGGTTAACTGCTAAGTTTCTTCCTTGAGAACCAGGTGACTTTTGGTAAGCGGGAAAAATCATGATGTTGGTATGCAAATGTGGAAGAGTTTGAGGTTCCTCTGGGACAACAAAATGGAGAGGACTGAGAGGTAGTTGGTACATCGTCATCCATTGTTGGGAACTCAGGAGAGAAGGGTAGGCTAGGAACGTTAAGTTAGGGAGACATGGAAGTGTGGATGGTAATGAAAGCCCCCACTGGTCATTCATTTATTTGACAGACCTTTATTACTCCTCCTGTGAGGAGTAGGTATGGGATATGAAGATGAATGAGGCCTGGCTGAGCCCTCCTAAAGGCTAGAGGGAAGGCTGAGGTTCAGAGAGTGAGTGTAGGTGTATGCACATAACCCAGCCAGGGAAGACTTTCTAGAAGAGGCAGGACTCAGGGAAAGGGACTGCTAGGGCATATCCAGCTACAAGTGGGCCTTTGGGGAATGACAGGTTGTGCACTACAGGAGGGGTGGGGTATTGAGGAGTTGGCAGGAGAGGCCAACAGGGAGGATATATGGGGATGGACCCTGGCTTCAGAGCAAGGGTATGCACGAGAGTGTAAAGGGAAGAGAGAGAGGCCAAGGACAGAGTCTGGGGACACCACGTGTTGGGAATGGCAGTGGAGGAGGGGGTGGTCAACAGCACCAGCTGCCTGCCAAGAGTCAAGGAAGGTGTCTGCCAGGTGTCACTGAGGACCTTGGCAGTTGCTGCTTTATTCTAGAACTGATTGCAGTGGGCTGAGAAGCAAGTGGGAAATGAGAAAATGTGCTCAGAAAGTTTTGGCATCTCTTTCTAGAAACTTGGTGATGATGGGGAGTAAAGAGAGGTGACTGACTGAGGGAGACCTGATGTTTGAGGGGAGAGGTTGTGTGTGTGGTGTTTTTAAAATGTCAGATGACATGCCCTGGAGATGGGGAAGAGGAGCAGTCAAAGGGAGAAGTCAAACACATACAAGAGTGAGATACAGACGGGATTGGGAGCCCTGAATACCTTGCCAGCTCAGCTGGGAGTTTAGAAAGAGGAAGGGCGGTGTGAATACATGAATGCTGGACAGTAGAGGGGGTTATTGGCCCACACATTTCTGTATCTGCTCAGGGGGAAGGGAGGCAAATGTGGGGTTAGGGATGGGAGAATGATATTTTGGGATGGCTGATGGGAGGAATGACCAGAGCACAGACAGGATACCCAGTGGCCCTGAGGACTCCTCCCCACCTCCTCTGCTGGCCAAGGCTAGAGAGTAAGACTCTGTAGTGACCCTGTTTATTGGGTCATGATTTTCTCCAGTGTCACTCAGGTTCCTGAGTGTGAGAAAAGGGACAGTGCTTGGTTGTAGAGAGCCAGAGTGGGGTTTAGGTAGGGGGGTGTGACACAGAATTGAAGGGAACAGGGGCTGAGACTACCAGCCAGAGAGTAAAGTGATGGAGCCCCGGATTTAGAACAGGAAGGCCGTTCGTTTTTTGACTTCCCTTCGAAGGGAAGTCAAAAGCCAGGTGTTTCTGAACCCATGCCCCCAGCTCCATCACCATTGTGCAAAAAAACCATGGCTGTCCTTTTAGAAGCACTCTGGATGCACTCTATGCTCTCCACATGCATTCAGATATTACAAAAGTCTGAATGTTAAAACGTCATTGTGTCACAGGTCTGAACTCATGTCCTTCTGCCCCACCTCCCCTTAACAAAGAAAAGTAATTGCATGCTCAGAGTTGTAAATTTCTTAGCAAACAAGACAAGAATGGTCACAGAGCACTGGTGTGTTGGTCTGCTGTTTTTTAGTTGATGTAAATGTTTGCTGTAGAAATAACCACATTTACCTACCCACCATCTTGACTGAAAGTCCTCTGTCTGTATCATTGAAGAGACCTTTCCATCTTTTTTTTTTTTTTTTGTACAGATAGAGTGGGAGGGAGAGAGAGGAAGGGAGAGAGAGAGAAACATCGACGTGAAGGGACACATCGAGTGGCCGCCACCCGCACGACCAACCAGGGCCAGGGACAAACTGCAACCGAAGTACGTGCCCTTAGCGGGAACCGAACCCGGGTCTCTCCGGACTGCAGGCTGACGCTCTAACCGCTGAGCCAAACCGGCCAGGGCTACCTTTCCATCTTTTTGTTGTTGTTTTGTTAATCCTCACATGAGGATATTTTTCCATTAATTTTTAGTTAGAGTGGAAGGGAGAGAGTGAGGGAGAAAGACACACACATCCATGTGAGAGACACATGGATGGGTTGCCTTCCACACAACCCCAGCCCAGGCCAGGGATTGAACCTGCAACCCAGTTATGTGCCCTTGATAGGGAATCAATTGCGAGACCCTTCTGTCCTCGGGCTAATGCTATAATCGCTGAGCCAAACCAGCCAGGGCATACCTTCCCATCTTAAAATGCATTGGACATAGTTTCTTATCTTAGAGAATGATGAACTTGCATGCTTTGTAGGAAGCCAGAGGAAGGAGAAATTGATCTAACAGAAGGTATCCTTTATTCACTCAGCAACCAGTGGAGGACTTCTATGTGCTGGATGCTAGGAATGCACAGATAAATGAGACCCAGCTCTTTGGGGAGATAGGTACATGAGTAATAACAAGCTCACCATAGTGATAGGCATGGGGTTCCTGGACAGCTTCTCAAAGGAGGCAGTGGTCTGGCTAGGTCTCATGGATCAAGTCAGAGAGCAGGTACAAAGGCACAGAGGCAAGAAGCAGTCTGGCAAGGAATACACAAGGACCAGGACATAGTCAAATGCTTGGGTCTGAGAACTTTTGTGCAGATGTGACTCTGTCCACCCAGGCTGTCTTTTACTGGGGTTTTACTGTACTTCTGTCCTCAGCCAAAAGGAAGAGCTCAGAGCCCTGGCTGGCATGACTCAGTGGTTAGAGTGTCGGCCTGCGCATTGAAGGGTCACAGCGCACGTACCTGGGTTACAGGTTTGGTCCCTGACCCCCATTGGGGCGCATTTGGGAGGCAACCAATTGATATGTTTCTCTCACATTGATGTTTCTCTCTCTCTACCCCCCCCACCCCTCCCTTCCACCCTCTCTCTAAAAACAAAACAAAACAAATTCTTTGGTGAGGATTAACAAAAAGAGGAAGAACTCAGACTGTCAGAAAAAGCCAAGAAAAATTGTTTTGTGAAGAAAGCATCAGAAAACCAAGATGTGTTTTTCTAAATAAGCAGTGACTGGCTGACTTTATAGTTGTGTGTGAAATGGTATGTTCAGGAACCCCTGTGATGGCTGGTACCTCCAAGTCTCAGAATTGGGAGGACCTCAGAGGGCAAGAGGGAAACTGAGGACCCAGGAGGAAACGGGACATGGGCTGTGAATCAGGCCAGCTGGGTGCCACACCTAGCTCTGCCACAGACTGGCTGGTAATCCTGAGAGAGTAACCAGGCTAAGTATGTGTCCTCAGCTATGAAGTAAAATGATGAGCAGACAGAATCCAAATCCTGGTTGTCAGGATGCAGTGACAAGGTACCTGGCAGATAGAAAGTGCTGACAGCCTGGCTGGTGTGGCTCAGTGGTTGAGTGTTGACCCATTCATCAAGAGGTCGCCAGTCCGATTCCTGGTCAGGGCACATGCCCAGGTTGTGGGCCTGATCCCCAGTGGGGGGTATGCAGGAGGCAGCTAATCGATGTTCTCTCTCATCTATGTTTCTATCTTTCCCTCTCTCAAAAAAAAAAAAAAAAAATCAATAAAGAAAAAAAGAAAGTGCTGACAGATAAATTAGAGAAACAGCAAAATAAATAAATAAATAATTGAATGAAGCAAGCTTACCTTAAACATTTTATCTTTTTTTTTTTTTTTTTTTAAGATTTTTAATTGATTTTTAGAATGAGAGGGAGAGGGAGAAAGAGAAAATCAATATAACAGTGAAACATAGACCTGCTGCCTCTCAGCTGCCTCCTGCACATCCCCTGCTGGAGATGGAGCCTGAAACCTGGGCATGTGCCCTGACCAGGAAGCGAACCACCAACCTTTCAGTTTCACCCAACCAGGGCTTAAACATTTTATCTCAATTTAAAACACTAAGTTTTCTGCAACTTTTTTTTTATATACTTCATTAATAATTCATTACCTGCCATTTCCAGTGTTTACTAATAATCCAGTTTTGTTTTTATTTTATTTATATTTTTTAGTTTATTATTATTTTTATCCTCACCTGAGGACATTTCTTTTTGCATTTATCTTCAGACAGACCAGGAGGGAGAGAGGGGCAGAGAGAGAGAGAAACATCAACATGAGAGAGACACATTGAGTGGTTGCCACCCACATGACTCCAAATGGGGCCGGGGACAAATTGCAACCGAGGCAACCAAACCTGGTCCGCAGGCTGACGCTGTAACCGCTGAACCAAACTAGCTAGGGCCAGTTTTGTTTTTTTGTTTTTTTTTGAATCCTCACCTGAGGATATTTTTCCATTTTTTGTACAGATAGAGTGGGAGGGAGAGAGAGGAAGGGAGAGAGAGAGAGAAACATCGACGTGAAGGGACACATCGAGTGGCTGCCACCCGCACGACCAACCAGGGCCGGGGACAAACTGCAACCAAAGTACGTGCCCTTAGCGGGGACCGAACCCGGTCTCTCCGGACCGCAGGCCAACGCTCTAACCGCTGAGCCAAACTGGCCAGGGCGGGCCAGTTTTGTTTTTAAAGAGTAAAAACCTAAAGGCCATGGCAAAGTGATCTGTACACAGAGTCCTAGATTTTTATGATGTTTGCCCCAATCTATAGTTGTCTCCCTCCTATCTGATTTAATAGTTTTTAAAAAATTAGACGCACTTTTATTCATTCAATTTAGCTTTATTAGACAGCTGTCGCTATTTTTTACCATTTCACTGGCTAACATGATATTTAATTGAATTACATTATTATAGTCATGTGTATAGTGTAAGGACAAACATAATTAACTCCTTTTCTTCCCCCATACATTTAAAATATCTTTTGCCCTGGCTCGTTTTGCTCAGTGGTTAGAGTGTCAGCCCTCAGACTGAAGAGTTGCACCTTTGATCCCTGGCCCTGGTGAGGGTTATGCGGGAAGCAACCAATCGATGTGTCTCTGTCACATAGATGTTTCTCTCTCTGTCTCCCTCCCTCCCTCCCTCCCTCCCTCCCTCCCTCCCTCCCTCCCTTCCACTCTATCTTAAAATCAATGGGAAAATATCCTTGGGTGAGCATTAACAACAAAAAATATTTTAACATTCTTTTATATATATAAAATTTTATTGATTTTTTTTTTTAGAGAGAGATAGAAACATTGATGTGAGAGAGACACATCGATCGGCTGCCTCCTGCATACCCCCACTGGGGATCAAGTCTGCAACCCACAACCCCTACATGTGCCCTGATGGGGAATTGAACCGGGACCTCTCAGTCCATGGGACTGATGTTCAATCCACTGAGCCACACCAACTGGGCTGTAATTAATTATTGATGGGATGCCTCATCTGGTGGGAACAGAATTATGCAGGTACACTAGACCCCAGGTTGACTGCAGGCTGCAGACATCTCCCAAAAGGTTTAGAAAGGGATACAGCAGGTTGGTGACAGGAAGGTCCATCTAAGAAAGCATCTATACTATTTACAAATAGAATTATTGATCCTCATTTCAAAACAGCAAGTTGATGTTATAAATTACTATGTGCCTCGGGGTTAGGCGGATTTTCTTGTTCTGGAAATTTGGGCGGATTTGTATGTCCTTTTGAGTCTGTTTTCTCGTTTATAAAATAGGGATGTCATTCCTGCCTCTCAGGGCAGCTGTGTGCATAAAATAACAAAGTGTCACCCACGGGAGATACACAACCCTGTTTCTCCTCCCACCATGGAGCTAATTCAGATTAGCCACTCTGGGGTGAGTTTGGTGCTGACCTTGATTTTCTATACTTTCAGAAGTCAGGTTCCTAGCCCATCTATCACCACCTCCAGTGCCAATCGCCAGCTAATGATGCTGGAAGGAAAGTCAGGACCCTACTTTTCCTCTCTGGATTCAAGCATTGAGATCCTAAAGAAAAGGGCACAGGAGCTGATCGAAAACATCAATGAGAGCAGGCAGAAGGACCATGCACTCATGACTAACTTCAGGGACAGCCTCAAGATCAAGGTGACAGATTTCCTCATCTACACTGCAAAGTTCCAGTGGGTGGGGTGAGGAAAGTCCTTATGTAAAAGGTGAAGGGTGGGGGGAATGAACTATTGCTGAGCATGATATATTCCCAGCATGGTGCCAGACAGTTTCCATTTGGTACCTCATTTTACCCTTTCAACAGTCCTGCAAAGAATGGACCCATTTTATAAATGGGAATAGTAAGGTTTAGACATAATTTTTCCAAATGAGAGAGCCAGAATGAGGGACCAAGGTCTATTTGCACCCACAGCCCAGCCCTTTATTACACATCAGGACTAATGGCTATGGTAGTAGGGGGTTAAGGAATAGCCTGCATTAACATAGCCATTTGTCCTCTAAAAGTCAAGTGGTTTGTGTTGGTAGAGTAGGGATCCCTCGACATGACCAGGGCTTATGTCTAACAAAGCCTGTCTTAGTGTTAATGATTGTCCCTGATACTTCAGAATGTACAAGGGATCTCATGAGTGGGACATCTCTTGATAATAGAGATAATTGATCATTTTCCCTACCTTTTTTGCTCCCCTCCCATCCCTACTAGTACACAGAGCATAGAAAATTAAGTAAAGTATAACAGCAGAAAAAATATAAAAACACTTTGCTACTTTGTTGCATATTTTCTTCTAGTCTCTGTTATACTTACTTTCTAACCTGGTGGAGCCTATACTGTATATATAAATTTGCAATCTTGCTTAAAAAAAATTTTTTTTTTAATTTTTATTTATTTATTTAGGTATGTGCCCCTAGCAGGACCCAAACCTGGGACACTCTGGTCCGCAGGCCAGCACTCCAACCGCTGAGCCAAAATGGCCAAGGCTCCATTTATTTTTTTTAGAGAGTGTGTAAGGGAGGGAGGGAGAAAGAAACATTGATGTAAGAGAGACACATGGATTGGTTGCCTCTAACACCCGCCCCAGCCAGGACCAGGAATCAAACCTGCAACCCAGGTATGTGCCCTTGACCAGTGAAATGAACCCGAGACCCTTCAGTCCGAAAGCCAATGCTCTAACCACTGAGCAACAATGGTCGGGGCCAAAAAATTTTTTTGTTAATCCTCACCTGAGGATATTTTTCTTTTGCCTTTTTAGATAGAATGGAAGAGAGGGAGGGAGGGAGAGAGAGACACACACACATTGATTGGCTGCCCCTCCTGCACAACCCAGGCCAGGGATCAAACCTGCAACCCAAGTATGTGCCCTTGACCGAGAATTGAACCCATGACCCTTTGGTCCGTGGGCCACCGCTCTAACCGCTGAGCCAAACCGGCCAGGGCCAATTTTTCTTAATATAGGCAATTTCACTCCTAGTCACTGGAGTTGTTTTTACCATTTTTAATGATAAACTGCAGAAATCTTAGGGAGCCACTTAAAACACAGTCTTGTGATGCCTCTGGTTTGATTTTTCCAAGAACATGTCTTTTTTTTTTTTTTTTAATCCTCACCCGAGGACATTTTTCGATATTTTGTTCAGATACAGGGAGAGGGAGAGAGAGAGAGAGAGAGAGAGAAACATCGACGTGAAAGTGACACATCGAGTGGCTGCCACCCACACGACCCAACCAGGGCTGGGGACAAACTGCAACCAAGATACGTTCCCCTAGCGGGAACCAAACCCGGGTCTCTCCGGACCACAGGCCGACGCTCTAACCGCTGAGCCAAACCTGCCAGGGCAAAGAACATGTCTTTTTGTTTAAAAGGTTTCGGACCTGACAGAGAAGCTAGAGGAGAGGATGTACCAGCTTTATAATCACCACAACAAGATCATTCAGGAGAAGCTCCAAGAGTTCACCCAGAAAATGGCAAAGATCAGCCATTTGGAAACAGAGCTCAAACAAGTGTGCCACACTGTGGAGACCGTGTATAAAGACCTGTGTGTCCAGCCAGAGGTATGACTAAACCCACACAAGGGGTGGTGCCTGAGGAGAACTGTAGGGGCTGAGATGAAAGTAAATGTCAACAGAATTGGGGGCTCCTGCCATCTCGCTTGTGGCTCCAAGATCTATAAACACGGTGTGTTGGAGCTGAGAAACCAGCCCACTGTTATTTCATTGCTATGTGGCCAGCTCTGTGTGGTGACAGAAAGAACAAAGTCCCCTCCACCTACATCCCTGAGCAGTGCCTAACCAGGTTTACTTATTACAGCAGAGCCAAAGATGCAGACATGGGCCAGGTCACTGTGGAGGCAGGGGGAAATCCCCACCACATCTGAGCACCTCACAGCTCCCATACATGTTCATTTTCCCTGTGACTGAAAGGACCACTCAGGTGGTTACAAGTAACTGTGGCCCAATATTGAGGATCAGATGTGCAGACTCTTTTATTTTATTGTTGACAGTATTACAAATGTCCCCCTTTTCCCCCCATTACCCTCCTCCCAGACTGTTTATTATTCTTTCTTCCCCCTCATTCTACCCCAATGTAAATCTAAGGCACTTATGTTATGTTCAGTTCCAGTGTTAATGCTTGTCCCTGATGTTTCTTCAGAATGCACAGGGGATCTCATGAGTGGGACATCTGACCCTCCCATCTGGAGTAGCAAGATGGGTGGGTCAGAGGGCACACAGGGAACTCGAGGAGCAGGGGGGGCTGCTCAGTCAGCCACTAGGTCAGGTCTCACAGAGGTTGCTTTGGTGTCACTCTCTTTCCTCTCCCTGATCCAAGTCAAGAGAAGCTTCTGTTCCAAGGTAGTGGGGTCTGCTGGATTGAGAAACTTGGTACAGAGAGCCCCACTTCTTTTAAGGAGCACATTTGAGTGACTTCAAAAGGGAAAATTTGAAATTTAAAAATCAGTGTCTCTCACCTCCCACCATAAAATGGCTCCATCTGCGACCTCCCTGAGTAAACTCAGAGCACAGCAGATCCCTGGGAAGGGATTGGGACCATCCAGGCTCCTGGGGTGAAGTGTATTCACTTGCTGGTGAATGCCTGGATCCCTGTGATTGCCCTTCCGAGGATCAAAGCATGAATGTCGTGAGTGCCTGGAAGATAAATACACAGTCGGTTTGGAGTCTTAAAAACTCACAGCTTCCCTTTAAAGACAATCTTTATGTCCCCTCCCTAGGCTACTACTTTGGAAGAAGAACAAACCCATAAAGATGGCAAATGCTGACAGCTTCTGAGAGAGTCGCCTCTTAGTGACAGCCACCAAGAGAAGGTTCAGAGGCCACTGTTCTGACCACACTGAAAAAATGGTTTTTCAGTTCTGTAGTGTATCTTGGCAAAAACAAAAAAACAAAATTTGTGCCAGACCCAAAGGTAGCAAGTCCAGCCGCCATCATGGGCCCAGATTTGATGTCTCCAATATGTGGCAAATTTATTCCACCCCAGCCCTGCACAGTTCATTAAATGTTTTTCAATCCAGCTATGCTTCCTTCCCACAGAGGTGGAGGGTTCTGATGGGCTCTGGAAACACATCAGGCCCTTTCTCATCCACAGGAGGGATGGGAAAGCAAACATCACTTAATGGCTCGCCCAGCTGAGCTACTCTGTCCTGAAGCTGCCATCCACATCCTATGCCCTTGAGTCTGGATAACACTTTACATGCCTCAGTGCTCTCATTTGCTCTTCTTCAGCTTCCAGGGGCAGAAGGGAGAGATTATAGTCTCCCTTATATGGAGCAAAATGATTCTGTTTACTTTCTGAAGTGCACACCTGACCCCTTCCTTCCCCTTCATAAAACCATCTGAAGAACCCCCTCTTCTTACCCTCAGGGTCATGCCCATGCCCCACCTCTTCTTGCCATTTCTGGAATGTCTCATCCAGAATAGCACACAGAAGCTGTTTCACTGTCTCTGCCTAGGGAGCTCCTACACATCCAAGGACTCAGTCCCACTTTTTCTACCTATGTTTTCCCATGAGGCAATAGGTTCAGGGCCCCATTTGTGTCACAAGCAGTTGCCAGCTGCAAACACCACAGTGCAAATGGTTCTTAATTTTTTTTTCAATCCTCACCCGAGGATATTTTTTTTCCATTGATTTTTTTTTAGAGAGAGAGTGGGAGGGAGGGAAAGGGAGAGAAACATCGATGTGAGAGACACACATCAATTGGTTGCCTCCCACACAACCCGAACCAGGGCTGGGGAACGAACCTGCAACCCAGGTATGTGCCCTTGACCAGAATCAAACCCACGATCCTTTGGAACATAGGCCAATGCTCTATCCACTGAGAAAACCAGCCAGGGCAATGGTTCTTTTTTTTTTTTTCTCTTAACATGGAGTGGTCTGTGTGTACTCTCCTTTGCATCACCAGCTCACTGGGCATCATGGTCCACTCTGGGGCTGCCAGAAGAATCCATCAGCAGGCTTGAGAATACCTCATCTCCAAGTATCACGAAGGAAAGGCCAGAGAGCACCTCACATCCTACATCCCCATGTGAGACACTCCAGATGAGGGATACAGGGTGGGACCTGCCTCAGGTCATGCTGCCAGTGGCGACAGCTGGGAATAGGACTCAGGTCTGCTGTCCCTACCCCTCTTCCCCAGACAGTGATGCCACTGTAACCATCCCCATTCCCTGAAGGATCCAGGCCCCACCTTCATAGGTGTTCACAGCCTCCAGGTTCATGGCATGCCGGATCACATGATATTCGTCAGAAATCCCATTTCCCCCCAGCATGTCTCGGGCCTGGCGGGCGATGTCCAGGGCCTTCCCACAGTTATTTCTCTTCAGCAGGGAGACCATTTCCGGGGTGGCCCTGAGAGCAGCACAGATGTGCAACAAGTATTGATTACAAAGAAATGACCCTGTTCCAGGCACCTCTACATCCTAGGCAAACTGGCCACGGGGAGGATTCTCCACATTACAGTCAAAGCAGCAGATACCAAGCTCCCAATGAGAGATAAGCAGGGTGGGCCTTGGCCCATGGGGGCCATGAGAGAAGAGGGACCAGGACCCTAAGGGCCACCAGGCAGGAAGGACCTTTCTCCTCAGGGCCAGCAACTACCATACCCAGGAGAAGCACAGAGCCCTTCTGCCACAGCTATCCCACTCTGCCTCCCCCTACAACTGGCCCCTACTTGTCTTGATCCTTCAAGCGGCCAAGCTGCAGGCAAGCATGAAGGCCCAGCGTGATCTCAGTGAGCATGTCCGCCAGCTTCTTCTGAATTAGCTGGTTCCTGGCCAGTGGGACACCAAACTGAATCCTAGGTAGGCAAAGTCAGGGTAAGTTCAAGAGGGGGTCCCAAGCCCCAGTCCTATCCCAGGGCCCCATTGGTCTGGGAAGCCTTTCCAGGCTGCCTCAGCCCCTGCCTAGCTTGCCCTGGCCCTGTTGTTGACTTGGCCCATCAGTGCTCAGAAGGACTTCCCTGGCCATTTCACAGAACAGGGAGCTTAGGTCTGGTGGGTGGGGGCTAGGGAGTCACCAGTGGGGTACAAGATAGAACCTGAGCTCTACCTTGCCCCCAGGAGCTCTCAGGTTAGCCCCCACTTACCTGTCCAGGGTGTACTGCCGGGCTGTGTGCAAACAGAACTCAGCAGCTCCAAGCGTGCCCCAGGCAATACCATACCGGGCATTGTTTAGGCAGCCGAAGGGACCCTGTAGGATTGACACGGTACCTTACTCCCATCGGGAAGGAGCTTAGAAAGTCTGTGCAGAACCAACTCTGAATCAGGGAAATACCCTCTCCTCAGATACCCAGACACATAGTCAGTGGTAAATTGGGGCGGGGGCATGGGGGGCAACTCAGGGAAGCCATTTAAATCACACATGGCCCTGGCACCAAAGCTCTTGCATGGTAGGCCTTGCTCAGCGCCTACTCATTCTTGGTTTGTACATAGGTCTACCCAGTTCAGGATCTGGATTGGCTACTCAGATCTAGGGGCTGACATAAAGAGACGGGAAGATGTACATACACCAAAGGATTAAGCTGGTTCAGGCCCAATATGTCCTGGGCAGAGCCAGTATGAGCTAGATAGTCACCAGAAAGGGACAGCACACAGTAACTCTGTCTGGCCCCCCAGCTGAGTCCCTAGCACAGGGCCTGCCCAAGAAAGGTGAATCAGCATGTGACAACACCAGTTCCTAAGGTGGCTTCTGCTCACCGCCAGCCCAGAGGCACCGGGCAGTATGTTTTCCTCCGGCACCTCCACAGCATCCATGACAATCATGCCCGTGGCTGAGGCCCGCAGGGAAAACTTGCCCTCGATCTTGGGGGTAGAGAGACCCCGCATCCCCTTCTCCAGCAGGAAGCCCCGAATACAGTTATCTTCACACCGAGCCCACACTACAAACAGGTCGGCCACAGGCGAGTTGGTGATCCTGGGGGTGGGAAAGGCAGTAAGGGTCTGGCCATCACTCCTCTGCCCCTCCCCACCCACCTGAGGTACCCAGGCCCCTCACCAGGTCTTGGTCCCATTGAGGGTGTAGCTCCTGCTAGACACATTATGGCGGGCTCTGGTCTCCATGCTGCCAGGGTCACTCCCGTGGTTGGGCTCTGTGAGTCCAAAGCAGCCAAGGAGCTCCCCTTTGGCTGTAGGCATGAGACAGGGTCATGATACCCTCAATTGATAAATGTCACCCTCTCCACTGAGCCAGGCTAAGGCAGATCTGGCCCTGCCTTCACAGCACTTCTAGGTGGTAAAAGGACACCCCCCCACCCCCAGTCACAATGCTGTGATGGGTAGGGGACCCACAGAAGTCAGGAAGGAGTCACCTAAACTATCTTGAAGGGCTGTGAAAGGAGGTGTGGAGAAGAGCAGTCCTGGCAGTGGGGAAAGCATGTACAAAGGCCCAGTGGTACATTTAGAGTTCCAAATAGCTGAGTCTGACTAGGGCAGAACAGTCAACAGAGTGACCACAGATGAAAGTGAAAGGTCACCAGAGGCTTCTTGGATTCAGTTAGGAAGTTAAGACTTTAAACTTTGGGCTGGGATGGGAGAGAGAGAAGCAAATCAAGAGGGAGAGGGAGCCTGACCAGTGTGGCTCAGTGGATTGATCATTGTCCCATGGACTGAGAGGCCCCAGTTTGATGTTTGATTCCCTGCCAGGGCCCAATCCCCAGTAAGGGGCGTGCAGGAGGCACCCAATCGATGTTGTTTCTTTCACATCCATGTTTCTATATCACCCTTCCTCTCTTTCTAAAAAAAAAAAAAAAAAAAAAATCAATAAAAACATATTTTTTTAAATAAGAGGATAGGGAGATGACAGTGGTGAGAAAGGGCCAGAGAGAGTCAAGAGAGACCTAAGAGGGGACTGTCAGAATTAGATGTGGGGATGAAGTCCAGGCTCTGGCAGAGGGTCCAGGTGACTGTTGGTACTATCCTTGAAATGAGGACAGAAGGTAGGCTCAGGGGATAGTCTTGTCCCTGAGTTCCAGATCACTGGGACTATCTCCTATCAGGCTACATGGGAAGCCACTCACCCAGCCGGGGCAGATACTTCTGCTGCTGCTCCTTGCTGCCATATGCATAGATGGGGTGCATGACAAGGGAAGACTGGACACTCATTGCTGACCTGTAGCCACTGTCTACCCGCTCCAGCTCCCGGGCCAGGAGCCCATAAGCCACAGATGAGGCTCCAGCACAGCCATACCCTGGTGGGGAAAGTGGGGAGGGGAAAGAGGGCAATGGGGGACAAAGCCTGCCCATCTGGGACCAGTGACTCCTGAGGCCCAAGAGAGATACATAGAGGCACCCAAGGAGGGAGCACCAAGCTGGCCCTAACTTGAGGGTTTATATTCATTTTATTTCTACAGTTGGATGGAGGGAAAACCGCTCACTTTACAGACTAGGAAACAGGCTCAGGGAAAGGAAGGCGCTTTCCAGCACACAGTTGGGGCTGCAGAGTGTGGAGAGAAACTTGTCCCTACCTTTGATAGTGGGGCCCAGCACACCAAGCTCCCCCATCTCAGAGATGATCTCCCGGTGAAAAACTGCAAATGGACAGATGCCCAAGTTCAGGCTTAGCCCTAGCCCACCGGAGCCCCCATCCCAGGGACAGAGAGGCCCAGAGGCTTAGCTAGGGCAAGCAGAGGCGGTGTGTATGGTGGAGGGTGCCCACTAGCCCGCCTGGGCACCTTCGTTGCGATTGGCGAGCAGGATGCGGGGCATGAGGCGCTCCTGGCAGTAGGTGCGAAAAGTGTCCCTGATAAGGATCTCATCAGCTGTCAGCTGCTCCTCCAGCACCAGCGGGTCCCTCCAGTCAAACTCAGGACGCAAGGCTGGGACAGAGAGCAGGGGCTCAACTCAGCCCAGCGCACACCTTCAGCCCACCACACCCTCCTCTCCCAGAACCCTCCACCCCCATCTGGCTCGAGGTTGGATGTGGGCTGCAAACTGGGCTGGCCAGGGGGTCTTCCTCGGGGAAGCTCACTGCTGACTCAGCGTCTCCGGCACTAGCCACGGCCTTGTCTCCCTGCCCGGGCTGCCCTCGGACTCTGGGACAGAGCCCACCCTTGGCAGACAGACGGTAGGACAAGGGCCTCAAACGTACGCGCGCCGAGGGGTCCTTACATTTGGCCGGTCGGTTCTGTGTCTTCCCACCCTTTTCTGCAAACACAGGACGAGAAAATCACCCTGGAAAAGTCCCGGAGTCTTCAGTTCCACCCTTTCCCCCTACAACCCCTACCCGGCACTGACCGGTCAGCGCCGTCGCCGAGCCCCACGCGCGCAGAAAGCACAGGAGGGGTCCGCGGCTCAGCAGCCGCCCGGAGACGCCTCTCAGGGCCATGTAGGCAGCGGGACGAGCGAGCAAAGCAACCACAGCCAACCTGGAAGAGCGGGGACGTCAGAGCGGAGTGGCTCCCACTTGCGGGCCTGACCCCTTGCGCCCCCCGCCCCTCCTGCTAGTCCCTACTAGGCGCCTTGATACTCCGCTCACAGGCCGCGGTGCAACTGACAAAGGCTTTTGACCTCAGGCGGGGGTGGGAGGGGCGGAGGCCAAATGAGACTTCTCATTGGTTGGTCCTGAGACTCGCTCCATCATGGGTCTACATTTTAAAAGGGCAATGGCAGGCTTGCCTGAGGAAGCCGGCAGACCTAAACCAAGGAATGTTAAAAACAGGAAAGGGCGGGAGAGGGAGGTGGGGGAGGGAGGGAGGGGGGAGAGGGAGAGAGAGGGGGGAGAGGGAGGGGGGGAGGGAGGCACACACACACACACACACACACACACACACACACACACACGATTGGTCACCTGTATTCCTGCTCTGATTGGCCATAGGAGGGGGCTGGGCTCACTCTTGGTTGGTCCGTTGCAGGAGGCGTGTACGAAGGGATTCTGGAGTTAAACGAGATAACAAGAGAAAAATACATAAGTTCAGACCTGGAGGTCTCCTCTAATGAGGTGCTGTGTGTGTAAGGAGGAGGTGGGCTCCGGTGGGCCATTTCAGCCCAACCTGTCTGCTAGTCTGTCCTAGGAAACACGTGTAGCCGCAAGTGGCTGTGTGTGACTTGGTGTGATTCCTTCTGCTATGTGGTTCTGTGCATCTGTGTGTCTCTGTACCTGAGTGACTGTGTATCTGTATGTGGGTGGGACTGACTATGCCTGTGACATTTAGGACCGTTGATGGTGGGTAGTTGTGTTACTGTCTGGTGTCTGTAAGTATAG
This sequence comes from Molossus molossus, assembly GCF_014108415.1. Classification (NCBI taxonomy): domain Eukaryota; kingdom Metazoa; phylum Chordata; class Mammalia; order Chiroptera; family Molossidae; genus Molossus; species Molossus molossus. The sequence continues at coordinate 69,908,239 of NW_023425377.1, read as the reverse complement.
CTAAATGTCTTTGTAGTTTCTTGTCTGTGTAATTGTAAGCTTGTATTTGTGTGATTGTGTGTCTGTGTATGACTGACTGTTTTTCTCTCTAGGTGTATCTGTTATCTTTGTGATAATATGATTAGTTATTTGTGCTTATGTCCATGGTTGTGTGTATATGTGTCAGTGTATTTTGGTCTATGTGCAGTTGTGGGTGATTATGTGCCTGACTGTAACATATGCCTGAATGAGTAGATTTACATACCCAGGTTGTTTTTAAGAGCATTTGTGTAGTTTGCATTTGTCTAGTTGCATCATGCTTGACTATATCTGTATATGAAAGACACATCTACCATGACCCACCCATTCCCATTTGGGGAAATTAAGGCCCAGAGAGCAAAATAGACTTGCTAAAAGTCACAGTGGGCCATGTGCAGAGCAGGGATCAGGACTGGGATCGAGGCCTCCCAATTCCCAGGACAGACCCTTGTTCACCCTGGAACACTTCTTCCCACATAGATACTCTGGGTAGTGGAGTGTATGTAGCATGATCTGCTTCACACACTGTGACTGAGTGTGATGGGAGTAAATGTGGGACTGTGTCTGAATATGATCACTAGCCTGCAAGTACCCAAGTGCCTGAGATTTGGGTGTCCCTGGATTCTCCCACTTTCTGGGCCTGTATTGCCCTTAATATCAAAATAAAATGGTTTGAGTCTTCTTCCTCACACAGTAGGTCGTCCATAACCACCCTGAAATATCTGAGATTCTACATAGCTCTTATTATTCTGGACATTTCCCTCCTCCTGGAGCCAGTGACCTTTCTCTTTCTACTCCTTCCTTTCTTCCAAAGCTCCCTGGAGCTATTGTGGTGTTGGAATTCTCTATGCCCAGAGGAAAACCAAAATTAAGGTTCAGGCTTTGCTGTCCTTCAAAGTTTATTATTCGTACTGGTCACATCATCCCAGAGGCCTTATCTCCCGGCCAAATACCTTTATTTCTGGACCCTTACCTTGTTGCCTCATCTTTCAGAGTCAAGCATGCCTGTTTAGCACCTGTCCTAAACCAAGGAGATCTCTCCTTAAAACAGACTTTGTTGCCCTGGCTGGTTTGGCTCAGTGGTTGGAGCATTGGCCTGCGGACCAGACGGTCCCGGGTTCGGTTCCTACTAGGAGCATGTACCAAAAAAACAAAACAAAACAACAACAGATTTTACTTTCCTCTCCAGAAAACCACTCTAATTCCAGCCATTTTGTTTTTATTGAAGTAAAATTTACATAACATAAAATGAGCCATTTAAAGTGTACAATTTAGTGGCATTTAGTACATTAAAAATGTTGTGCAAACACCACATCTATCTAGTTCCAGAACATTTCCATCACCCCACAAAGAAACCTTGTACCCATTAACAGTCACTTCTCATTCTCTCTTCCCCCTAACTCCTGGCAACTGCTAATTTCTGTCTCTGTAGATTTGCCTATTCTGGATATTTCATATAAATAGAATCATATAATATGTAACTTTTTGTGACTGGCTTCTTTCACTTGTTTTAGAGGTTCATCCACATTTTAACATGTATTATAACTTTATTCCTTTTATGGTTGAATAATATTCCATTGTATGAATGAACATTGCATTTATCCACTCATCTAATAATGGGCATTTGGGTTGTTTCCACCTGTTGGCGATTGTGAATAATATGGTCGTGTTTGAGTGCTTGTTTTCAGTTCTTGGGTATATACCTAGAAGGGAAATTGCTGGATCATAAGGTAACTCTAAGTTTAACTTTTTGAAGAATCATCAAACTGTTTTCTTTCTTTCTTTCTTTTTGTTCAGATAGAGTGGGAGGAAGAGAGAGAGAGAGAGAGAAACATCGATGTGAAAGGGACACATCAAGTGGCTGCCACCCGCACGACACAACCAGGGCCGGGCCGGGGACAAACTGCAACCAAGGTACATGCCCTTAGCGGGAACCGAACCCGGGTCTCTCTGGACTGCAGGCCGACGGTCTAACTGCTGAGCCAAATTGGCCAGGGCTCATCAAACTGTTTTCAACAGTAGCTGCACCATTTAATATTTGAGCCAGCAGTGTACTAGGGTTCCAATTTCTTTACACCCTTGACAACTATTAGTATATTCCTTTTATTTTTATTTTTTGCTTCACACCTGGTTGGTGTGAAGAGCTGGCTTTTACATTACTTTTTGCCCCCACTCCTCTTGTAGCACATGATAATTTTTTGTCATCTTGTGGCACACCAACTCTGATTGTGTGTCTGTGGTTGTCTATGTCTGGGCAAGGTAGTGTGTCTTTCCCTATCAGAATGTTTAATTCCATGTTGGTGTGTTGCCTGTGTTTGAATGAGTACACCCCCCTCCCCCATGGTTGGACATATGTACTGTACAATTGTGTGACTAAATAATTACATACTGTGACAGTAGTAGGTGGCGTGACTACGAAAGGTTGTCGATTTTATATGGTAGTGTCTGTGTCTGATGTTAGCTGTGTGTATAACTACATCATTGTATGTTTGTGAAGGGTTGTGTGCAGCTGGGTTGTTTTTTTTTTAATCCTTGCCCGAGGATATGTTTTTCCATTTATCTTCATATAGAGTGGAAGGGAGGGAGGGAAGGAGGGAGGGAGAAAGAGAGATCGAGTGGTTGCCTCCCACATGATCCAGACCAGAGCTGGGGACCAAACCACAACCGAGGTACATGGTACATGCCCTTGACCAGAATTGAACCCGGCCAATGCTCTAACCGCTGAGCCAAACTGGCCAGGGCTGCAGCTGGGTTTTATGCCTTTGTGTCTGAGGCTGCATCTATGTTTGACAGGATTGTATGACTGCATGTTCTATAGTTTTGTGACAGCATATCCAGCAAACCCCATGTGTCTGTCTAGTTGTAACTAAATCATGTCACTGTAATTGTATGGTTGTATGTGATTGGGTAATTGTGTGTGATTATGGCAGCACCTCTTTGTGTTATAAATTCTAAGTCTGAGGGATTGTGTGACTACAACAGTGTGCAACCAAATAGTATGTGGTTGTGTCTTCCTGACTACATGGTTTATGTAATGCACAGACAATTCTATGTGCAGGGACTACATGGTCAATGTAGCTAAGGAGATCAGGAATTTGTGTCACTATGTAATTGCATATTGTGTGTATATGTGTGAACTATATGTTGTGATGTGTGTCCATGTTGCCTCTACCCTGGGCTCCCAGGGCAGCACAGTGGAGGTCCCTGTTGAAGCACCTTGGATCCTGCCCCTGTATGGGACAGAAATCAGGGAGCAGAAAGACCCAGGGCAAGGGTTGGTGTGGGTCTCCTGCAAGTCAGGTACTTCCTGTGGTCCGATCCAATGGTTCCATCCCATCCAGGTGAGGGGGCCAACTCCTCCCCAGACCCAGCTGTAGTGGCACCAGCCTTAACCTCCACTTAGCCCCACTCCCTACAGTGCCCCCTGGGGGGTCTGTGGTAGAGGAAGCTGATTAGCAGGGGCCCCTATGCCACTGGGCCCGGCCCCAGAGAGTTCATAACCCAGGCAATTTCAAGCCAAGCTAACATGAAGCCCCAGCTTCTAGCCCTGCTACTCACCAGGGACAGAGCTTTGGCTGTTCTAGGCCCCCACCTGATAGCAGCCTCCAATGTCTGGGGTGTCTGATAATGCTTGGCCTGGCAAGGAGCTTGTGCCAAGTCCCGCCATCAGCATGGTTGCTTCTGTTTGGGGGGAGGGAGAGGGCTGCAGGGCCCCAGTTGAGGGATAGAGGGATATGGAAACCCCTTCCCAGAATCCCCATTCTGCCTGTCACCCCTCTCCAGGTAGGTAACTGAGAGAAGGCCTCCAAGTCTCTCCTTCTTTGGGGAGCCAGGGCCTTACTTTATCCAATGCCTGAACCCCCCAAAACTCTGAACCCCCAACCCCCAAACCTCTGAACTCCCAAACCCCAAACATCTGACTGGGCTTTGGATACAGGGTCAGTCTTTAAGACTCTGCCCCCAAACAGGCCAAGGCAAGGTCTGTTCCCCAGAAATGGTGACACCCCCACCCCGCCTTGCCTGACCCTTATCAGGGCCCACAGCCAATCAGCTGAAGGTAGAGAGGAGCCTTCCAAGAGGCCATCAGAGCTTCAGAGTCCACGAGGCTACAGAGTGAGAGGAGGCCTGAGGCTCTTGGATGGGCACCAGCCAGCCATGGCCACAGCTGACACCACCTTGCCTTCCATCAGTACGCTGGCTGCCCTAGGCCCCTTTCCAGACACACAGGAAGACTTCCTCAAGGTGAGGCCAGGCAGGGTCTAGGTGGCTGGCTGGGGTCTGGGGCTGCAGTCACAGAGCTTGGGGATCAGGTCTGCATCTAGCCCTGGAATCCAGAGACCTGGCCAGGGCTGGGGGTTCTCAGCCCAGTCCATGAGTCTAAAGATGGTCTAAGGGCCTATTTCTGTCTTGGAAAACTGAGGCTCCAAGCTGAACACCATGGGGGTCTAGGCTCAGTGAGAAAACCCCAGGTGTAAGAGGAAAAGAACAAGGGTGTCTAGGGAACGTCCAAGAATTAATCTTGGGAACTAATCTCATAGGTGGACTGGGAAGGAGTGGGAAATTCTGGGGGGAAATTGAGGCAAGGCTGCCCCTCTTCCATTCTTGGCTCTGCCATCCCCTTCCCCCATGCCTGAGTGCGGCTCCAGATAATGTTAGTCTTATCTCCTGTCACCAGACAGACCCTATAGACCTCTGTCCCTGAAACTAGGGGGGACTGGGGCAGCGTGAGGGAGTGGGACAAATTTTACAGACAAACAAGACCCCTTTCCGGAGCCTCTGGCCAGCCTGCCCCCATCAGGGAATCAGGCCCCCTTCGTCTCTGGGCATGGTACCCTGGTGACCACTGAAGCCTCACGCTACCGGCTCCCTCCCGCAGTGGTGGCGCTTTGAGGAGGTGCAGGACTTGGGCCCGGGTCCTCCGGACCCAACTCGGCCGCTCCTCCACGTGAGACCAAAATCGGAGGACGCGCCTGGGGAGGAAGAAGACCACAATAGGGACCCAGCCACTGCCTGGGACCTGGATCTCTTCTTTACCAACCTGCCGGGCCCAGAACCGAGCGGCGTGCCTCAGACCTGCGCTCTGGCGCCGGGCGAAGGTCCCACAACGCAATTCCCACCGGAGCCCGAGACCCTGGGAGCGTACGCGGGTGGCCCAGGGCTGGTGGCTGGGCTCTTGGGTCCCGAGGAGCACCCGGACTGGGCGCGCCCGGGTCCACGAGCCCCAGCCCCCGACACCTTCGTGAGCCCAGCCCTGGTCCCTGCCTCCGAGCCCAAAGCGCTGCCGCTGCTGCAGGTGTATCCGGGGCAGGGTGCGGGCTCCTCCGGCAGCTATTTTCCGCGGACGGGGCTTACAGTGCCTGCGGCGCCCAGCGCCCCCTATGGGCTGCTGTCCAGATACCCAGCGCTGTACCCGACCCCGCAGTACCAAGGGCACTTCCAGCTCTTCCGCGGGCTCCCGGCGCCCGCACCCGGCTCCGCCCCGCCTCCCTCCTTCTTGAATTGTCTGGGACCCGGAACAACGGGTGCGGGACTCGGGAGAACCGCAGGAGACCTAAGGGAGACCGTGGAGACCGTACCATCCAAGCGCAGCCGGCGCTCGTGGGCGCGCAAGAGGCAGGCGGCGCACACATGCACGCACCCGGGCTGCGGCAAGAGCTACACCAAGAGCTCGCACCTGAAGGCGCATCTACGGACGCACACAGGTGAGGCAGCAGGGCTCCGGCTCGGACTCGTAGGCGGGGCTGGAGGCGGAACCTCAGAAGCAGAGGCCTGGCTCAGGAGGCGGACCTGTAATGACAGAGGAGGGGCTAAAGCAGAGTCTCAGAGCAAGGGGCGGGACAGAGGCAGCTGGGAGCTGGCCTGGATCCTCAGAAGCAGGGTTAGGGGACAGATAGCCGTGTGGGAGGCGGCTGGGGGCAGAGAGAGGATCTGGAAAATCTGAGCAACGTTTCAGGGAACTGACGGGTAAGACCTGGGCTCGGGCTGAGGAGCATGAAGCCTGGCAGGTGGCGTAAGGGACAGGCCTACAGGAGGGGCCGCGTGGAGGGGCCAAGCTTGGCAAGCGAGGGACCTGGCCAAAGACACAGGGTTCAGGTTTGTGGCTAACGGGGAGCGGAGTTAGGGGCTCAGGGGCCAGAGCCAGGAGTATATAGAATAGGTTGTTTGCATGGAGCCAGACTGTAGGGTCCGTGTCTGTAGCTTAGGAGGGGAGATATGGGGGCAGAGTCAGTTTTATGTACAGATGCAGAGTGATTCGAGGAGGGTAAAGAGAAATAGCTGGAAAACAGAGGAGGGGGTGGGCACAAGAGAAGCTGGGTCTCAAGGAGCCGAAGACCAAGACCCGGCCACGGAATAGAGGTGGGTAGGAGGAAGAGTGAGACCTATGCTTTAGGGCAGCGATTTTCAAACCTTTTCATCTCATGGCACACACAAACTACTAAATTTCCGCGGCACACCAAAAATGTGTATTTTTTGCAGATCTAACAAAAAATAGGTATAATTTTGATTGATTTACAAAATAGTAGTAGTAGTAATTACCTACCCTTTTTACTCCAAAGTGACTTTTAAAAAAATATGTATTTTTTACCCTGGCTGGTTTGGCCCAGCGGTTAGAGCGTCGATCCGCAGACCAATGAGTTGTGGGTTCGATTCCGGTCAAGAACACGTACCTTGGTTGCGGTTCGTCCGCGGCCCTGGTCGGGGTAAGAGCCCGCGGCCCTGGTCGGGGTAAGAGCCCCGTACGGGAGGCAACCAGTCGATTTATATTTCTCATGTCGATGTTTTTCTCTCTCTTCCTTTCTCTCCTTCTCTCTCCCTCCCTCTCTATCGGAAGATAAATAGAAAAATATCTTTGAGGAGTAAAAATAAATAAATAAATAAACAAATAAATAAGTATTTTTTTATTTTTATTTTTTAGATAGGAAGAGAGAGGGGGAGAGATATAGAAACATCCATGAGAGAGAAACATTGAATGGCTGGCTGCCTCCTGCATGCCCCCGGTGGTCATGTGACCTCTTGGTGCAGGGAATGACACTCAATCCCCTGAACCACACTGGCAGGGCCAAAGTGACTTTTTAAAATCAGATGCCTATACTCATATAGATTTCTGGTACCGTCTGGCAGGTGTAGCTCAGTGGCTGAGCGTTGACCCATGCACCAAGAGGTCACTGGTTCGATTCCTGGTGAGGGCACATGCCCAGGTTTGGGCCCGATCCCCAGTATGAGGCATGCAGGAGGCGGCCAATCAACATTCTCTCTCATTGATGTTTCTCTCTTTCCCTCTCTCTCTAAAATCAATAAAAGGAAAAAACTTTTTAAAACAAGATTTCTGGTACCAAGAATTAACCAATCAGATGCAACCTTATTATGCGACTTGACCAATAAGATTCAATTCTATTATATGACTTAAATATTTATAGTTCAAGACAGGGCACTCCAGCTATTGTATTAGCTGTTGTCTTTTTGTTTTTTCTTCTTTATTGATTTGAGAAAAAGAGGAAGAGAGGGAGGGAGAGAGAGAGAGATAGAAACATTGAGGAGAGAAAACATTGATTGGCTGCCTCCCGCATGCCCCCCACTGGGGATTTGACCCACAGCCTGGGCATGTGCCCTGAACAGGAATTGAACTGGCAACCTCTTGGTGCATGGGTTGACACTCAACCACTGAGCCACACTGGCCTTAAACACTTAAACACTTAAAAAGTGTTGTCATTTTTTAATTTGACAATAAGGAAAAAGAGGTCAGTGCCCCTAACTAGTCAGGTACTGTATGTTTTAAAAATTCTTGTGGCGTCCGACTAGTGTGGCTCAGTGGTTGAGCATTGACCCATGCACCAAGAGTTTGCCAGTTCGGTTCCAGGTCAGGGCACATGCCCGGGTTGTGTGCCAAATCCCCAGTGGGGTGTCATGTGGGATGTGGCCAATCGATGTTCTCTTTCATCAGTGTTTCTATCTCTCTCTCCCTCTCCCTTCCTTTCTGTCTAAAATCAGTAAACAAAAAAATTTTTAAAATAAATAATTCATGTGGCACACCTGCGTGCCAGGACACACGGGTTGAGAATCGCTGGTTTAGGGGCCTGCATGGAGGGTGGGGCCACGTGTAGTAGGGGGAGAGCCTAATCACTGGCAGACAGGGCTTGGAACACCAAGTGGATTTCAAGACTCTAAGGATCAAGGCCAGGGGCAGGGTTGGGCAGCAGCTGGAGGGTTCCCTGAAGCAAGGAAGGGGCTAGGCCACATGGGACAGGGCCAGAGGATGAGGGTAGGATGACTTTAGGACACACGGGCAAGGTTCCAGGACACAGGAAATAGGCCAGTGGTGCAGAGAATGTGACTTGGGCCTAGGAAATGAAAATAGGCTTGGGGCCAGATGTAGGTAGAGAAAAAGAAGGGTCGGGGTCATAGAGGGACGAACCTGGGTGGACCCTCCTGCGAGTGGGTGCCTCAAGTTTTGCACCCATAGTGCCTCACCCCATCCTGCTCCTGATCAAGGCTGAGCAAAGGAATGAGGCCAGATGCAGAGGCAGACCCAGGGAAGGGGTGGGCGGATAATAGCACTCACTGTTTCTTTGTCTTTCAGGGGAGAAGCCATATGCCTGCACGTGGGACGGCTGTGGCTGGCGGTTCGCACGCTCCGACGAGCTGACCCGCCACTACAGGAAACATACTGGACAGCGCCCCTTCCGCTGCCAGCTCTGCCCGCGCGCTTTTTCGCGCTCGGATCACCTGGCCTTGCACATGAAGCGTCACCTTTGAGCCACACCACCACCCTGGACCTGGCCCTTGGACCTTCCCGAGGACTGGGGATGGAACAAGACCAGATCAACACAGGGTGGTTTTCTTTCGGATGGACCCTTACCTGGACTCTTAACCCCACAGATCCCCAGAAAGATCAAGGACTGGCCCATAGACAGACCTGGGGGAGCCTCCAGCTGGAAGCTCCCACATGTCCTCAGCCACAGGGAGCCACACAGAGACTTCTAGGGTCAGGCAGACCCAATGAGACAGATCTCCAAACAAATGAACTCAGATGGACATTCAGACACTTCAGACAGAGAGACAGACTCTCAGAGAGCTGGACCCTCAGGCCAGATCAGAGGTGGCCCTGGACAGTGCCAGGAGTTATGGGGTGAAGCTTTTAGAGACTCTGGGTCTAGAAGGGATCTTCACACCTTAATTTCTGAAGCTCCACATAGTGGGTGGCATCTGCTGTGAATGGTTATGGGTCCTGTACTAATGCCCCTGCTAGATAAAGCTTCAGCTGTAGCCCGGCTGGTGTGGCTCAGTGGTTGAGCATTGACCCATGCACCAAGAGGTCACCGGTTCGATTTCCGGTCAGGGCACATGCCCAGGTTGTGGGCCTGAATCCCCAGTGGGGGGCATGCAGGAGGCGGCCAATCCATGTTCTCTCTCATCAATGTTTCTGTCTCTCTCCCTCTAATATCAATAAAAAAAAATTTATTATTTTTTTAAAGCTTCAGCTGTGGCCTGACCTTGTGAGTTTTGCATGCTGGAAGATGGGAGGAAGCTGTAACCCCAGAGGTGATTTTGTGGGGAATACCATCACATTCATCTTCTAAACTTCAGAGACACCCCTTGGATACTGCAGGCCTTGCCTCCCCTCCTTCCCCCACCCCAAGATCAGGCTACATCTTCCTTGCCTCATGCCTTTAACCTCAGGGACATTCTCAGGGACCATCTGCCTCTATTTATGAGGCCTCAGTCAGGCCCCAGAGCCATAGCGCCCTTGGCCATGCCATGATCCAAAGTGACCCCTTGGCTAGATCAGAAGATGTCCGGGAAAACATGCAGAAAGAAGAGGGAGAGGCCCTGGCCGGTTTGGCTCAGTGGTTAGAGCGTCGGCCTGTGGGCCGGAGAGACCCCGGTTCGGTTCCCGCTAAGGGCATGTACTTCGGTTGCAGTTTGTCCCCGGCCCTGGTTGGGTAGTGTGGGTGGCGACCACTCGATGGGTCCCTTTTATGTCAATGTTTCTCTCTCTCTCTTCCTCGCTCTCCCTCCCGCTCTATCTGAACAAAGAATGGAAAAATGTCCTCCGGTGAGGATACCAAAAAAAAGGGGGGGGGGGAGAGGACTCGCTCTGGTCGGTGTTGCTCAGTGGTGAGAGCATTGGCCCACGCACGGAAAGGTCGCAGGTTTGAATCCCGGCCAAGAACACGTACCTGGGTTGCGGGTTCGATCCCCGGCCCAGTCAGGGCATGTGCAGGGGGCAACCGATTGATGTGTCTCACATCGATGTTTCTCTCTCCCCTCTCCCACCTTCTCTTCCACTTTCTCTGAAAAATCAATGGAAAAAATATTTTGGGGTGAAGATTAACAAAACAAGGAACGAACAAAAGGAGCAGAAACTCCCCTTAAGAAAACAAGCGTCCCAAGAGTTGGACCTCGAACTATCAATCTGGAAAGGAAAAAAAAAACAATTTTGCGTCCACTCAGAAACCGAGGGAGAAGCAGGGTCTGGCGAGAGAGGGGATTGGGATTAACCAGAATCAAAAGAGGCAGAGGTGGGATGTGAGCAGTGATTGGCCAGGAGTAGAGTCAGAGCCGGGACACCGGAAACCTCTCGCCTATAAAAGGGCGTGGTCTGGGACAAATCAGAGGGTGGAGCCTATCAAGGGTCGAATCCACTGGAAGTAGGAGGCCACCGTAGGCTGGTCGGGTGGGGACCGGACCTTTAGGGAGTGAGCGCCGGAAAGAAAGCCCCGCCCCAGAAGACCCGGGACTGCCTTTTCAAATCTCTGCTTCTCATCTTAGGGGCGGGGTTTCCATCCCGTGAGGTCCCGCCCCGGGTTCTCAGGAGGGTTTGGGGAAATGAAAGTCTCCGAGGACCGGGCCTGGCCCAACTCGTGATCCGGCGCCCCGCGGTCCCAATACAGATTCCTTGACTCCAGCCCCATGGCCGCGCTTAGCCCACTGCTCCTGGCCGCGCTGCTATGGGTTCCTGCAGGGACCTTGACCTGCTATGGGGACTCGGGGCAGCCTGTGGACTGGTGAGTGCGCATGCGCTGACCATTCCTTTGGGGCCGGACTGCGGTTTGCTGCACTCGGGTGAAGCCTAGGGCTCCTTCTCTTTCCCTTCCTTCATTTCTGTCCATTCCTCAACCTCCAGGTTCGTCGTCTACAAGCTGCCGGCCCACAGCAGGCCCGGGGCTGAGGCTCAGACGGGGCTGCGGTATAAGTACTTGGATGAGGGCTCAGGGGGCTGGCGCGACGGCACGGTGTCCATCGACAGCTTGGCGGGAGCCGTAGGGCGCAGCTTGCAGCCGCTGTACCAGAACACCAGCCAGGTGAAGGGTCGAGGTGCCGATAGACCTAGGGTGGGACTCTAGGGGAGGGGGCGGCTTGGGGAAAACTAAATGTCGCCCGTCCATCTCCCCCAGCTCGCCTTCCTACTTTACAATGACCAGCCGCCTAATAACTATGGGACTCAGAACTCTTCCAGCCGGGGGCACACGAAGGGTGAGGCCCGGATTGGGGGCTGGGGAAGGGCTCTGGTTTCCTTATACATTTTCCCCAGCTAACTCCTGACCTGCAGGGGTGGGAGGGGGCTCCTCATCTTATATAAACATTGTCCTTTCTCTGGAGTATGACAACAGTGGGCTTCAGAAAGGGTTCAGCAGTGGTCCAGATACTGCCCAGGCTCCCTGCAAACTAAGATGTTCCTGGTTGCATATGTGCCTGTTGGGATGCCTTGAGCAGTTGCCCTGATCTAGTCTTTTGGTTCAGGTGTGCTGCTTCTGGACAAAGAAGGGGGCTTCTGGCTGATCCACAGCGTTCCCGGATTCCCTCCACATGCTTCATATGGCTGGCCTCCTAATGCCCAAAAATATGGGCAGACCCTGCTCTGCGTGTCTTTTCCATTCGACCAATTCTCAAAGATTGGTGAGTGGGCACAGGAGGCAGGGTGATTCCCAGATCAGAATGTGGAACAGTCCCTTATTTTCTCCTCCCCTTGCCCTCCAGGAAGACAGCTGAACTACACCTACCCCCTTGTGTATGCCCACAAGCTAGAAGGGGTCTTCATCAAGAAATTACCTGACCTGGAGGAGGTGGTCAAGGGGCTCCATGTTCACCAAAGACCCTGGAACAGCAGTGTAACACTCACATCAAAGGCAGGGGTCACCTTCCAGAGCTTTGCCAAATTTGGAAAGTTTGGAGATGGTGAGCCCTAAGGTTGTGGGTTGAAGAATTCTTTCTCTGCAGAGGTGGTGTCAGATGTGTCCATGGCTGAGGGAAGGTTGGAAGTAGGAACTAGAACTCTTTGAGAACCATAAACACATGAGAGGTAGACAACCAACAGACCTGGGTTCAGTCATTGGTTTCTGGTTGTGTGGTACATGATTTAACTGAACTCTCAGTTTGCTCATCTGAAAAAATGGGGGTACTAATATCTACTGTAAAGGGTTGTGAATGAAGTGATGCATATAGTGTTTAGTAAGAGCTGTTAGTCTTTCTTTTAAACATATTTTTATTAATTTTTTTAGAGAGAGAGATAGGAACATCCATGTGAGAGAGAAACATCAGTTGGCTGCCTCCTGCATGCCCCCTACTGGGAATTGAGCCGACAATCCTGGCATGTGCCCTGACTGGGAATCGAACCAGGACCTTTCAGTCCATGGGAGGACGTCCAATCCACTGAGCTACACTGACCAGGCAAGAGCTGTTAGTCTTAATGTTGTTATTCTCCAGATTGCTGGGAATTGACACTGAGGAAAATGAGCTCAGAGAGGGCCAGAAGCCTAGAGATTCCCTACCAGTGACCCTAACCCTGTCCATGCTGTCTTTTCATCCTCTTGCAGACCTCTACTCTGGTTGGTTGGCAGAAGCCCTTGGCAGCAATCTGCAGGTCCAGTTCTGGCAACACTCTCATGGCATCCTGCCCTCCAACTGCTCTGGGGCTCAGCAAGTGCTGGATGTGACCCAGATAGCCTTCCCTGGGCCAGGTGGGCCCACCTTCAATACCACAGATGACCACTCCAAGTGGTGTGTAGCCCCAGAAGGGCCCTGGGTCTGTGTGGGTGACATGAATCGGAACTGTGGAGAGGAGCACCGAGGTGGGGGCACACTGTGTACCCAGCTGCCTGCCCTTTGGAAGGCTTTCCAGCCTCTGGTGAAGGCCTGGGAGCCTTGTGGGAAGAAAGCAGTATCTTGTCTCCAGGAGGTGCAGCAGAACATATGAGAGCTAAGACTTAGGAGCCAATTTGGACTCAGTTTAAACTCCAGTTTAGTCCCTTATTGTGACCTTAACTATGTGCCTTAACCTGTGACAGCCTACTCATCTGCAAAATGGGAACCACAACATTTGACTCAGGATTTGTGAGGAATAAAAGGAAACTGGTAGATGGGGTTGTTAACCTTTCCTTCAGGTGGGCACTGGGACTCAGAACAGTGCTGCAAATTCCTGAGGGTCTGGGGGCAGCTGACTCATAGGTGAGACCACAAGGAAAGGTCTAATAAGACTCACCTCCCCTCTCTATGATAACCAGGACTGGAGTTCCACCCCGAACAAGAACACCAGCAAGGGGGTTGAAACCTTGCTTTGTTGGGGAGGAGGGGCAAGCCTCACAAAGCTCAGGAAGCACAGACGCACTTTATTTATATGTGTACATATGTATACAGGCGGCTGTACAGTGCAGGGCCACGGGTCCCCTCAGCTATGGGCCAGGGGGCGTGGGGCAGGGTGCCCTTTTAGTCAGGCCTGATGGGGGCCCAGCTTCAGCAGGGTACCTGGAAGTCAGCCCCACCTCAGGCTTGGTGGCTGGAACAAGAACAGGAGTGGGTGGAATTGGGGGCCCTGTGCTGCTTGATGCATTTTTCACATGGGCTACAGAAAGGGTCTGGGCCTCCAGGGTCAGCTTGGGGGAGGTGGACTTGGAGTGAGGCCCGCTCAGCGTGGGTCTCTCCTCCACCATCTCTAGAACCCAGCTTTCCGAGCCTTGGAGAGACTCTAGTGCGGGAGGCACCAGGGGTATGGATCCCAATAACCCCTTAGAGTCTGAGCATGGAGGCTGGGGCACCTCAACCTTGGCCCCCAGCCGCTGGGGCTCTACAACAATGGGCACTGGAGGTGTGCCCACCTCACCAGAGCTGCTACGCCGGCCTGTTTCATGTTCTTGTACAGGGCTCAGTGCGGCCTTGGCGACGGCCCTAGCGGCCCCGCCCACGCCATCCTCGGTCTGCACGCTCTGGTGCCGCGTGCCGCTGGCATCCCGCTCCAGGGTCCGGCCCCCAGTAGGTGTCGCGCGGGGCTGGGTGCAGGCCTCCACACCACCGAGGGACTCCTCTTTACTCGATGCCCCTGTAGGCCTGGGGGTGCCCTGGGGCAGCAGTGGGTCCACGCCCAGGCTGAGGGGTGACTCCTGACGGCCCAGGCGGCGAACAGCAACCTGCCGGGGCATGCCAGGCCCCTCGACAGGAGGCGTCTCACCATCAGACTCAGCCAGGCTATGAAGAGCCAGCTCACCGTGGAAGTCCTTGCGGAAATCCGGGTGGCCCACCTCAAGGCTGTGTTTACGCAGCGCGCCCTTCTTGTCAGTGCCAAGCGAGGCTCCCAGCTTCTCTGCTGACTGCACACGTTTGAGAAGCGGCGAGCGCGGGGGCTCCGCACTTTTGGGGCGCGGGCGCACCACCGGAGGTGATGAGTGCAGCTTGGCTGGGAAGCTCTGTGTCGTGTGTGAGCTCCCCACTGTGTGGCCTGGCAGTGGTGGCGGTGATGCTTGCGTTGGGGATGGCGTGTGCGCCAGCGGCGACAGCGGGATGTTGCCGGCCGACTTGCAGCGTGCAGATCGGTACTGGCGGTGTAGCTTGGGCGATAGGCCGTGCAGCGTGCTGGGTCGGATGTGGTGGGATGCTGACGATGCCGGCGAATTGGGCGTGCTCGAGGCGGGCGAGCTGCTTTGGGACGAGGCACCTGTGGGTAGGCAAGAGGGGCTGTTGTGCACAGCAGGCACCGCCAGGGGACCCCTTTGGTCACCTAGTGCTTGTCTCAGCGCAGGCCCGCAGCTTACCTAGGTAGGCGGAGTCAGGTGTGGAGCGGTAGCTGTGGGTTGGTGAGCGCGCTGGAAGCCCGTGGGTGGGCGAGCCTGGGAGGCTGTCGCTGGAGGACAGCGAGCGGTTTAGCGACGACAGGGAGCGGCTAGTGTGCAGCAAGTTCGACTGTTTCGTGATCTTGCGGAAGAGGGAGCTGCGCTTCTTGCTGGGGAACAAGGAAAGGGTCATCTACCTTAGACCAGACTCCGAAACTCTCGGCTCCTCCTATTTCAGCCCCTGGGACCACCTATTCCTCTGGCCCCGCCCTCTCCAGCTACAGCTACAACCCACCTATCAAAACCGAAAGAATTTCTCACAGGAGTCGCTTGACTCCTCCCACCTCAGGTCTCACCCATTTTTGCTGGCCACTACCAGTCCAAACTAGAGACGTCTGTCAAAGCAGCACCAACATTTCTGGCCCCGTCCACCTCTCTAGCCCCTCTCTCCAGCTACAGTCGAAGCGCGAAGTGGCGATAGACAACTGTATAGTAAATTCGCGGAAATTCATGTATTGCGGTAAAGTCTGGAACTGATTAACCGCGATAAATGAGGGCCAACTGTATAATCCACCTATCTGGGTGGGAAGAAGTTCACCTGACTCAGTTCTGTCTGGCTCCTCTCATTTATTTATTTTTAATGTTTTTATTGAATTTTTAGAGAAATAAAAACATTTGTGTGAGAGATGGGCCGCCTCCTGTACGCCCCCTACTGGGAATCAAGCCAGCAACCTGGGCATGTACCCTGACCAGGAACTGAAGTGGGACCTCTCAATTTATGGGAGGACGCTCAATCCACTGAGCCACACTGGCCTGGCTGGCTCCTCTCATTCAAATCCCCACTCACGACTTGTCCAGGTCAAACCCACTAATCAAATCAGAACTCTCCTGGCCCCAGCTACCTCTCCTAGCTCCTCCTACCTATTAGAAAAGACATTATTTCAATTGGCCCAGTCTTGCCTGACTTGCTCATTCCAGATAGAAATTCCTTCTCTCAGCCTCTCCCAGTCATCTACATATTCAACTGGACAAGATACTACCACAATGCTCTTCTTGTAGCCTAGGAACCTGGCACAGCTTCCTTTTCTGGCTCCTTCCATTTTCCCAGCTTCTCCGCTGTCCTCTTTGCTCCTTACTTAGTGGCCCCACACTTCTTTCTCCTGTCCTCACCTGTGGCCCTGCCCACTGTTCAAAACCTGGAGTGTTCCAGCTGCCTACTGCGTATAGCCCCACCCACTGCACTTGGCCCCACCCACCTCTCCTGGCCCTCCTTAGCCGAGGGTCTCTTGTTCCTCCGAGCCATTTTGGCCTTGTAGCTGCTGCGCCTTGCAGGGCCAATGCGAATGGAGGTATTTTCAAAGGGTGTTGTTGTCACTGCTACCTTGTTGCCACTCTGGGGTAAGAAGAGAGGCAAATGTTCAGGCAGCTCCAGCTCCCAGGACATTCCCTCCAGCCTCTCCCCTGTGTACTACTTCCCTTGCACTCACCTTAAGGATCAGCTCCACGACCTCAGGATGCACCATGCCATGCACAGGCTCCCCATTCACGTGGGTGATGAGGTCCCCCGCACAGAGCCCTGCCTCCTGGGCTGGGCCCCCCTCCTCCACATGCTGGGGACAGGGTACCACACAGGGCAAGGTTAACAGGATTAGCGACAAGGAAGTTCCCTAAGCTTATGTGCCCTACACCAAGCTCTGCATGTACTGTAATCCTTGTAACATCTTCTGAAATAGTAAATTTTTTTTTCCAGTTTACAGCTGAAGAAACTGAAGCTCAGATGGGGAAGGACACTGCAGGTCACAGGAGTCTCTTCCAGGCTGCCTGGATCCAGAGATTGAGCTGTCTCTCATCCCTGGGAGTTAAGGGAGGGGCTTCTCTCCCTCCACTCCCCACCTTGTAACACAGACCCCACCCATAAGTGCTCACCCAGACAATGTGATGGACACTGTAGACATCCGAGTCACCCATGTAGACACGGATGGCTCGCAGTGTGAAGCCGTACTTCTTGCCAGAGCGTTGGATGGTAATAGGGGAGCGGAGCCCACTGACAGCGGGTGAGTAGTCCCGGCTGGGTGAGGAGTCCCTCGAGGATGGATTAGAGGAAAGAGATCTTGGGGACATGGGGCTGGCCAGGGGTGAGCTTCCATGGGGATCCACTGCAGAGACAGAACCATGGTCAGAGATCAAGGCCAGCTGTCACAGCTCTCTCTGTATCTGCTCCTCCCACCTTCCTAGTCCAATTCCCAGGGCTCTCATTGGTCCACCCCAGTGTCAATCACTATGGACAGGGAAAATGCAGTGTCCTCATTGGCCTGTCCTGGCACAAATGGGGACAAGACCCTCCTTGTCAGGTGGGGCCCAATATCACCTGCAGGAATCATGACAGACAAAGCAGTGGCTGAGGCTGATTTGATGACTTTGCCCCCAGTTCGAGAAGGCCGCTTCTCTACTGCGGGGTCTCCTGACAGCTGCTGATGCCGCGCTCGGCGCAGAACTAGGTCATTGGTGGCCCTCGGGCCTGATAGGTCTCCATCCTTCGAAGGCGGGCAGAGGTCACCTGGACGCGGTCGGTCAGCTGCAACACAGCAGGTGGGTTAGGAGCCGGTCCAAGGTCATGGACATCTTACATATGTTCACTCTTCCTGGAATGCTTTTCCCACTCCTCGTCCTTGTTGGAATGTGAGTTTTCTGAGAGCAAGTAACATGCACCTGGCACAGAGAAGTGCTCAGATACATTTGTTGACTGACCGAGCATGGAATGTGGAGTGTTCCTCATGTTGATGAGAACCCAGATTGGAGTGTGTAGAGTACATGAGATCTTGCATAAACAGTACCAGGCTCATTGAATGCTCAATGCATGGCCACTGGGGAACTAAGGAAGGCGGCAGGAGGGGGCACTCACTGGCTTCGGAATCCCCAGCGCTGGCGATGCCATCCCCTTGAGCTGCCTCTTTGGAGACCCGTGCATCCAGCGAGCAAGGGGGATCAGAGCTAGGCCTGGGAGACCTGCGCAGCTGGGCCTCATCCTCATCCTCTTGGGGGGCGCTGAAGCGGCTGGGTTCCAGCAGTGCCGAGAAACGGCGGCGTGCACCCAACGGAGGACTGGCCTCCCCCTCCAGGAAGCTGGCCTCAGACGCAGAGAAGCGCTTGCTGCAGAAAGGGGGCGTGGTCAGAGGCGGCACGCCCCTTCATCCCCGCTCCCCAAACCTAGCCCTACCCTTGCTCACATCTCTGGAGAGCCCCCTCTCCAGCTCTTCTCGCGCAGGGTCAGGCTACCCAGGCCCTCCCGCTTGCCGGCCACCTTCTCCTCTAGACCCTTGGCGCTGGACTCCCGTTTGCTGGCCCCTGCTGCTGCCACGGAGGTCTTGGATTCATGCTGCGACAGTTGCTCCATACTGCTGTACACCTTCAAGGGAGGGTGAATGGTGGTGAGCGGCAAGTCCGGCCCCTCGGTTCCTCCTTCTCTCCGGAACCAATCGGCTTCCTGTTACTGGACACGCTCCGCCCCCCCAAGGCTGGGTCCCAACTCTGAATTGTCCCCAACCACCTATAATTCTGCAGCTTAGAACCCCACCCCACACAGTTAGGCCCTGACCTATTCCAGACCCTCCTCATATTTTAAAGAATGTACCCTCTTTCCTGCCCCGCCTTCCCAGGTCACACCCAATCATGTGTACCCCAAGCTGGGCCTTGCACACCACCACATGCTGCTCCTCAAAGCGAGACCTTGTGCACCCTTGCCCCGCCCCCACTGCTTATCCTCTCCACCCCAAGGTCCTGACCCCTCCGAACCTCAACCTACCTAGGTCCCACTGGGTGTCCTCACTACAACTGTCCAGATTTTTGTTAGATTCCGCCTAAATCAAAGGCCCTCTCATACACCCCCCCATGCCGCCTTCTTCAGGCCGTATCACTCCCAAAATCCTGTCCCCTCAGTAACTTCCCCAGCCTGAGACCTGGGCCTGGGACCCTGATTCTCCCAGCCTCCGCAGCCTTTCCCCCTCAGGCCTTCTTCTATTTCCTTCCTCAACACTGCTGAGAGACAAAAATCTCCTCCCAAGTCCCTTCTCTTTATCTTGCCCCACCCTCCCTGGGTCTGGCCTCAACCCCTAAATCCAGCCATGGCTCACTTTGCTGAATCGTGGGGAGCAGGAGGAAAACTGGCGAATCTCCACAGGCTCCTCTTCCGTTGTGTCATCCTCATCATAGGAGTTCACATGGTGATACCTATCTGAGCGAGCTAGGGGTGGGGGTTAGGCTGTAACCTAGGGCATGAGTCCAGGCCTCAGGTCACACAATTAGGAGGAGTCAGGGCGGGGTCGAGCCAGGGCTGCATACCCCAGTCATGCCCCTGTCCCAAACTAGAATCTGATTCAGGCCCTGTTGCCAAGGCTGAATTCCTGCCCAATTCTCAGAGGGTCCATTTAGCCCTGCCTCCAGAGACTACATCCCAAGATCCTACTGATGGCAATCTCCACCCCCACTTGTTATGGGTCCTAGCACCGCCCAGTATCCCAGGACCAGGCCAACTCCAGAACTCACTGCTGTCCAGGCCCTGCCTCAATCCCGGTATCTTTTTCTACCCACTTCTCAGACTGAGCCTCTATGCCAGATCACCCTCCCTCTCCTCTGGGAGGCTAGTCTCCTACTCAGTTGGGTTCCAGCCTAGGCCTTGCCCAAGGGCCCCTCTCACCAGATTCCACCCCCTTTCCCAGCTCACTGTCAAAGTAGCTGGTGTCATCCTCGGACTCCAAGTGGGGAATGAATTCTGCCTTCTGCCTCAGCAGCCCTGTCCAGTCCAGGTCTCGAAAGAAACTGTGCTGTTTTACCTCAAAGGCACCCCCTGGGAAGGAAGGGGTGGATGGGGGCTGGGAAGGAATTCCAGCAACAGCTAATGGCAGGCTCAAGAGCCCCGCCACTCACCCCTGTCTTCTACCCCAGGGCCACAGCACTTGGAGCCCAGCCTTCAGCTTCTCTGTAAAGCAGACCCGTTACCTGCCCCAAGCCGGACCAGGGGGTTGGTCTGCAGGAGGCTGGATATCAGGAGCTGGGCATCTGTGGGCAGGGCTTCATCTCCCTCAGGCCACAGGATGTCATCTGCAGAGTAAGGTGGAGTTGGAGGTCACTTTTGGAGTCCAAAAGACCCTGGGTCTGCCCAGGTCTCCATGCCCCCCCACCCCCGCCCACTGAGGAGGCACGCACCACTGATGACCTGTCCAAATAGCTCTTCAGGTGTGTCTCCAAAGAAGGGCACGCAGCCCACCAGGAACTCGTAAAGAATGATGCCCATGGCCCACCAGTCCACCGGCTTGCCATAGCCCTGGCGCAGGATGACCTCGGGTGCGATGTACTCTGGGGTCCCACACACCTGGAAATAGGCCATCAGCCTGCACCCTGGCCACAGGAGAGGCCTCCAGGGGGAGCTGCACTCCCCACCACACCCTGCCCCCCCCCCCAGTCCTGCTGGA
This sequence comes from Molossus molossus, assembly GCF_014108415.1. Classification (NCBI taxonomy): domain Eukaryota; kingdom Metazoa; phylum Chordata; class Mammalia; order Chiroptera; family Molossidae; genus Molossus; species Molossus molossus. The sequence continues at coordinate 69,887,712 of NW_023425377.1, read as the reverse complement.
TAACTTCCCCCACAGTAATCCCCACACCTGCACACACACCTGCTTGTCCAGGAATTCCCGGGCATCCTTCTCGATATGGCCTTCATACAGGTTAGTGGTGAGGCTCATGAGCCCCATTTTGGAGAGGCCAAAATCTGTGAGCTTGATGTGGCCCATGGAGGTGATGAGGAGGCTGCAAACACAAGCAGAGGTCTCAGAGGCAAACCTGCCCTTCCATGCCAGTGCCTCCAGAGGGGCAGAGAGGGGGTGATGGGAAAAGTCAAGGCTCACTTGTCAGGCTTGAGGTCACGATGCACAATGCCATAGTTGTGTAAATACTCAAGCGCCAGCACTGTCTCAGCAAAGTACATGCGGGCCATCTCCACAGGCAGTGCCCCGATGTTCTTCAGCAGGGTGGCACAGTCACCCCCTGTGTGTGAAGGAGTAGGCCCATGTAGAGGGAGGCACCTGCCCCACAGTTGTACATTTGACATGCACCATAGCACCAAGTCCTCACCTCACACTGCTGCTATTTTACAGCTAAGAAAAACTGAAGCACAGAGAAGGACCTCATTCTCCCCAGGTTGCACACTGAGTGCCCTATACCAGGCTCCTCTTGTTCTCTTTTTACATTTTTTAATTTATTTTTAATCCTCACCCAAGGACATGTTGAGAGAGAGATTGATGGGGCTGCCTCCTGCACACATCCCGACTGGGGTCGGGGATCCAACCTGCAACCCAGGTATGTGCCCTGACTGGGGAATCGAACCCATGATCTTTTGATGCATGGGACAACACTCCAACTGAGTCATACTGGTTAAGGCCCCTCTTGTCCTCTTAACTATCTTCCAAAGTCAGTTTGATCTGAGACTCAGACAGAGGTTGGATCATGAAGAGAGTTGATGGCGGAGGTGAAGTTTTGTGTGTACCAAAGGCTGTCTGCTTATCAACTGAGTCTGGGAACACTGCTCTTCATCTCCTGGAGTCTGAATCTTCATGGTCTGGGGCCTTAAAATGGTCCTGGTCCCCACCAGATTTACCATTTGTATTTTAGGCTCCCCCAAATGGCACATACCTCCCCCAATCTGGTTCTTACAAGGACCAGATTTCCTTCCAAGTGCAGCAGTAAAACCAAGTTGTTCAGCTCTCCAACTTTTCCCGTTTTCCCCACAAAGATTGCTAAGCTAGTAGGATGTACGAGGGATCTGCTGGATGGCAACCTTGCTATATCAAGCCCAGTTGAAAGGGAAGTCCACACACAGGAGCGCAAAGCCAAGAGATGGAGTGATTCCTGATGACATGGTTTGAGCATCTGGATACAGCCATTTCTGAGGGCAACGTGGATGTCTTGCTCACATGAGTCACTAAATGTCTTTCTTTTTATTTTTTTGTTTGAGCTGGAAAACTGATGAATCAGATTCTCTGAGAATGGGGCCTAGGAATCTGCATCTGGCCACAGGCCCAGGTAATATTGACACACACTGACACTGAGAACAAAACTGGGTTGACTTCCAGGTCAGACTTGGAGGCTGGGCCATGTTCAGGAGGCCCCAAGACTGTGCTCTATGTGCTCAACCCATCAAAGAGATCCCAATTCTAACTGCAGCTTCTCTCCTCTGTGTGACCTTGGACCCATGCAGTTGCATCCATCTTGGTCTCCCTCTTCTGACCTCCACATAGCAGCCAAATATTCTTAAAACATAAGTCAGACCATGTTACTCTGCTTAAAACCTTACAGTGGCTGCCTGTTGTGTTTGGCATGAAATCCAATGCCATTCCAGGCTCTGCAAGGCCCTGCATGCTTAATCCCCTTACTTCTCCATCCTCATCTACCCCCACCCTGCCTCCCACTTGCTTACTTGACTCAGCTCCATTGGCCTCCTTGCTGCTCCTCAAAACAACAATTTCTCACCTTTTTCATCTCATGGCACATATAAACTAATTACCAAAATTCTGTGGCACGCCAAAATAAATTTTTTTGGACAATCTGCCAAAAAAATTGCTAAAGTTTTGATTCATTCACACCTAGTAGCTATTGCTGTGCTGGCTGCTGTCTTTTTTTTTTTTTTTTTTGACAAGCTAAGGGAAAATAAGAAGTCAGTGCTACTGACTAAACAGTCAGGTAGTGCATGTATTAAAAATTCTTGTAGCCCTGGCCGGTTTGGCTCAGCGGTTAGAGTGATGGTCTGCGGTCCAGAGAGACCCAGGTTCGGTTCCCGCTAAGGGCACATACCTCGGTTGCAGTTTGTCCCCGGCCCTGATTGGGTCGTGTGGGTGGCGACCACTCGATGTGTCCCTTTCACATCGATGATGTTTCTCTCTCTCTCTCTCTCTCTCTCTCTCTCTCTCCCTCCCTCCCACTCTATCTGAACAAAATATCAAAAAATGTCCTCGAGTGAGGATACAAAAAAAAAAAAATTCTTGTGGCACACTGGTTGAAAATCACTGCCTCAAAATCCAGTTGCCTTCTCACCTAACAGACCTTGTGCTTGGGGTTCCCTCTTCCAGGAATAGTGCAGGCCTCAGAGAGGCCCCCTGCCTTTCTACATTCCTAGGGCCTCCTTGAGCCTTAAGGATGTCATTACTGTCCTCACTGTATTAAACAATCTGGTCAACTTTGGCTTGTTTATTTTCTGTCTACCCAGAATATAACCTCCATGAGGGAGTGATATGTCTGTCTGGCCCCCACTGTGCCACCAGAACCTAGCACATGTGTCATAAGGGAGACAATCAGGGGATATCTGTTGAATGAATTGATGGTTGACTAAGCTTAGAAGTGGAATAGCTGTGGCCCCATGAGATCATGTGTGTATCCTAATAATCATAGTATGTGTGTGTTTCGGTAATGATCTATTAATATTTGGATAACTATAAGCATGAATGGAAAGATAAAACAGATGAAAAATATATACATTGGTGGTTGGATGGATGGATAAATGGATAGTGGATGGATGGATAAACTGATGGATGAATTGCGGATGAATGGATAGAGATAACTAGATGAGATTGCTGCTAAAATGGAGTTTAGATGAATCAATAAAAATACAGCCCTGGCCGGTTTGGCTCAGCGGTTAGAGCGTCTGCCTGCGGTCCAGAGAGACCCAGATTCGGTTCCCACTAAGGGCACGTACCCCTGGTGCAGTTTCTCCCCGGCCCTGGTTGGGTTGTGCCAGTGGCAACCACTCAATACGTCCTTTTCATGTCGATGTTTCTCTCTTTCTCTCTCCCTTCCACTCTATCTGAATAAAAAATGGAAAAATGTCCTTGGGTGAGGATAAATAAATAAATAAATAAATAAATCACCCAATTCCTAGGGTTCTTTAAAAAAAAAAAACAGATAGTAGCCCTGACCAGTTTGGCTCAGCAGTTAGAGCTTCAGTCTGCAGACCAATGAATCACGGGTTTGATTCCAGCCAGGGTCATGTACCTCAGTTGTGGTTCATCCCTGGCCCTGGTTGGGGTCATGCGGGAGGCAACCAGTCGATGTGTCTCTCTCTCTCTCCCTCTCTTCTTCTCTCTCCCTTCCACTCTATCTGAACAAAAATAGAAAAATATCCTCGAGAATTAAAAAAACAACAACAACAGATAGTAAATGGAAAAATGGATGGATGAATAATAGATTAATAAATAGATAAGTAGGTATTGATAAATGCATGGTGAGTAGGTGGGTGAATAAATTTATAAATGAATGTATGACTAGATATATAAAAAGATGGATGAGACTGGCCAGTGCGGCTCAGTGGTTGAGCATCAACCCATTCACTAAGATGTCACTGGTTCAATTCTGGGTCAGGGCACAATCTAGGGTTTCAAACTCGATCCCCAGTTGGGGGTGTGCAGGAGGTAGCCAATTGATGTTTCTCTGTCCCCCTCTCCCTTCCTCTCTCTCAAAAAAAAAAACATTAAAAATAAAGATGGGCAGCCCCGGCTGGTTTGGCTCAGCAGTTAGAGCATCGGCCTGCGATCCAGAGAGACCCGGGTTCGGTTCCCACTAAGGGCGTGTACCTCAGTTGCAGTTTGTCCCCAGCCCTGGTTGGTCATGCGGGTGGCAGCCACTTGATGTGTCCCTTTCACCTCGATGTTTCTCTCTCTCTCTCTTCCTCTCTCTCCCTCCCACTCTATCTGAACAAAAAATGGAAAAAAATGTTCTCAGGTGAGGATAAATAAATAAATAAAGATGGGCAGATGAAAAATAGATGTGCAACACAGACAGAACTCTAACCAGGGATATGAAAAGTGTAGCCTGTGGGCTTTAATCAATACCAGCTAACATCACGCTCCTCACCAAATTAGCCTGACCAAATATAGCAGGTTAATATATATATATATATTAATCCTCACCTCTTCCATTTATCTTCAGATATAATAGGAGAGAGAGAGAGAGACATTGATTGGCCGCCTCCCGCACAACCCTGACCAGGGCTGGAGATCAAACCACAACCGAGGTACATGCCCTTGGCAGGAATTAAACCTGCAATTCTTCAGTCTGCAGGCTGATGCTCCAACCACTGAGCCAAACTGGCCAGGGCTAGCAGCCTCATTTTAAGTTGATAATTTTGTACAGCTATTGAATGATGTTATAAATATCCAAATGGCCTGGCCAGTGTGGCTCAGTGGTTGAGCATTGACCCATACACCAAGAGGTCATTGATTTGATTCCTGGTCAGGGCACATGCCCGGGTTGCAGGTTTGATCCCCAGTAGGGGGTGTGTAGGAGGCAGCCTATTGATATGGATGCTTCTCTCATTGATGTTTCTCTCTCTCTCTCTCTCTCTCTCTAAAATCAACAAAAACATATTTAAAAAATATATATATCCAAATGGCCTTTGGCAGAAAAATGGTTCCCCACCCCTGTATAAACTTCAGTTGATCAATTTGGTTTATAAATTATAACAAATATACCACACTAATACAAGATGTAAATAATAGAGGAAATTCGGGGAAATGGGTATGTGGGAACTCGATGTACTTCCAATAAATTTTTCTGTAAACCTAAAACTGCTCTAAAAAATGAAGTATATTAATTTTTAAAACAACAGATGTATAATGGATAAACAGATGTATGGATGGAAAAACAGATGGATTAGCAAATGACTAGGTGGAAGAATGGATGGATAATTGAATGGATGTATCTATATTGAATGAAATAAAAACAGATAGATGAACTAATAGATGGCTGGACAGAAATAAACAGATGGAATGAATGATCAATGACTGGATTGATAAATAGGTGGATAATCAATATAGTGACTGGGGCTCAGGCAGGCCACCCAGCAGCCCTGACCAGCGTGCATCTCCCATTTTCCCTACAGTCCTGCAGGCAGCCACACCTTCCACGTACTCCATGACCATGCAGAGGTGGCGCCGGGTCTCAAAGGAGCAGAACATGCTGACCACAAAGGGGTTCTCAGCGAAGGTGAGGATGTCGCGTTCCACAAAAGCTTGCTGGATCTGGTTGCGTAGGATCAAGTTCTGCTTGTTGATCTTTTTCATTGCGAAGCGCTGCCTCGTGTCCCGGTGCCGCACCAGGTAGACAGCGCTGCAGGGGGAGAGAGCGAGGACCGGCCATCACCTCTGGGACACCCGGCCTCCGCTACTCTCTCCCCGCCAGAGCCCCGGGTGGCTCACCCGTAAGCACCATTGCTTATGAGCTTGATGGTCTCAAAGTCATTCTCTCCAGGCGGTTTCTTAGCCTTGGTGGTGCTACTGTGGCCCTACAGGGGAAAGATGGAGACCACCAGCATCATCATAAGATTGAGAATCTTGTCATTCCATTTTACCCATGGGGAAACTGAAGCACAAAGGGGGTGCATCCTTCATCCAAATGCTACAGCGAGGGAGTAACAAAATCAAGACTTGAACCCAAGATTGTCTGACTCTGAAGCCATATTTGCAACTTCTTTCCATTAGGAAAGAAGCCTACAAAACAATCACCCTTGCCCTGGCTGGTTTTGCTCAGTGGTTAGAGCGTTGGCCCGCAGACCAAAGAGTTGCGGGTTCGATTCCAGTCAAGGGCATGTATCTTGGTCACAGTCCAGTCCCCGGCACTGGTTGGGGTCGCACGGGACGCAACCAGTCAATGTGTCTCTCTCACATGGACGTTTCTCTCTCTCTCTATCTCTCCCTTCCAATCTGTCTGAAAATAAGTGAAAAAATATCCTCGGGTGAGGATTTTAATCATCATTATCATCATCCTGATATATAAAGAACTCCTAGAAATCAATAACAAAAGCCTAACAAATGAAGAGAAAAAATAGGCAAGATCTGTGAACTAGAATTAGAGCTCTTAACCATATGAAAAAATGCTCAATCTTACATATAATGACAGAAGGGCAAATCAAAACTACCCAAGATAACAATTTTCACCTAGCAGATTGGCAAAAAAAAAAAAATCCAAAAGACACACTCTGTGGGTAAAGCTGTGGAGAAACAGTTATTTTTATTTATTTATCTATCTAATCCTCACCCAAGGACATTTTTGCATTTATCTTTAGATAGAGCAGGAGGGAGAGAGGGAAGAAGAAAGAAAGAGAAACATCGATGTGAGAGAGACACATCGACTGGTTGCCACCCACACGACCCCAACCAGGGCCAGGGACAAACTGCAACCGAGGTACGTGCCCTTAGTGGGAACCAAACCCAGAACTCTCCAGTCCGCAGGCAGAAGCTCTAACCACTGAACCAAACCAGCCAGGGCAGAAACAGTTACTTTTATACCTTACTTTGGGACTATAAATTGGTACAACTCCCATGGGAGGTACCTTGGTGTATACAGAATTACAAATGTACATTCCCTTTGATCCAGCAATTTCACTTTTATTAATCTTAATCTCAGGATTTTTTTTCATTAATTTTTAGAGAGTGTAGAAGGGAGGGAGAGAGGGGGAGATAGAGGAAGAGAAAAAGAGAGAGAGAGAAACATCAATGTGAGAGAGAGACATCGATTGGTTGCCTCTCGCACTTGGCCCAACTGGGGCCTGGGATCGAATTTAAAGCCCAGGTATGTGCCCATGACCGGGAATTGAACTCGCCACCCTTCCATGCTCAGGCCAATGATCTAACCACTGAGCCATACCAGCCAGGGCCAGCAATTTCACTTTTGAAATAATTCTACAGAGTCACTTCCGGTCAAGATGGCAGGTAGGTAAACGCGGTATCGCGTCCTCCCACAACCACATCAAAGTTACAACTAAACTACAGAACAACCATCATTCAGAACCGCCTGAAATCCAGCTGAATGGAAGTCCTACAACTACGGAATTAAAGCAGCAGCCACATCCAGTCTGGTAGGAGGGGCGGCGGCACGAGGGGCGGCGGAGGCTGAGGCTTGACGGGCTGGTCCCACACCCACGTGTGGCGGATACAAATCAGGAGGATACCTCGGCTGTGAAGGTCCTCCCTGAGGACTGAGGGGTCCCCATCCCACACCAGGTGCCCCGCTCAGGGTTCCAGTGCCAGGAAGAGAATCCCCATAACTTCTGGCTGAAAAAACCAGCAAGAACTGAGGCTCAGGGAGGCTGAGGCAGCTGGAGCCCCAGGCAGCTCCTCTTAAAGGGCCCGCGCACTTATTGGACTCATTCCCTCTAAGTTTGAAGAGGAGGCAGCTCGAGGGGCGCCAGAGACATATAGGGAAGAACTGAGCTGTTTGGCATTGGAGTGAGGGCTGGAGAGGGGGCTTTCTCTGGGACAGGCCTGCTGTCAGAGGTCTTTGTTCCTTTGGTGAGCCCTGCCCTGGGGTGGCAGACAGCCGCCATATCTGGGACTCCAGAAACCTGGCTCATACTGGTTGCCCTGCCCTGGTGACTCCCTGAGGCCCCGCCCCGCCCCACCCAACTTTCAGGCCCACCCAAGCTGTTGCCAGTTGCTTAACCATAGGATTGGCCTGTCTTGGATCCTGCTTCAGGATTTCCTGAATTCTTTCAAACAAGCAGCATCTGGTTTCAGATAGCCCCATACCTCTAGTTAAGTAATACACAGAAACAAACACAGGGAGGCAGCCAAAATGAGGATACAAAGAAACAGGTCCCAAATGAAAGAACAGAACAAAACCCCAGGAAAAGAACGAAGTGAAATGGAGATAAGCAACCTAACAGATGCTGAGTTCAAAATACTGCTTATAAGGATGCTCAATGAACTTAGTGAGGGCCTCAAGAGCATCAAAAAGGACCAGTCAGAAATGATGGATGCACAGTCAGAAATGAAGGAGGCATTAACTGAAATAAAGAATAATTTACACAGATTCAATAGTAGAGTATGTAAATCCAAGAAGCAAACCATTGATTTGGAATATAAGGAAGCAAAAAACACCCAATCAGAATAGCAAAGAGCAAAAAGAATCCAAAAAAATGAGGAGAGTGTTAGGAGCCTCTGGGACAACTTCAAGCATGACAACATTCGCATCTTGGGGGTGCCAGAAGGAGAAGAGAGAGAACAAGAAATTGAAAACCTATTTGAAACAATAATCGCAGAAAACTTCCCTAACTTGGTGAAGGAAATAGACATACAAGTCCAGGAAGCACAGAGAGTCCCAAACAAGATGAACCCCAAGAGGCCCACACCAACACATATCATCATCAAAATGCAAAAGGTTCAAGACAAAGAGAGAATCTTAAAAGCAGCAAGAGAAAAGCAGTTAGTTACCTACAAGGGAGTTCCCATCAGGCTGTCAGCTGATTTCTCAAAAGAAACTTTGCAGGCCAGAAGGAAGCGGCAAGAAATATTCAGAGTGATGAAAAGCAAGAACCTACAACCAAGATTACTCTATCCTGCAAAGCTGTCATTTAGAATCGATGGCCATATACTTTCCCAGACAAGAAAAAGTTAAAGGAGTTCATCACCATCAAACCGTTATTATATGAAATGATGATGGGTCTTTAGAAGAAAAAGATAAAATATATGAACAAACCAATTGGCAATGAATACATATCTATCGACAATGGAATCTACAAACAAAATGAACAGGCAGAGCAGAAACATTCTCATAGATACAGAGAACGGTTTGTTGGTTGCCAGATGGGAGGGGGGTTGGGGGAATGGGTGAAAAAGGTGAAGGGATTAAGAAGCACAAATTCATTGCTAGACTGACAGATCTCAAAGGGAAAAGGGTTGGAGGGGGTGGGAAGAAATAAACCAAAGAACATATGCATAACCAATGGACACAGACAATAGTGTGGGAAAAGGCAGGAGGGGGGCAGAAGTGGGGAGGAGGGGGTCAATGAGAGAAAAATGAACATCTGTAATACATTCAACAATAAAGATTTAAAAAAAAGAAAAAAAAAGAAATAATTCAATAGATAGGCTTGCGTGTGTGAAAATGACATATGCACTATCTTGCTCATCGCAAATACTAGAAACAATTGGCATGCTCATTTATAGATTTGTTAAATAAACACATAATGAATATCTTTATAAAAGAATATTGTGCTCCTCTTAAAAAGAATGGGAAATCTATCAGTATATCGATTCAAAAAGTTCTCCCAAGTATTTTGAGTGTGTGAGAGGGAAGCAAGTAATAATATGTAATGTATGATTTTGTGTTATCAAAGTGGCAAAATAGAACTATATAATGATATTTGGGGGGGTGCTCAGCAGCACATATACTAATATTTGGGAGACATAGGACAGTAAAAAACAAGGTGGATCTAAGATTTTACTGTATATCTTTTTTGGAAATTATTCTGATTTGTCTTAGGAACAAAGAGATTGTTAACCTAAAAATTACACAGAAAGATCTATTCTATAAGATTTAAAAAGTACTGGACTTCCGGTCAAGATGGCGGCGTAGGTAAACGCGGTATCACGTCCTCCCACAACCACATCAAAGTTACAACTAAACTACAGAACAACCATCATTCAAAACCGCCTGAAATCAAGCTGAATGGAAGTCCTACAACTACGGAATTTAAAAAAAGCAGCTACATCCAGACTGGTAGAAGGGGCGGCGGGGAGACGGGCTGGTCCCACACCCAAGTGTGGCGGATAAAAATCAGGAGGCTCCCGCGGCTGGGAAGGTCCGTCCTGAGGACTGAGGAGTCCCCGTCCCACACCAGGTGCCCTGCTCAGGGTTCCAGTGCCAGGAAGAGATGTCCCCATAACTTCTGGCTGGAAAAACCAGCGGAAACTGAGGCTCAGGGAAGCTGACCTGGCTGGAGCCCCAGGCAGCTCCCTAAAGGGCCGGTGCACGGACTTATCGGACTCTCTCCCTCTAAGCTTGGAGGGGAGGCAGCTCGAGGGGCGCCAGAGACATACAGGGAAGAACTGAGCTGTTTGGCACTGGAGCGAGGGCTGGAGAGGGGGCTTTCTCCAGGACAAACGTGCTGTAAGAGGCCTTTGTTCCTTTGGTGAGCCCTTCCCTGGGGCGGCAGACAGAAGCCATATCTGGGACTCCAGCAGCCTGGCTCACACTGGTAGCCCCGCCCTGCTGACTCCCTGAGGCCCCGCCCCGCCCCACACAACTTTCAAGCCCCCCCAAGCTGTTGCCACTTGCTTAACCATAGGATTGGCCTGTCCTGGATCCTGCTTCAGGTTTTTCCTAAATTCTTTCAAACGAGCAGCATCTGGTCTCAGCTAGCCCCATACCTCTCATTAAGTAATACACAGAAACAAACATAGGGAGGCAGCCAAAATGAGGATACAAAGAAACAGGTCCCAAATGAAAGAACAGAACAAAACCCCAATAAAAGAACTAAGCGAAAGGGAGATAAGCAACCTAACAGATACTGAGTTCAAAATACTGCTTATAAGGATGCTCAATGAACTTAGCAAGGGCCTCAAGAGCATAAATAAGGACCAGTTAGAAATCATGGATACACAGTTAGAATTGAAGGAGGCATTAACTGAAATAAAGAATAATTTACACAGCTTCAATAATAGATTATATAAATCCAAGGAGCAAACCATCGATTTGGAAAATAAGGAAGCAAAAAATCCCCAATCAGAACAGCAAAAAGAAAAAAGAATCTAAAAAAATGAGGATAGTGTAAGGAGCCTCTGGGACAACTTCAAGCGTGCCAACATTCGCATCTTGGGGGTGCCGGAAGGAGAAGAGAGAGAACAAGAAATCGAAAACCTGTTTGAAACAATAATGGCAGAAAACTTTCCTAACTTGGTGAAGGAAACAGACATACAAGTCCAGGAAGCACAGAGAGTCCCAAACAAGATGAACCCCAAGAGGCCCACACCAACACATATCATCATCAAAATGCAAAAGGTTCAAGACAAAGAGAGAATCTTAAGAGCAGCAAGAGAAAGGCAGCTAGTTACCTACAAGGGAGTTCCCATCAGGCTCTCAACTGATTTCTCAAAAGAAACTTTGCAGGCCAGAAGGGAGTGGCAAGAAATATTCAGAGTGATGAAAACCAAGAACCTACAACCAAGATTACTCTATCCTGAAAAGCTGTCATTTAGAATCGATGGACATATAAAAACTTTCCCAGATAAGAAAAAGTTAAAGGAGTTCATCACTACCAAACCGTTATTATATGAAATGATGAAGGGTCTTTTTGAAGAAAAAGATAAAATGTATGAACAAACAAAATGGCAATGAATACATATCTATCAACAATGGAATCTACAAACAAAATGAACAGGAAGAACAGAAACATTCTCATAGATACAGAGAACATTTTGTTGGTTGCTAGATGGGAGGGGGGTTGGGGGAATGGGTGAAAAAGGTGAAGGGATTAAGAAGCACGAATTCATTGCTAGACTGACAAACCTCAAATGGAAAGGGGTTGGGGGGGGTGGGAAGAAATAAACCAAAGAACTTATATGCATAACCAATGGACACAGACAATAGTGTGGGAAAAGGTGGGAGGGGGGCGGGAGTGGGGAGGAGGGGGCCAATGGGGGAAAAATGTGGAACATCTATAATACATTTTACATCCAACAATAAAGATTTGAAAAATAAAAAATTAAAAAAAATAAATAAAAATAAAAAGTACTGAGCCCTGGCAGTTGTGGCTCAGTTGATTGAGCACCTTCCCATGCACTGAAAGGCCATGGGTTCGATTCCCAGTCAGGGCACATGCCCAGGTTGTGGGTTTGATCCCCAGTTGGGGTACATGTGGGAGGCAACTAATCTCTCTCTCTCTCTCTCTCTCTCTCTCTCTCTCTCCCTCTCTCTCCCTCTCTCTCTCTCTCTCTCTCTCTTTCTCTCTCCCCCCTCTCCCTTCCTCTCTCTCTCTCAAATCAATAAAAACATTAAAAATGTTTTGAACTGATATGCTCCTAAGAATGCAGCCTAAACCTTCCTTGGGGCAGTCTCACAGGCAGCAGCTGTAAATAGTCAAACACAGGGCTGCAAATTTAGTGGCTTCATGCAGAAATTGGTTGGAGCATGGGCTTCTGATGCCTATAACCTGCAGGGATTAAAGTCTGTGGTTTCCACAGAAGCACCACCTATCATATTTGCCACACCAAGTTCCAATTTTACTGTATATGATTATGCTGTGGAAAACAAAGTTCCAAAACTGCAGAAATTTTTCCAGAAATCTGATAGTGTGCCCATACACTGAATCGAGGCCTGCTTGGCCAAATGTTCTACTGGACCACCATGGCATAAGAGTGAGAGTGACCATCTACTGCCTAATCATCCTTTACACAGCCCAGAAACAAATGAGTTAAGCTGCATAAACTGTTCCTGTAAACAATTTTTTTATTACTTGAATGGCCTACTTAACATTTTGCAAGAAAAATAATATGACTATCTATCTATCTATCTTGTTTTTTTATCCTCACCTGAGGACATTTTTCCGGGTTTTTTTTCCGGTTTTGTTTTTTTTGTTCAGAAGAGTGGGAGGGAAGGGGGGGGGGAGAGAGAGAGAGAGAGAAACATTGACGTGAAAGGGACACATCAAGAGATTGCCACCTGCGCAACCCAACCAGGGCCAGGGACAAACTGCAACCAAGGTACGTACCCTTAGCGGGAACCAAACTCGGGTCTCTCAGGACGCAGGCCAACGCTCTAACCGCTGAGCCAAACCGGCCAGGGCTATCTATCATCTATTTTTTTTTAATGAAATGAACATAGTCTATCATACTTCATTGGATAGTTAAAACTATTGTTCAGTGGTTAGAGTGTCCTCCTGAGGACCAGAGAGTCCAGGGTTCAGTTCCCACTAAGGGTACGTACCTTGCAGTTTGCAGTTTGTCCCTGGCCCTGGTTGGGGTTGTGTGGGTGGCAACCACTCAATGTGTCTCTCTGACATCTATGTTTCTCTCTCTCCTTCCCACTCTATCTGAAGATAAATGCAAAAATGTCCTCGGGTGAGGATAAAAAACAAAACAAAACTATTGTTCAGCCCCAGCAGGTTTTGCTCAGTAGTTAGAGCATCAGCCCATGGACCAATGAGTTGCAGGTTCAATTCTGGTCAAGAGCACTTATCTCGGTTGTGGTTGGTCTTCGACCCTGTTTGGGGTCATGTGGGAGGCAACCAGTTGATGTGTCCTTCTCATGTCGATGTTTCTTTCTCCCTCCCTCCCTCCCTCCCTCCTTCCCTTTCTCCCACTCTACCTGAGGATAAATGGAAAAATATCCTCAGGTAAGGAATTTTTTAAAAAACTGTTGTTCAAAGAAATGCTGCTGTTTTTCAAGTTAGGGCTCTTGAGTTCCCTGGAGGTTCTGAATAAAGGTTACATGTAGGCTTACTAACAGTAGTTTGTGCTGAGGTCCTTGGAGATTTATGGTGACATTTTTAAGCATGCATGCAGAAACATTTCTGGGTTTGGATGTGACTGAGGAAGAAAGACAAAAGCCAAGGCTAAGTGCATGAAACACTTAGGGATTTGAACTTGTAGTTACTTTGAGGATGTTTCCCATCTTGCAGTAAAATGTTAATAGAAATTTGGCAACATGCCTCTATTTATTGGACAGTTTGTTTCAAAGGGTTATTTGCCTCATTTCAGATCTTTAGTGAACTTTTAAGTGTAATTATTATGTATTTATTCCGAGAACAGAACACCTATTTAGTGTTGCCTTTTAGATCAATATCTTTTTATTGATGCAGCTGTGATACAAAGTCTCCTTTAGCTTTTAAAAATGTTATAACTTTTGCCCCCAAGTGTGGCTCAGTGGTTGAGCATTGACCCATGCACCAAAAGGTCGCTGGTTGATTCCTGGTCAGGGCACATGCCCAGGTTGTGGGCCCAATCCCCAGTGGGGGGCATGCAGGAGGCGGCCAATCAATGTTCTCTCTAATTAACGTTTCTATCTCTCTCTCTCTCTCTCCCTTCCTCTCTCTCTAAAATCAATAATGGAAAACAAAACAAAAAAGAAAGAAAGTTGCTTAAAAAAAATGTTTGACACAAAAACCTGATAGAATTACAGGGAGAAATTGCTCAAAACAAGGATTTAACACATATCTCAGAAACTATGAGATCAATCAGGCAAAAAAAAAGAATAGGGAAATGGAAGATTTGAGTCACTCAATTAAGAAATTTGATTAAATGGAATTACGTAGAATCCTAAAAACAATAATTAAAGATAAATACCTTTTTAGAGTTTTAGACTTTTGAGTGATGTCACCACATTACCTATTCAAAAAATTAAACAAATGGCATGCATAGTGAGTCTTCTAAATTTATATATATATATATATATATATATATATATATATGTGTGTGTGTGTGTGTGTGTGAATTCATAGATACAATTTGAAACAAAAGTTAGAAACTCAGATCCCTTCAAGGGCCAGGTAGGCCAGGAGGGGGCCATGGGTGACTGGGAATATGTACCCCATATCATAGGGCAGCCTCCACTCAGTGCCAGCTGGTTCCACCATAGTGTTGTCAAAACTTCTGATTTTTTTCAAAAGAAGGCCCAATCTAAGATTTGAGGCAAAAATTTTCCAATTTCTATATTTTGCTTCAAATTAAAAACAAAATTTTTTTTTTCCTTTATTGATTTGAGAGCGAGAGGAAGGGAGAGGGAGAGAGAGATAGAAACATCGATGAGAGAGAACATTGACTGGCCGCCTCCTGCATGCCCCCTACTGAGGATTTGGCCCACAACTGGGCATGTGTCCTGACCAGGAATCGAACTGGCAACATCTTGGTGCATGGGTCAATGCTCAACCACTGAGCCACATCAGCTGGACTGCTTTAGATTTTTTAAAACACTAGATAGTTTAGAGGAAACACACTCATGACCATTATAGCAGGTAGTTTCTACTAAACACATGGAACATCTTCCAAAGTGTGGCTGGCTGGGCAGTGGGATTATGGCCAATTTTACTGTGCTGAGCTCTTAACACAGAGAGACCCTCAACTCACTCAAAACCCCATGCATGGATGCTCAGTAAACTAGACATAGAATTACCATATCACTCAGCAATCCCACTTGTAGGTACATACCCAGAAGAATTGAAATAGTTGTTCAAACAAATACTTTTACACAAATGTTCATGGCAGCACTATTTACACAATACCCAAGAGATAGAAACAGCCCTGGCCAGTTTTGCTCAGTGGTTAGAGCGTTAGCCCACAGACCCAAGAGTCACAGGTTCGATTCCTGGTCAAGGGCATGTACCTCGGTTGCAGGTTCGATCCCTGGTCCCTGTCAGGGTGGTGCAAGAGGCAACCAATCAATGTGCCTCTCACATCAATGTTTCTTTCTTTCTCTCTGCCTTCCTCCCTCCCACTCTATCTAAAAAGATCAATGGGAAAAAATATCCTAGGGTGAGGATTAAAAAAAAAAGATGGAAACAACCCAAGTGTCCACCAGTGGACAATGGATAAACAAAAATGGTATATCCATGCAATGAAATATTATCCCATCATAAAAAGGAATGAAGCACTGATTCATGCTACAACATGGATAAACCTTGAAAACACTTTGCCAGACACAAAAGGCTACAGAGTGAATTATTCCATGTATATGAAATGTTCAGAACAAGCAAATCCATAGAGACAGAAAGCAGGTCAGTGATGGCCAGGGGCCAATGGGGATGGGGGATGGGGGGTAGGGAATAACTGTCTAATATGTATAGTTTCCTTTTGGCATGATAAAAATGTTTCAGGACTAGAGGCGATGGCTGCATAAGATTGCAAATGTACTAAATACACTGAATTGTTCATTTTAATTAATTAATTAATTAATTAAATTATTTATTTATTTTTTATCCTCACCCAAGGACATTTTTTTGTTTTCTGTTTAGATAGAGTGGGAAGGAGAGAGAGGAAGAGAGAGAAAAACATCAACATGAAAGGGACATATCGAGTGGCTGCCACCCGCACGAACCAACCAGGACTGGGGACAAACTGCAACCAAGGTACATGCCCTTAGCTGGAACCAAACCCAGGTCTCTCTGGACCATAGGCTGATGCTCTAATTGCTGAGCCAAACCGACCAGGGCTGAATTGTTCATTTTAAAATACATTTTGTTATGTGTACTTTACCTTAAAAATTAAAAGGTTCAGCCCTGGCCAGTTTGGCTCAGCGGTTAGAGTGTTGGCCCACAGACTAAAGAGTCGCGGGTTCGATTCCAGTCAAGGGCACCTACATCGGTTGCAGTTTGGTCCCTGGCCTTGGTCGAGGTTGCTCAGGAGGCAACCAATCGATGTGTCTTTCTCGCATCAATGTTTCTCTCTTTATCTCTCTCTCCCACTCTGAAAATAAATGGAAAAATATCCTTGGGCGAGGATAAAAAAAAAATTTTTTTTTTTAAGAAAAAGATCCATGGAGGAAGAGCTATTATTAACCCATTTGACAGATGGGGAAACTGAAGCTCAGAACAGGGAACAAGAGATATACCCAGCCTTAGGGTAGAAAGCCAGAAAGTGAGCCCCTGCCTATCGGGCAAGAACCAGAGTGCTGACTACTGGGCCACCTGGCCTTACCTCAGACAAGTCGTCCTGCTCCGGCGTATTGGAGCCGCCACTGTCCTGCTCCTCCAGATGCACCACATCTAGGAAGGGACTGAGAGTGAGCAGAGGCCAGGATCCCAGTGAGGTCACCTCCAGCCCCCTGTGTCTATCAGCTGTCACCTGGAAAAGGGTCCCGGGTGAGACCCAGCTGGCGGATGATATAACGAGGGATGTCTGTCTTGACAAGGTGACCCTCCTTGGCGTGGCCCTCAGCTGCCTCTAGCAAGTGGTAGAATTCCTCCGGGTTGAATTCCTGAGGCAGGGCAAGGGTGGGCTTGTGGTGGGCTCTGACGGGCCCCCACCAGCCCCCCACCCCCTCCCAGCCCCCTCACCAGGCACTCCAGCAGCCTCGCAGGGCGAGAGATGATAATGAGCAGTTTCTTCACCAGCTGGGTGACGAAGGCCACCTCCAAGCTCTCAGAACGTTCATAGGCCTGGGAAAGGGGAGCACAAAATGTGGTTGGCCTGGGGGTGGGATTATGGCAAATTTTGCTGGTGCCCTGCCTCAGCCAGACCCCTCTCCCAACCCTACTGGCTACACACTGCTGCTGTTGTCCCATTTTAGAAGGGAGAAAACTGAGACCCAGGCCACGGGGTAAAAATAATGATCACTATTATTATAGCAGACACTGTCCTAAAGCCTTCAGTCATTCAATTCAGGTTCAAAACAGCCCTATAATCTGAGCTGAGTTAGAATCCCTCTGACAGGCTCTCCTCTCAGATCCCTGAGTGGCTCCCTATTTCTTCTTCAGGTTGCCTCTTCCAAGAGGTGATAATTGAGCAGCACTAGGAACACAGCAGTGAACAAACCAGAGAAATATTCCTGCCTTCCTGGGGCTGATATCCTAGTATGGGCGATGGACAGGACATGAAAACAAACAAATCAAAGAAGTCAATGATTTCAGCTGATGTTTAAGGCTATGAAGCAAATAGAATAGGGCAACCAGATGGAGTTAATCTCCTCACCCCAATATAAAATTGCACTCTACCTCCTGGCAGCACCCTCAATCACCATCACCCTACTCCTTTTTTCTATCACATGAATACCCTTCGAACATGTCATATATAAAAATTATCTATCATGCCCATCAGGGTGAGGCAGAGCCACTCACCTTGGCACCAAAAACCTCACTCTTCAAGATCACTAACACTTTAATGCAATATTTGCAAACTCAAAAAGAATGCAAAAACCCATAATAAGCAAAAGAGCAAAATTTAAATAAGGACAGGATCCAGCAAATGCTGTACATGGGCATGTTGGAGCTTGAAGCAAAAGGAAAAGTAAGTGGCATTCTATGTGTACTTTGTAAATCATTAATGGTTTTAATAAAAATATTATTACTGATAAGTTTGTTTCCACTAAAACCAAGAAAGTAAAAGTATAGTAAATTCTGGTTTAATAACAAATAAAATATTTAACCTAAAATAATGTTGTTTTAATATACCTACTTTTCAACTTTTTCAGTAATTACTTTAATGTTTTTTTTGGGTGGGGGGGCAGATTAATCACTTGCCTCATCCTAGTCCCAGCCCTGGTGCCTATTGTCTTCTGTTTCTTCCTGCTAGAATGTCAGCTCCTCTAAGGCAGGAACTCTCCAGCTTCTAGGACAGTGCTGGCCACAAAATAGGTGGTTAATAAACACTTGTGGCATTTAAGAATGAGTGAATCCCCTTTTTATAGCAGAAGGCACAGAGATGTTAAGTGACTTGGCAAGGGTTGCACAGTAAACAAGTGATGAGCTGGTATGAATTTATGCTGTTTGAAGTCTGTGCTCTCAACTTATAGGGACCTAGTGAAAGAATCCAAATTCAAATCAGATTTGATGCCAAAGTATGTAATCATAGCAACATGCTGTCTTTCAGGGCAGAGGGCCAGGAGCCCAGAGCCCTATATTCTGGTCCTTCTGTCCTTATCCAACCTCATCTCCTCAAGACAGTACAGTCACTTGGCTTCTGTGCTCCTGGTATTTCCAGACTGCCTCCTCACCTCAGGGCCTTTGCATATGCTGTTCACCTTGCTCAACACATTCCCCCCAGCTTTTTTCATAGCTGTCACCTCCTCAATATTCTTCTCCCAATATATATTTTTTAAAAATATGTTTTTATTTATTTTTTTAGAGAGAGAGGAAAGGAGAGAGAGAAACATGCATCGACTGCCTCCCGCACACCCCCTACTGGGGATCAAGCCCACAACCTGGGCCTATGGCCTGACCAGGAATCAAGCTGGAACCTCTCAATCCACAGGATAATGCTCAATCCACTGAGTACACTGGCTGGCTCTTCTCCCAATTTCAATGGCATCTCCTCCAGGGAGACCTCCTGGACCTTACAAGGGAAGCCCTAATACTCCATCTGGTCACCCTGTTCTATTTGCTTCATATCCTTAAGCATCAGCTGAAATCATTGACTCTCTTGATTTGATTGCTTTCATGTTCCTGTCCATCTCTCATACTAGGATATCAGTCCCATGAAAACAGGAATATTTCTCTGGTTTGTTCACTACTGTGTTCCAGTGCCCTAGCACACAGTGCCCAGCACACACTCAGTGTTCAGTAAATGCTATATATTATCATTGTTTACTTTCATTTATTCATCCATTCATTTAATCAACATGTATTAACCACCAACTGTGCGGTGGACACTGTGCTGGGCGCTCAGGATACAACAGTAAATAAACAGGCAATCTCACCACCCACACGTGGGACTGATATTGGAGTAGATGAGACGAGAAATAAGATAAGAAAAAACACTATGATGAAACGCTCTAAGTGCTAAGGTAAAACTTAAAGAGAGAGTGGGTGGTGAGTGTGAGCAGAGCTTGACATTTTAAATTGAGGGGTCTAAAAGGCCAACCTGAGAAGGTGACATTTGGGTAAAGACCTGAAGGAGGTTAAATACCTGCCTTCCCCATCAGGACCATGTCCTTTTCTCCCACCCCTGAATCCTCAGCTCCCCATCAGCGCCTGGAACATGGTAGGAGCCCCCTGAGTAAGTGGGAAGGCGAAGGAAAGCATTGGCCTGATTTTGGGGTGCAGAGTCCTCTGGGATGGAGCTGGCCTCCCCATGCACTCACATCCTGCAGCAGCTTCTCTAAATTCTCCTGCAGTTCATAGAAGTAGACGGTGGTGATGAGGCCATCGTGGGATTTGGTCAGGCAGTCTCGCGCCAGCTCGATGATCTGATGGTGGATGAAGCTGAGCACGCCGTCGGCCAGCGGCAGCACACTGTCAGGTTCATAGGCGCGGGTGAAGTCGCGCAGCTTCTCCTCCATCTGCGCTGTGGCCTGTGGGAGGGGTGGAGGCAGAGCGTAGGGTGGGCAGCAGGGTGGGGTAAGGGGGTGGCCATGGCACAGGGCTTAGCTCAGAGGATGTGGTCTTCAGGAGCCTGCGCTGCACACGCCGGCCACCAGGGCCCAGCCTCCCCGAAGCTGCCCCTGGCCCCGCCTCACCTTCGGGAACCTTTCCTTGTAGACATGGTTCATCATCACGATCTCGTTGTCATAAGAGGAGGGGGAGCGCCCCGGGCTGCAAGGAGAGAAACCCATCCTGTCCTGTCCCCTGCTTATTCGAAGGGACTGATGTCTCGCAGTGCACAAGCCCCCAGACCACCAGCTTGGAGTTGGAGGATGCCAGCCCACCTGAGGCTCCTTGAGCGGGGCCGCACTGCCGGGGAGCGGCGGCCGCCATCCTCATCAGTGATGCTCTCGGTGCTGCCAAAGTGTTTGGAGAGGAAGTGGAGCTCGTCCACGGTGGGCTGGTAGGGCAGCTGGTGCAGGCGCTCCTGGGAGGAGCAGGAAGACTGGGGGGAGGGGCAGAAACGGGATCAGAACTACTGTGGTTCTCCCACAGCTAGGGACCCTGGGCTCACATTCCTGGGGCAGATGGACCACACTGGCAAGGCTAGTTTTAGGACCTGATTATGACCCTGGGGTCCTAGGGCCTAGGCTGGGACTCCTGGCAACAGAGGGATGGGGACAGACAAGAATAATAGTGACACAGACATGGATGTGACTAGAGGAAGCCTGTTAAAACCTAAATCAAGTCACATCCCTTCTCTGTTCAGAACCCTCCAAGGCTCCCACCTTACTTAGGATGAACACCAAAATCCTCCCCACAGCCCACAAAGTTCTGCATGAACATCTCTGTCATCACCTCTGCCCACTCTCTCCTCATTTGCTCTACTCCAGCCACAGAGCTATGGCTTTCTTGATAGACCTTGAACAAGGCAGGCACACTCCTGCCTCAGGGCCTTTGCACTGACTGTTCCCTCTGCCTGGAGCATATCTACTCCTCCTCCCTCACATTTTTGCTTAAATGTCACCTCTCATGGAGGCCTCCTCTGAACACACACCTATCACTTCCTATCTTTGCCCTATCTTGTTTCTTCTTGCTGTATTTTTCTCCTGACTTATTAATCAGGAGATAAATACTTATTATATCTTTATTATTTATTTGTTATTACTGGCTGCTCAAGAGCAGGGATTGGCTCTGCTTGGTCCTTTGTCAGGGCCTGGCATGTAGTCGGGGCAAACACAGACCCACAGACATCAGTGGAGATAAACAAGGACATCTACTTGATTCTGTAGGCAGAATGTTCTTTTTATTTTATTTTTAAATATGTTTTTATTGATTTTTTTGAGAGAGGGGAAAGGAGAGAGAGATAGAAACATCAATGTAAGAGAGAAACATCGATCAGTTGCCTCCTGCATACCCCCCACTGGGGATCGGGCCAAAACCTGGGCATGTGCCCTGACCTGGGAATTGAACTGGGACTTCTCAGTCCATGGAACAATGCTCAATCTACTGAGCCACACAGGCCGGGCTACTAAAATAATTTTTTTTTAAATCCTCACCCAAGGATATTTTTCCATTTATTTTCAGAGAGAGTGTGGGGGGGGAGGGTGGGAGGGAGAGAGAGAGAGAAACATTGACATGAGAGAGACACATCAACTAGTTGCCTCCCACACGACCCTGACCAGGGCTGGGGATGAACTGCAACACAGGTACGTTGCCCTTGACTGGAATTGAACCCACAACTCATTGGTCCGTGAGCCAGCGCTCCAACCTCTGAGCCAAACCAGCTAGGGCCTAAAATAATTTTTAACTGCATATAATCTATGACCTACAAAAGCATAATTTCAAATAGTTCAGACTGAAATTTTTTTTTTCTATTTTTTTGTTCCGATAGAGTGGGAGGGAGAGAGAGAGAAAGAAAGAGAGAGAGAGAAACATCGACTTGAAAGGTACACATCGAGTGGATGCCTCCCGCACAACCCAACCAGGGCCAGGGACAAACTGCAACTGAGGTACGTGCCCTTAGCGGGAACCAAACCCAGGTCTCTCTGGACTGCAGGTCGATGCTCTAACCACTGAGAAAAATCAGCCAGGACCAGGCTGAAATTTTAATACAACTTAATATAAGCATTGAAAAGCCTTTCTGTGACTTCTCCTGCATTTAGAATAAAATGCACCTCCCTACCCTGGCCGACAGGCCCCAGCATAATCAGGGTCTTGGCTTGCCTCACCTCAACTCCCCTACTTCCTACCCAAAGTCCAGGTAAACAAGGTTATTTTCAACTTTCCCAATGTGGCAAGTTCTCTATTGTTCACTATTCTTTTTTTTTTTTTTTTATCCTCACCCGAGGACATTTTTCCATTTTTTGTTCAGGTAGAGTGGGAGGGAGAGAGAGAAACAGAGAGAGAGAGAGAAACATCGATGTGAAAGGAACACATCGAGTGGCTGCCACCCGCACAACCGACCAGGGCCGGGGACAAACTGCAACCGAGGTATGCGCCCTTAGCGGAACCGAACCCGGGTCTCCCAGGACCGCAGGCCGAGGCTCTAACCGCTGAGAAAAACCGGCCAGGGCTATTGTTCACTATTCTTTGAACACCCTTCCCTTTCTTTCACCTGCCAAACTCCTGCTGATCCTTTGTCTTGGCGTCAATGACAACTCTTCTAGGAAACTTACTTGACTCTCCCCCAGCTAAATCAGTTGCCTCCTCTCTGCTATCACCTCCCCTTATACCACTCCCATCATAGCTCCAATCCTCCATGTTATAATCAGTTGCGTCCTTACTAGTCTATCTCTCCCCATGAGGGCTTTGTGAATCTGTGGACCCTGCTCAGCTTGTAGAGCCCACACACCACATGACAGTCACATGATAAATGTCTGCTGAACCTCATACCAATGGAGGGTTGAGCAAACCAGAGACACAGGTAGAAAAGGAGCAGATGGACAGAGATTCTTTGGGTATTGTAGTGCGTGAACAAAGGATCTCTGGGTAAAGGGCGGGGACGGGCTCTGGCTAGCTGCAGACACTTGGCAAGTGGCTTAATGTCACTATCTGTAAAATAAGTCAATGAGGAACAGGATCCCCAAGAAAATATGTTGAGGTGGAGAACAGGGCTGGGGGTAGGGGAGTGGGACCTGCAACTCACTAACAGATGGACAGGTGATACTCTTGAAGGACAAGGAAAACCCAAAACACTCATTAAGAGCAGCCCAGCTGCTGGCCTGGGTATGGGCCTTTGGGTTGGAGGGTCCCCTGCCCACCCATCTGCCTACCTACAATACTCACCGAGACAGTGGAGCTGGGTGTGTTGGTGCCATAGCCAGATGAAGGGAGTGAAGCCAGAGACCAACGGCGTCCGTCCGCCCTGGAATCCAGCCAAGTGCTCAGAGGCTACCAGGTCCCACCAATCCCCTCTACTTCTCAGTTTGTGGGAGAAGCCACCAGCCATAGCCAGAGCAAGGGTTGGGGGAGTTTATCTGTGCTCTGAGATTTCTGAAGGCCCTCTGAGTCAAGGAGGTAAAGAGGAAGTCTTCTAGTCAAGCACCAGTCTCCTCTACTCCTTCCCATAATCCTCCTCTCCTGCCATAGTCAGGCCACACTAGCCCCTAGCATGGACCCGGAGGAGGATCAGAAAAGCTCACCCAAAGAAGTTACCCCAGAGGACTCCAAAAGTCAACCCCAGAGGACCCCCCAATGAGAAAATCCCTTGGGTCTTCTCAGATACAAACACACACACCCTGACACAGGCTCTCACATCAGTACACTCACATTCACAGACAGTCACTCTCCTGGCCACACCCACTAGTGTCAGTGTGACTAGTGTGGTCAAGTTCATGGACTGATAGTCAAACACATTCACACAAGACCCATATATGGACCCAAATATCACATACTTTCCCACCCTAACACAATTGCACTTTCAGAAACAGACATTCAATCACATATAAGCAGATACTTATAAAGACCCAGTACTTACACTCTAATACACACACGGCCACACACTCCCTCTCACACACTCTATCTACACTTTCACATTCACACATATGTTCAAGAAATCCTCACACACTAAGTCACACATTCAAACTCTCACACAGCCACACACTCACAATCCCACATAGATTACACACTCACATGGAGACATACTAAGGAGGTATATACTCCCTGACATATTCACATACATTTACAGCCCTACAGGTACACACTTTCACACTCACATGCTGATGCATATCCCCCATGAACATATATGTAGGCACAGGCTGCTTCACATATTCACAATCTCACAAACTTACACTCCCACACAGTGGCACACAAATTGCAGTCACATGGACACACTCCTACACACTGGACTCCTCCCTCATTCCTCCCTCCAGGCACTGCCCTCCGCTCAGCCAGTCCGCCTCCCAGCATGACCATAGCAGGCCCAATCTTGGAGCCATTTTCTGGTTCCCTAATGCTCTCAGCTGAATTCCACGGAAAAGAGGGGCCTTCCTTCACTCTCCCCAGGGAGCTGCCCTCTGTTGTCACAGTTCCCTGTGACTCTCAAACCACACCCTTCACCAGTCTTTGCAGTGATCCCAATTCTCTGGCCTGCCACCCCAACTCAACTCTGAGGACAGAGAGGGTGCCACTGCCCCTGTGCTCACCTCCCAGAACACAGCATGTGTTCAGACAACACTTTTAGAAGGAGTAAAATTCAAAGAAAAAGAGACCCGCCCAAACACTCTGGTGACTCCCAGAAGTTTCTCTCCAAAACATTCAAGGAAACTCTGCCTCCGCCAATTTCGCCAAAGGCCCCAGAAAATGCATTTAGACACACTCCAGAAACACGCATGCACCCCCTCCCTAGTGGGAAACCTGAGATTTCACCTCTTGGGACCCTCAAGAAATAGCCCTAGGCGCCCTCCCCCACATAGGGGGTCAAGAAGTTCCTCGAAGGGCACTTCGCAGTCTGCGCTTGCGCACTTCATCTCCATTCCTCTGTCCTGTTGCTATGGAAACCCCTGGCCAGAAGCGCCAGACCGGAGGCAGACACAGCACTTTTGCTGCTTCGAGAAGGAAGCCCAGCTCCTTCCCCAGATTCGGGATAGGTGGTTGGCCCCACCACCTTATAAGCCCCGCCCCTAAGGCTGGGCCCCGGTTCCACTGGGACATTGGGGCACTTTGCGGATCCCACAGGTCCTGGCTCAGATCCAATTAGGAAGGGAACAGATGGAAGCCCAGACGGTGGGTGGGGAGTGTCGGACCGGGGTTCTGGGGCCCTGCGGACAGGGACTCACCTTCGGGAAGAGGCAAAAGAGAAGTGGGCGGGGGTGTTGGGGGAGAAGTTGCGGGGACTATCCAGGGGACTGCTACCTGTGGCAGAAAGAGGGGGATCTTTAGGCCTGGGCAGGGTGGCAACCCCATTAGACTTCTTGATCCCTAAAACAGGTTGCAAGCAATAACTGTTCCCTCTTTAGTCCCAAAGTGAGTGGGCCACACCCCCTTTGCTGTGGCCCCGCCTTTAGAAAAATGTTTTGGTTACCCAGTTAGCCCAGCCCCTTCAGGAGGATTCTGCAATCCTCTGACATAGTCACACCCCTCAGGTAAGGATCCTTCTTTCTGCCCCATCCTTTTACCAATCTAACTCCGCCCACCAACAACTACCCTTTGTGGATTGACCACGCCCATGCAGCAAAGGCCACGCCCTTGTCCAATCTGGGCTCTCCTCTGTCCAGACTGGGCTCACCCCTCCTGCTGTATGGACCCACCCCTCTCCTGTGCCCATGCCTCCTCTAGTTTGGTCTACACCCACCACCTATCTCACCCAAGTGTCCAGGCAGTGGGGAGTGGGGTCGCGGCAGCGTGGGCGAAGTACTGGTCAGGATGAGGCTTTTCCGGTTACTGGTGCGGCAGCTGCAGGGAAGGGGAGGCAAAGGGGCCGGGCCACGGCCCAGAGAGTTTGTGAGCCCAACCACCCGCCCTCCTGTTCTGGGAAGTGCCCCCAGAAAACTACTCAGAGGAGGCAGTAAAGGAGGATGCAGGACTGTGAATGGGAGAGGATGCAGGTGTGACGTGACGCATATGTGAAAGACTTTTGGTGTGAACCATGTGTGACCATATGGGGCATAGTTTCAGTCATGAAGTGATAGTCATGTTGTCTATGTGACACTACTGTCTGTGTGTTTAGGTCTGTGCATGACATTTGCTGTGAGTATCCACATGTGGCACTCAGTGTGAGTTCAGCACTGGGCACATCCTAGTGTGACATGTGTGACAATCCTTGTGTTTACCTTGTGTGACACAACCTGTACCTTTGTGTATCATGTGACACAATGTGTAATGCCACTGGTACATGACTGGATGTGCTGCTGTATGCTGTAACATCTGCATGAGGTATGATTTCTGTTCCACATGTGTCTATGTCTTTATGCGTAGCAAAGTCTGTATGAGATACTGTCCTTGTGTCTGCATGTGACATTCACCATGAGTGTCCATGAGTGGCATCTACTGTGTATTGGTTTAACACCATATCTGAGCATGCCACCATATGTGACAATCCCTGTATAAGTCTTGTATGTGATAATGTGTGATACTGTGTGTCTCATTCTCTGCAAGAGTCCCTGTGTCTATTTATTCTTGCATCTGTGTGACACAGCATGGGACATGCTTAGGTGATACTGTGTGTTGTAACATTGAATGTATGGATGTCATTGCCACACATGTATGTGGGCATCTTGGGTGGCATAATTGTGTATGTATCACCATACAGGTAACAGCTTATTGGATGTAGACAAGTGTACAAAATAGTGTACCTGTGGGTTTGTTAGTGTGTGAGGCTGGGGGTGCCCCTGTATTTCTGTGCAGGTCTCTGACATATGCCACTGTATGACTGGGTATTCGTGGTGCCTCCCGGGTGTATCTGGGCCACTGGGGCTGTTGTGTGTGTATGTGTGTGTGACATCATGTCCTACGTGACTGTGTGTGTCACTATTTTCCGTATGAGGCTGTGTTGCGGGGGAGTTTGTGCTATGATAAAAGTACCCCCCTTCTTTCTACCCTTCAGGATCCAAGCTTCCAAGGAGGGAGCCCCCAACCCTTCAACTACACCCCCCCACACACACACACACAAGCCGCTGCCGCCGCAGTGACTGAGCATATTAGTGCAGCCAGAGCACGCGGCATGGGGGTGGGGGGAAGGCCAGGCTTTGGCTATTGTTCTGAAGATGCCAAGTCCCCACCATCCCCTTTTCCCTTACCCTCTCTGAGCTGCCAGAGTCCACAGCGCCAGCAGACAAAGGCACTGCATCCCCCGACCCGGAGCAGCCCCTTCTCCCAAGACGGTTCTTTCCAGCATGCCCCCCAATCTCGACCCCACACTGCCCCCCAATTCAGCCCCATCCCTGGAAGAAAGGCGCAACGAGGACACCTCTGGCACAGCTGGACTGGGTGCAGCATCCGGGGCCCCGCCCTGCGGTAGAGTCCGGGGGGCGGCTTGGATGGGGGAGGGCTGGGTCAGGGTCTGAGGGAGGGATCGGGGGTCTACCTCTTGGTGCGGCGGAACATACTGCCGCCAGGGAAGGAGGGCATCGAGAAATTGGAAAGCGCGGTCCAGAGAGAGTCAGACATGACCCGGCGGTGGCGACATGGTGGCAGGTGCGGCAGCAGCGGCAGCGCGGGAGAGCGAGTGCGCGGGGTGGAGGCTGGAGCCGCAGCAGGCAGAGGAGGGCGGGGGAGGGGAGGGCCGCGCTGCTGACGTCTGCCAGGAGGGGGCGCTGCTGGACACCAGCACGCCAGGCCCCGCCGGAGCGCGCCGAGTACCCCAACCCCGGCCAGAGAAGGGGCGTCCAGCCCAGCGCATCTCTCCCCAAGGCTCACCTGCTGCTTTTCCGGGGCAGGGGCAAATCCTTCTGGAAGGCAAAGGAGCAAAAGGATAGAAGTCAGCACGGGCCAGCAGCCGCAGCCCGCTAGTCTTCTCAGTCCCCTGCAGGAGCAGAAGTTGGATGGCACATGCCCCTCATCAATATCATCACCTGCAACCTTGGCCATGTGCTGAGAACTGGGGGTGGTAGAGGGGTGTACCAGGTTGATTCCTCGCCCCGGACCCTGACCCGCAGAAACCAGCAGGTCCCATAGGGGGGACTCCTGAGTTGACATCTCAATGTATGTATGTGCAAATGAAATAGTCCTTATTTAAAAAATATTTCTTGAGCACCTACTGTATGTATGCCAGGCGTTGTGCTAGGCACTGGGTACACAGTAGTGAATGAGACACACAAAAATCCCTGCCCTCTTGGGACTAGCATTTAGAGGAGGGAAGCAGACAATCAACAAGATCAATATGAAGGCAGGAATGAACTTGGCATGCTCAAGCATGAAAGGAATGAATGAATGAATGAATGAATGAATGAATGAAATGACTCCTCCGCACTCCAAGGGTTCTACCCCACTTCCAGCCAGATCCATAGCGTTGGAGGTAGTTAGGGTGACTCAAAACTGAGATTTGAATTGGGAACCAGGTGGTAGCTAGGTGGTCTTTTTTATAATGGCAATGATAATAATTGGTAGCCATTAATTTTATATGTACACATCAGAGGATGGTCACGTTCTGTTTGCTAAGCACACAGCAAGTCACTACAGGGACCAGAAATTACACAGGTCTGAACCCTATTCCAAGAGCAATGGGGAGAGAGGATGCCACCCTCCAGCCAGTTCTGAATCCACAGGCTGATGTAAATAAAGGGGACTGGGTAGGGCTGCAAGATTTGGTTGAGGTTTCAAATGCCCTTTTGTTGGGGATTCCAATCAGAAAGAAATTAATCCTCTTTGGGATCTCTGAAAGCAGTAAGCCCTGGGTTCAAATCCCAACTTTGCTTCTTATATTCTTGGCAAATGACCTTCCAATAGTTGTGCCACATAGCACTCAATATTAGGTCATAGGAACAGAAGTTATTATGGGTGGACACGCTGTGTGACAGAAGATGGGCCAGGGGGACCTTGCACTACCATGTACAGAGGACAGACGTATGGTCAGAGTCAAAGGGCACACTGTCAACAGTGGCAGTCCTGCCTCTCTGGAGCCACTGGGTGACCGGAAATCCATACCGGGTTTTCCCTCTATCTTTGCAGGATCAGCTTGAATGAGCTGCATCTTGGATCTGCCCTGCCGGCAGCAAGACTGCAATGGCCCAAGAGAAATCAAGACCTGGATTTTGGACTTTCTGACCACGGAGCCCAGGACCCCAGACGCCGGTACACTCGGCCTTCGAGGGTGAGCTCCGAGGGAACCTTTAAGCAGCTCCTGGAGAAGTCCTCAAACCTAGCCCCATCTGCTAGCACCCCTAAATATTCTAGGGTCGAACTGGAGCGGTAGAGGATTTGGATCCTTGGCATCAGTGTAAACAGACGTCACATCCATCCCCAGCTGCAGCGCCTCTGCCAAGAGGATACTGCTTCTTATTGGGATTAATGGACGGCGCTGCGGACAGAGCATTAGAACCTGGATGCTGTCCATATATACGATCCCAACTGCTCATGGAACCCTTGAGTGCTCAGTGGTTGTGGGACAGTTGCTAAGGGGTTGCACCAGTGTGAGAGTGTATCCAGGCAGCGAACTGGTTAACCCTGCCTGATGGGAAGAGGTGGGGGTAAGACTCTGGCGCCCTTAGCTAGGACTAGAGGACGCCTCCTACTGGACAGGAGGGTGAGTGGGAGGACCCTGGGCTGGGGGTGTGGTCTTGCGAGAGACAGAAATCCCGCGTGGCGCTGAGCCAATGGGAATCGGCGCCGACCTGGAGGGCGGAGACACACCCCATGCAGGTACCGCCCCTTCTCTCCTTTTTTCTGGAGACCCGACAGCGCGTACCCAGTCTGGCTCCTTCAGCACTTGGTCTGACTTTGCCGCAACTCCCTCCCTTTTCTCAGAACCCTTTCTCCTATGTCAACCCTGGAATGGAGAGGGAATCCAGGGAAGACTTGAAGAGGCTCCAAGGCTCCAAGATGGGGCCATCTGGGCTCTGAAAGCAAAATAGCTTTGCAACATAGGTCTGGCTCCAGCATCATCCAGACGCCTAGAAAGTCCTTCTTGCTGTCTGACCCTGGTTTTTCCAGCTGCAATGACTGATCAGCTCACCTTGGTCTCCAACCTCAGGGATAGATTAGAAGAGTCCAGAAAAGGACGAGGCCCTGTATGAGGGTTTGAATTCTCCCCTTCTTTTCCCAAGCTCCAGGCAAGAGGTATATATAGCCTGAGTCTGGGTCTACACAAGGCTTTATCTAAACTCCTTTCAGATTATCTAGCATAGGACTGAGCTCCAGTGAGGCTCAAAAGGACCAGACCCCAGCCCTGGCCGGTTTGGCTCAGGGGTTGGAGCGGCGGTCCGCAGATCAGAGTCACAGGTTCGATTCTGATCAAGAGCACGTACCTCGGTTGCGATTTGTCCCCGGCCCTGGTCGGGGGTCGTGCAGGAGGCAACTAATCAATGTGTCTTTCTCACATCAATTTTTTTTTTCTCTCTCTCTCTCTCCCTCCTCCCACTCTATCTGATGATAAATAGAAAAATGTCCTCGGGTGAGAATTAAAAATAAATAAAAAGGACCATACCCCAGATAGGCCTTGAGGTGAGCTTTGATCAGTTTTCCCTTTGAGGTCAGTTTGGAAGTAACACCAAATCCCTGTATTAACCCTCAGAAGTACACACCAAAGACAAAAGAGGACCCTTCTCAGCTTCACAATCTCCACCAATCTTGGAAGTGGGAGTTCCTGACGTCTGGATTTGTCCCCACTTTCCTACACTCCACAAAAAATCTTCAGTGTCCCACTCAGCGCAGTGGACTCACACCTCCCGCGCCTGCGCAGCCTAGAGACCTAGCATCTAAGGCTGCAAGGAGCTAAAAATCGCTCCCGCCCACCCACAAGCTGCGCTGGACTTGAGGATGGGAGGTGGTGTAGTGTGTGTGGGGGGAAGGCTGTTTAGGTGCCTGTCCAATTAGGTCAGTAGGAAGAATCCTGATGTCCAGGCAGGTGCATGGAGGTCGCAGAGGGGTCTCCACACCTCCAAAAGGGGCTCCTGAGATGGTGAGGGGCGAGGCTGCCACACAAACATGTTTATGGCTGCAGTGGCGCTGGTGGCCCCGAGGGGCTCAAGCCCTGGGGTAATAACTTTGCTCTAGACCCCCTCACCCCCAGCCTGGCAGAGTTCCAAGGTAATGACTTCGGTCCCATCCCATTCCCCTCGGGTGGGCCAGGTGCCCCTCAGGCTATCCTCCAGGTAGAGCAGTCGGCTGCAATCCCCCTTTTAGCTCCCTGGATCCCCGGGCGGCGCCTGAGGGGCGGGGTTCCCAGCGTGGCAGGACGTGCGGCCACCGCGTTCCCTGCGGGTAGGAACCCGAGGCCGGCTGAGGGGGTGCCGGGGCCGACCCTGTCGCAAGTTCTTCCGCCTTCAGACAGGTCCCGCCCTAGGGCGCCAACCCTATTCTCTCCACCCGAGCTAGGGCAACCACTTACCTGCAGCCTCCGGCGGCGGATCAGGCCCGAGTCGTCCATGGTAGCAGCAGCGGCTGCAGCCCGGGGGAGGGAGGAGGGAGGCAGCCGCGGTGGCGGGAGGAGGGAGGTAGTGAGAAGCCGCCGGGACCGCGGCGGCAGCGGCAGGGAGGGGGGGCGGGGCGAAGTGGGGCGGGTCCGGCACCGTCACTGCGTTCGGGTGCCGGAGCGGGGCTTTGGCCAAGATTCCCCAAGCTGGGGGTTGGGGGAGGAGCCTCCAGATAACCCGAGCGCCATGCTACCGAGACCCCTACAAGGGGACACCCCAGGGAAGAGACATGCTCATGGAGACATACTCAGGTGTAGACCCCCAAGAAACACCTCAAGAAAGACATCTTCACTTAAATATATTCCTTATGCAAGCACCCCCACCCCCCCAGCGACCCTACCAGGGAGATATATTCCCACAGGGACAGTCTTCACAGGGAGGCTTCCAATCAAACTCTCCTCTCACCTTGAAAATCATTCCTAAGACAGATGGTCTATGAGAGGTGACGCCTCCTCTCATTAGCCCCCTCCCCCACGAAGAAACATATTTGCAGAGAAAAATTTCCTTGGGTGACATTTTATGTGGGGAGCCTTGTAAAGATACCCCCAATAAAAGACCCCCTAAATGCCATATTATCTGTGGGAAATTGTCCCCACCCACAAGACCCCTGCATCCCAAGGAGAGACATTTTAGAGTGATATTTTTACCGAGACCCGTCCTCACAGATGGCCTCCTCAGAAAAGCATTTACATCCATATACTGCCCCTCTAGCTCAAGCAGACTCTTCAGAGAATCCTAGTCTCTCTAGTGACCCCCTCCCTCATCGTCAGGATTAAGGAGTCAGGCCAGGCCAGGCTGTATTTATAGGAGTGATTAGCTGGTCTTTGGGGAGGTGGGCAGCTGAAGCGATTTCCAAAACCCCCACCACAGTGTTCCCACATTTGGGATCAAACTGACCATGCTTCCTAGAGTTAGAGTTAGCTTGGAAAGCATTGGAGAACTCCCCATTTCAAGCCTAGGCATTGGGAGACTGGATGGGGAGGCCTCTTCCCAAGAGTCCTGGCCCATTAACTGGCCGAAAAGCTGTGGAAGGCAAGGTCGCTAGACAGGAGCAACACCTGCTTGTGAAAGAAGGCTTGGGTGTTCGCCGGGCACTTGTCTCCTCATCTCTGCGCCTTTGTCTAAGTTATGTGTTTCTGTTGGTTTGGCGTGTTTGTACTGTCGTCTCGTTGACTCCGTTCCTCATATTTCTGTGTCCAAGTACTGGATTCTGCTCCT
The DNA here is from genome assembly GCF_014108415.1 of Molossus molossus. Classification (NCBI taxonomy): domain Eukaryota; kingdom Metazoa; phylum Chordata; class Mammalia; order Chiroptera; family Molossidae; genus Molossus; species Molossus molossus. Next base: position 69,854,789 of record NW_023425377.1, on the reverse strand, counting down.
GTCACTCCTTGTCACGCCTGTAGCCACGGGAGCTCTCCGTGGTGCTGATACTGGGCACTCCTGTCCACGGTGCTGAAATCTACGCACAGTGTTGGGGGCTGAGGTCAGGGAGAGTAGTGTGGCTGGCGGAAGGCACAGACCAGTCTGGACAGGTCTGACCCACAAGCACCCTGGATTACCCCAAGATGGGCCAGAGAAGGCTAGGTACAGCAGGTCTTGGTTGCTGACACCTACCTCCAGGACATCAATGGGGGCCCAAACAGTGCCTCCTAATTGGTTCATTTACTCAACTCGTATTGAGCATTTACTGTGTGAAGATTAATTTTGGGATTTAGGAATACAGTAGTCAGTAAAATAGACAAAAATTCTGCACTAGCCTAAGAAGAAAGAGAGAGAGATTTGTGGTAGTGGTCATCACTCACAAAAACACATATGCATGCTCTACAGCACAGGCACATACACACATAAACATTCTGCAAACATACACAGAAACACGAACATACCAATAGATCCTCAGCAAACACAGCCTCACATACTCATATCTACACACTCTGCAAAGATATACTACACAAACACTCTGCAAACACACACACATAGTCTCAAAATCAAAGGAAGCTCAGCTACACACACTCTCATCTAACATACAGACACATTATCCTCCCAAAGCAACACATGGACACACCCACACATACTAACTGCAGGGCTGTTTTTCTTATCAGACTCTGCTATTAAAATGTCAGGTCTATGAGAATTGAGATTTTCATGTTTTGGTCACTACCACATCCCCAGAATCTGACCCAGAGCAGGTACTCAATAAATGTTGAATGAATGAATTGAGGAAATGTTTTCAAGGAACATATATTTACAAAAACTACAAAGGACACACATACATATTTCAGATGCAGCCACACCCTTTCTACATAGAATATCACCTTGTTCACTCATAGTCAACACTTATGATCAACAACATTTATCTACTCATGGATCCAACATTTTCACAGGACACCCATTGTAACCTCATTCTACATTCCCCTCCCCTATATTTATTATCTGATTATTATTTTCTTTAATCCTCACCTGAGGACATTCTTGCATTTATCTTCAGATACAGCAGGAGGAAGAGAGGAGGAAGAAAGAGAGAAACATCAACGGGAGAGACACACATTGAATGCCTGCTACCCGCACGACCCCAACCGGGGCCAGGGACAAACCACAACTGAGGTAGGAGCCCTTAGCGGGAACTGAACCCGGGACTCTCTGGTCCAGGGGCTGACGCTCCAACTGCTGAGCCACACCAGCTGGGCGATTATCTGATTCTTACTCAACTGTACAGAGTTGGTTTGGGATGCATAGAGTCCTCCTTATCCAGATTTTGAACACAACCAAGACACATATAAACAGCACACAACATACACATTCAACACACAACAGCCACACAAACACAACCTCATTTGACATTCACACTTCCCACACATACAGATCCAGTTTAAGCCACAACCTCAACATAAAAGCAAAGACATTAGTCCCTGGTCGTCCAGCCTTTGGTCAGCTGGAGCAGGGGGCGGGGTGGTGCGAAACACCTCCCCTGCATCAAACCACACCCCTTTCAGCTCTACCATTTCCTGAACTAAACCCTGAGGTATCTCAGCAGCAGCCTAGACCCCAGTCCTGCTAACAGGTGAGAGGTAGCCCAAAGGGGCATAGGAGGGGAGGGAATTGTCTTGTCTCCACAGACCCAGTTTCCTCTGACCTGGGTTTTTGGACCCCAGCGGCAGAACGCAAGTCCTACCCCTGCCAAGCTTGGCTCCAAAGGCCCAGCCCTGGGTGATAGCCCCTAAGCCGATTGTAGGCTGAGAGAAGGTGACCATGAGAGGGCCCAGCAGGGATAGAGAGGGAGGGAGGAGACTGAGCAGAAGACAGGGAGAATTCCTGGACAGAAGGACATTAAAAGAGCTGGGGATGTCCCCCTTGGTTCTAAGGATGGAGGGGTTTATCTGAGAGCTGAAAGGGTGGGAGGGGGGAGAGGCAACATGGTCTAACTGGGGGGCACTTGGGTCTGAAGAAATGAATGGGACGAGTCTGATGGGCGGGCTCCTGGGTCAGAGGCAGGCCTTGATAGCCCCATGGGACTTTAAGGTCTTTGGCCAATGCCTCCTCATCAACTATCCATTCTCTGTTCTGCCTAGCTCCATCTCCCGAGTGTGCAACAAGAGTATCACCCTGAACCCAGCTAGTGTGGCTTAGTGGATTGAACCTTGTTCCATGCACCAAGAGGGCACTGGTTCAATTAGTCAGAGCACCTGCCTGGGTTTCAGGCTTGATCCCTAGTGGGGGCTATGCAGGAGGCAGCCGATTGATGTTTCTCTCTCACATTTATCTCTCTCTCCCTCTCCTGTCCTCTCTCTCTAAAATATTAATGAAAAGATTTTTTGTTTTTGTTTTTTTATCCTCACCTGAGGACATTTTTGCATTCATCTTCAGATAGAGAGGGAGGGAGAGAGGGAGGAAGAAAGAGAGACACATCGTCTGGCTGCCACCCCAACTGGGGCCAGAGACAAACTGCAACCGAAGTATGTGCTCTTAGCAGAAACCAAACCCGGGTTTCTCTGGTCTGTGGGCCGATGCTCTAACCGATGAGCCAAACCAGCCTGGGAAATAAAAACATATTTAAGTTTTTATTTTCTTTATTGATTTTTAGAGAGAGAGGAAGGGAGAGGGAGAGAGATAGAAACATCAATAAAAGAGAATATTGACTGGCCGCCTCCTGTATGCCCCCCACCTGGGGATCGGGCCCACAAACTGGGCATGCGCCCTGACTGGGAATCGTACTGATGAACTCTTTGTGCATGGGTCGATGCAGAACCACTGAGCCACACCAGCCAGGCAATAAAAACATATTTTTTAAAAAAAGAGTATCACCCTGAGCCCGGCCAGTGTGCCTCAGTGGTTGAGCATTGACCCATGCACCAGAGGTCACTCATTCAATTCCTAGTCAAGGCACATGCCCAGATTTGGGCCCAATCCCCAATGTGCAGCATGCAGGAGGTGGTCAGTCGATGTACTCTCACATCAATGTTTCTATCTCTCTCTCCCTCTCTAAAATAAATAAGGAAGAAAAAATATTTGTTAAAAAAAAAAAAAAAGAGTGTCACCTTGAGCCCTGGCTGGTTTGGCTCAGCAGTTAGCTTCGGCCCTCAGACCAAAATGTCTTGAGTTTGATTCCCAGTTAAGGGTTGCAGGTTCGATCCCTGACCCCGGTTGGGGTAGTGCGGGAGGCAACCAGTCTATGTGCCTCTCTCACATAGATGTTTTTCTCTCCCTTCCATACTATCTTAAAAAAAAAAAGAGTACCACCTGAGCCCTGGTCAGTGTGGGTCAGTGGTTAGACCATCAGCCCACACAGGTTCAATTCCTGGTCAAGGGCACAGTACCTGGGTTGCAGGTTTGATCCCTGGCCCTGGTTGGGGAAGTAACCAATCGATGTGCCTCTCTCACATCAATTTTTCTCTCCCTATCCCTCCTCCCTAAAAATCAATGGAAATAAATATCCTCCACTGAGTATTAACAACAACAAAAAGTACCACCCTGAGCTCCCAGAGAAGGACGGACAAACCTTACCCCATAAACAGCTGACTCTTATCTCAGGTGGACATGGCCTGCAGGGGCCATAATCAACCCAGGGGCCTGGGCTGGGCCTTGCAACTGACCCTGGCATGGATCCTGCTAGGGGCCTGTGGAGGGAGCCTTACACTCTCTGTTAGGTCCCAGAGACACCATAGGCTGGCATCTGATCTGGGCACAGGCCAGCTGCACCTAGCAGGTGAGTACTCCAGACCCTGCCAAACCCTCAACTTCCAATCCAACAGAGCAATGACAGAATTTCCTTATTACAGGGACTTAGGGTGACCAGGGTGGGTAGCCTGGGTTAGTGTTGAAGAATGGTAGTTAACTATAACAAGCTCTGGTGTCAGACTGCCTGGGTTCAAATCCCAACTCTGCCACTTTATAGCTGTGTGACCCTGAGCAAGTCACTTAACCTCTCTGGGCTTCATGTGGACCATTAAGGGGGAAAAATAATAGACCTACCTCATAGGAGTATTGTAAAGGGGTGTATGTAAGCATTTGAGAACTTATACCACTACCAGGGACATAAAAATTAGCTGATTATGATAAGTGATTATTATTACCTGAAGATGCATTACACCTCAAGCAAAGTGTCTTAAGTTTTATGTTTGGGAGGAATTATATAACTGAGGTCAACCCTACCCAAGGATCCAAGACCCCAACTAAAAGGGGTTCCCTTCTCCATTGTCCTGTTTGTTGTCCCATAGAGATGGACACACCAGAGGCACTGAACCCTGGAATCCTCTCAGAGGGCTGTAGGGAGCCTAGCCCTGAGTAAGTACAGCTCCTCCCAGTGTTTCCTTGTGATTTTTGCTCCAGTTGCCTTAACCAGGGGCCAAAGCCCCATCGCATATTGACCCATCTGGACCTGTCTCTCCCGATGTGCAGGTGCGAATCCTTCCTGGGACATCTCCAGGTTTCCCTCCACAGTCACTTCCGCTTCCTGCTACTGGGGATACACCAGACACAGCCACTTTGCGCGGAGCTCTGCCATGCCTGGTAGGAGAGGTGGGGTGTGGGAAGAATGGCCTTATGTTTTGGGCAGGACCGAAGGGAGGATCTGCAGTTTTCAGGTCCTAATGTTTGAAGGGACATGGCCTACCTCCAATGCGGCCAAGTTCTAAAGGATGAAGCCTAATGCTTTCAGGATAGGCAGAAAGGGGTAGAGCTTGTAGAGCCCCTGGCTTTTAAGATTGGCAGTACAGAAGCATGGCCTCCCATGGACCTGGTTTTTAAATAAAGGGGTGGGCCTCTTGAGTGAAAAGAGAAACTAAAAGGGTTGAAAGTGTAAGGGGCTGGCCTGGAATAGATGGTCTGTGATGGGCAGGGATGCTTGCTACGGTGACAAGAACCTTTGGTACTCATAGAGAGTAGGGGGTGGGGTGAAATATGGAGGACAGTGTTTGTAGGGGCGTGATACAAAGAGTCAGAGACTGGATCTGGGGAAGGAAACTACATGGGATCGATCCTTGGAAAGTAAGAATCCCACCGGAATACAACTGCAGAGATTTTACCCACCTTCTCTCCACACACCAACCCCCCAGGTTTGCCACCTGCAAAAGCGATATCACCTGTGGCCCAACTTGGCTCCCACTCCTAGAGAAGAGGAACTGCTACCCTGGTTGCAGTACCTATGAGCAGGTTAGCATGGGTCAGATCAGAGGGTGCAGGGAAGAGGCTGAAACCTCCCCTTATTTATGTGCTGTCTTAACCTGCCTAGGCCCCAGAGTCTGGGTTGGCAATCCCAAGTCCCTGCTCCCATCCTTACCACTCCTACAGCCCAACCTCCATAATAGAATACATACGCATATATGCCTATAGTCTCCCTAAGGCCCATTGAGTCCGATTTTGCCCTTCCCAAGGGACTGTCACTGTTCTAGGCCCACCCACAGTCTGAAGACCCAAAGGCCCCATCACCTTCCCCAAGGCCCCAGCCACCTTGGGCCCCAGTAAGAAGTAATGGCTCTCCCCAAGTCCCCACCCCCACTATGGCCCCTCCCCCAGACTCCCAGGAGGACCCTGAGGTGAGAACTGCCTGTCCCAAAACCACCCTTGGGCCCCTACTCTCAAAGGAACTCCAGGGTTTTCCCTTCCCAAGGTCTTGGTCCTGAAAACACCCTCCGCTTGCACCAGACGGCCACATTCACAAGGTATCTGCACTCTGCCCACTCGGGCCCTAACTCTCCACCTCTTCTCCCAGATCTTCACTGACGGGGTGGACCTCTGCCGCTCCGTTCTGGGCTACGCGCTGCCGGTGGCAGTTCCTGGTGCTGGTCACTGCCTCAACATTTCCATCTCAGTGCTTCCCAACCCCAGACAGGGACGGAGGGCCCGGGAAACCACCATGCTGCGCTCCCACCATCCTCGTGGCTGGATCCTGAATGCGGCAGGCAGCGGGAGTGGCAGTGGAAGTGGCAGCAACTGGCCTTAGATGGGAGAGGCTTCCCTTTAACCCCCACTCCCTTGCCCAGCACCTCTAGACACTCAGAGCTCTACCTTTTTCCCTCTCTGTCTTCTAATTTCTAGAGCCCTGTCCCTTCTCCCTGGAGCCCCAGAGACTCTCTCCTGTCCTGATTATTAGAAAAACAACTCAACACTAGTTCATTTTCCTCTTCCACCCCCCCAACCTAAATAAAGTCACCAACTAGAGCATTTGATGTGTCAGCTTCTTGGGGAAACAGGTGGCAAAGATAGTTGCTAGAGTGTTAAGTGTCTTACTTCTAATCCTCAGGTCCTAGAGTTAGGGACTGAGTCACACTAGTGTGTAAATGATGATGGCCTGTACCCTGGAGAACTTGCCTCAGTAACTTGGAATATTCAGGTCTCAGAAATGGGGGAGGGGCCCGGTCAGTTTGGCTCAGTGGTTGAGCGTCCACCCATGCACCATGAAGTCACCAGTTTGATTCCTGGTCAGGGCACATACCCAGGCTGTGGGCCAAATCCCCAGTGGAGGGCATGCAGGAGGTGACCAGTCAATGTTCTCTCTCACTGATATTTCCATCTCTCTCTCCCTCTCACTTCCTCTCTTTAAAATCAATAAAGAAAAAATATATTTTTAAATAAAATCAGGGAGCATTTGAGATCTTGCTCCCAGGCATATGTCCTCATTTTGGCTCAAATAAACTCACAAACATTTTAAAAAGTAAATAAAATAAAGTCAATTAACCAGCGCCTACCACCTTATTTAGGTTGCAAAAGTCACTAGCTGGGTTCAGCCACAGAGCACACCCCTGCCCACCTCCATCTCAAAGTACAACCCCCATGCTTGGCTTTCCTTAAGCAATTTTAATCACAAACTGAGGGTAAATAGGGTACAGGCTGGTTCCTAGAGAGTGGTGGCTGACTCTAGGCCGCGCTCCTGGAAGTACCGATGGGGGAGATGGGGGCAGTTTCGAGGGCTTTCGTTGAAATAGGATGTAATCCTCCCTAATCCCTCCTGATCCCCTGTTGGCAAGTCCTCCCTGTGGGTGAGAAGTGGTGACAATGACCACCTGCCAGGGGGGCAGCCCTCCCAGGCAGGACTGAGCCCTAGTCCCCCTCCCTCCTCACAGCACCACTGAGACACCCACCACAGAATGCTTTCCGCCTCCTTCTCCAGGATGCTCTGCGCCGTGCGCCAACTGAACCGGACAAACTGGGGAAAGCCAAACACAGGCTCCACATGCTTCCTCAACCATACTTTCGTCTTGGGATCTAAGGAAAGGGTGGAATAGGTAATGGTGACAGCCCGAGTCCTGCCATAAAGTCCCAGCTCCTCAGCCTGCCATCTGAGGCCCCACCACCTCATCTCAGGCCTCCTCTTGAGTATCTAAGGCAACTCTCACTGTCTGAGACATCCTCCTGCCTCAGGGCTTTTGCACAGGCAGCTTCCCTCCAACTCTTCAACTGACCTTCAGTTGCTCAAGGTACAATTTAAGAAGACTGCCTCTGAGACATCTCCCTTACCCCATAAGAACAATAATCATTAAACCAGCATTTGTGAACCATCAGGTTAATGCCCGTCTCCCCCACATAACCATGAGCTCAGTGGGGACAGGGAAATATTTGTTTGTCTTGCTCACAGTTATATCCCCAAGCCTTGGCCCTGCACAGCATGTATCAGGTACTCAGTAAGCACTGAATGCTGGCCAAACTGTTTTTGGCCTGGACTTGGTTTCTTCACTTTGGCCTCACCTAAGTTCCAGTCACAGACTGTGTGGCCCCTTCCACCTTCCAGAATCTTCCTGGGCCTCAGAAGGACCAGGGGATTCCTTGAACCCAACAACTGAATCTTCGAATCTGCCCTTGTGTGTGGTGTATTGGGGGAGAACAATCACTTCCACTTCAGACAAGGAAACTAAGTCTCATACTGGGGAGAAAACTATGGATTTAAGCTGGGGTCACTGGACACAAGTCGGTGTCCCTCACTCTGTCCCCTTTTGCTTAACAAATAGACAGACACCCACCATAGGTCTCAGTCTCTCACTGGGGCTCCAGAGAGACAGCAGACAGAGGGGGGAAGCAGAGAGGAAGGAGCCTGCCAGCTGGAAACCAGCTTTGCCACACACTGGCCATGAGCAAGTGGGCCTCAGCCTCTTCCACTGTGGAGCACGATAAGCAGAACCACTCTCAGGCCTGCCTTGTCAGAGTATCACTATCTCAGGGCAGCTCCCAAAGCAGCTCTGATCACCATATGCTCACCATTGGGGTAGCCTGAGCCATAATTGGTGTCTAGGTCCTGTAGTTTTTCCACAAACTGCCAGTTCTTCACGGCCTGGTCTCGGGCCACCTGTGGGCAAGACAAGCACTTGAGATCTTCCTCCCTTGAGGCAGCTACACCTGCCCCCTGCCCAGAGGAATGCTGGGAGCCAGTCATGGACAGCAAGGGGCTTACCTTGGCACAGATGCTGGCAGCACTGACCACAGGGTAGAGGGCATCTGCCTTGGCCTTGACTGTCACCTCAATACTAGGAAAGCGCTGCTGCAACCGTTCCTGGTATGTTTCTGGTAGTCCCACAGTGTCCACAAATACCTGCAGAGGTGACAGACATGTATTCACTCAACAAACAACTGCAAATGATCCAGACTCATAGCCTTTGCACTTGCCATTTCTGTTGCCTGGAATACTGTTCTTTTAGCTTCTCTTAGGCTGCATCTTTTTCAGGGGTCTCAGCTCAAGCATCATCACTCAAAGAGGCTTTTTCTGATCAAGCTGTACCCAGTCTACATTTTCTGAGCACCTACTGCATGCCATGAGCTGCACTTAATACTTGGATTATGGCAGCGAACAAACCAGACAAAAATCCATGTTCTCATGGAGGGGACACCCTGGTGAGGGCCACAGACAAGAAACAAGATAAATAAAAAAGGATAGGGAAAAGTTGTAAGAGGTTGTCATTTTAGATATGTTTTTATTGATTTTTAGAGAGGGAGGGGATAGAAACATTGATGTGAGAAACATCCATTGGCTGCCTCCTGTACACTCCCTAGTGGGGATTGAGCCCAAAACCTGGGTATGTGCCCTGATGGAAAATCGAACCAGGACCTCTTAGTCCATGGGACCACGCTCAATCCAGAGCCACACCAGCTGGGAGAGACTGTCATTTTATTTTATTATTTTTTTATCCTCATCTGAGGACATTTTTTGTTCAGATAGAGTGGAAGGAAGAGAGAGAGAGAAACATCGACGTGAAAGGGACACATCGAGTGGTATCCACCCACACGACCCAACCAGGGTCGGGGACAAAATGCAACCGAGGTACGTGCCCTTAGCGGGAACTGAACCCAGGTCTCTCTGGACCGCAGGCCGACGCTCCAACCACTGAGCCAAACTGGCCATGGCGAGACTGTCCTTTTAAATGAAGGTGGGCAATTCAGGGAAGAACACCCTGAGGTAGTAACATTTGAATAAAGGCCTAAAAGAAATGAGGGAGTGAATAAGCCTTGTGGGTGGAGATCTGGGAAATTGTTTTAGGCAGAGGGAATAGTCAGGGCAAAGATCCTGAGGTGGGGAGACCCCATGTCTGGAGCAAAGAGGTCATGGAGGTAAAAGGGAAAGTGATCTCCACAGCAGTCATTGTTCTCAGAAATCACCTTAATCATTTGCTTACCAGCTGAATACCCATCTCCCTGACTTGGCCATGAGCCTGAGGTAGGGTCCTTGTTTTTCAGCTCCATATTCCTCTTTTGGACCTCAGCCATCTCCTCAGCAAGGCTTCCCTTGTTCCATTCCCTACCTCAAGTGTACTTGCCCATGTTATTCTCTCAAAACAGCTGGTTCTTTGCTTCAGAGCACTAAATACCATGCCAACTTATATTTCTCTCTGGTAATTTAATCCTATTCTCCTCCCCTTGACTGCTGATTTTCCTGATTTAATTTTCACTGTGGCCTGGCCTATGTGGCTCAGTGCTTGAGCATCAACCCATGCACCAAGAGGTTGCCCATTGAATTCCTGGTTAGGGCACATGCCCAGGTTGTGGGCCAGATCCCCAGTGGGGTGCATACAGGAGGCGGCCAATTGATGTTCTCTCTCATCAATGTTTCTAGCTCTCTCCTTATCCCTTCCTCTCTTTCTAAATGAATAAGGAAAATAATTTTTAATTTTCACTGTGATTAGAAAATTAAATGTTGAGATTTACATTTCAAAAAAATTACTGTTGGCTGCTGCAGTATTGGAAGCAGATTGTAGAGGAGGGAAGCTGGAGGTGGGGAACCAGGGAAGAGAATGGGGCGGGTGTCCAGGATGGGAGGGTACCCTGGACTAGGACAAATGGATAGATGTGGGATTTTTTCTGGACACTGAGCTTTTAGGATAGATATAGATGGGGGTGGGGCTGGGAGATCCCACCATGGTCCTCAGTGGGACACATATTTAGGGTAGGAATAGCTGTAGGAAGTCAACAGCAGCAACAAATATTGTGGAGGTACTACAAATATGTCTGACACTGAATGGCCCATTTTATCCTGAGGTAATAAAATGGAGCAACCCAAAAGTTAGCTCACCTGAACAACTTTCACACCCTGGTCCAATGCATGCTGCACCAGCCCAACAGCGGTATCATGGGACAGAGAGTTCAGATTGTATTTGACCCTACAGTGGGGAACAGAGCCCAATTAACCCCATTCCAGCCACCGATCCCTTCCAGCTCAGGCTGGCTGCCCCCCTACTCTGGCCCGCCTGGGCACTCCTCACCGCCCAAGCATGCTGGTAGAGATAAGGTTTGGAGACAGCACGTCCAGTGCCCAGCCCACAAAGTCCCCATCTTCCTCCATTTTCGCAAAGAGTCTGTCCCGCTCGCTCTCCGACAGGGTCTTTGAGTCTGGGAGAAAGGTTGGGAGAGAAGGGGAGTAGCTGCTTCTCCCAGTTCCTGCTCTCTCCCTCCAGTTTACATCGCCCCTGCACATGCCCAGGAACCCCCGCCCCAGACATACATCAAGGGCTCACCTGCCACTTTCAGGGCCTCCAGATCTGCCAGGCGCGACAGGGGACAATAACAAATGGCGTAGACCATGGGGCCTAAGGAAGCGGGGAGCCAACCAGTGAGCCCATGAAAGCCGCCATCCTTGTTCCATCGGCACTACTTTTTCGGTGCCATCACCAATGCTATTGCTATCACCACTATCACCCCCACACACACACACAAACACAAACCGAATCCGGCGCAATACCAGCCCATTACAGTGAAATTTTCAGCCCCCTTATCACGTCCCTCTCCCACCCCAGCCGTGGGGGCGCACCCAGCACCGGGCCCCGGCCTGCTTCATCGACACCCAGGACGCACGGCTCCTTGCGGCACACTGCGGGCACAGGCGAGTTCAGGCGACAGCGGCCCATATTGTCTCTCTCCAGCTCTCTGAAATCCATGCCAACTTGGCTGCCACCACCAGCTGCAGGAACGAGGTCTGCAGGTGCAGGTCTCCGCGCGCGTTTTCCGCGGGCCCCAGTAGTTGTAGCTTCCGACCAATCAGCGCACAGGGCACGCCCCCAACGCGTTCGCCGCCGTTGACGTTTGCGCAGCTGTCGCCGACTCCGCTGCCTTGCTCCTTTCTGGGAAGTGTAGTTCCTGAGGCTGACCGCAGAGCTCTGAATTTGAGAAAGGGGGTAGGAGGGGTCGCTCTCGAAGCTCCGCCCCGAGGTCTCCGGAGCCTCGTCTGCTGGGGCTGGTGGAAGAACCGGCAAATAAACGGAAAACTGAGACGGATCTTGAAAGACTGGCCCAGTCAGGGCCTATAAGATGAAATACCATTACGCTCCCAGAATTCCCATCCCCCACCTGGATTTAGGCCATTTGCACCCGCGATCCCTGTCACTCCATAAAGTCGAAGCACCCTAGACTAGGTATACCATCCCACTGGGCTCAGGTCTTTGGACTTGGGGTCCCCCAACTACCTCCCTCTCGGTACCTCATCCAGATCTCCGACCCCCCTTTCTATCCTCTCTTTCGAGCTAAGCCTCCTCTTCCTCCAAACCAAGGTCTGAGATCCCTAGACCTCATAAGACTGCTCTATATCAGGGTTCATGTTGTCCCCCACCTCGCCCTCCTCTTGTCCCCCATCTTATTACCTGGCCTCAACAGGGCTCATGTCCTCTCTGCCTGTGGGTCCCTGGCCATCACCAGGCTCATGTCCCTTCCTCAGGGTCACGGCTCCTTCATGTTTTCCCCCACTATCTTTCTTCCTTTCTGCCCTGATATCAGCAGGACTCAGCTCTCTCCCCCTGCATCCCCACCTCAAGCCCCAGACTTAGGGCTCCAATTGTCCCTTCGAAGTGCCCACCTCGTCTGTGACCCCCGAAGTTCTTCCTGTCTTCTCGCTCACCCTGGGGACTTGCCAGCCCACCCTGGCCTGCCTCCTATGTGCCTGTCTCTCACCCGGTCTCAGGGCCTCCAGTCGCAGTCCATTGGCTTGCAGGATGAACAATCCCTTTGCCTGCAGGGCTGCACCTGCACCAGGTTCTCGCGGGCCATGAACACCGGGCCTGGCGCTGTACTCAGCATCTCGCGGCTGCGCTCCTGCTTGCCCAGGTCGCAAAGACAGCGCCACTTTCCCCAAGGGCCAAGGATCGAGTCCTCCAAGTCTGGGGATGGAAGAACCTACCCTCAGGCCCTCCTCTAGGGAGGGAGGAGGCTAAAGACATTAACAGCAACAGCTCATATTTCAGTGCTGTGCCCCCGTACCAGGTGCCCTGTCATAGATGATCTCATTTAGTCTTCCCATTAGTCCCAGATCGGGAAACTGATACCTGGAAAGAGCAAACCACCCTTCTGAGCTCACACATCTGGTGAATGACCCAGAGGGACTGCAAACTGACATTTCCCGCCTGTGCCAGTTGAAACTGTGGTACACCATTCGTGCCTACCCTCATAAGCTGACTCTTGTCTTTAGGGACATAATCATGAGCCTGTCTGGCAGGCACCATACCACCTGACCAGCAGGTCTGTCAGGTGGTAAATTAAATGACATAATTAGCATAATAAAGATACTTAAAAGTCCCTGGCACTGTGCTAGCTCATGGAACAAAAACAATGAGTATGATCACTTTTATTTTATTTTTGTTAATCCTCACCTGACGATATTTTTCCATTGATCTTTAGATAGAGTGGAAGGAAGGAAGGGAGAGAGTGAGAGAGAAACATCGATGTGAGAGACACATTGATTGGCTGCCTCCCACACAACCCTGGTGGGCCCAGGATCTAACCTGCAAGCCAGGTACTCACCCTTGACTAGGAATCAAACCCAAGGCCCTTTGGTCTGAGGGCTGATGCTCTAACCACTGAGCAACTGGCCAGGGCAAGTATGATCAATTTTATTTTTTTTTTATCCTCACCTGAGGACATTTTCCCATTTTTTGTACATGGGGGAGAGAGAGAGAGAGAGAGAAAGAGAGAGAGAGAGAGATGTGAAAGGGACACATAGAGTGGCTGCCACCCGCATGACCAACCAGGGCCGGGAACAAATTGCAACCGAGGTACGTGCCCTTAGCAGGAACTGAACCGGGTCTCTCTAGACTGCAGGCCGATGCTCACCCGGTCTCAGGGCCTCCAGTCGCAGTCCATTGGCTTGCAGGATGAACAATCCCTTTGCCTGCAGGGCTGCACCTGCACCAGGTTCTCACGGGCCATGAACACCGGGCCTGGCGCAAGTATGATCAATTTTAAAACAACTACAACTTTCCCGGCCAGTGTGGCTCAGTAGTTGAGTGTTTACCCATGTACCAAGAGGTCGCCGGTTTGATTCCCGGTCAGGGCATATGCCCAGATTGTGGACCAAATCCCTAGTGGGGGGCATGCGGGAAGCAGCCAGTTGATGTTCTTTCTCATTGATGTTTCTATCTCTCTCTCCCTCTCCCTTCCTCTCTCTCTAAAATCAATACAAAAAATAAGAAGAAGAATTAACAAAACAACTACAGCTTGCTGAGCAATTAACCATTCTTTTTCACAGGGTTCTTTTACTGACTTCTCCCTAGGCTCTATGAGACAGGCCGTAACTCACCAAGTCTCCATCACACAACACTAACATCTTTCATTCTTCCTGTAACAGTGAGAAATTGTAACCCACTCCTCCATTCTTTTCACATTGTTTCTGTAGATGCTGACTCTGACTAATATGTAGCTTGCAAATAAACAGTATGTTTGTATAAGAATCCTAGGAACTAACTTAAGAAGATACAGATTCTGACCTTCAGTCATCCCAGCTCTAGGAGAATTGCTGGCCTTCAATGGGAAAACCAGGATGACAAAAACCAGGCTCATGCACACCAGACCATCACTTGACCAGTTTTGAGGTTCTTGTCAGAATGGACTGTGCTGGTTTGTGCATAAACTGTTCAATCCCCTCCCCTTGATCTCTTTGTTCCGCTTTCCCTCTTCCTCCTTATAAACACCTCTGCCTGCAATAAGATGTGGAGATGAGCTTTGGGACAAGAGTCCTCTATCTTCTCAGATGGCTGACACTTGAATAAACCTCTTTCCTTTTTCACCAACATCTCTCTCAGGAGTTTGGCTTTCATGGCACCAGGAAGGTGAATCTGGGTTTTGGTTACATTCCATCAGGACTTTTGGCTTTGGCACATGCTTTTCCCACTCCCTGGCAACACTCTTCCCCCTAAATCTTTGCATTTTTTGCTTTTCTTGTCATGCCGGTGCATTGGTTATCTATCTTCTTCAGCCAGGCCTTCTCAGACTTCAGAAATTGACCTGCCACCTTCTTTCTCTGTCTCCGCCCTTCCTACCACCTATCCTTGGGTTTACGGATGTGTCTGCTTGGGTCCTGCTCATGCCCCCTCTCCCCGCGTAAGCTGCTTAAAGGCAGTCTCTATTACAATTTACAGATGAGAAAACTGAGCCTCAGACAAAAGTGACCAGCCCTAGGGACGCCACCGGTGCTTAGCTAGGCGATCTTAAGTCCACGGAGGAGAATCTGTTTGCAGCCAGCTGGCAAAATAGGGCAATGAGGCACCTTTCTGCACTGTCACACCCATGGCCCGTGGTTACCTTCCCCCTGATGTTGTAGCCTCAGCTGCTCCCAGGTGTCGCCTTTGCCCTGGTCACCGAAGTAATGGTAGTCGGGGTAGACATGGGCAGGGGTCGCCAACAGCAGTAACATCAGAGGCGACAGCAGTAACGCATCTGGGCTCGGAGTCATGCCGGACCCCAACCGCCACCGGCACGCTCCGGGGCCGAGCCCCGCGAGGGATCTGTGGGGCCCTCACTACCCCCGCAGGTGGGTGCAGTGGGCGCGGCCAGCGGCTGTGCGTCTTCCCCAGCCGCCCGCAGACACGCGGAACCGGCCTGCTTCGCTCCCCTCCTCTACGGTGGCAGTGGACCCGACCGCTCTTCTCGTCACCACACCCCGCCCTGAGCGTCATGGTTCGTGCCACGCATATAAAGCTTCGCGGCCCTGGGCTTACTTGGCGCTAAGAACGCGAGTCCGCGGATCTGCTGGTGTTTGCGTCCCGCCCTCCCCCACGCAGGTAGGGACACCTGGAGCGCACCGGGCTGGGGGAAGCCCCTTTGGAGTCTCTCCGGCCCACTCCAGACGTCAGCGTTTGCCGCCTTTGTTTCCCACCCGCCTCGGTGGACGCCTTTGTCCTTGGGGTGGGGTGGGGGTATAGAGGCCGCATCTTGGCGTGCTCCCCGCCCCTGCGCGAGGGTTCCTCCTCCAGCGGTGAGCCAGTTGCACTGCCTTCAGGCTGACACACTAATGGGAGGCCCAGCGGCAGCGGCTGGGCGGCTCTTGCTGGCCGGGAGGGAGAGGGTCTCCCGCGGTCTAAAAGCCGCGTACAGCCGGTACCGAGGAGGGTTCGGGGCAGTGTCGCTACCTCCGCCACTCCGACTCAGTCACCGGGCCCCGCACGCAGCGTGACCTTGGGAAGCGAGGACAAAGGGTCTTCCCGGGCGCACTGACCGGGCAGCGGGGCGGGGTTGGGGTCTCCGCTTTCAGTCATGGCCTCCGGCAACGCGCACATTGGAAAGCCCGCCCCGGACTTCCAGGCCACCGCCGTGGTGGAGGGCGCCTTCAAGGAGGTGAAACTTTCCGACTACAGAGGTGAGGGCGGCCGTGGGCGGGGCGGGGGGCAGGTGGGGGCAGGACGTTGGGCCCTCATTCCTGGTCTATTCCCGCCCCCTTCTCCAGGGAAATACGTGGTCCTCTTTTTCTACCCGTTGGACTTCACTTTTGTGTGCCCCACGGAGATAATCGCTTTTAGCGAGCATGCCGAGGACTTCCGCACGCTGGGCTGCGAGGTGCTGGGTGTCTCTGTAGACTCGCAGTTCACCCACCTAGCTTGGTATGAGTGGGGACCAACAGGGAGGGAGGGTGCAGCCAAACCTACACCTCTACAGGATTGGAGCTGTGTTCTAGTGGCTGTTGCTCAACCTCTGCACCTACCTTTCTCATCTTAAAAATAATGGAAATAATGACACCGAAGTCGACAGTAATTAGCCTTTGGAATCTAGTTGCTTGGTGCGAAGTTGCAAATGCTTTAGCTCATTAGGGCAAAGCAATCTCCCTCCCAAGAACTATTTCAAGAAGGTGGCAACTCCAGTTCAAGGGAGTGGAGAGCTGAGCCCCAGGACACAGCTAGAGAGGAGGATGGGAACTCTTGCCCCAAGATGCTAGAAACCACCAGCACATGTGAAGCCACTTTGTTGGAACAAGAGTGTTAGCTTAGTCTTCCCAGCTGTGGGAAATAGCCCCTGCACCCACTTCAGGGTGGGGTGGGTGGGACTCCCAGTGCCTTGCTCCAAAGCCCTTTATCTCTCTTTTCCAGCACCCCTTCTCCAGCTCTTATCACACCCAGGCCCACAGGGTGAGTACCTGCTGTGTCAGGCATTCTGAGGTTCCAACCCTGTCTCCCCTACTCTCAGGATTAACACCCCCCGGAAGGAGGGAGGCTTGGGCCCCCTGAACATCCCCCTGCTGGCTGATGTAACCAGAAGTTTGTCCCATGATTATGGCGTGCTGAAGGAAGATGAGGGCATTGCCTACAGGTATTGTGGGGTTCTCAGGGGACCCCCATCCTCAGGGTGAGGGGACCATCTTAGGCAATGCCCTCCCTGCCCTTTGCCCTGTGTCTGGAAGGGAGATGGTGCTCCCTCCCCTGGCCCTGCCAGTGGGAGCTACCAGCTCTTCACTGAGAATCCTTACATCTTCAGGGGCCTCTTTATCATTGATGGCAAGGGTGTCCTTCGCCAGATAACCGTCAATGATTTACCTGTGGGGCGCTCTGTGGATGAGGCTCTACGGCTGGTCCAGGCTTTCCAGTACACAGATGAGCATGGGGAAGGTAAGTGGACATACACGTACATGTGTTCACACATGGGTAATACACAGACCCTCTCTTTGTCACTCATGTGGACATTCACTACCTGCTTTATCAGCTATGTGACATCGATGCGAGGGCCCCAAAAAAGGTTCAGTCAGGGCCTATAGAAAGTTTCTAATTTGATGGGGGAGATACCTCATAATAAGGATGGGGAGCTGGGAAGCAATAAAGTCTATACAAAAGGTATTTGAGAAAGCATGTATCAAGGCGGGCTTTAATAAAATTAGTTGGATCAGAGTGCCTTCTTGGGTGGAGGACCCAGCTTGACCATGGCCTCTCAAAGTCTAGTAGGAGTGGGGCTGAGGGAAAAAGATGGGGCTAAAGGGGCCAAAAAGAAATAAAAACACCAGCCACAAAATTCTGCACTTGGGCTTAGGGGCTTCTGTCAATGTGTGGTGTGGTCTTGGGCCTGGACCACTTGGCACTGGGCTTTTTCTTCTGCAACTCAGCATCTTGCTTTGCCTCTCACTGCTGACCTACCTTGAGTGGGGCAGTAGTCTCATATGTGCATCCTTGTGTCTTTCCAGTTTGTCCCGCTGGCTGGAAGCCAGGCAGTGACACGATCAAGCCTAATGTGAATGACAGCAAGGAATACTTCTCCAAACACAACTAGGCTAGCAGACAGGCACCAAGCTTGGGCTCATGGCCCCCACCTGGATGCCCTGTGCTGGCCCAGAAAAGGCCAAACCTGCCCCTTCATATTCCACAGTCCTGACTTGAAGGGCTAGACCAAGGCCTTCTCATATTCCTAGCTGAGTGATGAATGGTGATCTATCCCTGGAGCTCTCCAACTGGGCACAGGCCTAGAGGTGACCAATAAAGTATTAGGGACAGGTGTGAGTCTGTGTTGGTGTGGTCTGTCCTATTGTCTCTTGTTGCCCCCCCCACCCAAGCTCTGGCCTGAGAAACTGATACTGTAGTTACTTATCGGCACCACAAGGTGGCAGTCTTACCCCATGTTCACTTTTCTCTCACCTTTGGCCTAAGGGCAATTGGGGGTGGGGCTGTTTGCCTCTTGCCCAGAGTTAAGTCCCTGAACCATGCCATCAGCCAGGCTGGGTTTATTTTTATTGTTTTATTCTTTTTAATCCTCACCCGAGGATATTTTTCCATTTTTTTGTTCAGATAGAGTGAGAGGGAGAGAGAGAGAAAGAAACATCGACGTGAAAGGGACACATCTAGTGGCTGCCACCGGCCCAGCCGACCAACCAGGGCCGGGACAAACTGCAACCGAGGTGCGCTCCCTTAGCGGGAACCCAGGCCAACCGCAGGCCGTCGCTCTAACCGCTGAGCCAAACTGGCCAGGGCCAGGCTGGGTTTAAATGTCATTTTAAGAGATGTGATCTTTCCTGGCTTTTTTCATCAGGCAAATGGAAATAAAAACAACCAAGCCAGATCACCATGCATGTTAAAGTAGCCCAGCTGGTATAGCTCAGTGGTTGAGTGTCAACCCATGCACCAAGAGGCTGCTGGTTCTATTCTGGATTAGGGCACATGCCCAGGTTGTGGGCCTGATCTCCAATGAGGGACATGAAGGAGGCGGCCAATCTGATCTCTCATTGATGTTTCTCTCTCTCTCTCTCTCCCTTCCTCTCTAGAAGCAATAAAGAAAAATTATTTGAAAAAAATAAAGTACGTAACACTTGGGGACCAGTGAATGGTTACTAGGGTGGGTTCCTGGGCCTGGAAGAAGAGTCCAGTCTTATGGCAAAAAGGGTGGGGACCCAGTCCCAGCAGCAGAACCAAGAGTGGGAGCTTCAGGCCCTGGCCAGGTAGCTCAGTTGGTTAGAGCATCAACCAGATATGCCAAAGTTGGGGCTTTGATCCCAAGTCAGGGCACATATAAGAAGCAACCATTGAATACATAAGTGGAACAGCAAATGGATGTTTCTTTCCCTTCCTCTCAAAAAGAAAAAAAAAAGGGGGGAGCTTGAGCTACATGCAGTGGGCAAGCTCTGCTCCACAAAAGGTTGGAAGGGCTGCCTATCAGCCCCTAGTATGGAAGGTGAGGCATAGGCTGGGAGGCAGGTGTCAGGAGCAAGGCAATTTTCCCATGAGTGCAGATTGATGCTGCATGTGTCCAGGCAAGTAACTTTGCCACTCTGATCCTCCATTTCCTTCCACAAAACAGGACTGACAAGCTCATTTAATCCATAGACCTCTTATTATTTTTATCTTCACCCAAGGATATTTTTCCATTGATTTGTGGATTGGGGGAGGGGGGGACATCGACTGGGCCAGGGATCAAACCTGCAACCTAGGTGAGTGCCCTTGAACTACGAATGGAACCCGGGATTCTTCCGTCTTTGGGCTGGCGCTCTGACTGCTGAGCCAAACCGGTCAGGGCATAGACTCATCATTATTAATATTGTTATCCAGCCTAATACCCATCAAAATCACTAATCTCAGCCTTGGAATTTTATCTACACTTCTCCCCAAGGCCCTGTGTGGTCTTCTCTGACCTTATCTCCACCCTCCTGGTTTATTCCATTCCAGACCTACTGGCTTCTTACTGTTGTTCTTTAACAGGCTGATCTTGTTCTAGCCACAGGAACTGCATGTGTTCCCTCTGCTCAGAATGCTGTTACCCAGTATCAGGGCCAGGCTTCTTCAAATCTGGTCTCATGGGTTCAGGGAGCCGCCCCAGAGCCTCCCTCCTCTAGCTGGCACCCTGGCCCCACCGCGCCCACGCAGTCTGACTTGACCCGGTTGGGGGTTTGCTGCTGCAAAGATCCATGTTCCTAATCTATTCTCCAAAGCTTCTCATCTCCCCTGCCCCGTCCCTGCTGCTTTGAGCTGTCTTCTCTTCCTAGCACTTACCACCATCTCAATCATGTTTCCTTGTTTATTATCTGCCTGCTG
This sequence comes from Molossus molossus, assembly GCF_014108415.1. NCBI lineage: Eukaryota > Metazoa > Chordata > Mammalia > Chiroptera > Molossidae > Molossus > Molossus molossus. The sequence continues at coordinate 69,834,498 of NW_023425377.1, read as the reverse complement.
TGGTGGTCCAGGCTGTGTCTTCAGGGCTGGGCTGTTCAGTACTTTATAATGAATTAATGAAGTGTCTGTACTGTACACCTCGCCCCTGTGGGCTGGTTTCTCTGCTGTTCTGAGTGCTTACAACTCCGAGGCTCGGCGCACCAGCAGCCCTCATACCCATCCCAGCTCCGGGGAAAGGACCCTGCGCCAGAGCGGCTGAGGCGCCGGGTGGCCTGAGCAGCCGCCCCGGCAGGACCAGACCTGGCAGTCACCCCGATCCTGGCTTGGCAACGGGAGGGGAAACTGGCAGGCGGGTGCCGCCCTTCCTGGCGGGGGTGAGGGGGACCGTGGCGGCAAGGACGCGCAGGCAGCAGCAAACCCCCAACCGGATCAGGTCAGACAGCGTGGGCGCGGCGGGGCCAGGGCGCCAGCCAGAGGAGGGAGGCTCTGGGGCGGTTCCCTGGACTCTGGAGCGCGGCCCGCCCACCACGGACGCTCTGGACCCAGGCCTGGGGCTTTCCGGGCCCCGGCAGCCACCCGCCTGGGAAAATCCCGGCCTTCTTCCGGGCGCCACGGCCCCTGCCCGGCAGAGCGGGGGGAGGGGATTCCCGGAATCTGCCCGGAGACCGCCGTCGCGTCACTGGACAGAATTCACCCTTATATGGTCAGCGCTTCCGTTGCGTCAGCGGGGAAAACCCCGGCGTGCGCTGTTGGGCGGGGCCACGCCTGCGCACTGCGCACATCGCCCCAGGCATCCTGCCCCCAGGTGTTGGGAGGCTGGACAGCTTCCCCGCCCTGGACTTTCCATCCCCGGAATCACGGAACGCGCGGAGGGTTTGGACACCCGGGCTGGGAATGCGATCTGCTTAGGCGGAGCTGGCAAGGTGACACAGAGACCGAAGCAAGTCAAACAGCAGCGGGGTGGGGGTATCCCAGTACTCTCCTCCCTCCACCCTCCCGGTTTGGAAAAAAAGACAACAGGAATTAATAAAGAACTTTTTTTTTTTACTTAAATAGATTCAATAAAAAGTCAGAACAAACGCACGCGCATACACACACACACACACAAACACACCTTAAACTCTTTAGAGACCAGGTGCGTGTTTCTTCTCCACAGTACGGTGCAGAGGGGGGAGGGCAGGGGGCGGGGGTCCCCACCCCAGTGTCTTCAATGAGCTTGAGTACCGGGCGGCGGGGCCAGCTCCGCCGCGATCGCCCCCTCCTCCCCTCCCTGTTAAATACACAAATATATTATATTCAATATGAATCGAGTCTGTTTCCAGCAGAAAAAAAAATATCAAATAAAAATGTGTAGGGCGTCTTGTAAACGTCGAGGTGGAAGGACTGGGTGCAGAGCGGGCGGGCAGGGGTCCAGTGTAGTTTTTGGCGCCCCCATGCCCCGGGGCGGTGCCCACAGCCTGCCCCCTCGTCCTGTGGTAGGTGTGCACCCAGCCGTCCAGGCTGGGGGGGGGGGTGTCCGTACGGGGAAGGGGTGCTCAGAAGGCGTGTCCCTTGACCCCTAGCAGCAGCTGGCATCCGTTGCTGACGTGGGTCATGACCTTCTGTTTGAGCTGGGCCACCTGCTCCCGGAGGAGGCCGGCAGTGCTCGAGAGCCCCGCGTTCTCGGCCTTGAGTGTCTTCACCTTGTCCTCCAGGCGAGCGATGCGCTCCAGCTTCCGCTTCCGGCACTTGGTGGCCGCCAGCCGGTTCCGCAGCCTCTTGCGCTCCACTTTGATGCGCTCCTGGTCTTCCATGTTGATGGGGGATACTGGCGGCGTGGCATCGCGGCTGCGTGCCTCAGGCACGGTCTGAGGTTCCTCTTTGAAGGTGGAGGCCCCGCGGCCCAGGCCCAGCTGCGCCGGGTGGCCGCCGGGGAAGGGCGGCGCGTGTGGGAGGTAGCTGATGGTAGCCGTCGGGTACGAGCTGCCGGTCCCGACGGCGGGCCCGGTGCCTCCGGAGGGTGCAGAGGCTGGGGAATAGCTGCTGAGGTTGGTGTAGACGGGAGGAGGTTCCGGGCCGGCATAGACACCCCCAGGCCCCGCCGGGGGCCCCCCGCTGGCACCCAGGGACACGTTGGGGGGTGTCACGTGGTTCATCTTGTGCAGGTCGTCCAGGGCTTTGACAAAACCGTCGGCGAAACCCTCCTGTTCCTCGGTGACGCCGCCCCCTGCGCCCCCCGCACCTCCACCGCTGCCACCCCCGCGAGGGTAAAAGTATTGTCCCGGGGGCGTAGGCGTCGTCGTGATCACGCCGTTGCTGTTGGGGACGATTAGACGCTCCAGCTCTGATGAGGCGAGCTTGAGCGACGCGCCCGTGTCCGAGCCCTGGCCGGAAAAGTAGCTGCCACCACCGCTGCCCTCTGGGCCAGGACCCCGCGCCCCGAGTGTTTTCAGACCTCGGTAAGGGTCAGTCAGGTTGAGCGCCAGGCTGGGTTTCAGGAGTTTGTAATCGTGTAGAGACAGGCCGCCTGGGGCCCGGCCGTATCCCGCCGCTGCGTATGAGTCGTCGTGGTAGAAGGGCTGTTCCATTTTAGTGCACATCCGGACGGCCCAGGCTGTCTGGGGGCGTCCCTGCGGGGCCGCCCCGGGCCTCGCTGCTGCGAGCGGCGCGCTGTCCTTGGCGGTGGCTGGACTGGGTGTCTGGAAGCGCGGTCCCCGGGCTGGCACCCGCCGGGAGAGGCCAGCCGGCCGCCGTGCGCGGAAGCTCTGTGCGGCTTCGAGAGTCCCTCTGCCCCTCTCTGGCGCGCTCGCTTTCTCGGTGTCGCTTCCCCCGGCTTTCTTCTCCCTGCTGGTTCCGACGCTGGCCTGCCGCGCTCAAGGTCCCGGCCGCTTAGCCGGAGCCACACGCCTTTATACGGCTATTGTCAGCTGCGGAAGCGCGCTCTGATTGGCCGTCTCGCGAGCGGCCCTTGCGCCCCCCTCCTCGAGCGTGGGGAAGGGGAGGAGGCGGCTCGCGTCACTGTCAGGAAGCGCGTGTCCTTGTAAACAGCGTCCACGGGCTGGGTGGTTTGGGGAGGCTGCAGGGGGAGGGGCTCATGGGACCCCGTGGTGCACGAAGTAGGGGATGCTAGGACCGTCCGAGGCACACGGGGAGGGGCTACAGGGAGGAGGATGATACCCCTGGAGTAGGCGATGAGGGACACGAGGAACTGGTACGGAGGAAGTGTGTGTGTGGTGGTTAGGTGGGGGGGGGGGGGTCCCAAGTTGTACACAGGTCTGAGGGACCTATAATATCCCAGAGGGGTTGGAGGACTGTGAATATTTTGGGAGACCCCTTAAAAGAGAGACGGAAGGGTTAAGCAGAGTAAATGGGAGAGGGGTAAGGAGACGCCTGACTCAGGAATTAAGTGGGGGTCCTGAGTACAGAGGGGCTGAGGGACTGGAATTTCCATGGGAGGGACTGAATCCAGTAAAAGTGCGGGGGGGGGGGGCGATGAAAAGCATATACAGAGAGGGTTTGAGGACCCAATATACAAGAAGTAAGTAGGGGTCCTGAAGTCCATGGGAGAGACTGAGGGTCCCCCATAAATGGGAAGGAGACTCTAGCTGTACAGAAAGTGACCGAGGGCCCTGGAGTACACTGAGTCAGGGGAAATATGTGGGGTAGGAGACACTGTCATAGGTTGGGGTCACTGGGGTCATTTGCGATGCCCTGATGAAGGAGAATTAGAAGGGTCGGGGCACACCTTCAGAGCTGTGATGACAATGACAGAGGGTCCCGGGTTGAGACATGAGGTAAGGAACGGTCTTTGAAGATCCTGAGGATCTGGACTGCTGGATCTGCCATGATTGGCGCCCCCTCTTGTGGGTGACCTCCAGGCGCCTGTATACCCAGTCCCCATCCCAAAGCCCTCCCCTAGTAACTCTGGGCTTAACCGACACCGTGTTAGCTCCTGGTGCCTGGACCCAGCCCGAAGGCCGGGGCGCGGTCGCCCAACCCCACTCCTTCCTTAGAAACAGGCCGGGGAAGAGTTCCGCGGCAGGAAGTGTGGCAACAGCCCTGGGGGAAGAAGCCCGGCCCTGTCTCCGTCACTCAGATCCTACGGGACCTTGCACCCCGCCCTGGGTCGGGCCAGGTTCTGCGCCTCCGAAGAGGAACCTGGGCGCGGGACCCCTGAGGAGGCCGGAGTGCATCGAACACGCCCAGCTTCACAGTCCTCCAGTTACCGTCCTTTCCCCCCTCCAGCAATGGTTCAGCCCACGGTGCCCACGGGCGATCCTGGAGACAGGCAGTCCGGGGACGATTCCATTAGTCCGACAGAGGGGGACGCACAGGGGAGCGGGTCCTTGTCGCCTTGGCAACAGGCCGGAGTCCGCACTTGGCTGGGGGCGGGGCGGTCCCCGGAGCGTCTCTGCCCGACTCCCATATAAGGGCACAGGAAGGGGTGGGACCAGCGCTGTCCCCGGGCCCTCAGCCAGAAGCAGGGAGCCAGAGTATCTGCCAGGTCCCAGGGCGCGCCCAGGCCCCCAAACGGCTAGTCTCGACCAGCCCCAGCCTCCGCCCCCGGGGCCCCCATGGCTGCCTAGCCTGGCCCCACCCAGTCGCTATGGGGCTGTGTGTTGCCAGGTCCGGCCCGGCCCGACCCAGCCTGGCAGGTCCCCGCCTGCCTGCGGGCCAGGGTCGGACTTCGCCCCTGGCCCGACAGGGCGCGGAGGGGGCGGGCCAAAGCCTCCAGGCGTCCCTGGCGCCTGGGCGGGCTGGCACGGCTGCCCTATCCCTCGGGCGGAGTACCCATCCTTTCTGCCAGGAGATCTGGGGCCCCTCCCCACAAACACACCTAGGGGCTGGGGTCCCTCACTCATGTGAGCAAGGACTCCTAGTCTTATTTTAGTCTGGGGGTTGGGTCAACCATCCAGAATACCTGGGAGGGATGTCTCTCTCTCCCAAGGGTATCTCTTTCACCTGAAGGGATCTGAAAATCCAAGGGGAGAATCTTGGGTAATCCAGGGCCCCTTCCTCAGTAAGGACTGGGTGGAGATTTAGATGATGAGGCTCCTAGTTAGACTTAAGGTGGGACTTCCAAACAGTTAAGTGATGTGAGCCACTAGAGAATTGAGAAGTTGAGTCTCTTTCTCTCAGAGAGAGGTCTCTGAGATCTTGAATGATGGAAGTTTCTTTAAGGTAGAGAGATGCTGAAGGATCGGGTCGGCTAGCCAGCCTTTGTAGGGCAGGCACAGAACTCACTAAGGGTGGGGGAGAGAAGGAAAATGAAAGGTGAAAGAGAAACTGAGCTATGTGGGGGCAGGGGGAAGTCCAACAGAGCAGTGGCATTGGGGAGGAAGGTCCCATAAGAAGCTGGGGGCATCCCTATCTTTGGTCTTTGGAGGTACTTGTGACCCCTGGGTGCCCCCTCCCTTCCTCCCTTAGCTTGAACTACTCCCTTCCCCCGCCCCAGGCTCAAGGGAGATTCCAGTGGCCGCTGAGTCTGGCAGGCATGCTGCCAAGGCCTGTGTCTCCCGCCCATGCTAATAACTGCAGCTGACATCTGGCTGGGGCCCTGCGGGGGCGAAGTGGGTAGGGTTGGGGGGCTGGGCAGGTCTGGCCAGAGGGCAACATCTCAGGAAGCCAACCTGCAGGTCCCATGGGCCAGGAGGCAACAGTGAGTCAGCCCTGGCCAGTGCTAAGGCTGGCCAGGCCAGGGGAGTCTTGGAGAGCCATGAGGCTTGCCTAGAGGGTGTTGAGATGAAGGGAAAAGACCCAGAAGGAAAAGTGGGTGTATGGGGTGGAGGGGTCAGGGCAGGGAAAGATGATCAGAGAAACAAACTGGGGGCAGAGTTAGCGTCATGCAGACAGACTGAGAAATAATAATTATTATTTTAATAGCTAACACTTATGTGGCTCTTACCATTGGCCAGGCACTCTTCTAAGTGGTTTAAGTAGAATAACTAATTGTCGGTTTTCAACTACCCAGCAAAATGCATGCTACATAGCCCCATTTAACAGATGAGAAAAGGAAGGCACAGGAAGGTAAAGAACTTGCCTGATATCCCACAGCTGTAAGTGTTGGAGATGAGATATAACCTAAGCTGTCTGGCTCAAGAGCATTAGCCGCTATACTGTGGATAATCACAGGCAGAGAGGCTTTTATGCAGACTGACTGTATGCCAAGCTTTTCAGGCCCTTTCACATTGGTTCTTTAATCTGGAGAGAAATGGAGTTGGGCACATGGTGGAGGGGTGCTGGTAGGTGGTGGGACAGGCCAGAATTTGGAGTGGGATTGGGTGGCTTCATGCACTCTGCATGGGTGTTTGAGCAGGGGGTGGGGAACTGGCCAGCCAGAGAGGGCGGGGCCCCGGCCCAGCTGGTACAGCCGGTTCCAGGCCCCTGCCAGTCTCACCCTTGTGGCCTAGGCACCACCCCCTCATGCCGCCCCACTGGCGCCATGGCCCCCATGAGGAGGGTGTGAGAATAGCCCCCTCCCCCTCCTGGCCTGGGTGCCCAGATGCAGCTGGAGACTGCCCAGCCCTTGGGCTCCAGACCAGCATTTGGAGGAGGACTCTGTGCCCAAGTTTCCCCGATGCCCAGGGGCCCAGGGCCTAGGGTAGGGACAGGATAAGGGGGAAGTTCACCTACCCCCACCCACGGGTCTCTCTGGGGCTTTCGACTTTGACGTGAGGGACTTCTCCTTCTTATAAATAGTCTGGTGACCCCCTTGCCCCTGGCCCCACTGACTGGTGAGGCCCTCACCAGGAAACTGGGCTGGGGGCTGCAAGTGAGTCAGCCAGCAGGCAAGCCAGGGCGAGAACCCACAAGTCATAGCACCCAACCTCCAGAGTCCCTGCCCCTGGGTGTGGACAGGCATGGGGCAGGAAGAGGCTGAGCATCACAGAGGTCCTCCCCCAGGAACCCCTGGCCTGCCATCTACCTCCCTCCCCCACCTCTGTGGTTTGGGGGTCCCTTACCCCCTCTGCTGGAGAGGAAGCTGCTGGGTTTTCTTGGAAGCAGGAAGGAGAGGCTGTCTCTTCAGGCTGACTCAGCTGGGCATGAGGGGAGTTTCCCATAAAACTACTTCTGTCTCCCCCACCACACACTGCTGGTGAAGTCTTGGGGGGCCTGGGTCTGTCTGAGATTCTGGGTGCTCCCTTTACAAGGGATATGCTAAGAAAAAAGGCCTACAGCCCACCAGGGACTGAGGCAGCTGAGCCAGGCCTCCCAGGAAGTGACAAATAGCAGGGAGGAGGAAAGTTGGGGGTCATATTTGGAGAGAGGAAGTTCAGGGATATCTGGTGGGGAGGGCAGACAGAGGCAGACTGGGAAGCCCAGAGCTTCTCAATACCTCAGCATTGTTCAGGAGCATGTGCGTCTGGTCGGCTGTGGGTCTGCATATGACTGACCTGTCAGGGTGTGTGAGACTGTGTGTGAGGCCTGTCTCCCCAGTGCATGCATCTGTGTGTTGGCCCAAACCTGCAGGGCTGTGTAGAGCCTGGCTGCTTTGTGAGAGGGATGGTGGGTATGTATGTATGGTCTGTGGAATCGAATCAGTTGCATATGTCTGGCCTATATGCATGTGTTGTTTGGGAGTTCATATGTCTAACCTATTCCTGTCTGGTGTGTATGTGTGTTTGTGTGTGTGAGGTCTGTGTGTGTGTGAGGTCTGTGGCTGGTATGTGTGTGTGTGTGTGTATGTGTCTATGAGAGTTCTTGCTAGTGTGTGTGTATTTGTGTCAGGGTATCTCTGTGCCATTGTATTTATGAATAATTGTGGCCTGACTGGTGTGTGTGTGTGTGTGTGTGAGTTCTATGGCTGGTCTGTGTATGTGTCTATGTGAACTCCGTAGCTAGTGTGTGCGCGCACACACTAGCCAACAGGTTCTGTCAGGGTGTTTCTGTGCCAATGTGTTTATGAATGTGTGATTGTGGCCTGTCTTTGCTTCTCTGTGCTTGGTGTGACTGTCTGGCCAGTCCATGTGTGTGAATATGTCAGTTTGTCTTCTCCCATTTGTCCCATCTGTCAGCAGGTCTGATATGTGGATGCTACCAATGAGGTAGTGTGTCTGTAATTCTTGGTGTCCCTTGGAGCCTTCTGAGTATGTGTATAACTGGGAGCAGGGGGGGTCTCTGTCATGGGATATGTATTCCTCACCATCCATCTTGTCATAGGTTTATGTTTTTCTCTTTTGCTTCTGAGTATCTTTTTGAATTGGTGATCTTGCTAGTGTGTGTATGTGAGTGCATGCACACATTGCTGTCTTGTGTATCAGGTTCTAATAGTGTCTGAACACCTCTCGTACAACTCTTGAGGCATTTGTGCTGAAAGTGACTGTCCCTCTCTCTGAGTCCATCAACATGCATGCATTGCCTCCCTATATCTGATTTACAGTCATCTGTCTGTCCTGTTTCTGGCCTGTCACATATGTCTCAAAGTACGTGTGACCATGCCACTGGATCAGCCAGGCTCTTGGCTCACCTGAATGTCTCTCTGTGCTTGTGTGCGGCATTATGTCCATCTTGTCTGTGTGCCAAGTTGATTTATCCTTGTCCACACACACCCTGCCTGCATGCTTCTGGCTTGTTGATGGCTTTGTGTGTTTGGCAGCATTTCAGTCTTGCCCCTGAGTCTACTCTGCCACTGTGTCTGTGTGAGACAGCCGCCGATGGCTCATCTTGCTCAGATGTGTGTCTGACCGACAATGTGTCCCAGGTTGGCACTCCCTCTGTGGCCAGGGGTTTGTGTGTGTGGATGGCTCTCTCAGAGTGACTGTATGTGTATACTCCTTGCAAACCCTCCCCCCCCAAGTCTGGCCACCCTGGGCCATGTTTACTCTGCCCCTAGCTGACTTCTGCCCTGCCCTGGGAGGGGCTGACCCTGCTGTCTGGTCTGTCCAGCCAGCAGTCCACAGGATGTTCCCTAGACTCTGTCTCCACCAACATCCCTTCCCTCGGGCCACCCTTGGGTCAGGACCCAGGATCCAGGGTATCAGGGGGTGGGGCTGCAGTATGGGGGCCCTGTCAGGGCCCCAGAATGAGGGTGGGGGTGGGGAGGAGACAGGACCAACAGGTTCTGCCTCATTCCTGTCCCGCCTCTCACTTCCTGGGTGCCAGCCCAGGGCAGGGGGTGGACAGTATGAACCCCAAGGCCTCAGAGTGCCTGGGTGGGGCAAGGCCTGCCCAGCAAGGACTCCCTCCTGCTAGACACCCTGACACTCAGGAGCCTGGGTCCTTCTGTGGGCCAAGACACCTTCCTGCTCTTGTGCCCAGCTCTGGATGCAAAGAGTCTCATCCATTATTCACCTAATCTCCAGAATGCCACTATGAGCTGGACATAATTATCCCCCATTTTCAGATGGGGAAACAGACCTAGACAGCAATGAGAGCAGAGGCAGGATCTGAACCCAGTTCTTGGGAATGCTACCCAAGACTCCCCAGCCAGCTCACCAAACACCTTCCCTTCTCTCTCTAAAAATGGTACATGTAGGGTAGAGTATGAACCTAGGCCCCCAGGAGGCTCAGTTCAAGGGGACACCCAGCTTGCTCTGAGTCAAAAGGGGCCTCTGGATGAAATGAATAAGAAAACGGCTTTAACCGTTTCATTGCCACGACGGGCTCTGCCAAAACTTCCTGTGGGCTGTGGGGGGAGGGCCGAAGGCTGGGTTCCCGGAGTTCTGAGGGGGTGGTGGTGGGGGTGCTGCTAATTCAGGGGTAGGGGTAAACTCTCTAGTGACCTTGGCTAGGATCAGGTAAGGGATGACACTGACACCCCCTCCCCCCTTGCTAGAGGGAAATCCCCTCCCCCGGAGCACGGAGCACGAGGTCCTCAGGACTTGGTTCTCAGCTTCCTCCCTCTTGAGGGGTCTCAGAGTCCGAGGTCCCCCTCCCCAAGGGCCTGAGTCACACTCGGGGAAAGCCGGAGGGGTGAGTCATGGGGGTAGAAAAGGGGTAGCAAGGTCCGCTGCTGCCAGGGGACCACCGGGCTGGCCTGAGTCACGCAGGCGCCGGCCTCGCTGACCCTAGCCCCCTTCCCTGGAGACAGGGAGCGGGAAGCGCGTGATCTGCAGACAACTAGAGCTAGAGGAAGAGCAGGAGGGGAGGAGAAGGGGCACACGGCCGCCCCGCGGGAAGCTCCAGTTCCCATGGTAACTGGGGGGTGTTCTTAGCTCGACGGGGTTCCTCCCCCCTCAGGGACGGCCCCCAGGCGCTGGGGAAGGCCCCGCGCGCTCTGTCGAGGGGCCACAAGTTTCATGTCGGGCAGGAAGGGGTTAACGGCGGCCCCCTCCCGGATTTCACCCGCGCCCTAAGGCCCGGATGGAGCTGGGCTATGCCCTGCGCGCCCCCGCAGTCGCCCCCGCACGCGCGCTCAGCCAGTCTAGTCCTTGCTCCCCGTGCTCGCACGCACGCACGACCGCGTCGGGCTCCACGCACGCAACAATCCCCGTCGTGTCTCACGTCACGCACGACGCACGCGCCCCCGCAGCCCGGGGAGGGAGCCCTCCCAGCAGAGAGCGGCAGGATGCAGTGCGCCGGAGACCCTCTGCGCACATCGTTTTCTCCACTGGGTGCTCTGTCTAATGTGACTTTAATACACTCCCCGGCAAGGTCACAAATTCTCCAAGGACCCACAGTGTTACACCTGCTACACGTTGGCAAAAACCTTCACTAGCCCAGCCAGTCCTGCAGCTAACGCGGATAGGGTCACATACACACATACGGAGAGCCAGATAGTGACACAGACACACTTGTCACCCACCGTTTGTGGTGGGGACACAGACAGGGCCGTCTTCATATACAGGCACTCTGATAAAGCCACAGCATCACCATCAAGACAAAGTAAGACAAAGTCTTGAATATCAGGACACATGATGGTCATGCTGTCTGTCATAGGGTCACCACAAATGGTGCACGAAGTAAAGTCGGTCACCGAGACAAACCCTGTTGCCACATACAGGGACATTCATATTGTTGTGGGGACATGGACAAACCAAGGACATATGACAGGGTCACACTGTCACAGAAAGACATATTATGGCTAGAAAGTAGGACACACAGAAATACAACCTAAACCCCCACTGAGGTACTGATTGTCACATACTTCTTACACAAAAGGACACAGGTATACAGACACAAAGCAAGGTCTCATAGAGAGCATATGTCCCAGTCCCTGACAGCCCCTCATGCCACACACCACCAAATCACATAGAAATAGCCTGTTGCATAAATTCTTAGGGCCCCAAGACACACAGAGAGCCCTGGCTGGTTTGGCTCAGCCTTTGGAACGTAGGCCTGCGGTGATCCAGAGACACCCGGGTTCGGTTCCCGCTAAGGGCATGTACATCGGTTGCAGTTTGTTCCCGGCCCTGGTTGGGTCATGCGGGTGACAATCACTCAATGTGTCCCTTTCACGTCAATGTCTCTCTCTCTCTCTCTCTCCCTCCCACTCTATCTGAACAAAATATGGAAAAATGTCCTCGAGTGAGGACTAGAAAACAAACAAAACAAAAACAAAATGTCTTTCATCAAAAACACACTGAGAGACCTAGGTGGATACAGACACACACCCATGCACACACAATCACAAACCCACCATCTCACACCCACATAAATGTGAGCTCAATTTCCACGGACAGGCACACTGACAGAAGGAGGGGGACAAGTTGGGAGTTTCTGGAGGGATGTCAGTGTCTGGAGGGCAAAGGGCCTGTCAAGAGTTAGTTCCCCACAGTATGTGGCATGGTGTCCACCCTATGGTTATAATTAGCCTTGGGGGAGGGGCACCATCCTCCAATTGCATGAACCCAGGGTCCCCATCCCAGCCTTTATGACTGGATCTCTGCCCAGATGTGAAGGCTGGAGGGTGGGGGCAGGGGTCCAGCTGTGGCCGCAGGGAGGGGCTGAGTCACCCGCTTCCCAGCAGTACTTCCCAGGCTGGGCCCATCTGTTCCTGGAAATAGACAGGAGGGGGTGGGGTCCCCAAACTAGCTAGGGGCTGCTGGCCCAGACCTGTACATTCTGTCCCTACAAAATGGGGGCCTCTAGACCATCCCCCAAATATGGGGGGCTTCCTCCACCAAAAATGGGGGGTTGCATCCTTCCCCCAGAATGTCCCTGCCCCAAAATGAAGGCTTTGATCTCTTTCATTGAAGGTACCCATATCCCCCAACAATGTGACTCACAGCATCCTATAATAGCGAGTACTGCTCTGAACACTGAGCTTCTCTGCCAACATTGGAGCTCCCTTTCACCCCAAATATGATATTCCTGTCACCCCAAATGAAGAGTTGTGGCTCCTGGACCCCAAAATTGATGGCACCCGTACTTTCTTTAAATATGGGAATTCAGGTCACTTGATAGCTAGAACACCCATACTACCACATCAACGTTAGAACAATTCAACTCGACGCTCCAAATATTTGGATTCCCAGATTCCTCCTAAACATCGAGATCTGTGTGGCTTTTGCAAACATTGGGGACCCCCAACCCAAATATTTGGTGATTGTAGTATGTCCCCAAATACTGAGCAACCAGGTCCTCTCACAAATACTCCCAGACACCCCGCCCTGCCATCCTTGTTCAGGAGCAGTCCTAGTTCCTGGTTCACCTTCCACTTCTACCCGGGGCCAAGATGGCCCTATTTTCCCCTGTTGGCAGCACCCTCTCCTCCGGTGAGTACGGATACGGGAGCCAGCAGCACTGGTTCCCACACCCGCAGGAAGGCAGTCCAGTCCAGAAGCCAGCACAGCCTGCGGACCCTTGTCCCCTTCCCGCTTTCTACCCCGCTCTAGGCAGTAGGGGCTGACAACTATGTGGGAAGGGGATGTGGGAGTGTAGACGAGCCTCCGAGGCCCCCAAGAGCGTGCGTGCAGCTGCGCATTTGAGTGGGCTGTAACCGCGTGTCTGGTGGTAGAGGGACCGTGTTCGTGCGAAGCGGCGTGGGCTGTGGTCACCTTGCCTAACTCGCTCTGGGGCAGGGTTGGCGGAGCCAGACTCTGGGTTGGAGAGATCAGCACGCCTCCCCTCAGACCTACACCCACCCCCAATGCAAAGCCCGCCCCTCCCTCCGGGTACCGCTAATAACCCCTAATTACTGCTCATTATGTCGCCCGCCCCTCCGGGGAGGGGCTGAGGGAGAACTCAAGCGTCAATGGGCGCGGGCCCGGGCTTTACCATTCCTCCTAAAGCTGGGTCCACCCAGAACCTGTTTCCTCGTCCGTGAACCGGGAATTAAAACACCACTTGCCATTTAGGGTCCAGGGGATATTTCACCCGCTTACATATTTAAGTCGCTAAGCGCAGGGACTGTATACTGTAGGCATTCAATAAATGGTGACTGCGATTTTATTGTTAACGCTCTTGTCATCCATTTCCTTTGAGCCCGCTCCACCTCCCAGGCCGGGTCTTAGATCCGACGCATGCTCTTCCGGTAGACTGTGTTCCTGCAGTCTGAGCGCCCCCTGGTGGGCCGCGGGGACCAGGCGATTTGGTCCGGGCTCTGATATAGGAGGACCCACGCTCTGGTCTCGGGCAGGGGAAGGCGCGGGGAACACTCAGTTGAAGATACACAGGCCGGGCAAGTGTGTCTGTCCACACTCTGGACACATGTCTGGCTGGATCATTCTGTCCTCGACCTAGGACTACATCGTGTCTCCTTATCTACCCAGGGGCAAGACTCCCAAGTCACTTCCACTAAGACCCTTTAGGATCCCCCCTCCAAGTCCAAAAAAAGTGTAATGGCCTGCCCCTCCCTCGCGCAGATAAAGGCTCCGATCTAGGGTGATTAGAAAGCAGACTTTCTTTCAGTTGAAGGGAAGGGACGTGAACTCCCCTGTATGATGCTGAGGAATGATTCTGAGGTCTTCGCTGCCCCTTGAAAGAGCCGGGAAGCGCAAAATTGGCCTAGACTGACCCCTAGCGGCAGGGCGGGCGCCCCAACGCTGCCCGCATCCAAGATGGCAGCACTGGAGGCCTGAGAAGGCACTGGGAAGAAATCACGTGTCCGGGGCGGGGCCTGCACCTAGGGGGCGGGGCGGGGCGGGGCGGTGCTCTAGGCCGAGCGGGAGGTCGAGGTTGCGGGCGCTCACTGGTCGCGGGTCTGAGGCGGCTGCGGTGGCGGGTCTCCGCGGCCGGGATCAAATCCGATCGGGAGCCATGAGCGTGGACAAGACCGAGCTATGTGGGTCTCTGTTCACCTGGGTAGGTCGGGGGTGGGGCCAGGGACAGGTGTGCGCCCGTTCTTCTCTCCCGGGAGCCTGGGCCTTGGTTCGGTTCACCTTTCGTTCTGGGGCTGGGAGGAGGAGGGAGGGGGTCGTCAGCTTAATGGGCCAATATTGGACTCTGGCCCTGAGCACCCGCCCCTGTAACGTAGAAGGTCTGCGTGGACAGAAAAGGTGAGGTCCCGCCCCTTCGTGGCTGGGTCACGTGGGGCAAAGGCACAGGTGATTTGGTTCCGCTCTGGCCTGGTCCCACAAGGTTTGTGGGACAGAGGTGAAGTGAGGCCACGCCCCCTCCGGTCCCAGGTGAGCAGAGGTCATTCTCCCAAGGAGCTGGCTTGCTGGAGCCACTGGCCAGCTCCTGACCAACCATTGAAGTTCAACCGTATGAAGTTCCTGCTGACCAGAAAAGTCTGCAACGGGGGAGTGATTCGGTGATCCCAGGCCTTGACACTGCCCGTTGCGCTTTCCTCTTCCCTACAGTTGCAGACGTTCCACATCCCATCCCCCTGTACCAGCCCCCAGGACTTGAGCAGTGGCCTGGCAGTAGCCTATGTGCTGAACCAGATGTGAGTGAGGCTGAGGGGGGGGTCCCAAAATGGTCCCCCAGAAGCTCATCCCACCTTCTCACCCCCAGAGACCCTTCTTGGTTCAACGAGGCCTGGCTCCAGCGCATCTCAGAAGACCCAGGTCCCAACTGGAGGCTGAAGGTGACAGGTGGACTCTACTGGGGGACAGCCTGGTGAAGAGATGATCAGGGAAGGGTCAGCTAGATATAGTTCCTGGGTAATGGACAGACAGATCTGGTTAGGAAAAGGGAGAGATATCTGGTGATTAGTCAACTATTTGTTTTTCCATTCATCCATCCAGCAGGCCTGGGCGTGCAGCAAGGAGTAACAACAACCTGCATGCACAAACATAAATGTTGACTTCCAATGGCAATAAGTTGTATAAAGATAATAAAGTAGGCCAGGAGTGAGAACAACTGGGTGTTGGAGGACAGTTACTCCATATAGGCTGATATCCATGTAAGATTTGGAGGAATGGTATTCCAGGCTATGGAACAGCAAATGTAAAGGCCCTGAGTTGAGAATAAGCTTGGTGTGATTGAGGAATGACAGAGAAATTGGAACAGAAAGCAAAGGAAAGGTATATGAGGTCATCAGGGGCCTGGCAGGCTGGGGCAGAGAGGTGGATTCTATTTTAAGTGCTGTGCAAAGTCAAGGAAGGGTTTTAGCAGAGGAAAGACACAACCTGGCTTGGGCTTGAAAAAGCTCCCTCTGACTGCTTGGAAAGGAATGGAGAGTGGAAGCTGAGACAGGGCTGGTGCAATAATCCAGGGGAGAGCTAATAGTGGCTAGGGCCAAAGCATGGTGGGGCAGGTGGTGAGAAGTGATTGGGTTCTGGGGACATTTGAACAAGATGAACAGGTGGATAAAAAAGGCAGGCAACCAGACAGATCAGGGCTAGGAGAGGGGACGTTCAGAGAGAGAATGAGGCCAAACAGGATGAGACGATCAGGGATTGGCAGGGGAAGTGGAAAGAAAAGGATGGGGTAGATAGATTCAGAGTGCGGGCTGCCTGACCTCTTGTGGGGGGCTCTGGAACTCTGGATACAATTCCTTGTTTCTCCTTAGGTCAGCAACCTGAAGACAATCTTACAGAGCTTGGTGGAGTACTCCCGGGATGTGAGTAACTATAAAGAGATTCAGGGTATTGTACTGGGAGAAAGAGGAGAATCCGTGAGCCCCTGACACCCACCCACTCATCCATCCTCCCACTTATCCTCAGGTCCTAGGACATCCCATTTTGGAGCAGCACCTCCCAGACATGAGCCTCATTGGCCAATTCTCAGACCCTGGAGAGCTCGGGAAGCTGCTTCAGCTGGTGCTGGGCTGTGCCATCAGTTGCGAAAAAAAGCAGGGTATGGGGGTTATGGGATTCCTAGGGGAAGGCCCAAGGAAATCCTCCTCCCCAACCTCAGTCTCCTCAACCTTGGTCTCCAGAGCACATCCAGAGAATTATGACACTGGAGGAATCAGTTCAGCATGTGGTGATGGAAGCCATCCAGGAGGTAGGTGGGGGTGCCCAATGTGGCAAGGAGCTGCAGGGGAGGGAACATCTCCAGGGCAGAGGCAGCTGGGCACAGACTCTGCCCTGGTAAGTTCTGGGCTTTGCCTGTAACTCAGCTGGCCAGATTTCCCTGTCTCATGTCTGCCAGCTCCTCCCAGCTCTAAGTCACAGTCTAGCTCTAAGTCACAATCAGAGGACCACACTTCCCTGTGTGCTAGACCCATGGCAGGAGGGCAGCCTTCAGGTTGGGGTTATAGAGAAATGGCTTTGGGGACAGGAAAGTGGAGAGGTTCTCAGGCTGGATCATAGAAGGCTTGAAGGCTGCCCTCAGAGGGCCATCTCATCTCAGTGCCACCCCATTTCCCTCCAGCTCATGACCAAAGACACCCCTGATGTCTTGTCATTGGAGACATATGGGAACTTTGACAATCAGGTAAGGGGTTGGGGACCTGGTCAGGGTCCTGACCCTATTACTGATTATTAGGATTGCCTAAGTAAGAACGATATCTTTTAGCCTGAAAACCACCTCTATCCCTCAGGGCCTAGCCTGTTTCCTTACTGGGTACCCAGGATTCCCAAATCACCTTCTTCCAGTCCCCTGGGATTCCAGCTTTCTCTTCTTAGATCCTGAGGTTTCTTGAATCCCTCCTCTCTGCCCCTAGAGATCCCAGCCTCCTTCCCCCTTGATTCCTAAGTTCCTTGCTCCTCCCCACCCCCACCCCTCTCATCAGTCCCGAAGGTACTACTTCCTGAGTGAAGAGGCTGATGAGGGGGATGAACTGCGGCAGCGCTGTCTGGACCTGGAACGGCAGGTGGGCCTAAAGTGGGGGGACCACAGGTGTTTCCAGGGCAGGGTTACCTGCATAGCCCCCTTCTTAGCTCTGGTTCACTGCACCCCTGCCCACAGCTGGTGCTCCTGTCAGAGGAGAAGCAGAGCCTGGCTCAGGAGAACGCAGTGCTTCGGCAGCGGGTGGGCCAGCTGGAGGGCGAGGTCACCATGGGCCTCACTACCAAGAAGCTGCTGCTGCTACAGTCCCAGCTGGAGCAGCTACAGGAAGAGAACTTCAGGTGTGGGCGCTGGGTTGGGACCAGGCAGGCCATGGGATTGGGGTGGGTGCAGTCCCCTCATGTTTCCACCCCACACACCCCCAGGCTAGAGACCAGCAGGGAGGACGATCATCTTCGATGCTTGGAGCTGGAACGGGAGGTCACTGAGCTGCAGCATCGGAACCAGGCGCTGACCAGCCTGGCCCAGGAGGCACAGGCCCTGAAGGATGAGATGGATGAGCTGCGGTGAGTGATGGGTTCCTGGGTCCCCACCACACATCCCATTTCCAGAGTGCCCCTCTGATGCCACTGTACCTCTGTAACCCTGAAATGCCCAGTAGACCCCCATAATGTCCTCTAGACTCCACAGTGCCATCCTGAACCTCACCGCACTATCCTGGACTCTGGATACCACCAAGCCCCCTGGACCCATGGTATCCTCCAGGACCCACACCTGTTATTCCACATCGTATTGCCCAAACCTCATTGCATCCCTGTGACCACAGCAGGCCAAGGGCCCCTCACAATGCTCCCCAGACCCCACTGCATCATTCTGGGTTTTATCATATTTTAATTTTTTTAGAGAGAGAAAGGGAGAGAGAGAGAAACATCGATTTTTGTTGTTCTACTCATTCATGCATTCACTCGTTGACTCCTGTATGTGCCCTGACTGGGGATCAAACCCATAACTTTGGTGCATCAGGACGATGCTCTAACCAACTGAGCTATCTGGCCAGGGATCCACCCCCCACCCCAATCTGGGTCTTATCATGCCCCAGGATCCCACAGTGCACTAATCTTGCCATTCCTTGTAATTTCCACTGTGCCCCTCATGACATGACTGACTCCACTTTACCCTGGCAACCCCAATGTGCTTAGTGGGACCCCACAGCACTCACTTCCTCAACTTCACTGTCCCTTCTGTACCTTCAAAGGGCTCCCCTGTGACCCCATGGCATCTCTGTAATGTTAAACTTCAAGGACCCCATGATGCTCTGCCCCAAAGCTCTCCCATGACCTCACCATCTCCCGTACATCCACAGTGCCCACATCAACCCCATAGTCACCTCATGACCCCAAAGTGTTCTTGGGGGCTCCTCAATCTCTCTGAACCCCCATCATTTTCCCTGTAATCCCACAGCCATTTTGTGTTTCCATGGTGCCACTCCTAAGCATCCCTGATTATAACCCTGGTTAGCATTGACACTTAGGCTCCCTTTAACTCCCCTAAGAATCCCCAATAGCATGGCCCAGGCTAACCTCAACCTTTAAGACCCACCATCTCTAACTTAAATGCTCCCAGACTGAAATGATCCCTTCTGCCCTGAGGGCCTTGCATTCAGGCTGAACCCTGACTTCAGATCCCAGCCATTTCTCCCCACTTGCCCCTCCCCCAGGCAGTCCTCAGAGCGTGCTGGGCAGCTAGAGGCCACACTGAGCAGCTGCCGGAGCCGCCTGGGGGAGCTCAGGGAGCTGCGGCGACAGGTGCGGCAGCTGGAGGAACGCAACACCGGCCACGCAGAGCGCACACAGCAGCTAGAGGATGAGCTGCGCCGGGCTGGCTCTCTGCGTGCCCAGCTGGAGGTGCAACGGCGGCAGGTGCGGCAGGGGCTGGGGTGCAGGGAAGCATGGGAGCCTGTGCCTGTACTGGGGCAGGGTAGAGGGGGCCTTATGTGGTGCTGAGCCCCTTAGAAGTGGGGATCCTCAAGTGGTACTGAGCCCCTTAGAAATGAGTGCTCTCTTGTTTATATATATGTGGGTCATGCCCTTTAGGCAGGCAAGCTGCTCTCTAAATTTTAGAATACGCCTCTTATCTTTTTTTAAAAATTTTTTTTCTCTATTGATTTTAGAGACAGGAAGGGAGAGGGGGAGAGAGAGAGAGCGAGTGAGAGAGAGAGAGAGAGAGAGAAAGAAATATCAATAAGAGAGAACATGGACTGGCTGCCTCCCACGCCCTCGCATGCTCCCTACTGGGGACCCGGCCCACAACCCGGGCATGTGCCCTGACCAGCAATCTAAGGGGTGACCTCCTGGTGCATGGGTTGATGCTCATCCACTGAGCCACACCTTTGGGGCAGGACATGCCCCTTGTCTTAAACTCAGCCCTTCTAATTCTTTGAGGCTGGGTCCTCTGGCCCCACCCCTTCACTTTGAACTCAGCCCCTGCCCCTCCTTCCCACTCTTCAGGTCCTTACACCTCCCCTCTGTTCAGGTTCAGGAACTGCAGGGCCAGCGGCAGGAGGAGGCCATGAAGGCTGAGAAATGGCTATTTGAATGTCGCAATCTGGAGGAAAAGTATGAGTCGGTGACAAAGGAGAAAGAGGTGAGGCTGTGGTCCTACCACCCAAGCCCTGTCCTGTCCCATCATGGGGTAGCCCACTTGAGTGAGCCTCAAGTGGTGTTTTGCACCCCTTCCCTCCAGCGGCTGTTGGCTGAGCGGGATTCACTGAGGGAGGCCAATGAGGAATTGCGCTGTGCCCAGCTGCAGCCTCGGGGACCAACCCAGACTGGTGAGTTTGGGGCCCATCCTGGGATCCTAGGTGTGTGTGTGGCCTGGGATGCTGTTAGGACAGGCAGAAAAGGCAGTGTCTCTGGGCTTGTCCAGGCTGGCAGCAGAGCTAGGCTGGGAGCAGAGCTAAGCCATGCTGGAGGAGCACTGGAGGGGAAGGGCGATAAGGGCCAACAGAAGGCAGGAGCTGTCCTCCTGAGCTCAGGGTGGGACCAAGCAAGCATCATGGTTCCTTGTTAGGAGGGGGGTATGGGTGGGGGCTTATGTCAAGCCAGGCTTTTGGCTGTACTTGAGCCCTCAAAGATGATTCTTGGGAAGAGGACCCTAGGAGTGGGAGCTGTGCAGCTACTTGAAAACTTTTCTCACATTCTCCAGACCCCTCACTGGATCCAACCTCACCAGCTGTGGAAAACTTAGCAGCGGAGATCCTACCTGAGGAGCTTAGGTATCCTGTGGTCACTCAGAATTTTGGCCTCACCTGGCCTGCCAGTACTCACCCTTAGCTCTGCCATCAGTGCCCTGCCAGCTTGGTTCAATTCCCAAGTACTAGGTTCCCAAATCCTAGCCGGACTTCTAGACTCTCCCATTCCTAATCCTGCTTTACTTGTCTGGGCCTCTAGCCTTCTTGGTGGCATGCCTCTCCAGGATCCATCTTCAGTGCACAAGTTAGATCCAAACCGTCTGGCTCCACTAACCATACAAAAATCTTATGCCCCAGCCCTGCGCATATAGGATTCTGCCCCCAGGGCACATCCCTGTCCTCAGTGTAGCTCTTGATAGATTTAGTGCCCTGTGTTCTGCCCAAATGGGCTCTCCTACCCCAGCTCTTCCCATTCCTGCGTCTTGCTTTCCTGCAGCCCCTTCCCTAAGTGTTCAAACCAATTCCTGTATCCCGCCCTTGCTTGGCACCACCCCTAGGCCCAACTCATAGCCCTGCCCACTTTGGTCCCCTAGAGCTCCGCTCACCACCTGGGGCTCTGTCCCCAGGACTCTAGTCCTACCCTAAGGCTCTGTCCCTTTCATAGTCCCCTCCGCCAGGTTTGTGGGGTAACTGGTCCTCAGTCCTGTTCAGCTCTTGCTTGTCCGCAGGGAGACGCTCCAGCAGCTTCAGCTGGAGAACAAGCGTCTGTGCCAGCAGGAGGCGGCCGACCGGGAGCGGCAGGAGGAGCTGCAGCGCCACCTGGAGGAGGCTAACCGCGCGCGCCATCAGCTGGAGACACAGCACCGGTGAGGACAGGGTGCAGGGGCCCAGGGGCCAGCATGGAGACTGGTTGGGGGCCAGGCGAAGGGCCGGTGCATTCACTGAGCGGCCGCCTACCCCCTGCAGGCTGAGCCAGCAGCAGCTATTGGATCTGCGGGTCCAGGTGGAGGACTTACAGAAGGCACTGCAGGAGCAGGGGGGCAAGACCGAGGACGTGAGTGCCTACCTCCTTCTTGCCTGGCCCTCCCTCTTGCTCCCCAATAACTCTCTTTTCTTTTCCCACCTGCTGATCGATTCCCCATGCAGTCCATTGTAAGTACCATGGGCCTGGGGTGACACCCCTTCCCTTACTCCGGGAAAGGATTGGGACCTCTGGACCCCCATCCAACCGGTGCTTCTTCTCTCCCCCAGCCTACCTTATTGAAGAGGAAGCTAGAGGAACATCTGTGAGTCCCAGAGGGATGGTGGTGGGGGAGACTGGGGCAAAGGTATGATAGATGGGGAGGTGTCCAGGGAGATTCATTTGTGAGGAGAGCAAGTCAGCAGAAATACAGACTGAAGGTTCAGATTTAGTAGGATCTTAAAGACCAAGGGAAGCAGTAAAGATTGTTTTGGGGGAGCAGTGGGGGAGCCACAGAGGGAATTTCATCAAGGTATTCTTGCTTTGCTGAAAGTGATAGTCGTATTTTACTTTTTACATTGCTAAAAAAGAAACTTTTACTTATTTATTATTATTGTTATTATTATTTTTAACCCTCACATGAGGATATTTTTTGCATTTCTGAGAGAGTGGAAGGGCGAGAGAGAGAGAAACATTGATGTGAGAGATACACATCGATTGATTGCCTTCTGCACACACCTGAACCAGGGCCTGGAACTGAACCTGCAACCCAGGCATGGGCCCTTGGTTAGGAATCAAACCCACTACTCTTTCATTTGCAGGCCGATGCTCTAACTGCTGAGCCAAATCGGCCAGGGCTCACATTGATGTTTCTCTCTCTCTCTCTTTCTCTCTCTCCCTCCCTCTCACTCTCTCTAAAAATTAATGGAAAAATATCCTCGGGTGAGGATTAACATAGATGATTGATAGATAGATAGATAGATAGATAGATTAACATAGATGATTGATAGATAGATAGATTAACATAGATGATTGATAGATAGATAGATAGATAGATTAACATAGATGATAGATAGATAGATAGATAGATAGATAGATAGATAGAATAGAAAGAAAGAAAAATATAGCAGCCTGATTCTGCCTGAAAGGTTGCAGGTTCTATTCCTGGTTGGTCGGAGCATGTATGGGAGGCAACTAATTGATGTTTCTCTCTTGTATCAATGTTTCTGTCTTCAGGTGAGGATAAAAAATATATATATAGTGGCCTGTGTCAACTGGGGTTCCATGGAGAATCTAGGCCTTACTGAAAATGATTTGGGTGGTTGTTTTCTCAGTTCTGGCCAAGGATGGAATGTAGAGGAGGCTGACAGAAAAAGTTATTTTCTTACAGAGGCTGGATACCTGGGGGCATTAGGTTTAATTCTCCTATTAGAATTCTAGTCCAGAAGGGCTGGCCTGTAGTATTTTTTTGTGAATATCATAATGTATTTAACTCATTCTTTCTAGGTATTTGCAATTTCAAACAAAGCAAAGAAGTGTAAAACTTTGCACATGCATTGTTTCACTTGTGTGCAAATATATCACAAAAGTGGAATTGGTGGCTCAGGGGACACATGCCTTTGTAATTTTAGTAGATGTAGCTATTAGATGTTATACTATGTTTCACTTTCAGTGCACAATAATAGTGTCACCTACAGGGAGTGTTATAAAATCTTTTGTGTTTTACCACTGGTGGCAAAGGGCACTAAACCTAGTTACAACTTGTAGTTTGCATTTCCTTTTGTTGTAAGAGATTTGCATTCTAGAAAGATCACTGGCTGCTGGGTAGAGAATGGAACTGAGGGGTTGAGAGTAGAAGAGACTGGCAAAGGGTAGTGGTGGCTGGATCAGCACATGAGCTGTGAAATAGAAGTGGACAGATAGGGGCTGGTCCAGGGGTCACCTGACTAGGGGTCTGGAGGGTTGTGGCTCTGGTGGCAGAGGAGGCGGTGGGGCCAGAGCACACAGCCCCTGTGCTTGGGAGGCAGGCAGAGAGATTGTAGCCATGCAGGGGCACTTCTAGCCAGCTGGGAATGCCTTGGTTATCACCACTGCTTTTTGTCCCCTGCCTGCAGGCAGAAGCTGCATGAAGCGGATCTGGAGCTGCAGCGGAAGCGCGAGTACATTGAGGAGCTGGAGCCACCCACCGACAGCAGCAGTGAGCGGTGTTTGGCAGCCAGATTGGTGGGAGGAGTCCTGAGCTTGGTGTGGAGCTGAGGGGCCACCTTGTTCCCCCAGCAGACCAGCGTATCGAGGAGCTTCAGGACAGCCTACAGAAGAAGGATGCAGACTTGCGGGCCATGGAGGAGCGGTACCGCCGCTATGTGGACAAAGCACGCACGGTGAGGATGCTGAGTGACCTCTTGCCCAGGCTGCTGCCTCCCATTGGGTCATGCTTCCCACCAGTTTGCACATCTCTGCCTGCCCATCCCCACACCTGTCATACCTCATCATGTCACAGACTTCTACACCACAGCCATGAGTTGTCACATTACATACCCCAATGAATCGAACAGCCTGCGAGGCCAAGGTCACCCATGCTGTGTCTTCCCCAACTCCTAGGTCATACAGACCCTGGAACCAAAGCAGCGGCCACCTGGGGGGGCGCTTCCAGAACTCCATACCTTGAGGACACAGCTCCGGGAGCGGGAAGTCCGAATCCGGCACCTGGAGGTGAGTGCCCTTATCCCTTCTCACTGCCCTCAGTATATCCAGGCCCTTGACTATTGCATCCTTGGCAGATGGACTTTGAGAAGAATCGAAGTCAGCGGGAGCAGGAAGAAAAGCTGCTCATCAGTGCCTGGTATAATATGGTGAGTGTACCAGTACCAAGGCTGCAGTGTTGGGGGCATTCCTTGGGCTCACCTAATGCCAAGCACACCCCTCCCTCCAGGGCATGGCCTTGCAGCAGCGAGCAGGGGAAGAGCGGGCACCTACCCATGCTCAGTCATTCCTGGCACAGCAGCGGCTGGCCACCAACACTCGCCGTGGGTCCCTGGGACGCTTGAACATACGCCCCAAAGACAAGCACTGATGGACCTCAGGATCCTGCCACCTGCCCAGCCTGTCAGTGCTTAATTCATCCTAGATTCCTCCAACTCCCCTGGTGCCCAGCATCATGCCTGGGTTAGCTGAGAGCCTTGAGGTCTTGACGTGTCTTTTGCTCTCCTGGATGAGACAAGAGTGCAGAACAGGGTGGGAGGCAGGTATGGGTCTGTCCTTTTTAGCAATGTGATTTTTATTCTTAATATTCTCCCTGAAATTAATGAGCTTCCAGGGTAGAGAGAGTGATTTTATATTTGAGAAGAAAATAATAAAGACTTTCAATCTGCCCTGGCTGGACTCTGGGCAGTGAGGTGAGGGAGAGAAGATGGGCCCGGGACTCAGACCACTGCTTTTAAGAAAGGCCTGGCTTGTGGTCTTACTAAAGTATGAGTGACTGATAGTGCCCAGTGAGAGTCATATTTGCATTTGGGTAACTGTGCATGTGTGGTAGGTTTTAAGGAAGCTTCAGACAAAAATCCCTGCCTTATGGAGCTGTTATTTTCTTTCTTTTTAATTGATTTTTAGAGAGAGAGGAAGGGAGAGGGAGAGAAAGATAGAAACAGGGAGAGAGAGATAAAAACATCAATGAGAGAGGACATCGACTGGCTGCCTCCTGCATGCCCCCCACTGGGAACTGGGCCTACAACTTGGGCATGTGCCCTGACCCGGAATCGAACTGGCGACCTCTTGGTGCATGGGTCAGTGCTCAACCACTGAGCTACACTAGCCAGGTGAAGCTGTTATTTTCAATGAAGGGAGACAGACAATAAAGGAAAAAGATAACAGTTTTATGTAAGGAGATCAATGGAGATAAAGCAGACAAAAGTGATGGAGATGTAGGAGGTGGATTTTGGAAGTGGCAATTTAAAAAAATTTTTTCTAAGAATTTATTTGAACCAGATTCACATGATGGGGAGCAGGATCTCAAATGCTCTGGGAGGTGGCAATTTTTTGTAAAAGGTCAGCAAAGAGGCCTAGCCAAGGAAATGACATAACTTAAGCACAGAACTGAAGGAGATGAGGGAGGGGCCACCTGGGTATCTGGGAAAGAGCAATCCAGCCAGAGGGAACAGCATGTGCAAAGGCCCTGAGATGAGACCTTGCTTGGTGGGTTAGAGGGACAGTGTGGAGTGAATGAAGGGAAGGGAGGAGATGAAGGCAGGGAGATTGTTCAGGGCCTTGTGAGCTGTGGGAAAGCCTTTAGCTTTTATTCTAATTAAGGTGGAAGTCATGGAGGGTTCTAAGCAAAGGAGGGATATTACCTGATTCAAGTGTTCATAGGCTCCCTTTGGCTGCTGTGGAAGGAACTGATTGTGGGGGGTTAGGGCTACAGTTGGGAGACTAGGGCAGAGGTCACTAGTCTAGCTGGGTGGGTACATGACAATGGGGGACCTAGCCATGGTAGGGGCCCTTGAGGAAGGAGAAATGGCTGGAATCTGGATAAATTTGAAGATCAAGCTGATGGGATTTGCTGCTGGGTTGATGTGGAGAGACGTGAGAGAAAGGAGTTGAAGATGACTACAGGTTTTGGCCCCATCATCTGGAAGGATAAAGCCAACAGAGAGAGGTTGGGAGCTAATAGGGAGCTGGTTCAGGGACGTGTTCTGTCCAAGATGCCTGGGAGATCCCTGCATAGAGACTCTGAGAAAACAGTTGGATCTATGGATCTAGAGACAGAGGAAGGATCCTGGCTGGACTTCTAAATACGGAAGTAATTGGCATATGACCAAATTAAGACCAGGAGCATTAAAAGGATATCTGAGAATTCAGGGACTTGGGGTGGAGAGGTTGCTTGCAGAATCTAAATCAAGGCTGGCAGGAAGAAGCTGTGGTCTTGGGACTGTGGCTGGTACATTAATGAATGAGTCAAGTTGTGTGCATTGATTTCAGAGAGCAAAGTTTGGGCCCTGGCCGATTTGGCTCAGCGGTTAGAGCATCGGCCTGCGGTCCAGAGAGATCTGGGTTCGGTTCCTGCTAAGGGCACGTACGTGGGTTGCACTTTGTCCCCGGCCCTGGTCGGTTGTGCGGGTGGCAGCCACTCGATGTGTCCCTTTCACATCGATGTTTCTTTCTCTCTCTCTCTCTCTCTCTCTCTCTCTCTGTTCCTCTCTCTCCCTCCCACTCTACCTAAACAAAAAATGGAAAAATGTCCTCGGGTGAGGATTAAAAAAAAACAAAAAAAAAAAAACAGAGAGCAAAGTTTGGGAAGAAGTGGGCAGGGCATCAGGAGATAACCTGACTTAGCATAATGCCTGGCAGGAAAATTCAGGCTAACAACATTTGAGTAGAAACTACTAACATTTATTAAGTACCTATTATGTACCAAACACTTTAAAGCTGTTATTTCATTGCCATCCTCACAACTCAGAGGTAGGTACTCATATCTCCATTTTAAGGAAACAATACAAGTTAGACACACTCTCAGGCCAGGGGGAGTGGGAAGTAGAGCTGGTGGGAGGGAAGAGCTGCTCAAAACAGCTGGAAGAATTCCTGGCCCTTAGCCCAGTGCCTGGCCTACAGGAGACACAGGCCAGACATGAAGGCAGGAGCACAGGTAGAGGAAACTTGTCTAAAGCCAGCAGATGAAATCTACGTGGGGCTTATGCAGACCTGGACCGCTGCCTGGATGCAGTGTGGGTCTTGGTTCTTGAACCCCCACGAGGGTCTCAAGTGAGACACTCTTCCTCCTCACCAATGGGGCTGGGCAGCCAGGGTGGAGCCGGCCCCCGGAGTGCTGGCATGGCCACAGTGGTGAAGGGTTCAGTGTCCAGCCCAGGGGTTGGTGGCTCTAGCCCAGTGTGAGGATTGAGTTCTGGCTCGTGAAGGCTGGAGTCCAACAGTAGGTCCCCGCAGCCGCACTCAGGGGCCACGCTATCGAGGGCGCTGGTGCTCACGCAGCTGGCTGCTGTGGACGCCTCGGACACGCAGCTGTTCTTGCGGCGCAACAAGGACAGACGCCGGCCCAGCAGGCTTCCTGCAGCCATACCCGGACCCACAGGCAGGAGGCGCTGCAAGAAGTCTCCATGCGCCTCGCCCAGAGGCACGTCCATGCCTTCGGGCCGCTGGAACTGCATGTCCTCCTTGGCCAGCCTGTGAGACAGACAGTGGGTCAGTACTGCGACCTCATCCCTCTCCTTGGTTGACAGATCTGGGACCAAGGTCCACCGCTTTCCTGGCTTCACTCACCCATTTGTCTCACTTATCCCAAAAGACCTTGGCCCCTCATGAGAGAGCCACGCCTTATCCTCTAGCTCTGCTCAAACTTAAACCTCAAAGCCTTAATTTTATTGCCTCTGGCCACTCTTCTAGTCCTTATACATCTTAGCCCTTAGCCCTGACCCCAATTCGTGGCCTGGTCCCAGACCTTGATCCTAATCCTTATCCTCATAGAACTTAGCTCTTAGCCCCAAATCTCCAGAGTTTAGCCTTTAGCCCTGTTGTGGTATCCTATAGCCCCCTCAATCAGACTCCACCCCCCCCCCCCCGCAGAGCCAGAAGCCCCGCCCACCCCACTGGCTCACGTGATGTCGAAGGTGGAGCCCTGGAAGGAGGGCTGCTGCTTCAAGAAGGCTGTGGCCGCGGTGTAGGGGGCCCGAGCCTCAGCTGTGTCCCAGTACAGGTCCTTCTCCAGCATAGCCAGGTCGTCGTACATCTCGTCCACCGCTAGCATTGACACCTGCAACCGTGGACACTGTGCTAGGTGGGGGGTAGCAAAGCGCAAGCACTGCAGGGTGGACCCCTCAGGATGGGTAGCAGTGTGATACCAAAAAGAGAAGTATGCTTCAGAGGCGAGGCCTGGGTAAGTCTGGGCAGGGTTGGGGTCAGGGCCACTTTGGGAGCCTGAGGATGGTTGCAACAGAGTCTCACCTGGAAGTTGCGGTCGATCAGAAAGTTGGTTTCAAAATCATCGTCGTCCTCTCCAAAGGGGTTGATGAGCTGCTCTGCTACCTTAGTGGGGAGGAGAAGGTTAGCAGAGACCTGAGAACCCCTGCCCGCCTCACTCCCGAAGTCCATGCCTTGGGGCCCACCTACCTTGAGCCAACCAGCATAGAAGAAGAACTGCAGCAGAGTGAAGACTGGTACAAACAGGTCAAGATTGTGGTCTTTGTAGCCCTGCGCAGGATCTAGGAACTGGCGACCGATGAGGCAGGCCAGGAAGTAACTGTACACTGCGATGGTCACCACCTGGGGGCAGGTAGCTGCCAGGTCAGGGCTCTCCAGGCCTCAGGGATTCCTGGAGAGACCAGGGCTAGGATTGGGAATCAGTGATAGGGTCTTAGCTGGCCCTCAGTTTCCCCTTGAGACCAATGTATCTGACAGTGGATCTAAGCGGAGGCACCATGGGCTTACCTGGGTGTAGACGAGGGGTACACTGATCCAGTCGTAGTGAAAGAGCATCGAACACTTGCCCCGAAACACAGTCAGCTCCTGGGGGCGGATGCAACTTATGAGGGAGCCTGACTTATGAGCTCACATATGGAGATTAAGTGTGGGTACTTGGGATGGAGGTGAGTAGTCACCTGGTGGAAAGTGGTGGCATGTGCTTCTAGGGGCTCCCAGGGAGAGTATTTAGTAGTGAGTGTACACCTGGGGTGGGAGGCTCCATAGAGACAGATGTGCACCTGGGGGCTGCTAGGTAAGGGTGTTTGGAATTAGCCTCGTTGGAAGTGTGTGGCAGGCTGTAGTCCGACACAATTCAGGGGGAGGGCGTATAATTTCTCTGGTACTTTGTATGAATGACCAACTGGCGAGCCTACCTCGAGCAGCAATTTAAGGGCGCTGTTGTCGCGGATGCGGCCCTCTCGCCGGGCCTGTGCCGCTAGGTTAGAGAACCAGACGCAGGGCACCCAATACTTGTTGTAGGATGAATTCAGGTTCTCGAACTTCTTGCGCTCCTCGCGGGTCATAAACCCTGGAGAGGTGAATTCGGGGTGTCACTTGCCCCGCCTTCCTGTCCCTTACTGGGGTCACTTGCCCCGCCCTCCGTCTTGGTTCTGCTCCCGCTTCCAGCCAGGGCCTCACCAGCCTCCACCACGTGGTCTATGGTGGGGAAGCGCTTGAAGACCGCGGTGCTGACAGAGCGCAGGATGAGCACAGCCGAGAGCCCTGCGTAGCGCATGAGCGTGCGCCGGTAGAGGCGGCCACGCTCGTCGCGTCCGTGCACGGTGCCCGACACTATGCACATTAGCGCATCGGGCAGCGGCATGCAGAGGTACTGGTTCCACCAGCGGTGCACCACCAGGTTCACGTAGAAGCCTGCGGCAGAGCCGGGAATGGGTAGATCAGTGGGGGACACTAGGGCCCAGGTCGTGGGAAGAGGAGTAATATAGTTTGCATCAGTGACACCGGGCAGGCTGGTTACCCTGACCACGTGGGTCTACCTGGGATGGGAACTTGGGTGTCTAGCCCTGAGGTCAGAGTGGCTGGAGCAGTATGGGTCACTCTGGCTACTTGGGAGTCACCTGGGATGGGGGATTGGGATCCCAGTATGGAGGCAGAGACACGGGGCTCATGGGCAGTTTTTCACTGAGGCCAGGGAAGCCCCTGAACCAGAAACATCTGAATGGGTTGGGCACAGGATCTATGTAAAGATTCCTGGCATAGGCTGGTAACCTCATCCATGAGGGCAGAGAACAATGAGAAGGAGGCTGGCGGCCAGGATTTGTCAAATAAATACTTCCAAGGCTGGACTTGAGAGGATGAATTCATATGCGGTCCCTGGGGCCCAGGACATGGGGAGGTGGGCACTAGTAATCTTATGCAGACACAGGTGAGAGTCCCTGAGGTGACCAGGGATAAGTATATGAGTGACATGGAATACTCAAAGGGGCACTGTGACCAGGTGATATCCAAGGGACCACACTTGGCATAAAGGACACAGAAATGGGGGTCTGTGGGGTTGGCTTTGAGAGGGTCTCAGAGGGGCAGGAATGGGGGTCTCCAAAAGCCATGAATGGAAATGGGTTTCTCAGGATGGGGGATGAGAGATGGGGAACTTGAGAAACCGAACACACCAAGCACGAAAGAGACTGGGATGAGACTGGCGTACTGGTCGCAGTAGATGACAAGCTTCTCGAAGTAACGCTTCTGCCCTTCGGTCAGCACGAAGCTGCAGGGAGGGGTGCGAGGTCACCAGCTAGCTCCCTCCCCAGCTGCCGATCTCTCTTCCCACGTCCTGTCCAGGGCACACCGGGGCCCCTTCCCAGTCCATTCTGGCCAGCACGCCCACCCCAGGCCGCCTCACCGATAGGCGGCACTCAGCATCATGTAGAGCCCGAGAAAACAGAGCAGCTCCCGCCACAGAAGTTTGTAGATGCTGCCGCGCCACAGCAGTAGCAGCTGCGAGAAGCCGCCGAAGCGCGCATTGGCCACGCGGGCTGTGTATGTGACGGTCATCCCGGCGCCAGGCTGTCAGGCTAGAGAAGGTGCGGCCGGACCTCACGCCCGCTTGTGGCCGAGGAACGAGGGACCTGAGGGAGGGGCTGGGGGCTGCTGGTGGAGATGAAGAGGTACAGGGTGACTCAGCTCAATGTTCCCTCTAGAGCCAGGCCACCTCTTTGGTCCAGTCTCCTCCCACTCTTCCTGAGTCCCATCTCTAGCTGCCAGTCCTCCCCAAGCCCATTCCGGCAAGCCACCCCTTCTAGACTCTTGTTTCCCACATCTTGCGCCTACCTACTCAGGCTCCCTCACCAGCCCCCACCTTGCAAACCCTTGAGTCAACCCTGTTGCCTTCTATCCATCCCATCCACCTTACCTGGGCTCTACAGCTTCCCCTACTCCTAGAGTCCCCAGTGCCTCCGTTTCTAGGTTCTCAGGGCTCTGACTGCCACTCCCCCGCTCCCCCCTCCCCCCACCATTCCTCTCTCTCAGATTCCACCTCTGCTCTCCCCTTACTTGCCTAGCTCTCAGTCTTTGCCAGTCCTCCACCCCTGCAATCCCTTTTAAAGCCCTAGGAAGGAAGCCCTGCTCTCAAACCTTCAGGCCTCCAGGCCCCCAGGTCCCCTCTTGCACTCCCTCTGCCTCAAGTTGGCCTCCTCTCCTGCACAGCTGCTCCAGCCTCTCCAGCCTCTCCACTTAATTATCCTTCCCTTTTTCCTGAGTCCACCTTGATCTTTCCTCTGTTCATTCTCTAGCCTTCCAAGCTCTCCACTCCATACTCTGAGGATACTGACGAATTTCTGCCTCAAACCTGCCCACAGGCCCACCTATCCTCAGGGTCTCCTATTCTCCTAGGCCTGGGCCCTTCTCACCTGATGGTGGGTGCAGGACACACAGGGACAGGGACAAGACGGCAGGTGGCTTCAGTGTTGGGTGTGGCTGAAGCCAGATCCTGGGGGTGGGAGGGGGCAGAAGAATGGGCGTGGATGGTTTCTCCCTGGCCCGCCCCCCTGGGCTGCAGCCTCAGAACTTTGGGTAAGTCTGGCCAGTTTGTTACCTGGAGCTGGGGAGAAATTCAACTAGGACTTCCTTGCTCCTCCCTGTCTCTCTCACTGGCAGTCACTGGCAAGTCCAAGGGACTAGAGGTGGGGGAGGGGGCAGGGACTGTGTCCTTCCCAGTCTCTGTTTCCCTCTCCTCCCCTCTCCTCCCCTCTCCTCCCCTCCCTTCCCCTCCCCTCCTCTCCTTTCACACACACACACACACACACACACACACTCTCTGCTGATGGGGACTCCACAGTCACCTGTAGTCATACACTATCACAAAGGTGTACTGTACTTAGAAATACACATCATAAACCCAGACACAAATTCAGCTTCACTTAACACACACCAGCTAAGGGCAGAGCCCAGAAAGCCTTCATACACACAGCCATACACCATCCCACAGAGGGTGGTAGCACTCATTTATTCCTATCTTCCCTGCACAAAGATATACCCACGGTCACCCAACAGATGTGGGAATACCTGCCCTCTACACAGCTGCACATGTTCCTGGGATCCCTTAGATCCATCAGTGTTGCAAGGACTCATACATCGGGGACCCCTCCTCAACAGTCCTGCAGACCCTGTGGGGCACATCCAGAAGAGGTCATGCCCATGACCCCTCATGAAACTCACCTGCATTTGCACATTGATAAGACACCCCTCCCTACTGCCCCCTTACTGTGGTGTAAGCCAGATCCTGGGGTGGGAGGAGGAGGCTGAAGAATGGGTGTGGATCCCCCCAACAGACACACCTCAGATCTCAGACTCTCTCTGCATTGCCATGAACACACAAGCTTGGGGACACAAAAACTTGTCCTCACATTTGGCATGGATGCAGGACAGATGTTCCCCCTTCAGTGAAAGGGGGCACACTCAGCCTGGCACAAACAGCCTCCCTGTCCTATTCCTCAAACACACAGCCTGGTGTCGGAGGGGTGGAGGCTCAGGGGTCCAGCCCCTGGGCACCTCATGTCCACCTTGTGCACTAGTAGTGTAGGATTTATGTGGCCCCACCCAGAAGTCCTGCCTGGCATATGTCTGCCCCACCTGAGGTAATTAAGAACTAGCCCAGGCTGGCTACCCTCAAACCTGCTCCTCTGCTGTCCAGCTGCTGGACAGCCCATAAAAGTGGATGTGGGCTGGCAGTGATAGCTTCGGGTCCTGGGGAGGAGACAGGCTTCAAGTTGATGCAGCTCCATTCCTGACCAGAGGCCCCCACTCCCTAGGATGTATTCTTATACACACTGCAGCAAGCCTCCTCTTCTCTCCCTATGCTCATCTCCCTCCTCCAGTTCACAGTGTCCCCAACACAGTTCTGACCGCTGGACCCCTGCTGGGTTAGGGGCAGGTTGCCCAAGTTAGTTCACATGCTTAATTGTAACAATGAATAATATTTGTCAAGACATTACTTATTTCACCTCATTGAATCCTTGTAAGCAGGCATATGAAGTTGGTATTTGTCATTCCCACTATCTGGTAGGGAAACAGGCTCAAATGACATAGCCCTTACACAGCACAGCTGGGATTTGAGCCCAGGCAGTTCAACTGGAGCCTGGGGTCTTTGCCATGGGCTACACCATTGTTTGTTTACAAGTGCCACTCCAACATGCCCACACCGCTTGTGCACAGCCAGTACAATCCAGTAGAGGACACGTCTGGGCTTGTGGCTGGGTTCCCCTTACAAGCACGCACACCCGAACACACCCAGACCTTGGGTATACACTGTTGGAACACCACTTCCTGACTCATGCATGTCCTCAGGCACCTCTTGTCCATATTCCCCACCCCCCACCAGCTCTATCTTGAAACTTGCAAGTGCAGGTCATTCCAGTCCTGGGTCTCCCAGGTGGGGGTGAATGTGGCCATCCAGGTAGTTGCAGAGGGAGTAGTGAAGGGGATAAGGAGGCCCGCTGTCCAGGCTGCTGTGCTGACCCTTCCAGGGTCAAGTGAATTTATCCCTTGGCTCTGTGAATGGCCACATCTGTCTCCATTTTAGGGGTGAAGCTCCAACTACAGGAAACATGAGGCCACTCACTGAGAGGGCTGTACAAATAGGACTTCAGGGATACCTCTGGCCCAAGTGCTCTACCATCCTGTGACCTAATCTGCCCCTGGTTGTAACCTGTAGCTGTGGTGGACAGAGCTGATTTCATCTCATGGGGGTGGAGGGGGCAGGAATTGGGGAATAGAGACTGTTAATCCTCAGTCTGGCCAGCCCTGCCTCTTCCCAGGGCGCCCACTAATTTCCAAACCAAACAGCAGGCAGTACTGGGTTGCTGCCTGCCTAATCCGCTCCTGACCTGCCTGAGGCTCTCCAATGGACCCCCTGGTTCCCACACTCTGAAAGGAAGGGGGTATTATGTCCCTTTCTTCTACTCCAGGCATTATGGCAGGGACACTCCTACCCATACAGAGCTTGAAAAAGCACCCCCTTACTGAAGACACTTACCTTCCAAAATTGCCTAATAAACACACAGCTTTGTTAGGTCTGTTGTGACTCTGCCCCTCTCAATGTGACATCTTTGTGCAGTGTACAACCTGAGCAACTGTACACAGAGGCACTGACTCCCAGACCCACAGTGGTTTATGATCATTTTATTGAGGAGCGAGAGGCAGGGAGAGTTGAGGAGCAGCTACAGCCTCCCCAGCCCCACCAGGGGGAACAGACCCCCTCCCTGCCTCCCACCTCCCAAGTGGCTCCCCCTGTACTATGGGGGGACTTTGTGCAAACTCTGCCCTGGTGGGGTGGGGGTGGGTGGAAATAGTAGCAGCTGAGACTGGCAGCGGTGCTACTGGGCGCTGGGAGGCTTGTAGGGCTCCAGGAGGAGGGCGGAGAAGGTGTTGACCTTGTCTGCCCCCCGCACCTCATGGGGCAGCAGAGGCAGCTTCACAATGTGGAAGTCTTCATACAGGTCCTCCATCTGTGGCCAGGACAGGGGGCAGAGGACAGTGGTCAGGGGGCTGGCTGCAGGGCAGGGAAAGAATGTGGGTAGATGGAAGGGGTTGGGCTGGGGGTCTCCCAGGGTCAGAGGCTTCACAGGGTCACAGGTGGGAGTGGTATCAGTGAGGTCAAAGATCTCTGGGCTGGACCTCAGGCTACCCAGGGTCAGAGGTATTCAGGCCAGACATATTCCTCCAGGGCCAGAATTAGGGGGAAGGGTCTGAAGTAGGGGTGAAGGGCAGGAAGCTGGGGCAGAAGTAAGAGGTGGGATGCAGCAGAGTCAGAGCATAGAGTAAGTGACTGGTAGTGCTGTGGTTAGGCTGGGCCAGCCCCCCACTGCCAGTTATCAGAGGTTTGAGAGGGCTGGGCATGCACACCTGGTCCAGGTACTTGGCCTGGATCTTATGGCGGGCCTCACACATCTTGCAGGGCTTCTCAGGGTCCGGGAAGACGAGCTGGTTGACAATGATGTTGTGTGTGTCAATCTTGCACTTGGCCAGCTCCTGGATCAGCCGCTCTGTCTCATATAGGGACAGGAACTCAGCAATGCACACACAGATGAAAGTTGTCTGCTCCTGTAGGGCGTGAAAGAGGACAGTGAGGGCCAGGTGCTGGCCCTGTCCCTGGCCCCAGAGCCTCTCACTGTCCATCTGCACCATGACTCACAGGGTCCTTGAACTGCTCGCTGACAGAGCGGATGACAGGCAGCGTCTCCTCCAGTTTTGAGGCTAACTGGTCTGCGTTCATATCCCCTAGGCCCAGCATGTTGCACATCTGTGGGGAGGACATGGGAGGGCTTGAGGCTTACCTGGAGTGGTTATAACTCCTGGGTTGGGGACTCGCTAAACACTTGTGATGGGTGACTCTTGACACCTTCCAGTAGTTAAAAGCATGGGCTCTTGAACAGACCACAGGGGTCAAAGCCCAGCTCTGCCTCTTTTGGGATACTATGGCCAGGTGGCTTGACCTGAAGGTTTAGTTTCCTTATGTGTAGAGCTTACCTCTAAGAGTGGGTATGCTAGATGAGCTGAAACATGTCACGTGCTCAGAACAGTGCCTGGTACAGAGTAAGTGCTCTACAAATTTGACTATCTGAGGCAGAGGTCCCCAAAAGGGGCCACACACACCACCTGGGGGATAGAATGTGTATAGAAGTGTGGTTGTCATGTTGTCAGACTAATAATAATAAATGGAAACACTCACATGCTTTCTATTTGATAGACAAAGAAAGTGAGGCCCAGAGAGATGAAGTGACTTGCCTTAGGTCACACAGCTGTCACACTAGAGTGCAAAGCATTTAAATCTGGGCCACCTGGCTCTGGATTATGTGCTTTCTGCTCTGTCTGGGGCACTCCGCAGGAGGGGACGGAGACACCAAGTACCCTAGAGGGGGGACAGTACCCTCACAATGAAGATCCGCCCCTTCCATTGGGAACTGTGGAACAGGGGAGTTGTGCATGAGAAAGGCCTTTGTCAATGCACATCTGGGGGCCTAGGGACTGGCTCCCACTCAGGGGAAACCTGGATGCCCTGGGGCCCTGCCTGCCTGTGAGATGAAGGGGCTGATCTGGTTCTTGATCTGCATGAGGCGGCCTAGGCCCCGCTCCACAATGGTGGGGAAGTTGAGCAGCCTCAGCGTGTGGCCCGTGGGCGCCGTGTCGAACACCACCACTGAGAAGTTCATGCCTTTCACCAGCCTGTGGGGAGATGAAGGTCAGGACCACTCTGTTCCCCCTTCCACCCCAGCCCCAAGCCGACTAATCTACTGGGCCTGACCTCATGACCTCTGCATAGCTCATGGCCTCGTCGATGCCTGGGAAGGCGCTCATGGCCTCCTGCATCATCTTCTTGCCCATGCTTAACATGTTGTCCTCCTCGAAGAACTCGTCAGGCAGCTCTGCCACTCCAAGGCTGGGGTCAATCTCCTGGGGAGGCCAAGGGATCGAGACTCAGGCTGCTGCTGCTACTCCCAGGGCCTTCTCACCTGTGTGGGCACCAGGGTCAGGGTAGCCCACAGAGGGCCCCAACTTCAGCCCTGCATCAGGTCCCATCAGAGAAGAGGCTGGGGAGACCTCCAAGGTGCCAAGGTTCTCCTTCAGGCACTAAGGTCTTTTTATTTTATTATTATTTTTTATCCTCACCCAAGGACATTTTATCATTTTTTGTTCCGATAGAGCGGGAGGGAGACAGAGGAAGAGAGAGAGAGAAACATCAATGTGAAAGGGACACACTGAGTGGTTGCCACCCACACGACCCAACCGGGGCCGGGGACAAACTGCAACCATGGTACATGTCCTTAGCGGGAACCGAACCCGGGTCTCTCTGGACCACAGGCCGATGCTCTAACTGCTGAGCCAAACCAGCCAGGGCGGCACTAAGGTCTTTTGATTGCACAAAGGGTCAAACTACTTAAAAAACGGATAGAAAATTGCAAACTGTGAAGTGTCCACAGAGGGACACCAAAGCCCTCTGCAGGGCTTTCACTGGCTATTCCCCTACCTGGGCCCCTGACTGCTTCTAGACTATTCTTCTAATGTGAGTCTTCCCTCACCATTTCATCTAACAGTGCAGATGCAGCCCCCACTGTTCTACCTTCCTTTTTCCTTAACATCCAGCCTCTCCTTACATGACTTACTCATCACATTTCTCATCTGTCTCCCCAGCCAGAATGTCAGCCCCATGAAGGCACCAGGAACTGTCTAGCACACAGGAAATCCTCAACATGGATGTGGAATCTACAAAGGTATGACCATCCCTGGGCACCCTGGCCAGTCCTGGACTCGATGCCTCCTTTTCTACCCTCCTCCTGTGTCACTTCTTCTTGATAACTTCATGGGTCCTGTGATGAAGTCCTCCTCACTGGCCTCAGAGGTCCATTTCCCTGCGTAGAACTTATCTACCCATCACCCCACCCATCATACCCTATCACATCCTTGATGGGTTATTCCTAGTCACTGGGTCACCTCTGAGCTCACATATCCCACTCTCTGACCTGGGCCTCCTTGCGTCCTGCTCAGTTATTTAAATCTCTTTGGGCCACCTTGTTCCCTCTCCCCTGACCCCAGTTCACTGTCAGTGTCCCTCCTGGCCAGCACCCTTATCCAGCCCAGGCTCCATAGGTTGTTTCTACAAACACTCCTCTTTCCCTCTGTGGCTGGCAAAATCCTTATCCTGGTTATTCTTGGTCTCTGGTGTGGCTGCACTAAGGAACACACCTGACAAATTAACTCCCACCTTATTCCCCATTCCTAATCACAAACTCCAATGGGAACTCGACAGCCAGACATCCATTCTTGGGAGTATTTACATCATACCTTGTTTCTCCTCTAACCCCTTCTGTCCCATTCACTCCTTGCTCTCTGCTGAGACCTGTCCCTCACCTGGGCCTCAGAGAGAAAGAAAATCCACTAGCTGTCAATACCCTTATCTACCCCCACAGGAAACGCTCGTTCCCTCACCTTGCCTCTGGAGGAGCCCAAGTCATGGGTCTGTGAGCTGGATGGAGCTCACTCCCACCTGAGCAGAGTCCTCTGTTGGCATCCTCACTCCTTGAAACATTACTTGACCCACCCTGTTGAAGTATTTGCATCAGCAAACAAACATGCTCTAGCACCTCCTTTCTCAAAAAAAAAAACAACCCTCCTTAAACCCTCCTTTTGTCTCCCTCTAGTGATGGCCACATCATGTCGATCACTGTCTTTACTGCCTTAGCTCACCCACTCCAGGCAGGCTTTTGCCCCTGCTCCTAGGGTGGTCTCTTTAAAACTGATGTGCCTGCTGAAGCAGACAACCTCTTTCTGCCCAAGTTCGTTTGCCCCTTTGGAGTTCAAGAACGCATAACCTCTGGCTCTTCTCTCACCTCCCTGGTGGCTCCTTCTTGGCCTACTTTACTACTGGACCCTAAATGGTGATGTGCCCTCAAGTTGTTTTTGGGCCACTCTGTTCTCTCATATTCTTTTGTCACATAGCTTAAAAATTATTTTTTCCTTTATTGATTTTTTTTTTGAGAGAGAGAGGAAGTGAGACGGAGAGAGAGATAGAAACATCAATTGGCCGCCTTCTGCATGCCTCCCAATGGGGATTGAGCCCACAATCTGGGCATGCACCCTAACTGGGAATCGAACTGGCGACCTCTTGGTGAATGGGTCAGCCCTCAACCACTAAGCCACACTAGCCAAACAATCACACAGCTTTAAATACCACCCTTGGAACAATGACCCCCAAGTCAACATCAAGTTCCTCTTGGCTCCAGGCTCACATAGTTAACCCAATGTCCTGGTGTCTTCACTTGGATGTCCAGTGGGCACTTTGGATTCACTGTGGCCAAAACGGAATCCCTGATTTGTCTCTTCTAAACCTGCTCCTCTCCTAGTTTTCCTCATCTCAGCTACTTAGGAGCCAACTAAGAGATGTACTTAATTCATTTCTTTCCCTCACCCATTACAACCAAGCAATTGCATTATTTTATTTCTAAGAGACATCCCAAATCCAACCATTTCTTCCCCAACATTCTGCCTCCATCTTAGTACTGGCTGCCATCATTTCTTGCCTGGTCACTGTTCCAGGCTCCTTGTTAGTTCCTTACTTCCAGCCTCAACTTACAATCCAATCTCCACATGGCAGTAACGGGAAGCTTTTCAAGGATATGACACTGCTGCTCAAAATGAACAGCTTCCTATTAAACTTGGAATCAAAGTCAAACTGCTCCCAGTGGTCTACAAGGTCCTACACCACATGGTTCTGATTAATCTCTCTGATGTCTCCCTCCTCTTGCTCACTAAGCTACCATCATTCTGGCTTACTTTCTGCTCCACAAGCATTCCTCAGTCCTTTCCTTGTGGGTATGTTGAAGAAGGGGTGAAACTGGAGAGACAAAAGATGCAGACTGGGCAAGACAT
The DNA here is from genome assembly GCF_014108415.1 of Molossus molossus. Classification (NCBI taxonomy): domain Eukaryota; kingdom Metazoa; phylum Chordata; class Mammalia; order Chiroptera; family Molossidae; genus Molossus; species Molossus molossus. The sequence continues at coordinate 69,795,079 of NW_023425377.1, read as the reverse complement.
TGTAACTAATGGTAGGTGTTCAGAGGAAAGCCTGAACAGGCCTTCACCAGCAGGGGAGCTGAGCCTTGCTCTACTCACCATGGCAAATAGGTTGTCATAGCCTTTGACCTTGGTGGGCACTTTGGAGAACTTCTGGTCAAATGCATCAGAGATGTTGTGGGCTGGGTCCGTAGAAATGATCAAAACACTCTCCCGCCCCTTGGATAGCTGGACTGCTAGGCTGCAGCTGGGCAAGGAAAAGGTCAAAAGTTAGGGAGTAAGGGGTGGGGTCTTCTCCCTAGGTCTGCATAGGGAGATGTGGAGCCCATAAGCAGGGGCCTTGAGAATATGGGTAATGGTGGGATCAAGCCTCAATCCCTGCAGAGGGACTCTCTCAGACCTTACCTCCGACTCTTCTAGCTGACTAGAGTGGTGAGGTTCAGTCTGGCCTGATACCTGCTACTTGTTTGCTGGCACAGACTGGCATGGTACAGCTGCCCAGTTAGCACAGCTAAGGGGTCCCTTGAACCTCCTGCTAAACTCAGAATGGTTCAGTCCATTTGGCCAGGATAATTTGCCCCAGGGATCCCTCCCTCTCCTACCAGCTGACTGGAATAGTCTGATCATGCATGTGCCCTCTCCCCCTCCTTTCACCACCACCCCACCCCACCCCACCCCCACGTGGACAGAGAATAGCAAGTTTCACCAGACTGATAGTTTGTCCCAGTGCTCCGCCCCCTACTCTAAACTCGCTCTGGTATGGTCCAGTTGATTGGGACATCGAAGTGCTCTCCTGGCTCCCGTGAACTGGGTTCAATGTGTTTCGACACTTGAGCCCCAAAGGGGATGGTCCAACTCAGAGGATGACATGCCTGCATTCAGTAGGTATTTTTTATTTGCTCTGGGTAACTTCTGCAGAATACATCCCGAAAGACCTCGACCCACCGCCCGTGCCTGGCTCGGGGTGGACGAACCGGCCCCTGGCCTCCCCTTCGCACAGTGGTACATCCCACCGGTCTTCCCGGCTCCCGCCACAGCCTCCTTACCTGCAGGTGGTCTTGCCAACGCCACCCTTGCCCCCGACAAAGATCCACTTAAGGCTACGCTGCTCGATGATGTTGCTAAGCGTGGGTTCCAGCGGCTCCACATCAGGTGCATCCTCGAACTCCTCTGCTTCAACCCCCCACCCGGCCACCCCTGCCGCCATCTTGGAACCGGCTCACGTGATCAAGCAGAGCGCACCACGCCAAGCAGCTACATGGTACATTCCCTGTCATATCTCCATCAGAACTAGCAACCCGAGTTACTTTCCTCAGAGCCTGACTTTTAGGCGCCAATGGAAGCTATATTTTCAGTGTTCTCCTTTCCCAGGGCTTACCTTGCCGATCTGTCTATTACGTTTTCTCAAAGACGCCCCTTTCTAATTAACATATTGGTACATTCCAGAACACTTCCCTTTACTGATTGGACCCTAAGTCTTGCAGCACTCTTCTCATTGGCTATATATATTTTTTACTTTCACCAATCACTCGCACGTTCAGGTGCCTCTCCTTAGCAACCAGCCAAACACCGGGTCAGTGCTCTTTAGGTGAAGTTAGATCCTAGGTCCGCCCTGGCCTGACTCCACAGACTCAACCTGATGTCGATCATTTACTCCCATATTCTCCGAATTGGGTCCCAACATCAACTCAGGTCCGTCTCCTCTCTGAGCCACCTGTTTCCTGACGCAAAGCAATCAGACGAATTGATTAGTTGGCTGAAGACAGGTCCTGAAGCTGTGAGTAGACTACAGTGAGGATGGCTCAGTTGTGCGCAAGGTCAGCAGGTCCTTCTCCAGTGCTCCAAGAACCCCCATGCTGGGCAGGCCAGAGTAGGGACCACACTTGCAACTGCGTTCTTTATGTTGGCAGGGACCCTGTTCCCGAAAAGCTCCCTGCAGTTTGCTCCCTGTGGAAGGGGAGACTCCAGTTTTGCGAATTCCCCATTTGAATCTCAGCAAAGGACAGAAATACAAATTTGGTTTCAGGCCTTTGATGGATCCTGTTTTTCTTTCCTTTTTGTTTTTAAAGATTTTTTTTTAATCCTCACCTGAGGACATTTTTTTGTATTTATCTTCAGATATAGTGGGAGGGAGAGATGGAGGAAGAGAGAGAAACAGCGATGTGAGAGAGACACGTGGAGTGGTTGCCACCCACACGACCCCAACCGTATGAGCCCTTAGCGGGAACCAAACCCGGGACTCTCTGGTCTGAGGGCCGGGGCTCTACCCACTGAGCCAAACCGACCAGGGCTTAAAGATTTTTTTATTGCCCTGGCCAGTGTGGCTTAGTTGGTTGAGCATGGTCCCATGCACCAAAAGGTTGTTCAATGCCCGAGTTGGAGGCTCAGTCTGGGTTGGAGAGGTGCAGGAAGCAGCTGATCACATTGATGTTTTTCTCTCTCTCCCTTCCTCTTCTCTAAAATCAATTTTAAAAACATTATTTTGTTAATCCCCACCTGAGGATATTTTTTCCTTGATCGTTTTAGAGAGAGTGAAAGGGAGGGAGAGAGGGTGAGAGGGGGGAGAGAGAGAGAAAGAAAGAAACATGGTTGTGAGAGAGACACACGTGTGGATTGGTTGCCTCCTGAACACACTCTGACCTGTGGCCTGGGACTGAACCTACAACCCAGGTATGTGCCCTTGACTCGGAATTGAACCCACAACCCTTTGGTGTGCAGGCCGAATCTCTAACCACTTAGCTACACCAGCCAGGGCTAAAAAAAATTTTTTTTTAATCCTCACCTGAGGACATTTTTCCACTTCTTGTTCAGATAGAGTGGGAAGGAGAGAGAGGAAGAGAGAGAAACATGGATGTGAAAGGGACACACGGAGTGGCTGCCTCCCACAGGGCCCAACCGGGGCCAGGGACAAACTGCAATTGCAGTACATGCCCTTAGCAGGAACCGAACCCTAGTCTCTCTGGACCGCAGGCTGACACTCTAACCGCTGAACTGAACTGTCCAGGGCTAAAAATTTTTTCTTTCTTTTTTATCCTCACCTGAGGACATTTTTCCATTTTTTGTTCAGATAGAGCAGGAGGGAGAGAGAGGAAGAGAGAGAGAAAGAAACATCGTTGTGAAGGGACACATCGAGTGGCTGCCACCCGCACGACCAACCAGGGCCGGGGACAAACTGCAACCGAGGTACATGCCCTTAGCGGGAACCGAACCCGGGTCTCTCTGTACCGCAGGCCAACACTCTAACCGCTGAGCCAAACCGGCCAGGGCTAAACATTTTTTTAAAAATATTTTTTATTTACTTTTAGAGAGTGATGAAGAGAGAAAAACATCAATGTGAGAGTGAAACATTGGTCAGCTGCCTCCTGCAGCTCCCTACCAGGGTTGGGTGTGTGTGTGGTTTGAGCCCACAACCTGGGCATGTGCCCTGAGTAGGAATCAAACCGGCAACCTTTTGTTGCATTAGCCAGGGCTTGGTGGACACTCTTGATTCTAAGATGGGGGACTCCAGTTTAGAACTCCCTCCCACCCCACTTCATATTCTAGTCCATAAAATAATAATACCCTTATTCTCAGGTTGAGTCCCCAGGCCCAAGGAGCTAGCTGTGTCTGCATTCCCAAATGAGAGCTCCATCCCAGAGACAGGTAACCAACCGAGAACACCCTTATTTCTAGTCCGGAGATCCAGGCTAGGTATGCTCTATAGACCTAGTTAGGGACCTATATTCCAAGATGTGAGTTGAGCACACAGCCTCTAAGCCTTTTTTTTGGGGGGGGGGGTCAAAAGACCCTTTCACAGGGGTCACCTAAGACCATTGCAAAACACATATTTCTGATGGTCTTAGGAACCCAGATACCACTCCTCTATCCGTCTCCAGACGGAGCTCTCATTTGGTGGTCCGCTCACATGCAGATAGCCAAAATACAACTTGAGGAACTATATTAAAGGGTCCGGCATTAGGAAGGTTGAGAACCACTGAGTGTAAGGGGATCCCTCTCCTCATTGAGATTAGCTCTGGTGCCAAGAAGGGGAGTCTAGCCATAAAAAGCTATGCGCCTTTAGTCCCAAGCGGGAACTTTATTCCGGAGAGCCATCTACAACCCTAGACGGTAGTCCCGTTTTCGGGGAGACCTTCTGCATAACGCCTGCCCAACTGTAGCTGGATTTAAAAGTCCGCGGATCGGAACCCACGGGTCAGCCACGCCAGTTTTTTACCCCTCTTCCGCCCCGCCCATTAGGTCCCGCCCCCACTAAAGACACTTCCGGGCCAGACCGCTCTTCCCAGCATGCATTGCCTGGGACCTGAGTAGTCCGGCGCCAAGCGCGGGGCTGGAGCGGCCTTCCCAGAGTCCTTTGCGTGGCACCTGGTGACAAAATGGCTGCCCGAGGGAGACGGGCGGAGCCTCCGGGCCGGGAGACGCCGGGCCCCGCGGCAGGCGGCGGCGGCGGCGGCAGTAGCCGATGGGCTGAATCGGGGCCCGGGACATCACCCGAGAGCGGGGATGAGGAAATGTCGAGCCCTGTGTCGGGCGGCGTGAACTTGTTCGCCAACGACGGCAGCTTCCTCGAACTGTTCAAGCGGAAGATGGAGGAGGAGCAGCGGCAGCGGCAGGAAGAGCCGCCTCCGGGCCCGCCGCGACCCGACCAGCCAGCTACTGCCGCCGCCGCGGGTCCCGGGGATCCGAAGAGGAAGGGCGGCCCGGGCCCCACGCTCAGCTTCGTAAGGAGCCGCGGGGGTGGGGGCGGGCGCCAGGGCCTGCCTTGGCAGGGGGAATCGGGCCCGAGAAAGGGAATCGGGATCCAGGTTCACCTTCCGGCCCCATGAGAGGGACATCCAGGTCACTAGCTGAAGATGCGGAACCTGGATTCCCAATGAGAGAGTTTTGGGGCCGAAGGTAGGGACCCCACGTAGCCTACCCGCGAGAACCGGGAACCAGGAATGGGGAAACCAGGATTCCTGTTTGAGTTGTACCGTAACTGGATACTGGGACCATCTACCACTATTCGGAAGGGGAGCAAGTTAAAATCTGGAGTCTTAAGATCTGTGGGTTAGAGACTCAGATCGCTTAGTGTGTGACCTTAGGAAATTTGCTTGGCTTCCCTGAGTCTCATTTATCCAGTGCCCGTTTATTGAGCATCTTACCTTGTGGTGGGCATTGTGCTAGGTGTTGGATATGCCTTGGTGAACATGACAGACTAGATCGCTCCTTTTCTGGAGCGTCTGGGATGGCCTACTTTCATTTTTTGTATTAAAATGGACATCACCTCATCTTTTGATGTGATTAGAGTTTAGTGAGGCTATCCTGGAGAAGTGGTTAGCATGGGGCCTGTCTTACAGAAGGGGCTAAATCAGTCATTCCTTTTTTATTTATCAAAAACATTTTTTTTTTTTAATTAGAGAGGAAGGGAGAGAGACATCGTTTTGTTGTTCCACTTATTTATGACTTCATTGGTTGATTCTTGTATGTGCCCTGACTGGGGCTCTAAACCAACTGAGCTACCAGGCCATAACCAGTCATTCTCTATTGGGGATGATTTTTCCCATTTAGCAGCAAAGTCTGGAGACGTTTTTGGTTGTCAGAACTGAGGGAGGGTGTGCTACTGACATCTAAATAGAGACCAGGGGTGTTGCCCAGTGTTCTACAAATGCTCAGAACAGCCCAATCCCCAATATCCTAGCAAAGAATGATCCAGCTTCAAAAGTCATTAGTGGGGGATTGCGAAACTGTAGGTTAAATAAATGGCATCTGTATTGATTGTTTACTCTGAGCTTGCTTTGTGTCTTATGTTGAGATCAAGTCCCTGTGGTGTGGAGAAAAACGTGTTGATTTGAGAATAATGGACTGACGGTCAAGTTTCTTCATCCACCAAAAATAGGTGTGAGACTAGCTCCAGCAGGGCAGATCATTTAATGTCTGGTTGATGGGTGGAGATGGGATGATGCCTTTCAAGCCTGTTGCAGCCTGTGAAGGCACAGGAAGCCATCAGTCAATGGAAGAAGATGGAGGACCAGGACAAAAGTCCAGAGTGAGGAAGGGGAAGTGTCAGGGTCTGGGTTGGTGTGAGAACTGTGTGGAAGCTGAGTGTCCTTCCTTGAGTGGGAGTAGCAGTAGTTGTCAGTGCCTTTTTCATTTGTTCATTGAGGGACTGTTGGGGGAGCACCCTCAAAGAGGCCAGGTTAGGTGCAGGGGACATAGTGTTGCTTGGTGGTTAAAAATGCTGCTCTTTGGCTTGGACCCACTTGACCCTGAATTCAGCTCCATTGTTTGCTGCTGGCATGACTGAGGGTACAGGCCTCTTCTTAAAGATGTTTCCTCATGTGTAAAATGGGGGTGGTTGTAACTGTGAAAGTGAAAGGAGCTGATACATGCAGAGCACTTGGCACAGGGCTTGGCATACAGTAAGTGCTTAATAAAAGGATCTGTTGCTGCCTGCGTGGTCACTGCTAGGGGAGGGTGAGGCTTCAGTATGGAGAGTGAGGATAGAGCCTGTCCCCACTGATGTGGGGGTTCTTCTCGCTCCCTGGGAGGGCAACCTGGGGGCCCAGGACTGCCTGGGCATTATGGGCCCTGGGCAGGCGCTAAGAGTCGCGTGTGCTCCTCTCTGATTGCTGCGCAGGTTGGCCGGCTGGCGGAGCTGGGCGCGGCGTCAGGACGGGCCACCAGGCCGGGCTAGGAAGGTGTAGTGGGCCTCAGCGCCGCCAAGGGCGGGCCCGGCTCCTGTAACCGTTGCAGTCTTCTGTCCCTTCACCCAGGTGGGCAAGCGCAGAGGCGGGAACAAACTAGCCCTCAAGACGGGAATAGTAGCCAAGAAGCAGAAGACGGAGGATGAGGTGAGCAGGCCAGGTGTGGGAGGCTACCCACATGGCCTTTCCTTAACAGCCTCAGCACCTGGCTAACCAGCCCTATCCCTCCCTGTCTAGCATCTGGGCCTTGGATGGGGGTCCTGGGTGGGGGAGGAGGGCTTTCAGTAAGGTCTCCAGATAACTTGACTCTGAATGTCTTTATTTCAAACCTAGGACCTTGGGGTGGCGGCATTGGGGGTGGGTTAGCTGTCTTAGGACAGTCCTGACCCTGGTTCCTGGCCTCCCTGGTATCCCCTTCCCAACTTCCCTTGTACCCCTGCCTTCCCCTTCCCACAGGTATTAACAAGTAAAGGTGATGCATGGGCCAAGTACATGGCAGAGGTGAAAAAGTACAAAGCCCACCAGTGCGGCGATGATGATAAAACTCGGCCCCTGGTGAAATGACCCCCTTCCCCCGCCTGCCCACAGCCTGGGACTCTGCGATGTATATAACTATTTAATGCGGCAGCGGCGGCAGTCTTTTCCCCCCAAGGACTTAAACACAGAAGGAAACCAAGATGCTTCCCGCAGCCACGGATGATCCTCCAGGACTCTTTTTTACCTTGAGCACTTGCCTCCGAGACTTCATAAAACAGTGGTTTACTGTCCCCTCTCTTCCCACCACCTTGATCTCTCTGGCTCTTTCTGTCTTACTTTTCTCACCCTCCCCTTCCTCTTTCCCTTAGACATCACTTCTGGGAAGTAAAGAACTTAACTTAGTGCTGGAGCTGTGTGCTTAGTTTGCCTTCTTTGCTCCTTCCGATCTATACCCTGCTGTACTCACCAAAGCCTGGATTTGGCCTGGTGAGGGGAACTCTGGGGTGTGGGGAGGATGGGTGTGTGCCCTGTCAGGAGGCATGGATTCTTCCCCAGGACCCATTTCTCCCCACCCCTGAGTGCATCCCCACTGTTGCTCCTCATGTTAAGGGTCTCTTCACAGTCCCGTTTGGCTGGGCCAAAGTTGTCATTCAGCAGACACCGAGCACCTACTGTGTGCCTGGGCTGGGCCCTGGGGCCACATGAACAGAACAGAAGACTCAAGCTCTCTGCCCTTGTGGAAGAAAGGAGATAAAAGGGAAGCCATTTTGGGAGGTGCCTGTGAAGAAATACTGGGTAGAGGCTGTGGGGAGGGTGTCTATTTTCACTGAAATCTGATCAGGGACCTGAGGGAGGTGAGGAAATGAGTTCCAGGTGAAGTGAACTGCAAGTGTAAAGACAGGCAGGAGAGTGCCTGACCCTTATGGGGAGCTTCAAGGAGGCCCATATGACTGGAGCCAGGTGAGTGAGGAGGGTGGGTGGATTACATATAGAACCTTGTGTTTTAGGGTGGAAACTTGGGACTTTATTCTTAGTGAGAAGAAGCCTTTGGAAATTTTGAGCTAAGGAGCAACACAGTCTGTTTTCTATTTTAACAGGATCCATCTGGCTTAAGTGGGGCTGGGGTGGAAACTGGGAGATAGGAGGCTGGGCTGGAATCTGGGAGATAGGAGGCTGGGCCGTGATCAGTGGAGCAGAGGTGATGGGCTATTGACAGTGCAGAGGTGAGGAGGGCTAGGATCTGGATTTCAGTGAGGCTCCTCTGTCTTTCCAACTATTTGCAGTCCTTCCAGGGAGGCTGGGATTGTCCCACCTGGCTGTATATATGATCAGAAGGAGCACATAGGAAAAGGAACACAGGAGAAGGAGCACACAGGGAAAGGAACTCAGAAGGAGCACACAGAGGCTTGTTTGTCCCACCTTGCAGGGATGACATGTTAGGGGACAGGGTGTCCTAAAGGAAGTCTGACTCCCCTTATGCCCCTCTAATGCTTCTTGTACTTATGTGCCCTCTTGGCCCCTTTGTTCATCTTGGTGGAGCTGGAATGTTTTATTTTATTTTTTGTTACTCCTCACCCAAGGATATTTTCCCATTGATTTTTAGATAGACTGGAAGGGAAGTAGGAAGAGAGAGAAAGAAACATTGATGTGAGAGAGACACATCAACTAGTTGCCTCCCACATGACCCCGACCAGGGCAGGGATTTAACCTGAGACCCTTTGGTCCGTGGGCCGATGCTCTTAACTGCTGAGCCCAGCTGGTCAGGGCATGGCACTGGAATGTTTTAAGATGCCCTTGCCTTTCAACTTCTCAAACCTAGTAGATCCAGGGTCCCCAACATGGCCCCACCTCTCAGGCGTTCCCAGGCCTAAATGCTGAGCAGCTCAATACTCCAGCCTATCCCTCAGTCAGGTTCCCCTACCAGGACTTGGATATCATGGTGGTCACCGGGACCTGTGGAGGCAGAGGGAGGAAGGGCAGACAGCTATTTATGGTCCTGGGAGAGAGCTGAGGAGGCACCTGTCTGGCTTCAGACTCTGCCAGAATCCAGACTGGGGGTGGGGTGGGGGGGGGTTGGGTTGGAGTACCAGAACAGACAAAACTCCCTTTCCTAGTAGAGCTAACATTCTAGTTGGGGGAAACAGACAAAAAACCAAAATAAAAACAGGACACATCAGATGGTTATACATTCTAGGGGGAAAAAAAGTATAAAAGGGGGGCCGCGATGAGAATGGAAGAAATGGCAATTTTAGGTGGGTCAGGGATAGCTTGCCTTCCTGAGGAGGTGGCATTTATCCCAAGTTCTGGAGGAGATGGGACTGGCAGTGAAGAGTCAGGAAATATTCCAGGTGGAAGGAACAGCAGGTACAAAGACCTCAAGCTGAAACTATGCCTGAAGAGGGAGCAAGCAGGCTTTGGAACAGGAGACATACCCCCTCCCATTTCCCATCAATACATAGTAAAGTTGGTTTATTTTCTACATTGGCCCAAAGTGCTCTCTTTCCTACTTTGGGAATGCTGAGCTGGCTTTTGCCTAGGGAATATAGTGTGGGGAGAGGGGACATAGCCAATGGAGCCACCTCTACCTCCTCCCTTAAGGCCACCAGCAGTGGTTGGATCTTTAAAAAGAAACACGTGGGAGAAGTAGGTCGCCCCTGCAGCACCTCAGATTCTATTCTGGAGTGTCAAGAGGCAGGAGGAGCTGATGGAGTCCTGGCACCTCCCTTGGTGCTCACCAGCTCTGACCTGCAGAAAGTCTGAAGGGGGAAGGAAAAGAAAATTTCAGGTTTTGGTGAGTCAAATAGTTTGGCTTCAAACTATTTGCCGGTTAGCTGTGTGATCTTGGGTAAGTCATTTAGCCTTTCTGTGGTTCAGGTTCATCTATGAAATAGGGGTAAAATGCAGAACCATCTCTAGAGCCAGGTTCTAATGTTCATATAGTCAATGGTAACCCTGACGTTTCAAAGAGCTGTCATTTTTGGGTGAAGCAACTGGCTTGTTTGGTGGTCGTGTTTCAGAAATGCTGACCTTTAAACGTGGGTGCAGTGTGCTGAGATGCTCAGGCAGGGAGGCCAATGTAAAGTGATAGGCATTTGTCATCCATCTCAGATTCAGGGTTGGGCTCCTTGAGTTTCTTTTTTGCCCTAGAGCTTCTAGATGTTTGCCCAGCACATATAGCTGTTGTGAGAATTACATTTGGAAATCCCCTGAAAGGCAGTAGCAGATGCCTAAGAAATGGAGGTGGGTGGGGAGGGGAGGGGAGTCCCAATTCAGTACTCAAATCCACCAGCTGGGGAGAGGAAAGACTTCTGAGTCTGAATACTGTAGACCATACTGGGAGCAGGGGCCACTTTATTCTGCCCCATCCCCTCCCTGGAGACTTGCGCAGAGTCGCTGAGAACTTTACATGTTACATTCCTGCATCTCTACCTCCCTCTCCACCTGACCCTTATCTGGGGCAACCCCCAACCCTGAGCAGAAAACACCCAGTGTTTGCATACTCTCCGGAAACCCACACACCTGCCAGTCCTTCAACCTCACTCTTCTTTCTGCATGACGCTCACCTCCAAGGCTCTACAGATCTTCAGGTTTTCAGCCTCAGCCAGAGCCCGTAAACCCACGGGTGGCAGGAGGGAGTTTGTAGTTTCCAAGCACTAGCCGGAGGGAGGCCATTGCGCATGCGTTCGTGGCGGATTTCCGCACGTTGTCACGTCGGGTATCTGTTGAGCCCAGCCGGTGGAGGTGGGAAATCTAGGCTGCTGCTTTAGGGCTCCACTGTTGGACAGGCGTTAGGTACCAGCCGACCTTTCTCAAGTCAGTGCTCAGAAATAGAGGTCTAAGGTACCTGTTTTTCTTGGATGAATGGAGCCAGGAATGACTTTGCTAACGGGAAGTGGGCTAAGAAACCTGTCCCCTTCCAACAGGCTGGGGCAAAAATTGACCTTGTGCCCCACCGGAGGCCCAAAAGAGTCTCAGGGTGGGCTGGAGTTTCTTTGGGATTAGAACACTAGTTGATTCGGTAAATTCAGCAAATATTGTATGGGGTGGGGGGCTGAATACAGTGAAAGGCCTTGAGCCTCTTGAGGTAGATGCCACGTTATAAAAGAACAATTTTGGTGATGGTTAATTTAGTTTTCTGGGTTAGAGATAATCTATGTGTTTTTTTTTTTTATCCTCATCTGAGGACATTTTTCCATTTTTTTGTTCAGATAGAGTGGGAGGGAGAGAGAGGAAGAGAAAGAGAGAGAGACATCAACGTGAAAGGGACACATTGAGTGGCTGCCTCCCTCACCACCCAACCAGGGCCGGGGACAAACTGCAACTGAGGTACATGCCCTTAGCGGGAACCAAACCTAGGTTTCTCTGGACTGCAGGCCCACGCTCTAACCGCTGGGCCAAACTAGCCAGGGCAATCTATGTATTTTTATACTCATTTGACAAATGGGAAAACTAGTGTTCTGAATGCCAGGTCTCCCACCTTGTTGTCAGTGGGGTCGGGAAGGGAAAACTGGTCCTCCAGGATCTCAAGCGCCTTACTGCTCTTAAGAGGAAGAGGGCCCCACTTTGTCCTCCGAGAGCGCAAAGATCACAAAAAATGTCCTCCTTATGACCCTGCCCTTGTCTGAATTTCCTGGTCTGTTCCACTTCATTCAGCTTGAGGTGGGGGAAGAAGGGCTTAGACCGTTTTGCTCCAGCGTTTATTCATTTCATTAAAATTTTCATATCCTTGTGAGTTTTTTTCATATCCATGTAAAAATTGCTAAACTGGAAAATATATAAGGTAAAATATGGCAGAGCCTTCTTTAGGAACCTAGTCTGTCCCTTCGTCTGGCTGTTTTTTTGGTCTCTAGGGTACCAAGTCCACCCCTGGCTGTTCCCTCTACTCTCTCCTTGAGCACACAGACTGTACCTCCTACCAAGTATCTTCTGGATGGAGATGGGGAGGCATAGTTCAATTTTTACAGGAGGAGGTGACAAAGGCGCATCCGGCTCTGGCCGATGGGTTCCAGTGGCTACGACACCTCAAAAATCCCGACGCGCCACCAAACTCAGCTCCCAGCAGAGCTTCCACGTGAGAGCCGCTGAGAAAAAAAAAAGGGATGCCGGGAGCACTGGCTGGCCAGAAAGCAAGAGAGTCGGTAACTCTGGTCACGTGACCAGACACCGGCGGGACGTGGGTGCCGGGTCACGTGCGATCGCTGCCTTTTCCGATTGGCTCAGCTGGGCCAATTTGAACGGCGTACGGAAGCCGCCGCGGCTCATGTAGGACCGCGTTTTTTAGTGTGTGTGTGTGTGTGTGTGTTTGTGTGTGTGTATGTATGTATGTATGTATGTGTGTGTGTGTTTTAATTCCCCCTCTTTGGCTCCCTCCTTCCGCGCGAGTCTCACGAGAAGCCGCAGCACAAGGCGCCGCCGCTGCTGCCTCGGGCCGGGTAAGTGGGCCTCACCCGGAACCGGACCGGCTCCGCCCCGACTTGCGTTGACCCCCGTCAGGGTCTGTGCCTGTGCCGCGTGCGACCCGGGAGTCAGGGCCACGCCTGACCCGGAAAGGCCGAGAACCTGGTTGGGCCCGATTTTCGAGGCAACGAGAACGGGTGGGGAGGGAAGGGGAAACCGAGCCGGGCTTAGGGGGTGGGGCCTCGGAGCCTAGTCAGCTCTCGGTGCCGTGAGAATCCGGTCACTATGGCTCCTGGGGTCGGGCTGGAGGGGATCTAATTGGGGACGTCGCGAGGGTCGGGTGTGTACGGAGTGGGTGGTGATGTTTCCGCGTTGCTTGATTGGGTCTGATTAGGAGAGGCCGCATTGAAAAGTTGGTGGCCCTTGTTGGGCTGTGATAGGGAGGGTCGTCAGACTTCGGCCTGGAGGGTTTTGCTGGGTCTGACTGCAAGGCGTCTCTAGGATCAGTTGTGGGGAGTGCCCGGGAGGTAGAGGGGGGCGGTTCAACCGGTCGGAATTTGGGGGAAGCCGCAGGGATCTGACAAAGGGGGTTTCCAGCCCGAGGTGGTGGGGGTTTGGGCCAAACTTGATTGGGGGAAGCAGCAGAGATCCGTCAGCAGCCGATACTACTGACTAGAGTGGAGGGCAGGTATGGGGGGGACCTGATTGGGGAAAGGGACAGGGACCTACCTGTCCAGGGGGCTTCTGTCTCAGGGTGGGCATACTTGATGGACTCTTTCGGAGAGGCATCGCCGGCCTGTCTTCGAGCCTGGTTAAGTGGAATCGCTGGTCTAGCTAGGCCAGAAAGGGGGGAGTCTGGCATCCGGCTGAGCTTGGAGGGCCAGATTAGGGGAGGCGGCAGAGATAAGGAAGATCGGAGCACCTTCGAATGGTGCACCTGGGGAGGCTCAAGGACCAGACCGGGGCAGAGGAGGCATCAGGATGTGGTGGAACTTGAAGGCTGGATTTCGGGAGAAGGGGGATCTTCCGGGACCGTGCTTGCACCGGGGAGACCGTGGTGCTGGAAGTTATCGAGGTGTGGGGCAGGGTACCTGGATGGAGAAGTGGCTGGGCCCTCAGCCTGAAGTGGTGGCAGGGGCTGCCTTGGGAAGAAGGCTCTGCCAGGCCCGATGAGGATCTATGGGACCCAGCCACTGCCTCCCATGGCCCATTTCCACATCTCCCCGCCAGCTCGCTACTGCGCCACCATGAATGGTGCAGCTGGCAGGGACCTCGCACTTGGATTGGCTGGATTGGCGGCCTCCGCTTGCTCTAGGAGGGCAACCCCGTGATTACACTTCCGCTGCCACCTCTTCAGGGTCTCAGCCTAGTCTCATATGGAGCCCCCGGGACCAGTGCTGACCCTAGCTCCTATCCCTGCAGCTCGCCTTGCACCATGGACTGGCAGCCAGATGAGCAGGGCCTGCAGCAGGTCCTACAGCTGCTCAAAGACTCACAGTCACCCAATACAGCCACTCAGCGTATTGTGCAGGATGTATCCTTCTTTCCTTCTGGGCCTGAGGGAACCAGGCAGACATGCATCCCCTGAAGGTCACAGAGGATGGGGCCCACCCCCTAATACCCAGACTCTTTCTACTGTGGTTAGGAGCTGACCTTGGCAGAGAATTAAGAATTAGAATTTTTGGGTCCCATTCCCAGAAGAAACAGGACTCTGTGGGAGGGGGATGACTCCTCTAGTTGGGACTCAATTTTTGTTTAGGTTCATGGTTAAATTCATGGTTAAATTTTTTGTTTCAATTGGTTGTTTAAAATGCTAAGTTAAACTTTTAAAATATTTAAACCATTGGCCAGTTTCACTTGAAAACGTGGATCCCCCACTCACACCCCCGTTTTTTGGGATTCCTTTTTTTTTTATCCTCACCCGAGGACATTCTTTTATTTTTTGTTCAGACAGACTAGGAGGGAGGGAGAGGAAGAGAGAGAGAGAGAGAGAGAAACATCGACGTGAAAGGGACACATCGAGTGGCTGCCACCCGCACAACCCAACCAGGGCCAGGGACAAACTGCAACTGAGGTACATGCCCTTAGCAGCAACTGAACCCGGGTTTCTCTGGACCATAGGCCAATGCTCTAACTGCTAAGCCAAACTGGCCAGGGCTGGGATTCCTTTTTTTAAAAAAGCAGGCAACATTGGACTGCTGGTAAGTAGAGCTGAGTAGCAGCTGTCACCTTCAGACAGAGCTGGGTCTGCTAGTTGTCTCCTGCTCTGACCAGGTCTTTAGGAGTGGTGGGGAGATCAGGCATGCTCCCCTACCTCCTGGATGAATTTGGTGTGTCTGAAATGCTTCATCAACCTGGGCCTGGGGATTGATAGGTGGGGTCCCAGGAGGTGGCTGCCTGGTCCCAGAGGTCAGAGGTACTGTCGGCTACATGACAGTAAGGGGGCCTCACCTGGGGAAGGCCCTAGTCTCCCAAGTCCCTTAACAACCTGAAAGAAACTTAAACAACTGAACCAGTTTCCCGACTTCAACAACTACCTGATCTTTGTCCTGACCAGACTCAAGTCAGAAGGTATGGTGCCCTCAATGCCCTTTCTTGCAGGCTAGACCCACTTTCTCCCCTGTAGTCCCCTGAGCCTCAGCCCTCTTCCCTCAGATGAGCCAACTCGCTCTCTCAGTGGCCTCATCCTCAAGAATAATGTGAAGGCGCATTATCAGAGCTTTCCACCACCTGTGGCTGATTTCATCAAACAGGAGTGTCTCAACAACATCGGGGATGCCTCCTCGCTCATCCGGGCTACAATAGGTAGGCGGGGGGCAGTAGGAGTCAGCCTGTGATGAGGCCCCAAGCCCTTACTCTCAGCCAGGTAGCATCTCAAAATGTTAAGGGTATTGATTCACCATGATGGTAGAACTATTACTATTGCCATTTTGCAGATGAGGAAACTGAGGCACAGAGAGGTTAAGCGATTTGCCTGGTAAGTGGCAGAGCTCAGAAGTGACCAGTGCAGGTCCATGCTCTGAACCACTGCCTCCTGAAACAGTTATTCTTTCTTCTGAGGCAGCCATTCAGTGTCCAGAATTTTGTGTTAGATGCTGAGGATTTGGTAGATTAAAATCAGAGCTCCCAGCCCTATGGAGCTTGGTGTCATTAATGAGTTAGTTTTGTCTTGGAGCCTTTCTGGTTCCTGGAAGGCTGCCTGAGGAAGTTAACAGAAGGATGTCCAGAATTTTCCAGCAGTTTATCATAAACTTTTTCATTATTGATAAACACCAATGCTACTATTTGTTGCTGACTTACATTTCCCCCCCCAGCTTTATTGAGGTTAGTTGACATATTATGATTTACAGTTTTTTCTTTAAAATCTTTGTCAACTCTTAAAACTTGCTTTTAAAAGGATATTGTGTGTAACTATTTTAAGTGGAAAACAGATGTGCTTGCCCTAAATGGACGTTAGTCTTAATAGGCAATAAAGGCAAAAAAATTGTGTTAAATTTGTGATAGATGCTGGAGCCTACCACAGGGCTGATCTTGGAGCCTCTGATTTTGTTACAAGACCCATAGCCCCAACAGTACCCCTTCTCAGACATGAGTAGAAGGATCAGGACTTACCAAACTCATTCCTGGTGTCAGGATCTGCTCTGAGTACTTACGTCACTGACCACTTAGTAGGCTGGTGGTCTTTGTCCCCATTGAAGCATAGAAAAGTTAGATGATGTGGCTAACATCACACAGACAGGGATGGGACTGGAACTGTATTCACAGTCTATCTCAGGGAGTACTTTTCCTAGCAGACCTGTGAGCCAGGTTCATCTGGAGTGTTGGCACTGGCAGTTTCTTCCCCTAGGAAAGACTGCCACCTCCTGGTTTTAAATATTTATCTCTCCACTGACATCGCCCACTTTCAGCCCAGACTGTACTGCCCTCATGCTTCCGATACCTACTGCAGGTAGTACTAGGGTTTCCAGCAAGCAGTAGAAGCCCTCAAGAGGCCATGTGGTCCTGTTGGACCTGTCCTCTGCCCCCTTCCAGCCCTTACCTCCTCCTGCTCAGGCCCACTGGCTCCTTACCAATCTGTAATCTCCCCAGGCCTGCCCCTGCCCCCAGGCCTTTGCACCTTCCATTCCCTTTGCTTGGGATGCTCTTTACCTAGGGACCTGGATCTTCTCCCTTGTTTCCTTCAGGTCTTTGCTCAGATATCAAGATGTCACCTGGAGGAAGCTCTGGATACCCAATTTTAAGTTGCTACCCTTATCCTCAGTCCTTGCTAGCCATCTTCTCTGCTTTATTTCCCCCTTTAGCTCCTGGCAGATAGCCTCCCAGGTCTTTTGCAGGTTTATGCTGACTTAGCAGCCTCCTTCACTAGACAGTTAGCTCCTAAGGGCAGGGATTTTGTATTTAGTTCTGTGTTGCATCCCGGGACCTGGAACAGAGCTAACTTACAGTAGGGCTCGGAGGATCTCAAGAGCGATGTGTAGGGCTTAGAGGGAGAGTGTCCGAAGAGTGGCAGGGAGCATCAGGGTGCCGAGTAAGCCCATCTGCACCCAGCCTGAGGCAGCGTACTTTCCTGGCCGCCCAGGCATTCTCATCACCACCATCGCTTCCAAGGGTGAGCTGCAGATGTGGCCTGAGCTGCTGCCCCAGCTGTGTAACCTGCTCAACTCGGAGGATTACAACACGTGTGAGGTAGGCCACAAGCCATGGTCCACCTGGGTGGGAACCATGGCTGGACCTGGACCCACATTCATGTATGCTCCTCCCTACTCAGGGAGCCTTTGGAGCCCTGCAAAAGATCTGTGAAGACTCATCTGAGCTCCTGGATAGTGATGCCCTCAACAGGCCCCTCAACATCATGATCCCCAAGTTCCTGCAGTTCTTCAAGCACTGCAGTCCCAAGATCCGGTGGGTGTGGCTCCCCAGGGGTCTGCAGGGGGCCTGGAGCTGGCAGGGCGGGGATGACCCACATGCCCACTCCCTGCCAGGTCCCACGCCATTGCCTGTGTGAATCAGTTCATCATGGACCGGGCCCAGGCGCTGATGGACAATATCGATACTTTCATTGAGGTGGGCTGCGGGGCTGGGCGTGAGCAGGGTGAATGCTGTGGTCCCCGCTGTGGCTGATCCTATCTTCCCTGCAGCACCTGTTTGCCCTGGCTGTGGACGATGACCCTGAGGTGCGAAAGAATGTGTGCCGAGCTCTGGTGATGCTGTTGGAAGTGCGGATCGACAGGCTCATCCCCCACATGCATAGCATTATCCAGGTGGCACATCTAGGCTGGCTTGGGTGGGTGCTGTGGGGCTGGGGGCACAGTGGGAGCCACCCCTAGCTAGGCAGGGTCTTCAGCTTTTCTCACCCTGCCTCAGTACATGCTGCAGAGGACCCAGGACCATGATGAGAATGTGGCCCTTGAGGCCTGTGAGTTCTGGCTGACGCTGGCCGAGCAGCCCATCTGCAAGGACGTCCTGGCCTCCCACCTGGTCCAGTGAGTTTCTCTCTTGTCCTCTGTCCTGTCCCAGCCTCCACCTCTTCTATTTCAGTTTATTTTCTGTGTCATCATTCATTTTGCAAGTGATATGAAAGCAGCTTTAATGACTTAAAAGTTAGATAAGTTAGCCCTTCTTGGTATGGCTCAGTGGTTAGAGTGCTGGTCTGTGCACTGAAGGGTCTCGGGTTTGATTCCTGGTCAAGGGTATGTACCTGGGTTGCAGATTCTGTCCCTGGCCCCATTTAGAGCACATATGGAAGGCAACCCATCGATGTATCTCTCTTACATTGATGTTTCTCTCTCTCTTCCCCCCCTCTCCCTCTCTCTCTCCTTCTATTTCCCTCCCTCTCCTTCTCTTCCACTCTCTCTAAAAACCAATGGAAAAAATATCCTTGGGTAAATATTAACAAAATAATAATTAGATAAGTTATAGGTGGAGTAAATGAGAAGTCAAGGGAGGCTTCAGACATAGTTGGATCCAGGTGCTCAAAGGATGTGAAAGGCATCTGTCTAGTCTCAGATCTCTGTGCATTGGCTTTGTTCTCAGGAATGACCTTCCCTCGTAGTTGTGCTGTGACCTTTTACAACTTTACAGCTTAGGAACCTCTGAAAAAAGAATTCCCTCTTGACCAGTATCTCCAGCAAAAGTGATAGGGCAAGCTTGGATCACTCACTATCCCCAAGTCAGTGAAGACTCTAGTCAAAGTTTTCAGTACCAAGGTACATGGGCGCCAGCTGAGGGAGCTGGCTGCCCTGCCTGTTTGTTCCCCTAACCTGGCCCCATCCCAGGGAAGTGCCTGGTGACTGGGCCACATGTCCCTGCCTTATGGTGTGCTAGGGATCCAGCATTGTTCTAAGCTTCTCAGTGTATTAAGAGGTGGCCAGTTTTGGGTCAAGAGCCTTCCATGGAGCCAGGTGTGGTGTCAGCTCTGTCCCTGTCACAGTGGCTGAGATTAGGTTGGAGTAGCTCCCCCTAAGGAAAATGAATGGATGTGGGGCCAGCAGAATCAGCGTGCGCTGTACAGTCTGCTCTTGACACTCTTATCTGTACCTCTGCTTCTCAGGGGGCCCTGCTTCCAGTGAACAGCCTCTCTCCCAACAGGTTGATCCCCATCCTGGTGAATGGGATGAAGTACTCGGAAATCGACATTATCCTGCTCAAGGTCAGCTGAACTGACCACTGGGCACAGGCAGGTGGGTGGGGTGGGGGCATTGGGGTTGGGGCCCTGTTGATGCTTAGTGGTTTGCCTGGCCCACAGGGGGATGTGGAAGAAGACGAGGCAGTCCCTGACAGCGAGCAGGACATTAAGCCACGCTTCCACAAGTCGCGCACAGTGACACTGCCCCATGAGGCGGAGAGGCCCGACGGCTCTGAGGATGCTGAGGATGATGACGATGATGATGCTTTATCCGACTGGAATCTAAGTGCGTGAGGCCCTGGCAGGGGTGGGGTGGGGTGGGGTGAGGTGGGGTGGGGTGGGGTAGCTAGCCCTGGGCTCCCTCTTGGGAGGTGAGGAGAAGCCTACTCAGAGCAGATCGTGGAGAATCCTAGTCATGATCTCTAATCTGGGGGTATAGTCGAGGAGGTCCTGCCTGATGGGCTTCCCTGAGCCTGCCCTCCAATATCCCTTCCTGTCCCAGGGAAGTGCTCGGCGGCTGCACTGGACGTCTTGGCCAATGTCTTCCGGGAGGAACTGCTGCCCCACCTTCTTCCCCTGCTCAAGGGCCTCCTTTTTCACCCTGAGTGGGTGGTTAAGGAGTCAGGCATCCTGGTGCTGGGCGCCATTGCTGAGGGTGAGTGACCTGCTGTCCTGGCTGTCATTGATCTCTGACCCTTGTGCTAGTGTGAGACTGGGGCTGGCCCAGACAGGGCTGCCCGAGGATAGGAGGGGGGTGGACATCATCCCTGAGTTCTCTTCAGAGGCCTGCTCAGCCCCTTCAGACAGCTCTGGGATTTGAATATTCCCCTCAGCCTATGAGCCTGAAAGGAACCCCAAATCCTGAAATGCAAATCCTCTCCTTAATTCTCATGGACATCCAGTTCTATGAAGTTGTAAGGATAATTATATCTACAACATCAATAACAGTTTCTTCTGCAGTGCCTGTCCCATGGCAGGCAGCCTATTCCTATGGGCTCAGCACCACCTGATGAGATGGGATTCAGAGATGGGGAAACTAAGGTACAGAGGGATGTACACCACCTCCCCAGTTACCCAGGGTGCAGCTGAGCCTCAAACCTGCTCCCTGGCTGTGGGCTGGCCTGCCAGAATAAGGGCAAACTTCACATGGTATGTTCTTACTGATGTGGCTTTCAAGCACCCTTTGTCTTGATGGAATATACAGCTTGAATGACCAGAGGGCTTTGTGAATGTTACTGGCATCACTTGTGACTGCCTCAGCATCCAGGCCTATCCTAAAAAATAAAAAGTTCAGAAACTCTCATTCTTCCAAAATGAGAACTTCCAAAATTATCTAAGGAGAGGTTTCCTCCTATAATACTGTAATATAGCTTATGTTAATACATGTACATATGTTAACAGACTACATTAGTTGTTCTACATATTTGTGAGAAAAGATATAGAGAAACTGACCCTAAACCAGTAAAAACAGATCACTTGTCTTAGATTATGAGGGGTAAGCTATTATCTGTATTCTCTAATTAAAAGATATACTTGCCCTGGCCGGTTTGGCTCAGCAGTTGGAGCATCTGCCTACAGGCCAGAGAGTCCTGGGTTTGGTTCCCCCTAGGGGCACGTATAAAAAAAAAAAGGCATACTCATGTTTTTGTTCTTTATTTTAAAAAGAAGATGAGCCCTGGCCAGTTTGGTTCAGGGGTTAGAGCATTGGCCTGCGGTCTCGAGAGACCCGGGTTTGGTTCCCACTAAGGGCATGTACCTTGGTTGAGGTCTGTTCCTGGCCCTGGTTGGGTTGTGAGGGTGGCAGCCACTCGATGTGTCCTTTTCACGTCGATATTTCTCTCTCTCTCTCTCTCTCTCTCTCTCTCCTTTCCACTCTATCTGAACAACAAAATGGAAAGGTATCCTCGGGTAAGGATAAAAAATAAATAAATAAATAAAAAGAAGATGAAAAGTAGAGAAAAATATCACAAACATTCAGGAAAGTCTTCAAAAGAAACCTTTGTGGTCACTGCTGCCCACAAAGCCCAAGTCAGATTGCAGCCTGGTCATCTATAAATTGATGAGTGACTCTCTTGAGGTGGAGCGGATGGCATAAACGGTTTGCTCTGATGCCTCTTCCCCTCCTGACCTGAACTTTCACTGGCTCTGTGACTCTGAGCCAGTTACTGTTTATTTATTTCTTTAAAAAATGTTGTTTTTTTCCACTATTGATTTTAGAGAGAGGAAGAGAGAGAAACATTGATTTGTTGTTCCACTTATTTATGCATTCATTGGTTGATTCTTGTATATGCCCTGACGGGAGATGGAACCCACAACCTTGGCATATTTGGACGCCACTGTAACCAACTGAGCCATGGCTCTGAGCTGGTACATTAACCTCCAAGCCTCAGTTTCCCCATCTGTCAGGTTCAGCTGATCCTCTCCCCTAAAGGGTGGGTGTGGCCAGGCTCAGCTGGGCTCAGGCTTGCCCCTGTGCTATCCTTACAGGCTGTATGCAGGGCATGGTGCCCTACCTTCCTGAGCTGATCCCGCACCTCATCCAGTGTCTGTCAGACAAGAAGGCCCTGGTTCGCTCCATTGCCTGTTGGACACTGAGCCGCTACGCCCACTGGGTGGTCAGCCAGCCGCCTGACATGCACCTCAAGCCTCTGATGACAGAACTGCTCAAGCGCATCCTAGATGGCAACAAGAGGGTACAGGAGGCAGCCTGCAGGTGACCCCCAACCCCTGGCCCTACAGTCCTCACCCCCTGCACCACTGGCTGCCCTCTGGGAAGTGATGACACTCATTACCTCTGATATCTGCTGATTTCTAATGTATTCGTACTGGCTGATCCCGAGTGCCCCCTCCTGTCTCTACCTGCCCATAGCCCAGCCCCCACCTGTAGGTGCACACTGAGCCTTTTCCCTGTTTCCAGTGCCTTCGCCACCCTGGAGGAGGAGGCCTGCACGGAGCTGGTGCCCTACCTCAGCTATATCCTGGACACTCTTGTCTTTGCCTTTGGCAAGTACCAGCATAAGAACCTGCTCATCCTCTATGATGCCATTGGCACCCTAGCTGACTCTGTGGGCCACCACCTCAACCAACCGGTGAGACTCCACAGCTCCCTTTTCTCGATCCCCTGCTCCCCTCTGGCATCCAGTGACCTGGCGGTGACCCCATGTCGAATGCCAGGGACATGGCTATGACCTTGACAGGCAGACAGACTGACCTGACCCCTGCCCTCGCTCTGCTCCCAGTCTAGTGGGGGAAACAGACAGTTATGAGACAGTGTGGTAAGTGCTGTGCTGGGGGAGCTCGGGCCTGCGGGAATCAGGAGGCCCAGGCTTCTGAAGGGGCAGGGATGGATAGGGTGGGGCTTGGGATGGGTGAGAAGAACCTGGAGGTAAGGCTGGATGGCAAGGCCTTGTAGACCCCATGAGCCACAATGAGGAGTCCAGACCTCATTACTCAGGCGATGGATGCTTATGGGTCACAGGGAGCCCTATTGGTTCCCAGGCTGCCACCTGTGCCCAGAGAGCCCAACTTCTTGCTTTCCCTCCAGGAATATATCCAGAAGCTGATGCCTCCGCTCATCCAGAAGTGGAACGAGCTCAAGGATGAAGATAAGGACCTTTTCCCTCTGCTAGAGGTGGGTGGGCTCTAGGCTCCCCCTCGAAGTCCTGCCCTACCCCACCTAAGTTTACCTCTCCTGTCTTCCTCCCACCAGTGTCTGTCATCTGTGGCCACTGCCCTGCAGAGTGGCTTCCTGCCCTACTGTGAGCCTGTCTACCAGCGCTGTGTCACCCTAGTGCAGAAGACACTGGCCCAGGCCATGGTGAGCACCCACCTGCCCACTTCTCTGCTGCTGCCCCAGTCCTGGCCTACTGCCCTCACCTTCCCACCCACCCCAACTGTGCCCAGATGTATACCCAGCATCCTGAGCAGTACGAGGCCCCTGACAAGGACTTCATGATCGTGGCGCTAGACCTGCTCAGTGGCCTGGCTGAGGGCTTGGGTGGCCACGTGGAGCAGCTGGTGGCCCGCAGCAACATCATGACACTGCTCTTCCAGTGCATGCAGGTGGGTGGACACCCTTCGCAGACCTCTCACAGTGATGACACCCAACAGCCTGAGTGGGCTACCCTGGGTGAGGGCAGTCAGAGTCCTGGTTATACCACAAGGACATCAGGAAAAGGGGGCCTGTAAAAAACTTGTAATTATTTTAAAAGGGGATTCAAATAAGACATGAGTAAAAACTCGTTTTTCAAGCCAACAGTGTAGAAAACTTACTTTTTAAAGTCTTTTTAAAAAATATATATTTTATTACTTTTTAGAGAGAGAAAGGGAGAGGAAGAGAGAGACAGAAAGATCTATTAGAGAGAAACATCGGTTGGCTGCCTCCTGCATGCCCCCCAGTGGGGTTCAGGCCCCACAATGGAGGCATGTGCCCTAACTAGGAATTGAACCAGTGATCTCTTGGTCCATGGGTTGATGCTCAACCACTGAGCCACACTGGCTGGGCCAATGTAGAAAATTTAAAAATGGAGAATAGGAAATATGAAAGCACAGCCCTTTCAACATCACCCTCCAACCCATGTATCAGCGGTTACCCCCTCCTTCTGTAGCAGTGCCCTGAGCAAGACACTCATTCACATGGCCCCTGAGTCCTGATATACATAGTGGTCCTGCAGCCTTGGTGCTGGGAATTAGAAGGGTCAGGCCGTGCTCCAGGGACTGCTCCCCTAGCTGCCCTGAGCTGAGGGATTAGTTGGGACCCCAGCTGGTTGGGAGGGAAGCCCTGCCATGCTGACCCTGCTCTGACCCCCAGGACTCGATGCCTGAGGTCCGGCAGAGTTCCTTCGCCCTCCTGGGAGACCTCACCAAAGCTTGCTTCATCCACGTCAAGCCCTGTATTGGTATGACACCCATCTTATCCTTACCTCATGACCCTAGCCCTGGTCTCAAGTGATGGAGCAATGACCAGGGAAGACTGTGATTAAACTGGGATGTATTTGTTCTGTCTGATGGGGCCTGCCTGGCCAGGTCTGGGAATTCACCCTGGCAGGTCCTTCTGCTCATACTCTTCTTTCTCTCCACCAGCTGAATTCATGCCTATCCTGGGCACCAACCTAAACCCAGAGTTCATCTCTGTCTGCAACAATGCCACCTGGGCTATTGGTGAGATCTGCATGCAGATGGGTGAGTACCCTGCAGGTGGGCAGGCCCTGCCTCTCCCCATTGATCTGTTCCTGGCCTGGAGCCTGGCTCTGAACAGGTCTCCTTGAGGGAGTGTTGGTGTACCTTAAGGAAGGCTCCCATGGGCCAGGGGCAAGAGGACACCTCTGAGCATTTTCATCATAGATGGGCGAATGGCTGAAAGGCCATCTGTGATTGGCTTCTGCAAAAGGCAGGATAGGAGGCGTGTTCTGATTGGGCTGTTTGCCTCCTCCTCACCCAGAATGCAGTTGGCTGCAAGGCCCACTGGGATTGGTAGGGCTCTGGTGGCTTTCAGGAAATATTTTCTTGGGGCCCATGGATCAGGGCTGGTGCCTGGTGCCAGAGGCCCCACCACATACCATCCTGGGGACACTCGGGGCCCTCCACAGGGAAACTGGGTCATCTGGCCTTGCCTTGATGTTAAGCGGTGACTCCAGGGAAGTTTCTGGTGTTTGGAGGGTGTGGGTCTGCCTCTTGGTTGGCTATGGGTCCTGGCCTGGGAACCAGCTGAAGGTGTTTTGCTCCCTCACTGGATGTGGTTAGCCAGTATCTAGATGCAACTGAGGTGTTTGTCATGGGTGGCATGGGCTGTGTGTGGCTCTGACTGTCTGGTCCCCCAGGGGCAGAGATGCAACCCTACGTGCAGATGGTCCTCAACAACTTGGTGGAGATAATTAACCGGCCCAACACACCCAAGACACTGCTGGAAAATACAGGTGGGTGCCAGATCTAGGCTGCTGCTGCCCCCCTGCTTATCTTTTGGAGGTGGGCTGGGAGTGTAGTTAAGTGGCCTTGGGAAAGAACCAGGGAAGGTATCAGGAAGGACCTAGAAAGGGGTTCTGGGAGGTGAGGCAAGAAAGATAATGCTGGCCTCGGGGGAAGACCCAGGTTGGGCCAAGCTTTAGGGCTCTGGTGGCTTTCAGGAGATATTTCATTGGGGCCCATGGGGCAGGGCTGGTGCCTGGTGCCAGAGGCCCCGCCACGTACCATCCCAGGGCCGCTCGGGGTTGCAGGTCGCCTGACGAGTCCCTCTGCCATTCCAGCCATCACCATCGGCCGCCTGGGCTACGTGTGCCCGCAGGAGGTAGCACCCATGCTGCAGCAGTTCATCCGGCCTTGGTGTGTGCTCACCTGTGTGGGGCCTACTGTATGGTGGGCCGGGTGGCAGAGTGGGTGGGACAGGACCAACTCATTCCCTTCCCTATGTGCACATAGCCTTGCCCACCCTCAGATGCACATCTCGGCTCTATCACCCACTGACCCCCCTGCTTCCTCCATGCCCCATAGGTACATGGCCCACCCCAGCCCCACTACCCACTGCTCCTATGGATGCTCCTCCTGCCCCAGCCCTGCTGGCTGATTCCCTACTGCTCACCTTCCCCACAGGTGCACGTCCCTCAGGAACATCAGGGACAATGAGGAGAAGGACTCAGCCTTCCGAGGCATCTGCATGATGATAGGCGTCAACCCCGGGGGCGTTGTGCAGGTTGGGGCAGCTGGGCTCTGAGGGAAGGCACTGGGGCTGGGCTTGGTAAGCCCCTCACACAGGATCCGTCACATTTCAGGACTTTATTTTCTTCTGCGATGCTGTAGCCTCCTGGGTGAGCCCGAAGGATGACCTTCGGGACATGTTTTATAAGGTGAGGCTTCCGCTTCGCCCTGATGTAATTCCAGGAGGCAGCACGGGGGAGACTTTAGGGGGAGAGGCTGAGTTCATTTGTTCTGTTCTGGGCACTCCTCCCTGACACCCTACCCCCCCAGATTCTCCATGGTTTCAAAGACCAAGTTGGGGAGGAAAACTGGCAGCAGTTCTCAGAGCAGTTCCCACCGCTGCTCAAGGAGAGGTTGGCTGCCTTCTACGGGGTCTAGAGGAGCATTGAGACTGCCAGGTGAGAAGGCTGCATGTAGGGGGCTGGTGCTGTCATCAGGCTGAAGGGGCACTGGCCTTGACCTTTCCTTTCCCTGCAGGTTTCTGTCTGTGTCATCATCGGAAGGGTGGCTGGGAAGCACTCTGCGTCCAGAAGTCGCCGTGTCCTGGTCAAGGGGGGTTAGGGAGGAGTGAGTGGGACCCAAATCCAGATGCCTTCCCTGCCCATCTACCTGCCATGCCTGGTCCATGTGGCTGGCCATAGGTGGGCAGGTGGGTGGGGCCTCCACACTCATCCTACAAACGGGAGGGGGGTGGGACTTCTTGGCAGCAAGGGCCTCTTTCTCTAAGTGAGGTCATCTCAGGCAGCCCATTTGGGCCAGCCATGTGGGAGGAAAGAGTCAACAAGGCCGATTGAATCCAGCTTAGAATGAGGCAGGGGGAAAGTAGGCGGGAAGGGGTGTCCCTATAGAGATGCGTACATTCACATGACACACGTGGCCACACGCATGTGGGCGCTGCAGCCAGCTAGGCTGGGCCAGCGGCCCCACCATTTCCCTGACTGCATGGAGACAGTAGAATTAGTGAACCCCTAAGTTAACCCACAAGGCCTTCCGTGTAACCTGCATCTAGAGTTTAAGAGGCTTCTGTCATTTTACCAGAATTGATGATGATTGGGGAGGGCTGGGTGGGTTGGGGTCCTTGCCCGGAGCCCAGGGCAGGGTAAGAGGGTGGCCACCTTGGGGCTGCCCCGTCAGCACACACGCTTTGGACCTGCTCAGCACACTTCCTGCCAGCTCTATGGCAGCCTCAGCCACCATGTCCCCTTTCTTGTCCTATCCCAGCCAGAAGCGTGGGCGTCACGAGTTGCTGGGGCTGACCAGAGGTCTCCCTTACTCCTTCCCTTGTGCTCCAGTGATTTTGAAGACATTGGGCTGGGGCCTTTTTCTGGAAGAGAGCTGTGGGTAACCAGAGCTGCCTACACTTACCCCATGCCTCTCCATAAGCACGTCCATTTCAAGGGCAATCTGTTTCTCTGTGCTTCTGACAGTCCTCCTTACGTTCCAGGCCCGAGTTTTTAAAACTCAGGGGCAGGGGCACTTAATTGATTTTGATGGAAGGAAGGCTTATGGCTTGCCAGCAAGAAGGAAAGCAGGGGCTTGGAGGAGGGATGATGCCCTCCCACCTCTGCCCACACTTTGAGGCCCTGAGGCTTGCTGTTCATCACTGCTTTCATTGGCCCCAAGACTCCACCAGATTGGGGCAGTGATTCTAGGGCTTCTTCTGGGATTGGTCAGGGATATGGTCAGTGGGAGAGGCTCCTCTAGAACTAGGAATGTGGTTCTGAGTTGGCCTAGAAATGAAGCTAGGCCTTGCAGCTCCCTTAATGTTTTCTTTTTTCTTCTCCACTGCTTTTTACTTGTTTGGGGTCCCCTTTTGGGTTTTCTTGAGGGGGGGGGGTTGACTGGATTCCTGCTTTCTGGAGCCTGCTCCATCCATCCCACGAGGTTCTTGGACCCCACCCCCATCATAATCCTGTGTCTTCTCAGACAGGGTCAGGCCTTGCCTCTATTCCAAGGGGCACTTGGTGCACATTCCATAAACTCAGCTGGTTTCCCCTCAACCCCTTGAAACTCCAGCAGGTCTCTGGAAGCCATTTGTAAAAAAGAAAAAAGAAAAAAAAATTTTTAAATACCATTTAATTTTCTGGTAATTACAGTTCTTTGAAGCATCCTCTGTTGGGTCTTGGGGTGTGTAGATTGGATTGGCTGTCTGATGGGTTTGGAAACTCCTCCACCCAGAATGGGGATCTCCAAGTACCTTCAGGGAAGTGGGAGCCTGGTTCATTGTCTTATTATTTTTTTAAGAAAACTATTTAATTTTTAATTTATTTTCGGTTGGTTTTTGCACAACGAAGTTGTAGCTTCTCAACTTTTTCCCCTGCCCAGGGCTGTGGACCCTGACTGGCCTCGATCCGCAGTCCCACTTGTTCCCATATCCCTCCTTCCCCTTCACCCTCTTCCTCCTGCGGGCTCCAGGGTCTGTCCATTTGTTACCGTGCTGTGCTGGGGATTGGCACCGAGGTGGTGTGAGATTCCACTTGTGTAGAACTTTGTTGAGTAAAGATCAGTTTCTTGTGAAACTCTTGGTCTCCAGCTGGCCTCCTGTGTCCTTGTTTTTGGCAGTAGAGATGTTGAGGGGAGCTTTAAAAGTGGGGGTGCAGCCTGGCTGGTGTGGCTCAGTGGTGGAGCATCAACCCATGCACCAAGAGGTCACTGTTTTGATTCCTGGTCAGGGCACATGCCCAGGTTGTGGGCCCGATCCCCAGTGAGGGGCATGCAGAAGGGGGCCAATCGATGTTCTCTTTCATCGATGTTTCTATCTCTCCATTTCCCTTCCTCGTGTTCTAAAAATCAAAGGAAAAACATTTTTAGGACTCAGGAAATAATTGGGGGAGTGGGGAAGAAAATAAACAATACCAGGCACATTTCTTGGGGCCCCACGCCTCAGTTTTTTTTCCCATAGAATGGTTAAAGTGAATCTGAAAGGTGAAGATTAAATGTGAAAACATATACATGGAGTTCATTCTCTAGGCCATAATTACACCTCAGTAAATGTCCTGAGCTCACTGAAGGGGAACCACTAGTGTTATAGGTTAGATTCAAGATCCCCACCTGCCTTCAACTAAACTGAGTGACAAGGGGCAAAGCCTTGTAGCACTCTAATCTTGCTGACTTCCATAACTGGGTCGCTGGGCATGTTATGCAAAGTGCTGAGGTCCCAGAAAACTTCAGTATATTGTTCATGGATTCCAAAGAAATAACCCTGAGGACTGGCTGTGAAAGACATGGTTTTATTAGGACTACATACACGCCAGTGGTGGCCTACCAGTGAAATTTACTGTTGTACCAGCTGCCACCAGTGAAGTTGAACTGCTAAGTCTCTGTGGCCTGTGGACTGGCCACACCAGTATTGGCTGGCCGGTGCTATTTTGCTGCCACTCAGACTTTCCCAGCACAAGGTTTTATGCAGTACAGAAAAACAGGACATGCAGGGGGAGAGGGATGTGCCTGTGAGATCAAAACACTAGCTGTTTAGCCCTGGCCGGTTTGGCTCAGCGGTTAGAGCATTGGCCCGCGGTCCAGAGAGACCTGGGTTCGGTTCCCGCTAAGGGCATGTACCTCTATTGCGGTTTGTCCCCAGTCCTGGTTGGGGTCATATGGGTGGCAACTAGTCGATGTGTCTCTCTCACATCGATGTTTCTCCCTCCGGTGAGGATAAAAAACAAACAAACAAAAATACAGTGATACCTTGGTTCTCGAACATAATTCGTTCCAGGAGGACAGTCGAGAACCAAATTGTTCGAGAACCGAAGCAATGAAACCAATAGGAAATAATGGAAACTGGATTAATTCGTTCCAAGCCCCAGAAAATGCCTATTTACTGGCCTAATTTGTATATAATATGTAGAAAAACATAAGTCTCAACAAGAAATAAAAGTGTACAGTATGTCTAAGGGTTAAATTCAGTGTAAAGCGTGACTCTCTCCACTCACACTGATGACGCAAGCAAGGCGCGCTGGGCCGAATGAACGCCATTCGGCTCAACTCGGCTCAACTCGGCTCATCTCGGAAGTTCGAGTTCCAAATGTTTGTTCGGATTCCAAGACAAAAGTTTCTCGAATCGCCTGGTCGAATACCGATTTGGTCGAAATCCGAGGCGTTCGAGAACCGAGGTATCACTGTAGCTGTTTACAGCCCAGGCTCACTTCTAGAAGCAGTTTCTCTTTGGCCTTAGAGTTGCTGGCCAGGTTCCCAAGGTCTTACAGTCTGCTTACAGATGGCCTTCACTATATTTCCCACAGGGTGGGAGGGAGAGTTGGAAAATGGGAAGGGGCTTATGTTCTACATTTTTGTAGAAAGCTTAGCCCAGCACCAGGCCTGTGGGAGATATGTAAAATATCAGTGTCAATTATTGAGGCAAATGAGAAATTGCTTAGCTTTGGGATGCACAAGCCTTAGAACAAAATGTGGCAACCTCATTTGGCCCAAAGATCACCTTCATCACCTGGGCAAAATGCTGACACATCCAACATTCATTCAAATGTATGCATTTTAGTGAGAGAAAATAGAATATAAACCAGGAAATAGACATATCCCACAGAGAAAAATACAGCTGGGAGGAAAGGGGTGGGGGGATGGTCGCAATCTTACAGTAGGTAGTCTGGGAAGCTGATGTTTGAGCAAAGAGCCTTGTCCCTATAGGAGTAGGTGGAGATTTCAAGTGTTTTGTGTTAACACTGCCTGGCTCAACAGACTCAGTAAGAGATGCTATTTTTACCAGTATGATTCAGAGTACGGTTCCACTGAGGCCTCTGCACGGTAACAGTGAATGTTTCTGCCTACAGAAGGAGAGACAGTACTAATCACTGGTGTGCCCCAGACAACCCAGAAAAGGGGTTTTTGCATTTCTAATCTCAGGGTCACCTGTGAAAGGTGCCTTCCAGAGGGCTGCGTTTTTCAAACCAGAGTCCGTTAGCCTGCATCCACACCACCGGAGATGCTTGTTTAAAAAACGCAGGAGCAGCCCAGGCCGATTTGGCTCAGGGGTTGGAACGTCGGCCTGCGGACCAGAGAGTCCCGGACTCGGTTCCCGCTAGGGGCACGTACCAAAAAAACAAAACACCCCGCAGGAGCAGCTGGTGTGACTCAGTGGTTGAGTATTGTCTCATGCACTGAGAGGTTGCAGGTTCGATTTCTGATCAGGGAACATGCTCGGGTTGCCGGTGAATCCCCAGTAGGAGGCGTGGGAGGCGTGCAGGAGGCAGCCAATTCATGTTTTCCTCTCACACCGATTATTCTTCCTCTCCCTTCCTTGCTCTCTGAAAATCACTAAAAATATTACAAAAACAAAACAAACCCCTCAGGAACCAGAAATCTGCATTCCCCGGCCCTAGGCCTGATAAACCCCAGAATGAGACCCTTGGAGCCAGTCGGCTGACCGTATCCAGCCGGGAGCCACGCCAGCCTCTCACTTCCGGCGGGCGCCGTAACGTCATCAGGCAGAGACGAAAGTGCCTGCGCTGCCTAGGAGACAGGACGCGGGGTCTGCCCTGACAGGGCACGGCCAGACGCGCCCACTCGGTCGCCATGGAGCTGCTCCCAGGGCAGCGCGACGATTCCAACTCCTGGGACGATGACTCGGACCCGGAGCCGGAGCCTGACCCAGACGCGCAGGCTGAGGCTTATGTGGCCCGCGTGCTCAGTCCGCCGAAACTCGAGCTGGCGCCCTTGCGCGCCCCGCCGCTGCCCGCGCCCGCCACGTCCCCTGGCGCCCTGGAGCTGAGGGCCTCGTCAAAGGGCTCGGCCATGGGCGTCCCAGGCCTGCTGAGCCTTCCTCCGGAGCTGCTGCTCGAGATTTGCGCCTACCTGGACGCGCGCCTCGTGCTCCACGTCTTGCCGCGCGTGTGCCACGCGCTGCGCGACCTTGTGCGTGACCATGTCACCTGGAGGCTACGCGCGCAGCGCCGTGTACGCGCACCCTATCCAGTGGTAGAAGGTGCGCACGCTGGGGACCAGGGTCGCCCGCCCAGGGCAGACTTAGGGCCGGAGAGGGGCTACCTGGGATGCTGTGAGCACAGCCCCTAGAGCAGATTTCCTGGCAGTCCTAGCTCCGGTGGAGGCTGAGGTAGTTATTGGTGGTGCCCAAAGTCCCTGAACTCTGAGTGGACCATGAGGCAGACACTCGGGGTCGTGAAGCTGTAGAAATCTGTCTGGGGTCCCATGAACTAATGATCCAGTGATCCTCAGGCTTGGGTTCTGGTGGTGGTACAAAGGGCCTGACCCCTGGCTGAGGATTGACACAGCGACTTTAAAGTCTCAGACTGTCATAATTTGCTTGGGGTTCAGGGTATACCCAAGAATCCTCAGGTTCTGGATTAGGATGCTGAGGCAGCAACTGGTGATGCCAAAGCGCCTCACCCCTAGATTCCTGACCTAGGTAGGAGTGAGGCAGGGAAGGACTCAGGTCCAGGCCTGCAACTCTTTTTTAAAAATTTTATTCCTCACCCGAGGATATTTTTCTGTATCATTAGATAGAGTAGGAGGGAAGGAAAGAGAGAGAAAAACATCGATGTGACAGAGCCACATCGACTGGTTGCCTTCTGCACAACCTCGACCAGGGCTGGAGCTGAACTGCAACCGAGGTATGTGCCCTTGACTGGAATTGAACCTGAGACTCATTGGTCCGCAAGCTGACACTCTAACCACTGAGCCAAACCGCCATGGCATGGAGCCTGCAACTCTTGAGCCCAGTGTAGGGTTTGGAGGTTGGATCCCTGATGTCAGCAATCAGATCCTCAAGCTCAGGGTCTAGCCTGGGATCTTAGGCAGGGGCTGGTGGTCATTCCCTCTGCCCTTGAAGTCGTTGGTCCTTGGGGGATAAGACAGCTTGGTGACCTTCAAGTGATGGAACTCTCCTGAATATCTTGGCCTGGGCTCCATCCATACCACTGAATGTCTACACCTAGGGCTTGGGTTCTGCATCTTGACAGGTTTATAGATACTAGTTTGGGAAGAAAAACTCTCCTGGGTCTGGTTCAGATGGCTGAGGCAGAAAGTCCTAGCTCCTGTGCCCAATCTGAGGGATTGAGGTCAGACTTCAGTCAGGGGGTGAGGAAGGATCTTAATGTCCTAAGGCTGCTAACTCCCAGACTTGGGTTGGGATGAGGCCTGGGAAGGGTGATCTTGAGGTTCTACTTCCCCAGTTTCTGGAAACTGAGGTGAGGAGTAGTCCTAGACCTGCTTTGAAAGTAGGTGGGGCAGTAGTCCCAAAGCTAGAGCCTAGATGGGTGAGGGATCCAGATTGGGGGCGCAGGCGGTGGTTCTCCAAGTCTGGTGCTGGTTGGGCTCCCTGGGAGCCAGGGGTGGACTTGGATAGCTGGTGTGGGTAGCAGTGTTCCTGCCCACCAAAGACCTTGCATGTGTACCCCATAGAGGAGGACTTTAACTGGCCGGCAGCCTGTATTGAGCTGGAGCAGCACCTGTCACACTGGGCGGAGGATGGGCGCTGGGCTGAGTACTTCTGCTTGGCTGATGGGCACTTTGCTTCCATTGACTCAGTGCTGCTGTTCCAGGTGAGATGGGGTTTGGTGAGGGGCCAGGGTGGGCCATGGTGACCCCAACAATTTCACCTCACTCCCCTCCCAGGGAGGGACGCTCTGTTTATCTGGCTCCCGAGATCGCAACGTCAACCTATGGGACATGCGGCAGCTTGGGGTGGAACCCAGCCGAGTTCTGGTCAAGGCCCTGGGCACCCAGAAGAACAGCACCCACAAGGTGAGGATGTAGGAAACATGAGACCTAGGTAGGGTGCTGTGACCAAGCGTGCAGGTTTTGGCACCAGATCTGATAGATTAAAATCTTACTCTGCTATTGTTAGTGTGATTTTGGGTGAGATGTATGACTTCTCTGGGCCTCAGTTTCTACTTCTGTTCAGGGGTCAGTTAGGATAAGGATGAATGAAATGAACAGGCTTTAAGAGCTTCACTCAGACTCAAATACACAGTAGACGCTCAATAGATGTCAGATATGTCTTAAGAGGCCTAGGGTAGGGCGTTAGGAGGCTGCGCTTGGGAATCCGACAGCTCTGAGCATGACTGTCATTTTGTGTGAAGTGGCCATGGAGAGGCACATCCATCATTCAGTGAGGTGATCTGGGCTGGTGGCCAAGAGCTTGGTCTTGGAGCCAGGCTATTGGGTTCAGATCCCTATTCTGCTACTTCCTGGCTGTGTGACCTTGGGCTGGGAACTCAACCTCTCTGTGTCCTCAGTTTCCTCATTTGTAGAATGGGACACTTTACAATATTCTCAGAGAGTTTGGTGAAGAATAAGTCAGTCATCAGCCAGCATTATGTGCAAATTATTTACTGAGATAGGGACTGTTTTTATGCCCATATTCCCAATTAGGAAACTGAGGGAAGGAGGTGATTTGCCCAGGTCATGGAATGGAGGCCCCATTAAAAAAAACACCAAAATATATATACACACACACACAGAGAGAGAGAGAGAGAGAGAGAGAGAGAGAGAGAGAGAGAGAGAGAGAGGAAGGGAGAGAGATAGAAACATTGATGTGAGAGAGATACATTGATTAGCTGCCTCCTGCACACCCCCTACTGGGGATTGAGCCTGCAACCTGGGCATGTGCACTGACTGGGAATAGAACTGGGACTTCTCAGTCCATGGAATAACTCTCAATCCACACTGGCTGGGCTGGAGGCCCCGTTTTTAATTGTATTGTCATGTCAAACCATTGCTGGTTCTGAGTCTCTGCAGGACTTGATTTGGGAATATTATTGGATGGGGGGTAGGCATGTCCTGGGTTCTACAGTCAGACAGACCTACAGACTTAAATTCTAATCTCTACATGGTGCTGACTTGCTCTGGGTTCTTGGGTTTGGTTATCTTACTCCCCTGGTCTTCAATTATTTATCTGTGAAATGAGGACTGTCACATAGGTTTGGTCTTACAGGGTTGGGTGTGGTCACTGGCAGCGCTGGACCACCGAGTGTGCTCTGGTTCCTGGGACAGCACGGTGAAGCTCTGGGACATGGCAGCTGATGGGCAGCAGTTTGGAGAGATAAAGTGTGAGGGGTCCTGGGGAGGGGGTTAGGGAGGGCAGGGCCCTGCCTTGCCACAGTCCAGTCTCATGCCTCATGTGTCCCCAGAGCCAAGGCAGCTGTGCTGTGCCTTTCCTACCAGCCTGACATCTTGGTAACAGGAACCTATGACAAGAAAGTGACAGTCTACGATCCCAGAGGTGGGCCAGGGACCTGAATTGGGGAAAGCAGGGCTGCCTGGGGGTCCCATGGTCATGCCGGGGAAGGAGGCACTAGGGCTTCACAGCCTGGCTGGGGTGACAGTCATATAAGCAGATGCTAACCACTCAGATTAGCCTGTGCTGTGCTGGGGGTAACAAAGAGGACTTTGGGGGGGCACAGAGAAAGCTGTACCTCCACCTGGAGTGGAGTAAAGAACATAGAGGGTACCCAGAGGAGGGGTACAACTCCAGCCCTACAAGGTTAATGGGAGGAGATGATAATAGGAATATTGGTGGATTAAATGTTAGTTTACATAAAATGCCTAGAACAAACATTGCCCGGCACATAGCCTTTTCTGTTGTTTATTTTTTTATTCTTATTTCCTTTAATTGAAGGTCCTGTGTACCTTACCCAGGCAGAGTCAAGTGGGGGTGGGGATGGAAGTGACTCTGCTGGCATTAGTTAGCATTTTCTGCTGGGACTTGCCTATCTACTATGTACTGAGAGCAGATGGGACAGAAGGAGGGAGATGGGACAGAAGATGGGGGGTGGCAGAGGCCTGGGGTCCTGGGAAGCCCAGATTCAGCTGAGGCAGGAGAGGAAAGAGGGTCACTTGTGGGATGGGGGATGGGGGTAAGCCAAGCAAGGGTTTTGCCACAGATGACAGAGGCCTTGGATCCTTGGGAGGGCTGGGGGGTGGGCTCTGATGTCCCCCTTCTCCCTGGCCCATTGCCCACAAAGTTGGCCCTGCCCTGCTGAAGAGCCGGCGGCTGCACTCGAGTGCAGTACTGGCATTGCTGGCAGATGACCGGCACATCATCTCAGGCAGTGAGGACCACACACTGGTGGTATTTGACCGCCGGGCCAACAGCGTCTTGCAGCGGCTGCAGGTGAGCCCTCCCTAGGGTCCCAAGGGACCAGGGCTGTGACATGGCCTAGCCTGAGCTGTTGTGTACTGTGTCTGTCCGACAGCTGGACTCCTACCTACTCTGCATGTCCTACCAAGAGCCCCAGCTCTGGGCTGGTGACAACCACGGTCTACTGCATGTCTTCGCTGACCGAGATGGCTGCTTCCAGCTTGTCCGGGTCTGCCAGGCCCTTGCCCCTGCCCCATCCTTTCTGAGTCTCCTCCTTAGCCCTAGACTCCCAGTGGTGATGGGTGGCTAGCCATAGGAGAGCCTCGCCTGAGTGTCACCTGTCCCTCCTTCCTGCAGTCCTTTGATGTGGGCCACAGGTCTCAGATCACAGGAATCAAATACTCGCTGGGGGCCTTGTATACCACGTCCACCGATAAGACTATCCGGGTGAGGCCCCAGAACAGACCCTCTCCCACCCAACCTCCACTGGCCTGGGGCCTACCTCTTGACCTTTGCCTGTTGCCCATCACTAGGTGCACGTGCCCACAGACCCACCAAGGACCATCTGCACCCGAAGCCATGACAATGTGCTGAATGGGGTAAGGCCCTACCCCACATGCCCTGCCTGACATGCCCTGCTGGCTTCCCAGAACACCCCTGAGTCTTCATGTCTCTGCCCAGATCTGTGCTGAGGGCAATTTGGTGGTGGCCGCCTCTGGGGGCCTGTCGCTGGAAGTCTGGAGGTTACAGGCCTGAGCAGGCAGACGTGGATGTGGATGTGAATCTGCTGGCTGGCAGGCTGGGTCAAGGCCTCTGTTCTTGGGGGGTCCTCCCCTTTTCTGGTGCTGCCCCTGCTGCGCCCCATAGGCCTGGGGCACAAGGACTCCCGGCCACTGTAGGGCGGGGGTCCCTGGCTTGTGCCCCATGCCAGGGAAGGTGAGGTTGGTGTTCCAGCCCACCCTCAGGTCTTGTTTAAGATTTGGACGCCTGCTTTCCTTTGAGAGTGAAGGGGAAATAAACCTGATGTTCTGGTGCTGTGACCTGGAGTAGTTCTTGCTTGGGACTAGGATGCTGGGATGTGTGTGTGTCTGTGAGGTGGTGCACGGAAGCCTCGGTGACAGCCTCTGCTGTGTATGTCTGGGTGTGCCTGTGCCCACCCAGGTACATTCCTGGGATCATGTATGTCTGTGTGTCACTGGGGAGGCATACTAGCTGGCTGTGTGTGTTATTACTGTAATCCTGTCTGTGACTGTCTGCATGCCTGAGTGTGTGCATGTGAGGAAGAGGGAGATTCTGAAGGATGTGGGCACCTCTTTAGGATGACACCTGTGTGTGTGTGTGTGTGTGTGTGTGTGTGTGTGAGAGAGAGAGAGAGAGAGAGAGAAGCAGGGGCACGTGTAACATGTATGTGTGTGACATGCTTTGGTGTGTAGATAGGGACTGTCCCTGGATGTGTTTGTGTAGTGGGAGAGAGGATCTGCTAAGGCTGCCATAGGTGTTTAGCAGGGAGGGGTGAGAGAGGTATGTGCCTTTCTGTCCAGAGTCCAGGGTGTGTGTGTCCCTATAGCAGTGACACTGCAGTGGGCCAGGGAGGGAGGCTGGGCCAGGTGCCCCTGCAAGCTTGCAGCTCCCCTTTGTTTGCATTGCAGCCCACCAAGCCCTCAGGAGCATTACTTCACGTTTATTGAGGGGATCCTCGGGGCCAGTATCATAGGATGGCACAAGGCTTCTTCTCCTTGAAGGGGTTGGTGGCAGCTGGGATGCCCACCAGTAATGGGTCGCTCTTGGCCTGCTCCATGCAGAACTGCAGCAGGTCAGCGGCTGCCTTGGACACCTGTAGGTCAGCCCAGTCAGCCAGACCTTGGCTGTTCCTCTGCCCCTCACCCAGATGTGCCCACCTGGCTTTGGCCTCACCTTCATGCGGTCAATGCCAGCCTCCATCCTCAGCTGCTCCACCGCCCGGCGAGCCTGCCCGATGTCGCTGCCAATGGCCACCTTGCCAGACATCTGGGGGAGGGTGAGCAGGGCCATAGGTAGCAGGCTGAACCCCAGACCTGGAGTCCTAGGGCCACCCAAGTGTCCCTAGGGACTGTGGGATAGGGGTAGATGCTCCCCACCCATCAGAATCACATACCTCAGCTGAGGACTCTGGCTGACTCCTGGCTGCTTAGTCCTCCTCCTGTGGTCCTGCTCTGCCTCTCTCCCCAACCCATCTGGCCTCCCCAGGCTCCTCCTCTCTAACCCCTGCAGAGACTTTGAAGCCAGGACACTCATGGAGTGAAATGTCACCAGTGACAGCAGCAGCAGCTGCCTCAGCTAAGGGGTTCCCTGCCCCAGGAGGCCCGGTGGGTGCCCTGTGGCTATGTGTTTCCTTGGCAGGGGGAGTGTGGGGCCCTGGCTTCTCTATGACCTGCTCGATCCCCTGCTAACTAGCACCAGCACCCCTCCTTTGCCAGCCTCTGTCCCCCAATGTGCAGAGTGTCCCCAGGCTTGGGTGCAGCCCTGCCTCTCCTCTCCATGTACACTCACTATCCCGGGATTTACAACACAGATGACTCAGTCCACTTGCTTATGCCCATGGCTTCCTTTGCCCCATCCCAGTCCTTTCCCTGACCTCAGATCCACCTGAGGACCCTCCCACCCATCTCCCTGACGTCTCTCAACTCACTAGGCCAAAACTGCATTCTGGATTGCCTTCCCCCCAGACTTTCTGCCCCCAAATTCACCACCATTTACCCAACTGCCCTGGCCCAAATCTCAAAATTCTTCTTCTTTTTATTTTGCATTTATCTTCAGATAGAGCAGGAGGGAGAGTGAGAGAGAGAGAAATATCCACGTGAGAGAGACACATTGACTGGTTGCCACCCACACGACCCCAACCGGGGCCAGGGACAAACTACAACCGAGGTACATGTCCTAGCAGGAACCGAACCCAGGTCTCTCTGGTCTGCGGGCTGACACTCTAACTGCTGAGCCAAACCAGCTAGGGCTCAAACTTCTTTATTCCTCTCTTTCTGGTAACCCTACATTTAATCTTTTCTCAAGAGCCAGCCGATCAACCTTCAAAGTAGGTCCTCAATCTGGTCACTTCTCTCCATCCCCACATGGGTCCTATCCCCATCCTTGCTCACTTGGACCTTTACCCTGGTCTCTCTTGCCCCCACTCCCCTGACAGCTTCTATTCTCAAAGCAGCCAGTGGGAACTGTTAAAAAATAAATCAGAATATAACATGGATGAACCTTTAGGGCATTATGCTGAGTGAAATAAGCCAGTCATAAAAGGACACATGTATGATTCCATTCATATGAGGTCCCTAGAGTGGTCAAATTCATAGAGACAGAAAGTAAAATGGTGGGTACCAGGGGCTGGGACAGGGGGATGGGAAGCTGGTGTTTAATAGGGACAGAGTTTGGGAAGATAAAAAAGTCCTGGAGATGGATGGTGGTGATGGTTGCATAACAATGTGAATGTGCTTAATGCCACTGACCTGTACACTAAAATGGTTAAGATGGTGAATCTTATGTGTAGTCTCTCACT
This sequence comes from Molossus molossus, assembly GCF_014108415.1. Lineage (NCBI taxonomy): Eukaryota > Metazoa > Chordata > Mammalia > Chiroptera > Molossidae > Molossus > Molossus molossus. The sequence continues at coordinate 69,755,639 of NW_023425377.1, read as the reverse complement.
TTCTTTTCTTAAAAATATTTTTTATTGATTTTTAGAGAGAGGGGAAGAGAGGGGGAGAGAGAGAGAGAAACATGGTTGTGAGAGCTAAACATCTATCAGCTGCCTCCTGCATGCCCCCTACCAGGGACTGAACCCAAAACCCGGGAGTGTGCTGTGACTGGGAATCAAACCAGCGACCTTGCATTGCACAGGATGACACCCAATCAGTTGAGCCACACTGGCCAGGGCTCTCACTTTTTTTAAAAAAAACTCTCTAGTGGTTTCTCAGACTCTTAGAATAAAACCCACTCTCCTGACTGCAGCCCATAGGGTCCTGCTTGGTCTGGCACCTTCTGCCCACTCTGAATTTATTTATCAACCTCTCCCTCCTTTATTCCTCATGGATCACTCTGATGCCCTTGTATGTGTTCGCGTCCGTTCATTCATTCATTCATTCATTCATTCATTCATTCAGTATCTTTGTTGAGATCCCAATATATGTCCAGCACTGATCAGTGTAGGGATCAGCAGTGAAACCAAACAAAATCCTGTCTTCATGGAGCTGTCGTTCTAGTCAGAGACAGACAACAGCAAACAAAATGTATTAAGTGCTATAAAAGACAATAAAAGGTAAGAGCAAGACTCAGTGAAGTGACTTTAAAACATTTTATTTTATAATTTTTTTAGAAGTGGGTGGGGAGACGGGGAGAGAGAGAAATATCAGTCGGCTCCCTCCTGCACACCCCTTGCTGGGGATTGAGCTTGCAACCTGGGCATGTGTCCTGACCAGGAATTGAACCCGTGACTTCTTGGTGCATGGGTCCACACTCAGCCATTGAGCCACACCGCCTGGGCATGGAAATGACTTTTTAAAAAAATATATTTTTATTTATTGATTGATTTTAGAAAGAGGTAGGAAGGGAGGGAGAGACAGAGAAACATTGATTTGTTGGTCCACTCACTGATGCATTCATCTGTTGATTCTTGTATGTGCCCTGACCAGGGACCAAAACTGCATCCTTGGTGTATAGGGATGATGCTCTAACCAACTGAGCTACATGGACAGGGCCAAAAGTGACAATTAAAAGTTTTTTTTATTTGTTGATTTGAGACACACACACACACACACACACACATCGATTTGGTGTTCCACTTATTTATGCATTCATTGGTTGATTCTTCTGTGTCCTGACTGGGGATCAAACCCACAACCTTTTGTGTTGGGCTGATGCTCTAAACTACTGAGCTACCTGGCCAGGGTGGAAATGACATTTTGAATTTGTATTTTTTTTTAATCCTCACCTGAGGACATTTTTTGATATTTTGTTCAGATAGAGTGGGAGGGAGAGAAAGAGAGAGAAACATCGATGTGAAAGGGACACATCGAGTGGTTGCCACCCACACGACCCAACCAGGGCCAGGGACAAAATGCAACCAAGGTACATGCCCTTAGCCAGAACTGAGCCTGGTTCTCTCTAGACCGCAGTCCAACACTCTAACCGCTGAGCCAAACCGGCCAGGGTGGAAGTGACATTTTGAACTGAGTCCCAGAAGAGGAGGATCTGGGGAAGGGATGTTCCAGGCAGAGAGAGTAGCAGGTGCATTGTTCCTTGGTCAAGAAAGAGCTTGGTGGGTTCTAGAACAGTGTGGGGGTCAGTATGGGGAGGGCAAGTGGGGGTAGTGAGGGCAGGGAAGTCACAAGTGCCTTTGCAGGCCAGGTGAAAGCCCAGATTCTACTCCAAGGGGGAAGCCACTGCTCTTAGAAGGAAGGATGCATCTGATTGGTGTTTAATGAGCTCTCTGGCCACAGCTTGGAGATGGACTGGAGGGAAGTGAGTGCAGTGTGGAGGCTGTGGAGACTTTGGGGATGATGAGAAATACTTGGGTATAAATACTGACTCGTTGTAAACCTGAAACTAATGTAATGTATATATCAATTACATATACCTTAATTTAAAAAAAGCAACAACAACAAAAAAAACCCACTTGGATTTGGGACCTATTTTGTAGGTAGAATTTGATGGATGTGCTGGGGATAGATGTGGGGTGTGAGACAAGGGGAGCCATCAAACTCAACGCTTCAGTTTTTTAGCTTTTAGATGAGGTTGTTTGCTGAGATGTGGAAGACCACAGCAAGATCAGGGTTAGGTGGAGAGAAAGCTTAGGTGGTGAATTTGAGATCCAAGCAGGGAATTTCAAGAATGTCAATGAGGATGTTTTGTTCCTCCAATTGTGTAGGTTCATTTCCAGCCTTGGGGCCTTACACTGGGTGTTCTCTCCAAATGTGGGGCAGTGGAAAATAGCTTTTCCCCATAAGTTCATATATGGGGCCTTTCTTGGCCTTCTGGCTTTGGTGCAAATGTCACCTCTTTGGTATCCTTTCTCAACCACCTGTCCCTCCAACTAAGGCCACCAAACCCTTCATCTATCCCTATGCCAAAGACTCTTGCATCATCCTGTTGAAATCCTGAATAGCACTTAGCACTGTTGTTAACTTTCTATCTGACCAAACTGTGGGCTTCTGGAGGGCAGGGTCTGCATCTTGTTCACTGCTCAATCTGCATCCAGCACAAAGCCCAATGTATAGACTCCACAAATGTAGACTGAGTGACTAATGGGGTCTCCTCTGGACCAGACCTTATGCATAGTTAAGAAAACCCATGAGATAAAGTCCCCATCCTTGAGGATCTCACAGTCTTGCTGGAAGGAAAGAGATGTCAGCCCTGGATCCAAGAAGCAGAAACTGACAGTTCCTGACAACTCGAATTCTGTCCAAAGGCATCATTTAAGAAGCCAGTCTCTCCCCTTCAGGGTACAGAAACCAATGGACAAGCGCCAAGCAACACAGTGGGTCTCCAGCAGGAGGCAATAAAAGTAGGACTCTTTCTGTGGCTCAATGGTTGAACGTTGACCCATGCACCAAGAAGTCACTGGTTCAATCCCTGGTCAGGGCACATGCCCAGGTTGTGGGTCTGGTCCCCAGTGGGGGCATGCAGGAGGCGGCCAATCGATGTTATCCCCCATCAGTGTTTCTCTCCCTCTCCCTCTAAAAATCAATATAGAAAAAAAAGTAGGACTCTTCCTTCGTGTGAGGTAGCCAAATAGGCTTCCGTATTTTGCAGCAGGCCACGCCCCAGACTGGAAGCTGGCAGAAGACGGTCAGGTGACCAAGCAACTTCCGTTCTATCTCCCCAGTTTTTTTCTAAGCACTGTTTCCTGCTCTGTTGTAGAGAAGCGCATGCCACATACGGCGTTTGAGCCCACTGGAGGCCTAGCTTGGGGTTGCTCTGATCTGAGAGCGCGGCCGCGGGAGGATGGAAGGTCCCCCGGAGGGGGTTGCGCCGGCGGCGGCAGTAGCCGCTGTGCTGAAGCACAGCTCGGCGCTTCCGACTGAGAGCGCCCAAGTCCGGGGTTATGATTTCAACCGTGGCGTGGACTACCACGCGATGCTGGAAGCTTTCGGCACCACTGGTTTCCAGGCTACCAACTTCCGACGCGCGGTGCATCAAGTCAACGCCATGGTGAGGCCGGGGCGTAACTGCCAGAGTTTAGGGGGCGTGGCCTCTAGTAGCAACAACCCGGTACATACAGGGAGAGGGCGGGGCTTCCCGGGGAGAAGGAGGCGTGCCCAGTAGTTGGAGAGAGGTGGGGCTTAACCAGGGCCGGAGTTTCTGTGTTGGGAAGAGGAAGTTAACCCCCAGCAGCGACATCCTAGCATCAAGAAGGAGCGGGGACTGATTCTGGGTAGGGGGTGGGTTATAGTCTTTGTGTGTGTCCTCGAATGGCTCCCTAGCTGACCATGCCCTTAAGGGAAGAATTGGAAGAGCCTGAATCAGGGCAGGGCCTTGGATTTGCTCTTCCCAGCGGAAAGGCGGCGGGATCCTGCAAAGATGCTGATTCTCAAGAGGGACAAAGTGAGCGTGTGCCCTGAGAGCTAAGCTGTGAAAGGGGCGGCAGTTGCACAGGGGCTCCATTTCCTGGTTTCTGGTAGAAGTGATCCTCTTTCCTGAGTGGGCACGGCCTGAAAACCATGGGTTATTGGGCTGGAGTTTGGGTTCAGAGGTTAATTTGACCCTGCCCTTACAGATAGAGAAGAAGCTGGAGCCTCTACCCCAGGATGAAGACCAGCACGGAGACCTGACCCAGAGCCGCCGCCCACTCACTGGCTGCACTATTTTCCTTGGCTACACATCCAACCTAATCAGTTCAGGCATCCGTGAGACCATCCGTTATCTTGTGCAGCACAATATGGTGAGGAGCTGATGGGCTGTAGCCCTGGCCTCTCTGGGTCTCAACAGCAATGAGTGTTGGTCATTTTAGCATGATAGGGAAATATGGGTCAATTTTAAGTAGTGTGACAGGATTGAGTTTGTTTTGCTGCAGACCTTCCTACAAGGTTACTAGACAAAGGTATTAGTTCTGCCTGGAACGAGGGCAGGGTCCTCCTTTCTGGGCCAACCTCATTGCCTGTGGCTGCAGGTGGATGTCTTGGTGACTACTGCTGGGGGCGTGGAGGAGGATCTCATCAAGTGCCTGGCGCCCACATACCTGGGCGAGTTCAGCCTCAGGGGGAAGGAGCTACGTGAGAACGGGATTAACAGGTGGGGGGCCTGAGTGGTGTTGGGCAGGGGAGCTGGACTGAGGGTCTTGAGGCCTGACGCCTGTCTGCCTCCTGTCCCCAGGATCGGGAACCTGCTGGTGCCCAATGACAATTACTGCAAGTTTGAGGACTGGCTGATGCCCATTCTGGACCAGATGGTGCTGGAACAGAACACAGAGGTGGGGCCAGAACAACCTAGGGGGCTTGCATGGTGTAAGTCAGGGAAGGCACCGCTAGCTGAAACTGATGTCCCCTCCTAGGGTGTGAAGTGGACGCCTTCCAAGATGATTGCCCGGCTCGGCAAGGAGATCAACAACCCAGAGTCAGTGTATTACTGGGCCCAGAAGGTGAGGGACTAGGGCAAAGATGCCAGGCCTTGGCCTGTGTTAACTTGTTTCATCTTCACAGTCACCAGGGTGAGAGTTAGTGCTGTTCCCATCATCTGCACTCTTAGAGGAGGAATTTCAAACACAGGACAGGCAGTTTGTGTGAGGTCACACAGCTACTGAATATGGTCCTCATATCCTGGCTGTACTGCTACACCACCTGGGAGCAGTTGGGGCAGTGCTTAGCAATCCCCCTGGGGCCTGTCATAGGGTCCACTGTTCCTCAGAGGCTATGAGGTTCAGCAGTCAGAAAAATAACAAAGCTACCATTCTGTACGTGCCAGGAATTATTCTAAGTGTTCTGTGTGGGTTTTCTTACCCGTGCTTCCTCATCTGTGAGGGAAGTAGTATTGTTACTATCATTTTACAGTCAAGTAAAGTGAGGCCCAGGAAAGTTAAACACCCTGCCCAGAATCAAGCAGAGAGATAATGCAGCCAGAATGGGGACTAGCCTACCCCTACCAGGCTCTGACTCCTACCACTGTCCTGTGCTGCATTCCCCCAGAACCATATCCCTGTATTGAGCCCTGCACTCACTGATGGTTCACTGGGCGACATGATCTTTTTCCATTCCTACAAGAACCCGGGCCTGGTCCTGGACATCGTGGAGGGTGAGGTGCTGGGGCCAGAGGAGTGGGGGAGGAGGGTTGGCTGGGCCCAGGGCCTGACCACAGTGCTCTTCCCTAGATCTGAGACTCATCAACACTGAAGCCATCTTTGCCAAGCGCTCTGGCATGATCATCCTGGGCGGGGGTGTGGTCAAACACCACATTGCAAATGCCAACCTCATGGTGAGTGGAAACAGAGCACCTGGTCCCTAGTGTGGGGATGGCACTTGGCCTGCCATGTACTGGGGACACAGCCATGGACTTGACAGGCCAGGATCCCTGCCTTCCTGGGACTGATTGATATTTTAGTCAGGGGAGACAGACAGCAAGTTAGGTGGCAGTCATTGCCATGGAGAAAAATAAGGAGGGATGAAAAGATGGTAATAAAAAGGGGCAGTTTCCAAAAAGGAAGCTTTCTGGGAATGTGATCTGTGAGTAGAACAAATTTAGTAAATGCCTCCCTTGAGCCATGTGGTTGCCTTGAGGAAGAGTTCCCAGCAGAGGGAACAGCCAGTGCAGAGGCTCTGAGGTGCCTGAAATAAATCAAGGAACAGTTAGGAGGCCTGTGAAAAGGAGAGTGGGAGGTGAAGTAGGAAGGTGACAGGCAAGACTCGCAGGGCCCTGAGGGCGGTGACTCAGGTACTCACAGGCGCCCTATGGCAGCTATAGGGGTAACAGATGGGGCTGGGACCAGGGTGGGGACCAAGGAAGGGGGAGGTGGTTGGGTTCACAGGTCTTCTGAAGATAGAGTTGGTGGCAGCTCCTGCCAAGCTGATGTGAGAGGGTTGTTGCTATCTAGAAGGTTGGTCTGGGCAACACTGCCTATCATTTGCCCTGTAACCCTCCAACCCTCACTTTGCTTGGCGCTGACGTAGGGTTCCTCCCTTGCAGAGAGGGGCCACCAAAGAGCCCTCCTTTATCTGGGACACATGGCTCAGCCTCTCTAGCTGCAGTACCCTGCCGCTGTATGTGTGTGTGTGTGTGTGTGTGTGTGTGTGTGTGTGTCTCCTGTGGCTGGCTGACCATCCACCCTGTCCTTCCCCACAGCGGAATGGGGCTGACTATGCAGTCTACATCAACACAGCCCAGGAATTTGATGGCTCTGACTCTGGTGCCCGGCCGGATGAAGCTGTTTCTTGGGGCAAGATCCGGGTGGACGCAAAGCCTGTCAAGGTGAGGGTCAGGCATCCCACTGGGGTGCAGGGTCTCCTAGCTGTAGCTTTGGGTCCCATGGTTACCTGAGTCCCCTCCACAGGTCTATGCTGATGCCTCCCTGGTCTTCCCCCTGCTCGTGGCTGAAACCTTTGCCCAGAAGATAGATGCCTTCATGCCTGAGAAGAATGAGGACTGAGAGCTGTGGCTTCCCCCTATTTATTAGTTTGCAGACCTGGCCCTTCCCTCACTCCTTGGTCAGTAGCATGTCTGGAATAAATGGTCTCAGTGGTCTAGAGTCTGCGACTGTGTCCTTGGTGGTGGTCCTCTGGCTTCAGCCTGTGTCACTCTCAGCCTTGTAGGCCTCTTCCCGCCAGCAATGGATGCTGCCCCCCATGGCAGTCAGCAGGCAGGGCTCTGTGGGGTGGTAGGCCAGTGACTGCACCACACCAGGACCCACTTGCAGGGTCAGTGCCAGGACACCCTGTGAAACAAGGGGGAGGGGAGCAGTTATCAGCGAGCCTCCCCTCCCCCGACCTTCAGCCACCTGCTTCTAATGGCTTTCCAGTTACCGCAAAACTAGTCTGCCCCCAAATAAGCCCCCCTCAGAGGCTCTAACCTTCTGGGTGCTCAGGCCAAACACTTGGGAGTCTTTTTACACCTCACATCCCTTTTTCTGTTAATTCTGGTTCTGCTTTTAGATGAAGTTCACAGGCCACCCATTCTCTCTACCTTCATGGCCACCACCCAGCTCTGAGCCAGTTCTGTCTGGCTTTCAGCTTCCCTCCCTGTTGCCGCCATAGGTGCTCTACCGGTCCACTTGGTAGCGTCAGTGCTTCCACATCCTTCATCAACCCGCAGACACAGCTCCACATACATGGTTTCTCAAGCAGGCCACCGTTCCTTTTTATCTCAAAATGTCCCTTCAGTGTGACCTCCAGTCTACCAAACTCTCAAGAAGTAGGCAGAACGTTGGCGCTTTCATAGTCCCCAGAGTGAGAGCTGGCGGCTTGAGTTCCCCCAGTTCCCTCCATCCTCTTGGGAGACTTACTTCCCCTGGCCAAGGTCCAGCACCCACATCTCCTTCCATGAGGTTCTCCAGCCCTGAATCCACTGAGCCCAGCCAGTCTATTCTCAGCATGATGCCACCACCAGGCTGGGACGCATCAGGATGGGGCTCACAGGGCTTGGAGCTGGAAACCACAGGGTGCTCAGAAGTAGCTCAGGTTTCCTGAACAACCACACCCTCATCTCCCCCCCGGGGTCAGATGCTGCCATTGGATCCCGCACCATCAGGGTCAGTCCTAGTGGTTCAGCCTGGCATTGGCGGCCCTGACTGACATGGCTCCTGCTTCTGTCACTGCCATCCTGAAGTGCTTCTATTTCCTGACCAATGTGTGCCACACCTCCAAGGCTTAGCACATAACTATTCCCTTTGCTAGAATCCCCTTCCTACTCCTGCTTCTAAGACCACTCCCTTTTTCAGGTCTGGGAATGACTGAGGTAAGAACAAAGTGAGGACAGGACAGGTGCCCTGGTGCAATTTGGGGGTGGGGAGACTCACCTCCACTAGGTCCCAGAAGAACACCTTCCCATCCTCGGAGCAGCTGACTATGTGTGTGTCACGCTCACTCAGGCAACAGTCCAGCTTGTACTCTTGGTTCTTATGGCCTGTGTACCTGGGGGTGAGTGGGATCAGAGGGGCTTGGGCCTTACCTGGGACATAGGTGGTGGGGGGAGGGGCCCCACAACTCCAAGGACTCACTCCCCTAGTAGTTCCCCCGTGTCCTTGTCTAGAAGTCTCAACTTGGAGTCCAGGCTGGACACCAGGGTGCACTGCCCGTCCCGGCTGAAGCAGGTGCAAGTGATGGGGCCTGGGAGGAGGGAAGGAGTAGACAGGCGGGTGGGCTGGGGACCCCTTTGCTGCCCTTGCCTCCCCTGCCTGCCCCACAGCCTGGTCACACTCACTGCCCACGTAGTCTGAGAAGAGTTGCCCCATCCTCAGGTCATACCGCCTCACCCGGCCATCCACAGAGCTACAAGAGAGGGTAGATCCCAGCTGAAGCCTCAACTGGGCCAGTAGGTCCATGTAACCTTGGTGTCCCTCTATGCTTCGACCCGGCCAGGGCCCTAAGAACAAGGCTGAGCCTGTCCTTCATACTCCCTCTCAGGGCTGGCCATGGAAAACAAGCACTGAAGTGAATTCATAAGTGGAATTCTGAGGCACTGGCTTTCAGACTCAGACCCAGGGACCATCAGGAACCACTCCATCTGTTTCTGATATGTACTGAACATTCTCTCTGGGCCAGATCCTGTAGCGGGAAGGGAGGGCTTGGGACACAGCTTTGACCAAGTTAGGAGGAATTTCTGAAGCCTCATTGACTGAGGGTAATCTAGGAAGGCCTTCTGAGGGAGGTGATATCTCAACTGGGACTTGAAGGATGAGAAGGAGCCAACCTTGTGGGATCCAAGGGGAGATGGGTGGGAACAAGGTCAGTCAACAGGCTGGACATTTCAAACTACCCCCCACGATGGGGATGTTGCTTCCTTGGGTTGAGGCAACACTTGAGCAGCCCTACATGGGATTTTTTTTTTAAAAAACTGTCTCCTGCAGCTAGAATATCAACCCTGTGTGGGCAGGAATTTTTCCTTATTTTCTTGTCTTAGTCACTGCTATATGCTCATTGATTAAAAAAGTGGCCTGTGGGAGGTGCTTAAATACACTTAGGATTAGTAATAGAAGGGCAATCCAGGCAGAGGGAGAGCAACTGCAAAGGTCCTGGGGTGGGAGCATGCTTGGCATATATACCTGATATGAGGCTGGGAATGAATAAAAAACTGAGAGGACAGCAAGGACCAGACTGTGCAGGGCCTTGGGAGTCACCGTGAGAAAGTTGACTTTAAGCACAGAGGCAGCTATGCTCCCCATTGGCACTTGGGGAGGAACAATGTTCTGGCTCCACTCACCCTGCTAGGACCTCATGGTCTGACACCTTCACACTAGATATGCCATCCCTGGCTTCCTCCAGCTTCTGCACTGGGTCATGCCTCCGAGAGCGGCAGTCCCAGCAGCGGATACTGGAATCGATAGAGCCTGTGAGGCCAGCATGAAGGTGAGGTCAGGTTTGGGGTACAGGGGCAGTACCCTGGGCTCCCCTGCCCAGGCCCCACACTCACCGGACAGGATGACCGTGGCCTCTTCATTAAACTGCACCGTGTTCACCTTCTGAGAAATGGGAAATGCCACTCAGAGGTGGCTGGACTTTAAAGGACTGGGATAAAGGTAGGGTTCCCAGTGCAGATTAAAGTAAGGAGAAAAGCTAGGGGTAGGTGAAAGGTTTTGAGGGTACTGTAAGGACGGGACCTGGTGAATCCACTGTAACGTGTGGGGCAGTTCATGTCACCGCCTACGCGCTAATGCAGGTTCCCTCCGATATCTGTGCTCTAACGAGGCTTCTTTCTGCTTGTACTCACCCCTGCGTGACCCCGGAATTTACGCACGACCTGCCCCGATGCCACATCCCACAGCACCACCGCCTTGTCCCCGCCGCCGGAGCAGAGACTGCTGTTGTCAAAGGAGCTAGAGGCCAGAGGAGGGAAGGTCAGCGTCGACCTCCGATCCCGGCCTCAATGCCCCTTTCCTGGCGTGGCCCCGGCTCACCCGGCCGCGTCCAGCACCTCGTAGCCATGGCCGCTGTACGTTCGCAGCAGCGTCCCACGCAGCGGGTTCCACAGCTTCAGGGTCTTGTCGCTGCCGCACGTCAGGCAGTAATTGCCATCCACTGGGGAAGACCAGGCGGGGGTTACGGGGCCGCCGACCTCAGGAGGCGGGAGGCAGGCTCGGAACGAAGATGAGGGCGCTCACCATTAAATCGCACGGCTCGCACCGCTCCCTGTCCGCACTCCAGCGTCTTCAACCTTTTCTGCGGCAGCTCCGGGCCCCGCGGCTTTGGCTCAGGAAAAGCCATTGCTCCGGGTCCCTTCCTCGCCGCCTTACATCGGTCAGCACTGAGGCTTCCGAGCCTGGCACGCCTGGGTGTAACCTTAATATTGTCTCCTGCGCTCTACTTCCTGTTTCTCACTTCCGGGCTGAAAGTTTCGGCTTTTTGGAGATAATGTTGGAAATATAATTAATGAAAGCTGTCTGGAGGTTCCAGGTTTCTCTTCCCACTTACTGCTCCCCCGCCACTAGGTACAGTGAGCGCGAGGGCTGCGCGTGTTACTGTGAAAAGCATCCTCGTTTCTACGCCGGAAGAGGCAACTCCGGCGGCGGAAGAGGCTCGATCTCCTACTCGCTATGTTCACGAACAATATGTCGGACCCGCGGAGGCCGAACAAAGTGCTGAGGTGAGTACCCCGGCATCATGGGAACAAGGCTCGGGTTGTGGGTCCGGGCCCAGGGAAGCCCTTGCCCATCCTGGGGGCGGGATGTGACTGCCCCTGACCCTCGATTCTGCCGCAGGTACAAGCCTCCGCCTAGCGAGTGTAACCCGGCCTTGGACGACCCGACGCCGGACTACATGAACCTGCTCGGCATGATCTTCAGCATGTGCGGCCTCATGCTCAAGGTGGGCAGGGCGGCGTATCTCCGCGGGACAACGAGGTCGGGGGCAGATTCAGAATGAAGCCAGGCTGGTGCTGAGGGGGCGGGACTGGGGTGACACGTTGGACTGAGAAAGCCAAAGCCGTGGGGGAAGCCAGGGATCCGGGTCAGGGTGGGTATGTGGGAGGTTGGTGTGTGGGTGGGGCCAGGCTCTAAAGCACCTTGGAGGGAATGGTGTTGAAAGTGTGGGGTCCTAAGTATGATGAGCTATGTCAAAGGCTAGTCCTCTTAGACCTGAGGGGACGTGGTGGGGTTAAGAGGCACAGGCCAGGGAGCAGGGCCAGAAACTGTGTATCTGGCGTAGGCTGTGGGTGGATAAGACTGAGGGACTCTGGGGGAGGTGGGGCACAAGGTTCAAGCTGTACCAGTTGAAACCAGTGGGTTGGAACCAGTGCCTGGGAATGCCCCCAGGCACTGACCTAACCCACCCAACCTTCCACTGACCTTACCCACCCATCCACCTATCTTTCTGTAGCTGAAGTGGTGCGCTTGGGTTGCTGTCTACTGCTCCTTCATCAGCTTCGCTAACTCCCGGAGCTCTGAGGACACTAAGCAAATGATGAGTAGCTTCATGTGAGGCTGGGCCTAGAGAAGGAGGGACTCCTGAGTAAGGGGAGGGAGGACTCAAGCCTACCCATCCTGACCGAAACCTCTCTCCGGTCTCAGGCTGTCCATCTCTGCCGTGGTGATGTCGTATCTGCAGAACCCTCAGCCCATGACACCCCCTTGGTGATGTCAGCCTAGGGAGGTCACTTCCTGGACCCCTCTATACACCTCCCTCCAGGGCTGATCCTTAGCTGCTCAGCCTCCTTTCCTCAGCTGCTGGCTGTCCTGGGCTTCCCTGGGGTGAGGTAGTTGCAGGACCCTCAACTGAATGGAAGGAACCTGGACCTTTCCCTGGGGTCCCACTTTTACTGGGGCAGAGAGGGGAATACCCTAGGCCTACTCCTGCCTTCCTTCCCCACCCTGCCTGCTGCTGGGGGAGATGCTGTCCATGTTTCTAGGTGTATCCACTTATTTTCTTGTTGAAACCAGTTAACAATAAAGTTTTGCATTCTGGTTGTTCTCTGAGACCTCTCTTTCTGTGCATTGCGGGTACTCTCCTAGAAGGACTCCAGTTCTTCCACTTACTCAGGTCCAGTCTGGAGCCTTCTGGTAGTTCACTTGTTTATTCACAAGCCTTATGCCTTAAGTCAGCTGCTGGAGATGGGACAGTGACTCTCACCTCTGGCAATTCAGCAGATGGCCCTGCTGACCTGAGGGATCTGGGCTTTGATTTCCTTATCAGAGGTATAAGATGATGTCAGTGAACTAGACAGACTAATAGGGAATCGGAAAGGCATGAAAGACTGAGTCTTACCCCACTGTGAAGGAGAGACTGTTTCATGACTTGACTGTTGCTGGACAGGACAACTGGCCCCAGGCTGGAATGGGAAGATTGCTTACTGTAAACGCCCCTCCCCCCTTAGAAACTTTCTGATTATACTCGATGTTCATTCTGACACATATCAACATCCCTCCTTTGCCTCCTGCTATGTGCTGATTCCTGAAATGGGTTGTCCTGACCTGGACAAGCATGTGAAATAATTTCCCATACCTGGTAGCATTCACATACTGGTACATATGACTATTCCCCCACCTTTACACTATACAATTCTTTGGTACCTGCCAAGCAGCATGGGAATAGATTTCAACTTGCAGCCACCCAAGACACACCTGTATGTCAGTTTCCCTTAATAAACTATTACCAGAATGGAGTGGCAACTTCTTTCTTTGGTCTTTCCCCACTTTCTGTTTATGGAGGTAGATTTTCTGTCTTGGGGCTTTCCCCTGGGTCTGCATATACTAACAATTGGCAATCCAGCCAAGAGACCAAAGAAATGGGCTTTGGGAAAGGGGATCAACCTGGCCATCGACCTATATGTGGGGAGGGGTGGCCTGTATGTTAGTTAGATACATGTGGACTGCCGCATGAGTATGGGGACGCTCTGAAAATGCTGACTGGTCTCATGGACTTGTATAAGGAACAGCAAGGCAGGAAGACTTATGGCTGCAACTGTAGACTGGTTCCTCTTATGGGTGGTTTCGCTGGTCACAGATGCCCACCAGGAGGCAAAAGACAGGTTTAGAAAGTTAGAGGAAGAAGTGCAGCTAGAAAATATTAGAATGTCTACAACTCTGGTAGCATTGGGACTGGATGATGATAAAGGTTGGGGGGCAGGGGAGGAAGGTCCTTTGAATAGATGCCACCTCTTGAAAGCCATTAGGTCTCTGTGTCTTTATGTTCATGTGTGTCTATGTATGTGTAGTATTAGTATGGTAATTTCTACCTCTGAATGGTATTGCTTACTTGTAAAAGAGCTATGTTTAATTGGCTTAAAGGAATTAAGTGTTTATATAACTTAAGGACAGGGTATTCTAAATTTCTCAAAGAGCCCTGGCTAGTTTGGCTCAGAGGTTAGAGTGTCAGCCCATGGACCTAAGGATCGCAGGTTTGATTCTGAGTCAAGGGCATGTACCTGGGTTGCAGGTTTGCTCCCCGGCCCTGATTGGGGTTGTGTGGGAGGTAACTAATTGATGTGTCTCTCTCATATCAATGTTTCTCTCTCTCCCTCTCTCCCCCCCTTCCAATCTATCTAAAAATCCTTGGAAAAAATTAATGGAAAAATATCCTTTGGTGAGGATAAACAACACGCGCGCGCGCGCACACACACACACACACACACACACACACACACATTCTCAGAGATACAGAAACTAACCCAAATGCTTTTCAGATTCCCATGATTTGGGAAAATATTTGACATTAAAGCTAGTTTAAGAGGGCTGGTTTAATTAAATCAGATATGTCTTAAGAGTTATGAGAATAAAATATGATACCTGGCAGGTTTGGCTCAGCGTTGGAGCGTCGGCCTGCGGTACAGAGAGACCCGGGTTCGGTTCCCGCTAAGGGCACGTACCTCGGTTGCAGTTTGTCCCTGGCCCTGGTTGGTCGTGCGGGTGGCAGCCACTCGATGTGTCCCTTTCACGTCGATGTCTCTCTCTCTCTCTCTCTTCCTCTCTCTCCCTCCTGCTCTATCTGAACAAAAAATGGAAAAATGTCCTCAGGTGAGGATAAAAAAAAACACACACAAAAAAAACAAACAACAAAAAAAACATACGAGCTGATTGTATCTAAAGTCTCATGAAGTTTTTTTTTTATTTATTTTTTATTTTTTATCCTCACCCGAGGATATTTTTTCCATTTTTTGTACAGATAGAGTGGGAGGGAGAGAGAGGAAGGGAGAGAGAGTGAGAAACATCGATGTGAAGGGACACATCGAGTGGCTGCCACCCGCACGACCAACCAGGGCCGGGGACAAACTGCAACCGAAGTACGTGCCCTTAGCGGGAACCGAACCCGGGTCTCTCCAGACCGCAGGCCGACACTCTAACCGCTGAGCCAAACTGGCCAGAGCCTCATGAAGTTTTTGTAGGTAACCTAAACAATTGTTAAAAATGAATATATTTAATATATTTAAGTAGAATAAATGGTTTTTATTTTATTTTTTTTATTCTCACCCGAGGACATTTTTCCATTTTTTTGTTCAGATAGAGCGGGAGGGAGAGAGAGGAAGAGAGAGAGAGAGAAACATCGATGTGAAGGGACACATCGAGTGGCTGCCACCCACACGACCAACCAGGGCCGGGGACAAACTGCAACCGAGGTACGTGCCCTTAGCGGAACCGAACCCGGGTCTCTCTGTACCGCAGGCCGACGCTCCAACCGCTGAGCCAAACCGGCCAGGTCGAATAAATGGTTTTTAGATGAAACCTATAGCAGTAGTTGTAGAAAGTTTGTGTTACAAAGAAATTTTTTTTTATCCTCACCTGAGGACATTTTTCCATTTTTTGTTCAGATAGAGTGGGAGGGGGAAAGAGAGGGAGGGAGAGAGAGAGAGAGAGAGAGAGAGAGAGAGAGAGAAATATTGAGGTAAAGGGACACATCGAGTGGCTGCCACCCACACGACCAACCAGGGCTAGGGACAAACTGCAACCGAGGTACACACTCTTAGTGGGAACTGAACCCGGGTCTCTCTGGACCACAGGCCGATGCTCTAACTGCTGGGCCAAACGGCCAAGGCACAAAGAAATTTTTGGAAAAAAAAATTTAATGTGTGGTCAAGCTGGCTAATATTAGTATATATATAGTTAAGGTATTTTAATATCAAAAGTAGAGTTTCAAGATGGTGGCAGAGTAGGAAGATTTTTATGCACCTCCTCCCAGAAACAGACTGGATAAAACTAAGTTGGGAACATTCACCCTAAATTACAAACTGAAGTCTAACTGAAGAGGAAACTTTTATTCTCACCCGAGGATATTTTTCCATTGATTTTTTTTTTTTTTTTGGTATGTGCCCCTAGCGGGAATCGAACCCAGGATTCTCTGGTCCGCAGGTCGACACTCCAACCGCTGAGCCAAACCGGCCAGGGCTTTTTCCATTGATTTTTAGATAGAATGGAAGGGTGGGAGGGAGAGAGAGAAACATTGATGTGAGAGAGACACATCATTTGGCTGCCTCCTGCATGACCCCGATGGGGGCTGGGGAAAGAACCTGCAACCCAGGTACATGCCCTTGACTGAGAATTGAACCCACAACCCTTTGGTCTTCGGGTTGACACTCCAACCAATAAGCCAAGCAGGCAAGGGTTGACGAGGAAACGTTAAAAAAAGGAAGGGCAGAAAGCATCTTGAGCATGCACCTGCACAAAAGCTTGCACAGTGTGGTTGGGGTTGAGCCTCACAGTCAGCCAGCCTGAGGGGATATCCCACCCATGAATGGGACAAAAACAATCAAGACCAAATTACAACAGGACAGCCCAGATAACCCATATAAGGGACATTCTTAGAGCATCCAGCTCAGGAGATCAAAGAGACTGCAACACTGGGCCCCACAGGACACTGACTATATAAGGCCACCACACGAAGACTGGGGGGCATGGCAGTTCTACCTAATAAATAGAAACAAACACAAAGTGACAGCTAAAACGGAGACAGAGAAACAACAACTTAATGTAAGAAAAGGAAGTTTCTCCAGAAAAAGAGCTACAGTGTAAATGAAATGGAGGAAAGCAGTTTATCAAAGCATACTCACAGAATTTATTGGGAACTACAATAGCATGAGGAAGGAAATAGAATCTATGAAGAAGAACTAGTTGTAAATGAAGAATACCATATCTGACATCAAGAATACACTAGGCCCTGGCTGGTTTGGTTCAGCAGTTAGAGTGTTGGCCTGTGGGTCAAAGGGTTGTGAGTTTGATTCCTGGTCAAGGGCATATACCTGGGTTGAAGATTCAATCCCCAGCCCTGCCTGGGGTCAAGCAGGAGGCAACTAATTGATGTGTCTTTCTCACATCGATGTCTCTTTCTTTCTTTCTTTCTTTCTTTCTTTCTTTCTTTCTTTCTTTCTTTCTCTCTTTCTTTCTCTCTTTCTTTCTCTCTTTCTTTCTCTCTTTCTTTCTTCTTTCCCTCCCTCCCTCCCTCCCTCCCTATCTAAAAATTTTATTTATTTATTTATTATTTTTATTTTCACCCGAGGACATTTTTTTGTTGTTGTTGTTCAGATAGAGCGGGAGGTAGAGAGAGGAAGAGAGAGAGAGAGAGAGAGAGAGAGAGAGAGAGAGAGAGAGACATCGATGTGAAAAGTACACATCGAGTGGCTGCCACCCACACAACCCAACCAGGGCTGGGGACAAACTGCAACCGAGGTACATGCCCTTAGCGGGAACCGAACCTGGGTCTCTCTGGACCACAGGCCGATGCTCTAACTGTTGAGCCAAACCAGCCAGGGCTCTATCTAAAAAATTAATGGAAGAGTATCCTTGGGTGAAAATGGACCCCACCCCCAAATAGAATATGTTGGAAGGCCCTGGCCACTGTGTCTCAGTGGTTAGAGTGTTGGTCCATGCACCAAAGGGACATGTACGTGGGTTGAAGGTTGGATTCCTGGACCCAGTCAGGGTGCATGTGGGAGACAACTAATTGATGAGAGAA
Organism: Molossus molossus; assembly: GCF_014108415.1. Taxonomy (NCBI): domain Eukaryota; kingdom Metazoa; phylum Chordata; class Mammalia; order Chiroptera; family Molossidae; genus Molossus; species Molossus molossus. The sequence continues at coordinate 69,738,274 of NW_023425377.1, read as the reverse complement.
ACACATCAATTACTCCCCCTCCCTCCCTTTCACCTCTCTAAAATATATCAAAGGAAAAAATAACCTCGTGTGAGGATTAACAATAACAAAAAAGGAATACACTGGAAGGAATTAAAAGTAGATTGAATGAAGCAGAGGATTGGATCTGTGATTTGGAAGACAAGGTAGGAAAAAATACCCAATTAGAGCAGCAAAAAGAGAAAAGAATTATAAAGCAGGAGGATAGTTTAAGGGAACTCTGGGACAATATGAAACATAACAACATCCACATCATAGGGGTAATGAGAAGAAGAAAGTGTGCAAGTAACAGAGAAACTTTAAAGAAATAATGACAGAAAATTTAGCTAATCTGGTAAATGAAAAGGTCATACAAGTTCAGGAAGCACAGAGTCCCAATCAAGATGAACCTTAAGAGACCCGCACCAAGATACATCATACTTAAAATGAGAAATGTTGCCCTGGCTGGTTTGGCTCAGAAGTTAGAGTGTTGACCTGCAGACTGAAGGGTAGCAGGTTTGATTCCTAGTCAAGGGCATGTAACTGGGTTGCAGGTTTGATTCACAGCCCTGGTTGGGGTATGTACGGGAGGCAACCAATGGATGTATCTCTCTCACACTGATGTTCTCTCTCTCTCTCTCTCTCTCTCTCTCTCTCTCTCTCTCTCTTCCTCTTTCCCTCCCTCCCTCCCTCCCCACTCCCGCCCTTTCTCCCTCCCTCCCTCCCACTCTATCTAAAAGGCAATGGAAAAATATCCTTAGGTAAGGATTAACAACAATAACAACAACAAAAAGACAAATGTTAAAGACACAGAAAGAATCTTAAAGGTAGCAAGAAATAGAAAATTACCTATGAGGGAGTTCCCATTTAACAGTCAACTGGTTTCTCAACAGAAACACTTCAGACCAGAAGGGTTTGGAATGAAGTATTCAAAGTAATGAAGAGTGAGGACCTGAATCTAAGACAAGTTTATACAGTAAGGCTATCATTTAAAATTGAAGGCCAAATAAAAAACTTTCCAACACCCCCTCCTCCCCAAAAAAGTCTAAAGGAGTACATTTACCACCAAACCAGCACTGCTAGAAATGTTAAAGGGACTGCTGTACGAAGCAGAAATTGAGAGAGATGAACACAGGTGTAAAGAAATAAAGGCAAAGGAAGGAAGGAAGGAAGGAAGGAAGGAAGGAAGGAAGGAAGGAAGGAAGGAAGGAAGGAAGGAAGGAAGGAAGGAAGGAAGGAAGGAAGTAAATAAGTACCTATCAATAATAACCTTAAATGTAAATGAATTAAATGATCCAATCAAAAGACATAGGGTAGCTGAATGGATAAGAAAATATTGCCCTGGCCAGTTTGGTTCAGTGGTTAGAGTATTGGCCTGTGGAATGAAGGATCTAGGGTTCAATTTCAGGTCAAGGGCACATACCTGGGTTGCAGGTTTGATCCCTGGCCCTGGTTGGGGTCGTGTGGGAGGCAACCAATGGATGTGTCTCTCTCATATCAATGTTTCTCTCTCTCTCTCTCTCCCCCTCCCTCCCTTCCACTCTATCTAAAAATCAACAGAAAACTATCCTAGGGTGAGGATTAACAAACAAAAAAACAAACAAACAAAAAGAAGATTTGACCCACATATATGCTGTGTACAAGAGACCAATCTCAGAACAAAAGATTCACATAAAATAAAAGTGAAGGTATGGAAAAATATTCCATGCAATTGGAAATAAAAGAAAAATTTTGAGGTAGCAATACTCATATATGAGAAAACAGACTTCAAAACAAAGACCATAACAAGAGACAAAGGTTGCTACATAATACTAAAGGGATTGACCTAACAAAATATAAGCCTTGTAAACATATATGCACTCAATATAGGAGCACCTAAATATATTTTAAAAACGCTTGGTGGCCTTTAAGGTAGAGATTGAAGCAATACAGTCATAGTAAGGACTTTGATACCTACTGACATCACTAGATGGATCTTCCACACAGAAAAATCAAAGAAACAGCCACCTTAAATGACACACTAGATCAGATAGATTTAATTGATATTTACAGAAAATTTTATCATAAAGTGGCAGAATATACATTCTTCTCAAGTGCATATGGAACATTCTCAAAGATAGATCACATGTTAGGACACAAAACAAGTCTTTACAAGTTCAAGAAGACTGAAATCATATCAAGCATCTTTTCGGATCACAATGGCATAAAACTAGAAATCAACCATCATAAAAACACTCAAAAACACTTATACACATGGAGGTTAATAGTGTGTTATTAAATAATGAATGTGTTATCAATGAGATCAAGGAAGGAATAAAAAAATTCCTGGAAACAAATGAAAATGAACACATTAGAACCCAAAATCTGTGGGACACAGTGAAAGCATTCCTACGAGGGAAGTTCATAGCATTACAAGAAACAAAAAGAGGCAACAAAATTTCAGACATCATACACAACAGAATTTTCACTGATACAACACCTAAGGCAAGAGAAACAAAGGAAAAAATGAACACATGGGACTACATCAAACTAAAAACTTCTGCACAGCAAAAGAAACAACCATAAAAATGGAAAGGGAACCCACTGTATGGGAGACCATAATTGCCAATGATACATCAGATAAGGGGTTAATTTCCAAAATAGAGTGCTCATACAACTCAACAAAAGGAAGACAAAGAACCCAATTAAAAAATGGGCAGAGGACCTAAATAGACACCTCTCCAAACAGGACATACAAATGGCCAAGAGACATATGAAAAAATGCTCAATGCCACTAATCATCAGAGAGATACAAATTAAAACAACAATGAGGTATCACCTCACACCTGTCAGAATGGCCGCCATCAACAAATCACCAAACAACAAGTGTTGGCGAGGGTGTGGAGAAAAGGGGACTCTAGTACACTGCTGGTGGGAATGCAGACTGGTGCAACCACTATGGAAAACACTATGGTGTTACATCGAAAAGTTAAAAATTGAACTGCCATTTGACCCAGTGATCCCACTTCTAGGAATATACCTAACAAGCCTGAAACACCAATCAGAAAGAATATATGTACCCTTGTGTTCATAGCAGCACCATTTACAATAGCTAAGATTTGGAAACAACCCAAGTGTCCATCAGTAGATGAGTGGATAAAAAAGCTGTGGTACATGTACACAATGGAATACTATGCAGCCGTAAGAAAGATCTCTTATTTTTTGAGGGACCTGGAGGGACCTGGAGAGTATTATGCTAAGTGAAACAAGCCAAGCAGAGAAAGACAAATATCACATGATCTCACTTATTTGTGGAATATAATGAACTAAACAAACTGATGCACAAAATTGACCCAGAGATATAGAGGTGGGATACAGACTGACAAACCTCAGAGGAGGGGGTTTTTGGAGGGGAAGAGATAAAGCACAGAACTTATATGCATGTATGCATGACCAATGGACATAGACAACAAAGCTGGGGATGGGTCGGGTGGGTTTGGGGAGGAGGGTGTCAATGGGGGAAAAAGGAGAAACATCTAACAAAAATAAACAAACAAACAAACATAAATAAATAAATAATAATAAAGAAACAAGAAAAAGCTCTAACAAACTACCTAACACTACAACTAAAAGAGTTAGAAAGAGAACAGCAACAGAAGCCCGAGTAAGTAGAAGGAAGGAAACATAAAGATCAGAGCAGAAGTAAGTGACATAGAGAAAAACACAAACAAACAAAAACAATACAAAAGATCAATGAAACCAAGACCTGGTTCTTCGAAAATATAAACACGATTGATGAATATTTAGCCAGACTCACCAAGAAACAAAGAGAGGGTACCCAAATGAATAAAATCAGAAATGAAAGAAGCAATATAACAACTGACACCACAGAAATACAAAGGATTATAAGAAAATAATATGAGCAAGTATATGCTAACAAACTGGAAAATCTGGGCAAAATGGACAAATTCCTAGAATCATACAATCTTTCAAAACTCAATCAGAAGAATAAAAAAACCTGAATAGGCTGATAACAATTAATGAAATTGAAGCAGTAATAAAAAGAAACTCACAGCAAAGAAAAATACTGGGCCAGATGCACTTATAGGTGAGTTTTTCCAGATATTCAAAGAAGAACTAACACCTATTCTCAAACTATTCTAAAAAAAATTCAAGATGAGGAAAGACTTCCAAGCTCTTTTTACAAGGCCAGCATTATTCTGATTCCAAAACCAGATAAAAACACCAAAAAAAAAAAAAAAAAAGAAAAAAAAAGAAAGAAAGAAAGAAAGAAAAAAAAGAAAAAGAAAAGAAAGAAAATTAAAGTCTACTATCCCTGATAAACATAGATACTAAAATCCTCAACAAAATATTAGCAAATTGGATCCAGCAATACATTAAAATATCATATACCATGACCAAGTGAGATTTATCTCAGGGAAGGAAGACTAGTACAATATTTATAAATTAATAAATGTGATAGATCACAAACAAAATGAAGACTAAAAATCATATGATTATATCAATAGATGCAGAAAAAGCATTAAACAAAGTCCAGCACCCATTTACAATAAAAACTCTCAGTAAAGTGGAAATAGAGAGATTGCACCTCAACATAGTAAAGAGCATTTATGACAAACCTAAAGCCAATATCATATTCAATGGGCAAAAACTAAAAGTGTTTCCCATAAGAACAGGAACAAGATAGGGTTGTCGGCTTTCACCACTGTTATTCAACATAGTACCAGAACTCCTTGCCCCAGAGATCAGACAAGAAAATAAATAAATAAATAAATAAATAAATAAATAAATAAATAAATAAATGGCATCCAAATTGGAAAGGAGGAAGTAAAACTGTTATTATCTGCAGATGACACAATATTGTACATAGAAAACCCTAAAAACTACCAAAAACCTACTAGATTTAATAAATGAATTCAGAAAGGTAGCAGGACACAAAATTAACATCGGAAAATCAAGGGCATTTTTATGCACCTATAATTAACTCTCAGAAAGAGAAATAAAAAAAAGTAATTTATCATTTCAACAATAACAACAAAATACCACTAATCATCAGAGAGATGCAAATTAAAACCACAATGAATTATTACCTCACACCTGCCAGAATGGCTACCATCAACAAATCAATAAATGACAAAAACTGGCGAGGATGTGGAGAAAAGGGTATCCTAGAACACTGCTGGTGGGACTGCAGAGTGGTGCAGCCACTATGGAAAACAATATGGGCTTTGCTCAAAAAATAAAAAATTGAACTGCCATTTGACCCAGTGATCCCACTTCGAGGAATATATCCTAAGAATCCCGAAACACCAGTCAGAAAGAATACATGCATTCCTAGGTTCATAGCAGCGTTATTTATAATAGCTAAGATCTGGGAACAACTCCAGTATCCATCAGTAGACGAGTGGATAAAAAATAGCTGTGGTACATTTACACAATGGAACACTATGCAGCTGTGAAAAAGAAGGATCTCTTACCCTTTGAGACAGCATGGACCTGGAGATTATTTTGTTAAGTGAAAAAAGCCAGTCAGAGAAAGACAAACATCACATGATCTCACTTATATGTGGAATCTAAGGAACAAAATAAACTAATGAACAAAGTAAATCCACAGCCATGGAAGCATGGAACAGATTGACAGATCTCAGAGGGAAGGTGGGAAGGAGGGCAGGAAAAGATTAATAAAAAAACTTATGCATAGCCCATGGACACAGACAATAGGTGAAGGCCTAGGGTAGGATGGGAGAAGGGTGGAGGGTACAAATTGGGGGCAATGGGGGACATCTGTAATACTCTCAACAATAAAATTAGATTAAAAAATAAACAAAAAAACAAAGGCCATAACAAGAGACAAAGAAGGTGACTACATAATACTAAAAGGAACAATCTAACAAGAAAGTTTAACCCTAGTGAACATAAATGCACTCAATATAGGAGAATCTAAATATATAAAAGAACTCTTGGTGAACTTTAAGGGAGAGTTTGACAGAATCTAATCATTGTAGGGGACTTTAACACCCCAATGACATCACTGGATAGATCTTCCAGACAAAAAATCAACAAGGAAACAGCCACCTTAAATGACACACTAGATCAGATGGATTTAATTGCTATTTACAAAATAAACTGATGAATAAAATAGATCCAGAGACATGGATGCATGGAAGAGACTGACAGATCCCAGAGTGGATGGGTGGAGTGGATGGGAAGAGATTAACCAAAGAACATATATGCATAGCCCATGGACACAGACAATAGTGTGGGAAAACCCTGGGGTGGGGATGGGGCTGAGTGGAGGAGGGGGGGGATGGGGAGAAATTGGGGATATCTATAATACCGTCAACAATAAATAAAAAACAAAACAAAATAAAAAATAATAAACACAACAAATAAAAAGTGTAAAAAGTATATCAAAAGTGAGCTGATGAAAATTTAGAGTTTGGTTTTCTTTCGCTTGGTTAAATTGACAAAGTTTTCTTGGACTGTGGGTTTGCTCCTGTAAGATATTGTAACAAGTTTGCTGCCTTGAATGCACAGATTCTGTTTTATTAAAATAATTTTCTGGCCAGCCAGTGTAGCTCAGAGGGTAGAGAGCATCGGCCGTGTACTGAAGGGTCTCCCGTTCGATTCCAGGTCAAGGGTAAGTACTTGAATTGCAGGTTCCACCCCCGCCCCACTGGGAACGCTTTCAGGAGGCAACCAATTGATGTGTCTCTCTCACATCGATGTTTCTCACTGTCTCTCCCCCTCCCTCCCTCCCTTCCACTCTCTCTGCAAAAAAAATAAATGGAAAAAATATCCTCAGGTGAGGATTAACAAAATAAATAAATAAATAAATAAATAAACAAACAAACAAACAAATAAATAAATAAATAAATAAATAAATACTTTTCTGTGTTTTGTGTTGTCTTATAAGGTCTTTAATTACTTAAGAAAATTGAATCTTCTCAATGTAAAAGCTAACCTATATTTGAAATGTCCAAACTGACTTCATAAAAAGTCCACTGATGCACTGGCCAATTTGGCTTAGCAGTTAGAGCATTGGCCCCCAGACCAAAGAGTTGCAGGTTCGATTCTGGTCTGGGGCATGTATCTCGGGTGCAGTTCAGACCCTGGTCCTGGTTGGGGTCATGCAGGAGGCAACAAATACATGTGTCTCTCTCATATAGATGTCTCTCTCTCTCTCTCTCTCTCTCTCTCTCTCTCTCTCTCCCACCCTCCCTCCCTCCCTTCAACTCTGACTAAAGATACATGGAAAAAGTATCCTCGAGTGAGGATTTAAAAAAAAACAGTCATCCCAGCCAGTGTGGCTAAGTGGTTGAGCTTCAACCTATGCACCAAGAGGTCCCTGGTTTGATTCCCGGTCAGGGCACATGCCCAGGTTGTGGGCCCAATCTCCAGTGGGGGGCACGCCGGAGGTGGCCAATGGATGTTCTCTTTCTTATTTTATTTTATTTATTTTTTTGGTATGTGCCCCTAGCGGGAACCAAACCCGGGACTCTGGTCCACAGGCAGACGCTCCAACCACTGAGCCAAACTGGTCAGGGCTCAATGTTCTCTTTCATTGATGATTCATGTTTCTAATTTTCTTCTTCTTCCTTCCTCTCTCTCTAAAATCAATAAAAGAAAACAAAAGTCAGCAGAAAAAAAAACCTCTATAGATTGTGGCATATGTGGCTGAAGCTCATTCTGCTTCTCTTAAATGACACCTCAGTGCCGTATTTTTGCCATCTTGATGTCCTTGTAATATGGCAATTATCTGCTCTCCACTCAGGGAAATTAAGATGGGTAAACAACAGATACTTTCTCTCTTGGATACACCTGTGCCTTTCCCTTCCCCCAGGGTGGTCCCTTTCCCTTTCTCTCAACTAAGCTTCAAGGGCCCTTCTTTGGCTTCTGTAAGTTGTTTGCTGAGCCTATGCAACCCAACTGACTCACTTCTACTACCTCCCTAACTTAAAAATTTTTTATTTATTTATGTTCTTACAGATACCCCCCCCCCCACTGACACTCTCCTCCCCACTCCTGTCCTACCCCCACCTTCACAGTATTGTTGTCTGTGTCCATTGGTTATGCATATATGCATATACATTCTTTGCTTTATCTCTTCCTGCTCTTCTTCACCCCCCAGGTTTGTCACTCTGTTCCCTACTTCTATGTCTCTGGGTCTATTTTGTTCATCTGCTTATTTTATTCACCATATTCCACAAATAAATGAGATCATGTGATATTTGTCTTTCTCTGATTGGATTATTTTACTTAGCATAATATTCTCCAGGTCCCTCCATATCATCTCAAAAGGTAAGAGATCTTTCTTCCTAATAGCTGCATAGTATTCCATTGTATATATGTACCACAGCTTTTTTATCCACTTATTTACTAATGGGCACTTGGGCTGTTTCCAGATTTTAGCTATTGTAAATAGTGCTGCTATGAACATAGGAGTGTATATACATTCTTTCTGATTGGTGTTTCAGGCTTCTTAGGATATATTCCCAAAAGTGGGATCACTGGGTCAAATGGCAGTTCAATTTTTAATGTTTTTTTAAATCCTCACCTGAGGACACTCTTGCATTTATCTTCAGATAGAGCGGGAGGGAGAGAGGGAGGAAGAGAGAGAGAGAAACATCAATGTGAGGGAGGCACATCAGACTGGTTGCCACCCATACAACCCCAACTGGGGCCGGGGACAAATTGCAACTATGGTATGTGCCCTTAGCAGGAACTGAATCCGGGTCTCTCTGGTCCGTGGGCCGATGCCCTAACTGCTGAGCCAAACCGGCCAGGGCTCAATTTTTAATTTTTTGAGAAAACTTCATATTGTTTTCCATAGCATAGTGGCTGCACCAGTCTGCATTCCCACCAGCAGTGTACTAGAGTCTCCTTTTCTCCACACCCTCACCAGAACTTGTTTGATGATTTGTTGATGATAGCCATTTTGGCAGGTGTGAGGTGATAGATATCTCATTGTGGTTTTAATTTGCATCTCTCTGATGATTCGTGACATTGAGCATTTTTTCATATGTCTCTTGGCCATTTGTATGTCCTATTTGGGGAAGTGTCTATTCAGGTCCTCTGCCCATTTTTATTGGATTATTTTCTTCCTTTTGTTGAGTTGTATGAGTTCTTTGTATATTTGGAAATTAACCTCTTATCCGATGTATCATTGGCAATTATGTTCTCCCAAACACTGGGTTCCCTTTTCATTTTTATTTTATTTTATTTTTCTTTATTGATTTTAGAGAGAGAGGAAGGGAGAGGAGAGAGAGGTAGGAACATCAATAAGAGAGAATATTGATTGGCCCCTACTTCATGCCCCTTACTGAGGATTTGGCCTGAAACCTGGGCATGTGCCCTGATCAGGAATTGAACCAGTGACCTCTTGGTGCATGGGTCGATGCTCAGCCACTGAACCACATTGGCCAGGCTCCCTTTTCTTTTTGATGCTGTTTTTTGTTTGTTTGTTTGTTTTTTTGTTTTGTTTTTTTTTGTGTTTTTTTTTTTTCTGTGTAGAAGTCTTTTAGTTTGATGTAGTCCCATTTATTAATTTTTACCTTTGTTTCTCTTGCCCTAGATGATGTATCAGTGAAAATTCTATGTGTGGTGTCTGAGATTTTGCTGCCTACATTTTCTTCTAGGATTTTTATGGTTTCACAAGTTACATTTAAGTCTTTTTATCCATTTTGAGTTTATTCTTGTGTATGGTGTAAGTTGCATGTACCTGTCCAATTTTCCCAATACCCTTTGTTGAAGAGACTGTCTTTACTCCATTGTATGCTTTTGCCACCTTTATCAAGTATTGATTGAGCATAATGGCTTGGGTCAATTGCTGGGTTCTCTGTTCTGTTCTATTGATTTCTATGCCTATTCTGGTGCCAGTACCAGGCTGTTTTGATTATAATGGCTTTATAGTATAACGTGATATTTGGAATTATGATCTCTACAACTTTGTTCCTCTTTTTCAAGATTGCTGTATCTATTCAGGGTCTTTTTTGATTCCATCTAAACTTTTGGAGTATTTGTTCTAAATCTGTGAATTATGTTGTTGGTATTTTTTTTTAATCCTCACCCAAGGATCCCTTTTTCCATTTTTTATCTTCAGGTAGAGTGGGGGGGGGGGAGTAGAGAGAGAGAGAACCGTCGACGTGAGAGGGACAAATCAATTGGTTGCCTCCTGCACTACCCTGACAGGGCCAGAGACTGAACTGCAAACTGAGGTACGTGCCCTTGATTGTAATCGAACCTGTGACTCTTTGGTCCATGGGCCGACGCTCCACCGCTGAACCAAACCAGCCAGTGGTGTTGTTGGTATTTTAATGGGGATTGCACTGAATCTATAGGTTGCTTTAGTTAGTGCGGACATTTTAATGATGTTGATTCTTCCAATTCATGAACAGGGCATATGCTTCCACTTTAAAGAAAACATTTTTTTCTTTATTGATTTTTCTTAGAGAAGAAGGGAGAGTGAGAGAGAGATGGAAACACTGATGAGAGAGAACATCGATGGGTTGCCTCCTACATGTCCCCCACTGGGGTTCTGGCCCACAACCTGGGCATGTGACCTGACTGGCAATCAAATAGATGACCTCTTGGTGCATGGGTCAACACTCAACCAGTGAGCCACAGCAGCCGGGCTATGCTTCCACGTTTTAATTTCTTCCTCTATTTTTTTTCAATGTCCTGTAGTTTTCAGAGTACAGGTCTTTTACCTCCTTGGTTAAGTTTATTCCCAGGTATCTTAATTTTTTTTTTTTTTGCAATGGTAGATGGGATAGATTTTTTAGTTTCTCTTTCTGTGTTCATTATTGGTGTATAAAAATGTCAATGAGACATCAAAATTACAACTAAACTACAGAACAACCATCATTTGGAACTGCCTGAAAATGAGCTTAATGGAAGTCCTACAACTACAAAATTAAAGAAGCAGCCCCATTGAGACTGGTAGGAGGGGCAGAGGTGCAGATGGGCTGGTCCCACAACCAGGTGTAGTGGTTAAAAACCAGGAGGGCTACCTCAGCTGGGAAGGTCCTCCGTGAGGAGCAAGGGGACCTCATCCCTCACCAGGCACCCAGCTCAGGGTTCCAGTGCCAGGAAGAGAAATCCCCATAACTTCTGGTTGTAAAAACCAGCCGGAACTGAGGCTGAGGGAGGCTGAGGCTTCGGGAGCCCCAGGCAATTCCTTTTAAAGGTCCCATGCACGGACTTACTCGAACTTACTCTCTCTGAGCTCCAGCGCAGAGGGAAGGCAGCCTGAAAGGCACCAGAGACATATGAGGAAGAACTGAGTTGTTTGGGACGAGGCCCAGAGAAGCAGCTTTCTCCTGGCAGATGTGCTGGGGGAAGCTGTTGTTCTTTTGGTGAGCCCTTCCCCCATGAGGCCGGCAGATGGGCACCATATCTAGTACTCCAGATACCTGACTTATACTGTTTGCCCTGCCCTGGTGATTCCCTGAATCCCTGCCCCATCCACATTTTGGTTCCACCCAAGCTGTTTCCAGTGCCTTTACCATAGGATTGGCCTGTTTTGCCTCCTGCTTCATATTTTCCTAAATTCTCTCAAACTAGCAGCATATGGCCACACAGAGTCCCCTACCTCTTGTTAAGTGGCCCCAGGACTGGCACTAGAAGCATCCAGCCTTGGCTGACAGCTTGGTTTTGCCTGGACATGTCCAAGTTCAGCTCAAGAAGCAGCCATCAGCTGATCACTTTGTACGTTATGCCTGGTGGCCCCAGGTAGAACACAGGCAGTGGCTGACCTTGCCCCAGAGCCAGCACACCCAGTGGACAGCTTCAAACAACATTGAAGCACCACCAGCCAACCACCTTCACAAGTGACACACTCAAGGAATGGACTCAGTGGGTACCATAGCCCTGCTGAAGTAAGTCTTGCTCAGTGTGGTGGGTCCCTGCACAGCTGATCATCCAAGGCAGTCAGAGGTTGGTGGTTAGTAGGCACAGCCAGTCCCTGCAGCTGATCAGCCTGCATAAAACCCTCCCATCGATGTGTCAATGGCAATCAAGACTCAATTACAGCAGAAGGGTGTAAAGTCTACACAAGGGGTACACCTTGAGGGCCCAGCTGGGTGACCAGGGAGGCTGTACCACTGGACCCTAAGGACAGCTACTACAACAGGCCACCCTAGGAAGCGTAGGAGACATAGCAACTCTACCTAATACATAGAAACAAACACAGGGAGGCAGCCAAAATGAGGAGACAAAGAAACATGTCCCAAATGAAAGAACAGAACAAAACTCCAGGAAAAGCACTAAATGAAATGGAGATAAGCAATCTTAACAGATGCAGAGTTCAAAATACTGCTTATAAGGATGCTTAATGAACTTAGTGAGAATTTCAAGGAACTTTGTGAGAATGTCAAGGAACTTAGTGAGGACCTCAAGAGCATAATAAAGGACCAGTCAGAAATGAAGGATACACTAACTGAAATAAAGAATAATTTACAGGATGAAAAGCAAGAACCTACAACCGAGATTACTCTATCCTGCAAAGCTATCATTTAGAATCGATGGACATATAAAGAGTTTCCCAGACAAGAAAAAGCTACAGGAGTTCACCATCACCAAACCATTATTATATGAAATGTTGAAGGGTCTTCTTGAAGAAAAAGAAGATAAAAAAATATGAATAAACAAAATGGCAATAAATACATATCTATTGACAATTGAATCTACAAACAAACTGAGCAAGCAGAACAGAAACATTCTCATAGATACAGAGAACATTTTGCTGGTTGCCAGATGGGAGGGGGGGTTGGGAGAATGGGTGAAAAAGGTGAAGGGATTAAGAAGTACAAGTAGGTTGTTAGACTGACAAACCTCAAATGGAAGGGGGGAGGTGGGGCGGGAAGAGAGAAACCAAAGAACTTATATGCATAACCAATAGACACTGACAATAGTGTGGGGAAGGCAGGAGGGAGGTGGGAGTGGGTAGGAGGGGTCAAGGGGGGAAAAAAGGAGGGACATCTGTAAATCATTCAATAGTAAAGTGTAAAAAGAAAATAAAATGCCACTAATTTTTGGATGTTGATTTTTTAAAAAATATTTTTTCTTTATTGCCTTGAGAGAGAGAGAAGGGAAAGGCAGAGAGAGATAGAAACATCGATGAGAGAGAACACTGATGAGAGAGAACATCAATAGGCCGCTTCCTGCATGACCCCTGATGGGGATCTGGCCCATAATCTGGGCATGTGTCCTGACCGGGAATCGAACCGGCGACCTCTTGGTGCATGAGTTGATGCTCAACCATGGAGCCACACTGGCTGGACTGGATGTTGATTTTGTATCCTGCTACTTTGCCAAATTCATTTATTAAATCTAATAGGTTTTTGGTGGCATCATTAGGGTTTTCTACATACAATATCATGTCATCTGTGAATAATGACAGTTTCACTTCCTCCTTTCCAATATGAATGGCTTTTATTATTTCTTCTGGTCTAATTTCTATGGCTAAGACTTCCAGTACTATGTTGAATAGAGAGAGAGAGAGAGAGAAACATCGACGTGAAAGGGACACATTAAGTGGCTTCCACCCACAAAACCCAGCCAGGGCCGGGGATAAACTGCAACTGAGGTAAGCTCCCTAAGCGGGAAACGAACCCGGGTCTCTCTGGACTGCAGGCTGACGCTCTAACCGCTGAGCCAAACCAGCCAGGGCTTGTTCCTTTTCTTAAGGGAAATGCTTTTAGTTTTTGCCCATTGAGTATGATGTTTGCTGTAGGTTTGTCATATATGGCCTTTATTATGTTGAGGTATGATCCTTCTATTTCCACTTTGCTGAGAGTTTTCTTTTTATCAAAAATTGGTGCTGGATTTTGTTAAATGCTTTTTCAGCATCTATTGATATGATCATATGATTTTTATCTTCCAGTTCGTTTATGTCGTATATCACATTTATTGATTTGTGAATATTGTATCAGCCTTGCATCCCCGTGATAAATCCCACTTGGTCATGGTATATAGTTTTTAAAAATATATCGTTGGATTCAATTTGCTAAACTTTTGTTGTATCGGGTTGTCGCTGACTTCCTGGGCCTGGACACCTGCTGCCTGCGGAGATGCCGAAGATCAAGTGAGGGGTGAGTGACCATTGCCTCGCTGAGAGCTGAAGGGTGCCTGAGGCTGCCTTAAGACCAACTGATATAGTGCTGGAAGTTGGACCTGGAACTGGCAGTATGACTGTTAAGTTGCTAGAAAAGGCAAAAAAGGTAATTGCCCATGAACTTGACCCAAGGCTAGAAGCCGAACTGAGCAAAAGCGTTCAGGGCACACCGTTGGCCAACAAACTTCAAGTAATGATGGGTGATGTGCTGAAAACAGATTTGCCATTCTTTGATGCTTGTGTGGCAAAATTATCAGATAACTTCTCCTTCTGTCTTTAAGCTGTTGCTGCACTGACCTTTTTTCAGAGGTGCTATACTTATGTTTCAAAGAGAATTTCCTCTCCGACTGGTTACAAAACCTGAAGATAAGTTATACTGCAGACTCTCAATTAATGCACAGCTGTTGTCCTGGCCAGTTTGGCTTAGCGGTTAGAGCGTTGGCCCATGGACCAGAGAGTCTCGGGTTTGGTTCTTGCTAAGAGCATGTATGTCGGTTGCAGTTTGTCCCTGGCCTAGTTGGGGTTGTGTAGGTAACAACCAGTAGATGTGTTTCTCTCTCTCTCTCTGTCTCCCTCTCTCCCTCCCACTTTATCTGAAGATAAATGCAAAAAATGTCCTCGGGTGAGGATAAATAAAATAAAATAAAATAAAATAAAAATAAATATGTTAAAAAAAATACACAGCTGTTAGCATGTGTGGACCATCGAATGAAAGTTGGAAAGAATAACATCAGACCACCACCCAAGGTAGAATCCAATGTTGTAGGAATAGAACCTAAGAACCAGCCACCGCCTACCAATTTTCAAGAATGGAATGACCTAGTAAGGATCACCTTTATTAGGAAAAACAAGACACTGTCTGCTGCATTTAAGTCAGGTGCAGTACAGCAGCTATTGGAAAAAAACTACAGAATTCACTATTTAGTCCATAGTACTGTAATACCAGAAGATTTCAGCATAGCAGATAAAATACAGCAAATCCAAACCAGCACAGGTTTTAGTGACAAGCGGGCCCGTTCTATGGACATAGATGACTTCATCAGATTGATACATGGATTCATTGCAGAAGGTATCCATTTTTCTTAGTTATCTGGAAAACAGAATTTTTCAAACTCAACAAAAGAAACTGGAATTATATATTTTTAATAATTTAATAATTTTTCTCCACTGAGACATTGTGCTTGACTATTTTTGATTTAATGCTACTGTTGTTACCAGTTATTACTCTGAATTTCTTAAGGTAATTAAGTAAGTCAATTTAAGTACCCATGGTGTTTTGGTTTTGGTTTGTTTTTAATGCCAAACACAGGGCAGGGTCCAATTACACATGATAATCTTCAAGCCCAATAGCCGCATTCACGCACAACTTGACACTTAAACTTATAATTTCTAACATGTTATTGTGTAAAGATGTTCTCTTCTATTTTCTCTGTTATATATTACTGTGAAGCCCTCTTTAGGCCTTTGTTCCTCAGCTGTAAAGTTGAAGTGCTTAACTGAGTCATATATTCACCATACTCTTACTTCTTGTTGTTCATGTGTACAGTAAAACAATTTCCTTATGATGTTTCAATTTTCTCTGTTTATTCTATACAACTTCTATCACTGACTACCCCTTTAAGCTATCCTGCAGCATCACAGTTACATCGGGGTTCTGGGAAAGCTTGAGCCTGCTTCTGAGGCCATGTGGTGCCAGACAATTTACTTCTGGGTATGATTCCTTACCTGTAAAATGAGAATGCTCAATTAGAATGTAAAATGAATTATAAGACTGGAAGTTTTTCCTTGGGAAGAGTCATAGGTTTAACAAAATTTACAAAGGTTTGCCCTGGCCAGTTTGGCTCAGAGGTTAGAGCGTCGGCCTGCAGACCAGAGAGTTCTGGGTTTGGTTCCTGCTAAGGGCACGTACCTTGGTTGCAGTTTGTCCTCACTCCGATTGGGGTCCTGTGGGTGGCAGCCAGTTGATAAGTCTCTCTCACATCGATGTTTCTCTTTCTCTCTTCCTCTCTCTCTACCTCCCTCTCTGTCTGAAGATAAATGCAAAAATGTCCTCAGGTGAGGATAAAAAATTTTTTTTTCCCCCAAAGCTTTTGGAAATCAAAATGTAATTTAAAATATCTGCCCATCGCCCTGGCCAGTTTGGCTCAGTGGTTAGAGCATTAGCCTGCGGTCCAGAGAGACCCGGATTTGGTTCCCGCTAAGGGCACGTACCTCGGTTGCAGTTTGTCCCTGGCCCTGGTTGGGTTGTGCAGGTGGTGACCACTCCATGTGTCCCTTTCACATCGATGTTTCTCTCTCTCTCTCTCTCTCTCTCTCTCTCTCTCTCTCTCTCCCCCTCCCACTCTATGTGAACAAAAAATGGAAATATGTCCTCGGGTGAGGATGAAAAAAAAAATCTGCCCATCAACTTCATAACAAACAAAAAGACTCAACCAGTAATTTTCCCACAAGAACAAGCTCCCAATATTCCTTTAAATTCTGGATGATTAAAATTTGCAGTACTTTTTCATATACCTCATGTTTAGTTTTCAGCTATTTTTTAAATGTAAGGTTGAGAATGTCAATAGATGTCATAACCACATCTTTAATTAGCTATGTTTAATTTTATCTATTTTTTTATCCTCACCTGAGGACATTCCTTGATATTTTATTTAGATAGAGTGGGAGGGAGAGAGAAACATCAACGCGAGAGGGACACATCAAGTGGTTGCTGCCCACACGATCCAACCAGGGCGGGGGGGTGGGGGTGCAATTGAGGTAGCGCCCCCAGCGGGAACCAAACCCGGGCCTCTCCAGACCACAGGCCGATGCTCTAACCGCTGAGCCAAACCGGCCAGGGCTAATTAGCTATGTTTAAATCATTATCGATATAATACTAATTGTTAATGTCCTTGAATAAAAAGTTATATAAATAAATAAATAAAATGTTGTTGTATCTCCCTTTCTTTTTTCTTTTTTTTTTTTTTTATCCTCACCCGAGGATATTTTTCCATTTTTTGTACAGATAGAGTGGGAGGGAGAGAGAGAGAGAAACATCGATGTGAAGGGACACATCGAGTGGCTGCCACCCACACGACCAACCAGGGCCGGGGACAAACTGCAACCAAAGTACGTGCCCTTAGCGGGAACCGAACCCGGTCTCTCCGGACCGCAGGCCAACGCTCTAACCGCTGAGCCAAACTGGCCAGGGCTCCCTAACTTTCTAAATAAACTTTGTCTTATAATTTGAAAAAGAAGAAATAGATGGGTAAACAATGATTGTAAGTTAACCAGTTGGGGTAATGGGAAACCCAAGCAGCCTTGATTCTTCCTGGCTCCCTGGCAAACCTCATTTTTATTTTGTTCTTGTTTTTGTATTTCTTCATGTACCATACAGCACGTAAGCTGGACTTTATTCAACCGTCACTTAGTATGGGTTATCAATATTTTCTTGCTGTTGTGTGTATATTTTCTGGATGGGTTGAATGAAGCCTTCTCTGTTTCAAGGTTGATGCTCTCATAGTAACAGAGAAATTGTTAGAAAATGTGTTTCCCACTTGGGGTATATACCTTCCAACCACTTCTTCAAAGCTATTTACGTAGCTCCACTATATGCTGTGGGATGGTGGTTCAGGACCTGTCACTGTTTCACTGTTTTTCTTCCTGACCTTTGTGAAATGGCTCATTATATTGATGACATAATGATAAGCCATGAAGATCTGCCTCTGCTGCAGGAAACCTTGCAGGCTTTACTGGATCATCTACAACAGAAAGCATGGGCAATGAATAAGCAGAAAATTCTAGGTCTGGGCCCTGCAGGAGAGTCCTTTGGAGTCATATGGTTGGGTAAGACCCTCATTGTCCCTGAGGCTGTCATAGACAAGAAAGCCTACCAAATACTAAAAAATATGAAAGGAGTACAGCCTTTTGTGAGAATTTAGGGGTGCTGGTGAACATTTATTCTCCACTTAGCACATATATTTTGCTCCTTATATTGCCTAGTTAAGAAGGGACATATAGCCCTGGCCGGTTTGGCCCAGTGGTTAGAGTGTCGGCCCATGGACCAGACAGGCCCGGTTTGATTCCTGCTAAGGGCATGTACCTCGGTTGCAGTTTGTCCCTGGCCCCAGTTGAAGTTGTGTGGGTGGGAACTAGTTGATGTGTCTCTCTCAAATCGATGTTTCTCTCTGTCTCTCTCTTCCTCCCCCTCTCTCCCTCCCTCTATCTGAAGAAAAATGCAAAAAAAACAAAAACAAAAACAAAAACAAACAAACAAACAAACAAAAAATAACACACACACACACACACACACACACACACACACACAGAAGGTACATATATGGGATTGGGGCACCAAACAATAAGCTGCTTTTGAGAAAGCAAAAATGCTGGTCCAACAGATTAATGCCCTTGGAATTTCCCAGGCTGGGTTGCCATTTGAATCAGATATTTGAATAACCCCAGAAGGCATGTGCAAAAACAGCAAAAGAAGCAAGTGCCCCTTAGATTTTGGTCCCAATAGTGGAAGAGGGCAGAAATCAGATACACCTTGATACCACTGACTTGCCTCTGCCCTGGCTCGGACTCCAATGCTGACTAGGTGGCATGCCTACTATAGCAGAGGAGTACTTTGTCAAATAGCCCTTTGTCTCTAGAGATGCAGCAACTATTAGGTTCTGTTAAATATATAGACCCTCCAAATTCTCCTGCTCCATCCCTGGGTCAGACCTTATAGCCTGGGAAGAAGGAATAGGGGAACTTGCTGGCACTTGGTATACTAATAGCTCTAGCTAGGGTAATTCATCTACCTTGACTGCAGTTGCCATTCAGTTGTCCATTGACACTATTTGGATGGCAAGGGAGCAAACCACAATAGTCAGTGGGTTGAATTAAGAGCTGTGTGGTTGGTATCACACATGAACCTTGGCCACTGATCCTGTGTACTGACACTTGGGTATTTTGCAGGGATTTACTTTATGGCTTGGACAATGGAAATGGAGGGGTGGATGATTATGAAGAAATATTTTGGGGACAAGAGATTTGGAAAGATAGTTGGGGCTTGCTTACAAGAGCCTGGGGAAGATCTTGGTATCTTCCATGTGCCTGCCCATAAGGCATCTACACCTCCAGGTAACCAGGAAGCAGATGCCTTGGCAAAAATACATGCTTTAGCAACTGAGTGGTCAGTTGACACCACAGATTGGGTACACTGGAAGAGTGGGCCTGATAGTGCCCAAATGGGATGGTGCATAGCTAAGGAGGCAGAGT
Source organism: Molossus molossus (assembly GCF_014108415.1). Taxonomy (NCBI): domain Eukaryota; kingdom Metazoa; phylum Chordata; class Mammalia; order Chiroptera; family Molossidae; genus Molossus; species Molossus molossus. The sequence goes on along the minus strand of NW_023425377.1, from coordinate 69,718,914 downwards.
TGCCTTTAACATACAGTGATCTGGTCAATACAATTATTGAATGCAGGTTCCATCTCCCATATAACAGGCAGCTGGGTTTGTTAGAATGAAAAAATAGTGTTCTTAAAAGATAAAATTACTAACTTGAAAACCAACTTTGCCAGGTATACAAAGGTGTTTTCCCAAGTGTAAATACACTTAAATGACCATCTTGTGGGGCCTATTGCTCTATATTCCAGGCTGGGAACTCAAATGAGCCACCTAATGTGGTAAAGGTGTGGGAAACAAAGGACACTGTAAGAGTCTTGATGCTTGCCACGGACCAGTGGGCCACGATACTGAGAGTAGCAGACCCTATTGTCCCTGGAGTGCAGACCATTTACTGGAATCTGCTATGGGATGTTATGCTGGAATGGGTTGGTTACTTCATGCCCCTGGGGGACAGAATCTGCTCAGTCTCCCATAGGACCTTGTCATCCTAATGCAGTTGGGACCCATGGAGACAGGCTATATGTGGACTGGTACATGCATCATTGAAAGAGGGGAGAAGGTAGGGGTCCTGATCTAATATATTCCTCCCCTATATACCTTCTTTTATTTTTATTTTTTTATCCTCACCCGAGGACATTTTTGCATTTATCTTCAGATAGAGCGAGAATGAGGGGGGGGGGTAGAGAGAGAGAAACATTGATGTGAGAGAGACACATCAACCACTTGCCACCCACACGACCCTAACCAGGGCTGGGGACAAACCGAGGTACATGCCCTTAGTGGGAACTGAACCCGGGCTTCTCTGGTCTGTGGGCCGATGTTCTAACTGCTGAGCCAAACTGGCCAGGGCCCTATTCACCTTCTTATAACAGAGAGCACCACTTCATCCTGACCAACAAATATAGTTTACAAAGCTGGGCCAGGTTCCAAACACTATGGCTACATTAATATCTGAAGATCAGCCTATGAGTGTAATTCTCATAGATCTCCCAATTCAAGTTCCTAGTAAATATTTGTCTCTCTGAACTTGTAGCTGTTTCTGTAGCATTCAGTTATAGGGATGTGTGTGTGTGTGTGTGTGTGTGTGTGCCTGTGCCATTATCCAAATTGAATGTGGTGTTCTTTTTTTTTTTTAATTTTTAAATTAATTAATTAATTAATTAATTATTGTTACCTATGTTTCTCCCTTTTCCCCCACTGATTCCACCCTTCTTCTCCCTCCCTGCCCTGTCCCCAGCTTTGTTGTCCATGTCCATCGTTCATGCATACATGTATATAAGTTCTGTGGTTTATCTCTCCCCCACCACCCCCTCTTCTGGGGATTGTCAGTCTGTACCCAACTTCCATGTCTCTGGGTGAATGCTGTGTTCTTATGCCAGATGAATCTGCTAACATTTCTTCTTTGGTAGCACATATAAAAACTCACGTAAATGCCTTAAATGACCTGGCCCAAGCCTAAGTGACTTACTAACCCACTGGGTGAGTTTTGGGTGGGTGTGAGGGCGGTGGAGCATGATGGAAAAAGGTGTTATTAATACTTGGACTGTTTATTTTAATGTCTTTTTTCTTGTATGTTACTTTACTGTTCCTGCAGACTGTGTCTCCAATGAGGTCAATTGGCAAATAAGAGAGCTACCTCCCTGAACTTTCTTGTGAACCACTCAGGATACCTGAGGGGTCATGTAAGAGCTGGTCACAAAGGGTAGTGTGTGGAGGAGAGACTGTTCCATGATGTGACCAATGCTGGACCCTTAGAGACTGTCTGATTGTACTTGATGTTCATTTGGACATAAATCATTACCCTTCCTTTGCCTCCTGCTATGTGCTATTCCTGGAACAGGGTGTCTGACTTGTTCAAGCATGTGAAGTAATTTTCATACCTTATAGCATTCATGTACTAGTCCCCCTCACCCCTTACCCAAGCGGAGCAGGGATCCATGTCCTCTTGCAGCCACCCAAGACGTGCCTCCTATGTAAACTTCCCTTAATAAGCTCTATTAATTATCAGACTGGAGTGGGCAGCCTAGTTCTTTGGACTTTACCTGCTCTCTGCTTATGGAGATAGATTTTCAGTCTTGGGCTTTTTTCTTGAGTCTGCGTGTACTAACATGGGTAGTTCTCCCAACCAGGCTGTATGCCTCCTATTCCCAGCGCTCCAAGGGCAGATCCTTTACCCAACGTCTCAATTCCCATTGAACAGAACAGGACCCCTATCAAATTCTCCCTGCTCCCAGCCTTGAAGGTTAATGGAACACCTTAGGACCCCATGCACAGTCCACTTTCTAGGCAAATGCGGCACGGGTAGGAAGATCTGAGACCTCTGAGCTTACTGGGACAAAGGGGCACTCTAAGTTCACAGGAAGGCCGCTAAACGCTCCTCTGTCCAAACCAGCACCTCCAGGGTGGGACATGCCCAATGCCACAAGAAGTACCACGAACCACGGCCTCAATCCCAAAACGCACTGAGTTGCGTCCTAGCCCCGCCCCTACGTATAAGCGCTTATTGGCCAGGCCGCGACCTGGGGGCGGGGCCTTTGCTGGGCCTTAGCCTGGCCGGGAACTCACAGGAGGAACACACAGCGGTGGCCGCGGCGGCGGCGGCGCAGCTATGGGAGCTAACGCGCGGTCTTTGGGGGTCGACGCTGGCTGCGGCCGGGGTGCAGCGGGTCCCTGGACAAGCTTCCGCGCGCTGCGACCACTGCTCCCACCCCTTTTCTTTCTTTTTTTGTTTTTGGCTGCGCCCAGCGCTCGGGCCGCCGGATACGAGGTGAGCCGGGGCCCAGGAGAGGAAATGTCCACAAGCCGGAGGGAAACCCCGAGTGGGGTGTGGAGGTGTGGATGGGTCTGTTCTATGGGTGCCTAGTTTATGATCGCTAGTATGACAGGGTGGCTTGAGTTCGTGCTTTGTGTCAGTGAGGGGTCTGTCTCTGCGTCTCTGAGAACCGGGCTGCTTGTGCCTGACCTGCCTCCCTCCTTCTGTGGGTCGGCTTGCCTGGACTTTGCATGCATTGAACTGTGCTGTGTGGTTGGGCGTGTGTGTGTGTGTGTGTGTGTGTGTGTGTGCGCGCGCGCGCGCGCGTGTGCATGCGGTGGCGTGCTGGATGAGAACTGAAATTCTGGAGTCAGCTGGCCTGGAGTTTCACCCTGGGTCCTCCACTTCCTGGCTGCGTGACTGTGTGACCTTAGGCCAGTCACTACAATTCTCTGATCTCAGTCCTCTTATCTGAAAACTGGAGATAATATTGTCACTATCCCGCAGGGTGGCTGCTTTGTGTTTACAAATGCTTAATAAATATTAGCTACTACTATTATTATTTTCCCAGGGTGTGAATGAGAGCTGCCCTGAGGAGATATGCCACTAGGGAGTTGTATCTGTGATCACAACTATATGCATGTCCTCCCTAGGAGGGCTTGGCCCGACGTCTCTAAGTCACTCACCTGTAGATCAAGATTTACCTTGTGTCCCCCACCCCCACTCCCACCCCAGTCTGCCTCTTGACCTTGGGGTAAGTGACAGGGTGTGTGAGTGTGTATTTGGGGTCCCTGTGCAGACATGTCCCACCGTGCAGCCAGACATGCTCAACGTGCACCTGGTGGCCCACACACATGATGACGTGGGCTGGCTCAAGACAGTGGACCAGTACTTTTACGGCAGTGAGTAGAGAGGGTGGGGTCTGACAGCTGGGACTCCCATGATCCCTTCAAGCTCTTCAAATCCTTTTTGGGTCCTGGATATTAGGGTGGGGGCAATGCCCAGCTTGGGGTCCTGTGTCTAGGACTGTCACCTTTGGCTTGCTGATCCCTGATTGCTTGACCCCTGTGCCCACAGTCCACAATAACATCCAACATGCGGGTGTACAGTACATCCTAGACTCGGTCATCTCTTCCCTGCTGGCGGAACCTACCCGTCGTTTCATCTATGTGGAGATGGCCTTCTTCTCCCGTTGGTGGCATCAACAGACAAATGCAACACAGGATGTTGTGCGGGACCTGGTGCGCCAGGGTGAGCTGCCCCAAGGAAGTGAAAAGAGGAAGCCCAGCCTAGCTTCTGTTTCCTTCACCCTGGCTTCTCTAATTTTATTGTGCCATGTGTAGACTGAATGTGCATGTGACCCTGCTTGCTTGGAATTTCCCTTTATTTGTAGAACTCCTATGTATCCTGCAAGGCCCCACCTCCAGTGGATCATCTGGGATGCCATACAGGGGGCTCTCTGTTCCATATCTCGCTACACTGTCATGGGAGAGACCCCTCTTCTCCTTCCAGGCGTGGGCATGCAGGCAGGTCTTCTCATCCCCTGCATTGCCAGACTCAGCCCCACTCCTGGCCCTGATAACCTACTTGGATTTTGCCCCTCCTGGCACAGGGCGCCTAGAGTTTGCCAATGGTGGTTGGGTGATGAATGACGAAGCGGCCACCCACTACGGAGCCATTATAGACCAGATGACACTAGGACTGCGCTTCCTGGAAGACACGTTTGGCAGTGACGGGCGCCCCCATGTGGCCTGGCACATCGACCCCTTTGGACATTCTCGGGAGCAGGCCTCACTGTTTGCTCAGGTGCTTTACCCGCCTCCCTTGAATCCTCCCCTTCACTAGCTTTGACTCCTCCCTCAGCCATTCAAGCCCCGCGCATCCCTGCAAACTCACCTGGGACCTGTCCCTCTGACCTCCCCTGGAGTCCCACTCCTTCCTCTCTGGCCTTGGCCTCTCACTGCTCCAGCCCAGACTGACCATTGTCCTGCAGCTGGTGACTCCTCTTCTCCTGGCCCTGCCTCATTTGCTAGGAAGGATCCTCCAGGTGGCAGGTGGAGGCCTGCCCTGCTTTGCAAAAGACTTCTTGACCAGTGTCATGACCCCCTTTGGTCTGCAGAAGAGGGAATATTTTTTCAATTCATGCTCCCTTTCTGGAAGGTGGAGCTGGTTTCTAGCATTGAACCCACCCCCTCTTACCTCTCCTGGAGTGCATTCTGACCTTTCCCTAAGTTTGCATATTCACTGGAGGCCTCCTTGATTTCTGACCTGCTTTTTTCTGTGCTCTGACCCACCCCTTTCGTGCTGAGGGGGTTGGGTGAAGGGGTGGTGAGAGGGCCGGGCACTTAGTCATCCTGCCCTCCATTCTTGTCTTCATCCCACCCGACTCCCAGATGGGCTTTGACGGCTTCTTCTTCGGGCGTCTGGATTATCAAGATAAGTGGGTGCGGAAGAAGAAACTTGAGATGGAGCAGGTGTGGCGGGCCAGTGCCAGCCTGAAGCCCCCTGCTGCCGACCTCTTCACCAGTAAGGGGGTAGATAGGTGGGGGCAGGACCATCTCCAAAGGCATGGTTTTACACTCTGCTGTCATCATCTTGACATTTTTAATAATTTATGACCAAGAGCACAACATTTGCACTTTGCACTGGGGCCCTGTAAATTCTGAAGTCTGACTTGGGTGGGACATGCTAGGCTTTGACTTCAGGGCAGGTCCCAGGTGCTGGCCTACCCCCTGAGCCTGGTGTAATCACAGGTGTGCTCCCCAACATGTACAATCCACCGGAGAATCTTTGCTGGGATGTCCTGTGTGCTGACAAACCTGTTGTGGAGGACCCGCGCAGCCCTGAGTACAATGCCAAAGAACTGGTCGATTACTTCCTAAAATTAGCCACAGCCCAGGTAACCTCAGTGTCCAGAACCTGGAAGACTGGTGTACATAATGCATCAGGCCCTTCCCACAGCCCAGAGATTGATTCCCTAACACTTCCCATACCCTCAGAGGAAGGTAATATTCCATTCACCCTCACCACACCCTTCTTCTGGATTTTCGTATTTCTGATTAGAAGCCTATGGACCCCTTCACCACCACCACACTCAACATGGTAATGAAAACAGCATGGCATGATGCCTTAGTACTCTCATCTGTGTGGCAGGCCTAAGAGAATTACTCAATAGTTTGTGACTATTTTTATTCATGTCCCTACATTTTCATGTTTCCACACACCCCTCCCCTCATGCCACTGTGCATTCACACTTGACCACATATATACCAAGACACAGTTGTACACAGGGGTGGCCAGGATGCTCTAACCTGAGGACATTTCCTTTCTGTCTTCAGGGCCAGTTCTACCGCACCAACCACACCGTGATGACCATGGGCTCAGACTTCCAATATGAGAATGCCAACATGTGGTTCAAGAACCTTGACAAGCTCATCCAGCTGGTTAATGCCCAGGTGAGTGTGCCCACCCTGTGTGCACATGAGTGCTTATATTGCTGGGCCTTTGGTCAGATGAGTAGCTGTGGGTGTTCTCTTACTTTTCTCTTGCTCCTATAACTAACTAATCACAACAATGTAGCGGCTCCAAACAAGAGAAATATATTATTTTATAGTTTATAGGTCAGAAGTCCGACACAGGTTTCACTGGGCTAAAGTCAACATGTTGGCAGGGCTGTGTTCCTTCTGGAAGCTCTAAGGGATAGTTTCTTTGCCTTGTTCATCTTCCAGACGTCACCCACATTCCTTGGCTCACAGCCCCCTTCCTCAATCTTTAAAGCCTGATCTTGCACATCTCTCTCTCTCTCAATTCCTCTTCCCTCTTTCAGTTGTAAAGACCCTTGTGATTACATTGGGGTCATCCAGATAATCCAGGATAATCTCTTGTTTAAGGTCATCTGATTAGCAGCTTTAATTCCATCTGTAAATGTAATTCCTATTTGCCATGTCACAGGTTCTGATAATTAGGACACAGACATTTTGGGGTGGCCATTATTCTGTCTACCACGGATGTGTTGGTATGGCCCTTGTAAGTGGCCTGTGACCTGTGGCTGTGTGGGCAGGCAGTCATTCTCCCATCAGCACAGAACCTGTTTTCTCTCTTTAATCAAAGACATTCCTTCCCATCAGTTCTGTCCTCAGAGTTGTCTACCACCACAATCTCCCTGTCCTCACCTTCCACTCGCTCCCTGTACTGCTGTTTCACCAAAACAACTCTCAGTAACATCACCAAGGGCCTTCCAGAAGACATTTCTTAGTCTTCCCCATACCACTGAGGAGCCTTGATCACCCAGATCGCTTCCTTCTGCAAATACCATGTTCCTGAGCTATCAGGACATCACACTTTCTTGGTTTTTCTTCTGCCACTGACAGCTCCTTTGCCCACTCCATTGTACTGGAAATGGGAATCTCTCAGTTCAAATCTTGGCTCTGCCACTTACTGGTTCTGAGACCTTGAAATATTTAGCACTCAGTGCCTCAGTATTCTTATCTAGAAAATGGGCATAATGGTGGTTCTCACCTGATATGTCTGTGGATGAGAGTTTAATGAGTTCATTTACATAGATCAGTCAGAACAGTGCTAGGTAAATAAATAATAAGTATTATGATTTTTTTTTATTATTATTATTTGAGGCTGAAAACATTCTGCTTCTCATTTAAGACACCAGCTACATTGTTCCCTCCTCCAGGAAGCATTCACAAACCCCAGGTGGAGATCTTGCTCTTCCTGTACTCATACCAGTCTTCACAAATACCTGTCACATCCAGGCTGATTGTAACCAACTGAATATCTGTTCAGTTGCACTTGGTGCGAATTCCATGAGAGTGGATCTGGCCTCTGATTCTAGATTGCGCCAGCGATCCTGAGCATGTTGAAGAACTGAGAGATTGCTGAGTGAATACAGTGTGTATATGGGTTTGCTTATGTAACTGTGTAATGACTGTGTGTGCAGAAGTGTAGATGTGTGTACGCACGTGAAGGCATGTAGTCCCTTGTGCTTCCCTTCACTCAGTGAACACCTACAGTGTACAAGGCACTGGTATGAACAGCCTTTCCTCAGGGAGGAGGTTATCTTCTTGTTCTTCCACCTCCCTCAGTTGAAAGTGAGCCCCCATTCATTATAACAATGTGTCATTTGGTAATAACCTGACAGTGCTGAGAAATGATTATTCCTGCCCTATATGTCATACTTAGTTTTTCTCAAAAAATTAATCCTTACTTGAGAATATTATTTCCATTGACTTTTTCTTTTTTAGAGAGAGTAGAAGGGAGAGAGGGAGGAAGGGGGAGAGAGGGAGAGAAACATTGATGTGAAAGAGACACATTGATTGGTTGCTTCCTGCCTGTGCCCTGACCGGGGCCGGAATCAAACCTGCAACCCAGGTATGTGCCCTTGACTGGGAATCAAACCCTAAACCCTTTGGTTCATGGGCCGACACTCTAACCGGTGAACCACACTGTCCAGGGCTTCATGAAATTTTGTAATAATAACATTTAAATTATTTTACAAGGTTTGTAAAATTTCAAATTTATTCTTGCATCACTGAAACTCTTTACAGGCTGGTAACATTTAGGTCTGGCCAAAATACATTTTCACACTTGGTTATTGGTTTGCACTCAAAATGTGTATTAAGAGAATCTAAACCCACTGGATGCATAAATGTGTGTACGTGGTGCCCACCTATGCCTCCCCCCTCCCCCCCCCCGGGGAAGTTTCAGACTACCAAGGGCTCACACATGCCACACTTTCCCCCTGCAGCAGGCCAATGGGAGCCGTGTCAATGTTCTCTACTCTACTCCAGCCTGCTACCTCTGGGAGCTGAACAAGGCCAACCTCACCTGGTATTTGGGGGGCCTGGGAAGCTCGGGGGGTTGGAATGCCCTGTGGGTAGTGACCTTACTCTCAATGCCTCTGCCACTGCAGGTCGGTGAAACAAGATGACTTCTTCCCTTATGCTGATGGCCCCCATATGTTCTGGACTGGCTACTTTTCCAGCCGGCCAGCTCTCAAACGCTATGAGCGCCTCAGCTATAACTTCCTGCAGGTGAGTGGGTCCTGGACTCAAGGAGGCAGCCCAGGGGTCCTGACAGGCCCCATGCCTCAACATATTCCCTGCCCCCCAGGTGTGCAACCAGCTGGAGGCGCTGGCAGGTCCCGCGGCCAACGTGGGACCCTATGGCTCTGGAGACAGTGCACCCCTCAGTAGGTGTCTGGTCAGTGACGGGGTAGGGATGGGGACGGGGCTCAAACGGGGCACCAGACCTCCGCCTCATCCTTGAGTCCCTTCTGAAAGCCCCTAAGAACCCTGGCTCCCCTGTACGAGACCTTTTGTATCTCCTTGAGGTCAGGGCTCAGTCCTGTAGTGATCCCACCCAGCTTACCACTTGCTCACCTCCATCTGCCTGCAGATGAGGCAATGGCAGTGCTCCAGCACCACGATGCAGTCAGTGGGACCTCCCAGCAGCACGTGGCAGACGACTACGCGCGCCAGCTGGCAGCAGGCTGGGGACCCTGCGAGGTGCTTGCGGCCAGGCCTGGAGTATAAGGGCAGAGACAGGGAGGGGCGTGGTCGAGGGCAGTGGGCGGGGGTCTAAACGGCTTGTGGGGCGGGGCTTGTGGTAGAAGGGCCGTAGACAGGAATGGATCAGAAAGAGGCAGCAGGGCGGAGCCTATAAGAGCTCGTGGGGCGGGGCCTGGGATGAAAGGGGCCGGAGACTGGAGTGGGGAGAGACCTGGAAAGGCTAGTGGGGCGGGGCCGGGTTGGGGAGTGGAGACTACACAGTGGGCTTGCAGTGGACCCATTTGCTCCTCCACAGGTTCTCCTGAGCAACGCGCTGGCGCGGCTCAGCGGCTCCAAGGTGGAGTTCACTTTCTGCCGCAACCTTAACATCAGCCTTTGTCCGCTCAGCCAGACCGCGGAGAGTGTGAGCCACGCCTGGGACCGGGATGGGTCCAGTGGGTGGGATGAGAACCTGCGAATCCGCGCGGCTGGGTGAAGAGGAGATGGGGGGTCGCTCTGGGCCAGATCACGTAGGACGCAGTGAAGCTGGGGCTGGACAGAGATCACATGGGGACTTGGGTCCTTGCTGTGCATCATGGATGGGTCTGGAGAAGGCCTGCTGTGAGTCATGCCCACTCTGATCCTCCCACCCCAGTTCCAGGTGACCATTTATAACCCTTTGGGGCGGAAAGTAGATTGGATGGTGCGGCTTCCAGTCAGCAAACACATTTTCCTTGTAAAGGATCCCAGTGGCACAGTTGTGCCCAACAATGTGAGCCCATTTAATAAATATTCCTTCTATGAACACCCTTCTCCTATGACTACCTCCCCTCATGGGCATTTCTCCCTTTCCCCCATGGACACCGCCCTCTCTTGGATGCCATGTTTTCTTGCCTTCATGGATACCTGCCCTGCCCATGAATACCTCCCATCCACTACTTTCTCTTCCTACTCTGAATCCCCCACCTCTGCCTCTTAATATGATACCTCCTGGGAACATTCCTCCCCTGTGAGTATCTCCCTCTTTTTAATATCTCCCCATGAAATATTTTCTATTTATGAATATTCCCCTCATCCTGGAAGGCCTTTTCCCATGAACCTCTTTCTCTCCCTAGTATCTTGTCTTTTCCTCACTCCCCTGCCTCAAAGATCTCTTCCCCCATTTATTCCCTCACTTCTCCCCCTTCCTACAGTCTCTCTACCCTCCTGGTGGGTTGTTTTCCATTTAATGAATCTTCTGTGCAATCTTTATTTTATTTATTTATTTTTTTATCCTCACCTGAGGACATTTTTCCATTTTTTGTACAGATAGAGTGGGAGGAAGAGAGAGGAAGAGAGAGAGAGAGAGAGAAACATCGATGTGAAAGGGACACATCGAGTGGCTGCCACCCGCACAACCAACCAGGGCCGGGGACAAACTGCAACCGAAGTACGTGCCCTTAGCGGGAACCGAACCCGGGTCTCTCAGGACCGCAGGCCGACGCTCTAACCGCTGAGCCAAACCGGCCAGGGCTTCTGTGCAATCTTTAATTCAGAGTTTCTGTCACCCCTCATTTTCCTCACCCAACGTCTAAATTTCTTCTCTCCATCCTGGAACTCCTTCCCCTCCTGGATTGTGGCCCCTTCCTCTATGTGCACCTCTATGTGTGTATGCCCAGCCTCTTTACTCAGCTTCCCTTCTCCCTTATCTGAGGTGGTGACAATGCCCAGCTCAAACGGACAGGAGCTGCTTTTCTCAGCCTCAGTGCCTGCCCTCGGCTTCAGCATCTACTCAGTAACCCAAGTGCCTGGCAGGAGCCCACGGGCTCCCGTGCCCCAGCCTCGATTTCAGAAGCCCTCGTCCCGAGACTTGACCATTCAAAATGAGGTGAAGCCCCATTCAGATCCCCTTCCCTGCTCTGGTGACAAGGTTGAGGTGTCATGGTGGGCTGTATTCACTCTGGGTCAGCAGGTCTTGGGTTTATGGTGTAATGTCATCAGCCCTCCATTGTGTGTTCTTGAGTGAGTGACTGCTTTCCTTGAGTCTCAGTGTCCTCTACTGGGGCTGTCTTGAGGGCCTAGTGTGGTCTTGGGTGGCCCTTGACAGATATGTCAAAGCTGATGATGGTAGGGTTTGCAAATTAAGTGAAGGTGTGTCAGAGACCCGAGGGAGGGAGCCATGTGGCCGTTGGGGGAAGAGGAATCTAGACAGGCAGGGAACAGCAGACACAAAAGCTCTAAAAGAAATGAAAATTTATAAATTTTCCTGGGTCTTTAGAAGTCTTGTGGACTCTGGCACTGTGATTCCTGTCAGTTGCACTAGCAGCCCTGGTCCTCCAGCAGACTAGCCGAAGATTGGATTTAGGGGGTTGCATTGACCTTGGCAGCTATGGGGGGAAACAGATGGGGGTAACCAGGAAAGGGTCAGCAGCAGTCACTAGTCCAGAAAGGCCCCGGAGGTGGTGATAAGTGGTCAGATTGAGGATAAGGTGGAAGGTGGAGCTGTTAGGATTTGCTAGTAGGGTCAGGAGTGAGGAGGGAGAGAGAGAAGAAAGGAAGGTTGACTCCAGGGTTTTCTCCTGAGTCCGAGGACGAAGCTGCCCTTGGCTGAAGGGATGGTCATTAAATTCTGTCCTGTTTTCTGTCCAGTACATCTGGGCTAGGTTTGACCCTGACACCGGGCTCTTGGTGGAGATGAAGAACCTGGAGCAGGACCTCCTGCTGCCTATTCGCCAAACCTTCTACTGGTGAGGGATGACAACCAGGCCAGGAAAGGGGGTGGGAGCATAGCTGGGGCCCCTTGCCTGACGCTCACCTGCCCTGGCCCTAGGTACAACGCCAGTACAGGCAACAACCTAAGCACCCAGGTCTCAGGTGCCTACATCTTCAGACCCAACCAACAGGAACCTCTGCTCATAAGTCATTGGGCTCAAACCCGCCTGGTGAAGGTCTGGGGCCAGGAATAATGATGGGCTTTGGGTGGTTTGGAGCCTGGGAGGGTGGTGTGCAATGTTTGGGGTGGGGGTGGGGAAAGGATTTGCGTCTCCATCAGATCAGAGGGCTAAGTCCTGAGGGGAAGATTTGAGGATCCTTGCACAGGGCTGGTCTTCAGCTTTGTATGCTGTGGCATAGAAAGGTATTCACATCTGCTGTGAGTGTTAGTATATTACTTAGCTTTTGAAACTCAGTGTGGTATATTCCCACTTGGCCCATGAATAGGGAGATGCAGCTTCTTGAAGAGTTCCCCAAGGATCTGTGTTAGGACAGGATTATACTTGCAGTGGATATTGGAGAGTTCACAGTTGGTTAGGGCTTCAGTGATTCTCACTCAGGGTAGGTATCTGAGTGTGCATCTGGTTGGAAACAGGGGCTCACACTTGTGGGGTTTCCCAGGGCTTCTTGTTGATATTTCCTTTTTGGATGGAAATGGGGCAGGTAATGGTAAGATTCACCTTTGACATGACTCCCCTTGCAGTGAATGTCTGCATACCTGGGCTAGGATATATATATATATATATATATATTCTTTTAGGATATAGTTTTACTATTGTTACAGAGTTACTCAAATTAACTGCTGAAAACAAGGCAGGTTTTCTCCCATGGAACAGAAAGTCTGGCTTAGCCATCCAGGTTAGGTGGAGTGGTTCCATAGTCATTAAGACCCCTTCAATTTCATTGCTCTGCCTTCCTCAACATTCAGCTTCTACTTCATGACCCAAGAAGGCTGCTCAAGCTCCAGCCTTTACATTTGCACTTGAGTTAGTGGGAGAGGGAAAGGGGCAAGAAACATTCACAATACTTTGATTACTTTCCATTGGGCAGACCATAGTCACACTGCTACTGATAGCCTCAGGGAAGACTGGGCAATACAGTCTTTTTTATTCCAGGTATCTACATGCCCAGTTAGAATCCTGTTCTAAGGAGGCAAGATGGGGTAGGGGTGGGCAGCAAGCATGTATGCCACACTCAAGATGTATGTGGTAATGACTGTAGTGGGAAGTGTGGGCATCACACCTAGGCAGGTGAGGCAGGTAAGTGGGATCCTCATGCTATTAGTGGGGTGTACCCTTATGTAGGTGTTTGTGAGGTTCACAAAGAGGTGGACATTTGTAGGGTTCACCTCCACTCAAGTGTGGGCTCACACCTGCCCAATGTGCCTGCAGACGGACTTGGTGCAGGAGGTGCACCAGAACTTCTCAGCCTGGTGTTCCCAGGTGGTTCGCCTGTACCCAGGACAGCGGCACCTGGAGCTGGAGTGGACAGTGGGACCAATACCTGTAGGGTGAGTGGCACAGGCTGGGACTAAGAGGGGGTGTGCTGGGGCAGAGTGGAAGTAGGCGAGGCTCACAACTTTGTCATTCCATCTGGAATAGTGATGGCTGGGGGAAGGAAGTCATCAGTCGTTTTGACACTGCCCTGGAGACAAAAGGACTCTTCTTCACTGACAGCAATGGCCGGGAGATCCTGGAGAGGAGGTGGGGGTGACTGGGGGCCCCCATGGGTGGTCTGTGGTTTTGGGGACCCATGGGTGATGGGGGCATCTGCTAATCCTCTGAGTGTGGGAGGGAGAGGATGAAAGGGGAGTGAGGAATGGATGAGCTGAGGAAGGGGAACTAGGAAAGGGGAGTCAGAGCCTGGGTCTGACCAAACCCTTCCCCTTCTCTCCCCAGGAGGAATTATCGACCCACTTGGAAGCTAAACCAGACTGAGCCAGTGGCAGGAAACTACTATCCAGTCAACAGCCGTATTTACATTACGGTACCCCCTCCCCTATCCTGCTCCCCACCTCTCTCAGATACTCTTCTACACAGTGGGTGTCACCCCTCATTCTTAGCATCTCCCAACTGTCTTTGGCAGTGTCCACCATATCCCGTGTTGCCTGCTTGGGGCTAGGGCTGGTTGGCAGTGTGCTTCCTCACTCTCCCCCCTTGCTTCACAGGATCAGAATGTGCAGCTGACTGTGCTGACTGACCGCTCCCAGGGGGGCAGCAGCTTGAGAGATGGCTCCATAGAGCTCATGGTGAGTGGTCTGAGCCTCATCTAAGCGAGGGTTCTCCCACCAGTTCCCACCCTGGCTCTCTTCTGGACCGTGAAGCTAATTTATCTTCCAGTTCTCTGCTAGGTGCACCCCTCTGTTTGGGGTCCCACTAAGCTGAGACCTCCATTCCTAAGTGAGACGTTTACTCCATGCTTTTTATCCAATCGCTACTGGGGCACCCCTTCTACTTCCTGACCTGTTCTGTTTAGACCTCCGTTAGGTCCTTACCTCCCCTAGACCTAGTCCTCTGCTAGGTAGGATCCATACTTTTGCTGGGGTCTCCCTCCCAGACCTTCATTCTCATCCGATCTTCACAATCTTCATTTTTTCTTTAAGTTCTTACAATATCTGGCCCCGAAATTGGCCAGAGGGTCCCTCAGCCTCTCCTGGCCACTCTCCCCGCAGGTGCACCGACGGCTGCTGAGAGACGATGCACGTGGAGTTGGGGAGCCGCTGCTGGAGTCGGAGTCGGGGTTGTGGGTACGAGGGCGGCACCTCGTGTTGCTGGACAAAGCCCAGACCGCGGCTGTTAGGCACCGGTTAGAGGCAGAAAAGGAGCTCCTGGCCCCACAGGTTGTGCTGGCCCGGGGTGGCGGCACCCCGTACCATCTGGAGGTCGCCCCGCGCAAGCAGGTGAGGGGTGGCGCGCAAGCAGGTGAGGGGTGGCGGGTGGCAGGCCAACAGAAAGAGAGGAGCCAGATGGTGGCTGATGTGGGGAAGGGTCCCTTTAGGCTTAGCCAGGACGCATCTTGCAGGCCCCAACTCTTCCTGGGAAGGCCATGATCTAGCTAGCTTCCAGTCGCTGCTCAGTCTCATCCCGCCTAGACTTGTTCACATCCTCAGCTCCCACCTCTCCAGGTTTCCTACTTCCTCACCTCGTTCCCTCCTTCTTATCTCCCCTAGGCTCGGTTCTGCCCCATCCTTGTCCATTCATCCCGCCCTCACTGGGGTCTCAGGCCTGATCAATTCATACCGCCCCCAACCTAGCACTGCCCCATCCCTCATTGGCTTAGCCCTCGTGTTTCGGACTGAGCCGGGTCTTTCCCAGGTTAAATCCCGCCCCCATGAACCCGGCTAGACTGCTCCCCTCACAGCTAAACCCCTCCCCCCAAGTCGGATCTTAGCCTTCGGGCCTGGAGTCTGCCCCGCCCCTCAAGTTCACCCCCCTCCTCCGCCCCGTCACCCCCCTTCGCCCTGCTTCTTTCCTCTTCTTTCCCGAAGTTCTCCGGATTGCGCCGGGAACTGCCGCCCAGTGTGCACCTGCTCACACTGGCCCGCTGGGGCCCGAAAATGCTGCTGCTGCGCTTGGAGCACCAGTTCGCGGTCGGGGAGGACATGAGCGGCAACTTGAGCTCTCCAGTTACTTTGGACTTGAGGGTGAGGAGGGCAGAGCTGTGAAGGAAACAGGAGAGAAGCAAGAGGGGAGTGGGGAAACCCCTCTTTGACCCAACTCAGACCGGCCCACCTACTACCCGCAGGATCTGTTCTCTGCCTTCACCATCACCAACCTTAAGGAGACTACGCTGGCTGCTAACCAGCTCCAGGCCAGTGCCTCCAGGCTCCAGTGGACACCGAACACGGGTGGGAGCCAGCCCCTGGGGCCGGGAGCTGGGGGCTGTGTGGGAGGTGTGGGAATGTTGGCCAGGACCCAGGTCCAGCTTGAGGATCTGGGGCAATGTTCAGATCCAGGTTAGGGGTTTAAGGGTCTTAAGTAGGTACAGCAAACTAGTGGTGGGTCTTGGGTGTTTGAGGTTGGCATCCAGTCAGTCTCAAGAACAGTATTTGAGTCTGTGTCAGTGTCTAGTTCAGGATGTGGGGTGGGGTTGTTCATTAACCTTGAGTTTGGGCTTGAGGGTGTGTGGGAGCTGGCCAGGCATTGGGAAGGATTTGGGAGTCTGGGAGTGGTATCCAGGCCCTGGGAAGCTGTTGAACAGTCTGGTAGTGAGGCCCTGGGGACAGATTTGAGGGTGAATGGCTATGTCTAGGCCCAGGGGAGGGAGCACGGGGGTGGAGGAGTGAGGCAGAGTAAGTCTGTGCCCTTCACTGTTCCCTTGCACCTCGCCAGGCCCCACACTCAAGCCCTCTCCCTGCCGGCTGGACCCCGCCAGCATCACACTGCAGCCCATGGAAATCCGCACCTTCCTGGCCTCAGTCCAATGGGAAGAGGATGGTTAGACCTGCTGGGGGCAGGCTGCCCCCTTCTCCACCTCAGCCCCCTCCTGCAGAGGTGGGGCAAACGTCCTCTTTTCTTGCTGCTGTTGCACCAGTGAAAGCCATTAAAATGCCACTACCAAGCCTCGGGTCGAGGTGTGACTGAGTGCTTTTTTTTGAGGGTGATAAAATTTATGACCCAGAAAGGTCTGTAATCTCTAGCTGACCCTTGATCCGAAGCCTTGCAGAGAGTCACTTGGCTGCCTGAATCCTTACACCAGACTCTAGTGTTCACACCCTGCCTCATCCACTCCTCTGTCCACCAGTCCTGCTTCTCTCCTCCCTGCACCTAGGCCATTGTACAGCTGTCTTGAGGAGCCTTCGTGAACCAGACATACCCTGGGACCTCCCGGATCTGGCTGTGAGGCAAGGAGTCTGGGAGGTCCTGGGGGAGGAAATGGATTCAGAGGTAAATCCCAAAGCAGGACTTGGAACAGGTGGATTGGAGCTGCGGGCCTCCCAGGAGAGAAAAAGAGAGCGAGCCTGACATGCCCTCATTTTGATGTGCTCTGGGATCAGTTTTGGAAGGAGACCTGATGAAATAGGAGGTTTAGGGTCAAAAGTAAGTGACTTCTATGTGCAGGCCCCTTGAAGGTGCTTTGTGGCTGTGTGTGGTTAGCCGAGTTTAATTGGGGAGGGTCTGGGCTCAGCTGGGAAGGGGAGGGCTGAACCAAGTGGAAGTGGGGCTGAGCTCAGGACAGGGTGGTGTCAGGTTGGGGGTGGGTTCCACCTGCAGCCCACGGGAGACCAGCATTCAGCACTTTTACCCTTCCCCCCAGTCGGATGTACCTCCAGAAAATATTTCCAAGTGCCCTTTGGGGCGGGGTGAGGAGGACAACCATAAGCCTAGGCCAGCTAGGAATCTCTGGGGAGTGCACCCTGGTTCGGATGAGGTCACTGGTAGGACCTGAGTGCCAACTGTGCCTCTGGAAACTTTTTCTACGTC
Source organism: Molossus molossus (assembly GCF_014108415.1). Classification (NCBI taxonomy): domain Eukaryota; kingdom Metazoa; phylum Chordata; class Mammalia; order Chiroptera; family Molossidae; genus Molossus; species Molossus molossus. Next base: position 69,701,518 of record NW_023425377.1, on the reverse strand, counting down.
TTCCCCTAAAGAGCTGGACCCGAGAGATTTCCGGAGATCGTGTAGTTGCCATCCTGCATGGGGTCCAGTTGTTGGGTGCACCTCCTGAAAACGAAAACATTTTTGTTAATGCCTTTTTTTTTTTTTTTTTAATTGATTTGAGAGACAGGAAGGGGGAGAGAGAGCGAGCTAGAAACATCTATCGGCTGCCTCCTGCATGCCCTCTATGGGGGGTCGAGCCCACAACCCAGGCATGTGCTCTGACTGGGAATCGAACTAGCGACCTCCTGGTGCACCGGACGACACTCAATCGACTGAGCCACACCAGTTGAGCCTTCCTGAAAATTTTCCAGCCAGAGGGGGGAGGCAGCAGAGTCAGCCAGGGTAATAATGAGCATTTGTGCCAGGGCTGTATGCTGTCTTGTTTTGGGCCCACCAAAATTGCTTAGAAGTATTCCTCTGGTGGCAGAGATCAGGGTGGGCTGGGCTGTGCACCCCAGGGATGATATCTTAGGTCCAAATGTACATACACCACCTGAAGACTTATCCAAGTCCTCTTCCAAAGGTGGGCACTGTTCTGGGCTGGCCAAGGCGACTGGTGGAGGTTGCCCTCCCTGTGTCCTGCACGGAGCCTGATAGGCTGGATGCATCCCTGTGAACCTCTTTCCTTTGGTGATGGGGCTGGCACGGGGTAGCCAGAGAGACTCAGGGTGGGCACCGGGGCCAGGTTGTGGTTCTGCATGGGTCCTGGTATTGAGCCTCCCTGGTGGTGCCTCCTGAAAACATTCATGTCCCCATCCAAAGGAGAGGCACTGGTGTGGTCTGAACAGGTAGACCCATGGGCTCAGGTTCTGTCCCTCTTGGGTCCTGGTTATTAGGGGTGCTCTCTGAAAATTTTTTTTCTTTATTGATTTCAGAGAGAGAGGAAGGGAGAGGGAGAGAGGGATAGAAGCATGTATGAGAGAGACTTGATTGTCCGCCTCCTGCATGCCCCCCACTGGGGATTGAGTCCACAACCTGGGCATGTGCCCTGACCGGGAATCGAACTGGCAACCTCTTGGTGCATGGGTCGACACTCAACCAGCGAGCCACACTGGCCAGGCCAAATTTCCCCTTTTTATAAAGACACCAGTCATAATGGATTAAGGACAAACTCAGTGACCTCACCTTAACTAATTACTTCTGCAATTACCCTATTTCCAAATAAGATCACATTCTTAGTTACTGGAGGTTATAATTTTAGGGTGATACAATTCAACCCACAACAGGTTCCAAGCATTACAAGTGCGCCCCTCCCCCATTTTATTTTACATTTAGGGATAGTTTTCTAAGTCTTCTATCAGAAATTGGGACTGACTTGGGCCAGACAGGGAGGCTGGTGAAGCACTCTCTGACCATCAGATGTCTTGGGGGTTCCACTTTTAGGATGTGCCTTTCCAAAGTGTTTTTGAATTCCTCTCTGAAGGGGAGGACTACTCCAGGCCAAATGGGAGGCCTAGGAAGATCACCCTAGGACCAGGAGATCACCCTAGGTACTAACTAGTGTGTGGCTATAGAAGAAACCTCCATAAGGTTTCTAACCCCCCTGTGGTGTTCTTTTGGGTGACAACTACCAGGGCCTATGTGAGACTGGCTGAGCTCACAGGGTTCTACCTGGAACTCCCTGGGCACTGGATGTGCCTGCAGATTTTTCCCACTCTCCTTCCTCTACATGTCTATCTTTATGCCAGTGTCACACTGTTTTGATAACTGGAGCTTTCAGTAAGTTTTTTTCTTTTTTTTATCCTCACCCGAGGACACTTTTCCATTTTTTGTACAGGTAGAGTGGGAGGGAGAGGAAGAGAGAGAGAGAGAAACATGGACGTGAAGGGACACATCGAGCGGCTGCCACCCGCACGACCAACCAGGGCCGGGGACAAACTGCAACCGAGATACATGCCGTTAGCGGGAACCGAACCCGGGTCTCTCCGGACCGCAGGCCGATGCTCTAACTGCTGAGCCAAACTGGCCAGGGCTCAGTAAGTTTTAAAATCAGAAAGTGTAAGAGCTCCAAATTTGTTTTTATTTTTAAAGATTGTTTTGGCTGCCCTGGCCAACTAGCTCAATTGGTTAGAGCATTGTCTCAAAATGCTAAGGTTTTTGGGTTTAGTTAGCATTGTCCTGGCATGCCAAGGTTTCGGGTTCAATCCCCAGTCAGGGCACATTAACGAATGAATACATGGATGGGTGGAACAACAAATCAGTGTTTTGTTTTTTTCTTCTCTCTCTCTCAAATCAATCAATAAATACAAATACAAATAAAAGAGAAAAACATTAAAAAAGATTATTTTAGCTATTTGGAGTACCTAGAGATTCTAGTATGTTATAAAAATCCATTTTATTTTATTTATTTATTTTTTCTTTTTTAATTAATTAATTTATTTTTATTTTATTTTTTTTATCCTCACCCGAGGACATTTTTCGATATTTTGTTCAGATAGAGTGAGTGGGAGAGAGAGAGAGAGAAACATCGACATGAAAGCGACACATTGAGTGGTTGCCACCCACACGACCCAACCAGGGCTGGGGACAAACTGCAACCAAGGTACGTGCCCCTAGCGGGAACCGAACCCGGGTCTCTCCGGACCGCAGGCTGACGCTCTAACCGCTGAGCCAAACCGGCCAGGGCTAATTAATTTATTTTTGTTACAGATGTTTTTCCTTCCCCCCACACTGATTCCTCCCTCCCCTCCCCCCAGCTTTGTTGTCCATGTCCATTGTTCATGCATTCATGCATATAAGTTCTGTGGTTTATCTCTTCACCAACCCCTTCTTCTGGGGATTGCCAGTCTGTACCCCACTTCCACGTCTCTGGGACTACCCCATTCCTCAGACTGTTATGTTCATTATATTCCACAAATAAGTGAGATCATATGGTAGTTGTCTTTCTCTGTTTGGCTTGTTTCCCTTAGGATAATACTTTCCAGGTCCCTCCATGTCTTCTCAAAGGATAAGAGATCTTTCTTTCTTACAGCTGCATAGTACTCCATTGTATATATGTACCACAGCTTTTTTATCCATTCATCTACTGATGTGATACATCACCTAAGGCAACAGAAACAAAGGACAAAATGAACACATGGGACTACATCAAACTCAAAAGCTTCTGCATAGCAAAAGAAACAACCACCAAAATGGAAAGGCAACCCATCTATGGGAGAGCATAATTGCCAACGATACATCAGATAAGGGGTTAATTTCCAAAATATATAGAGTGCTCATACAACTCAACAAAAGGAAGACAGAGAACCCAATTAAAAAATGGGCAGAGGAACTAAATAGACAGCTCTCCAAACAGGACATACAAATGGCTAAGAGACATATGAAGAAATGCTCAACATCACTAATCATCAGAGAGATGCAAATTAAAACAACAATGAGGTATTACCTCACACTTGTCAGAATGGCCGCCATCAACAAATCATCAAACAACAAGTGTTGGCGAGGGTGTAGAGAAAAGGGGACTCTAGTACACTGCTGGTGGGAATGCAGACTGGTGCAGCCACTATGGAAAACAATATGGCGTTACTTCGAAAAATAAAAATCCATTTTAGAATGGATTTTTTTCTATTTTTGCAAAACACTTGGTTGGGATTGCAGTGAATTTGTAGATTAATTTGGGTAGTATTGACATCTTAATATTAAGCCTTCCAATCTATGACCACAGGATGTCTTTCCATTTATTGGTATCATCTTCAGTTTCTTTCAGCAACATTTGTAGTTTTCAGTGTACAAGTCTTTTGCCTCCTTGGTTAGGTTTATTCCTAAGTATTTTATTCTTCTTGATGCTATTATAAATAGAGTTGTTTTCTTTCTTTCTTTTGTTTTTTGTTTTTTTGTTCAGGTAGAGCGGGAGGGCGAGAGAGGAACAGAGAGAGAGAGAGAAACATCGATGTGAAAGGAACACATCGAGTGGCTGCCACCCGCACGACCGACCAGGGCTGGGGACAAACCGCAACCGAGGTACGCGCCCTTAGTGGGAACTGAACCCGGGTCTCTCCGGACCGCAGGCCGACGTTCTAACCGCTGAGCCAAACCGGCCAGGGCAGGAGTTATTTTCTTAATTTCCCTTTTGAATTAATTGTTCGTAGTTGGTATATATAAACAACTGATTCTTGGGTGTTGATTTTGTATCCTGCAAGTTTGCTGAATTCATTAGTTCTAATAGTTTTTAGTGTGCAATCTTTAGAATTTTCTACGTATAATATCTTGTCTGTGAACATAGAACATTTTATGTTTTGCAAGGCCGGTGCAGCTCAGTGGTTGAGCGTTGACCCATGCACCAAGAGGTCGCCAGTTTGATTCCCTGTCAGGGCACATGCCCAAGTTGTGGGCCCAATCCCAAGTGGGGGGCATGCAGGAGGTGGCCAATGAATGTTCTCTCTCATCGATGTTTCTATCTTTCCCTCTCCTTACCTCTCTCTCTAAAATCAATAAAGAAAAAAAAAAGGTAAATTTTATGTTTTCTTTTCCAATTAGGATGCCTTTGATTTCTTTTTCTTGTCTAATTGCTCTGGCTAAAACGTCCAATACTATATTGAGTCCAATTGGTGAAAGAAGGCATCTTTGTCTTGTTCCTGATCTTAGAGGAAAGGTTTTAGTCTTTCATAATTGAGTACAATGTTTGTTGTGGTCTTTTCATATATAGTCTTTATTATGTTGAGGTAGTTTTCTTCTGTTTCTGGTTTATTTATTTAAATTATGAAAAGGTGTTGACTTTTGTCAGCTGCATTTTCTGCCTCAGTTAAGATGATCATATGCTAATGTGGTATATTACACTGATAGAAGGAAAGGTTTTCAGCTTTTCATGATGTTTTATTTATTAAAGCCTCATGAAGATTTTGCCCTCTGCCTCATTGAGTGCTGAAAATGGTGGTTAATAAGAAAGAAGATAGATTTTTTATTTTTATTTTACAAGAAATCAATGGTCTTGAAATAATAAATGTTTTATCTGTATCGCATTCCTGTTATTTTCCTACATGCTCAGGATCCTAATATTAGAGAGAAATTAGATGTAATGTAATCACAGTAACAATGTGTAAAGTCATTTCCATGGGTTCTAAATTTAAGAGAAAGTAAGTGTGGACAGAGAGTTGGTTTCTGATGATCAAGTCATAAGAATAAATGTTTGGAGACAAGAGAATCATATGTTACCTTCCTATAAATGAATTCTGGGAGTCCAGTGTTGTCAGTCTCACACATTGTATCGATACATATTTGGGGGTTTTAGGACTTTACTGGGTCCTTCACAGAAGAAACCCTACAAAGATGTGATGAGGGAAAACTTCAGGACCCGACCTCCACAGATAAGGATGAGGACATTCCTTCAGTTGTCGATTAGAGAACAAGTGTTCCCGGCTCATCAGCGTTGTTCCAAGATGTGCCATGTGGATAGGGAAGGAGCTGGTAAGTAAACTGGGCATGTTCACAGCTCATCATAGACCCAGAAGCTAATAATTTCCATAATTCTAAGGCTTTGGAATCATTTTCTGGGTCTGAATTTTAGGAAAAGAATGGGAAGATCTTGACATTGAATATCAATGAAAAAACCAGGTGAGAAAGTAAAGGTGAGCCACACAATAGAGAGAAATGTCTCATGTCAGAATTCTAGTATGTTATAAAATTTTAAAAAGAAGCAAGCAAACAAAAAGTCCTGCTTCAAATGTACATTTTCTTAGAAAAAGTTTACTGAAAATACTTTCTTTTCTTTTTAAAAATGTTTTTATTGATTTTTTAGAGAGAGAGGAAGGGAGATAGAGAGAGATAGAAACATCGATATGAGAGAGAAATATCAATTAGCTGCTTCCTGCAGGCCCCCTACTGGGGATGGAGCCTGCAACTTGGGCATGTGCCCTGACGGGGAATGGAACTGGGACCTCTGAGTCCATGGGACGATGCTCAATCCATTGAGCCACACCAGTCAGGCTGAAACTACTTTCATAAATATAACATATACATTCAGTGTTTGTAAACTAGTTCATTGGAAACAATATTAGTAAACTGTATATATGCATATTACAGTTTAATAATAGCAAGGGTGAAGTCTTCTTGGAGAGCATTCAGTATATTTAATTTCAGACAATTCAGACAAGACAGACTACCTCACCTTTTCTGTAAATCACAATAAATATAATGAATATAGAATCATTAATAAAGAAGTCATTAGTATTGTCCTCATTTTTTACAGAGGCCAATGGGTAGAGAAAGTCTGTGGGAGTAAAGAGGTTAGTCAGTGTGGAGAAAACTTCAACCTTACTTCAAATCTCAGTCTGAAGAAGAAACCTGCTAGTATAAAACCCTGTGAATACAGTGCATGTGGAAAAGTATCAGTCATCCCTTAATAGGCACATAAGAGGTCACACTGGACACAAAACATATTGGTTTAAAAAATATGGAGAAAAGTCATATAAGTATAAAGAATGTGGTAAAGTCTTATCTATGGTGGTTTGAAAAATATAAAAGAAATCATAATGAAGAAGAAACCTATAAATGTAAGGAATGTGGGAAAGTCTTCAGTTGTTCAAGTTCACTTTCATTAAATGAAAGAATCCACACCGAGGAGAAACTCTATACATGTAAAGAATAGGGAAAAGCCTTCATTTACTTTCAAAGACACGTGACAATGCACACAGGAGAGAAACCATACAAATGTGCAGACTTTTGGAAAGGCTTCAGTTAACCTAGCTCCTTTCTAAAGCATGAAAGGACTCACTGGGTAAAGCCTTTTGAATGTAAACAGTGTGGGAAAGACTTGAATTGGCCCACACTATTACATACATATGAAAACTACCATGGAAGAGAAATAAAAAGGTATGTAATATGAGAAAGCTTGAAAGAAATTAATTCATATATAATGTACCAGAAAACTTTGATTTTGTTTTAATTCTTTACCCAAGGATATTTTTTTATTTATCATCAGATAGAGTGGGAGGGAGGGAGAGAGAGAGGGGTAGGGAGAGAGAGAGAGAGAGAGAAACATCAATGTGATAGAGCCACATTGACTGGTTGCCTCCACGTCACACGACCTGACCAGGGCCAGAGACAAACTGCAACCGAGGTATGTGCCCTTGACTGGAATTAAACCCATGACTCATTGGTCAGCGGGCCACACTCTAACCGCTGAGCCAAACTGGCCAGGGCTGTACCAGAAAACTTTAAACCTGAAAGAGTTCTTATTAAAGTTGTAAATATATTATGTTTATTAAATTTTTAAAATTTAATTTAATTTAATTCTTTTTTATCCTTACACGAGGACATTTTTCCATTTTTTTGTTCAGGTAGAGTGGGAGGAAGAGAGAGGGAGAGAGAGAGAAAAACATCCACGTGAAAGGGACACATCGAGTGGCTGCCTCCCACATGCATGACCCAACCAGGGCCGGGGACAAACTGCAACTGAGGTACATGTCCTTAGTGGGAACCGAACCCGGGTCTCTCTGGACCGCAGGCTGACGCTCCAACCGCTGAGCCAAACTGGCCAGGGCTTAATTTTATTTTTTTAATCCTCACCAGAGGACATTTTCCCATCGATTGTTAGGTAGAGGAGGAGTAGAAGGGGAGAGAGAGGGAAACATTGATGTGAGAGAGACACATCGATTGGTTGCTCCCCACACGGGATCGGGGATCAAACCTGCAACCAAAGTACATGCCCTTGAGCAGGAATCGAACACAAGACTCTATGGTCTATAGGCCAACACTCTAACTGCTGAGCCAGGGCTGAATGTTTTTTTAAAAGTGCATCATTGGAGCACTGGCCGGTTTGGCTCAGTGGTTGGAACGTTGGCCTGTAGACCAGAGAGTCCCAGGTTTGGTTTCCGCTAGGGGCACATACCAAAAACAAAAACAAAAATAAATAAAAGTGCATCATTGGAGTGTAGATTTCTACTAATTACTTTCAGAAATAAATATGCAGGTGAGATAATTCTAAGAGTTATTTTTAAACAATAGCACATCAGATTAAAAGGTAGTGCTTTTCCCTTAAAACATTTAATAATATTTTTTCAACATTTTGAATCCTGTTAGATTCAGGGGGTAATTGAAGTATAGTTCTTATATGTAGTTAGGTTAAAAATTTAAAAATAATATCTGTTCATTCTATGTTAAGGGGCCATTGAAAAGTGACAGCTGCTATTTGGTTTTCTTAGTGGCCTTGTGGGAATTCTTTATATCCCTAGTCTACTATATACTAAAGTGTATATATATTTTCTACCTTTCTTACTTATCCTTTGGCAGGGGGATGATTGGTATAAGAGCCGTTTTCCATTTTCCTTACTAATAAATTGAATAAATTTTTATGTATGGCAAGTTTAGAAGAGAATATAGTTTCATGTGAATTATTATTTTCATATTTGGACCTTGTGTTTTTTCCTTCCTTCTGACTGGTATTTGATGGATAGACTTTGAACTGAGAAAAGGGACCCGTGAAAACATCTAATAGAGCTATAGAGGCAGTCACCCAAGGAATAAGTGAGGTGAGCTATAGAGAGAGGGTATTATTTTGAATAATGTCCTAATTGAGTATAAAGGGAGATATGAGAAATTTTCAACACTTTTTTATTGCAGGAGTGGCTGGAAGTCTTTAGTTTCAATGATCCTCACAGCCCCATAGCCCATTTTGCTGTTTACAAGTTTTATTTCCATATGTTTATTTTATTTATTTATTTATTCTCACCCAAGGACATTTTTTGATATTTTGTTCAGATAGATTGGGAGGGAGAGAGAGAGAGAGAAACATCGACATGAAAGGGACACATGGAGTGGCTGCCACCCGCATGACCCAACCAGGTCTGGGGACAAACTGCAACTGAAGTACGTGCCCTTAGCAGGAACCGAACCCGGTTCTCTCTGGACCGTAGGCCGCCGCTCTAACTGCTGAGCCAAACCGGCCAGGGCTCATTTCCATATGTTTAGATGTCCAGCACATGTGGAGGAGTGGGAGACAAAAGTAATAGCTATGGGTTATAATAAAGAAAAAAGGAATTCAGTATTTGCCTATTTTTAGTTAAAGTTACTTATTGGAGGGGTTTCATTCAAATAGGCACCACAAGAGTATTCTCGTGGGGTGATGGCATGTTTTCCATCTTTTGATGGAAGCATTACTATACGTTTGGGAAAATTCACAAGTAACCAGAAATATTTCACACACACACACACAGTCACTTAATGACAGGATATATTCTAGAAATGTGTTGGTAGGTGATGTTGTCATTGTTCAAACATTAGAGAAACCTAGATGGCGTACCATATTACACACCTAATCTATATGGTACAGCACTGTGATATATGAGGTCTGTCACTGACAAAAATGTCATTTTGTGGCTCATGACTGTAAATATATATAGATATATATTTATTATCAGAAAACAAGCAATACAAGAACTTCTGGTAGGTAAACATGGTACTCGCCTCCTCCCACAACCACATCAAAGTTACAACTAAACTACAGAACAAATATCCTTCAGAACTGCCTGAAATCTAACTGAACTGTAGTCCTACGACTACAAAATTAAAGAAGCCACATGGAAACTGGTAGGAGGGGCAGAGGCGCAGATGGGCCACACCCATGTAGCGGATAAACCAGGGGAGCCCTGGCCGGTTAGGCTCAGCGGTTAGAGCATTGGCCGGTGGTCCAAAGAGTCTCAGGTTTGATTCCAGTCAAGGGCATGTACCTTGGTTGCAGTTCAGTCCCCAGCCCTGGTTGGGGTTGTGCGGGAGGTAACTGGTCGATGTCTCTCTCTCTCTCTCTCTCCCCTTCCCACTCTATCTGAATATAAAACAAACAAACAAACAAACAAACAAAAGAACAAACCAGGAGGGATATACCTAGGCTGGGAAGGTCCTCCCTGAGAAGCAGGGGTCCTCGTCTCACACCACGCACCCAGCTCAGGGTTCCAGTGCCAGGAAGAGAAGTCTCCATAACTCTGGCTGTAAAAACCAGCGGGAACTGAGGCTGAGGGAGGCTGAAGCTTCTAGAGCCCCAGGTAACTCCTCTTAAAGGAGTTCGTGCCCACACACGAACTTACCCTGACTTGCACCCTCCAGGCTCCAGCGCCAAGCAGAGGCAGCTTGAAAGGCACCAGAGACATATGGGGAAGAACTGAGTTGTTTGATATTGGAGCGAGGGCTGGAGAGGCAGCCATCTCTGAGACAGACGTGCTGGCAGAGGCCTTTGTTCCTTAGGTGAGCCCTTCCCCCATGAATCTGGCAGAGGGTTACCATATTTGGGACTCCAGAAACCTGACTCATACTGTTTGCCCCGCCCTGGTGATTTTGTGAGGCTCTGCCCCACCCAACTTCCGGGTCCATCTAAGCTGTTTCAGTGGCTTTACCATAGGATTGGCCTGTTTTAGCTCCTGCTTCAGAGTTTCCTAAATTCTCTCAAACAAGCAGCATATGGCCACAGAGAGCACCACATCTTTTGCTAAGTAGCCCCATGTCTGGCAGTAGAAGCAGCCAGCATGGTTCACAGCTTGGCTTTGCCTAGGCACCTCCAAGCCCAGATCAAATAGCAGCCATTGGCAGACCACTTTGTAGCTTATGCCAGGTGGTCCTAGGTAGAACACAGGCAGTGGCTGACCTTGCCCCACAGCCAGCACACCTAGTAGACAGCTTCAGATCATGTCGAAGCACCACCATCCAACCACTTCCATAAGTGACACACTCAAAGAATGAACTCAGTGGGTATCAGAGCCCTGCTGAAGTAAGTCTTGTTCAGTGTGGTGGGCCCCTGCACAGTTGATCATCCAAGGTAGTCAGAAGTTGGTGGTTAGTAGGCACAGCCAGTCCTTGAAGCTAATCAGCCTGCATAAAACCCTCCCATTGATGTGCCAACAGCAATCAAGACTCTATTACAACAGAGGGGTGTAAGGTCCACACAAGGAGTGCACTTTGAGGGCCCAGCTGAGGTGACCAGGGAAGTTGTGCCACTGGATCCTACAGTACACCTATTACAACAGGCCACCCTAGGAAGCCTAGGAGACATAACCACTCTACCTAATACATAGAAACAAACACAGGGAGGCAGCCAAAATGAGGAGACAAAGAAACATGTCCCAAATGAAAGAACAGAACAAAACTCCAGGAAAAGCACTAAATGAAATGGAGATAAGCAATCTAACAGATGCAGAGTTCAAAACACTGCTTATAAGGATGCTCAATGAACTTAGTGAGAATTTCAAGTAACTTTGTGACAATGTCAAGGAACTTAGTGAGGACCTCAAGAGCATAAAGAAGGACCAGTCAGAAATGAAGGATATACTAACTGAAATAAAGAATAATTTATAGGGAATTAGTAGTAGAGTAGGTGAGGCCAAGAAGCAAACCATCGATTTGGAATAGAAGGAAGCAAAAAACACCCAATCAGAACAGCAAAAAGAAAAAAAAAAAAAGATTAGAATAGTGTAAGGAGCCTGTGGGACAACTTCAAGCATACCAACATTTGCATCATGGAAGTTCCAGAAAGGAGAAGAGAGAGAGCAAGAAATTGAAAACCTATTTGAAAAAATAATGACAGAAAACTTTGCTAACTTGGTGAAGGAAACAGACATACAAGTCCAGGAAGCACAGAGAGTCCCAAACAAGATGAACCCAAAGAGGTCCACACAAAGAAAACATCATCATCAAAATGCCAAAGGTTTAAGACAACAAGAGAATCTTAAAAGCAGCAAGAGAAAATCAGTTCATTACCTACAAGGGAACTCCCATAAGGCTGTCAGCTGATTTCTCAAAACAAACAAACAAACAAACAAACAAACAAACAAAAAAACAAAAAACTTTGCAGGCTAGGAGGGAGTGGCAAGAAATATTTAAAGTGATGAAAAGCAAGGACCTACAAACCAAGTTTACTCTATTCTGAAAAGCTATCATTTAGAATCCATGGCCATATAAAGAGTTTCCCAGACAAGAAAAAGCTAAAGGAGTTCATGACCACCAAACCAGTATTATATAAAATGTTAATTGGTTTTCTTTTTTTTTTTTAGTCCTCACCCGAGGACATTTTTTTGATATTTTGTTCAGATAGAGTGGGAGGGAGAGAGAGAGAGAGAAACATCGATGTGAAAGGGACACATCGAGTGGTTGCCACCCACACGACCCAACCAGGGCCGCGGACAAACTGCAACCAAGGTACATGCCCTTAGCGGGAACCGAACCCGGGTCTCTCCCGACCGCAGGCCGATGCTCTAACCGCTGAGCCAAACTGGCCAGGGCAGTTAATTGGTTTTCTTAAAGAAGATAAAAAAATATGAACAATAAAATGGCAATAAATACATATCTATCAACAATTGAATCAACAAAAAAAATGAGCAAGCAGAACAGAAACAGACTCATAGATACAGAAAACTTTTTGTTTGTTGCCAGATGGGAGGGGGCTTGGGTAAAAAAGATGAAGGGATTAAGATGTACAAATTAGCTGTTAGACTGATGAACCTCAAAGGGAAGGGGGGTTTCTCTCTCCCCTCACCCAAGGGGAGAGAGAAACCAAAGAACTTATATATATATATACGCATAACCAATAGACACAGTCAATAGTGTGGGGAAAGCAGGAGGGGAGTGGGAGTGGGGAGGAGGGGGTGAAGTGGGGCAAAAAGGAGGGACCTCTGTAATACATTCAACAATAAAGATAAGTTTAAAAAAAAAGAAAGAAAACAAGCAATACAATTGGTTACATATTCTAGGAGAATGTTAAGCTCTCATGAACCATGATTTTTATGTGTTCAATACTTCTTTCACCACTGTGGGATTCTTCTTGGGAAGAATGGAACGATTGGTGAAGAAGGCCACAGGCCACAATAGGCCTTTCTTGTAGCCCTGTCTTAATTGAAAAACACCCCTTAGGGTTATATTGCCTTCATCTCATACACATAACTAGGAGTGAAGTGACAGGGCTCCCAGAATCTGTCTTTGAGTTTAAATTAGCTTCCATGTAGAGATTTTTGGACTGTGTACTGTGGTTCTGAACCATAAAGGGTGTATATAGCAGGTTGCATCTGCCTGGGGCCAGCCTCATTTGTGTGCATCAGCATCATTTCCTTCCATTGCCCTCCACAGATTATTTCCAGCCCATTATTTCTCAGCTCAAGCCTACAGGTGCCTGCTACTTGGAAACATCTCAGAAATTTATGCATATCCCACTCTGGAAAATTTCTCTGACCATGCGGCTGTGAGTTGAGAGCATGATGGAAGCATTCGCAGAACCTATGTCATGGGCACATTCCCCTTGGCTAGAGCAATCCCCGTTTTTGCATAGTTATATGTACTTGCTTACTTAATTACACAACACACATATTGACTGTGAATGAAACAAATGGCTCCAGAGTTTCTGTTTCATTTTTAAGTGACAAAAATGTTCAAAAATTGTGGTGCTGATTTAAGATTATCTGTGAATATACTAAGAGACATTGAATTGTACCCATTAAAGAAATTCACTGTATGGTATGTGTATTCCATCTCAAAGCTATTCAAATAGAAAATGCATTTGGAGTTTTGAATCAATGTGTTTAGTGGTTAAGAATTTTCAGGTATCCTACATTTCCAAAACCTTTATTACTTTTTTCATGTTGGTAATAATTGGAATTCAATTGCCTTAGGGATATCATAGCTGTTGTGTGTCAATACCTCTACGCACACAATCAAAAACTATCTAATTTTTTTTTTTTAGTGTATAATATATACCCGAGTGATACACTTAACACACCTCACAAGTTATGGTTGGTCAGAGAAGAGCCCCTGTGCCCCGGCAAGGGCTTCAGGGTTCCAGTTTCCCAGCAGAGCCAAGAGCTAGAGGAGCCGTGGGACTCGAGCTAGCTCAAGTAGTTCCACCTGCGCGGAGCTGGGGAGAGGAGGTGGGTGGAAGCCTCAGCGTTGTTAACAAAGATGGAAACGGAGCCAGACTCCATTTTGATGGAGATCATTTTTAAATGGGTTTGTAAACAGGGATCACAGTTCCATGGTTGGCGTCCTGATCTATGCCAACACCAGACCCGGGGAGGACCCCTGATTCTGGTCCCCAGTCTGCCCTGGCCAGGGGCAACCCTCTTGCTGAAGACAAGGGCGTCGCTTCATCTGGAAACGGTGCCTGGAACTCCCTGCGTACACCTGTGTTCTGCCTTCAGAAAAAGTTGCAGGAAAATACCACTGTGTCTCTAGGACCAGGAGAAAGTTTTGTGTAAAAACCAAAAGTCGCTGGAGCGGACAGGCTCCACCCACCTGCTAAAGCTGGTTTTCTTAGCAGTCTGATCTCCCTGGTTGTCACTCAGGAAAACGGTGGGCGGGTCCTTGTGAACTGTCCAATCAGGGGCGCAGGAGCAGCAGCAGTGCGAGACAGAGCAAACCTGGTGGACACTTCTGGTGACGCTCGATCTGTGTTCTGCGGTTAACGGTCCAGGTTAGTCTCAGTGTGATAAGCAACGGCCGGGAGAGCTGTGGGGACGATGCCCGTGGACCCCAGAAACCGGGAAATGGTGAGTGTGTTCCAGGACGGGGACGAGGGGCTGGTTGGACCCGGATGGGGCAAGACCTGTCCTCCCCGCGGTCAAGGCCGGATTCTGCGGAGCCGAGTCCCCACCGGCGCCGCTCGAACCTCTGACACCCCCTGCACGAAGCGTGGGGGCTGGGCTGGCCGGACCCGGGTGTCCTGTCCTGTCACTGTGCGAGGTGACCTCGGCCCCGGCCCGGAGCCTCTTTGGGCGGCTCCGCTCCCGCAGCCCCGCGTACCCCCAGATGATGGGGTGACCACGGGGTGGCTCATTGGGGACAATTGGGACTGGGTCTCCAGGGGCCTGTGTGTAGGAATTTTGGTATGTGTGATCCCTAGTCCCTCCTTCCTCAGGGGGACTCGTTTTCTCTTCGGTTTTCCAAATGTTTGGAGAGCAGAGTCCCAAATCCACGACCCTGTCTTCCCAGCCTGTTTCTTGATGAAACTAGCTATTTTTCTGAATTTCCAGTTCCCTCCTGCGATCCGTAACGCCAACTTCCCCTTGCCGATTCACAGCATTATTATCAACTGTTTTTTTATTATTTTCACCCAGAGTCATGGGTGGCTTATTTATTTTTATTAGAAAAATTTTTTTCTTTTTTAATTTTAGAGAGAGAGGAAGGGAGAGGGAGAGGGAAAGATAGAAACATCAATGAGAGAGCACATAGACTGGCTGCCTCCTGCATGCTCCCCACTGGGGATGGGGCTCTCAACCTGGGCATGTGCCCTGACAGGGAATCGAACCAGCACCCTCTTGGTGCATGGGTTGATGATGCTCAACCACTGTGCCACACGGGCCAGACTATGTTTTTTTTTTTAATCCTCACCGGAGGACACTTTTACATTTATTCTCAGAGCGGGAGGGAGAGAGAGAAAGGGAGAAAGAAGCATCGATGGGAGAGAAACACGACCCCTGCCAGAGTCAGGGATTCAACCTGCAACCTAGGTATGTGCCCTTAAGTAGGAATCAAACCCGCAACTCTTTGGTCTTTGGGCCAACGCTCTAAACACTAAGCCAAACCGGCCAGGGCTGATTTGGGGTTTTTTGCTTGCATTCCCCATTTTGTTATTTCTTAGGGTTTCCATCTCTGCTCACATTACCTATCTGTTCTCACATGTTGTCCACTAGTTCCATTAGAGCGCTTAGCACATTAATCATGGTTGCTTTACATTTCTGGTCTGATCCTTCTAACAAGTTGCTACATCTGAATTATGTTCTCTTGCCTGTTCTATCTCTTAACACTCTGTGTTTGAATTTTCAGCATGCCTTTTAATATTTGGTTGAATGCTGGACATGAGGTACTGTGAAGAAGGAACTGAGGAAAGTAGGTTTTTAGTGTGAGGTTTTATGATTATCTGGGGTTTAGGCTGTGTTTACTATTTGCTGTAACTATTTTAGGCAAATATCCTCAGACTTTGCCTCAATGTCATCTTTAGGTTTCTCCAGAAGCTTCTGAAACAAGTTCTGAAACAGTTCTTTCAGTGTATTCCACTGTTGTTCAACAGGAGTGTTGGTGCTGTAGTGCTGTGTTGTGGGTGGAGAGGAAGTGTTCTGTAGTCCTGTGATTTGGTCTCAGTATTTTAATGAGCTCGTGTCCTGGACCTTCTGTGGTATAATAGAAAGATGTTATATGGTTCCTAGCAAAGACCTCCCTAAAGCTCTTGGACTATCAGAGTGATAAGGGTGATAGGAGCATCTTATGTTGTAATGAGGTGACTGTTCACAGGCCCCTCAGTGGCTTCAGGATGGGGATTGCTCACCAGGAAGAGCAAGCTTTGGTTAGAGACAGGACTTTCAGCCCAGCCCGAAGCTCTGGGGACAGGAGAAGGTTATTGAGTTATTCACCACTGAGCAGTGATTTAATCAGTTGTGCCTAGGTAAGGAAACCCTATTGAACTCCTAAACCTTGGGCTTCAGAGATCTGATTGGTGAACACATCAGTGTGCTGGGAGTGTGTCACACCTGGACAGTGCATGGAAGCTCCTACCCTCCCCGCCCTCACTTTGCCCTGAGTACCCTTTCCATTTGGCGGTTCCATTTGACTCTTGCTTTATGATAAACTGATAATAGTAAGCACTTTGGTTAGTTCTGATAGTAGTTTTAGCATATTAACGAACATGAGGGGTGTTCTGGGAACCTGTGAATTTGTAGTTGGCTATGGAGAAGTATGTATGGCCTGAGTCCCATCTGCAGCTGGCATCTGGCATCTCACATGTGGGTTGTTTGTGGGATTCAGCCCTTAAGCTGTGGAGTCTGATGTTAAGTCTGGTTAGTGGTAGAATTGAACTGTAGGCCACCCAGTGTTGGGGAGGTGGAGAAATGGTTTGAAAAGCACACCACATATCTGCTCTCAGGAGGAAAAAAAAGCCTGTGAACCTCACAAGTGTTTCTGAGTCTGCATCCCCAACCTCATGTTCAGTCAGGCAGAAAGGCTGGAGGGGAGTTAAGTTGGCAGTTGCTGTACCCATGTCAGTTTGGCTCTGGTAAAACCCTGGTCAGTTCAGCCCTGGTGAAACAGAATCTTTGAGGACAGGCCTTGTTAAGAAGAACAGAATAGACTTCCGGTCAAGATGGTGGCGTAGGTAAACACAGTATCGCGTCCTCCCACAACCACATCAAAGTTACAACTGAACTACAGAACAGTTATCATTCAAAACCACCTGAAATTGAGTTGAATGGAAGTCCTACAACTACGGAATTAAAGCAGCCACATTGAGACTGGTAGGAGGGGCAGAGGCAGATGGGCTGGTCCCACACCCACGTATGGCGGATATAAATCAGGAGGACACCTCAGCTGGGAAGGTACTCTCTGAGGACTGAGGGGTCCCCGTCCCACACCAGGGGCCCCGCTCAGGGTTCCAGTGCCAGGAAGAGAAGTCCCCATAACCTCTGGCTGGAAAAACCAGCGGGAACTGAGGCTCAGGAAGGCTGAGGCAGCTGGAGCCCCAGGCAGCTCCTCTTAAAGGGCCCGCGCAGGGAATTATTGGACTCACTCCCTCTAAGCTTAGAGAGGAGGCAGCTCGAGGGCGCCAGAGACATACAGGGAAGAACTGAGCTGTTTGGCATTGGAGCGAGGGCTGGAGAGGGGGCTTCTCTGGGACAAACGTGCTGTCAGAGGCCTTTGTTCCTTTGGTGAGCCCTGCCCTGGGGCAGCCGACAGCTGCCATATCTGGGACTCCAGCAACCTGGCTCATACTGGTTGTCCTGCCCCGGTGATTCCCTGAGGCCCCGCCCCACCCAACTTTCAGGCCCACCCAAGCTGTTGCCAGTTGCTTAACCATAGGATTGGCCTGTCTTGGATCCTGCTTCAGGTTTTCCTAAATTCTTTCAAACAAGCAGCATCTGGTCTCAGCTAGACCCATGCCACTCGTTAAATAATACATAGAAACAAACACAGGGAGGCAGCCAAAATAGGAGACAAAGAAACAGGTCCCAAATGAAAGAACCGAAAAAATCTCCAGGAAAAGAACTAAGCGAAATGGAGATAAGCAACCTAACAGATGCTGAGTTCAAATGCTGCTTATAAGGATACTCAATGAACTTAGTGAGAACCTCAGTGAACTTAGTGAGGGACTCAAGAGCATAAAAAAGGACCAGTCAGATATGAAGGACACACAGTCAGAAATGAAGGAGGCACTGACTGAAATAAAGAATAATTTACACAGATTCAAAAGTAGAGTAGGTAAAGCCAAGAAGCAAACCATCGATTTGGAATATAAGGAAGCAAAAAACACCCAATCAGAACAGCAAAAAGCAAAAAGAATCCAAAAAAATGAGGAGAGTGTTAGGAGCCTCTGGGACAATGTCAAGCGTGCCAACATTCGTATCTTGATTGTGGCAGAAGGAGAAGAGAGAGAACAAGAAATAAAAAACCTATTTGAAACAATAATGGCAGAAAACTTCCCTAACTTGGTGAAGGAAGCAGACATACAAGTCCAGGAAGCACAGAGAGTCCCAAACAAGATGAACCCCAAGAGGCCCACACCAAGACACATCATCATCAAAATGCAAAAGGTTCAAGACAAAGAGAGAATCTTAAAAGCAGCAAGAGAAAAGCAGTTAGTTGCCATAAGACTGTCAGCTGATTTCTCAAAAGAAACTTTGCAGGCCGGAAGGGAGTGGCAAGAAATATTCAGAGTGATGAAAAGCAAGAACCTACAACCAAGATTACGCTATCCTGCAAAGCTGTCATTTAGAATCGATGGCCACATAAAGACTTTCCCAGACAAGAAAAAGTTAAAGGAGTTCTTCATCACCACCAAACCATTATTATATGAAATGTTGAAGGGTCTTTTTGAAGAAAAAGTAGATAAACTATATGAACAAACAAAATGGCAATGAATACTATCTGTCGACAATGGAATCTACAAACGAAATGAACGGGCAGAACAGAAACATTCTCATAGATACAGAGAGCATTTTGTTGGTTGCCAGATGGGAGGGGGTTGGGGGAATGGGTGGAAAAGGTGAAGGGATTAAGAAGAACAAATTGGTTGCTAGACTGACAAACCTCAAAGAGAAGGGGGTTCGGGGGTGGGAAGAAATAAACTAAAGAACTTATATGCATAACCAATGGACACAGACAACAGTGTGGGAAAAGGCAGGAGCGGGGCGAGAGTGGGGAGGAGGGGGTCAATGGGGGAAAAATGAGGAACATCTGTAATACATTCAACAATAAAGATTTTAAAAAAGAAGAACAACAGAATATTGTGGGCACTTTTCAGAATGTCTATTTTCCTATCTCTCCAATTTGGAGACAGCAGTTGTCCCTGTGACCTCAATTCTTTGATAGCTCTAAGACAGTGGTTCTCAACCTTCCTAATGCCACAACCCTTTAATATAGTTCCTCATGGTGTGTTGACCCCCAACCATAAAATTATTTTTGTTGCTACTTCATAACTGTAATTTTGCTACTGTTATGTCTTAGGCGGCCCCTGTGTAAGGGTCATTCGACCCCCAAAGGGGTCACGACCCACAGGTTGAGAACCGCTGCTCTAAGAGGAGTTATTGATTTTGTTTGCTTTTTTCTGCTGAAGATGAGAATGTCACTTTAGCCTCTTACAATGCAGATGAGAAACTAGACGTCTCTGACTCCATGTTTTAGTGTGTGACTCCTGGTATGTTAGAACAAACAGTATTCCTCCTGCATAGAGAAAACTCACTTCTTCCCTCTACTTTTACTCAGAACACTTCAGTTCTGACACTTTCTTAATGAAGAATTAATGAGAGGCTAGTTTAATCATGAACAGTTTTAACTATAGGAAAATAAGAAAACAGGCCCAAGGGGGAAATAATACATGATAGCATTGATTCAAAATGTATAATTATTAACTTGGAAAAAAAATCACAAAATTGATCTAAAAATCTACAATTGCAATGGGATGTTTTATTTAATATATCTTGTGAAGAAGTGGAAAAGATAATATTTTTTAGTACACAATCTGTTTGAAACAGTTAAAACATTTCTAAGAACCAGCTATAGAAACATTTGTTTGACCAAAAAATAAACACTGTTTTAAATTATATACTAACATAACCTAAAACGTACTGAGGACTTATGTTGAGCTATGAATAATTGGAAATATCCACAATCTGCCTGATATGAGGAAGGTACCGAGTCTCACATGTCAGAGTAGTCAATGCACACGCAGCAGAGGAACCGACTCCCTCGTAGTTCTTTCTGACAGCACCATTGTAGCTGTTTTGGTGGAATCAGGAACACATAGTCACATAGAATGAGGTGTTTACGATACAAATTAGACCTTATACAAATACAATCTAGAGAAGAGGGGAGTCAGTGTTTCAGAGAACACTCTTAAACATGACAGTCTGAATTTGTTTGGTGGACACATGAGGGCTTGTGGGAAATCTAAATTGACAGACCTTTGCTGTGGATATTGTGGAGGCATCTGCGGAAACCTATAGCTCTGAGAAATTGGAAGTCATGTAGTTGGTGGTGGTATTGAGGATACTCTTGATTGGCAAGACAAAGAATCAGGAAAATGGATTGGAAGCAGGTATATACGAAACATCTATGCATCTGTCTCTCTGTGCTCTGTGGTTAAAAAATTGAGGGCTTCCAAATCTCATGCAAATGAGGTTATTAATGAATTTAACATGAAATCATAAAAAGAACAAAAAATGTTCTAGAAAATGTAGGTTACAATATTACCATGTTGACATAACATATATTTCCGTAGAGCCACCTCCAATTCTACATTTTATTGTCCCATCACAGGTCTCTCTCTCTCTCTCTCTTTTTGGCAAATATAAAAGCTTATTGGTCTACCTAAAATAATGTTATCACAAAAATTGAATCCAAGTGTAAGTGTTAAAAACACATAGGAAAGTAGCTAGAAATGTGATTTTATTTAGTCTCACAGACCTGAAGCACTGTGAGAGCAGTGACCACTTTAGTTAACATTCACTGTTGTATTTCTAGTGTCCAGCTCGGGAACATAGCAGGTGCTCAATATGAATAAAGGGATGGTGACACCACTGGTTGACTTTAGTGATATCATATAATCATTCTAATCATTGTATATGGGTAAAAGATACCCTAAATGGTGACATCAGACTATTGTGGGAGGATTTTAATGGATTGATGGGGCAAAAATGTTGCTTTGGTGCAAAGATATTGTAGCTGTGAATTAAATCTAATATAATTAGCCCTGGCCAGTTTTGCTCAGCGATTAGAGCATTGGCCTGTGGACCAAAGAGTCCCAGGTTTGATTACGGTCAAGGGCATGTACCTCAGGTGCAGTTTGGTCCCAGGCCCCGGTTGGGGTCATGAGGGAGTCAACCAATCGATGTGTCTCTCACATCAATGTTTCTCTCTCTCCCCTTACCACTCTGTCTGTGGATAAATGGAAAAAAAAATATCCTCAAGTGAGGATTAAAAAAAAAAACTAATATAATTATACCTGTAAACATTTTAAGGTTGTTTGTAAGTTTGAGGTTGATGTCGATACAGGTAGCTCTTCTTAATGTGAAGTCTATTTTCCTAATCACAGAGGTAATGACAAAGAGTAAAGGGAAAAGATGTAAATAGTAATTCAAATGAGTTATACACTATGACAAACTTTGCATATTTACAAATTTATGTCAATTATTCATTAGTAAGGAAAATTAGTAAGGCTCTTGTGATAAAGAAAAAGAAAATTTTTCTTTTAAGAAAAGAGGAATAGTTATCACGGGTAAGGAATATCCAATATTTGCCACATGAAGCCAATAGGAAAATACTAACAAAATACCAAATTGTCATTATTTCCCTTAACCTGCAGAATATTTAAAAATTTATATAAAAATCAAGCCTACTAGTATATATTACAATTACATTTCAACTCACCCATGGGTCCAACATACTTCAAAATGGAAAGACAAAAATTTTATAAGTGGTTTAAGAAAAAACACTACCAACTAAAAGCTTATGTACTGTTACTTAAAGAGTACTTACAGAATTGTCTCAACTCATTATTCATTTGCAAAAGTAACAAGAAGAATCCATAGTCCAGAGACTGAGTTTCAGAATAAACTGCTGATAAAGACAGTATATTTTTAGCTTTTAAAACATTTCTTTCATGTCACAAATTTTCTGGACTATTACATGTGAATTAATTTGTATCAGGCCTTCCTATATCACTTACATTTATAGCCATTTCTCTCCAGTAGAGTTTTCAATAACTTTGAGTGTATTTATAAAGAGTGAAAACTTTCCTGTATTTATCAGTTACAATTTATCCAGTGTGCATTCTCATGACATGTTTATGTAAGGATGTGGGCCAATTGAAGGCTTTCCCACAATGCTTACACTGAAGAAGTTTCTCTCCAGTATGAATTCTTTCATGGCTTCTAAATGAACTAGGTCGACTAAAGGCTTTCCCACATTCTTCACATTTATATGGTTTCTCTCCAGTGTGCACTCTCATGTGACCTCGAAAGGTTGTGCGATAAATGAAGGCTTTCCCACATTCCTTACATTCATAGGGTTTCTCTCCAGTGTGAGTTCTCTCATGTACTTGAACATAACTAGAACAACTGAAGGCTTTACCACATATTTTACATTCATAGGGTTTCTCTCCAGTGTGAGTTCTTTCATGTATTCTAAATGAACTGGGACAGTTGAATGCTTTCCCGCATTCCTTACACTTATAAGGTCCATCTCCAGTGTGCGTCATCATGTGTCTTCGAAAGCTTGTGAGAGATACAAATGCTTTCCCACATTCCTCACATTTATAGGGTTTCTCTCCAGTGTGAGTTCTTTCATGTATTTGCAAACCTAGAGCAGAACTGAAGGTTTTCCTACACTGTTTACATTCATAGGGTTTCTCTGCACTGTGAGTCCTTTCATGTCTTCTAAAGGAAGTAGGACAACTGAGGGCTTTACCACATAGCTTACAGATATAGGGCTTTTCTCCAGTGTGAGTTCTCACATGAACTTGAAAAGTTGTGAGCCAATGGAAAGCTTTTCCACACTCTTTACATTGGTAGGGTTTCTCTCCAGTGTGTGTTCTTTCATGTGTTCGAAAGGAACTGGAACAACTGAAGGCTCTACCACATTGTTTACATTCATAGGGTTTTTCTCCAGTGTGAGATCTTTCATGTATTCTATATGAACTGGGACAATTGAATGCTTTCCCACATTCCTTACATTTATAAGGTCCATCTCCAGTATGTGTTATCATGTGTCTTTGAAAGCTTCCGAGAGAAATAAAGGCTTTCCCACATTCCTTACAGTCATAGGGTTTCTCTCCAGTGTGAGTTCTTTCATGTTTTCGAAGAGAACTTGGACAACTGAAAGCTTTACTACACTTTTTACACTCATAGGGTTTTTCTCCAGTATGAGTTCTTTCATGACTTCGATAGGAACTGGGACAACTGAGGGCTTTACCACACTGCTTACATTCATAGGGTTTCTCTCCTGTGTGAGTTCTTTCATGTGTTTGGAAAGTTTGATGATATCTAAAGGCTTTCCCACATTGTTTACATTGATAGGGTTTCTCTCCAGTGTGAGTCCGTTCATGTTTGCGAACAGATTGGCGATATCTAAAGGATTTTCCACATTCCTTACATTTATAGGATTTCTGTACACTGTGATTTCTTTCATGTTTTTGAAAAGGTTGGAGATAACTGAAGGCTTTCCCACATATCTTACATTTATAAGGTTTCTTTCCATACTCCTGATACTTGTATGGTTTGGGTGCAGTGTGAGATCTCATGTGCCTATTAAGGGATGAACGACTCATGAAGACTTTTCCACACACACTGCACTCCCATGGTTTTACTTTAGTAGAAGTTTTCTTGTTCAGATTAAGATTTGAAATATGGCTGAAGTTTTCTCCACATTGACTACTTTCTTTACGTCCACAGAGTCTCTCTACCATAGGATGTCTATAGAAGAATTAGGAGTATATGATTAGTGATTTTTTTTTCTTTTTATTAATTTATTTTTGTTACAGATGTTTCTCCTTTTTTTCCCCATTGCCACCCTCCTCCTTATCCCTCCCCATCCCGTCCCCAGCTTTGTTGTCCGTGTCCATCGGTTATGTGTACATGCATGTAAGTTCTGTGGTTTATCTCTTCCCTCCCCGCCCCCCTCTTCTGAGGGTTGTCAGTCTGTACCCTGCCTCCATGATTTCTTTATTAATTATTTATACTTATTCATAAACATTAGAATTATGCATTTATAATTAATAGGGAAAGTATAGGTTTTCTGCTCTGAATTGTCTGAAACTGAATATAATGAATGCTCTGAAAGGTTTGACTGAAGCTATTATCAAAGTAGTGTTACTCATATATGGAGTTTCTGAATACTGTTTCCAAGTAAACTATTTTGGAAACACTGAATATGTCACAATTTAGAAAACATTTTTGCTAAAAATTTTCCAAAATTAAATAAACTTGAAGCTGAGCTGTTTTGGGTCTGCTTATTTTTATTTTTCAATTACAGTTTATATACAATGTTATTTTGTATGTGTTTCATGTGTACAGCATAGTGTTTAATCATATACTTTACAAAGTGGTCCTCCTGATATTTCAAGTACCCACCTGGCACCATACATAGTTATTACAATATTATTGACCACATTCCCTAT
The DNA here is from genome assembly GCF_014108415.1 of Molossus molossus. Taxonomy (NCBI): domain Eukaryota; kingdom Metazoa; phylum Chordata; class Mammalia; order Chiroptera; family Molossidae; genus Molossus; species Molossus molossus. The sequence goes on along the minus strand of NW_023425377.1, from coordinate 69,676,935 downwards.
GTTGTACCTTACGTCCTCATGACTATTTGGTAACTACCAATCTTTATTTCTTAATCCCTTCACCTTTTTCACCCAGTTCCCAAACCCCATTCTATCTGACAACCATCAGTCTGTTCTCTGTATCTATGAGTCTGTTTCTATTTTGATTATTTTGTTCTTTAGATTCCACATATAAGTGAAGTCATATGGTATTTGTCTTTCTCTGTCTGACTTATTTCACTTAGCATAATATCCTCTAGGTCCATCCATGTTGTTGCAAATGATAAGATTTCATTTATTTTTATGGCCAAGTATTATTCACTGTGTGTGTACTTTTTATCCATTTGTCTATTGATGGACACTTGGGTTGCTTCCATATCTTAGCTATTGTAAATAGTGCTGCAATGAACATGGGAGTGCATATAGTCTTTTGAATCAGTGTTTTAGGTTTCTTAAAATATATACCCAGAAGTGGAATCACTGGGTCATAAGGCAATTCCATATTTAATTTTTTGAGGTCTGCCTGCTTGTTTTTAGATTTTCATGACATACAAAGATCCCCTCATGGGACACTGATTTTTGTTGTGAATATAACTTACCTTAGATTTCTTCCCTGGTTTTTGTACTGATCTTCAATGTTTTGGTCTTCACATTTTCTTCCTAAAATGCAGACCCAGAAAAATAAAAAGTTACAGAAGAATTATCACATTGCTGGTCTATGATGAGTTCTGACTACGCCTGGTTTATTTACCAACGTGTTCTCTTTCCCCATTCCAAATCAGACAACAATGTAGATAGACAAGAAACACTTGTTCTCTAAGTAGCTAAATGAAGGAATGTTGTCACCCTTACCTATGGAGGCCAGGTTCCTGAAGGTTTCCCTCATCACATCTCTGTAGAGTTTCTTCTGCGAAGGATCCAGCAGAGCCCACTCTTCCAGGGTGAAGTTTACAGCCACATCCTCAAAGGCCACTGAGTCCTAAAACATCCCACATATGTATATAGGAAGACAAGTAAGATAGACAGTACTGGGGGGTGGGGTCTGTAGTCAATTCATAAGAAGCTCACATGGTCTGTGATTTCAAAATATTTATTCTATGACTTGGTCATCAGAATTCTTATTCACTACACATAACCACTTCCTCACAGAATTAATAGCATCTTGAATCTTTCAGGCACATAATTTTCCTAAACACTGGTCTTTGAAAAAGATCATTAACCCACTGACATCTACATGCCATCTGATGGTAGAATTTGCCCATTTGGTTAAGGAATGAATAGGAAATCCCCATTTCTTGGTGAGTTCAGTGTTTAGGGTCAGCTCTAATTACAGTGGAATACACAGAAAGAACCGCACATTTCAGACCTTTTTTGAGAAGCCTCTAGAGAACCTCAAAGATGACAGGAGAGAGAAAAAGAAAGACACTGGATGTAGCTTCTGATACTTAAAGGTATAAAAACAGTAAACATAGGTTAAGCCCTAGCCAGATAAACTTAAAACCTCACATTAAATGCCTATTTACTGCCCCGGCTGATTTGGCTCAGTTGTAGAGTGTTGGCCTGTGGACCAGTGAGTCACAGGTTCGATTCTAACCAAGGGCACGTAGCTCGGTTTCGGTTCATCCCTGGCCCTGGCTGGGGTTGTGTGGGAAGCAACTAACTGATGTGTCTCTTTCACATCATGTTTCTCTCTCTCTCCCTCCCACTCTATCTGAAGATAAATGGAAAAATATCCTCAGGTGAGGATTAAAAAAAAAGGCCTATTTATCTAGGTTTATCAGTATATCATGTCTGGATTCCAACAACAACAAAATCACACAGCTTCCTAAAAGACTTAACCTTGGACTAACATCGAGATTTCCTGTCAAGATGGCGGTGGAGGTAAACGCAGCGGTATCGCGACCTTCCACAACCACATCAAAGTTACCACTAAACTACAGAACAACCATACAGAAAACTGCCTGAAATCAAGCTGAATGGAAGTCCTACAACTATGGAATTAAAGAAGCAGCCACAAGGAGACTGGTAGGAGGGGCAGAAGTGCGGACGGGCTGGTCCCACACCCACGTGTAGCAGATCAAAGTTAGGAGGACACCTTGGCTGGGAAGGTCCTCCCTGAGGACTGAGGGGTCCCCGTCCCATACTAGGCGCCCAGCTCAGGGTTCCAGTGCTAGGAAGAGAAGTCCCCATAACTTCTGGCTGTAAAACCAGCTGTAACTGAGGCTGAGGTGACTGGAACCCCAGGCAGTTCCTCTTAAAGGGCCCGCGTACAGACTTACTCAGACTTGCACCCTCCAGGCTCCAGCGTGAGAGAGGCAGCTTGAAAGGCACCAGAGACATACAGGGAAGAACTGAGCTGTTTGGCATTGGAGCGAGGGCTGGAGAGGGGGGCTTTCTCCTGGACAGATGTGCTGTCAGAGGCCTTTGTTCCTTTGGTGAGCCCTTCCCTGGGGCGGCAGACAGCCGCCATATCTGGGACTCCAGCAACTTGGCTCATACTGTTTGCCTGCCCTGGTGATTCCCTGAGGCCCTGCCCCACCCAACTTTCAGGCCCACCCAAGCTGTTGCCAGTTGCTTTACTATAGGATTGGCCTGTCTTGGATCCTGCTTCAGGTTTTCCGAAATTCTTTCAAACAAGCAGCATCTGGTCTCAGCTAGCCCCATACCTCTCATTAAGTAATACATAGAAACAAAACAGGGAGGCAGCCAAAATGAGGAGACAAAGAAACAGGTCCCAGGTGAAAGAACAAAACAAAACTCCAGGAAAAGAATTAAGCAAAATGGAAATAAGAACCTAACATGCTGAGTTAAAAGCACTGCTTATAAGGATGTTCAATGAACTTAGTGAGAACCTCAGTGAACTTAGTGAGGGCCTCAAGAGCATAAAAAAGGATCAGTCAGAAATGAAGAACGCACAGTCTGAAATGAAGGAGGCACTAACTGAAATAAAGAATAATTTACACAGATTCAGTGGTAGAGTAGGTAAAGCCAAGAAGCAAACCATCAATTTGGAATATAAGGAAGCAAAAAACACCCAATCAGAACAGCAAAAAGAAAAAAGAATCCAAAAAAATGAGGATAGTGGAAGGAGCCTCTGGGACAACTTCAAGCATGCCAACATTTGCATCTTGGTTGTGCCAGAAGGAGAAGAGAGAGAACAAGAAATCAAAAACCTATTTGAAACAATAATGGCAGAAAACTTCCCTAACTTGGTGAAGGAAACAGACATACAAGTCCAGGAAGCACGGAGAGTTCCAAACAAGATGAACCCCAAGAGGCCCACACCAAGACACATCATCATCAAAATGCAAAAGGTTCAAGACAGAGAGAATCTTAAAAGCAGCAAGATAAAAGCAGTTAGTTACCTACAAGGGAGTTGCCATAAGACTGTCAGCTGATTTCTCAAAAGAAACTTTGCAGGCCAGAAGGGAGTGGCAAGAAATATTCAGAGTGATGAAAAGCAAGAACCTACAACCAAGATTACGCTATCCTGCAAAGCTGTCATTTAGAATCGATGGCCACATAAAGACTTTCCCAGACAAGAAAAAACTAAAGGAGTTCATCACCACCAAACCGTTATTATATGAAATGTTGAAGGGTCTTTTTGAAGAAAAAGATAAAAAAATATGAACAAATAAAATGGCAATGAATACATATCTATCGACAATTGAATCTACAAACAAAATGAACGGGCAGAGCAGAAACATTCTCATAGATACAGAGAACATTTTGTTGGTTGCCAGATGGGAGGGGGGTTGGGGGAATGGGTGAAAAAGGTGAAGGGATTAAGAAGTACAAATAGGTTGCTAGATTGATAAACCACAAAGGGAAGGGGGTTTGGGGTGGGAAGAAATAAACCAAAGAACCTATATGTATATATACATAACCAATGGACACAGACGACAGTGTGGGGAAAGGCAGGAGGGGGTGGTAGGGGGGAGGAGGGGGTCAATGGGGGAAAAATGAGGAACATCTGTAATATATTCAACAATAAAGATAAGTTAAAAAAGAAGACTTAATCCTGAAAGAAGCCAAGGGGAAAAACACACCTTAGCTATAGATAAACAAGGACAATAATTAAATCAGACGTGTTTAAAAAAAATTTTTTTTTTTGTCTCAATGCAAGCAAGGAGAGAGTGGAATTAAATATTTAAAGTGTTGATAGAGGACTTCTGGTCAAGTTGGCAGCATCGGTAAACGTGGTATCATGTCCTCCTACAACCACATCAAAATTACAAGTAAACCACACAACAAACATCATTCAAAACCACCTGAAATCAAGCTGAATGGAAATCCTACAACAAAATTAAATAAGAAGCCACATCAAGACTGGTAAGAGGGGTGGAGACATGGATAGGCTGGTCCCACACCCACGTGTGGTGGATAAAAATCAGGAGGGATACCCTGGCTGTGAAGGTCCTCCCTGGGGAGCAAGGGGTCCCCGTCCCAAACCAGGCTGCCAGCTCGGGGTTCCAGTGCCAGGAAGAGAAGTCCCCATAACTTCTGGCTGTAAAAACCAGCAGGAACTGAGGCTGAGGCTGAGGCTGCTGGAGCCACAGGCAACTCCTTTAAAGGACCTGCACACAGACTTCCTCGAACTCCCTCCCTCCAGGCTCCAGCGTGGGGGAGGCAGCCCGAAAGGCACCAGAGACATATGGGGAAGAACTGAGTTGTTTGGAGTCAGGGTGAGGGCTGGAGAGGCAGCTTTCTCCTGGACAGATGTGCTGGTGGAGGCCTTTGTTCCTTTGGTGAGCCCTTCCCCAATGAGGCCAGCAAATGGGTGCCATATCTGGGACTCCAACAATGTAGCCCACAGTTTGCCCCTCCCTGGTGATTCTCTGAGGCCCTGCCCCACCTGACTTTTGAGCCCACCCAAGCTGTTCCCAATGGCTTTACCATAGGATTGGCTTGTCTTGCCTCCTGTTTCAGATTCTCCTAAATGCTCTCACAAAAGCAGCATCTGGTCTCAGCGAACCCCATACCTCTCATTAAATGGCCTCAGGCCTGGCACTAGGACAGCCAGCCTTGGTTCACAACTTGGCCTTGCCTGGTGACCTCCAAGCCCAGCACAAGAAGTAGCCATCTTCAGACCGCTTTGTAGCTTATGCCTGGTGGCCCCGGGTAGAACACAGGCAGTGGCTGTCTTTGCCCTAGAGCCAGGAAACCCAGTGGACAGTGTCAGACCATGGTGAAGCACCACTACCCAACCACCTCCACAAGTGACACACTCAAGGAGTAGACTCAGTGGGTACCAGAACCTTGCTGAAGTAAGTCTTGCTCTGTATGGTGGGGCTCCACACAGCTGATCACCCAAGGTAGTCAGAGGTTAGTAGACAGTGGGTACAGCCAGTGCTTGCAGCTGATTAGCCTGAGTAAAACCCTCCTAATGATGTAATTTAATCTTGATTGCTGTTGGTACAATAGAAGGGTGTCAAGTCCACAGGAGGGGTGCACCTTGAGGGCCCAGCTGGGTGACCAGGGAGGCTGTGCCATTGGACCCTACAGGACACCTACTACAATAGGCCACCCTAGGAAGCCCAGAAGACATAGCAACTCTACCTAATACATAGAAACAAACACACGAGGGCAGCCAAAATGAGACAAAGAAACATGTCCCAAATGAAAGAACAGAACAAAACTCCAGGAAAAGAACTAAATGAAGTGGAGATAATCAATCAGATGCAGAGTTCAAAACACTGCTTATAAGGATGCTCAATGAACTTAGGGAGGGCCTGAAGAGCATCAAAAAGGACCAGTCAGAAATGAAGGATGCACAGTCAGAAATGAAGAAGGCACTAACTGAAATAGAGACTAATTTACAGAGATTCAGTAGCAGAAAGCCAAAAAACAAACCATTGACTTGGAATATAAGGAAGCAAAAAACACCCAATCAGAACAGCAAAAAGAAAAAAAGAATCCAAAAAAATGAGGATAGTGTAAGGAGCCTCTGGGACAACTTCATGCATGCCAATATTAGCATCATAGGGGTGCCAGAAGAAGAGAGAGAACAATAAATTGAAAACCTATTTGAAACAATAATGGCAGAAAACTTCCCTAACTTGGTATGGGAAACAGACATAGAAGTCCAGGAAGCACAGAGAGTTCCAAACAAGATGAACCCCAAGAGGCCCACACCAAGACACATCATCATCAAAATGCAAAAGGTTCAAGACAGAGAGAATCTTAAAAGCAGCAAGAGAAAAGCAGTTAGTTACCTACAAGGGAGTTGCCATAAGACTGTCAGCTGATTTCTCAAAAGAAACTTTGCAGGCCAGAAGGGAGTGGCAAGAAATATTCAGAGTGATGAAAAACAAGAACCTAATTACTCTATCCTGCAAAGTTTTCATTTAGAATCGATGGCCATATAAAGAGTTTCTCAGACAAGGAAAAGCTAAAGGAGTTCATTACCACCAAACCATTATTATATGAAATGTTGAAGGGTCTTTTTGAAGAAAAAGATAAAAAAAGTGAACAAAATGGCAATAAATACATATCTATCAACAACTGAATCTATAAAAAATGAACAAGGAGAACAGAAACATTCTTATAGATACAGAGAACATTTTGTTGGTTGCCAGATGGGAAGGGGGTTGGGGGAATGGATAAAAAGGTGAAGGGATTAAGAAGTACAAATTGGTTGCTAGACTGACAAACCTCAAAGGGAAGGAGGATTGGGGGGGTGGGAAGAAATAAACCAAAGAACTTAAATGCATATATGCATAACCAATGGACATAGACAACAGTGTGGGGAAAGGCAGGAGTGGGGAGGAGGGGGTCAATGGGGGAAAAATGAGGAACATCTGAATGCAGTGCCTTAGACTGCTCGGCCATCCTGACGGAACATCTGTAATACATTCAACAATAAAGATAAGTTAAAAAAATTCACCTTTGCCAATTATAGTAAAATCATATAACTATATATGATTTTAATAGAAAGTTACTAAGTTATCCAGTTAGTATAATCAATGCAATTAAAGACTGCTTTTCATCAGTCAACAAAGGATCTTCAAGCATATTAAACTCATTTAGAAATTTATTCTATCAAGTTAAAATCAAACTATCTTAAAAGAAGGCCAAATTCAGCTGTTCAAAGGCAAAACAGAAGGGATAATAATTTCTTCACTAAATAGGTATACAGTGGTTTTTAATCCTTCAAGGCCCTATTTAATTTACATTAGATCATATGAAGTTAGGTAGAATTAAGGACTGTGGGGTCCCATTTTATTAATATAATTTGAAAGTGCCAAAGACTAAATTACAATTCAACTTATTATTCATTGGTTCAAACCTTCCTCGCTGGTTGTGGTATATACTTTAAGAAAATGCATGCTATGATCATGGAGAAATTAGGTAAGATCATAGTTCTCATGGTTAAGGTGAAACATCCTTTATGGTATTATATTTTATATTATACTAATTATATTATATTCAGTACTCTATATTATATTCACGAATTCCCCTAACATTATCAGGGGTATCTTGCTTAAATTTAGTGGGATCCCTCTGGGATTAGAAATATGGAAACGAAGGAGTGTGGATCAGCCTGCCACGTACTGGCTGCCTTTCCCCATTTCTTCTCTTCTCTCTCTAGATAACTGCTCTTTCAGGAAAAGCCACTAACTAGATGGGTCCACCTCTTGTACAGGGTATAGACCCCTTCCTCTCATTTGTGCCCTACACATTGGGGCCAACTCAGCCTCTGTCACAGCTTCACTCTAATAGATAATTCCCAACAAAGACACAGACCCAGGATTAATTTAAGGAGGGCCCTGATCCCATACTCCTGCTTCCAAATGCCTCAGAATTCCTGAAACTGTCAATTCTGGTTGGCTGAACATCAAACTAAAGCTTGGTAGGCTTAGCAATGCCATAGGGGGAAGCACAGCTCACAGCACTAGCTCTCCAGCTGTGCACAGTGAGGGCTACCATCAGGCAGCAGAGCAGGTTAGAGCAAGAGAAGACGGATCCACCAGTGTGGTCTTGTCAGGATATGCTGTTTATGGTGTCAGCTGTTATGATCACTTGCAGAGGGATGGTTACCTTGACAATGATGACATTGGTGTGTGGACACACACACACACACACACACACACTCCCTCTTATGGTAGGAAGAGACTTGTGATCACATAAGGAAGGTCTCAGGAGGGCAGGGCAGCCTCTCAAACAGCTCTGAGATGGCTTCAGAAGGCAAGGAAAGGAGCCTGGCCTGGGTGTTCAATGGGGTTAGGGGGAGGGCTGGGGCAAGAATCCTTGTCCAAGGGTAGGGGCTTGTGTGATTTGTATTTCCTGCCATCTCTAGAGGAAAGACCACTCAGACTTTTCCATCAGTTTGTCCAGGTGGGAGCCCAAGGGGCAGAGAGAGGGGGAAAGTTTTAGTTGCAAGAAGTCAGATACCAAAAAGTGTGGGGTCCAACTGCTCATTATAATAAAAGACTAACAAGATGCTCAAGAAATTCAACATTGGTTATTGGGGGTGGCTGAAACAAGAGCCCTGGAGGGGACCAGAATGTTCCTTTCAGTGGTGAGTTGACTTTATCTTAAACCTTTAAACGTTATCTTACATAGACTTAAAACATTGTTTTATATGTTTTTATTGCTTTTTTAGAGACAGAGGAGGGACAAACAGAAAGAAACATCGATATGAGAGAGATACATCGATTGGCTGCCTCCTGCATGCCCTCTACTGGGGATTGAGCCCACAACCTGGGCATGTACCCTGACTGTCAGTCCATGGGATGGCGCTCTGTCCACTGAGCCACACCGGTGGGGCTGACATAGACTTCTGCTAGCCACTGCATGCATTGCTTTAAAAAATAAGCCGAGTAATTTATATACACCATATTTTTCCTATTTAATAGTCTTTAAATTATTTTTTAAAATTTAATTTTAAACTTATTTTTTTCTTTTCAACATAGAAAACCATTCTAAGAGTTAATTCTTTAAACATTAATACCTATTAAAGTTTAAACCATAAAAAATAAAGAAATCTCAAATCTTTTTCTAACCAAAATAACAAGAGGCATTATAGCTTCTTATATATCACTCTGAGGGTTTATTTCAGGGATAAAAGCATATTATAATTAAAAAAAATTTTTATTGATTGATTTTTAGAGAGACAGAGAAAGGGAGCAGAAAGAGAAACACTGATCTGTTGTTCCATTTTATTTATGCATTCATTGGTTGATCAATTTGTGTATGTGCCCTGACTGGGGATTAAACCCACAACCTTGGTGTATCAGGACGATGCTCTAACCAACAGATGCCTGGCCAGGGCAAAGCATATTATAATTTTATTTGAGTCTACTCCATTAGATGCACCAGTATTTTCAAAGATTTATGTAAGTTTTGAGTAGTTTTGTCTTCCTATTAATTAAAATAGGAATTAATTATCCTTATGCCTAAGCAAAATTATAGCATTTAAATTTTCAAGGCTCTCTAGGGGCATGCACATTAAAGAAACTGACCTAAAATGTAAAATCTACCTGAGAGCTCAAATATACCCATCTCATACCTTGAGGATTTCTTGCCTAAAAGGAACAAATAATCTGTTTGGTTCCAGAATTTCTTGCCTTACTCCTATGTATCTCTCAATCAACTTATATTTTCAAAGCCCAAGAGCTAAAAATCTTACACACTCACCCAGAAAATATCACAAACTGCTAAGGAAAACTAGAGTTCAGAGCTTCAGTATATAATATTATGAGTATCCAAAGAAAGAAATGCAAATCTTTGACTCAGGTAAGATAAGCCACCTGCTTCCCCACAGTTCAGAAGAAAACCCACATTCTCAAGCTTCCAGTCCCTATGTTGGGATACAACTCTTAAAGTGGATCAGTCTCTGATGATGGAGGTATGGGGGACACCTGAGCACCCACAGGAATGTTCTCTGGGAGCTCTGCCTGCCTCTCTCCTGAGGTAATAATGGAAAGGCTGTCTCTCTCAGGCTTTAATTCTCACAAGCAAGGAAACACTTAACCAGATTCAATTTAAGGTCCTCACTCCCACCCCAAAACTCCCAAATTCATAAACCCTTGTCTGGAAGACAACTGACCTTCACAGACTTTCTCAATGTACACAAATTACTCTGAGAGCATCTACACTGTGGATGCAATGCTCAAGCCTATACCTAGAATCAAGCCCAAGGAAATCACAGTTACAACCTTAGAAGGTATATCTGCCCCATCCCACCCTGTCCTCTCCCCATCCCTATCCCCAGCTTTCCAGGGCAGTAGTTTCTCCCAGAATAAAGGCTCCTTCCCTGGTGAGTGTGAGTAGGTAGGACACCTGCAAGGGGAGGCTTCCGAGGAAGAACTAACTGGGCCTTAAAGTACTTCCCTTTTAGGCTCAAGCACACCTTAGCTTAGACTCACCTTAGGCTTCTGCTTCCCATCCAGTGCTCTGGACACCAATATTTTAAACACACAAACTCAGTATTTAAACAATCCAATAAAATCACATAAACCCAATGTTTAAGTGTAAAGGATGGGAGAAAACTGTAAGGCATTTTTTTCTGGTTCAACAAGAAAATCTGCAAATATCTATTCCCTTCAGAAAATAAATGTTAGTTAATTATTATTTCCATGGCAAGCAACTGTTTGGAAAATGATTATACTAAACTGGTCTAGGTGCTGCAAGTCTAAGCCCTGATACTGCATTTGAAATCAACCAAAAGAAGAGATCTCAGAATGTTTTTATACTTGCTCATGGGGGGGGGGGGGGGCAGGAAGGAGACAAAAATTTTAACAAAAGGATGTAATAATGGAATTTATTTTTTCTGAAATTTACCTTTTCCTTGGAAATGTTTTATATTATAGATCTATTGATTAAATACATTTATATTCATTGAAAAAAAAGAGAAAAAAGGAGACTTAAAGTGAATAAACCACAAACGCAAGAGATAGGCAGCGCTTGACCTGGAACGGTGTTGTAAAGAACAGATCATCCAGTAAAGTTTCCAAACAGGGACACCCATAGGATGTCTGTGCCCAGGAAAAATTCTGGGGGGACAGGCACAAGGCTTTTTACACAACCCAATTAGGTGGTTTATTCCTAGATTTCCTCTTTCATAAAACATCCACAGGAAAAAAAAAATGTAAAAAGAAAACCATCCATGGCTGTGTGGAGAAATGATATACAATTAAAATACTGCGTAGGGTGAAATGCACCACGGAGAACAAATAGTTAATAATGATGCTGTGAACTAGAGAGGGGAAAATGGCGTTTGGGAATGTGAGGAAAGATCTGGAAATTTAGGGATTTACTGCCAGTCCCAGAAAGACCTAGGTTGGGGTACAGGGTCATGGATTTGAGGTCCTGCTCCCCAATCATTTGTAAAACTCAGGAGAAAATGGGTCCTCCTGGGGAGAAAAAGAGGGGCTGGGGACCACAGAGACCACAGCTCTTCCACGTAGGAACCCTGGAGACCCAGTCATGATTGTCTCCTGATGATCCTCCCTGTGGTCACCGAACATTCTGGGGGAGACGCAGCCAGTGACCAGAGAAAACACCTGGGGTCTGTCTAGTCGCCGGCCAAATCCCCATGCTGCGTGCCGCGCCCCTCGCGGACTCGTGCCCCCAAAACTCTGGGCTGTTCTCCGGAAGGCCGGGTCCAGCCACGCTTGTTCCACTAACCCCCTCCTCCTCCCCAGTCTTCCAACAGCCCGCCCACGCACTCACCATTTCTCGACTTCGGGGGTTTCCCTGTTGTCCACCCTGTGGCTACTGCAACAAGTGCTGGTCACAGCGACAGAGGATGTGGCAGAGCTACTTGGGGCCTTTAAGAGTAGCGAGAAAGGATCCGGAGCAGACCGCAAGAGAAGCGATGAACCCGCAGTCCACGCTGTCATCAGAGCTCCGTCCTCACGTACGTTACTGGAGACTCCCCTGATTGGACAATTCGAAAGGCCCCGCCCCCTCCTGCCTGAGTGACAGCAGGCTGGAGGTCACGTCTTTGAGCCGTCCTTGTCTGACCACTGAGTCTGCACCAGTCCTTTAACCATAAGGTTGTCAGGCCACTCACGACCTTTCTTCATAAACAGAGACACTTAAAAGTGACCACTTTATATGTAACGATGACTCTAGCACCATTTTGATCACTGAACATTTCCAGCAGGGAGAAGTCCTCCCTCCCCTCCCCACCCACACTCATTTGGTACTTTGAAGAATCCTGTGGTCACAGGGGCACTTGACTCTGGAGGGAAGTTTGAGCCCACAGTCCTAGACCAGGCCCCAAGCCTCAGATGCCAGCAAGTGTGAAACATATGAGGTGACAACATAAGAAACAAACCTGTGAAGAATTTTTGTCAGTTTATTTTAGCTAAACTGTTAACAATTGCTGGGAAGCACAATCTCAACAGACTGAGCTAATGCTCCAGAGAATGGCAGTTTTGCACCTTATTTTATGCATTATAATCAAAAGAGAAGACATAAATGGGTTATACGAAATTCACTGGTGATAGATTAGGTAGGTGGGAGGAAGCAAAGTGGTGGTGGTGAAGTAAATCTCTGGGATTGGACAAAAAGTAAAATGACAGACATATATATATTTTACATAGGTGGGTACAGGATAGTTAATAGTGAACAATTAACAAGACAAAAACAACAATGAGAGGATTTATAGTCTCTAGGGTGCATTGGTTGTGGAAAAAGGTAAGTTACCCTGGCATTCCAAAGGTATGTTATCCTAGATGCAAAAGACATTAGACAGGCTTAGCTAAAGTAAAGACTGACTTTCATCAGGGAAGATTCTAGCCTAGGATATGACTTCCTGCCATGAACTGCCTCTGGTTAAAAAGTTTTAATTTCAGTGTGGCTGGTGTGGCTCAGTGGATTGAGCATCCAATGAATGGACTGGGAAGTCCCAGTTAGATTCCTGGTCAGGGCACATGCTCAGATTGCAGGCTCAAACCCCAATGAGGGGCATGCAGGAAGCAGCCAATCGATGTATCTCTCTCACATTGATGTTTCTATCTCTCTTCCTCTCTCTCTAAAAAAAAAAAAAAAAAAAAAATTCAATAAGAACAAAGAAAGAAAATGGCTTAAAAAAAGTTTTAATTTCAGACCATCTTTTGTGGTTATTTTAGGTTTCTGAGTTTGCAAGGCTGCCATGAAGACCTTCCCTGAGCTTGTCAGGTTAGCATGTGGCCCCTTTTCGTTCACAGAGGCAAAGTAACCAAGGGAAAACCTTTTCAGGGAACTTTTAATACTCATACTTTGAAAGGTCAAAGGAGGCAAAACTGAAAGAACACTGCTTAGTGAAAAATAATAGATGGCAAAGGTATGAAGAATAAAGAATCAGAATAGTGGTCATCTATGGGGCAGGACAGAAATGAGTCAGGGATGGGAACATCTGGAGACCCTCACCACTGCCCACAGGTCATTTATGAATCTTAATGATGACTCCTAGGGTATTTGTACTGTTATTACTAAGTTTTACCATAATTCAGTTGGTACAATCTTTTCTAAATATATATTTATATATATATAAATTTTTTCTTTGTTGATTTTAGAGAGAGAGGAACAGAGAGAGTGATAGAAACATTGATGAGAGAGAACACTGATTGGCTGCCTCTAGCATGCCCCCCACTGGGGATCAGGCCCACAATCTGGGCACATGCCCTGATCGGGAATCAAACCTACAACCTCGCCCTGGCCAGTTTGGCTCAGCGGTTAGAGCGTCGGCCTGCGGTCCAGAGAGACCCAGGTTCGGTTCCCGCTAAGGGCACGTACTTCGGTTGCAGTTTGTCCCCGGCCCTGGTTGGTCGTGCAGGTAGCAGCCACTCGATGTGTCCCTTCACGTCGATGTTTCTCTCTCTCTCCCTTCCTCTCTCTCCCTCCCACTCTATCTGTACAAAAAATGGAAAAATATCCTCGGGTAAGGATAAAAAAAAAGAATAAACAAACAAAAAAAACAACAAAAAACCTACAACCTCTTGGTGCATGGGTTGATGCTCAAGCACTAAACCACATTGGCCGGGCATTTTCTGAATATATTTGATGATAAAATTAAGAAGTAATTAAGGTTGGAAAAGAACATAATTTGTATATGTTGGTTTGCTCTGTAAAGTTGCAATCTGAGTTTTCATTGGTGCTTTTGGCAGCAAAAATTGGTAACAAGCCAAGTGTCTATTTAAAAAGAATGGTTTACATAAATTCATCATCATATGTAATTTTAAAAACAAAGGGTATTGCTGTGAAAATATCTGGAGGACTTATCAATAGAACAAATAAACAAAGTGTATTGCAATATGTATATATTATCATCTTACGTTTGCTATAACCAGCATTGAAAGGTGGACCCATGACCCCATCCAAAGTTTGGTTGAATAGTTGAGATCAACATACACCACCAGGAATGTATAAAAAGGTTTATGATTTCCATAATTGAGGTCTCTAGGGAGAGCAGGGCAGACCTCTCGAGCGGGTGGAAAATGGCTTAAAAGAGCAAGGAAAGGAGCCTGGACTGGGTTTTTTTTTTTTTTTTTTATCCTCACCCGAGGACATTTTTCCATTTTTTGCACAGATAGAGTGGGAGGGAGAGAGAGGAAGAGAGAGAGAGAGAGAGAAACATCGACGTGAAAGGGACACATCGAGTGGCTGCCACCCGCATGACCAACCAGGGCCGGGGACAAACTGCAACCGAGGTACATGCCCTTAGCGGGAACTGAACCCGGGTCTCTCCGGACCGCAGGCCGATGCTCTAACCACTGAGCCAAACCGGCCAGGGCTGGACTGGGTTTTTTATTGAGGTTAGGGTGGGCTAGGGTGAGAGTTCACACACAGACACACAGGGGGCTTTCATGGACTGAATATCTTGTCAGCATCAAAGGAGTGAGGAGCCAGGCTTTTATATCACCATGCACAGACAAGGGGCCCAAGACAGAAGAAGGAGGGTTTAGGTTTTCAAGTAATCAGCTGTCAGGTGACAGAAAATATACACCTTAAAGATATTACAGGTTTAATTCCAGACCAGCACAATAAGTGAGTATTACAACGGAGTGAGTTGGAATCTTTTTACTGGTTGAGGGTCTTGCCTTCAATTGGGAAAAAAATGCAACACAAGTCAAGTGCAACAAAGTGAGGTCTGCCTGTATATTGGTCTCTGACCCTAATCCCTGATAGGAAGTTCATAAAACCCTTGTAAATGCCTAAGTGATGAGAGTACTAGGAGCATCTTTTGTTCTAATGAGCAGACTCTGGCTGGGCTTCTGATGACTCCTGCATGGGGACTGTCACCAGAAGACCAATTCTGTACTCCAGAGAGGGAAGAAGGGATGAAAATGGAGTCAATAAATTGACTGTGTGAGGAAGACTGCACATTCCCCATAGTGTGGGGTTCGGAGAGCTGGGTTGATGGGACCATCCACGTACCAGAAAGGTGACACATGGAAATTCACAGGGACCGTCACAGAGCTCACCAATAGTACATTTTCATCATTTTGTTTATCTGTATCCTTTAATAAACTGGTAAACTTAAGTGTTCCTTGGAGTTCTGTAAGCACGTTAGCAAATAAATCTAACCCAAGGACTGGGGCTATCTAGGAACCTCTGATTTGTAGCCAAGTCAGACAGAAGTGAGTCTGATCCTTCCAACATTGACATCTGAATTGGGGGTGGGGTGGGTGGGGCAGTCTCCTGGGACTGAGACCTTAACCTTTAGGATGTAACACTATCTCCAGGAAGACAGTGTCATGATTAAGTTGTAGGACACCAGCTGGTGTCACAGATAACTGCTTGTTGTGGGGAAAAAAACCTTACACATTTGGTGACGGGAAGTGTCAGAACTGAAGTGTTCTGAGTAAAAGTAGAGGGAAGAAGTGAGTTTTCTCTATGCAGGAGGAATACTGTTTGTTCTAACATACCAGGAGTCACACACTAAAACATGGAGTCAGAGACCTCTAGTTTCTCATCTGCATTGTAAGAGGCTAAAGTGACATTCTCATCTTCAGCAGAAAAAAGCAAACAAAATCAATAACTCCTCTTAGAGCAGCGGTTCTCAACCTGTGGGTCGTGACCCCTTTGGGGGTCGAATGACCCTTACACAGGGGCCGCCTAAGACATAACAGTAGCAAAATTACAGTTATGAAGTAGCAACAAAAATAATTTTATGGTTGGGGGTCAACACACCATGAGGAACTATATTAAAGGGTTGTGGCATTAGGAAGGTTGAGAACCACTGTCTTAGAGCTATCAAAGAATTGAGGTCACAGGGAAAACTGCTGTCTCCAAATTGGAGAGATAGGAAAATAGACATTCTGAAATGTGCCCACAATATTCTGTTGTTCTTTTTTAAAATCTTTATTGTTGAATGTATTACAGATGTTCCTCATTTTTCCCCCATTGACCCCCTCCTCCCCACTCTCGCCCCGCTCCTGCCTTTTCCCACACTGTTGTCTGTGTCCATTGGTTATGCATATAAGTTCTTTAGTTTATTTCTTCCCACCCCCGAACCGCCTTCTCTTTGAGGTTTGTCAGTCTAGCAACCAATTAGTTCTTCTTAATCCCTTCACCTTTTCCACCCATTCCCCCAACCCCCTCCCATCTGGCAACCAACAAAATGCTCTCTGTATCTATGAGAATGTTTCTGTTCTGCCCGTTCATTTGGTTTGTAGATTCCATTGTCGACAGATAGTATTCATTGCCATTTTGTTTGTTCATATAGTTTATCTACTTTTTCTTCAAAAAGACCCTTCAACATTTCATATAATAACGGTTTGGTGGTGATGAACTCCTTTAACTTTTTCTTGTCTGGGAAAGTCTTTATGTGGCCATCGATTCTAAATGACAGCTTTGCAGGATAGCGTAATCTTGGTTGTAGGTTCTTGCTTTTCATCACTCTGAATATTTCTTGCCACTCCCTTCTGGCCTGCAAAGTTTCTTTTGAGAAATCAGCTGACAGTCTTATGGCAACTAACTGCTTTTCTCTTGCTGCTTTTAAGATTCTCTCTTTGTCTTGAACCTTTTGCATTTTGATGATGATGTATCTTGGTGTGGGCGTCTTGGGGTTCATCTTGTTTGGGACTCTCTGTGCTTCCTGGACTTGTATGTCTGTTTCCTTCACCAAGTTAGGGAAGTTTTCTGCCATTATTGTTTCAAATAGGTTTTTTATTTCTTGTTCTCTCTCTTCTCCTTCTGCCACAACCAAGATACGAATGTTGGCACGCTTGAAGTTGTCCCAGAGGCTCCTAACACTCTCCTCATTTTTTTGGATTCTTTTTGCTTTTTGCTGTTCTGATTGGGTGTTTTTTGCTTCCTTATATTCCAAATCGATGGTTTGCTTCTTGGCTTTACCTACTCTACTTTTGAATCTGTGTAAATTATTCTTTATTTCAGTCAGTGCCTCCTTCATTTCTGACTGTGTGTCCTTCATTTCTGACTGGTCCTTTTTTATGCTCTTGAGGCCCTCACTAAGTTCACTGAGGTTCTCACTAAGTTCATTGAGTATCCTTATGAGCAGCATTTTGAACTCAGCATCTGTTAGGTTGCTTATCTCCATTTCGCTTAGTTCTTTTCCTGGAGATTTTTTCGGTTCTTTCATTTGGGACCTGTTTCTTTGTCTCCTATTTTGGCTGCCTCCCTGTGTTTGTTTCTATGTATTATTTAACGAGTGGCATGGGTCTAGCTGAGACCAGATGCTGCTTGTTTGAAAGAATTTAGGAAAACCTGAAGCAGGATCCAAGACAGGCCAATCCTATGGTTAAGCAACTGGCAACAGCTTGGGTGGGCCTGAAAGTTGGGTGGGGCGGGGCCTCAGGGAATCACCAGGGCGGGGAAACCAGTATGAGCCAGGTTGCTGGAGTCCCAGATATGGCAGCTGTCGGCTGCCCCAGGGCAGGGCTCACCAAAGGAACAAAGGCCTCTGACAGCACGTTTGTCCCAGAGAAGCCCCCTCTCCAGCCCTCACTCCAATGCCAAACAGCTCAGTTCTTGCCTGTATGTCTCTGGCGCCCTCGAGCTGCCTCCTCTCTAAGCTTAGAGGGAGTGAGTCCAATAATTCCGTGCGTGGGCCCTTTAAGAGGAGCTGCCTGGGGCTCCAGCTGCCTCAGCCTTCCTGAGCCTCAGTTCCCGCTGGTTTTTCCAGCCAGAGGTTATGGGGACTTCTCTTCCTGGCACTGGAACCCTGAGCGGGGCCCCTGGTATGGGACGGGGACCCCTCAGTCCTCAGAGAGTACCTTCCCAGCCGAGGTGTCCTCCTGATTTATATCCGCCATACGTGGGTGTGGGACCAGCCCGTCTGCCTCTGCCCCTCCTACCAGTCTCAATGTGGCTGCTTTAATTCCGTAGTTGTAGGACTTCCATTCAACTCAATTTCAGGTGGTTTTGAATGATAACTGTTCTGTAGTTCAGTTGTAACTTTGATGTGGTTGTGGGAGGACGCGATACTGTGTTTACCTACGCCACCATCTTGACCGGAAGTCTATTCTGTTCTTCTTAACAAGGCCTGTCCTCAAAGATTCTGTTTCACCAGAGCTGAACTGACCAGGGTTTTACCAGAGCCAAACTGACATGGGTACAGCAACTGCCAACTTAACTCCCCTCCAGCCTTTCTGCCTGACTGAACATGAGGCTGGGGATGCAGACTCAGAAACACTTGTGAGGTTCACAGGCTATTTTTTCCTCCTGAGAGCAGATATGTGGTGTGCTTTTCAAACCATTTCTCCACCTCCCCAACACTGGGTGGCCTACAGTTCAATTCTACCACTAACCAGACTTAACATCAGACTCCACAGCTTAAGGGCTGAATCCCACAAACAACCCACATGTGAGATGCCAGATGCCAGCTGCAGATGGGACTCAGGCCATACATACTTCTCCATAGCCAACTACAAATTCACAGGTTCCCAGAACACCCCTCATGTTCGTTAATATGCTAAAACTACTATCAGAACTAACCAAAGTGCTTACTATTATCAGTTTATCATAAAGCAAGAGTCAAATGGAACCGCCAAATGGAAAGGGTACTCAGGGCAAAGTGAGGGCGGGGAGGGTAGGAGCTTCCATGCACTGTCCAGGTGTGACACACTCCCAGCACACTGATGTGTTCACCAATCAGATCTCTGAAGCCCAAGGTTTAGGAGTTCAATAGGGTTTCCTTACCTAGGCACAACTGATTAAATCACTGCCCAGTGGTGAATAACTCAATAACCTTCTCCTGTCCCCAGAGCTTCGGGCTGGGCTGAAAGTCCTGTCTCTAACCAAAGCTTGCTCTTCCTGGTGAGCAATCCCCATCCTGAAGCCACTGAGGGGCCTGTGAACAGTCACCTCATTACAACATAAGATGCTCCTATCACCCTTATCACTCTGATAGTCCAAGAGCTTTAGGGAGGTCTTTGCTAGGAACCATATAACATCTTTCTATTATACCACAGAAGGTCCAGGACACGAGCTCATTAAAATACTGAGACCAAATCACAGGACTACAGAACACTTCCTCTCCACCCACAACACAGCACTACAGCACCAACACTCCTGTTGAACAACAGTGGAATACACTGAAAGAACTGTTTCAGAACTTGTTTCAGAAGCTTCTGGAGAAACCTAAAGATGACATTGAGGCAAAGTCTGAGGATATTTGCCTAAAATAGTTACAGCAAATAGTAAACACAGCCTAAACCCCAGATAATCATAAAACCTCACACTAAAAACCTACTTTCCTCAGTTCCTTCTTCACAGTACCTCATGTCCAGCATTCAACCAAATATTAAAAGGCATGCTGAAAATTCAAACACAGAGTGTTAAGAGATAGAACAGGCAAGAGAACATAATTCAGATGTAGCAACTTGTTAGAAGGATCAGACCAGAAATGTAAAGCAACCATGATTAATGTGCTAAGCGCTCTAATGGAACTAGTGGACAACATGTGAGAACAGATAGGTAATGTGAGCAGAGATGGAAACCCTAAGAAATAACAAAATGGGGAATGCAAGCAAAAAACCCCAAATCAGCCCTGGCCGGTTTGGCTTAGTGTTTAGAGTGTTGGCCCAAAGGCAAAATAGTTGTGGATTCTATTCCTGGTTAAGGGCACCTACCTGACTTTCTCCCTTCCTTCCTCTCACTCTATCTAAAAATCAATGGAAAAATTATCCTTGGGTGAGGATTTAAAAAAGAACTGTTCAAAGAACAGAACACAGATAAAGAATTCCTTAGGGGTGGGGGACAATGAAAGCTCAGGGGAAATGTGAGAGGAAATATGCAGTGAGCTTGAGGAAATGTGAATATACCCTTCTAAAACTAAATGCACAGAAATGAAAAGAACAAAATGGAAAAAAACAGAAACCCAAGAACTTTGGGACAATTACAAAAGGTGCAACATCACATAATGGGATTGCATGAGGAGCATTATAAACAGTAAATAAGTGAAGCAATGATGACTGAGAGTTTCTCAAATTAATGGCAGACACCAACCACATACCCAGAAAGCTCAGAGGTCACCAAACAAGATACAACAACAAAAAAAATGCACACCTAGAAGTATCGTATTCACACTTGAGAAAAATCAAATCAAAGATGAAGAAAACACCTTGAAAGAAGCTGGGGAGAGGGAACCTTATTTATAGAGAAGCAAGAATAAGAATGAACTCAGACTTCTTTTTACAAACTATGCAAACAGGAAAATAATCTCTGAAATAAAGTGTTGAAAGAAACACCACCCAAGAATTCTGTGTGGAGCCAAATTATTTTTTAAGAGTAAGGGGAGCCCTGGCTGGTTTGGCTCAGCGGTTAGAGCATCGGCCCGCGGACCAGAGCATCCCTGGCTTGGTATCCACTAAGGGCACATGTCTTGGTTGCAGTTTGTCCCTGGCCCCGGTTGGGTGGCAACCACTCGATGTGTCTCTTTTCAAGTTGATGTTTCTCTCTCTCTCTTCCTCTCTTTCTCCCTTCTGCTCTATCTGAAGATGAATGCAAAAATGTCCTTGGTTGAGGGTAAAAAAAAGAAAAAATGTAAGAGAATTTTAAGAGCTGACTGGATGAATCAAACGGAAGAATCTGAATTTGAAGACTGGTCATTTGAAATTACTCAGAGGAAGAAAAAAAGAAAAAAGAATGAAAAGAAATAAAGAAAGCTTATGTGAGCCCTGGCCGGTTTGGCTCAGCGGTTAGAGCGTCGGCCTGCGGTCCTGAGAGACCCGGGTTCGGTTCCCGCTAAGGGCGCGTGCCTCGGTTGCAGTTTGTCCCCGGCCCTGGTTGGTTGTGCGGGTGGCAGCCACTCGATGTGTTTCTTTCACATCGATGTTTCTCTCTCTCTCTCTCCCTCTCTCTCTCTCTCTCTCTCTCTCTCTCTCTCTCTCTCTCTCTCTCTGTTCCTCTCTCTCCCTCCCACTCTACCTGAACAAAAAATGAAAAAAAAAAATGTCCTCGGGTAAGGATAAAAAAAAAAAAAAGAAAGCTTATGTGATTTAGAGGATACCAGCCGAAGAAGAAATAATATATACATTATGGAAATCCTAGAGGAGGAGGGAAGGATAGAAACCTTACTTAAAGAAATATTGGGGGTGGGAGGAATCAGTGGGGGGGAAAAGGAGAAACATCTGTAATGAAAATAAATAAATTAATTAAAAAAAAAAGAAATAATGGCTGGGCCCTGGCCAGTTTGGTTCAGTGATTAGAGCGTTGGCCGGTGGACCATTGAGTCTCAGGTTTGATTCCAGCCAAGGGCACGTACCTCAGTTGTGGTTTGTCCCTGGCCCTGGTTGGGGTCCTGAGGGAGGAAACCAGTAGATGTGTCCCTCTCGCGTAGATGTTTCTCTCTCTCTCTCTCTCAGAAGATAAATAGGAAAAAAAAAAAAAAGAAATAATGGCTGGAAACTTCCCAAATTTTGGAATAGATATGGACATCCAACTACATGAAGCTCAAAGATTCTGAAACAGGTTGAATCTAAAGAAGACTTCACAAAAAACGTTTTAATCAAAATATCACAAACAAAAAAGAGAGAATTTTGAAAGTAGCAGGAGGAAATGACTGGTCACTTACAAGGGAATCCCAGTTAGCCTATTAATGAACTTCTCAGCAGAAACCCCAAGGACATGAGGGAGGGGCATGATATACACAAAGTGTTGAAAGAATGAAACTACTAACAAGAATGCTTTACTCAACAAAACTGTCCTTCAGAAATGAAAGAAGAGAAAGACTTTTGCAAATAAAACCTGAGGAGTTCATTAAACTACACCTGCCTTACAGGAAATGCTACAGGGATTTTCAAACTGAAATGAAAGATTGCTAATTAGTAACATGAACATATATGAAAGTGTAAAACTAATTGGTCCAAGAAACTAAATAAGAATTATTTGTTTAAAAATATAAACCAACTAGACAAAACTTTAGCTGGGCTAAGAAAAAGACAAAAGATTAAAATTAATAAAATCAGAACTAAAAAGGAGAAATTAAAACTGAGACCACCGAAATACAAAGGGTCATAAGAGATCACTATGAAAAATTATTTGCCAACAAATGTGAGAACCTAGAGATATTGTATACATTTAAAAAAAAATTTTTAAAACTCATCTACAGTTGGCCCTCATTTATTGCGGTTAATCAGTTCCAGACTCTACCGCGATAAATGAATTTCCACGAAGTAGGATTCTTTTAAAAAATTTTTTTATCCTCACCGGAGGAGAGGACATTTTTCCATTTTTTGTTCAGATAGAGTGGGAGGGAGAGAAAGAGGGAAACATCAATGTAAAAGGGACACATCCAGTGGCTGCACCAGGGCCGGGGACAAACTGCAACTGAGGTATGTGCCCTTAGCGGGAACCGAACCCCGGTCTCTCTCGACCGCAGGCCGACGCTCTAACCAGTGAGCCAAACTGGCCAGGGCATGAAGTAGAATTCTTTATTTATACACAGTCATCCCTCGCCACTTCGCCCTTCGACTTTCGCAGCTTCACTCTATCGCGTTTTTTTCAAATATAGTATAGCTGCGAAAGTCAAGTGTGAAGTGACTAGGACGACTGTGTATAAATAAAGAATCCTACTTTGCAGAAGTTCATTTATCATGGTAGAGTCTGAAACTGATTAACCACAATAAATGAGGGCTGACTGTATACATAGAAGTTCTTTGGTTTATCTCATCCTGCCCCCCCACTCCCCTTCCCTTTGAGGTTCATCAGTCTAACAACCAGTTTGTACTTCTTAATTTCTTCATCTTTTTCACCCATCCCCCCAGCTGCTCCCCATCTGGCAAGCAACAAAAATTTCTCTGTATCTGTTCTGCTTGTTCATTTTGTTTGTAGATTCAACTGTTGATAGACATGTATTAATTGCCATTCTATTGTTCATATTTTTGTTCTTCTTCTTCTTCAAAAAGACCCATCAACATTTCATATAATACTGATTTGGGTGGTGATGAATTCCTTTACCTTTTTCTTGTCTGGGAAACTCTTGATATGTCCATCAACTCTAAATGATAGTTTTGCAGGATAGAGTAATCTTGGTCGTAGGTCATTGCTTTTCATCACCTTGAATATTTCTTGCCACTCCTTTGTGGCCTGCAAAGTTTCTTTTGAGAAATCAGCTGACAGTCTTATGGGAGCTCCTTTGTAGGTTACAAACTGCTTTTCTCTTGCTGCTTTTAAGATTCTCTCTTTGTATTTAACCTTTGGCATTTTGATGATGATGTGTCTTGGTGTGGACCTCTTTGGGGTCATCTTGTTTGGGACTCTCTGTGCTTCCTGGACTTGTATGTCTGTTTCCTTCACCAAGTTGGGAAAGTTTTCTGCCATTATTGTTTCAAATAGGTTTTTTATTTCTTGTTCTCTCTCTTCTCCTTCTGGCACCCCTATGATGTGAATGCTGGCACACTTGAAGTTGCCCTAGAGGCTCCTTATACTATCCTCACTTTTTTGGATTCGTTTTTCTTTTTGCTGTTCTGATTGGGTGTTTTTTGCTTCTTTATATTCCAAATCAATGGTTTGCTTCTTGGTTTTACCTACTCTACTATTGACTCCCTATAAATTATTCTTTATTTCAGTTAGTACATACTTTATTTCTGACTGGTCCTTTTTTAGGTTGTTGATGTTCTTACTAAGTTCTTTGGAGGTCTCCTTAAGTTCCCTGAAGGTCTTACTAAGTTCCCTGAGTGTCTCACCAAGTTCCTTCAGCAACCTTATAACCAGTGTTTTGAACTCTGCATCTGACTGACTGCTTATCTCCATTTTGTTTATTTTTTTTTCCTGAAGTTTTGTTCTTTTCTTTCATTTGGGACATGTTTCTTTGTCTCCTCGTTTTGGCAGCTCCCTGTGATGGTTTCTATGTATTAGATAGAGTTGCTATGTCTCCTAGGCTTTGTAGGGACGCCTATTGTTGCAGGTGTCCTGTAGGATCCAGTGGCACAGCCTCCCTAATCACCCCAGCTGGGCCCTTGAGGTGCACCCCTTGTGTGGACTGTACACCCTTCTGTTGTAATTGAGTCTTGATTGCTGTTGGCATGTCAATGGGAAAGATTTACTCAGGCTGATCAGCTGCAAGGTCTGGCTGTGTACACAAACCACTGGCCTCTAACTACCTTGGAGGATCAGCTGTGCAGGGGCCCACCACACAAAGGAAGACTTATTTCATCAGGGCTTTGGTACACACTGAGTCCACTTCTTAAGTGTGTCACTTGTGGAGGTAGTTGGGTGGTGGTTTTTTGATGTGGTCTAAAGCTGTCCACTGGGTGTGCTTGCTCTGGGGCAAGGTCAGCCACTGCCTGTGTTCTATCTGGGGTCACCTGTCATAAATGACAAAGTGATCAGCAGATGGGTGCTTCTTGTGCTGGGCTTGGAGGTGCCCAGGAAAAGCCAAGTTGTGAACCAAGGCTAGCTGCTTCTAGTGTCAGGCTTAGGGCCACTTAATGAGAGGTATGGGGCTTGCTGAGACCAGATACTGCTTGTTTGAGAGATTTTAGGAAACTCTGAAGCAGGATCCAAGACAGGCCAATTGTATGGTAAAGCCTTTGGAAACAGCTTGGGTGGGCCCAAAAGTTGGGTGGGACTCACCCAGGCGGGGCAAACAATGTGAACCAGGTTGCTGGAATCCCAGATATGGCCACTGTCTGCTGTCCCAGGGAAGGGCTCACCAAAGGAATAAAGGCCTCTGTCAGCACATCTGTCTGAAAGGAAGCTGCCTCTCCAGCCCTGGTCCTGAAGCCAAACAGCTCAGTTCTTCCCTGTATGTCTCTGGTGCTTTTCAAGCTGCCTCCCCCTGAGCTTAGAAAGAGCAAGTCTGAGTTAGTCTGTGCTCGAGCCCTTTAAGAAGAGCTTCCTGGGGCTCCCGCAGCAGCAGCCTCCCTCTGCCTCAGTTCCCGCTGGTTTTTCCAGCTAGAAGTTATGGGGACCTCTCTTCCTGGCACTGGAATCCTGAGCTGGGAGCCTCATGTGGGGTGGAGACCCCTCACTCCTCAGGAAGAACCTTTCCAGCCGAGGTGGCCCTCCTGAATTTTATCTGCCACACATGGGTGTGGGACCAGCCTGTCTGCGCCTCTGCCCCTCCTACCAGTTTTGGTTTGGCCTCTTCTTTAATTTCGTAGTTGTAGGACTTCCATTCAGCTTGATTTCAGGCAGTTTTGGATGATGGTTGTGTTGTAGTTTAGTTGTAATTTTGATGTGGTTGTGGGAGGACATGATACCGCGTTTACCTACTTTGCCATCTTGACTGGACAATCTGTATACATTTTAAAAAATTAAAACACTACCTACACTAAGAATGATCCATAAAAATATAAAACCTGACAACCCAATAATGAGTAAGGAGATTGAATCAGTAATCAAAAACCTTTCAACAAAGAGAAGTCCAGGACCAGATGCCTTCCCTGGTGAATTCTACCAAATATTTAAAGAAGAATTAATACCAATTCTTTTCAAACTCTCCCAACACCTTGGAGATGAGGGAACACTTCCAAACTCATTTTACAAGGCCAGTATTACCCTGATAACCAAAGCCAGACAAGGACACAAGAAAAGAAAATTACAGGCCAATATCCCTGATGAACATAGATGCAAAAATCCTCAACATGGCTAGTAATTCTCAGAACGGCCAGATCTGGTTCACTGAATCTAGAACTGAGGCTTGGTAGGTTCACCACTGCCACACAGGCAGCTCAGCTCACAGCACCAGCTCCCCAGCACCCAGAAGCCACAGTGTAGACCACCATCAGCCAGTAGAGCAGGTGAACAAGTCAGAGCAACAGAAGACAGACCCAGGACGGTGGTCATATTGGGACATGCTGCTCACAGTGCTAAATGTTAGGGTCACCTGCAAGGTGGCCCACAGATAGGGTAAGAAAAGGCCTATGCCTCTCATAATTGAAGTCTCAGAAACTCTCAAGAAGCTTTGAAATGGCTTGAGAGAGCAAGGAAAGGAGACTGACCTGAGATTTTATTGTAGCTGGGGGTGTTAATAAAAAATATTCAATGACACCTAGCAAAGATAGTAAAGCAGGGTTAATGTAGAACCACTGCAACAAGTATATAGACCATGGTGATGGGATTTCATAATAGGTGAGAAATGAGGTTGGGTTCAATTCTGAGTATAGCATGGGCAAGTGGGAATTCATGGCCAGAGAATAGGGTGGGGTTCATTGGATGGAAATTTACTAAAAAAGAAGCAGGGGTGAGGGTGCTCTGGCTAACCTGACCTAACAGGATTCTTACTGCAGACAGGCCAGGTGATCAGACATCACCTGACGGTGGAGGAGGAGGAACCTGATCAGATATGAAGGGTGGTCAAATAGGAGGGTGGGGGATTCAGACTCAACTACTTAGCAGGGTTCCTGCTAAAACTGGATTTTACAAGGACATGCACAGACAGACCTGGGAGAAAGTTCAGGAGCTGACTAGTTGTTTAAGCAAAGAATCTTTGTCAGGGGTGGGGCCAGGGCAAGAATTCTGCACACAGACTGGGGCTTGGGTGGTTGGAATTTGAAGGCAGTACCAGAGGAGGGAGCCCAGACTTTCTCATCAGGCTGCCCAGGTGTGGACACAGGGAAGAGAGAGCAAGGAGGTTTAAGCTGGTAGCAAATACCAAACAATGCAGGGTCTGACTGCTTATTCTAAGGACAAACATGGGTAAGAACAATGTGCATTTGTGATGACGTTTTTATTTTATTTTATCTTATTTATTAATTAAATTAATTTATTAATTATTGTTACCGATGTTTCTCCTTTTCCCCCCACTGATACCCCCCACCTTACCCTCCCTGCCCTGTCCACAGCTTTGTTGTCCATGTCCATTGTTCATGCACACATGCATATAAGTTCTGTGGTTTATCTCTCCCCCCAACCCCTCTTCTGGGGATTGTCAGTCTGTACCCCACTTCCACGTCTCTGGGACTACCCCATTCCTCAGACTGTTATGTTCATTATATTCCACAAATAAGTGAGATCATGTGATATTTGTCTTTCTCTGCTTGGTTTGTTTCGCTTAGGACAATACTTTCCAGGTCCCTCCATGTCGTCTCAAAGGATAAGAGATCCTTCTTTCTTACAGCTGCATAGTACTCCATTGTGTATATGTACCACAGTTTTTTTTATCCATTTGTCTACTGATGGACACTTGAGCTGTTTCCAGATCTTAGCTATTGTAAATAGTGCTGCTACGAACATGGGGGTACATATATTCTTTCTAATTAGTGTTTCAGGCTTCTTAGGGTATATTTCTAGAAGTGGGATCACTGGGTCAAATGGCAGTTCAATTTTTAATTTTTGAGGAAACACCATATTGTTTTCCATAGAAGACTGGCTACACCAGTCTGCATTCCCACCAGCAGTGTACTAGAGTCCCCTTTTCTCCACAACCTCGCCAACACTTGTTGTTTGGTAATTTGTTGATGGTGGCCATTCTGACAGGTGTGAGGTGATACCTCATTGTTGTTTTAATTTGCATCTCTCTGATGATTAGTGATGATGAGCATTTCTTCATATGTCTCTTGGCCATTTGTATGTCCTGTTTGGAGAGGTGTCTATTTAGTTCCTCTGCCGATTTTTTAATTGGGTTCTTTGTCTTCCTTTTGTTGAGTTGTATGAGCACTCTATATATATTGGAGATTAACCGCTTATCTGATGTATCATTGGCAATTATGCTCTCCCATAGAGTGGGTTGTCTTTCCATTTTGATGATTGTTTCTTTTGCTGTGCAGAAGATTTTGAGTTTGATGTAGTCCCATGCGTTCATTTTCTCCTTTGTTTCTGTTGCCTTAGGTGATGTATCAGTGCAAATTCTGCTGTGTATGATGTCTGAAATTTTGTTGTGTACATTTTCTTCTAGGATTTTTATGGATTCATATCAAGCATCTTCTCAGATCACAATGGCATGCAACTAGAAATCAATTGCAACAAGAACATGCAAAGACATTTGAAAACATGGAGGCTAAATGGGGGCTAAATAGCATGTTATTGAACAATGAATGGGTTACCATGGAGATCAAGGAAGAAATTAAAAACTTCCTGGAAACCAATGAAAATGAACACACAACAACACAAAATCTATGGGATGCAGCGTAAGCAGTTCTGAGAGGGAAGTTCATAGCACTACAGGCCAAGAATTAAGAAAAATTTCTAATAGAGTATCTAACCTCACAACTTAAAGAACTAGAAAGCAAACAAAAATAAAACCCCAGAGTAAGTAGAAGGAAGGAAATAGTAAAGATCAGAGCAGATATAAATGACGTGGAGACCAAAAAGACGATTCAAAGGATCAATGAAACAAAGAGCTGGTTCGTTGAAAAGATAAACAAGATTGATAGACCCTTGTCTAGACTCACCAAGAAACAAAGAGAGAGAACCCAAATACACAAAATCGGAAATGAAAGAGGAGAAATAATAACTGACATCACAGAAATACAAAAGATTGTTAACAGATATTATGAACAATTATACGGCAACAAATTTGACAATCTAAGCAAAATGGACAAATTTCTAGAAACACAGAGTCTCCCAAAACTGGACCAGGAAGAGATAGAAAATTTGAACAGACCAGTAACAACAAAAGAGATTGAAAATGTAATCAAGACTCTCCCAGCAAACAAAAGCCCAGGCCCAGATGGCTTCACGGGGGAATTTTACCAAACATTCAAAGAAGAACTAAAACCCATTCTCCTCAAACTATTTCAAAAAATTCAAGAAGAAGGAAGACTTCCAAACTCATTTTATGAGGCCAGCATAATTCTATTTCCAAAACCAGAAAAAGACACTACAAAGAAAGAAAACTACAGGCCAATATCCCTGATGAACATAGATGCCAAAATCTTGAACAAAATACCAGCAAATCGAATCTAGCAATACATCAAAAAAATTATTCACCACGACCAAGTGAGATTCATCACAAGGATGCAAGGCTGGTACAATATTTGCAAATCAATAAATGTGATACACCACATAAACAAAATGAAAGATAAAATCATATGATCATATCAATAGATGCTGAAAAAGCATTTGACAAAATCCAGCACCCATTACTGATAAAAACGCTCAGCAATCTGGGAATAGAGGGATCATATATCAACATAATAAAGGCCATATATGAAAGACCTACAGCCAACATAATACTCAATGGACAGAAACTAAAAGCATTTCCCATAAGAACAGGAGCAAGACAAAGATGCCCACTTTTGCCACTCTTATTTAACATAGTACTGGAAGTCTTAGCCACAGCAATCAGACAGGAAGAAAAAAATAAAAGGGATCCAAATTGGAAAGGAGGAAGTGAAACTGTCATTATTCACAGATGACATGATACTATACGTAGAAAATCCCAAAGACTCCATCAAAAATTTACTAGACTTAATAAATGAATTTGGCAAAGTAGCAGGATACAAAATTAACGTCAAGAAATCGATGGCATTATTTTTTTTTAAATCCTCACCCAAAGACATTTTTCTATTTTTTGTTCAGATAGAGTGAGAGGAAGGGAGGGAGGGAGGAAAGGAGGGAGAGAGGGAGGGAGACAGAGAGAGAGAAACATTGACGTGAAAGGGACACATTGAGTGGTTGTCACCCAACCAGGGCAGGGGACAAACTGCAACCAAGGTACGTGCCCTTAGCAGGAACCAAACCCAGGTCTCTCTGGACCACAGGCTGACGTTCTAACCACTGAGCCAAACCTGCCAGGGCTTGATGGCATTCTTATACACTAATGATGAACTCACAGAAAGAGAAACTAAAAAAACAATTCCATTTACCATCGTGGCAAAAAAATTAAGATACCTAGGAATAAACTTAACCAAAGAAATAAAGGACCTATTCGCAGAAAACTATAGGACATTGAAAAAAGAAATAGAAGAAGATATAAAAAAGTGGAAGCACATACCTTGTTCATGGATTGGAAGAATTAACATAATTAAAATGTCCATACCACCCAAAGGAATCTATAGATTCAATGCAATCCCCATCAAAATACCAACGACATACTTCACAGAACTAGAACAAATACTTGAAAAGTTCATATGGAACCAAAAAAGACCCCAAATAGCCACAGCAATCTTGAAAAAGAACAAAGTTGGAAGGATCACATTACCAGATTTCAGGTTATACTACAAAGCCACTGTAATCAAAACAGCCTGGTACTGGCACAAGAACAGGCAGATAGGTCAATGGAACAGAATAGAGAACTCAGAAATGGACCCAAGACAATATGCTCAATTAATATTTGACAAAGGTGGCAAGAGCATACAGTGGAGTACAGACAACCTCTTTAATAAATGGTGTTGGGAAAACTGGACAGCTACATGCAAAAAAATGAAACTAGACCATCAACCTACACCCTACACAAGAATAAACTCAAAATGGATAAAAGACTTAAATGTGACTCATGACTTGTTTTTATATTAAAAAATACCAACAGGAGCTCAAGAAATGATCAAAACTGTGTATTTGGAGGTGGTGTAGTAACAGCACTAGAGGAACCAGGATTTGTGAGCAGTGAGTCTTTTATTTTTCACTTACTTCTGAAAGGGTTAAGAATGTTTTAAAAAAAATTAAACTCCATTCTGACTAGTTATTCCTGCACGTAAACACCTGAGCAGTTTTCTAAAAAACCTGGGACTGACACCCAGAGGAATCATAAAGATAAGGGGTTAATGATGGCCTCGGGAAATTTGAAGGGACCATAAAAAAGAAGATTAATGATGGCCCAGACCTCTGCTGGAGCAGGCTCCTTACCTCTTAGTCAACTTGTATCAGTCCTGACACCAATTATGCAGTGCCAAGAGAATGTGTTTTTTTTTTTTTTTTTAAGTTTCTGTAGTTTGGGCCTATAAAAACCAGAGAACAAAGAGATTTCGAGGCTGAGCTCTTTTTTAAGGAGTCAGCCCGCCTGCACCTAGGCATATGCAATAAAGCCATTTGGCTATACACTGGCCTTGTGTTGTGGATGTGATTTTCTGCGGCTCAGACCTTTAAACTTCAAGTGTCAGTTGATTGTCAAATGGGCAATACTAGGTGTCCAACTTTGAATCGGTTGCTAGTGAGTCTTATGTTAAACATTTTCTAGCAGATTTATTTAAAATAAACATAGAAAGTTACACAACCATGTGTTACTATTTACTAACCTTTCTTTAATTTTAACTTTTGTACATAGGAAACCCTTCTAAGGTTTAATTCATTTAAACACAAGGGTTACAAAAGTGTAACCATACAAAATAAAATCTTTAAATTTCTTGCTAACTAAAAAGAAAAGCTGCATTCCCAGTCTGTCCTTCCCCTGTATCTCACATGGGGATATTTTTAGGAATAAGTAGCATATTATGATGCAACAGGCATTTGGGTGTAGTTTCTTAATTGTAGTAGTTGTTTCGAAGACTTACATAAACCTTGATTAGTTTACCTCATATCACTTAAAATAGAAATTCAATTGCTTTAGCGTTTTAAATTTCAATGTTCTTCAGGGATGTGCACATACAAACATTAATGAAAAATTGATCTGAGAGCTTAAATGCATTAATCCCATGTTAAAATTCTGCCTAAAAGGAACAAAAATTCTACTTAGTTCCACAATTACTCTGCCTCAATAACATACCTTTTAATCAATTTACATTTTCAAGCCCAAGACACTAAAAGTGTTATTTCTCACACGAAATAAAATGACAAAGTGCTCAGGGAAACTAGAGCCAAAGGGCTGCACTATTCAGTGGACAAAGGACCCAAAGGAAAGAAACACAAGCATTGGAACCCGCTCAGATGAGCAGCCTGCTTCCCACAGGACAGAAGGTTCCACATTAGATTCTCCAGTGTGAGACAGAATCTCTGGAGTGGGACAGTCCCTGAGGAAGGAGGAGAGGACACCTGAGCAGCCCAAGGAATAAAGTCTGGGAGCTCCAACACTCTCCTCTCCCCAGAGAATAATGAAAGTGTGGTGGGCAGTTAGATGTGAGCAAAGCAAGGATGATGGACCAGGTATAGAAGGTCACTAGGGTGAAAAGCCCTGGATGCCTAGCAATAGACAATGGTGGGATGGAACCACATCCCCAGGGTGACATTTCCCCCCCTAGCAATATTGCTGGTCATGCAGTTTGGACCCACTGATCTTTTCCTCCCTAGAGATAATATCTAGGCTTCAGTTGTATTTAAAAACATATTTAAAAAAATAAACCCTTAGGATTGAGGATCCAGCTTGCTCTCCCTCCTGGGAGCAGGCCCCAGCCTTTTCCTTCCCCCTCCCCACACCCCTCAGGTGTGTCGCCTTTACTTTCTACACCTCTAAGCTCCAAGAGCCCTTCCTTTACCTCTATAACTTGTTTCCCAAGCCCATTTCTTTTTAACAATTAATACTTCTACCTGTGATTTTCAAATAAATGTTCTCTTATAGTTTGAGTGTTGGCTCTGAATCTTTCCTAGGCAGAACTCAAGAATGGAGGTTGCTGAACCCAGGTCCTATCTGACCCCAGCAGTCTAACACAGGGTGCTATTCCCACCATGCTACTGCCAACAGAAATGCTCCCTCTCTCAGGCTTCATTCATCTCAGTGAGGAAGTGCTCATATGGAGTCAGTGTCAGGTTCTGACCCAAATGAACTCCAAATTCACAGTTCCTAACCCAGGACACAGACTCCTGACTTTCCCCAACTTTCTCAACGTGCATGAATTACACTCTGAGTGCACCTCCACTGTGGATGCAAAACTCCAGCCTAGGCCTAGAAACAGGCCCAGGGGAACCACAACTAAAACCTCAGAGGGGGCATCACAACCCCCATGTGCACATGCACCTCCAGCTTTCCAGGGCTGTAGCTTCTCAGTGTAAAGGCTTCTTCTGTGGTGGGTGTGAGCAGGTAGGACACCTGCAGGGGGAGCCTCCCTAGAAAGAACGGGATCTTCAAGTACTTCCCTTTGCAGGCTCAATGGGCCTTAGATACACTGCCCTCAGGTCTCTACACACCACCGGAGTTGATTTGGAACTGTGTGTGTGTGTGTGTGTGTGTGTGTATTTTAATCTTCACCCGAGGATATTTTTCCATTTATCTTCAGATAGAGTGGGAGGGAAGGAGAGTGAGAGAGATAGGGAGAGAGAGAGAAACATTGACGTGAGAGAGACACATCGATTGGCTGCGTCCCACATGACCTGACTAGGGCAGGGGACCAAACCACAAGAGAGGCAGTGCCTTTGAACAGAATGGAAGCAGCGACTCTTTGGACTGAAGGCTGACGCTCTAATCACTGAACAAAACCGGCTAGGGCCACACTGATATTTTAAATAACATAAATTCAGTGTTTGAACAGTCCAATCAAATCACATAATCCCAGCATTTATGGGGAAAGGAAGGAAGAAAAAGTATCTTTTACTAGTTCAATTAGAAAACCCCTAATGTATATTCTTTTCAGAAAAAAGATGTCAGTTATTTCTATTTAGAGGAAAAGTAATTGATTTATAAATAATCCCTCAGGCTTCTATTCTGCAAGTCTAAACCTGGAATTTTATTGAAAACACCCAAAGTAAAAAACAGTCCTCAGAAACTTACTACAAGGGAAGGAAGAGTAAAAGAATAATTCTATACAAATGGAAAGTAACACTGAATTATTTTTTCCCCCTGAAATTCACCTCTTTCCCGACTGTTTAGAACTATTCTATGTTGTCTTTCAAGCTCTACTGATGAAATATATTTTACCTTCACTGAAAAACAAAATATACATAAGCTGGTAAGTCTTTTCAGGTGACAAACGCAGGGACGGGTCGTGCCCACAGGACAAACACCCAGGAAAGTTTCCGAAGAGGAACCTCAACCCAAAGGATTTCCCCTTATGTCTGTGCCCAGGGAAGGTTCTGGGAGAGAGGAACAGGGATTTCACACAACATATTCCAGGTGGTTATTCTCGGCCTTCCTCTCATGTAAAATATCCACAGAGGAAAAAAAAAAAAATCTTTAAAAAGAGCAATTCATGGCTCTATTGAAAAATGATAAACATCTGGGGAGACTGGGTTGGGGGGGCGCTAGGGGCGACACAGTCTCCGAGGCGGAAGTCGCCGCGTGCAGTGACGGGACAGGACACCAGGGGTCCCGGCTGCTGACCCAGGCCCCATAGTTCGTGCCGGAGGGGACTGATGTCCCAGCGGACCCCGGGGGAACTCGGGTCCGCAGACTTTGGACTCAAAGGGAGGCCAGGTCTCACAACTGCCAGTTTCAACCAGCCTCTCGTCCCCTTCCTGGGACTCCTGGCCCCCACACATACCAGTCCTCGGCTTCTGGGGTGCCTCGTCGTCATCCCTTAAGCTCTACCGGCCGGTGTGGGTCAAGGTGGACTGATGCTGCCGCAGAGACACCTGGACCGTTAACCGCCGGTGATGCTGAGAGCCGCTGCCAGGAGCGTCCACGCGATTTCATGAGCGTGCCTCGCTGCTGCGCGCCTGATTGGACAGTTCGCAAGGACCCGCCTCCTGGTTTCCTGAGTGACAACCAAGAGAAGGTCAGTTGGCTGAGCAGGACCAGTTTCTGTGGGTGGGCGACACCTGTCCCCTCTAGGAGGTTTGCTTTTATTTTTTATTTTTATTACAAAATTTTTTTTTTCCAGTATTGATTCTATAGAGAGAGGAAGGGAGAGACAGAAACATCCATGAGAGAGAACATTGTCCGCTTCCGGCATCCTGCCCACTAGGAATGGGGCCCACAACCTGGGCCTGTGTCCTGACGCCATCTCTTGGTTCATGGGTGGACACCCAACCACTGAGCCCTTCCTTCCTCTGGGGTTTGTCAGTCTGAATCATACTTCTATGTCTCTGGGTCAGCTTTTTTTGTTCATTATATTCCACCAATAAGTGAGAGCATGTGGTATTTGTCTTTCTCTGATTGGCTTGTTTCACTTAGCATAACACTCTCCAGGTCCCTCCAAGTCCTCTCAAATGATAAAGAGATCTTTCTTTCTTACAGCTGCATAGTACTCCATTGTGTGTATGTACCACAGCTTTTTTTATCCATCTGTCTACCGATGGACATTTGGGCTGTTTCCTGATCTTAGCTATTGTAAACAGTGCTGCTATGAACACGGGGGTACACATATTCTTTCTGATTGGTGTTTCAGGCTTCTTAGGGTATATTCCTAGAAGTGAGATCACTGGGTCAAATGGTAGTTCCATTTTTAATTTTTTGAGGAAACACCATATTGTTTTCCATAGTGGCTGCACCAGTCTGCATTCCCACCAGCAGTGTACTAGAGTCCCCTTTTCTCCACATCTTTGCCAGCATGTGTTGTTTGATGATTTGTTGATGGCAGCCATTCTGGCAGGTGTGAGGTGATACCTCATACAGGATGTTTGCTTTTAAATAAAACCTGTTCCTGGCCCTAGGGACGGTGGTGTCTTCCTGAACTTGGGACACTGGTGTGTGCAGGAAATTTCAGAGTCAGTTTCCAGATGGAGCGACGCCCTTGTCCTGAGCAAGAATGGGGTCCAGACCAGACAAGCCAGACGGGGACCAGAAGGTCAGAAGTCCTACCTGGGTCAAGGGTTGACATAGGCTGGGAGGCCATGCATGGAACTGTAATCCTTGTTTACATAAAAATGACCTTACCTATGCAATAAAGATTTTGGCTCCATTTTGATCTTTGTTGACAGTGTTGAGGCTTCTACCCTTCCCTTCTTCACCTTTACACCTTTAGCAAAAGAGTTCCATGGCTGTCCAAGGTCTTGGTTCTGCTGGGAAGTTAGAATCTCGAAGCCGAGGCCCTGACCAACCATGAATTGTAAGATGTGTTCAATAAAACTCTCAGGTGTACATTTTACAGTACAAGTACATTTTTTAGATGGTTTTTGAGTGTGTGCCCAGAGATTTTGAAATATAAATGGCTATGATATTCCTAAGGCAACTGAATTTCTATTATCACCAATATAAAAAACAAACAAACAATAAAGGTTCTGGAAATGTGGGATGTACCTAAAAACTCAATATACTTAACACATTGATTCAAAACACCGAATACATTTATTTATTTGACAGCTTTATTGAGATAGAATACACATACTATACAATGCATCCCGTTAATGCGTACAATTTGTTGGGTTTTATTTTTATTTTTAATTGATTTTATAGAGACAGAGAAAGTGAGAGGGAGAAAGAGATAGAAACATCGATGAGAGAGACATTGATTGGCCACCTCCTGCATGCCCCCCACTGGGGATTTGGCCCACAACCCCAGCATGTGTCCTGACCGGGAATCGAACCAGTGACCTCTTGGTGCATGGGTTGATGCTCAACCACTGAGCCACACCGGTCAGACAATTTGTTGGTTTTTAGTACATTCACAGATAAGTGCAATCAACACTACAATTTTGAACATTTTTTGTCACCTCAAAACTAAACCCCTGTGTGCTTTAGCTTTCATTTCCCTTTCTTGTCATCTTCTAACTCCAAGCTACAGTCCTAGGCAACCTCTAAGTTTACTGTCTATAGATTTTTCTTTTCTAGATTTACATATGAATGGAATCACATACTATCTTTGCAACTGATTTCAATCACTTAGCATAATTTTTTAAGGAACATCCATGCAGTAGTATGTATAGATACTTTATTTGTTTTTATAGCCAAATAATGTACATTTATATAGATGGAACATATTTTGTTTATCCCTAATGGACATTTGATTGATTTATACCTTTTGGCTATTATGAACAATATTGCAATAAACTGTCAAGTACAAGATTTTGTTTGGATGTATATTTTCATTTCTCTTAGGCATATACCTAGGAATGAAGTGGTGAATGCTATGGTAATTCTAGGTTTAAGTTTTGAGGAACTGATCCAGTTTTCTTTTTCTTTCTTTTTTTAATTTTTTTTTATTGTTTTTATCCTCACCAGAGGACATTTTCCCATTTTTTTGTTCAGGTAGAGTGGGAGGGAGAGAGAGGAACAAAGAGAGAAACATCGATGTGAAAGGAACACATCGAGTGGCTGCCACTGGTGGCAGCCACTCGATGTGTTCCTTTCACATCGAGTGGCTGCCACCTGCACGACCGACCAGGGCCGGGGACAAACTGCAACTGAGGTACGCGCCCCTAGCGGGAACCGAACCCGGGTCTCTCAGGACCGCAGGTCGACGCTCTAACCGCTGAGCCAAACCGGCCAGGGCTTTCTTTTTTTTTTTATCCTCACCCGAGGACATTTTTCGATATTTTGTTCAGATAGAGTGGGAGGGAGAGAGAGAGAGAGAAAAAAATATTGGCGTAAAAGGGACACATCTAGTGGTTGCCACCCGCACGATCCAACCAGGGCCAGGGACAAACTGCAACCCAGGTATGTGCCCTTAGCAGGAACTGAATCTGGGTCTCTCAGGACCGCAGGTCGACGCTCTAACCGCTGAGCCAAACCGGCCAGGGTTTTCTTTCTTTCTTTTCTTTTAAAAAATATATTGGAGGACTTCCGGTCAAGATGGAGGCGTAGGTAAATGCGGTATCGCGTCCTCCCACAACCACATCAAACTTACAACTAAACTACTGAACAACCATCATTCAAAATCGCCTGAAATAGCACTGAATGGAAGTCCTACAAATACGGAATTAAAGAAGCAGCCACATTGAGACTGGTAGGAGGGGTGGAGGTGTGACGGGCTGGTCCCACACCCACGTGTGGCAGATAAAAACAGGAGGATACCTTGGCTGGGAAGGCCCTCCCTGAGGACTGAGGGGGCCCCCCTCCCACACCAGGTGCCCCGCTCAGGGTTCCAGTGCCAGGAAGAGAATCCCCATAACTTCTGGCTGGAAAAACCAGCGGGAACTGAGGCTCAGGGAGGCTGAAGCGGTTGGAGCCCCAGGCAACTCCTCTTAAAGGGCCCACGCACAAAATTATTGGACTCACTTCCTCTAAGCTTGGAGAGGAGGCAGCTCGAGGGGCACCAGAGACATACAGGGACTGAGCTGTTTGGCATTGGAGCGAGAGCTTTCTCTGGGACAAACGTGCTGTCAGAGGCCTTTGTTCCTTTGGTGAGCCCTGCCCTCGGGCAGCTGACAGCTGCCATATCTGGGACTCCAGCAACCTGGCTCATACTGGTTGCCCTGCCCTGGTGATTCCCTGAGGCCCCGCCCCACCCAACTTTCAGGCCCGCCCAAGCTGTTGCCAGTTGCTTAACCATAGGATTGGCCTGTCTTGGATCCTGCTTCAGGTTTTCCTAAATTCTTTCAAACAAGCAGCATCTGGTCTCAGCTAGCCCCATACCTCTCATTAAGTAATACATAGAAACAAACAAAGGGAGGTGGACAAAATGAGGAGATAAAGAAACACGTCCCAAATGAAAGAACAGAACAAAACTCCAAGAAAAGAGCTAAGCAAAGTGGAGATAGCAACCTAACAGATGCCGAGTTCAAAATACTGCTTATAAGGATGCTCAATGAACTTAGTGAGGGCCTCAAGAGCATCAAAAAGGACCAGTCAGAAATGATGGATGCACAGTCAGAAATGAAGGAGGCACTAACTGAAATAAAGAATGATTTACATAGATTCAATAGTAGAGTAGGTAAAGCTAAGAAGCAAACCATCAATTTGAAATCTAAGGAAGCAAAAAACATGCAATCAGAATAGCAAAAAGAAAAAAGAATCCAAAACAATGATGAGAGTATAAGGAGCCTCTGGGACAACTTAAAGTATGCCAACATTCGCATCTTGGGGGTGCCAGAAGGAGAAGAGAGAGAACAAGAAATAAAAAACCTATTTGAAACAATAATGGCAGAAAACTTCCCTAACTTGGTGAAGGAAACAGACATACAAGTCCAGGAAGCACGGAGAGTTCCAAACAAGATGAACCCCAAGAGGCCCACACCAAGACACATCATCATCAAAATGCAAAAGGTTCAAGACAAAGAGAGAATCTTAAAAGCAGCAAGATAAAAGCAGTTAGTTACCTACAAGGGAGTTGCCATAAGACTGTCAGCTGATTTCTCAAAAGAAATTTTGCAGGCCAGAAGGGAGTGGCAAGAAATATTCAGAGTGATGAAAACCAAGAACCTACACCCAGGATTATTCTATCCTGCAAAGCTGTCATTTAGAGTCAATGGCCATAGAAAGACTTTCCCAGACAAGAAAAAGTTAAAGGAGTTCATCACCAAACCATTATTATATGAAATGATGAAGGGTCTTTTTGAAGAAAAAGATAAAATATATGAACAAACAAAGTGGCAATGAATACATATCTATTGACAATTGAATCTACAAACAAAATGAACAGGAAGAACAGAAACATTCTCATAGATACAGAGAACATTTTGTTGGTTGCCAGATGGGAATGGGTTGGGGGAATGGGTGAAAAAGGTGAAGAGATTAAGAAGTATAGATTGGTTGCTAGACTGACAAATCTCAAAGGGAAGGGAGTTGGGGGTAGGAAGAAATAAACCAAAAAACTTATATGTAACCAATGGACACAGACAACAGTGTGGGAAAAGGCAGGAGGGGGGTGGGAGTGGGGAGGAAGGGGGTCAATGGAGAAAAAATGAGGAACATCTGTAATACATTCAACAATAAAGATAAATATATATATATATATATATATATATATATATATATGAGCACCTTTAATGTGCCAGGTACAGATTCAGGTGCTAGGGATACAGTGATGAAAAAGACAAAGTCATGGCTCATAAGGATCTTCAATTCTTGCATCCCTAGAATAAATCTGCCACATTTTTCTAATTTAGCTGCACCATTTTATATTTCCTTCAGCAATGAATGAGGGTTCCAACTTCACCATGTCCACGACAAAACTTATTTCACTTTTTGATTCTTAGCTATCCTGGTTGTGAGATGGTACCTCTTCTTTTTTTTGATCCTCACCCAAGGATATTTTTCCATTGATTTTTAGATAGAGTGTAAGGGGTGGGGGAGGGAGGGAGGGGGGGGGGGAGAGAGAGAGAGAGAGAGAGAGAGAGAGAGACATTGACATCGATGTGACAGAGACACATCAATTGGCTGACTCCCTCAAGATCCCAACTGAGGCCAAGGATTGAACCTGCAACCCAGGTATGTGCCCTTGACCAGAAATTGAACTCGAGACCCTTTGGTCCAAGGGCCGAAGCTCTAACCACCAAGCCAAACCAGCCAGGGCCTCAATGGGGATTTAAATTTCCTTGAGAACTAAAGAGGTTCAGCATCTTTTCATGTGCTCTTGGCCATTTATATATCTTCCTTGGGAAAATGTCTATTTATATCCTTTGACAGTTTATAATTTGATTATTTGGGTTTTTATTATTGAGTTATAAGAGTTTGTTACTTTCATTCTGTGAATTGTTTTCACTCTCTTGCTTCAAAATTTTACTTTTAATTGTAGTAATATGTACCTAGTATAAAATTTACATCTTAAGTGTACAGTGTAGAAGTGAGCAGTACATTGACATTGGGAAATTGATCTCAGAACTCTATTCATCTTAAACAAATTTAAAAATTTTAATTACAGTTGACATACAATATCATATTAGATTCATGTGTACTACATGGTATTAGACATTTCTATAATTTGCAAAGTGATCATCTTGATAAGTCTAGTACCCATCTGACACCATACACAGTTGTTACAATATTATGGACTCCATTTCTTATGCTGTAATTTATATCCTGTGACTATATTTATAACTGGCAATTTGTACTTCTTAATCCCTTCACCTTTTTCCAAACCCCCCAAATTCATGGCAACTATGAATTTGTTCTCTGTATCTATCTGTTTCTTCATTTATTTTGTGTTTTAGATTCTACATACAAATGAAATCATATGGTACTTACCTTTTGCTGTCTACCTTATTTCACTTAGCATAACACCCTCTAGGTCCATTAATGTTGTCACAAACGGCAACATCTCATTCTTTTTTATGGCTGAGTAATATTCCATTGTTATATGTACAACACTTTCTTTATCCAATCATTTATTAATAGATACTTAGGTTCTTTCCATATCTTGGCTGTTGTAAGTATTCTTCTCAAACTATTCTAAAAAATTAGAGGAAGGAAGGGCTCCCAAATTCATTTTATGAAGCCAACATTACCCTCAAACCAAAAACCTATTAGAATAAATGAATTCAGTAGTGTTTTTATTTTTCAAAACAGAAAATCCCTACACATTAACATCTCCCTATCCCAGCTTCCCTTAGGAACTGGCAACCACCATTCTACTTTCTGTCTTTAGGAATGTCACTATTCATGGTCAGTATCTCACACAAGTGGATTTATATAGCAGTTTTTCTTTTGTGACTGAAAATCCTCTCAAATGACATAAACACAGAAAGATACTACAAATATCTGTGGTCAAAATCA
Source organism: Molossus molossus (assembly GCF_014108415.1). Classification (NCBI taxonomy): domain Eukaryota; kingdom Metazoa; phylum Chordata; class Mammalia; order Chiroptera; family Molossidae; genus Molossus; species Molossus molossus. The sequence goes on along the minus strand of NW_023425377.1, from coordinate 69,635,279 downwards.
ATAGGACCCTGGCAAGTGTGATTCAGTTGGTTGGAGCATCGTACTATGCACTGAAAGGTCATGGGTTTGATTCCCCCTCAGGGAATACATACCTGGGTTCGAAGGCAACTGATGAATGTCCCCCCCAACCTCCCTTCCTCTCTCTAAATCAATAAAAAAAAACATATCCTCGGTGGGATTGAAAATAAACAAACAAATAAAATAAAATAAATAGGAAGTCTCAAGTTCCAGAAAACAATGTCCAAACTTATGACCACATGTTATATACATACATTTGTAACAACTGTATAATTGAAGATGAACCATGTCTGTATCTTTATCTCTATGGTGAATCTTTATTTTTAAAATTAATTAATTTATTTTTGTTATAGATGTTTCCCCCCGCCCCTGACTCCCCCCCATCCCTGCCCTTTCCCCAGCTTTGTTGTCCATGTTCATTGTTCATGCACACATGCATATAAGTTTTGTGGTTTATTTCTCCCCTACCATCCCCTCTTCTAGGGGTTGTCAGTCTGTACCCCACTTCCACGTCTCTGGGACTACCCCATTCCTCAGACTGTTATGTTCATTATATTCCACAAATAAGTGAGATCATATGATACTTGTCTTTCCCTGTTTGGCTTGTTTCGCTTAGGATAATATTTTCCAGGTCCCTCCATGTCATCTCAAAGGATAAGAGATCTTTCTTTCTTACAGCTGCATAGTACTCCATTGTGTATATGTACCACACCTTTTTTTTTGGAACTTATAGAGAAATGAAACTTTATTTGATACAGTAATGACCTGTGGTGTATCACTTGAGAACTACAGTCACAATCCCACTCTTTTCAGAACACTGGCTCATCCTGGCTGCTGAAAATGGTTTTGAGCTTCTGGGCCCCAGTTCTGGAGGGCAGAGACTCTTGTCCAGACCACTGATTTTGGTTCCTTTGCAACAAAAGAGAACTTCTTATACAGGAATTTTTGTTGTTGTGGTTGCAACTGTTGCTTATAACATACACTGTATAGAATGTAGTGTGCTTTTTTATTTATTTTTATTTTTTGCTATTTTATTTTATTCATTCATATTTTTAAAAATTAATTTATTTTTGTTACCAATGTGTCTCCTTTCCCCCCCACTGATTCCCCCCTTCCTGCCCTGTCCCCAGCTTTGTTGTCCATGTCCATTGTTCATGCATATATGCATATAAGTTCTGTGGTGTATCTCCCCCCCCTTTCAGGGGACTGTCAGTCTGTACCCCACTTCCACGTCTCTGGGACTACCCCATTCCTCAGACTGTTATGTTCCTTATATTTCAAAAATAAGTGAGATCATGTGATATTTGTCTTTCTCTGCTTGGCTTGTTTCGCTTAGGATAATACTTTCCAGTTCCTCTATGTTGTCTCAAAGGATAAGAAATCTTTCTTTCTTACAGCTGCATAGTACTCCATTGTGTATATATGTAACACAGCTTTTTTATTCATTCGTCTACTGATGGACATTTGGGCTGTTTCCAGATCTTAGCTATTGTAAACAGTGCTGCTACGAACACAGGGGTACATATATTCTTTCTGATTGGTGTTTCAGGCTTCTTAGGGTATATTCCTAGAAGTGGGATCACTGGGTCAAATGGCAGTTCAATTTTTAATTTTTTGAGATAACACCATATTGTTTTCCATAGTGGCTGCACCAGTCTGCATTCCCACCAACAGTGTACTAGAGTCCCCTTTTCTCCACACCCTCGCCAACACTTGTTTTTTGATGATTTGTTGATGGTGGCCATTCTGACAGATGTGTTGTTTTAATTTGCATCTCTCTGATGATTAGTGATGATGAGCATTTCTTCATATGTCTCTTAGCCATTTGTATGTCCTGTTTGGAGAGGTGTCTATTTAGTTCCTCTGTCCATTTTTAAATTAGGTTCTTTGTCTTCCTTTTGTTGAGTTGTATGAGCACTCTCTATATATTGGAAATTAACTCCTTATCTGATATATCATTGGCAATTATGCTCTCCCATAGAGTGGGTTGCCTTTCCATTTTATGATTGTTTCTTTTGCTGTGCAGAAGCTTTGGAGTTTGATGTAGTTCCATGTGTTCATTTTCTCCTTTGTTTCTGTTGCCTTATGTGATGTATCAGTGAAAATTCTGCTGCGTATGATGTCTGAAATTTTGTTGCGTACATTTTCTTCTAAGATTTTTATGGATTCATGAGTCACATTTAAGTCTTTTATCCACTTTGAGTTTATTCTTGTGTATGGTGTAAGCTGATGGTCTAGTTTCATTTTTTTGCATGTAGCTGTCCAATTTTCCCAACATCTATGGTGAATCTTTAAAGTGAATCAATGAAAACAGGGCATTCTGTATTGCTGCCTATATTTATTTCCATAGTCAAGAAGTTCCTGCAACAGTGTTTAAGATGTATTACATGGTCGAAATCCAAGTAAGCAATAATGATATCTTCCTTCACTGAGGCTGCTACTCTTATAGAACAGAAATATATACACACTACCCTCCCTATTATGTAATATCAATTTTTACTTTCCTTCACAGCCCTCATTTCCTTCTTATAAACTAAAGCTTTACCATTTGTTGACCATCTCTCTTTTCCCACAAAAACATAAGCACCAGGACTACAAGAACAAGGTTGTCTCATGTCACTGTATCCAGATCCTACAGGGCCTTGATTATTTGTGCTTAATTGGATACAATGACTCTAAAATGCATGGAATTGAGGGATGTTGAAATATCAGTGTCAAGAGTACAGTGTCTGAGCAAGAAAGGACTGATTGGACCAGTGGTCCTGTCTTCTCTCTTGCTAGGTTTGTATTTGCTCACCATTTACCTAAACTTAGAGGTCTCAGTCGAGTCAGAAAGGTGATATTAAAAATATTATGCAGTATACTAAGAAGTGAATTTATATATTTTAACTGAGGTACTTTATGGTGAATGTTCTAACAACCATAGGGAATGCATCAGTGTTCAGATAATAAATACTAAAGCAAAAGTTTCAGAAGGCGGGGAGCTGGCCCACAATCACTGCATGGTCAAGTCTCATCCTGTTGAGAAAGATATCACAAACCTCCTTCATCAAAGCTACTGGGTGACTGTAATGAATTAAGACAAAAAGAAATATATTTTGTAACCATGTCTCAAAAAATGGTAAAAGTGATAATTTCAAATCATAAAACTATTTCCTTTTTCTTACTAATATGATTGACTGCAGCTTCTTACAAATTAAGTTAGCTTCACTATGTTGTTTTTGCCTTCTAGAAGACAAGGTTTATGATTACCAATTACATAATAAGTTTACCTCCTCATAGCATTCAATGTACAAAAACATCACAGTGCCTTGGATAGCCATCAAATCATCTAACACAGGCCAAATTCTATAAAAGTTCTGAGCCCACCCCAGTCATGTGTATTTTGTGGTCATTCTTATTATTAGAATTCATTACACCTCTCTCTTTGACTCCATTCATGATCCTGCAGGTCACTGGTAACAGGGCACCAAAACCATGATTTAAGGTTTTGTTATAAGTGAATGAAAATTAATGGCAATGTAACCATGGAACCAGCTCAAATTGAGCCCTTTACTGCTCCTAACTAGATACTAAGTTGTTTTTCAGAGATAACAGAACAAGACTGCAAATCAGACAGTTGGACAGTCAGCCATGGGCATTAGAGAGAGAATTCATTCTAGAATAACCTTCCAAAGTCGCCAGGTCCACCAAATCCACTGGGGACTGCATGCTAACCCCCCCAAATTCAAACATGGGAAGCATGAAAAGCCCTAATCCTCCTACCCACTAGGCTCTCATTATATTGAAGCAATGTAAGTATAGAAGATGCATAAACCCTTCTTCCTTTAAATGTAACCCAAAAACTTCAGTGGGAGAGACAGATTTGAGCCTTGCCTCCTGCCTCTTTGCTAGTCAAATATGCAATAAAAAGTCTTGTCTTTTCTCAAATCCATTCCATAATATTGATTTCTATTCATGTCAGGCAGTGAGCCCTTGCTCAGTGACAATTTTGGCAACCGAGATGGGACTCAGGCCTTGTGACCACCTGCCTGAGGCATTGTAGCCCCCACAAGGTGTAGGCCCTTGCAAATGACCCTGAGTGGCCACCTAGGCCAGTTTGTCTAGAGGTTCAGCTGCTGGGTTTCTGTTTCCCCCACTATGTGCTCCAGGCCCCTTGCACTACTTTAAGTTGTGAGGGAAGAAACAGTTCTTGGATCAGACAGCTCCTGGGTGAGAGATATTGCTAACATGCTCTTGTGCCTAAATTGTTGAGAAATTTCTGGGGGATGTGGGCTCAAGTCACACCCTAGGGAGACTATTGGAAGAAAGGTTACAACTATTGAGGTCTTCAAAGGTCAGGTTCAAGATTTGCACCTTGGGTTCAAATTCCAGAGTCTTGGATTTCTTTGCTTGGAAGAACACGATTCAATCTACTCTGTTGTATATGTGTTGAACTTGTTTCCTGCGCACTTTGTTCAATCCAAAGTTTCTGTAACTTGCCACATATAAAACCCTGGGGTAGTTGCCAGCAACTGCCAAGCAGGCCTAACTCAGGGTGGCTGTTCATTTAATTTCCACCGTACTGAGTGAATACTGGAGGTCAGCCCTCCCCACCCTGACTGGATATAAAGTGTCTGGCAATGGCAAGGAGAAGCCTGGGTTGTTAGTTCACCCCAGTGAGGGGATCAAACTCAGGGTCCAAAGCCTTGTAGTAAGTTCAGATACTGGAGCCCCCCCATTAATTGGCTTGAAAGTGGGAAATCATTGAGCCAGACACCTTAAACAAAATTCTCTCAAAATCACAGGGTAAATAAAATGGACATTGATGGGTTCAATCAAAAGTTTTTAATACAGCACTACCTAAGATAGGGTGATCTAAAATAAACTGCTGGCCAGCCACCATCTAGCACCCCTGCAAGATTTATAGTCAGGTAGATTGCAACTGGCTTAATCCATGAACAAGAAATATATGAGGTAACTTAAAATGTTTTTGGCCAATTTGGGGCTCCTTTTGAAATTTCCAAATTAGCTTATTTGAGATCTTAACCCAAACAGCGAGGCTTTCGAACCTGCCAAAGAAAATGGGAGGCTTTCTTTAATTGGTTATTTCGAGGTCTCACAATGAAACTAGGAGGCAACTACTGTCTCCCTCCAAGAAAATAATTCTTAATGTAATAAATGCCTCCAGAAATTTGAAGATAAAACTTGCGTGAGGATCCTTCTCTTCCAAAATTCCTCTTCTCTTCCAAGCCTTCAGCCCTCCTTTAGCTACCTCCTTCAGCCCACCAAGCCTACAGCCCACAGCTGCCTGAAACTAAACTAAAGGGGACAAAAAAAAAAAAAAAAGGTGGGGTGGAGAGAGAAGACAGCTTTTTAAAACAAGCAAAAGTGGCTGAAAAGGCTCCATTGCCTAACCAACCCCCATCCCCCAGTTTCCTTAACAATTGTTTTATCAAGGACAAATAAAAATCTTAAAAGCCTTAACCATCTAAAGAAATAAACTTAGCTTATTACAACTGTTGTAAATTAATATTTTTGTTGTTGTACTTGTTTTATGGCTAAAATATTTTTAAGTGAAATTATCACACTTCTGGTGTGTCTGTCTATGTATATGTATGTTTGTCTATCTTTGGAGGAAATTATTAAAATTGGTTAATATAAAAATAGCTCTGTTAATTGGCTTAAATCAATTAAGTGCTTATATAAATTAATATAATAGAAACTAACTCAAATGCTTTTCACAATCACATGATCTGGGAAAATATTTGATATTAAAGCTGGTGTAAATCTGGTTTGGTTAAATAGAAGTTTTTTAGAGTTAACATTAAATATATTATTTTGTTTTACCTGGGTTTACAAAAATAGATTGATGTTGTCTCTGTTAAAAAATAACTTGATATAATGAAGTTTCAGAAGTAATCTGGACATAATTGTTGACAGCAAATAAATTAAACAGATGTAAGTAAAATGTTTTTATTTTTTTATTTTTTTGAAGAGAGAGAAGAAAGGAGAGGGAGAGAGAGAAACATTGATGTGAGAGCAAAACATCAATTGGCTGCCTCCTGCATGTCCCCCACCAGGGATCAAACCTGAAACCTAGGCATGTGCCCTGAATGGAAATCGAACTGGCAACCTTTTTGGGCATGGGACAATGCCCAACCAATGAAGCCACACTGGCCAGGGCAGTAAAGTTTTTAGATGAAACTGATTTTTAGCAATAATTATATAATATATGTACTTTGAAATGGTTTCCTAGGTAGCTTGAAACTTTAAAGTTTATGGGCTAAACTGGGTGATGGATGGCCATTAACTGTCTAGATTATTTCTGGATAAGATAAAAATGCCCAAACAGCCCTGGACAGGTGACTCAGTTGGTTGGAGCATCATCCCATATACCAAAGGGTTTTGGGTTTGATTCCTGATCATGGTACATATCTAGGTTGCAGGTTTGATCCCCGGTCAGGGCACTATGGAAGGTAACCAATCAATGTTTCTCTCTTGCTCTAAAAAAAAAAAAAAAAATGCCCTGGCCAGTTTGGCTCAGCGGTTAGAGCGTCGGCCTGCGGTCCGGAGAGGCCCGGGTTCGGTTCCCGCTCAGGGCACGTACTTCGGTTGCAGTTTGTCCCCGGCCCTGGTTGGTCGTGCGGGTGGCAGCCACTCGATGTGTCCCTTCACGTCGATGTTTCTCTCTCTCTCTCCCTTCCTGTCTCTCCCTCCCACTCTATCTGTACAAAAAATGGAAAAATATCCTCGGGTGAGGATAAAAAAAAAAAAAATCAATAAAAACATATTCTCGTGTGAGTATTAAAAAAATAAAAGCCCAAACATTAATTTGTTAGATTAATTTAAGTTATCTATTTTTGGCTTGTTATTAGAGATATTAAGAGATAAATTTGGATCTGTTGCTGATTGTCTTGTACTTTGTTGAGGAAACATATTTCTAATTTATGATTCTAGACGTTATAAAATATATTCATAAGTTTGTCAATCTAAAGAATACTAATTGTTTACTTTTTAGTTTTCATTAGAAATTAAAGTTAAAAATGCCAATATACAAAGTAGGGAAAAAGTAGGTTTACAGATGTTCATATGGAAAACAATAGAACTAATAAATAATAATACAAGAATAAACTTTGTTTAGAGTACTCACAAATATAAACCTATTTTTTTCCCATAGTAGTAATTAAAACTGCTATGAATAATAAGGTAAATAACTTTGCATACAACAAATTATATATTTTTGGTAATAAAAAGTATAAGGTATGAAAATACATCTTGAAAAAAAATTCTTGCCTGAGGACATGCTTAGAAAAAGAAAGAGAGAGAAAGAAACATCAATCTGCTGCTGCCTTCCATACTTGTCCCAACCAAGGATCAAACCTGCAACCTGGGTATATGCCCTGACCTGGAGTCAAACCTGCAACCTTTCAGTGCACAGGATGCTGCTCAACCAACTGAGCCACTCTGGGCTGAAAATACATCTTAAATTAAGAAAATTAATAGAAAGTGATTTGTTCTGAGCTGTATACTTCTAGATAAGCATTGAGACAAAATAAAAATGGAAGGGAGGGAAGGGCTTACATTCACAGACAGCAAAAAAAGACAAACTAAACTGGACAAGGAAAGTTATAGAATGTTTATGAAAAGAAATCTTGAGAAAGAAAATTTTATATATGGTCAAGGTGAATAAGATTGGAATAAATTTAATAAAGTAAGTTAATTTAAGTATCAAAAGTAAGCTAATACAGAATGTTTCTTTTTCACTCTATTAAAAGGACAAAGTTTTCCTGTATTGTTCTGTCCAGATATTATGAAGTTTCCTGCTTAGAAAGCAAAGATTCTGTGTTTTATTGAAATAGTATCCTGACATAGAAAACCCTAAAGACTCCATCAAAAATCTACTAGATTTAACAAATGAATTTGGTAAAGTAGCAGGATACAAAATTAACATCCAGCAATTAATGGCATTCTTATACACCAATAATGAACACTAAGAAAGGGAAACAAAAACAAAAACAAAACCCATTTACCATGGCAACAACAACAACAACAACAAAATACCTAGGAATAAACTTAACCAAGGAGGTAAAAGACCTATTCTCAGAAAACTACAGGACATTGAAAAAAGATGTAGAGGAAGATATAAAAATGTGGAAACACATACCATGTTCATGAATTGGAAAAATCAACATCCTTAAAATGTCCATATTACTTGGGGGTGGGGTGGGGGAGGAAGGGAATGGGATCAGGAAAAGGATGTCTAGGTGGGAAAAAGGAGAAACATCTGTAACAAAAATAAATAAATTAATATAAATAAATAAAAAGAAAAAGAAAAATGAGCCCGGCAGGTGTGGCTCAGTGGCTGAGCATCGACCCATGCACCAAGAGCTTGCCAGTTCAATTCCCAGTCAGGGCACATGTTGTGGGCATGATCCCCAGTGGGTGGCATGCAAAAGGTTGCCAATCTGGCATAGGTAAATGCAGTATCACCTCCTCCCACAATCACATCAAAATTACAACTGAACTACAACACAGCCATCATTCAGAACCACCTGAAATTGAGCTGAATGGAAGCCCTACAACTACAAAATTAAAGCAGACGCCACACCGAGACTGGTAGGAGGGGTGGAGGAGTGGAAGAGTTGGTCCCACACCCATGTGTGGTGGATAATAAACATCAGGAGGGTACATCAGCTGGGAATGTCCTCACTGAGGAGTGAGGGGTCCCCATCCCACACCAGGCACCCAGCTCAGGGTTCTGGTGCCAGGAAGAGAAGTCCCCATAACTTCTGGTTGGAAAAACCAGCGGGAATTGAGGCTGAGAGAGGCTGTGGCTGTGGGAGCCCCAGGCAGATCCTCTTAAAAGGCCCACTCATAGACTTACTCGAACTTGCTCCCTCTAAGCTCTGAGGGGAGGCAGCTTGAGGGGTGCCAGAGACATACAGGAAGAACTAAGTTGTTGGCCTCAGGATGAGGGCTGGAGAGGTGGCTTTCTCCTGGATAGACTGCTGGTGGAGGCAGATGTTCCTTTGGTGGGCCCTTCCCTGGGGTGGCAGATGGTCACCATTTCTGGGATGCCAGCAACCTGGCTCACACTGTTTGCCCCACCCCAGTCATTCCCTGAGGCCCTGATCCACTCAACTTTTGGGCCAACCCAAGGTGTTTCCAAAGGCTTTACCATACAATTGGCCTGTATTGGATCCTGCTCCAGAGTTCCCTAAAATCTCTCAAACAAGCAGCATCTGGTCTCAGCAAGCCCCATACCTCCTATTATGTGACCCCAGGCCTGGCACTAGAACCAACCAGCCTTGGTCCACAACTTGACTTTTTCTGGGCACCTTTAAACCCAGCACAAGAAGCAGCCATCTGCAGATCACTCTGTAGCTTATTCCAGGTGGCCAGGGATAGAACACAGGCAGTGGCTGACCTTGCCCCAGAGCTAGCACACCCAGTGGACAGCTTCAGACCACATCAAAACATCACCACCCAACCATCTCCACAAAGGACACATTCAATGAGCAAACTCAGTGGGTACTAGAGCCCTGATGAAGTAAATTTTGCTCTGTGTGGTGGGTCCCTATGCAGCTGATCCTCCAAGGAAGTCAGAGGCCAGTGGTCAGTGGGCAAAGCCAGTCCCAGTAGCTAATCAGCCTGAGTAAATCCCTCCCATTGATGTGCCAATAGCAATCAAGACTCAATTACAACAGAAGGGTGTACAGTCCACACAAGGGGTGCACCTCGAGGGCCCAGCTAGGGTGATCAGGGAGGCTGTGCCACTGGATCCTTCAGGACACCTACAACAATAGGCAACCCTATGAGGCCTAGGAGACATAGCAACTCTACTTAATACATAGAAACAGTCACAGGGAAGCAACCAAAATGAGGAGACAAAGAAACATGTCCCAAATGAAAGAAAAGAACAAGACTCCAGGAAAAGAATTAAACAAAATGGAGATAAGCAATCAATCAGATGGAGAGTTCAAAACACTGCTTATAAGGTTGCTCAAGGAACGTGGTGAGACATTCAGGGAACCTAGTGAGACCTTCAAGGAACTTAAGGAGACCTACAAAGAACTTAGTGGGAACATCAACAACCTAAAAAAGGACCAGTCAGAAATGAAGAAAGCACTAACTGAAATAAAGAATAATTTATAGGGAGTCAAAAGTAGAGTAGGTAAAGCCAAGAAGCAAACCATTGATTTGGAATATAAGGAAGCAAAAAACACCCAATCAGAACAGCAAAAAGAAAAAAGAATCCAAAAAAATAAGGATAGTGTAAGGAGCCTCTGGGACAACTTAAAGCGTGCCAACATTCACATCATAGGGGTGCCAGATGGAGAAGAGAGAGAACAAGAAATCAAAAACCTATTTGAAACAATAATGGCAGAAAACTTTCCCAACTTGGTGAAGGAAACAGACATACAAGTCCAGGAAGCACAAAGAGGTCCACACCAAGACACATCATCATCAAAATGCCAAAGGTTAAATACAAAGAGAGAATCTTAAAAGCAGCAAGAGAAAAGCAGTTAGTTACCTACAAGGGAGTTGCCATAAGACTGTCAGCTGATTTCTCAAAAGAAACTTTGCAGGCCACAAAGGAGTAGCAAGAGATATTCAAGGTGATAAAAAGCAACAGCCTACGACCAAGATTACTCTATCCTGCAAAACTATCATTTAGAGTTGATGGACATATCAAGAGTTTCCCAGACAAGAAAAAGCTAAAGGAGTTCATCACCACCAAACCAGTATTATACAAAATGTCGAAGGGTCTTCTTGAAGGAGAAGAAGAACAAAACTATAAACAATAAAATGAAAATTAATACATATCTATCAACAATTGAATCTACAAACAAAATGAGCAAGCAGAACAGAAACAGACTCATAGATACAGAGGACTTTTTGTTGCTTGCCAGATGGGTGGAGGCTGGGGGGATGGGTGAAAATATGAAGGAATTAAAAAGTACAAATTGATTGTTAGACTGATGAACCTCAAAGGGGAGAGGGGAGAGGGGAGAGAAGGTGGGATGAGATAAACCAAACTTCTATGCATATATGCATAACCAATGGACACCAACAAATAGCAGGGGAAGGCAGGAGGGAGGTGGGATTGGGGAGGAGGTGGTCAATGGGGAAAAAGGGGGGGAGGGCATCTGTAATACATTAAACAATAAAGATGAATTAAAAAGAAAAAGAGCCCTGGCTGGTTTGGCTTAGCAGTTAGAGCATCGGCCTGTGGACCAGGGAGTCCTGGGTTCAATTCTGGCCAAGGGCATGTACCTCGGTTGCAGTTAGTCCCTGGCCCTGGCTGGAGTCGTGTGGGTGGCAACCAATCAATGTGTCTTTCTCACATAGATGTTTCTCTCTCTCTCTCCCTCCCTTCCTCTCTGTCTAAAAAAAAAAAAAAAAAAAAAGATAAAAGAAAAACAGAATCCATATTACTGAAAGCAATCTACAGAGTCAGTGCCATCCCTATTAAAACACCAACAGCATATTTCACAGATCTAGAACATATACTCCAAATATTCATATGGAATCATAAAAGACCCCAAATAGCTACAGCAATCTTGAAAAAGAAGAACAAAGTGGGAGGGATCACAAGACCGGATATCAAGTTATACTACAAAGCCATTGTAATCAAAGCAGCCTGGTACTGGCACAAGAACAGGCAAACAGATCAATGGAACAGAAGAGAGAACCCAGATATCGACCCAAGACAGAATGCAAAATTAATATTCAACAAAGGAGAAAAGACAGTTTCTTCAACAAATTGTGTTGGGAAAATTGGACAGCTACATGCAAAAAAAAATGAACGTAGACTACCAACTTACACTATACACAAGAATAAACTCAACACGGATAAAAGAATTAAATGTAACCTGTGAAACCATAAAACCCCTAGAAGTAAATGTAGGCAGAAAAATCTCAGACATCGTATGTAGTGGAATTTTCACTGATACATCGCTTAGGGAAAGAGAAACAAAGGAAAAATTAATAAAGGGGACTATTAGAAAGCTTGTGCATGGCAAAAGAAACCAGCATCAAAATGAAAAGGGAACCCATATTTACCAATGATACATTGGATAAGAGGTTAATATCCAAAATACATAGAGTAGTCATACAACTCAACAAAAGAAAGACAAACAATCCAATTAAAAAATGGATAGAGGACCTGAATGGACATTTCTCCAAACAGGACATACAAATGGCCAGGAGACATAAAAAAAAATGCTCAACATCTCTAATCATCAGAGAAATGCAAATTAAAATGGCTATGAGATATCACCTCACACCTCCAGAATAGTGGCCATCAAATCCTCAAATAACAAATACTGGCAAGGATATGGAGAAAAGGGTACTCTAGTACATTGCTACTGGGAATGCAGGCTGGTGCATCCACTATGGAAAACAATATGGTGTTTCCTCAAAAAATTAAAAATGGAAATGCCATTTGGCCCAGTGATCCCACTTCTTGGAATATATCCTAAGAAACTTGAAACACTTATCAGGAAGAATATATGAACTCTTATGTTCACAGTTTATAAGAGCTGAGATCTGGAAATAGCCCAAGTGCCCATAAGTAGATGAGTGGATAAAAAAAGCTGTGGTACATTTACACAATGGAATACTATGCAGCTGTAAGAAAGATCTCTTACCCTTTGAGACGACATGGAAAGACCTAGAGGGTATTACTCTAAGTGAAATAAGCCAATCAGAGAAAGACAAATATCACATAATCTCACTTATTTGTAGAACATAATGAACAAAATAAACCAAAAGAGATCTAGAGTCATGGAAGTAGAAAAGAGATTAACAAACCTCAGAGGGATGGGGTGTGGGAGAGGTGGGAAGAGATAAACCAAAGAATTTATATGCATATATACGCAAGACATTAGGTTGGGGAAACCAGGAGGGCGGTGGGAGCGGGAAGGAGGGGGTCAATGGGAAGAAAAAGAGGGACATCTGTAATACTTTTAACAATAAAAAAAAAAAAAGTATCCTGCGTATACATTTTCTTAATCAGGTACTTGATTACTCAAGAAAACAATTTCAATCCTAAGAACTAAAGTCTTGCTAACAATAGGCAACCTATGTTTATGTTTGATAGCTCTACTTACACTTTGGATAAATGAATAACTTAACATGATCTTTTTGGTCAGGCATGTTTGACAAACTCCTCAAGGTTCAGGTTTTAGAAGGAGACTTTTCCTTAACTTGGATATGGCTTTGGGTTATTACAGAAGGCCCCTGAAATACTTAAAAAATTTGTTCTAACCTAGTAAAAGAGAAATTTCAAACTAAATAGGTCTATTTGATATACTAAAATTTTATGGAAAGATTTGTCAAATAAAAATTGTTTTATTTGTACACATATATTCTTTTTTTTTTTTTTCTTGTGGGTGATGGAATGGTTTTGTATCTTTTTTTTTTTTTATGAATTTTTATTTATTTTTTTGTTACAGATATTTTACCTTTTTACCCCATTGGCACCCCCCACCCTACCCCCCCTCCACCCTGACCCCGGCTTAGTTGTCCATGTCCATTGGTCATGCATACATGCATATAAGTTCTGTGGTTTATCTCTTCCCACCCCCCCACCCCCATCCCCTCTTCTGAGGGATGTCAGTCTATGCCCTACTTCCATGTGTCTGGGTCTACTGTATTCCTCAGACTGTTATGTTCATTATATTCCGTATATAAGTGAGATCATGGGTACACATATATTCTTATTACTAAAAATAAATGTTCTCAAGATTATATAAAAATCTCCAATCATCTACAAAGTCCTGATATATTTTCTTTTGTAATAGTAGGCATCTTAAAAATATAATGTTACAGAGAAAAGCAAACTTCTTTGTCAACTGAATTATAACCAGATCTATAACTGTCATTTTGAGTTATTTTGTCATTTATAGGCAGTCATTGTTTTACTTTGATGATTTTACAAATATGTTTCATCTTTAGGAAGATCAATGGAGAGGACTCTAACTTATTCAAAAATACAGGTTTCTGATAATAAACTTTCAGATCAGACTTTTAAACTAGATAAAGATTTATAGAACTTGAAGGAATAACTGGATTTGTGAAAATGCTGGCAAATAATCAAGATAAGAATAGATTATATACAACTAAATGAACTGAGGTTAATAATATTTTTTTAAAATTCTCACCCGAGTACATTTTTGCATTTTTCTTGAGATGGAGCAAGAGAGAGAGAAGGAGGGAGAGAGGGAGGAAGAGAGAGAAACGTTGATGTGAGAGAGACACATCAAGTGGTCGCTACCCACACGACCCCAACCTGGCCGGGGACAAACTGTAACCAAGGTACATGCCCTTAGCAGGAACTGAACCCGGGACTCTCTGGTCCATGGGCCAACGCTCTAACCGCTGAGCCAAACCAGCCAGGGCGATAATTTTTATGATTTTTGTTTGAAATATTGCCTTTTCAATTTTTTATTTTTCAGATACAAGGAAACTTGTTTCTCTTAAACTACCTATAACTTAGAGCAATTTGGTAAATTACACCATTTTCTTCCTATCTGATCCCTCCAGAATTTGGAAACTCTTAATAGTATTTTTATTTTCATGGTGATATGATTATTTGCGTTAAGTTCAATACGAACCTGTTATCTTTATAGCAGATCGCAATTGTAGACTAGCTTTATTACCAAGGTTTTGACTAAAATGTCATGTTTGACAGAGACATGCATAGACTCAGCCTTAAGGAATTGACTGATTTTGGAAACTAATTAAAGCCCCTTGGGAAAAAAGCGTGATACCTTGCTTGTATAATTCTCAGCAGTCATTCCAGGTGAAGAATAAAGGCTGCTTTTTGGGAGATGCAAAGAAACCTCAAGATATATTGGAGAACTGGAGAAGAGAGGAATTCACCCAAACCTATACATTTTGCAGGCGAAGGCTGATGGTAAGTATGTGGCTTGGCTTTGTTATAATGTGTCAGTGAGATAATCAGAGACGCACAGCCAAATTGTAAAGGAGCACTTCATTCTCCCTGGCGAGCTGCAGAGGGCATAGTCTCCCCTCAGATCAGCAGCCAGGATTCTTCCTGCTTGTGGATTTTAAAGACAGAAGCCCCATCCTCCTTTTTCCCCCCTTCCCTCCAAGGACCGAGGACTGGTACAATAGTGGGTGTGACAGCGATTACAGAAGTCAAAATTAGCAATATTCACCAGGCTCACCAATACCTGCAAATGCCTGCAGTTACCGATACTGGAAACTGCAAATGCCTCCCAACACGTGGAGCAACTATAATCTTAGGGAAAATTCCTTTACTTCTGGGGGTAATTAACCTATTATTGGAAAAATATTGAAGAAGGTCCATTGATGATAAAAATGGAGTTATTGAGTTGCCTTAGCCAAGAGGCCTACATGAGAATGGAATCTGGTTGCCTTAGCCTTGGGGCCCAGGTCAGCTTCTTAGCCTTGAGATGTATTTAAAGTTCAATCTGGCCCAGCCGGTGTGGCTCAGTGGTTGAGAGAAGACCCATGCACCAAAAGATCGCTGATTTGATTCCCGGTCAGGGCACATGCCCAGGATGTGGGCCAAATCCTCAGTGAGGGGCATGCTGGAGGTAGACAATCGATGTTCTCTCATCGATGTTTCTCTCTCTCTCTCCCTCCCTCAAAAATCAATTAAGAAAAAACAAAAGTTCAATCTGAAGATTCCTTATAAGCATATTTAAAAGCCTATATGGGCCTCTGTGCCTGGGCACCCCTGCAGCCCCTGTGTAGTAAATGCAAACATTTACTTTCCCCATCCACTTCCCGCAGAGGCCGTGGAGCTGGCAGGGTCAAGTGTGCTGCAGAGCCGTGTGTCATGGGCAACATCCAGAAGATGACAGGCAAAAGTGAGGCCAGCAAGAGGCTGGAGAGGGGTGCTCCGGCAGGGTCACGTGCCAGGGGCCAGTGCAGATAAGCAGGGCTGCCCGCAGGCCCCAGCCACAGCTGACAGTGCCCATGGGCACCCAGGTGGTGGGAGGGGTGCCTGAGACCCGGTCACAGCCCACGCATCCCTGAGGCCAACGTGTTGCCTCCTGCCCCTGCTGCCCCAGTGGGCCCCTTGGCCTGAAGAGCCAGGGCAAGGAGCTGTTCAGAACTGAGGAAGGGGCACTCAAGTATTCCCATGGTGGTGATAGTACAGCTGGAGCCAGCAGGAGTTGGAAATGCAAATGATCTAAGTCTTTTATATTCAAATAGAGCAGCATGTTATCTAAAGGAAAGAAACTACAGTGGCTGCATTCAAGATTGTAACAGGGCTCTGGAACATCATCCATTCTCAATTAAACCTCTTCTTCCTGAGCAATGGCTTATGAAACTTTACAGCAGTATCAGAAAGCCTACTTGGATTATAAAACAGTGTTGCCAATAGACTAAGGAATCCAGATAGCGAATGACAGTATTAATAGAATAACAAGAATTTTAGTCTGGCTGGTGTGGTTCAGTGGTTGAGCACAGACTCATGCACTAAGAGGTCACCGGTTTGATTCCGGTCAGGGCACATGCCCAGGTTGTGGGCCAAATCCCCAGTGGTGGGCATGCAGGAGGTGGCCAGCTGATATTCTCTCTCATCAATGTTTCTATCTCTCCCTTCCTCTCTCTGTAAAATAAATAAATAAAAAATTAAAATTAATATATATTAAAAATTTTTTTTAATGGATCGGGATAGACCAAGCAGGCAGGAGAAGCTGTCACACATACCTTCTGTGCCCACTTCTGCACAGTTGTGAGCTTGGCAGCCTACAGCAGAGATGCCCCCAGACCAAGTGGGAGATTTCTGTAGCCATCACCAATGGGGCAGCATAGATGAAAAAAATGTTTAATACCCTTAAAGAAGAATAAAATCAATGTGTAAAGAACAAAAACTATAAAGATGTTCTTAGTAAATGTTAGGACTTACATGGCAATATAATTCCTAATGGACATTTTGCAAGCTTCCCACCATGGGAGAACAAACTTCTGGCCACAGGAGAAATGGCTGATAAGAAATGCAGGACACAAAGAATCAATCAAACCATATAAGGAACTAAAACTGCAAAATAAGCACCCGAGTGCACATCTGCATTCCTGTAGACCCAACACTTCTGCCCAAACCCACCAACTAAGACCCCAAAACCCACTGACAACAAAAGCTTCCCTCTAGTGGATGCACATAAGCATAGAGGGGCTGCCATCATCGACCCAACAACCCATGGCTCGGTACTGTGTAACCCTTCCCTTTGGATATCTCCTTTTCTTTAAATAAACCCAATTTTTCTTTATTCATCATCTGAGATTGCTACTTAGCATGCCTGCACACTGGGAACCACCAACTCTAACCTTTCAGTAAATACAGTGAATGTTTAAAGATGAATAATAAAGAGTGTGCCATTTATACAAACAGAACTCTCTGTTACATGAAGCTGTCCAGTTTTTTTTTTAATCCTCACCCGAGGACATTTTTCCATTTTTTGTTCAGATAGAGAGAGAGGGAGAGAGAGGAAGAGAGACAGAGAAACATCAGCGTGAAAGGGACACATCAAGTGGCTGCCACCCGCACGACCCAACCAGGGCTGGGGACAAACTGCAACCGAGGTACATGCCCTTAGCGGGAACCAAACCTGGGTCTCTCTAGACTGCAGGCTGATGCTCTAACCACTGAGACAAACTGGCCAGGGTGAAGATGTGCCAGTTTTAAGAGGTGAAGCAGGACTGTGACTAGGTGCTTCAGACAGATAACGGAAAAGTGTGCTATAGATGAGCTCTTGCTCATGAAGGACTCAAGGTGAATGAAGGCCATGAAAAGCTTGAAAGTACGCCCAAGGAGGTCTGCACTGGCTGCCATGCTTCTGAGCAGGAAGACACAAGCCCCGGGCTACCAGAATACTATGAGAAACTACCGATCACCAAGCCTAACAATGCCTACAAATCTGGGCAGGTTATAAACGCTATCAGTACTAGAAAAGATAAAGAAACTTGTGCACATCTGTTAGCCATCACTGAACCAAAAGATTTGCCAATGTTGTTGAGTAACAAAGTTGAAGGGGATATATTCCTTCTCATTCAGTCTCTGAAAAATGATCTTATTGATAAAGATCCCTCACTGACATATAAGCATCTTTTTTCAAAAAAATCTTTTTAAAAAATCCTCACCCAAGTATATTTTCCCAAATATCTTCAGATAGAGTGGGAGGGAAGAAGGAAGGGAGAGAGAGAGAGAGAGACACACACACACACACACACACACACACACACACACACACACACACAGAAACATCGATTGGCTTCCTCCCCCATAACCCTCACCAGGGTTGGGGACGTGCCCTTGGCCGTAATTGAACCTGTGCCTCTCTGCTCCGTGGGCCAACACTCTAACCGCTGAGCAAAACCGACCAGGGCAACATCTTTTATATCCGAGTAAAGCAGAAGGTTTAAGATGATGTTGACACTAATTCGCAAGGGCCAAAAGGAACAAATTGAACAGCTTTTTGATGACCTCGCAGACACACCAAAGAAACATTTTACCTTAGAAGATGTACAAGCCCAGAAAAGGCAGTATGAGCTTTAAATCATGATTATTGTTAGATTTCTTCCATGCATGCATGTGTTCCAGTAATACTGATGAGATGGTATTGTAGTACAGTTGCATGGATAAAACCTTGTCTAGAAAAGATCCCTGGGTCTGGAGATAAAATATTTTACTTATTTTTATACATAAAACATGTATATTCTACAATCTGCTTTTTATTAGTTGTAAATATTTTCTTAGGTACCAGAGCTAACATCTTTATATTTAATAAGTATATTTGGAAAATATTAAGATACATTTTACTTTACATTATATATCTTCTTTTATTAACTTAAAGTATGAGTTAAATTACATTTCTTTGGGCTATGAAGGAGTTCACTTAAGTGACAAAAATGTATTTCTTTATATTTTTCCATTTATTTTCAGATATAGTAGGAGGGAGAGAGAGAGAAACATTGGTGTGAGAGGGACACATTGACCGGTTGCCTCCTGCACAACCCCAACCAGTGCCGGGGACGAACTGCAACCGAGGTACTTGCCCTTGACTGGAATCAAACCTGCGACTCATTGGTCCGCAGGCCAACAGTCTAACCACTGGGCCAAACCAGTCAGGGCTAAAATGCATTTTTAAAAGTGATTATTAGATCACTTTTTTTTTTCCTGCTAACATATTTTATACTACTTGTATATTGCCTTCTGCTAAGATAAAATGCAATGCTTAAAGCCATAATATAAAATAATTTAAATAAATTGTGATGATCAATTTAGAGCTATAAGAGGAACTTATTTTTTCTAATATGGAAGCACTGCCTAATAATTAAGAACAAAAATTGCCAAATTTTCTGCCACATTTTACTAGACTCTGAAAAACTTCTTTCCTTATAAATTGCTTATATAAGCATAAACAAAACAACAAATATATCAAAGCAAACTAAGCCTTCATTTCTGTATGAATTGTCATCCCCATATTTTTCCCAAATATTTAAATGTCTTCTTCCTCCCTCTTTTAAGCATGACCATATTTATTCTCTTAATATAAAAGGGAAAGGGAAAGTGAAGAACTCATTATATTGAAGCTCTTTTGTTAACCGAGTCAAAGTATTTTTTAAAACATTTGGGTTTCTATCGGTAAAAAAACAAACAAAAAACGAACCTATATGATTGTTTCTTCTTGTATTTATTCAAATAATCAGGCCAAATTTATTGAAAGCAGACTCACACAATAAACAAATTAGTCTTAATTTGCCTATCTTTATTAAAAACAAAGATAGTTTTAAGGATAAAAATTGTTTCAATAGAAAGTGTAGCCCTGGTCAGTTTGGCTCAGTGGTTAAGAGTGTCGGTCCGCGGACCAGAGTTGCAGTTTGCAGTTTGTCCCCGGCCCCAGCTGGGGTCATGTGGGTGGCAACCACTTGAAGTGTCTCTCTCATGTCGATGTTTCTCTCTCTCTCTCTCTTCCTCCCGCTCTATCTGAAGATAAATGCAAAAATGTCCTCGGGTGAGAATTAAAAAGTGTAATACACTTACGGATATTAGATTTTAGATCAGTTCATTTTCTTTTTTTAAATCTTTATTGTTGAATGTAAAATGGATTACAGATGTTCCACATTTTTTCCCCATTGACCCCTTCCTCCCCACTCCCGCCCCCCTCCCACCTTTTCCCACACTATTGTCTGTGTCCATTGGTTATGCATATAAGTTCTTTGGTTTATTTCTTCCCACCCCCCCAACCCCTTTCCCGTTGAGGTTTGTCAGTCTAGCAATGAATTTGTACTTCTTAATCTCTTCACCTTTTTCACCCATTTCCCCAACCTCCCTCCCAACTGGCAACCAACAAAATGTTCTCTGTATCTATGAGAATGTTTCTGTTCTACCTGTTCATTTTGTTTGTAGATTCCATTGTTGATAGATATGTATTCATTGCCACTTTGTTTGTTCATATATTTTATCTTTTTCTTCAAAAAGACCCTTCATCATTTCATATAATAACGGTTTGGTGGTGATGAACTCCTTTAACTTTTTCTTGTCTGGGAAAGTTTTTATATGTCCATCAATTCTAAATGACAGCTTTGCAGGATAGAGTAATCTTGGTTGTAGGTTCTTGGTTTTCATCACTCTGAATATTTCTTGCCACTCCCTTCTGGCCTGCAAAGTTTCTTTTGAGAAATCAGCTGACAGTCTTATGGCAACTCCCTTGTAGGTAACTAGCTGCCTTTCTCTTGCTGCTTTTAAGATTCTCTCTTTGTCTTGAACCTTTTGCATTTTGATGATGATGTGTCTTGGTGTGGGCCTCTTGGGGTTCATCTTGTTTGGGACTCTCTGTGCTTCCTGGACTTGTATGTCTGTTTCCTTCACCAAGTTAGGGAAGTTTTCTGCCATTATTGTTTCAAACAGGTTTTCGATTTCTTGTTCTTGCTCTTTTCCTTCCGGCACCCCCAAGATGTGAATGTTGGCACACTTGAAGTTGTCCCAGAGGCTCCTTACACTATCCTCATTTTTTGGATTCTTTTTGCTGTTCTGATTGGGGATTTTTTGCTTCCTTATATTCCAAATCGATGGTTTGTTCCTTGGATTTACGTACTCTATTATTGAAGCTGTGTAAATTATTCTTTATTTCAGTTAATGCCTCCTTCAATTCTAACTGTGCATCCATGATTTCTGACTGGTCCTTTTTTATGCTCTTAAGGCCCTCACTAAGTTCACTGAGGTTCTCACTAAGTTCATTGAGCATCCTTTTTTATTTATTTTTTATAATGCAAAAACAGGTTTATTTGTACACACACTAATGAAGGAAAGCCATCTTCTGTCAAATGGAGACAATTAAGATTCTTAAGTAGCTGATTTTGGGACCTACTACAATGGAAGACCTGCTTTGTTGCCTTCAGACGTCTGTCTCTTTACCTGACACTTGAGCAGGCTTTTTAAAAGGGTCTTCCTCCTGGGCCTGTTGTTCTAATCTCTTATGATATGCAAGCTGTTGTTTCAGGTAGTTTGTGTTCCTCTTCTGTTTATCCAGGTACTTTCCCATGAAGTGTAAGAGATCGGTTTCCTCATTGGCAGAAGCTATGGTCTTCAGGTTTTGCAGGAGGTTGGTTAACTTGTTCTCCAACTCCAGAGGAGACTCTAGAGCTTGTATTCCAGTTCCCCAGTTATCTATGTCAGGCCTCTTTATCACCGGAAGACAGATTTTACTCTCCCGTTTTCTTAGATATCTTAGGAATTGCTTTGCATGTTCCCTCTTCACCTCAGCTTGGTCTTCAAAGAATGCGGCAAAAAGAGGTGCTCCTATGTCTTGGTTGTAATAACAGGCCATAGATAAATAAGCATCACTGATGTGCAGCTCATAAGATGCCACATGATTAATAGCAACCCTACAGTCTTCAGAGAGGAGGTTGTGCCTCGGGGAGGCCATCTCAGCGTCAGAGAAAACCAGGCAGAAGCAGTGCTCTCATTGAGCATCCTTATAAGCAGTATTTTGAACAGTTCTTTTCTTGGGGTTTTGTTCTGTTCTTTCATTTGGGACCTGTTTCTTTGTCTCCTCATTTTAGCTGCCTCCCTGTGTTTGTTTCTGTGTATTACTTAACGACAGGTATGGGGCTAGCTGAGACCAGATGCTGCTCGTCTGAAAGAATTTAGGAAAAATCTGAAGCAGGATCCAAGACAGGCCAATCCTATGGTTAAGCAAGTGGCAACTGCTTGGGTGGGCCTGAAAGTTGGGTGGGGCGGGGCGGGGCCTCAGGGAGTCAGCAGGGCGGGGCTACCAGTGTGAGCCAGGTTGCTGGAGTCCCAGATATGGCTTCTGTCTGCCGCCCCAGGGAAGGGCTCACCAAAGGAACAAAGGCCTCCTACAGCACGTTTGTCCCGGAGAAAGCCCCCTCTCCAGCCCTGGCTCCAGTGCCAAACAGCTCAGTTCTTCCCTGTATGTCTCTGGCGCCCCTCGAGCTGCCTCCCCTCCAAGCTTAGAGGGACAGAGTCCGATAAGTCTGTGTGCGGGCCCTTTAAGGAGCTGCCTGGGGCTCCAGCCGCTTCAGCTTCCCTGAGCCTCAGTTCCCGCTGGTTTTTCCAGCCATAAGTTATGGGGACTTCTCTTCCTGGCACTGGAACCCTGAGCGGGGCACCTGGTGTGGGACAGGGACCCCTCAGTCCTCAGGAAGGACCTTCCCAGCCGAGGTGTCCTCCTGATTTTTATCCTCCACATGTGGGTGTGGGACCAGCCCGTCCCGTCGCTCCGTCGCAGCCGCCCCTCCTACCAGTCTGGATGTGGCTGCTGCTTTAATTCTGTAGTTGTAGGATTTTTATTCGGCTTGTTTCAGGTGGTTTTGAAAGATGGTTGTTCTGTAGTTTAGTTGTAACTTTGATGTGGTTGTGGGAGGACACGATACCGCGTTTATCTACGCCGCCATCTTGACCGGGAGTCTCAGTTCATTTTCTTTGAGGCTTTATTTTCACCTGTAAACTGGGCTGCATCCTGAATTCTAGCTTTCTTTTTTTAAAGTATGTTTTATTGATTTTTAGAGAGAGAGTCAGATAGAAACATTGGCGTGAGAGAGAAACATTGATCGGTTGCCTCCTGCATGCTCCCCACTGGAGATCAGGCCCACAACCTGTGCCCTGACCGGGAATCGAACCAGCAACCTCTTGGTGCATGGATCGATGCTCATCCACTGAGACACACCGGCCAGGCTTTTCCACTTTTTAACTTTAAGTTATTGAAAACTAATACCACCCTTTTCTCTGAGCTTTATAATTACAAACTAAAACTAGACAATGTGATATAACTTCAAAGAAATTGCTACAGCAACTCATGTTTAGACAATTTCAGTGATTGATGCTTAGTAAGCCACCGTTTACCTGAGCACATGATGCAATCATCAGAGACATTTCAAATTGCAAAAGATGCTTCTAGCCTTACATCTAGAAATCTTGACAGACAGTTTTACAGACTCAGGGCCTGGTTTATAATTTACTCTGATCATTAACATCTGTTTTTCTTTTGTTTTCATAGACATACCTGTTATTAAATACCTGATTACTTTATTTATTTATTTATTTTTTTTATGAATTTTTATTTATTTTTTTGTTACAGATATTTTACCTTTTCACCCCATTGGCACCCCCCACCTCCCCCCTCCACCCCGTCCCCGGCTTAGTTGTCCATGTCCATTGGTCATGCATACATGCATATAAGTTCTGTGGTTTTCTCTTCCCACCCCCCCACCCCCCATCCCCTCTTCTGAGGGATGTCAGTCTATGCCCTACTTCCATGTGTCTGGGTCTACTGTATTCCTCAGACTGTTATGTTCATTATATTCCGTATATAAGTGAGATCATGTGGTACTTGTCTTTTTCTGCTTGGCTTCTTTCACTTAGGATAATACTTTCCAGGTCCCTCCATGTCGTCTCAAAGGATAAGAGATCTTTCTTTCTTACCGCTGCATAGTACTCCATTGTGTATATGTACCACAGCTTTTTTATCCATTCGTCTACTGGTGGACATTTGGGCTGTTTCCAGATCTTAGCTATTGTAAATAGTGCTGCTATGAACATGGGGGTACATATATTCTTCCTGATTGGTGTTTCAGGCTTCTTAGGGTATATTCCTAGAAGTGGGATCACTGGGTCAAATGGAAGTTCAATTTTTAATTTTTTGAGGTAGCACCATATTGTTTTCCATAGCGGCTGCACCAGTCTGCATTCCCACCAGCAGTGTATTAGAGTCCCCTTTTCTCCACACCCTCGCCAACACTTGTTGTTTGATGATTTGTTGATGGCGGCCATTCTGACAGGTGTGAGGTGATACCTCATTGTTGTTTTAATTTGCATCTCTCTGATGATTAGTGATGTTGAGCATTTCTTCATATGTCTCTTAGCCATTTGTATGTCCTGTTTGGAGAGGTGTCTATTCAGCTCCTCTGCCCATTTTTTAATTGGGTTCTTTGTCTTCCTTTTGTGGAGTTGTATGAGCACTCTGTATATATTGGAAATTAACCCCTTATCTGATACATCATTGGCAATGATGTTCTCCCATACAGTGGGTTGCCTTTCCATTTTGATGATTGTTTCTTTTGCTGTGCAGAAGCTTTTTAGTTTGATGTAGTCGCATGTGTTCATTTTCTCCTTTATTTCTGTTGCCTTAGGTGATGTATCTGTGAAAATTCTGCTCCGTATGATGTCCGAAATTTTGTTGCCTACATTTTCTTCTAGAATTTTTATGGATTCACGGGTCACATTTAAGTCTTTTATCTATTTTGAGTTTATTTTTGTGTATGGTGTAAGTTGATGGTCTAGTTTCATTTTTTTGCATGTAGCTGTCCAATTTTCCCAACACCATTTATTAAAGAGGCTGTCTTTACTCCACTGTATGCTCTTGCCACCTTTGTCAAATATTAATTGAGCGTATTGCCTTGGGTCCATTTCTGGGTTTTCAGTTCTGTTCCACTGGTCTATATGCCTGTTCTTGTGCCAGTACCAGGCTGTTTTGGTTACAGTGGCTTTGTAGTATAACCTGATATCTGGTATTGTGATCCCACCTACTTTGTTCTTCTTTTCCAAGATTGCTGTGGCTATTCGTGGTCTTTTTTGGTTCCATATGAACTTTTGAAGTATTTGTTCTAGTTCTATGAAATATGTTGTTGGTATTTTGATGGGGATTGCATTGAATCTATAGATTGCTTTGGGTAGTATGGACATTTTAATGATGTTAATTCTTCCAATCCATGAACAGGGTATGTGCTTCCACTTTTTTATATCTTCCTCTATTTCTTTTTTCAATGACCTGTAGTTTTCTGCGAATAGGTCCTTTATTTCTTTGGTTAAGTTTAGTCCTAGGTATCTTAATTTTTTTGGCGCAATGGTAAATGGGATTGTTTTTTCAGTTTCTCTTTCTGTGAGTTCATCATTGATGTACAAGAATGCCGTCGATTTCTTGATGTTAATTTTGTATCCTGCTACTTTGCCAAATTCATTTATTAAGTCTAATAGATTTTTGATGGAGTCTTTAGGGTTTTCAATGTACAATATCATGTCATCTGCAAATAATGACAGTTTCACTTCCTCCTTTCCAATTTGGATCCCTTTTATTTTTTCTTCACGTCTGATTTCTGTGGCTAAGACTTCCAGTACAATGTTAAATAAGAGTGGTGAAAGTGGACATCCCTGTCTTGTTCCTGTTCTTAATGGAAATGTTTCTAGTTTCTGTCCATTGAGTATGATGTTGGCTGTAGGTCTTTCATATATGGCCTTTATTATGTCGAGATATGATCCCTCTATTCCTACATTGCTGAGCGTTTTTATCAAAAATGGATGCTGGATTTTGTCGAATGCTTTTTCAGCATCTATTGATATGATCATGTGGTTTTTATTCTTCATTTTGTTTATGTGGTGTATCACGTTTATTGATTTGCGAATATTGTACCAGCCTAGCATCCCTGGAATGAATCCCACTTGGTCATGGTGAATAATTTTTTTGATGTATTTCTGGATCCGATTTGCTAATATTTTGTTCAGGATTTTGGCGTCTATGTTCATCAGGGATATTGGCCTGTAGTTTTCTTTCTTCGTAGTGTCTTTTTCTGGTTTTGGAATTAGAATTATGCTGGCCTCATAGAACGTGTTTGGAAGTCTTCCTTCTTCTTGAATTGTTTGAAATAGTTTGAGGAGAATGGGTGTTAGTTCTTTTTTGAATGTTCAGTAAAACTCCCCCGTGAAACCATCTGGGCCTGGGCTTTTGTTTGCTGGGAGAGTCTTGATTACCTCTTCAATTTCCTTAGTTGTTATTGGTCTGTTCAAGTTTTCTATCTCTTCCGGGAATAGTTTTGGGAGATTGTGTGTTTGTAGAAATTTGTCCATTTCACTTAGATTGTCGAATTTGTTGCCATATAGTTGTTCATAGTAGTTGTTAATGATCTTTTGTATTTCCGTGGTGTTGGTTGTTACTTCTCCTCTTTCATTTCTGATTTTGTGTATTTGGGTTCTCTCTCTTTGTTTCTTGGTGAGTCTAGCTAAGGGTCCATCAATCTTGTTTATCTTTTTGAAAAACCAGCTCTTTGTTTCATTGATCCTTTGAATTGATTTTTGGTCTCTATGTCATTTATTTCTGCTCTGATCTTTACTATTTCCTTCCTTCTACTTACTCTGGGGTTTTCTTTTGGTTTGCTTTCTAATTCTTTAAGTTGTGAGGTTAGACAGTCAATTAGAAATTTTTCTTGTTTTTTGAGGTAGGCCTGTAGTGCTATGAACTTCCCTCTCAGAACTGCTTTCGCTGCATCCCATAGATTTTGTGTTGTTGTGTGTTCATTTTTATTGTTTTCCAGGAAGTTTTCAATTTCTTCCTTGATCTCCTCGGTGACCCATTCATTGTTTAATAACATGCTATTTAGCCTCCATGTGTTGAAATGTCTTTGCATGTTCTTGTTGCAATTGATTTCTAGTTTCATGCCATTGTGATCTGAGAAGATGCTTGATATGATTTCAATCTTCTTGAACTTGTAGAGATTTAGTTTGTGTCCTATCATGTGGTCTATCTTTGAGAATGTCCCCTGTGCACTTGAGAAGAATGTGTATTCTGTAGTTTTGGGGTGTAATTCTCTGTAGATATCTATTAAATCCTTTTGGTCTAGTGCTTCATTTAGAGTCTCTGTTTCCTTGCTAATTTTTTGCCTAGAGGATCTATCCAGTGCTGTCAACGGGGTGTTGAAGTCCCCTGCTATGATTGTATTGTTGTCGATTTCTCCTTGGAAGTCCTCCAGAAGATTTTTAATATATTTTGGTGCTCCTATATTGGGTGCATATATGTTTATCAAGGTTATATCTTCCTGTTGGATAGATCCTTTCAATATTATGTAGTGGCCGTCTTTGTCTCTAGTTATGGTCTTCATTTTGAAATCTATTTTATCAGATATGAGAATTGCTACCCCAGCTTTTTTTTGCTTTCCATTTGCTTGGAAAATTTTTTTCCATCCCTTCACTTTCAACCTATGTGAGTCTTTTGTTGAGAGGTGGGTCTCTTGTAAACAACATATAGATGAGTCATGCTTTCTTATCCAATCAGCTACTCTGTGTCTCTTTATGGGAGCGTTCAATCCATTTACGTTTAAGGTGATTATTGATATGTACTTATTTATTGCCATTTTTGTTTAGTGTGGTTCTATTTTTCTTCCATTTCTACTGCTAATTACAGCAGTCCTTTTAACATTTCTTGCAGTGCTGGTTTGGTGCTCATGTATTCCCTTAGCCTTTTGTTTGTCTGGGAAGCTCTTTATTTGATCTTCTATTTTGAATGATAGCCTTGCTGGGTAGAGTAGTCTTGGATTCAGATTCTTGTTTTTCATGACTTTGATTACTTCATGCCATTCTCTTCTGGCCTGTAGTGTTTCTTGTGAGAAGTCAGATGAGAGCCTATGGGTTCCCTTTGTAGGTAACCTGTTGCTTATCTCTTGCTGCTTTTAGGATTCTCTCTTTGTCTTTAATTTGTGGCATTTTGATTACTATGTGTCTTGGTGTGGGCCTGTTTGGGTTCTTCTTACTTGGGACTCTCTGTGCTTCTTGAACTTGAATGCCTTCTTCCTTCACCAAATTAGGGAAGTTTTCTCTCACTATTTTTTTGAATATATTCTCTATCCCTTGCTCCTTTTCTTCTTCTTCGGGGACTCCTATGATGCGAATATTATTACGTTTCCAGTTGTCCCATCGTTCTCTTAAGCTGTCTTCCTGTTTTTTAATAGTTTTTTCCTTTTGTTTTTCTGATTGGTTGATTTTTTCTACCCTGTCTTCTAATTCACTGATCCGGTCCTCAGCTTCCCCTACTCTACTTTTTAAACCTTCCAATGTGTTTTTCATTTCTGATATGTCATTTTTTATCTCTTCTTGTTGGTTTTTAATTTCCAATTGGCTTATTTTCAGTGTCTCTATGTCCTTACTCATGGTATTCAGCTTCCTCAAGATCATGGCTCTGAATTCTAGCTCTGTTAACATGCCTAATTGCTCCACATTGATCTCATCTTCGGTGGAGGTGTCTTGCTCTTTCATTTGGCTTCTGTTTCTGTGTTTCACCATTTTGGCTATCACTGTGGGCTTTGGAGCCTGTCAAGTTCTCCCTGTGGGTGTTGGTGTTCTGCTGTTTGTGGCTCCCTCTCCTGTGTTTAGATGAGCGAGGGAGGATCCACGTTGAACACCACTGTCAAGTCTTACTTTCCTGGTTAAAGTTGCCAGCCCAGGAAACGTACTGTTATCCTCTAGCTTTTTGCCTGGAGGCTAGCAGTCTAGGTTAATTGATGAGTTTTGGGTTGTCAGTTGATTGAAAAACTCCCTTTGGTGCTCAGCCAAGGGGCTTTCATGAGGGTGGGGCAGATGCTGGTTGTTAGTGAGCCTCAATTAGCACTTCAATGGCCCACAGGGTGGGGTTGGATCTCTGAGGGAGGGGCTGCTGCCTCTCCTCAGAGCCCTGGGAAGGAGCAATGTGGCCACCATCCTGAGTGGCTGCACTCAGCCAAAGCTCTGAGCGCCCTCCAGATCCCGAGTGTCCCGACACAGTTCCAGTCCAGCCTGCCCTCCCTCTGCCGGAACCCAAGGTGAGTGGCTGTGGCTGTTTCAGCCTCTGTCCCGGCTGCGCTGTGGGGCCGCCTGGGAGTGTAACCCGAGGGCGCTGCTTCCAGCTGAGGCCGCTGCCGAGCTGCTGACCGTGGGCTCCCAGCCCCGGCTCGCGCCTTCGCAAGCCTACCGGGATGGAGTCAGTGTCCCTCATTGTAATGTACTCGCAAGCTGCTTTTCAGTTGGTTTTTCCCGTCGATTTGTCTGTGTTATAGTTGTAAATCCAGTTTGGTTCTGGGAGACGGTCTGTGTAGCTCCATTCACTCCGCCGCCATTTTTCGGTTCCTCCAATACCTGATTACTTTAATAAATGTATGTCAGCTCTCCCATTCACAACCCTACAAATAGAACTACATATATTAAAGATGGAACTGGTGAATATTTGCAACTAAATGCAAAACAAGTTAATTCTTCAAACCCGGACCTGTGCCCCTTATCAGCAGGAGGAAACTAGTTTCAATATTGAAGAATGAACAACAAAAAGGGGAAAGGTTTGTAACCATAGAACAAGCTCAAATTGAACCCTGTCCTGCTTCTAACTGGATACTAAGTTGTTTTTTTAAAGATAACAGAACAAGCCTGCAAATCAGGTAGTTGGACAATCAGACATGCTCACTAGAGAAATAATTCATCCTAGAAAAACCTTTCAATGTCATGGGGTCAAAATCCACAGAGGATTGCATACTACTCCCACCCCAATTTAAACATGTACTACAGAAAAGTCATGATCCCCAAGTCTCTGCCCACTTGGCTCTCATTATGTTGAAACAATGTTACTCTACAGAATATACATAACTCCCCCTCTCTGCTGCTGCTGCTTATTTTTAATCCTCACTAGAGAATATGTTTTATTGATTTTTTGGAGAGAGGGGAAGGGAGAAGGAGAGAGAGAGATCAATGTGAGAGGCAAACATAGATAGGTTGCTTCCCCTAAGTACCCTGACAGGGGGATCAAACCCAAAGCTAGGTAGGTGTCCTGACTGGGAATAAACTGGCAGTCCTTTGGTGTGCAGGACAAGGACCCAACTAACTGAACTACCTAGCTAGGGCTCCACGTCTTCAAATGTAACCCAAAACTCTGCTGGAGACACAGACTTGACCCTTGCACCCTGTCTCTTTGCTGGCTGACTGTGCAATAAAAAGCCTTTTCTTTTCCAAAGTATTGGCTTCTCTGTGTGTTGGGTAAAGAAGTAAGCTCTTGCTTGATAACATGACAAAAACTCTAACTATAAAAGAAACCAAATATACCAGGAGAAATATTACTTAAGTTTTAATGCACATGATAAAATTGACTCATAGAGTATAATGATTATAATAAAAACCTACTGAAACTTGAAGAAAACATAACCAGTCAGTAGGGTCTATGGAAGGAGCTAGGGCTCATGGAAGTTCTCACGCTGTATGTAATCGCGAGAACCTTACAGCTCTATGGTTGTAATACCTCCTTCTCTTAACTTCCTTTGACCTTCCAGGAATGCTCCTCTGTCTTGGCACACAGAGTGCACGTGGCTGCCACGTCTGCATGCACTGGGATGCAACCCTTTCTTTTTCCTGAATGAATCCTTTTTGGTGAAAAAAACACCTAGTTGATATTAATTTTTAGTGGATCATTCTATAAAGAGATTTGCAAAGTTTATTTGAAAATATATAATTATAATGGGGTATTTTAACACACTTTCTCAGGGAATGAAAAACACAATATTTGATAGCATAGAACAGCTGAGAAAACAGCTACTGAAATGTTTTTATGAAACAGCTACAGAAGTGTGCATTTGACAAAAAATACACATATTTTTAATCATATACAATCAAACAATTGAAAACATACTGACCTCCTAACACAGAACAAATAAAAAAAGCATTATAAAAATTTAACTTACCTGTATATAAGAAATACACTTTAATTCACTCATTGGATCTAACAGGCTTCAAAATGGTGAGGAAGTATTATATGTTTTAAAGAAACACCACTACCTATTAATCCTATGTGCTACTGTTGAAAAAACAACAACAAAACTCTCAGAATTATCACACCTGACTAATCATTTCTGAAAGTAATTAGAAGTCCACACTCCAATGATGCACTTTAAACAAATGTTTAATAAACACAATCTATTTACAACTTTAATAAGAGCTCTTTCATGCTGAAATTTTTCTGGCACCTTATACAGAGATTAATTTCTATCAAGCTTTCTCATGTTACTTACATTTCTATTTGTCTTCCATGGGAGTTTTCACATGTAAGAATGTGGACTTCAAATGTTTCCCTGTGTTTACATTCAAGGCATTTGATCCACTGAGTCTTTTTATGCTTTTGATAGGCAGCGGAATAACTGAAGCCTTTCCCACATTCTGTACTTTTATGTTTTTTTCTCCAGAGTGCCCTGTCATGTGTTTTCTAAAGGTTGTGGTCAATGAAGGCTTTTCTATATTTCTTACATTCATGGGGTCCCTTTCCAGTGTGAGTTCTTTCATCTGTTTTGAAGGAACTGTGATTGCTGTAGGCTTTACCACATTGTTTACATTCAAAGGGTTTCTTTCCAGTGAGAGTTCTTTCATGTTTTCAAAGATAACTAAGACAACTGAATGCTTTATATATTTTTAAAAATACATATGATTTCTCTTCAGGTTGATTCCTTTCATGGGTTTAAAAACTTGTTAATATCTGAAGGCTTTTCCAATTACTTATCATCACAGGGTTTTTCTCTAGTTGGAGTCATTTTGTACTTCTCTGAAAGGTACTGCTATGTCTATAGGTTTTCTCATGCTTCGCATGTTCACAGGGTTTCTTTCCAGTATGAGTTCTTTCATGTGTTTTTAAGGAACTCTGACTTCTGTAGGCTTTACCTTCATTGCTAACATTCATAGGGTTTTTCGCCAGTGTGAGTTCTGTCATGTGTTCCAAGATCACTGGGATACCACATATCTTACATTCATAGTGTGTCTGCAGTGTGACTTCCTTTATGTATTTGGAAATCCTTATGAAAACGGAAAGTTTAACCACATTGCTTACATTCATAGGGTTCCTCTCTATTATGTCTTCTTTCATGTTTCTGAAGATAACTGTGATCTCTGAAGGCTTTACCACATTGTTTACACTCATGGGGTTTCTCTCCAGTATGTGTTCTTTCATGTTTTTGAAGATAACTGTGATCTCTGAAAGCTTTACCACATTGCTTACATTCACAGGGTTTCTCTCCTGTGTGAGTTTTTTTGTGTATGTGCAAGGAACTGTAAAATTTGAAGAATTTATTACATTGTTTACATTCATAGGGTTTCTCTCCAGTATGTGTTCTTTTATGTTTTTGAAGAGAAGTGGGGTAAGTGAATGCTTTGCTACATATTTTACATTTGTAGGGTTTCTCTCCAGTGTGAGTTCTTTCATGTATTTGAACATAACTGGATGAACTGAAGGCTTTATCACATATTTTACATTCATAGGGTTTTTCTCCAGTGTGAGTTCTTCCATGTACTTGAACTTGACTGGAAGAACTAAAAGCTTTACCACATATTTTACAGTCATAGGGTTTTTCTCCAGTATGTGTTCTTTTATGTTTTTGAAGAGAACTGGGATAAGTGAATGCTTTGCTACATATTTTACATTCATATGGTTTCTCTCCAGTATGAGTTCTTTCATGGGTTTTTAAGGAACTGTGATCTCTGTAGGCTTTACCACATTGTTTACATTCATAGGGTTTCTCTCCAGTATGAATTCTTTCATGTATTTTTAAGGAACTGGGATCTCTGTGGGCTTTACCACATTGTTTACACTCATAGGGTTTCTCTCCAGTGTGAGTTCTTTCATGGGTTTTTAAGGAACTGTGATCTCTGTAGGCTTTACCACATTGTTTACATTCATAGAGTTTCTCTCCAGTGAGGGTTATTTCATGTGCTTGAACATGACTAAAAGCATGGGAGGTTTTATCACATATCTTACATACATAGGGTTTCTCTCCTGTATGAATCCTTTTGTGTCTCTGTAAGGAACTGTGGTCTCTGTTGGCTTTACCAGATTGTTTACACTCATAGGGTTTGTCTCCAGTGAGAGTTAGTCCATGTAATTGAAGTGAACATGGACAACTACAGGCTTTCCCATGTTCCTTATGTTTGTAGGATTTCTCTACACTATGATTTACTTCATGTTTTTCAAAATACTGCAGATAACTGAAGGCTTTCCCACACTCTTTGCACTTATATGACTTCTCTCCACATTTTTGAAATTCATATGTTTTGTGTCCAGTGTGACATCTGATGTGTCTACTAAGGGATGAATGATGCATGAAGACTTTCCCACACACACTGCATTCACATGGCTTCACTCCAGTGGTTTTCTTGTTCAGATTGAGATTTGAAGAAAGGCTGAAGTTTTCTCCACATTTACCCTCTTTACTTCCACAGACTTTCTCTACCATGTGACTTCTGTAAACAATGAAAAGTAAAGTATTAATGATTCTTTACTGATAATTTTATATTCATTATATTTTTACGATTTACAGGAAAAGTATAGGTACTCTGTCTTGCCTGCGTTGTCTGAAATTAAATATACTGAATGTTCTTTAAAAAGACTTCATCCTTGCTATTATCAAACTGTGATATTCATATATAGGGTTTATTATATTGTTTACAAGTGAATTATTTTGCAAACACTGAACATGTATGGCACATTTAAGAAAATATTTTTGGTAAAAAATTTATAAGAAGACATTTGAAGCAGGGTTTATTAGTTTTGCTTCTTTTAAAATTTTCACAACATACTAGAATTCCCACGAGACAATGCTTTCTACTGTGCAACTCACCTTATTTTTCTCCCCTGGCTTTTGTAGTAATTTTCAATGTCATGTTCTTCCCACCTTTTCCCTAAAATGCAGACCCAGAAAAATGAGTCCAAAGAATTCATATTATAGAAAAAGAATTAGCTTCTAGACTTTTGATGAGCTGTGACCATGCCAAGTTAATTTACCAACGTCCTCCTTTTCCACATTGCACATCTTGGAACAACACTGATGAGACAGAAACAATTGTTCTCTAATTGACAAATGAAGAAATGTCATCATCCTTACCTATGGAGGCCAGGTTCCTGAAAGTTTCTCTCATCACATCTCTGTAGAGTTTCCTCTGTGAAGGATCCAGTAAGGCCCACTCCTCCAGGGTGAAGTTCACAGCTACATCCTCAAAGGCCACTGAGTCCTAAAACACCCCAATTTGTGTAGAGTAGGGTGTGTGAGACTGACAGCACTGGACACCCAGACTCCATTTATAGGAAGGTTACATATGGTTCTCTCATCTCCAAACATTTTATCTATGACTTGATCATCAGAAACTTATTCTCTGTCCACACTTACTTTCTCATAAATTTAATATAATCATGAACACATGGAAATGACTTACATATTGTTACCATGATCACATTCCATTTTCTTTTCTAATGGCAGGGTTCAGAGAATGTTTGGAAATGACAGAAATGCTATTCAAACGAAACAAATATTATTTTAAGACCATCAATTTCTTGTGAGAAAATTATTTCATGTTCTTCTTTATTATCCACAATTTTCAGCACTCCATGAGGTAGAGGCTTAAACCTGCATGAAGTGTTAATAAATAAAATATAGTGAAGAACTGGAAGCTTTTCCTTCTATTCCTATCACCAAAAAAGAGAGTCCAGGAGGCCTGTGTGAATTACTTTCAACAAAGCCAGCTGACCATGTCATCCTAAAGTCCTCCAGGCCTTTACTAGCAATCAGGTGTGGCTGGCTCAATGTAAATATGCTTGTGGAGAATCATTACTTGTAGCTTGTGTAGTCTGTATCACAGACTAGGTTTTTCCTTTCTCTCTCTGTCCAATTTAATGGGTCTGGAGAATTATTTGGAGCTTACAGCCAAGACACAATGAAGGTGTGAAAAGTTAGACCACAAAATCCCTATACTCATGTGCTCAGGGCTGAGAGTTCATTTAAGTCCACATAATTTGATGATAAATTTGCCTATGATTGTAGAATACATAAAAGGACAGTGCTCTCCTCTAAAAGAACACAACATTCCCATTCTTGAATTTCTGGAGAAAAAATTTTTCTGAAAAATCATTTTAGAGGCTGCCCTGTTCCCTTTTGGCACTTAAGGAACTTGGGAGCTGCCACACTCAATTTCAGAGAGAGAGGGAGAGAGAGAGAAGAAAAAGAAAATAACGTAAAACGAATTACTCTCCTTAGAGCCACCAGAATTAGGAAAGAGAAAAGATGGTATTTGGAACTATGCTCCAATATATTCTTTTTTTTTTTTTTTTTTTATCCTCACCTGAGGACATTTTTCCACTTTTTGTTGAGATAGAGTGGGAGGGAGAGAGAGGAAGAGAAAGAGAGAGAGAAACATCGATGTGAAAGGGACACATCGAGTGGCTGCCACTCACACGACCAACCAGGGCTGGGGACAAACTGCAACTGAGGTATGTGTCCTTAGCGGGAACTGAACCCGGGTCTCTCTGGACCGCAGGCCAATGCTCTAACTGCTGAGCCAAACCGGCCAGGACTATTTTTAATGAGGTCTGTACTAAAAAAAATTCGATTTCACCAGAGTCTAATGCAAAGACAATGAACAACAACAACAACAGGACACAATGTCCATGAAGCCTAAAACAACCTTCCTCAACAGGAGGATAGGAATAAACATAATGGGAATATCTGAAAAAAAGAAAGACAGAAACAGGAGATAAGTGGAGTAATTACACTGAAATTTCCTAAAATGAATGATAGATAACACACTGTAGATTCAGAAAGCTCTAAAACACTAAAAATGCACAACCAAGTACATCCTACTTAAATTAGACAAAAGGAATATATTGAAAAAAGCCAGAGGAGAAAACAGACCTTAGGTATAAACCAAGATCTGAATTACATCCAACTTTTCAGAAACCATGCAAGCAAGAACAGAATGGAGTAAAATACTGAATGTTTTGGAATTAATAAGACACTGTGCAAAATGTTGTATCAAGAACAATAATCTTTAAAAAAATAAAAAAGCAAAAATGACTTTCTGAGACAAATATTGAGGGGATTAGTCACTAGTATACCTACTTTAAATGAAATATTAAAAAATTCATCACAAAGAATATAAATGATAAAAGGGGAAGGATTAGAAAAGAAATAAATAAAGATAAAAATCTTTTGTATTTCTTAAAATATTAGCAATATGTATTTGGTATTATAAGCTTATGTGTAGTAGAAATAAATGACAACAATGTGCCCTGGCCGGTTTGGCTCAGCAGTTAGAGCGTTGGCCTGTGGTTCGGCTCCCTCTAAGGGCGCATACCTCGGTTGCAGTTTGTCCCCAGCCCTGGTTGGGTTATGCAGGTGGCAGCCACTTGATGTGTCCCTTTCACATCAATGTTTCTTTCTCTCTCTCCCTCCCACTCTATCTGAACAAAAAATGGAAAAATGTCCTCAGGTGAGGATTAAAAAAAAATGATAACAATGTGACAAGGGATAGTGATGGTGGAATTAGGTGGTAGTGTGGTAGGAGATACTTGCACAAACAGCAAAGTGGTACAGTGTGACTTGACAGAGGATGTGGGTTAGTTGTAAATGTATATTCAAAAATTAAGGGAAACCAATATAAAAGCTTTTTATTTAAAATTTTTCACTATTATTATTTTTAAAGTATTCTTAGTTCTTTTTTTAAATAATATTTTTCTTTAATGATTTTAGAGAGAGAGGAAGGGAGAGGGAGAGAGATGGAAACATTGATGAGAGAGAACATCGATTGGTTGCCTCCTGAATGCCCCCCACTGGGAATCTGGCCCACATCCTGGGCATGTGCCCTGACAGGGAATTGAACTGCTGACCTCTTGGTGCATGGGTTGACACTCAACTGCTGAGCCATATTGGCCGGGCAATATAAAAACTTAAAAAAAAAAAATGCCACTGATTTGCAGAGAGAGGAGAAAAACAATTAGGAAAATCCCCAATTAAAGCCAAAGAAGACCAAAAAAAAGGCTGAAGACAGAAACAAATAACAAGGGCAACAGACAGAAAACAGTTAAGGTTTGGCAAATATAAATCCAATTGTATCAACAACCACTTTATTTATTTATTTATTTATTTATTTATTTATTTATTTATTCCTCACCTGAGGATATTTTCCCATTGATTTTTAGAGAAAGTGGAAGGGGTATTGGGGGTATTGGTGGGCGTTGGGGGGGGGAGAGAGAGAGAGAGAGAGAGAGAGACATTGATTAGCTGCCCCCTGAAGGACCCCAACTGGGGTTGAGGATTGAATCTGCAACCCAGGTGTGTGCCCTTGACCAGAATCAAACCTATGACCCTTCAATCTGAGAGCCAATGCTCTAACTGTTGAACCAAACTGGCCTGGACTCAAAAACCACTTTAATCATCAAAGGTCTGAATAGAATTGAAAGATAGAGGATTCAAAAATGGTGATGGAATGAATGGAAACTACACAGACCATCTCCTGGACCAAACTGAAATTACAACTAAAATAAAGACAAATTGTAGGCAAAAAGCAACAGAAAAGCAGCTGGAGAGGACCCATATAACCAGGGACAGGATAAAGGACACCAAATCGATCCTGGTAGGACCTGTGGAGGTGTAAGAGGGTGGGCTGGGAGCCCACGGACAGCAGATATTTTAGCTGTGAGCAGCTGCCTCAGGGTTAAAATCCCAAGCTGGCTACACACCACAAAGGGCCAGGACAGAGCACTAAATTAGGTACAGTCACTCACCTTGGGCTCTGGCAGAGGGAGGGTGGACTGGTCTGGAACTGTGTGGAGAGACTCGGGATTTGGAGGGAACTGGGAGTTTTCTGCTAAATCATGCCCTCACAGGACAGTAGACACAGGACAGAAAGGGCTCTTCCTAAAGGAGCCCTTTCCCAGAGCCTGGGGGAGAAGCAACAGCCCCTCCCTCAGAAATTTAAAACCACCCAGCTGGGCCAGAGAAATGCAAATTGAGACTCATTAACAGCCAGCATCTGCCCCACCCTCTGGAAATCCTCTTACCCTGAACACCCGAGAAAGTTTTTCATTCAGTTAAGGGCTACAACCCAAGCCTCATCAAGTAACTGAGACTAGTAGCCTCCAGGCAAAAAGCTAGAGGACAACTGAACCTTTCCTGGACTTGCAAATCGACCCAGGAAAGTAAGACTTGACAGTGGTGTTTAACATGGGTCCTCCCACACTCATCCAAATCCAGTAGAGGGAGCCACAAACAGCGAACCATCCACACCCACAGGGAAAATTTGGCAGGCTCCAAAACCCACCGAGACAACCAAAATGGTGAAACAAAGAAACAAATCCCAAATGAAAGAACAAGAGATCTCTACTGAAAATGAGATAAATGAAATGCAGTTAAGCAAGTTATCAGAGGTAGAGTTCAGAGTGATGACAATGAGGAAGGTCAACAGCATTACTAAAGAGCTCAATACCATGAGTAAAGATATAGAAACATTGACAATCAACCAATTGGATATGAAGAATGACATAGCAGAAATAAAAAACACATTGGAAGGACTAACTAGCAAAGTAGAGGAAGCCGAGGACCAGATCAGTGAAGATAGGGTAGAAAAAAATTACCCAATCAGAAAACTAAAAAGAAAAAACAATTAAAAAACAGGAAGACAGCTTAAGGGAACTGTGGGACAACTGGAAACATTCACATCGTAGGAGTGCCAGAAGAAGAATAAAATGAGCAAGGGTTACAGAATACATTTGAAGAAATAGTGACAGAAAACTTCCCTAACCTGGTGAAGGAAGAAGGCATTCAAGTTCAAGAAGCACAGAGAGCCCCAAGTAAGAAAAACCCAAACAGGCCCATTCCAAGATGCATCATAATTAAAATGCCATAAATTAAAGACAAAGAGAGAATCCTAAAGGCAGCAAGAGATAAGCAATAGGTTACCTACAAAGAAATCCCCATAAGGCTATCAGTTGACTTCGCCACAGAAGCTCTACAGGCCAGAAGGGAATGGCATGACATAATCAAGGTAATGAAAAATAAGGATCTGAATCCAAGACTACTCTATTCAGCAAGGCTATCATTCAAAATAGAAGGTCAAATACAGAGCTTCCCAGACCAAAAAAAAGGCTAAGGGAATACATTAGCACCAAACCAGCACTGAAAGAAATGTTAAAAAGACTGCTATAATTAGTAGAAGAAATAGGATGAAAAATATAACCCCACTAAACAAAAATGGCAATGAATAAGTACATATCAATAATCACCTTAAATGTGAATGGTTTGAATGCTCCGATAAAAAGACACAGAGTAGCTGACTGGATAAGAAAGCCTGACTCATCTATATGTTGTTTACAAGAGACCCACCTCACAACAAAAGACTCACATAGGTTGAAAATGAAGGGATGGAAAAAAATCTTCCAAGCAAATGGAAAGCAAAAAAAAGCTGGGGCAGCAATACTCATATCTGATAAAGTAAATTTCAAAATGAAGGCCATAACTAGAGACAAAAAAAGGCCACTACATAGTATTGAAAGGATCTGTCCAACAGGAAGGT
Organism: Molossus molossus; assembly: GCF_014108415.1. Lineage (NCBI taxonomy): Eukaryota > Metazoa > Chordata > Mammalia > Chiroptera > Molossidae > Molossus > Molossus molossus. The sequence goes on along the minus strand of NW_023425377.1, from coordinate 69,595,651 downwards.
ACAACCTTGGTAGACATAAATGCACCCAATATAGGAGCACCAAAATATATTAAAAATGTTCTGGAGGACTTCAAAGGAGAAATCAATAGCAATACAAGCATAGCAGGGTACTTCAACACTCCACTGATCCTCTAGACAAAAATTAGCAAGAAAACAGAAACTCTAAATGATGCACTAGATCAAATGAATTTAATATCTACAGAGAATTATACCCCAAAACTGCAGAATTCACATTCTTCTCAAGTGCACCTGGGACATTCTCAAAAATAGACCACATGTTAGGACACAAACTAAGTCTCTACAAGTTCAAGAAGACTGAAATCACATCAAGCATCTTCTCAGATCACAATGGCATGAAACTAGAAATCAATTACAACAAAAACATACAAAGACATTTGAACACATGCGCCTAAATAACATGTTATTAAACAATGAATGGGTTACCAGGGAGATCAAGGAAGAAATTAAAAACTTCCTAGAAACTAATGAAAATGAACACACAACAACACAAAATTTATGGGACACAGCGAAAGCAATTCTGGGGGTAGTTCATAGCACTACAGGCCTACTTCAAGAAACAAGATAAATTTCTAATTGACTATTTAACCTCACAACTTACAGAACTTGAAAGGAAACAAAAAGGAAGCCCCAGAGCAAGTAGAAGGAAAGAATGACAGACCTCGGGGTGGGTGGATGAGATGAACCAAAGAACTTATATGCATGTATGGTAACCAGTGGCCATAGACATCAATGGTGGGGGGGATGAAGGGGTGGGAATGGAAGGAGGATGACTAGGGGAAAAAAGGAGAAACATCTGTAACAAAAATAAATGAATAAAAATTGAAAAAAAGTAATATCAGATTAAAAACTACACTTACATGTTTTCTATGAGAAACACACTTTTTAAAATATATTTTATTTATTTTTTAGAGGAAGAGGGAGAGAGAGAAGAGAAACATGGATGTGAGAGAAACATTGATCTGTTGCCTCCCAAACACACCTCAACCCAGGATTGAACCTACAACCTGGGTATGTGCCCTGACCAGGAATCAATCCACTGAGTTTTCAGTGCACAGGGCATTGCTCACCAAACTGAACCACACCAGCCAGGGCAAGAAACACACTTTAATATGAAGACACAGAAAGATAAAAGATAAAGAGATGCAGAAAAGACCATACCAACAGAAATCAAAGGACACATATATGAATTATAGATAATAAAGACTTCAAACCAAGGAAAACTCAGAGAGACATTATATAATGACTAAGGGGTCCATTTCCAAGAACGCACAGCTATCCTTTAGGTGTATATGCATAACAACACGGGTCAAATTACATAAGTCAAGAGCTGATAGAACACAGGAGAAATACACGAGTCTAAAGATTTCAGACATCCCCTTACCATGAATTATAAATTCCAGTAGTAGAAAATTAGGAAGAACAGAGTAGAGCTGAGCAGCACTATGAAACAACTGAAATTAATTGTAATCTGTGAAATACTATATGCAACAACAGAATACACATTTTTCTCAAGTTCACATGGAATGTTCACCAAGACAGAAGAGATCCTGAGACATAAATCACACCATAACAAATCTGAAAGAACAGAAATCATATAAAATATACTCTTAGACCACACAGAAATTAATCTAGAGATCAGTAACAGAAAGATAATTGGGAAAGCCCCAAATACATGGAGATTCAACAACACAATTCTAAATAACATATAGGATCAAAGATAAAAAATCTCTGGAGAAACAAAAAATTATTTTGAACCAAATATAATAAAAATACATCGTAATCAAACTTTGTGAGATACAGCAAAAGTGGCACCTACAGGAAAATTTAGGCTATTAAATATACTAGAAAAAAGAAAGATTGATAATCAGTAAGGTAAGCCTCTACCTCAGGAAATAATAAAAAGAAGAGCAAATTAAGCCCAAAGTAAGCAGAATAAAATGAATAATAAAAATTAGGAAAGATCCCAGCCAGTGTGTCTCAGTGGTTGAGACTGTTCTGTGCACTGAGAGGTTGGAGGTTTGATTCCTGGTCAGGGCACATGCCCAGGTTGCAGGCTCCATCCCCAGTAGGGGGTGTGCAGGAGGCAGCTGATAGAAGTTTCTCTCTTTCTCTCTCTCTCTCTCTCTCTCTCTCTCTCTCTGCCTTTCTCTTCATCTCTCTCTCAGAGCAATTAAAAAAAAAATACAAAAATTAGAAAAGCAATATGAGCCCTGGCCAGTGTCGCAGTGGTTAGAGCATTGGACCCTGCACCAAAGAGTCTTGGGTTCGATTCCCAGTCAAGGGTATGTACCTGGGTTGAAGGTTCGATCCCTGGCCCTGGTCTGGGAGTGTGTGGGAGGCAACCATTGTTGTGTTCTCTCTCTCTTCCCCTCTCTTTAAAAATCAGTGAACTTGTCCCTAGGTGAGGATCAAAATCAAACATTTCTTCATATGTCTCTTAGCCATTTGTATGTCCTGTTTGGAGAGGTGTCTAGTTCCTCTGCCCATTTTCTAATTGGGTTCTTTGTCTTCCTTTTGATGAGTTGTATGAGCACTCTCAATATATTGGAAATTAACTCCTTATCTGATATGTCATTGGCAATTATGCTCTCCCATACAGTGGGTTGCCTTTCCATTTTGATGACTGTATCTTTCACTGTGCAGAAGCTTTTGAATTTGATGTAGTCCCATGTGTTTTCTCCTTTGTTTACCTCAAAAAATTAAAAATTGAACTTCCATTTGACCCAGTGATCCCACTTCTAAAAATATACCCTAAGAAGCCTGAAACACCAATCAGAAAGAATATATGTATCCCCATGTTCATAGCAGCACTATGTACAATAGCTAAGATCTGGAAACAGCCCAAGCGTCCATCTGTAGACAAATGGATAAAAAAGCTGTGGTACATATACACAATGGAGTACTATGCAGCTGTAAGAAAGAAAGATCTCTTATCCTTTGATGACATGGAGGGACCTGGAAAGTATTATCCTAAGAGAAACAAGCCAAGCAGAGAAAGACAAGTATCAAATGATCTCACTTATTTGTGGAATATAATGAACATAACAGTCCGAGGAATGGGGTAGTCCCAGAGATGTGGAAGTGGGGTACAGACTGACAATCCTAAGAAGAGGGGGTGGTGGGGGAGAGATAAACCACAGAACTTATATGCATGTATGCATGAACAAAAGTCATGGACAACAAAGCTGGGGACAGGGTGGAGGAGGCAGGGGTGAATCAGTGGGAGAAAAGGAGAAACATCTGTAACAAAAATAAATAATTAAAAAACAAACAAACACACAAAACATCATACAGCTAAATGTAAAATGCAAAAGTAATAAACCTCTACAAGATAATGTATGAGAAATTCTAGATGCAAATAAAAGAACAATGAGGCATCATTACACATTTATTATATGGCTGAAATTAAAAGCACTCAGAACATCAAATCTTGGTGGAGATGTGAAGCTGCAGGTGATCCTGTTCATTGCTGGTGGGCATGGAATTGGGATGCCTACAATGGAGACAGGAACCTTCAATACTAAATGTACTCTTTTTTTTTAAAATGAATACTTACAAATTTCTTTTCTTTGATTTTTTAGCAAGAGAGGAACAGAGAGGGAGAGAGAGAGATAGAGACATCAATGAGAGAGAATGTCAGTTGGCTGCCTCCTGCATGCCTCCCACTGGGGATTGGGCCCACAACCTGGGCATGTGCCCTGACCGGGAATCAACTGGCGACCTCTTGGTGCATGGGTCAGCGCTCAACCACTGAGCCACAAGGGTTAACTGAGCCACAAGGGCCGGGCAATACTAAATGTACTCTTTTTTTTATTTTTTTATCCTTGCCTGAGGACACTTTTTCCACTTTTTGTTCAGGTAGAGTGGGAGGGAGAGAGAGGAACAGAGAGAGAGAGAGAAACATCGACTTGAAAGGGACACATCGAGTGCCTGCCACCCGCACAACCAACCAGGGTCGGGGACAAACTGCAACTGAGGTACGTGCCCTTAGCGGGAACCAAACCCGGGTCTCTCTTGACTGCAGGCCAACACTCTAACCGCTGCGCCAAACCGGCCAGGGCCTAAATGTACTCTTACTATGCATAGTAAGATCCAGCAATCACGCTCCTTCAGTGTAGACCTAAATGAATTGAAACCTGATGTTCATACAAAAACCTGTGTATGAATATTTGTAGGTGCTTTATTCATAATTATCAGGAGTTAGAGTTAAGCAAGATGTACTTCAAGAGGCAAACAGACAATCAGTTGTAAATCCATGCAGTGAAATATTTTTCGGTGATAACAAAGAAATAGGGTATTAAGCCATGAAAACATAGGAGGAACCTTAAAAGCACAATGCTAAGTGAAAGAAGCCAACCTGATAAGGCCACACATTGTATAATTCCGAGTATATGACAACCTGGAATGGAAAAAATTATGAGTCAATACAAATCTTTGGGTTTGAAGGATTTAGGAGTTGGAGGGAAGAATGAATCTAGGTGGAGCAACTCTCCACTCCATCATGTAGTGTGCGTACTGTTCTCCTGAAAGTCTGTGCATTCTCCAGTGCTGTGCATTCAGTGAATTCCAAAGAACAGCCCAGGGGCAACCTCCTCCAACACCATAGTTTATTTTTCTTTTAACCTTCACTTGAGGACATGCTTAGAGAGACAGAAAGGGAGAGAGATGAGAGAGGAGGAGAGGGTAGGAGAGAGGAGAGAGACAAACATTGACTCACTGCCTCCCATACGCATTCGACTGGGATTAAACCGGAAACTTGGGTATGTACTCTGACCTGGAATCGAACCTGAAACCTTTCGGTGTACTGGATGACACTCCAATAAACTGAGTCATCTGGCCAGGGCACCATGGTTTCTTTCACAGGATTGGAGTAATAAGGATCCTTTTTCCTGTGGATGATGTGGAGGAAAGACTTTTCCATGAAGTGACTGCTGCTGAACCTCTGAGCTAGACCCTCAGAGACTGATCTTAATCGATGTTTTCCTTCGGACATAAACCAGTACGTCTCCACTGTGTTCCATGGCATGCTGGTTACTTGAACAGGCCATCATCCTGACCAGGTCAAGCATGGAAAACATTTTCCCTGGGCACGGGAATATCAGGCCACTAAGAGGGTTAGAGGCCTCCTCCATGACAACTGGTTGCTGTAGAGAGTTTAAGTACCCTGCATGTAGGCAGGGTTTGAACTAATCCCTTTCTGTGCCAAGCTGAAAGGATGGTGTTGTTCACTGTAACCCAGACGGTCAGGATCTTTGTTGCAATAGATGAAGGGGCAGCAGAGTTACTTAGGGGTCCTGGTGAGCCCTCTGGAATCTTGACACCCACTGGCTGCTGTCCCTGTCTCTTCTCTTTAAGGTGTGACCATCTGATGGGCTTACCTTATTCACAGGGTATAAACAGCCTCATATTCTTCCCTCCCCTCCCTCCACCCCCAGCCAAATCTCCCCCTAATGTGTGTGCAAACCTGGCCTCAGTCACACCTTCACGCCAAACACACAGTAGGGGCATCAACCCAGGACTACTGTAAGAAGGGCTCCATCGCTACACTCTGCTCTCAACTCAAAGTCCTCTAACTGTAAAACTCAGGCCCAGTGGAGTAAACAATACAACTCAGGGCAGCACAGCTCACAGGAGGGCTCCCAGCAAGCAGCAGCTCACAGAGCAGGAGCCTCCAGGTCCTCATCAGCCTGACAGGCAAGGACAGGGGAAGAGGATGGGGGAGGCTCAAGTTTTCAGTCAAACGTCAGACATGTGAAGCCTGACCACTGGTGACAAGAACAAACACAAATGTGGAAAATAATGCACTCGTACTGTCTTGTTTTTATATGAAGACCCTCTAACAGGATGAGCAGGACATGATCAAAACAGGTCACGGGCGTGTGGCTGGAGGATGAGCACAGAAGTGGAGCAGGATGTGCAGGCAGCGACCTTTCCCAGTTAGTTTCCTCTCTGAGGAATGTTTTAAATATTCCAATGCATTATTTATTTCAAATAAGGAGAGAAATTTATACACAGTACATTTTCCTATGATTGAGAATGATTTTAAATTAATTTTGCTTTTAATATTCTTTTTTTAATCCTCACTGGAGGATATTTTTCTATTTATCTACAGATAGAGTTGGGTGGGGAGCGAGAGAGAGAGAAAGAGAGAAAGAAACATCAACATGAGAGGGACACATTGACTAGTTGCCTCCTAGTCAAGACCAACTGACCAGGGCTAGGGACCAACTGCAACTGAGGTACGTGCCCCTGATGGGAATTGAACCCATGGCTCATTGGTCCGCGGGCTGACACTCTAACCAGTGAGCCAAACCAGCCAGGGCAATTTTGCTTTTAATATTAATTAAATTTTAATTTTTCTACATAGAAAACTGCTCCAAGATTTAATCCTTTAAACACTAAATGATATAAATGCGCAGACCATAAACAATATTTTACAAATCCCTTCCTAACTAAAGGAACAAAAAAGCATTATAATAGTTTTACTTTTACTGCTATTTTTCACACTGCAGATATTTTCAGGTATGAGGAACATATTATAACATTAGAGGTTTGCAATTAAGCCCCGAAATATACTAGAAATTTCAAATATTTACATAAGAGGTGTTTTTCTCATGAATAAAAATAAAAATTCAAAAAATTTTCCTCACATCTATTAAAATAGGAATTCATTTTCCTTATGAATAATTTACCCTTTTCAATGTCAAAGATCCCTAGGGGTCCGAGTACACAAAAAAATGATCTAAAAAATGAAAAAAGTACCTGAGAACTTAAAAACACCCGTCTGTCATCTTCAGGTTCTCTTTCCTAAATGAAACCAAAATTCTACTTATTTCCACAGTTATCTTACCTTATTCAAATGGTATCTCTCCATCAAGTTATATTTTAAAGCCCAAATGCTAATGGAAACTAGAATCAGAGGGCTGCAATACTCGATTGACAAGGGAATCCAAAGGAATGAAACAAATACTGGAATGAAAACTGATAAGCAGTCTGCTTCCCTACAGTTAGGGGAAATAACCCCACGTTCAGAAAGTAGAACAGAATCACAAACTTAAAGTCTACGTACTCCAGCTTGAGAGAGAACCAATGGAGTTGGTCAGTCCCTGGGGAAGGAAGGGAGGGACACCTGAGCAGTCCCCAGGAACGAACTCTGGGAGCTCCACACACCACCTTTCCTGTAAACAACTCTCAGTTAGATAGAGCTTAACTTCTGACCCAGATGATCTCCCCAATTCATAAACATTTTGTCCACGAGACAGAACCCCTGATATTCATAGATCTCAATGTGCACAAATTACACTAAGCACACCTACACTGTGGTTGGGAAACTCAAACATAAGATCTAAAAATGTCTAGGCCTAAGAAACCACAACCACAACTTCAGAAGGACATCATCCCTCCTTCCCCCTCCTGTGCGGGTGCACTTCCAGCTTTCCAGGGCTGTAAAGAAAGCTTTACAGCTTCTCAGTGTAAAGGCTCCTTCCCTAGTGGGTGTGAGCAGGTAGGAACCTGCAGGGGGAGGCTCCCCAGGAACAACTGGGCCTTCAAGTACTTCCCTTTGAAGGCTCAAGGGTCATTAGCTCTGGTCACTGACCACAGGCCTCTGCTCCAAACTGGAGTGGTTTTGGAACACTGTTGATATTGTAAAAAACACAAACCCAGTGTCTGAACAATCCAGTAAAATCACTTAAACTCAACATTTATAGAAAAAGGAAGAAAATTGTAAGGGTCTTTTATTCAACTAGAAACCTGCAAATATCGATTTTATTCAGGAAAACATGCTATTTATATCTCTAGAAAAAGAAACTGGTTGGTAAATAATCATACTTGAACATGTCTGCTCTGCAGGTCTAAATCCTGCAATTTATTTGAAAACACCCGATCTAAAAAAAAAGAAAAAAAAAAAAAAAATGACCTCCCTGATTTACTACACAGACTCAAGGTAAGAAAGAGTGAAAGAAGAATTCTATCAAAAAATAAAATGTAATCATGGAACATTTTCGTTTTTCTAAAATTCACCTGTTTTTTTTTTTCTTTGCCTGTTTGGAACTATTTTATAGTCTTACAGGCTCTATTGATTGAATACATTTTACCCCTATTAAAAAATGAACTTTTAATTCAACGAATCTTTTCAAGGTGACAAGCCCAGGGAGAAGCTATGCTCACAGGACAAAACACCCAGGAAAGTTTCCAAACAGGAACCTTCACTCAAAGTACTTCCTCTAGGATTCTGTACCCAGGGAAGATTCCTGGTAGGGTGCAAGGATTTCAAGCAACATTGGTCCAGGTGATTATTCTTGCCTTTCCTCTCATGTAAAATATCCAAACAAAATATAAGTATCTAAGAAATAGCCATCTATGACTCTGGAAAAAGAATAAACAATTAAAATATTGGGTCTGTTTGAAATGCACCACGGAGGTCAAATAGTTGATAATGATATTGTGAATTGCAGAGGGGAAGTTGGCTTGGGATTTCGAAGAGGGATCTGGAAATTTAGGGACTTGTTGCTAGTCCCAGGAAGAGACAGGCTAGGGCACTGAAATATTTGGAAAACTCAGGAGAAAAGGGCCCCGTAGGGAGAAAGAAGGGACTGGGGACCACACAGACCGCAGCTCCTCCCACGCACAAACCCGGGAGACGAAGTCACAATTGTCCCCTGATGACCCTCCGGTGGTCACATTCTGGGGAGACGTGGGGCTGCCTAGAGGGGCTCTGGGACGGGGTCCAAGTCGCCGCGCGCGGTGACAGGACAGGATGTCTGGGGCTACCGGGCCGGCCCCTACACTGAAAGCCGGAGGGGACCGAAGTGGACTCGGGTCCGCAGACTGGGACCGCGGACAGGCCGTCCCGCCACAGCCGATTCCAACCGGTTCCAACCAGCTTCTCGTCCCCATCTCTGCACCCCAGCGGCACTCACCATTTCTAGGTTTCCTGGGTCTCCCTGAATCCTGCCTACGGGACTCCTACAACCCGATTACAGCCCGACTGCAGTGCGACACACCGTGCAGCAGAGCAACCTGGGACCCTGAAGGACAGGCGACACCCGATCCTCAGCGCCGCTGGAACGAGTTGGGAAGTCCAGGACTTCTCCTTGCGTTACTCCACCCACCTGCCCCAGCGGCGCCTCTGACTGGACAGTTCACAAGGCCACGCCTTCTTGTTCCTGAGTGACAACCGACCGGAGGACGCGTGGCTTCGCGAAGCAAATCCCCACTGGACAGCGGGGGCCTGACCTCGCGAGTTTCTTTGCACTCAAACCGAAGTTTTTCCCGGCCTAGGGCAGCCTCTGTTGTTTTCCCTGAGCAGTTTGTGAATGCGAGGGCACAGGTTTGCACAGGGAATTACTAATTGAGTTTCCAAGTGGTGCAAGTAAGTGCAGAGCAGGAGGGCCAGGCCACAATGGAACAAGAGGCTCTTATGTCTAATAGGGGTCAAGGGCTTGGCTTCGGTTGTGAGGCCACTCATGGAATTCTGACCTTTGTTTAGAAATTCACTTCAGTGCAGCCGCACCATCTGTAATGAGTCTCGTCCTGATTCAGTGTTTGATCCCTGCAGCACTTGCACCCCATCCCTTCCCCACCCCTCTCATTTGGTCCTTAAGAAAAAGAATTCCAGCCCTGGCCGGGTAGCTCAGTAGTTCAGTTGGTTAGAGCAGCCTCCTAACATTCCAAGGTTTGATCTCAGGGCGAGGTACATAAAGAAATCAATCAATGAATGCATGAAATGGGTGGAGCAACAGGTCCATGTTTCTCTCTAAAATCAATCATTCAATAACAATTTAAAAAAGTTTTTATTGATTGTTTAGAGAGAGAGGTAGAAACATCCACGTGAGAGAGAAACATCTATCAGCTGCCTCCTGCACAACCCCTACTGGAGGTGGAGCTTAAAACCCAGGCATGAGCCCTGACTGGGAATGGAACTCAGACGGCTCAGTTCATGGGACAAAGCTCAATCTACTGGGCCACGACAGCTGGGCCCAATAACATTTTTTAAAAAGGTAAAAGAATCTGCCCCTGCTGCGGTGGCTCAGTGGTTAGAGCGTTGACACGCGCATAGAAGGGTTTCGGGTTTGATTTCCAGTCAAAGGCTGGTACCTGGGTTGCAGGATCGGTCCTGGCCCTGTTGGGGTGCTGGGGGAGGCAACCAATTCATGTGTCTCTCTAACATCAATGTTTCTCTCTCTCTCATTCCCATCCTCTCCATCCCTCTCTTCCACTCTAAAAATCAATGGAAGAAATATCCTAGGGTTAAGATTAACAACAACAACAAAACAAACAAACAAACAAAAAAGGGAGGGAAAGAATTCTAGAGCACTTGGCTCTGGTGGGAAGTTGGAACCTGGCATCCCTAGCCTGGGCACTAGGACTCTTTTCAGTCTAACCACAGGGTGTGAAATGTGTTCATTATTCTCAGGTGTATAATTTGCACAGGAAGGACATTTAATTTAGATGAGTTTTTGCATTAGTCCCTAGAGAATTTTGAAATGTAAATGGCTATAATATCCTAAGACAATTGATTTCTATTTTTTTAAAATCCTCACCAGTGGACATGGATAACAAACTGGGGAAAGGGCAGGGAGGGAGGAGGAGGGGGGAATCAGTGGGGGAAAAAGGAGAAACATCTGTAACAAAAATTAATTAATAAAAAAATAAATAAATTAAAAAAAGAGAGAATTTTGAAATGTAAATGGCTATAATATCCCTAAGACAATTGATTTCTATTTTTTAAAAATCCTCACCCAAGGATATTTTTCCATTTGTCTTCAGATAGAGTGTCAGGGGGAGAGAGAGAGCGAGAGAGAGCTAGAGACATTCATTAGTTGCCTTCCACATGACCCCAACCAGGGCCAGGGATGGAACTGCAACCAAGGCTGTGTTGGAGGCAACCAATCGATGGTCTCTCTCACATTGATATTTCTCTCTCTCCCCCTCCCTCCCTTCCACTCTATATAAAAAGTCAATGGAAAAATATCCTTGGGTGAGCCGCCCCCACAAGTCTCTTGGAGTTTTGAGGTGCCATCTTGGGTTTTCCCAGAGAAAACCAGCTTCTTGGTATTGGTCCTTGGATTTCTGATCTTAGCTAGTCCTGAAATTTCCACTTTTTTATTTTTTCTAATTCAGTCTACTTTTGTCAGGCAATATGTTGAAGAGAATATAAGAAAGTAGTAGAAGTTTAAAGATTAATTAATGATATGGTGGCACAACCTGGTGAGAGTAAGGATATCAGGTGGTGGATGTGTTAATTAACCTGGGAACTCTAATATGTCTAAGAGATTGGATTGCAAAACTCTTTTGCATTGCCAAACTTTAAAAAACATTTTATTGAATTTATTGGGGTGACATTGGTTAATAAAATTATTAACAATTCTATAATTTAAAAAAATGTTTGATTGATTGAGACAGAGAGAGAGAGAAACATTAGTTTGTTGTTTCACTCATTTATATATTCATTGGTTGATTCTTGTATGTGCCCTGACCTAGACTGAACCTGCAACTTTGGTGTATTGGGAGGATGCTCTAACCATCTGAGCTACCTAGCCAGGGCTACAATTCTGTAATATGTAATCCATGTAGTGTATTATCGTTCACCACGCAAAGTCAAGTCTCCTTGCATTGTCAAACTCTTTTGAAACATTTTTTAATTTATTGATTTGAGAGACAGAGAAAGAGAGAAAGACAGAGAGAGAGAGAGAGAGAGAGAGAGAGAGAGAGAGACATATATTTTTGTCATTCTACTTATTTGTTGATTGATTCTTGTATGTGCCCTGACTGGAGATGGAACCTATATCCTTGGTGTATCAGGATGATGCTTTAACCAACTAAGCTACCCGGTTAGGCTTGCATTGCCAAACTCTTAATGACTTTATTTATTTTTGTAAATTGATTTATTTATATGAACAACTTTTATTGAGATGTATGTGGGAGGAATACAATTTCTTCTACCCCTAAGGTTCTTCTGGCTGGTCTAATAATCAGATATGAGAGAGATTATCAAGAGAAAATAACCAAATTTAATACATACATATGTATGGGAACCCCACATGCAGGAGAGATTCAGAGATGGGAAAGGGGACTGAGGTATACAAGGCATTCTAAGCTAGAGATGCAGTAATGCATCTTGGGGGCTTCAAAGGGTCATTGCAGATGATAGAAAGAGCAGATGTTTAGTAAATAAAAGTTTGTCTTGTCATAATCTCTTTGAAAAGATTATCACTGATAATCTCATAGTCAGGCCTCTATTCAAATTCTTCTAAGCACTTAAGGGTGGGGGGTGGGGCAGAAGTTTCTCCTGAGCCCTTGTCTAATGTTACCTTTAGCTCAAAACAATTGGCTCAAAACAATTGACACAGAAGTAAATCTTGGGGTGACTGATTCTGGGCCCCCACAGATGTAATCCGTATATCATGCACTATACCTCATTAAAGTGTACAAGTCAATGTTTTCAGTATATTTGCATTGTATGTACAATCATCACCACAGTTAACTTTTGGACATTTTCATCAGTTCAAAAAATCCCCAAACCCTCCCAAACTTCCCATCTTCCTCCCCAATCCCCAGCCCCAGGCAACCCTAAATTTACTTTTTGTATCTACAGATTTCCATATTCAGGGCTTCATATGAAAAAGAATTCTATTACCTGTGGTCTTTGTGATAGACTTTATTGATACAACATAATTTTTATTTTTATTTTTTTTCTCAAATCTTTATTTTTGGATGTAAAATGTATTACAGATGTTCCACATTTTTCCCCCATTGACCCCCTCCTCCCCACTCCCGCCCCCCTCCCACCTTTTCCCACACTATTGTCTGTGTCCATTGGTTATGCATATAAGTTCTTTGGTTTATTTCTTCCCACTCCCCCAACCCCTTTCCCTTTGAGGTTTGTCAGTCTAGCAATGAATTTGTGCTTCTTAATCCCTTCATCTTTTTCACCCATTCCCCTAACCCCCTTCCCAACTGGCAACCAACAAAATGTTCTCTGTATCTATGAGAATGTTTCTGTTCTTCCTGTTCATTTTGTTTGTAGATTCCATTGTTGATAGATATGTATTCATTGCCATTTTGTTTGTTCATACATTTTATCTTTTTCTTCAAAAAGACCCTTCATCATTTCATATAATAACGGTTTGGTAGTGATGAACTCCTGTAACTTTTTCTTGTCTGGGAAAGTTTTTATATGTCCATCAATTCTAAATGACAGCTTTGCAGGATCGAGTAATTTTGGTTGTAGGTTCTTGGTTTTCATCACTCTGAATATTTCTTGCCACTCCCTTCTGGCCTGCAAAGTTTCTTTTGAGAAATCAGCTGACAGCCTAATGGGTACTCCCTTGTAGGTAACTAGCTGCCTTTCTCTTGCTGCTTTTAATAGTCTCTCTTTGTCTTGAACCTTTTGCATTTTGATGATGATGTGTGTTGGTGTGGGCCTCTTGGGGTTCATCTTGTTTGGGACTCTCTGTGCTTCCTGGACTTGTATGTCTGTTTCCTTCACCAAGTTAGGGAAGTTTTCTGCCATTATTGTTTCAAACAGGTTTTTGATTTCTTGTTCTCTCTCTTCTCCTTCGGGCACCCCCAAGATGCGAATGTTGGCACACTTGAAGTTGTCCCAGAGGCTCCTTACACTATCCTCATTTTTTTGGATTCTTTTTTCTTTTTGCTGTTCTGATTGGGGATTTTTTGCTTCCTTATATTCCAAATCGATGGTTTGCTCCTTGGATTTACATACTCTATTATTAAAGCTGTGTAAATTATTCTTTATTTCAGTTAATGCCTCCTTTAATTCTAACTGTGTATCCATGATTTCTAACTGGTCCTTTTTTATGCTCTTGAGGCCCTCCCTAAGTTCACTGAGGTTCTCACTAAGTTCATTGAGCATCCTTATAAGCAGTATTTTGAACTCAGTGTCTGTTAGGTTGCTTATCTCCCTTTCGCTTAGTTCTTTTATTGGGGTTTTGTTCTGCTCTTTCATTTGGGACCTGTTTCTTTGTCTCCTCATTTTGGCTGCCTCCCTGTGTTTGTTTCTGTGTATTACTTAATGAGAGGTATGGGGCTCGCTGAGCCCCGATGCTGCTCGTTTGAAAGAATTTAGGAAAAACCTGAAGCAGGATTCAAGACCGGCCAATCCTATGGTTAAGCAAGTGGCAACTGCTTGGGTGGGCTTGAAAGTTGTGTGGGGCGGGGCGGGGCCTCAGGGAGTCAGCAGGGCGGGGCTACCAGTGTGAGCCAGGTTGCTGGAGTCCCAGATATGGCTTCTGTCTGCTGCCCCTGGGAAGGGCTCACCAAAGGAACAAAGGCCTCTTACAGCACGTTTGTCCCTGAGGAAGCCCCCTCTCCAGCCCTCGCTCCAGTGCCAAACAGCTCAGTTCTTCCCTGTATGTCTCTGGCGCCCCTCGAGCTGCCTCCCCTCCGAGGTTAGAGGGAGAGAGTCCGATAAGTCCGTGCGCCGGCCCTTTAGGGAGCTGCCTGGGGCTCCAGCCAGGTCAGCTTCCCTGAGCCTCAGTTTCCGCTGGTTTTTCCAGCCATAAGTTATGGGGACTTCTCTTCCTGGCACTGGAACCCTGAGCGGGGCACCTGGTGTGGGACGGGGACCCCTCTGTCCTCAGGAAGGACCTTCCCAGCCACGGGAGCCTCCTGATTTTTATCCACCACGCTTGGGTGTGGGACCAGCCCATCTCCCCGCCGCGCTGCCGCCACCCCTTGCGCCGCTGCGCCGCCAGTCCTACCAGTCTGGATGTAGCTGCTTTTTTTTTTTTTTTTTTTTTAATTCCGTAGTTGTAGGACTTCCATTCAGCTTGATTTCAGGCGGTTTTGAATGATGGTTGTTCTGTAGTTTAGTTGTAACTTTGATGTCGTTGTGGGAGGACACGATACCACGTTTACCTATGCTGCCATCTTGATCGGAAGTCTCCGATATAACATAATTTTTAAAAGTCATTCATTTATTTACTTTTATGGCCAAATAATATTCCACTGGATGGATAAAACATGCTAATTATCTATTCATCCATTAATGTATACTTGGTTTCTTCCCACTTTTTGACTACTATAAATAATGTTGTTATAAACTTCATTTATAAGTTTTTGTTTGACCATGTTGAACATGCTTTCTTATTTTTCTTGGACATATACCTGTGAGAGAAATTGAGAAATCATATGGTAATTCTAAGTTTAATTTTTGTTATACTACAGTGTTGGCCTTTTAAAAAAAATCCTTGCCTAAGGACATGCTTAGCAAGAGGAAGGGAGGGAGAGAGAGAGAAGAGAGAGAGGAGGAGAGAGAGAGAGAGAAGGAGAAAGGGGGGAGATAAGAGAGAGAGAGAGAGAGAGAGAAACACTGACATTTGAGAAAGAAACATTGATCAGTTGCCTTCCATATGTGCCCAAACTTGGGATTGAACTGGCAACCTTTTGGTGCACAGGATGACACTCAACCACTCTTTTTTAAAAAAATTTTTTATAATTTATTTATTTATTTTTGTTACAGATGTTTCTCCTTTTTCCCCCACTGATTCCCCCCTCCCCCCTCCCTCCCTGCCCTGTCTCCAGCTTTGTTGTTCAGGTCCATTGTTCATGCATACATGCATATAAGTTCTGTGGTTTATCTCTCCCCACCACCCCCTTTTCTGGGGATTGTCAGTCAGTACCCCACTTCCATGTCTCTGGGACTATCCCATTTCTCAGACTGTTATGTTCATTATATTCCACAAATGAGTGAGATCATAGGATACTTGTCTTTGTCTGTTTGGCTTGTTTCACTTAGGATAATACTTTCCAGTCCCTCCATGTCCTCTCAAAAGATAAGAAATCTTTCTTTCTTACAGCTGCATAGTACTCCATTGTGTATATGTACCACAACTTTTTTATCCATTCGTCTACTGATGGACATTCGGGCTGTTTCCAGATGTTAGCTATTGTAAATAGTGCTGCTACAAACACAGGGGTACGTATATTCTTTCTGATAGGTGTTTCAGGCTGCTTAGGGTATATTCCCAGAAGTGGGAGCACTGGGTCAAATGGAAGTTCAATTTTTAATTTTTTGAGGTAACACCATATTGTTTTCCATAGTGGCTGCACCAGTCTGCATTCCCACCAGCACTGTACTAGAGTCCCCTTTTCTCCACACCCTCGCCAACACTTGTAGTTTGATGATTTGTTGATGGCGGCCATTCTGACAGGTATGAGGTGATACCTCATTGTTGTTGTAATTCGCATCTCTCTGATGATTAGTGATGTTGAGCATTTCTTCATATGTCTCTTGGCCATTTGTATGTCCTATATGGAGAGGTGTCTATTTAGTTACTCTGCCCATTTTTTAATTGGGTTCTTTGTCTCCCTTTTGTTGAGTTGTATGAGCACTCTATATATGTTGGAGATTAACCCCTTATCTGATGTGTCATTGGCAATTATGCTCTCTCATACAGTGGGTAGCCTTTCCGTTTTGATGATTGTATCTTTTACTGTGCAGAAGCTTTTGAGTTTGATGTCGTCCCTGTGCTCATTTTTTCCTTTGTTTTTGTTGCCTTAGGTGATGTATCAGTGAAAATTCTGCTGTGTATGATGTCTGAAATTTTGTTGCCTACAGTTTCTTCTAGGATTTTTATGGATTCATGAGTCACATTTAAGTCTTTTATCCATTTTGAGTTGAGTCTTGTGTATGGTGTAAGTTGATGGTCTGGTTTCATTTTTCTGCATGTAGCTGTCCAATTTTCCCAACACCATTTATTTATTTTTTATCATCCTCACCCGAGGACATTTTTCCATTTTTTGTTCAGGTAGAGTGGGAGAAAGAGAGAGGAACAGAGAGAGAGAGAGAGAGAAACATCGACGTGAAAGGGACACATCGAGTGGTTGCCACCCTGACAACCAACCAGGACTGGGGACAAACTGCAACCGAGGTATGTGCCCTTAGCGGGAACCGAACCTGGGCTGCAGGCTGATGCTCTAACCGCTGAGCCAAACCGGCCAGGGCCCAACACCATTTATTAAAGAGAATTTCTTACTCTAGTGTATGCTCTTGCCACCTTTGTCAAAAATTAATTGAGCATATTGCCTTGGATCCTTTTCTGGGTTCTCTGTTCTGTTCCACTGGTCTATCTGCCCTTTCTTGTGCCAGTACCAGGCTGTTTTGATTACAGTGGCTTTGTAATATAACCTGAAATCTGGTAATGTGATCCCTCCAGCTTTGTTCTTCTTTTTCAAAATTACTGTGGCTATCCGAGTTCTTTTTGCGTTCCATATGAACTTTTGAAGTATTTGTTCTAGTTCTGTGAAGTATGTCGTTGGTATTTTGATGGAGATTGCATTGAATTTATAGATTGCTTTGGGTAGTATAGACATTTTAATGATGTTAATTCTTCCAATCTATGAACAGGGTATGTGGTTTTACTGTTTTATATCTTTCTCTATTTCTTTTTTCAACAACCTGTAGTTTTCTGAGAATAGGTCCTTTATTTCTTTGGTTACGTTTATTCCTAGGTATGTTGATTTTTTTGCCGCAATGGTAACTGGGATTGTTTTCTTAGTTTCTCTTTCTGTGAGTTCATCATTGGTGTATAAGAATGCCATTGATTTCTTGACGTTAATTTTGTATCCTGCTACTTTGCCAAATTCATTTATTAAGTCTAGTAAATTTTTGATGGAGTCTTTGGGGTTTTCTAGGTATAGTATCATGTCATCTGTGAATAATGACAGTTTCACTTCCTTCTTTCCAATTTGGATCCCTTTTATCTTTTCTTCCTGTCTGATTGCTGTTGCTAAGACTTCCAGTACTATGTTAAATAAGAGTGGCGAAAGTGGGCATCCTTGCCTTGTTCCTGTTCTTAAGGAAAATGCTTTTAGTTTTTGCCCATTGAGTATGATGTTGGCTGTAGGTCTTTCATATATGGCCTTTACTATGTTGAGACATGATCCCTCCATTCCCACATTGCTGATGGTTTTTATCAGAAATGGATGCTGGATTTTGTTGAAGGCTTTTTTGGCATCTATTGATATGATCATGTGGTTTGTATTCTTCATTTTATTTATGTGGTGTATCACGTTTATTGATTTGCGAATATTGTACCAGTCTTGCATCCCTGGGATGAATCCCACTTGGTCATGGTGGATAATTTTTTTGGTGTATTGCTGGAGCCGATTTGCTAGTATTTTGTTCCGGATTTTGGCGTCTATGTTCATCAAGGATATTGGCCTGTAGTTTTCTTTCTTTGTAGTGTCTTTTTCTGGTTTTGGAATTAGAATTAGGTTGGCTTCATAAAATGAGTTTGGAAGTCTTCCTTCTTGAATTTTTTGAAATAGTTTGAGGAGAATGGGTGTTAGTTCTTCTTTGAATGTTCAGTAAATCTCCCCCGTGAAGCCATCCGGACCTGGGCTTTTGTTTGGTGGGAGAGTCTTGATTACATCTTCAATTTCTTCTGTTGTTATTGTTCTGTTCAAGATTTCTATCTCTTCCTGGTTCAGTTTTGGGAGACTATGTGTTTCTAGAAATTTGTCCATTTCACTTAAATTGTTGCCATAAAATTGTTTATAGTAATTTTTAACTTTTTATTTTTTTTATTTCTGTGGTGTCAGTTGTTCCTTCTCCTCTTTCATTTCTGATTTTGTGCAATTGGGTTCTCTTTGTTTCTTGGTGAGTCTAGCTAAGGGTCCATCAATCTTGTTTATCTTTTCGAAAAACCAGTTCTTTGTTTCATTGATCCTTTGAATTGCTTTTTTGGACTCTATGTCATTTATTTCTGCTCTGATCTTTACTATTTCCTTCCTTTTAATTGCTCTGGGGGTTTTCTTCTTGTTTGCTCTCTAGTGTTTTAAGTTGTGAGGTTAGATAGTCTATTAGAGATTTTTTTGTTTCTTGAGGTAGGCCTGTAGTGCTATGATCTTCCCTCTCAGAACTGCTTTCGCTGTATCCCATAGATTTTGTGTTGTTGTGTGTTCATTTTCATTGGTTTCCAGGAAGTTTTTAATTTCCTTCCTGATCTTTTTGGTAACCCATTTATTGTTTAATAACATGCTATTTAGCTTCCATGTGTTGAAATGTCTTTGCATGTTCTTGTTGGAATTGATTTCTAGTTTCATGCCATTGTGATCTGAGAAGATGCTTGATATGATTTCAATCTTCTTGAACTTGTAGAGATTAGTTTGTGTCCTATCATGTGATCTATCTTTGAGAATGTCCCATGTGCACTTGAGAAGAATGTGAATTCTGTAGTTTTGGGGTGTAATTCTCTGTAGATATCTATTAAATCCATTTGGTCTAGTGCTTCATTTAGAGTCTCTGTTTCCTTGCTAATTTTTTGTCTAGAGGATCTATCCAGTGATGTCAGTGGGGTGTTGAAATCCCCTGCTATGATTGTATTGCTATCTATTTCTTCTTTGAAGTCCCCCAGAAGATTTTAAATATATTTTGGTGCTCCTATATTGCGTGCATATATGTTTATCAAGGTTATAGCTTCCTGTTGGTTAGATCTTTTCAATATTATGTAGTGGTCTTCTTTGTCTCTAGTTGTGGCCTTCATTTTGAAATCTATTTTATCAGATATGAGTATTGCTACCCCAGCTTTTTTTTGCTTTCCAATTGCTTGGAAGATTTTTTTTCATCCCTTCACTTTCATCCTATGTGAGTCTTTTGTTGTGAGGTGGGTCTCTTGTAAACAACATATAGATGAGTCATGCTTTCTTATCCAATCAGCTACTCTGTGTCTTTTCATTGGATCATTTAATCCATTTACATTTAAGGTGATTATTGAATATGTACTTATTTATTGCCATTTTTGTTTTTGTGGTTATAGTTTTCTTCCTATTTCTCCTGCTAATTACAGCAGTCCTTTTTTTTTTCTTGCAGTGCTGGTTTGGTGGTGCTAATGTATTCCCTTAGCCTTTTTTTGTCTGGGAAGCTCTTTATTTGACCTTCTATTTTGAATGATAGCCTTGCTGGGTAGAGTAGTCTTGGATTTAGATCGTTGTTTTTCATGACCTTGATTACGTCATGCCATTCCCTTCTGGCCTGTAGTGTTTCTTATGGGAATTCAGCTGAAAGCCTAATGGGGTTTCCTTTGCAGGTAATCTGTTGCTTCTCTCTTGCAGCTTTTAGGATTCTCTCTTCATCTTTAATTTTTGCCCTTTGATTACTATGTGTCTTGGTGTGGGCCTGTTTGGGTTCTTCTTACTGGGGCTCTCTGTGCTTCTTGAACTTGAATGCCTTCTTCCTTCACCAAATTAGGGAAGTTTTCTCTCACTATTTCTTCAAATATATTCTCTAACCCTTGCTCATTTTCTTCTTCTTCGGGGACTTCTATGATGCGAATGTTATTATGCTTCCCGTTGTCCCACAGTTCTCTTAAGCTGTTTCTCTGTTTTTTAATTATTTTTTTCTTAGTTTTTCTGATTGGTTGATTTTTTCTACCCTATCTTCTAATTCACTGATCCTGTCCTCAGCTTCCTCTACTCTGCTATTTAGACTTTCTAATGTGTTTTTTATTTCTGAAATGTCATTCTTCATTTCTTCTTGCTGGATTTTAATTTCCAACGGGTTGATTTCCAACCTTTCTATGTCTTTACTCATGGTGCTCATGTCATTACAAATGCTGTTGAACTTCCTCAAGATTTTGGCTCTGAATTCTAGTTCTGTTAACTTGCTTAACTGCACCTCATTTGTCTTCTCTTCGGTAGAGGTCTCATGTTCTTTCATTTGGCTTTTGTTTCTGTGTTTCACCATTTTGGCTATCACAGTCGGCTTTGGAGCCTGCCAAACTTTCCCTGTGGGTGTTGGTGTTCTGCTGTTTGTGGCTCCCTCTCCTGGGTTTGGATGAGGAAGGGAGGACCCAAGTTAAACACCACTGTCAAGTCTTACTTTCCTGGTTAGAGTTGTTAGCCCAGGAGTGGTACAGTTATTCTCCAGCTTTTTGCCTGGAGGCTATCAGTAGTGATTACCTGAAGAGCCTTGGCTTCTGAGTTAAATGAAAAACTCCCTCAGATGCTCAGAGTATGGGGATTTCCAAACGGTGGGGCAGATACTGGTTGTTAATGGGCCTCAATTTGCATTTCAATGGCCACCGGGTGGGGTTGAATCTCTGAGGAAGGGGTTGCAGCCTCTCCCCAGAGCCCTGGGAGGGAGTAAGATGACCGCAGACAGTCCTCTGTGGCCGCAACTTAGCAAAAGCTCTGAGCGCCCTCGAGATCCCGAGTGTCCCCACACAGTTCCTGTCCCGTCTGCCGGAACCCAAGGTTAGTGGTTGTGGCTATTTCATCCTCTGTCCTGGCTCGGCACTGTGGAGCCTCTTGGGAGTTTAACTAGAGGGCACTGCTCCCAGCTAAGGCTGTTGCTCACAGCCAAGGCTGCTGCTGTCTGTTGGCTCCCAGCTAAGGCCGCTGCCGACCGTGGGCTCCCATCCCCCCTCTCCCCTCTCAGCAAGCCTACCAGGATTGAGTCAGTCAGTGTCCCTGGTTATGTGGTCTTCTAAGCTGCTTTTCTGTTGCTTTTTCCTGACAATTTGTCTTTATTTTTGTTGTAATTTCAGTTTGATCCTGGGAGATGGTCTGTGTAGCTTCCATTCACTCCGCTGTCATTTTTTTTTTTTTTCTTTCTCTTGTTGACCTTTTTTGATAGGCTGATTTCACTTAGCTTGATGTCCTTAAAGTTATTCCAGGTTGTAGCATATGTCAAAATTTACTTTCTCTTTTTTGTTTTGTTAATCCTCACCCAAGGATATTCTTGCTATTGATTTTTGGAGAGGTGGGAGGGAGGGAGGGAGAGGGAGGGGAAGGGGGTGGAGAGAGAGAAAGAGAGAGAGAGAGAGAGAGAGAGAGAGAGAGAGAGAGAGAGGAGTGAGAGAGACACATCAATTGGTTGCCTTCTGGGGATGGAATCTGCCACCCATGTACATACCTTTGGGAATCAAACCTGCAACCCTTAGTTCTCGGGTTGATACTCTAATCACTGAGCCACATCAGCCAGAGCTGGATTTGCTTTCTTTTAAAAGCTGAATGCTATTCTGTTGTATTGATGTGTCAATTTTTTTGATCCATTTATATGTTGATGAACACTTGGGTTTTGGCTATTATGAATAATGGTAATATGAACATGAGTAGACATACATCTGTTTGAGTCCTGGTTTCCAACTATTTTGGGTTTTTACCCAGAAGTAGAATTACTAGCTCAGATAGTAACTCAGTTTTTAATGTTTCAGTGAGCCACCATGTTGTTTTTCATATTGGCAACCTGATTTTATATTTCCAGCAATAGTACACAGGGGTTTCTGGGTATTTTCACTTCCTGGATAGTGTCCTTTGAAGCACAAAAGTCATTAACTTCATGAAGTCTAAATTACCAAACTTTTCCTGTTATTGCCCTTTGTGTCATATCTAACACTATTTTGCTAAATTCAAGGTCAGGAATTTTCTCCCTGTGTTTTATCTAGGTTTGTTGTAGTTATGTCTGATGTTTAGGTGTTTGATCCTTTTGTGTAACTTGTAGTATGTGGTATGATGTGTATGGTACAGCTTGTTTCTTTTGCATGTGGTTGTCCAGTTGGTCCACCACCAATTTATGGAAAAATTTCGGAAACAGCCCTGGCCAGTTTGGCTCAGCGGTTAGAGCATTGCCCTGCAGTTCAGGGAGACCCGGGTTTGGTTCCCACTAAGGGCACGTACCTCGGTTGCAGTTTGTCCCCGGCCCTGGTTGGGTCGTGTGGGTGGCAACCGCTCGATGTGTCCCTTTCACATCAATGTTTCTCTCTCTACCTCCCACTGTATCTGAACAAAAAATGGAAAAATGTCCTCGGGTGAGGATAAAAAAAATAAATAAATAAAAATAAATTTGCCATCTTTAAAAAAAAATTAGAAAACAATATTCTTTTCCCATTTTTGGTACCCTTTTCAAATATCAGTTGACCACAGATGCAGCAATTTACTTCTCCAATATCAATCTGTTCTGCAGATCTGTATGTCTATCCTATGTCAGTACCGGACAATCTGGATTGCCTTTGGTTTGTACAAAGTTTTGAGGTCAAGAAATGTTAATCCTACTAATTTATTTTTCTTTCTCAAGAATGGTTTGGTGATTCTGGTTCATTTGCAATTCCACATAAATTTATGAAATAGCTTGCCAATTTCTATAATGAGTACAGCTGGGTTCATGATAGGTATTGCATTGAATCTCGATCATTTTGTGGAGTAGTGGCATTTCAAAAGTGTTTGTTAAGTCTTCTGATCCATAATATTGGGATGCATTCACATTTATTCATACATTTAGTAATTTCTTTTAACCATGTTTGGTAGCTTTCAGAGTATATGTTTTATGCCTTTTCTGGTTAAATTTATTTAAGCATTTTATTCCTTTTGATTCTATTGTAAATGCATTTCTTTCTTAATCTCATTATCAGATTGTTCATTATAAGTATATAGAAATACAATTGATTCATATATATATTTTAAATTATAAGAGAAAGTTTATTTAGAAAATTATAGAGGTAGTAAAAGTGATCTGTAGGAAAAATGGGCTACGGAAAGAAGTTACAGAGGACAAAAGAAGGGGCCTTAGAGATTAGTAGAGAAAGCAAAAGTTAAATAACTGAGGGGGGTGGGCAGGGAGAAGTGAGGAAGGAAAAGGCACAGGTGTGCTTCTGAGAGGAATAGAATGTCTATTAAAAAAAAAAACTATTAAAAAATAGATAAAAAAAAAAAAACCCTCACCCAAGCTCTGGCCGGTTTGGCTCAGTGGTTAGAGCATTGTCCTGCAGTCCCGAGAGACCCGGGTTCGGTTCCCTCTAAGGGCATGTACTTTGGTTGCAGTTTGTCCCCGGCCCTGGTTGGATGGTGCGGGCGGCAACCACTCGATGTGTCTCTTTTTTTTCTCCTTTTTAAGAATTTAATTAAGCCCTGGCCGGTTTGGCTCAGCGGTTAGAGCGTCGGCCTGCGGTCCTGAGAGACCCGGGTTCGGTTCCCGCTAAGGGCATGTACCTTGGTTGCAGTTTGTCCCCGGCCCTGGTTGGTCGTGCGGGTGGCAGCCACTCGATGTGTCCCTTCACGTCGATGTTTCTCACTCTCTCTCCCTTCCTCTCTCTCCCTCCCATTCTATCTGTACCAAAAATGGAAAAAATATCCTCGGGTGAGGATAAAAAATAAAAAAAAAAAATGTATTAAAGCCCTGGCCAGTTTGGCTCAGCGGTTAGAGCGTTGGCCTGCGGTCCGGAGAGACCCGGGTTCGGTTCCCGCTAAGGGCACGTACTTCGGTTGCAGTTTGTCCCCGGCCCTGGTTGGTCGTGCGGGTGGCAGCCACTCGATGTGTCCCTTCACATCGATGCTTCTCTCTCTCCCTTCCTCTCTCTCCCTCCCACTCTATCTGTACAAAAAGTGGAAAAATATCCTCGGGTGAGGATAAAAAAAGGAAAAAAAAAAAAAAAAAGAATTTAATTAAGTTATTTATTTTTGTTACAGATGTTTCTCCTTTTCCACCCACTGATTCCCCTTTCCCCATCCCTTCCCCATCCTTTCCCCATCCCTCCCTGCCCTGTCCCCAGCTTTGTTGTCCATGTCCATTGTTCATGCACACATGCATATAAGTTCTGTGGTTTATCTCTCCCCTACCACCCCCTCTTCTGGGGATTGTCAGTCTGTACCCCACTTCCACGTCTCTGGGACTACCCCATTCCTCAGACTGTTATGTTCATTATATTCCACAAATGAGTGAGATCATATGATACTTGTCTTTCTCTGTTTGGCTCATTTCACTTAGGATAATACTTTCCAGTCCCTCCATGTCCTCTCAAAGGATAAGAGATCTTTCTTTCTTATAGCTGCTTAGTACTCCATTGTGTATATGTACCACAGCTTTTTTATCTATTCCTCTATTGATGGACACTTGGGCTGTTTCCAGATCTTAGCTATTGTAAATAGTGCTGCTACGAACATGGGGGTACATATATTCTTTCTGATTGGTGTTTCAGGCTTCTTAGGGTATATTCCTAGAAGTGGGATCACTGGGTCAAATGGAAGTTCAATTTTTAATTTTTTGAGGTAACAGCATATTGTTTTCCATAGTGGCTACACCAGTCTGCATTCCCACCAGCAGTGTACTAGAGTCCCCTTTTCTTCACACCCTTGCCAGCACTTGTTTGATGATTTGTTGATGGCGGCCATTCTGACAGGTGTGAGGTGATACCTCATTGTTGTAATTTCCATCTCTCTGATGATTAGTGACATTGAGCATTTCTTCATATGTCTCTTGGCCATTTGTATGTCCTGTTTGGAGAGGTGTCTATTTAGTTCCTCTGCTCATTTTTTAATTGGGTTCTTTGTCTTCCTTTTGTTGAGTTGTATATATATTGAAAAGTAACCCCTTATCTGATAAATCATTGGCAGTTATGCTCTCCCATACAGTGAGTTGCCTTTCTATTTGATGATTGTTTCTTTTGCTGTGCAAGCTTTTGAGTTTGATGTAGTCCCATGTGTTCATTTTCTCCTCTGTTTCTGTTGCCTTAGGTGATGTATCAGTGAAAATTCTGCTGCGTATGATGGCTGAAATTTTGTTGCCTACAGTTTCTTCTAGGATTTTTATGGACTCATGAGTCACATTTAAGTCTTTTATCCATTTTGAGTTTATTCTTGTGTACGGTGTAAGTTGATGGCTAGTTTCATTTTTTCGCATGTAGCTGTGCTATTTTCCCAACACCATTTATTAAAGAGGCTGTCTTTACTCCACTGTATGTTCTTGCCACCTTTGTCAAATATTAATTGAGTATATTGCCTTGTGTCCATGTCTGGGTTCTCTGTTCTGTTCCATTGATCTATATGCCTGTTCTTGTGCCAGTACCAGGCTGTTTTGATTACAGTGGCTTTGTAGTAAAACCTGGAATTTGGTAATGTGATCCCTCCAACTTCGTTCTTCCTTTTCAAGATTACTGTGGCTATTCAGGATCTTTGTTCGTTCCATATGAACTTTTGAAGTATTTTTTCTAGTTCTGTGAAGTATGTCGTTGGTATTTTGATGGGGATTGCATTGAATCTATAGATTGCTTTGGGTAGTATGGACATTTTAATGATGTTGATTTTTCCAATCCATGAACAAGGTATGTGATTCCACTTTTTTATATCTTCCCTTTTTTTTTTTTCAACGACCTGTAGTTTTCTGTAAATAGGTCCTTTATTTCTTTGGTTAAGTTTATTCCTAGGTATCCTAATTGATTTGCTGTGACAGTAAATGAGATTGTTCTTTTAGTTTCTCTTTCTCTGAGCATCATTGTTGTATAAGAATGCCATTGATTTCTTGACGTTAATTTTGTATCCTGCTAATTTGCCAAATTCATTTATTAAGTCTGGTAAATTTTTGATGGAGTCTTTGGGATTTTCTAGGTATAGTATCATGTCATCTGTGAATAATGACAGTTTTACTTCCTCCTTTCCAATTTGGATTCCTTTTATTTTTTCTTCCTGTCTAATTGCTGTTGCTAAGACTTCCAGTACTATGTTAAATAAGAGTGGCGAAAGTGGGCATCCTTGCCTTGTTCCTGTTCTTAAGGAAAATGCTTTTAGTTTTTGCCCATTGAGTATGATGTTGGCTGTAGGTCTTCCATATATGGCCTTTACTATGTTGAGACATGATCCCTCCATTCCCACATTGCTGATGGTTTTTATCAGAAATGGATGCTGGATTTTGTTGAAGGCTTTTTCGGCATCTATTGATATGATCATGTGGTTTGTATTCTTCATTTTATTTATGTGGTGTATCACGTTTATTGATTTGCGAATATTGTACCAGCCTTGCATCCCGGGGATGAATCCCACTTGGTCATGGTGGATAATTTTTTTTGGTGTATTGCTGGATCCGATTTGCTAGTATTTTGCTCAGGATTTTGGTGTTTATGTTCATCAGGGATATTGACCTGTAGTTTTCTTTATTTGTAATGTCCTTTTCTGGTTTTGGAATTAGAATTATGCTGGCCTCATAAAACGAGTTTGAAAGTCTTCCTTCTTGAATTTTTTGAAATAGTTTGAGGAGAATGGTATTAGTTCTTTTTTGAATGTTCAGTAAAACTCCCCTGGGAAGCCATCCTGGCCTGGGCTTTTGTTTGGTGGGAGAGTCTTGATTACATCTTCAATTTCTTCTGTTTTTATTGTTCTGTTCAAGATTTCTATCTCTTCCTGGTTCAGTTTTGGGAGACTCTGTGTTTCTAGAAATTTGTCCATTTCGCTTAGATTGTCGCATTTGTTGCCATACAATTGTTTATAGTAGTTTTTAACGTTCTTTTTATTTCTGTGGTGTCAGTTGTTACTTCTCCACTTTCATTTCTGATTTTGTTTATCTGGGTTCTCTATCTTTGTTTCTTGGTGTGTCTAGCTAAGGGTCCATCAGTCTTGTTTATCTTTTTGAAAAACCAGCTCTTTGTTTCATTGATCCTTTGTATTATTATTATTTTTTGTCTCTATGTTATTTATTTCTGCTCTGATATTTACTATTTCCTTCCTTCCACTTGCTCTGGGGTTTTGTTTTTGTTTGCTTTCTAATTCTTTAAGTTGTGAGGTTAGATAGTCTATTAGAAATTTTTCTTGTTTCTTGGGGTAGGCCTCTAATGCTATGAACTTTTTTCTCAGAACTATTTTTGCTGCATCCCATAGATTTTTTTGTTGTTTTGTGTTCATTTTTATTGTTTTCCAGGAAGTTTTTAATTTCTTCCTTGATCTCCTTGGTAACCCATTCATTGTTTAATAACATGCTATTTAGCCTTCATGTGTTCAAATGTGTTTGCTGCAATGGATTTCTAGTTTCATGCCATTGTGATCTGAGAAGATGCTTGATATGACTTCAGTCTTCTTGATCTTGTAGAGATTAGTTTGTGTCCTATCATGTGGTCTATCTTTGAGAATGTCCCATGTGCACTTGAGAAGAATGTGAATTCTGTAGTTTTGGGGTGTAATTCTCTGTAGATAGCTATTAAATCCATTTGATCTAGCACTTCATTTAGAGTCTCTGTTTCTGTGCTATTTTTTTGTCTAGAGGATCTATCCAGTGATGTCAGTGGGGTGTTGAAGTCCCCTGCTATGATTGTATTGCTATCAATTTCTCCTTTGAAGTCCTCCCGAAGATTTTAAATATATTTTGGTGCTCCTATATTGGGTGCATATATGTTTATCAAGGTTATGTCTTCCTGTTGGATAGATCCTTTCAATATTATGTAGTGGCCTTCTTTGTCTCTAGTTATGACCTTCATTTTGAAATCTATTTTATCAGATATGAGTATTGCTACTCCAACTTTTTTTCCCTTTCCGTTTGCTTGGAAGATTTTTTTCCATCCCTTCACTTTCATCCTATGTGAGTCTTTTGTTGTGAGGTGGGTCTCTTGTAAACAACTTATAGATGTGATGCTTTCTTATCCAATCAGCTACTTGTGCCTTTATATTGGAGCATTAAGTCCATTTACATTTAAGTTGATTGTTGATATGTACTTATTTATTGCCATATTTGTTTAGTTTGGTTATATTTTTCTTCCTATTTCTTCTACTAATTACAGCAGTCCTTTTAAAATTTCTTGCAGTACTGGTTTGGTGTTAATGTATTCCCTTAGCCTTTTTTTTTTTTTTTTGGTCTAGGAAGCTCTTTATTTGACCTTCTATTTTGAATGACAGCCTTGCTGGGTCGAGTAGGCTTGAATTCAGATCCATGTTTTTCATGACCTTAATTACTTCATGCCATTCCCTTCTGGCCTGTAGTGTTTCTGTTGAGAAGTCAGCTGATAGCCTTATGGGGGTTCCTTTGTAAGTAAACTGTTACTTATCTTTTGCTGCTTTTAGGATTTTTTTCTTTGTCTTTAATTTTTGGCTTTTTTTTTTTTTTTTTTTTTTTTTTTTTTTTCCTCACCCGAGGACAGTTTTCCATTTTTTGTTCAGGTAGAGTGGGAGGGAGAGAGAGGAACAGAGAGAGAGAGAGAGAAACATTGATGTGAAAGGAACACATCGAGTGGCTGCCACCCGCACAACCGACCAGGGCCGGGGACAAACTGCATCCGAGGTACGCGCCCTTAGCGGGAACCGAACCCGGGTCTCTCAGGACCGCAGGCCGACGCTCTAACCGCTGAACCAAGCCGGCCAGGGCTTTAATTTTTGGCATTTTAATTGCCATGTGTCCTGGAGGTTTAAGTCTGTTGAAAGAGAAGCAAAAGGAAGGAAGAAACCAGGGGAGTGCAGGAGGATGCTCTGCTGGTGGCGGGAGGAAGACTGCACTGCTAAACTTTGAAGGATTTCAGGCTGGTGTAAAGTAACCAAGTGAAGGGGAAATAAACTTTTTCTTTGTTGGCAAACCCCTTGTCAGCATGAGAATGGGCTCTGCGAATTTGTAGCAAGAGAGTTGGATAAGACCAAGGAGGAGGATCTTAGAAAAATTACAAATCTGGTGGTCAGCATTTCGCATTCCTGCTGTCGCGTAACAGACCACAGTGTCTTGGCAGCGTCTGTACCCATGACTCTGGGAGGTTAGGGCAACTCTGAATCCTCTTTTCCCCCCGCCCCTCTCGACTGAGACATTTGGATTCAAAGACTGGGAACCTGAAAAGCCATCTATGGGCCTCTGCATCTGGAAAGGTCTCTTCTGTCCTATGATTCTCCCCTCAGTGTAATAGTTCTGGGGGATAGCGAAGGAAGAAAAGGGAGAGAAAAGGGAGAAAAATGGGGGCTCCTCTGGCTTTGACAATGAAGTCTTTCTTGTCTTATATCTTTTTTTTAAATCCTCACCCGAGGATATTTTTCTATTTATCTTCAGATAGAGTGGGAGGGAGGGAGAGAGGGAGAGAGGAAGAGAGAGGGGGAGAGAGGGAGAGAGATGGAGAGAGAGAGAAACATCGACGTGAGAGAGACACATCGACTGGTCATCTCCTGCATGACCCTGACCAGGGCTAGGGACGAACCACAACTGAGGTTCGTGCCCTTGACCAGAATTGAACCCGTGACTCATTGGTCCACAGGCTGATGCTCTCCCCCCAAGCCACACCAGCCAGGGCTCTTAATATCTTGAAAACAGGCCATGCTTTGTAGCTCTCATCCTGTGGTGTTCCAGATTTATTTTTTATAACAGATACTTTTGTGGCGTATGCTTACAAATGTATCTCCTCCTTTATTATCTCCTTGTTTAGGGAGGGCCCTTCTTTGAATGTGCTCTACCTTTAGTAAGTAATTTAAGAGACATAGACCCTTGGTCTGGCTAAACATTAGCAAACAGTGTAATTAAAGGGACGTGTTTAATTGGGAAATTGACCCAGAGCCCAATTTAGCATCATCATCTAGGCCAGATAGGGCCAGGCTGACGTCAGCAGGAGTCTGGCTGTCTCAGGAGTTGGGGACAGAGCTTGCTTGCTTAAGATGTTTCCTGGGAAATGGAATTAAGCCTAATGATTTCCAATGGAAGGGGCTGCTAATTGGGGAGGCAGTGCTACTTAATTGGGACACCTGCAGATAATTAGAGGCTCCCTCCCAATGGCCTTCTCTGTACTCATGACTCTGGGAGGTTAAGACGATGTGGAGAATGTAGGCGTTCTCAGCCCAGGACTATGTCTGTCCCTTGACCCTCTGTTCAAGGCCACTCAGCTAGGCCACCTTTCCACTTGTAGGCAAACAGCGCTTTGAATGAGGCCTTCCCTGGACCTTAGGAACTTGGGTGAGTCTAGGTGTCTGGAGCTGAACTTCCGCCAGGGAGTCTGGTAAGCTCCCTGGAAATGGGAGAAAAAGGCACTGAGGTAACATTGAAGTGCCCTGTGTTTTGATTTTGACACCCTGACCCCAGAGACCTCTGTGTCACATGACTCTGGCCAAATGGGACTTACGGTGTCACCTTCTGCAGAGATGGGCAGGCCCAGCCCCATGTGGGAAGGAAACCCTTGTGAGAAATACTCTGGAGTAGGAGTTGGATAAACTGATTTCGGGCACTCACCTCTATTAGGGCTCAGTTTTTCTCAACTGTAAAATGGGAATGATTCTACCTAATTACGAAATGATCCTTTCGTTCTACGTGCTGGGTAAGAGACTGAAGAAGGATGGAATTTTAATCTGTGTTCCAAGGATCTCAAGGCTACCAGGGTAGACAAATCTGTAAACCAGCACTTGCAAGTTCAGTGTTTAGGTCCTACTGGACAGTGGAGGGGGAGATCAGTTATCAGAGAGGATCAGAGAAGGCTTCAAAGGGAGGGGACATTTAAGTTAGTGTTTTGGGAGAATTAGGAGTGGATAAGGCTGGGGGAGAAAGCATCCCAGGCAGAGAAACGGCAACGCAAAGGCACGGGCGTGAAACCCTGTGGCACGTTCCAGGTTGTCCATTTCTGTTCTGTGGGAAGGTCATGCATGGTGGGGAAAGAGAGGAGGAGGGGGTACAAGGCAGTGGAGGTCACAGGAGATGCATGATAGAAGGCCATGTTGTCACTTTGGGAACCTTGGTTGGACTTTCTCTAATAGGCAGTGGGTGGTTGTTGAAGAGTTCAGTGTAGTAGTGACAGAGCCATACCTGAGTTCGAGACAAGTCCCTCTGATAGCAGGATGGTACCAGTCTGGGAGCTGATTGGAAGGGAAAGGCCGGAGGCAGGGAGATTGCTGCCATAGTCCAGGAGACAAACGGCAAGTCCCTAAATTCAGGCGAAGGCGGTAGGGAGTGAGAAGAGGGAACGGTTTGAGTTTATATCATGAATTTCTTTGTTTGTTGGTGTTTATATTTTTCAAGTGTCTCAGAACTCTGCAGTCACAATCCTCGTTATAGCCCTTGCTTTCTCCAGCCAAAGGCCCTAGTCCACACTTCTTCACCTGCTCTGACGTCTGCAAAGAGAAACTCCTGGGACTGGACTCCTTACCCAGTGTCCTCACAGAGGAGTGAGATGGGACAAGAATGTGGGGCCTCTGGCTTACCCAGGGGCTTAGGAAAGAGAGTGCTGAGAACAGGCAGGCATCCAGTTTAGTGCTGGCATTTCTGCAGGTTTGGACAAACCTGATTGAAAGCAGCCCAGATGGGGAGGCTCAAAGGTGAGCTGGGGCCGTGGGTGACTGCGGCTTTCAGTGTGGCCGTCATCTTACGTTCTCTCCTTTAATAGCTGCAGTTTGGGTGGTAGCACAGTATTCATGCCTCAAGGGATAAGGTAGGGATCCATTTCCAATTTTTTTGAAAAGCGGTTCTTAAGGGTTCGTCACCTTAAAGGCTCAGTCTGTTGGTGTGAATACAGACTCTTGGGACTAAAGCTATTACCTTCTTTGCCTCATCAAAAAGCATCTTCAGCCCTGGCTGGTTTGGCTCAGTGGTTAGAGAGTTGGCCCTCAGACCAAAGAGTCTCGGGTTCGATTCTGGTCAAGAGCACGTACCTTGGTTGTGGTTCAGTTTCTGGCCCTGGTCAGGGTCTGGCGGGAGGCAACCAGTTGATGTCTGTCTCTCTCTCTCTCTCTCTCTCTCTCTTTCTCTCTCTCTCTCTCTCTCCCCTCCCAACCCCACTCTATCTGAAGATAAATGATAAAATATCCTTGGGTGAGGATTAAAAACAAAAAGCATCTTCAGTGTTGAAGGTTTTTGAAGTGTTCAGTGATGATCCCCTCTGTACAGTGCTTCTGTGAATAGCCCATGTGCAGGGTGTGAGTTAGTGGGGATGAAGTAAGCTAGATGGGGAACGTCTTGCTTTTTATCTGGACAAGCAGAGATCCATCTCTCCTCCTCTTCACTGTTGCAGCACTATCTGGACCACTCTTAGCAGCGAGTACCTTAGACTGAGATTGAAATACGTGTGTGCCCATGTGAAAAGTATTGCTTGATACATTAAAAAAATTTTTTTTTCTTTATTGATTTTAGAGAGAGAGGAAGTGGGAGGGAGAGAGAGATAGAAACATCGATGAGAGAGAACATGGATTGGCCACCTCCTACGTGCTCCCACTGGGGATTGGGTCTACAACCTGGGCATGTGCCCTGACAGGGAATGGAACCGGTGACCTCTTGGTGCATGGGTCAACACTCAACCACTGAGCCACACTGACCAGGCACTTGATATATATTAAGAATTCTCATTGCAAGGTGAACTTCAGGTCCTTTCAACTTGTTTTGTTTCCTTCTGAAGTCCTAAGTTAAAAGAACCCTATTAGAACAAAAGTCCTGTTTAGGGAACCTCAGGTTGACCTGCCCTTTCTATCCAACCTGTCGAGGTCAGGATCTTGGATTTACTGTGGCCTCCATGTGCCCAGGCAGAGTGAGCGCCCAGTAGTTCCTTAGGACATGCTGGACCATTTACCATGTGAGACTGATTTCACTCGTGGTGTGGAAGAGTTAGTCTTATTACCTCGGTATGTACTGGCCACATGAATGAATGAATTTACTTTATTCTAGGAAAGTGTTTCCCATGAGGGAAAAGCAGGGACTGTGCTGTAAGGTTTTCCCCAAACCATAGAAAGAGCAGTCCTGCATTAGTAAGTGACTCCCCATTGTGCTCGGGAGGAACTCCAGCTCCTTTTCTGTGGCCTGCCCAGTCTGACACGACCCAGCCTCTGTGCACCTCCTGGACTAACCCTGCTCTGCTGTCCCCTTTGCTAACCCTGTGTCAGCTGCTCTAACCACTTGTCACAGTCCCACCCCAGGGACAAGAACAGTTTGTGCTTCTGCCTGGGGTGCTCTGTTCCTCCAGGTCCAGCTAATTCTCACTAATCCTTCTGTTGGCCATAGGGAGGTCTTCTCTGACCCCAAATCTAAATCGGGCTCCCTCTCTCCACTCTTCATGCCCTACACTCTCACTTAAAGCCTTTATTAAGATTCCTTGGGACATATCTGCATGTGAGATTATCGGCGTAGTGGGTCTCTCTGTCCTGACGCTAAACTCCTGAGCAAGGACCTCACATTCTCTACTAAATTCTAGTGCCCAGCATAGTGCCTGGTACATGGCTGGTGCTTAACAAATATCTTTTGAGGAAACGATTCATGTTGACTTTTAGTTCGTGTGTCAGCCAAGGTGGGCAGAGCTGGGAAGATTTAACCGTAGTGCTGGCCCATCCCAGACACATCGATGGCCACAGTGCTTCTAGAACTTTCCCATATCTCCCTGTAGGGCCATCAGAGTGGGGCACAGAGTCTCATGCCAGGGCTTCGATACCTTTGACTCGACAGCAGTCTGCGTTTGCATCGCCTATCCTCTGAGTCTTGAAAGTGCCCTTGGTGTTTTCTCTGTTCCTGTAGGGTGGAGTGGTCTGGTGGGCTGGGAGCCAGGGCGGGAAGGGAGGAGGAGGAAATTGTTGGCCAGATTGGAGGCTGGCAGAGCACTTTTCTTAACAGGATGTCTGTTGATGAAATACCTAGTGCCAGTGGTGAGAGGTTATTAATCTCAGTTAAACCTGATTAGGAAGAGATTGGATTTGGGCCGAGACTGTCCAAGTCAAGCCTGGCCCACTCGGCAGTGTACTCAGCGGCCTGCTTGTTTCACACAGGCTGGCATCTGCCCGGGACAGAGAGAGCCTCTAGCACCCGAGAAGGGAGGGTTTGGTGCCATGAATATCCAGGCACCCCCACCCTGGGGACTTCACAGATTGTAAGGGCTTAATGGCTGCTGGCTTCTTGGGAAGATGTGACATTCACTATGGGGGGATTATTAATTGTCACAGTTATGGGAATATTACCTTGAAAAAAAGTCACTTTCATCTTCTTTCTAGTGAGATTGCGCTGGGAGAGGACTGGTACTGAGTGTGGAGCCAGGGGAGCCAGCCGGCAGGGGCTTCCTGGCTCATGCTGAGGGCCAGGTGGATGCTTCAATAGACGGGAGTATTCACCTGGCCGGCGGGCTGCTCAGGGCTCCAGCTGTTGAAAATCACAGCTCAGCCTGTTATTATCTTAGGGAAGATGAATGGGGTCATTAGCATGTGGGCCAACCATGAAATTATTAGTGCAGCCTGGACTAGAACTGCCGAAGCCTGGATCAAACCAGGGCCTCTCCGTCCATGGGATGATGCTCAATCCATTAAGCCACACTGGTCAGGCAATAATACAATTCTTTAAACCTTTTACCATTTAAACATAAGTTTAAATAATATGTAATGTTTCATGTGTATTATTTTACTTTTATTTATTTATTATTTTTTTAAAAATCCTCACCTGAGGATGTGTTTATTGATTTTAGAGAGAGAGGAAGGGAGAGCGAGAGAGAGAGAAACATCAATGAGCAAAAGAATCACTGATCGGTTGCCTCCTGTATATGCTCTGAACAGGGATCAGTTCTACAACCCTGACCAGGAATCAAACCTGTAATCTTTTGATGTAAGGGACGATGCTCTAATCAGCTGAGCCACTTAGCCAGGGTTCATATGTGTCATTTTATTTTATTTATTTATTTGTTTTTATTTTATTTTTGTTACAGATGTTTCTCTTCTTTTACCCCATTGACACTCTCCTCCCCATCCCCCCTCCCATCCCCAGCTTTGTTTTCCATGTCCATAGGTTATGTGTACATGCATATAAGTTCTGTGGTTTATCTCTTTCCTCCCCCCTACCCCTCTTCTTCTGGGGATTGTCAGTCTGTACCCTACTTCCCTGTTTCTGGGTCTACCCTATTCCTCAGACTGTTATGTTCATTATATTCTACAAATAAGTGAGATCATGTGGTATTTGTCTTTTTCTGCTTGGCTTGTTTCACTTAGGTTAATACTCTCCAGGTCCATCTATGTCGTCTCAAAGGATAAGAGATCTTTCTTTCTTACAGCTGCATAGTACTCCATTGTGTATATGTACCACAGCTTTTTTATCCATTCGTCTACTGATGGACACTTGGTCTGTTTCCAGATCTTAGCTATTGTACATAGTGCTGCTATAAACATGGGGGTACATATATTCTTTCTGATTGGTGTTTCAGGCTTCTTAGGGTATATTCCTAGAAGTGGGATCACTGGGTCAAATGGCAGTTCAATTTTTAATTTTTTGAGGTAACAGCATATTGTTTTCCATAGTGGCTACACCAGTCTGCATTCCCACCAGCAGTGTACTAGAGTCCCCTTTTCTCCACACCCTTGCCAACACTTGTTTGAATGTGTGTCATTTTAAAAAATAAAATTTATGCCCTGGCCGGTTTGGCTCAGCAGTAAGAGCTTCGGCCTGCGGTCCAGAGAGACCTGGGTTTGGTTCTCGCTAAGGGCACGTACCTCGGTTGCAGTTTGTCCCCGGCCCTGTTGGGTCGTGCGGGTGGCACTACTCCATGTGTCCCTTTCACATCAATGTTTCTCTCTCTCTCTTCCTCTCTCTCCCTCCCACTCTGTCTGAACAGAGAAAAAAAACAAAACAAAAAAGGAAAATGTCCTCAGGTGAAGATAAAAAATAAATAAATGAATAAATAAAAAAAATTTACACCCTGGCCGGTTTGGCTTAGCGGTTGGAGCGTCGGCCTGCGGTCCAGAGAGACCCGGGTGGGTTCAGTTCCTGCCAAGGGAGCATACCTCGGTTGTAGTTTGTCCCTGGCCCTGGTTGGGTCGTCGGGTGGCAGCCACTAGATGTGTCCCTTTCACATCGATGTTTCTCTCTCTCTCTTCCTCCCACTCTATCTGAACAAAAAATGGAAAAAATGTCCTCGGGTAAGGATTAAAAAAAAAAAAATTAAAATAAAATAAAATAAAATTTACTTTTATCAAAGTAATACATATATTCTGTCATTCAATGTTCATAATGAAAAGTAGTAAACTTCCCACCCCTCATTCCTTTTCAGTGTTGTCCCCAGAGTAAATTACTTTTAATGCT
Source organism: Molossus molossus (assembly GCF_014108415.1). Taxonomy (NCBI): domain Eukaryota; kingdom Metazoa; phylum Chordata; class Mammalia; order Chiroptera; family Molossidae; genus Molossus; species Molossus molossus. The sequence goes on along the minus strand of NW_023425377.1, from coordinate 69,558,930 downwards.
TTTCATATTTCTTTGGGTATTTACTTCTATATTAACAAATAATATGTTAATACTGCAATTTCTTGATTTACTCATTTTGGATATTATTGAATTATTTAATTGGTGTATGGGTAGATTTAGAAGGCTTTCTTATACCTTCTACCCACCTTCCACACCCCCCATCACTGCCATGTTCCCATTCTTCCAGTATAATTATGTGATGTATTTTGGTTGAGTTAGAAATCTAGGGTTACATTACTATGATTATGTATATGTAATTTATTGATAAACCAAGTATAGTACTATGATTGTTTTTTGGGGGGGGACTTTATTTTGTTTTTCCTAGAGTTGACGTCTTTTTTTTTCTTTTTTACTTGTAGAGCTGTCTTCTTTTTTTTTAATCCTTACCCGAGGACATTTTTTTCATATTTTGTTCACATAGAGTGGGAGGGAGAGAGAGAGAGACAGAAACAGCTACCTGAAAGTGACACATCGAGTGGTTGCCACCTGTACAACCCAACCAGGGCCGGGGACAAACTGCAACAGAGGTACATGCCCTTAGCGGAAACCGAACCCGGGTCTCTCAGGACTGCAGGCCAACGCTCTAACCGCTGAGCTAAACTGGCCAGGGCTAGAGCTGTCTTTTTATATAAACTCAATTTCTTTTTTATTAGTAATTTTTACACTTCTATCAAATTTTTTTTCCTAAATAATCACACACAGTCTATCAGTTCTGTGCTGTTGCATTCATCCTGGAGTCCTCCTCCTGGAAACTACCATCTCACTGATTTGGATTTGTACTGACTGTTCTCTAGACCTGTTGTACAGCATTGCCCAGGGATGCCATTGCTTTTCTGCTTCAGATTCCCTGCCTACGTTTTAAGTTATTTCAAGTCTGAAAATGAATTTGTTTATGCTCATATAAATGATAGTTTAGCTGGTTATAAAAATCTCAGGTTAAAAACTAATTTAAAAGCATTGCTCAATTATCTCTGCACCCATGTTCAATTTCTCCCTTTCTTTGATTTCTCTTTCCAGAAAAGAGGAAACTAGTGGGAAAAAAATCTGTTTTGGAGTAAATTCTTTATCTTTATTTTTCAAGTTTGCCATTAAATTTTTTATTTGGGCTACCTTATTTTTAATTTTAAAGTCTTTCTTCAACTCTGTTTCCATAAAAAATGAAAGAATCATATTTTGTTTCTTGAATGTATTATCTTATTTTTTAAATTAAAATTTGATAGTTCTTTTTCTTTATTAGCCCAGTTTTCCTGGCTCTTTTCTTTTTTCTATTTGTTCTGTGTTATTTCTCCACATCACAGGAATTCCTCAAATATTAAATGATTTTTGGTTGGCTGTTAATATTTACCTGCAGGTTATTAAGATTTTTGGCCTGTGTGTGAGTGCGTGCTTGCTTGTGTGAGTGGTCGATTATTAGGTTTCACTGTAGTGATACCAGGCAAATCTAATAAAATGATCATCTTTTCTCTGGCATGAATCCTCTTAGTCTTCAGCCTGGGAGGAAAAGGTCTTGTTTCCAGCTTTCCAGGAATGAAGTAGGAGAATGGGATCTGCAGATTGACTTCAAGTTAACTTTAAGTTAACCTACCGTTATCTGTAACATGCCTGATGTTCTTGAGACAATCTGGATGAACTTGGTCAGAGAATAAACCTTTGGGGATGAGTGCATGGAGTTAGTCAACTGGCTGTTTGAGGTTGTGGAGGGAATCTTAGGGCACAATACCTCTGTACTGTGACCGTCAGTAAGTCCTCCTGTTTTCAGCATTGTGCCTCATGCTCCCCACCTCTGTCTTTCATGGCACCTAGAACCTTAAATCCTGAGTCTTTCTGGGGTTCTGTGCTGAGGCAAGGGGGGAAGGGATTATTTTATGTCTCATGGATTTTTCCATTTTGTGGGCACATTGTGGTAGCTTATTTCTGCCTTGCTGTACAAGTACCAATCCTCCATCTACTTTATGTCTTCCAAAATGTGTGGAAAATTTTTATTTACTGATAACTCCTTTCTCATTCTCTTTTTTCTTGGTAGTTATACTTTAAAAAATTACTTTACCATTAATTTAGTGCAGTTTTAAGAAGGAGAAGAGATAAATGCTTGTGGCTAATTGGTCATATTGAACTAGAAGTCTCTTTTGTTAATTTGTTGTTCTTTTTCAGAATTGAACATATCGTTGATTGGCTTAAGTCCATTGAATACCATTGGGTCTAAAGACGTACTGCTTTTGGCTTACCAGATAATTCTCATGTTTTTATACTTTTTATACGATATATATTTAGTAGCAGGCCTTTGGTGTTTCTTTCCTCTCATAATCTAATATTCAAGCACTTATCAAAATAAGGAACTATATACACATATAGTAAAGTTAACAAAATAGAACTATTGTTTGGGGATCAAGGCCACTCAGTAATAGCCTGAAGTGTTTGTCCATCAGTTAGGAAAGTTCACTTTGGGAGTACAAGGACAGCCTGGAGATGACAGTGTATAAGGTACAAAACTCATAGACATGCCCATTAAGGACTGTTGGTAGATCCAAGAGTTCACAACTGAAGTTGGCATGTGTTTCTCACCAACTGCCTTCATTTCCAGTGTGTCTATGTGTTTCCCTAGACTTCTAATTCAACTAAAATACAGCACATAATTATACTGGAAGAATGGGGACCTGGCACTGAGGGGGGTGTGGAAGGCGGGGAGAGGGTATAGGTAAATCTACCCTACACCCATTAAATAATTCAGTAATGTCCAAAATGAGTAAATCAAGAAATGGCAGTACTAACATATTTATTAATATGGAAGCAAATACCCAAAGAAATATGAAAAGTATTGGAAGTAGTTTACTCTGGGAGACAAAACTGAAAAGGAATGAGGGGTGGGTGTTTGCTACTTTTTATTATAAGTATTTGATGACAGACCAAATATACGTATTTATAGTGCATATAATTTGCAAGTGCCTCCATGCTTTGGTCATTTACAAATAAACCTGGTGTAAGGTCCTTAGCAGATACTCAGTGTATCCCTGGTAATTAATGGATGAAATGGTCACATTCTCTGGCCACTGGGTCAGGCTCAGGGCTTGCCTTCCAGCGGTTGGCATTCCTAGTGTAGGACTCAGGTCTTGATATTGATGCCATTGTTGCATGTCTGTGCTGAGGTTCTTCTCTGCCCCCTATCCCACCTGCAGCAAGACCAAGCTTGGCAGCGTTAGAGACATCTGCTGTAAGAAGGCGAGAGCTAAGGGAAGAGATGTAGTGAAGACCACTGATGGTTTATGGGGATGGCTGTTCCTATGGGACACATCAGACCCCTAATTCAGAGCTCAGTTTCTGGTGTTTCCAACCTATTATTTTGCCAAGTAAACATATGTTTGACTACCACCCACTATCATGATAATTTCATAAAAGACATATGTTAATGTAATTTAAGAATAAGATTAAGGATAGCCTCAGAATAGAGGACATCTCTTTTCAAGAAAGAAGAGTTGAAACTTCACACCATATGTGTACCCCACAATACACACACATGTGTAGTTTACTTTTTTTTTTTTTTTTGCATTTATCTTCAGATGGAGTGGGAGAGAGAGAGGAGGGAAGACAGAGAGAGAAACATCGATGTAAGAGAGACACATCGACTGGTCGCCATCCACACGACCCCAACCTGTGCCGAAGATAATCTGCAACCAAGGTACATGCCCTTAGCGGGAACTGAACCTAGGACTCTGGTCTGGGGGCCGACGGTCTAACTGCTGAGCCAAACCAGCCAGGGCTGTTTTTCTAATTTTCCTGAAGACCAGTGAACAATCATCACAGCTCAGCACCATTTCATGGAAGAGCATTGGAAAAAAACAAAACCAAAAAAACCACAAGAGGATTTGAAAAAGAAAACATGAGCAAAAGAAGCAGTTGGCCCTGCCCAGGACAGAGAGATTATCCTGCGGAGGAACTATCTGGGCTGGGTTCTGAAGGATGAAAAGAGCCCCAGCTAGTGGGGTTGCTAGAGCCTTGCCAACCATAAATCATCAGAAATTCATGGATGGTCTTAGTGAATCTGTGAGCCTCTTAATATTGTGTGCAAAATCTTGTATGTGTTTGCCGTAAGTGCATTTACATGGGGAAGAGTTTTCATAGCTATACGTTTAAAAGGCGAAGAACCACCAAAGAAAATGAAGCCTGGAGCTGTGCATAAATACATCTGAATGTACATGCTAAGCCGGGGAGTGCTGTATGAATGCAAGGAATGATTATGCTTGTCTGCAGGAGTCTTCTGCTTTGGGATACCGATCCTTAATGTTTACTGCCATCCTTTCCTGGCAACTCCATAGCTTCGGATCTATGGTTACTGGAAACTGCTCCTGGAATTTTAGAATTGGGGGCACTGAGGTTGGTGTGTGATCCTGCAGCACCAGGTGACTCAAGAGACTTTTAGGTTAATGACTAACTGGATTGGAAAGAGTGTTTTGTTTCACAAACATGAACATAATTCGTTCTTACTTACTTTTAAATTATAAATAATTATTCAGTAGTTTTCCCCCTCCTTCCTAAATAAGCTCTTGAAAACATTGCGTTAATGAAAAATAAAACTTAAAGCCCTGGCCAGTTTGGCTTAGCGGTTGGAGCATCAGCCTGCGGACCAGAGAGTACCAGGTTCGGTTCCTGCTAGGGGCATGTACCAAAAAAAAAAAAAAAAAAATAAATAAATAAATAAATCGTAAAAGCAGCCATGTGGTATTGGTATATAATGACTGAAGTATAAATGAGAGTCATAATTATTCCCAATTAGACATTGGAATGCCAACATAGGAACCCCAATCAACTCAACCCAGGCGAGGTGGCATCAAGTCTGAGACAGGGACAGGGCATGGGGTGGGAAGGGTTGACTTGAGGACCCCTGAGCGTCCTGGTTTTGTTGTGGGATGGGACAACTAAGGATAGATTTCTCATCTGTGGTGGGATCAGAGGAGGAAGGTCCTTACCTTCCCAGGCTCTGGGAGGAGAGAGAGCCCTGCCCAGGGAAAGATGTTCCTGAATAATGTTTCCCTGACGACTTGTGAGTCTTATCTACTCGAGAGCATACAGACAGCCTAGAAAAAGTCCTTCCCTTGTAAAAAGGTAACTCACTTGAGGGCATATCAGGGGCCAGTATCCCTTCCCCTGTGGCCTATAGAGGCCCCATGACCTGGCATAGTTTTCAGGTTGCCAGCCCTCCTCACTCCCTTAATTTTGTGCTGACTAAGTTATACCCTTATTTCCCATGGCCTCTCCAGAAACCTTTCCTATCCCTACCTTCACTTCTCACGGTTAACATGACTAGGGTTCCATGACTCAGTGGCTCTGCCATTAGCTCATAAATGAACCCGAGCTATGACAATACTGTGTTCCGAACATGAAGAGCAGTGAGTTAATGTCTGAACCACCTGACTTTCTGGGCTGGTCCTCCTGATGGTGTTATTTCCCCTTGATCCCTTCTCTTGCGATTGGGTGATAATGGTGCCTGGATCAAGGTGGGATTAGGAGGCATATCTGAGAAATGGCATGCCTGGTTGACCCGTTCATTGGGTGCACAGTCACATGTGACAGAGCCATGGTGAAATGTGCTAAACAGATCCCTTACTACCAGCTCATGGCAGTGGACTTTGACAGTCGGGTTTTATCTACCAGTATGTGCTCACTGGGAATTTTATTTTTTTTCCCAGCAGGCTCACTGGGGTTTTGAGTGAAGACGAGAACTGGCCGGAGCTGGGCTTTAGAATATTTGTCAGGCATTCCATTTGTGGGGGCCGAGAGGTGAGGAAAACCTGGAAACAGAAAGTTGTATGGAGACCACTCCTACAGTCCAGGGGAAAGTGGTGATGGACTGGGAGCAGGCAGGCTGTGGGCCAGTGGAATAGTGGGATTGGGAGGTGGGGGGGGGGCAGCAGTAGAGACCAGGTTCCTAGCAGGATGGTATGGGGGAGTTGGGAGGAGGGGCCAGTCAGCCACCTTGGGGTTGGGATCTCTCTATATTTTTAACCCAATTAAAATGGGGAACAATTTTATTTAATTTATTTAAAAAGAGAGAGAGAGTATAAGGGAGAGGTAGAGAGAGATAGAAACATCGATGAAAGAGAACATCAACTGGATGCCTCCTGCATGCTCCCCACTGTGGATCTGGCCCACAACCTGGGCATGTGCCCTGACTGGGAGTTGAACCAGCAACCTCTTGGTTCATGGGTTGACGCTCTACCACTGAGCCACACTGGCTGGGCGGGGTTGCGATATTTTGAACTTAGTTAATTGGAAGCATTATTAGAGAGGGAAGAGGGGAGACTGGATAGTGAGAGGAGGGAGAGAATGTTTTTGGGATGACTCATATTATTAGAGAATGTCTATTTGGAAGTGTCCAGCCATGTTAGGAGTATGCGAGTTGGGTTGGGGCTTCCTTGGCAAGAGAGCAGAGTGGAAATATAAGAGGACTAGGAACCAGGTTCCTGGGGGATGCCATGCAAACCCCGGGCAGGACAAGAGCCAGGGGGAAATCAGTCCTGCTGTGAGATCTAATGGTTTTCCTTGGATCTTCATCTGTAAGGACTAGCAACAACTGGGAATTGGGTCTGTAGACTCATTGTGACTCTTGTCTTCAGACTATGACAGGAAGCTGCTGTGCTGGTTAGGAGGCTCTGACCCTGAAACTGGGCAGATCTGCGTTCTAATCTCATTGCTGCTACTTCTAGCTGTAGAACCTTGGCTAATTCATTTAACCTTCTGAACATCAGTTTTCTTATCTGTCAAATGGGATAATAATAGGGCCTTTCTCACAGGTTCATGGAGCAGATATTTCCAGAGCCACTTTTGTGTGCTAAGCACCATGGGTTTGCAGAGATAAGATGTGACACGGTCCCTGCCCTCAAGCCACTCACTGCTATAGGGCAGAACACCAAGTGCAGTGACATGCAGGTGCTGCAGAGACTGGACCAGGGAACTGAGGAGCTCGTGAGTGAGTGGCCTAGACTTTGTATATTGGGGGCGGGGAGGGGAGACAGAAGAAGTTTTCTGCTTCCTGGAGAGGATGTTTCAGCTGGACTTGAAGAAAGGGTTGGAGTGAGTCCAGTACCTCTCAACACTGGTTGCATATGAGAAATCACCTGGGAGGCATGGCCTCTGCCATGGCCAATCAGGGGAGTGGGGGCAATGGGGGCATCGATATATATGTGTGTGTGTGTGTGTGTGTGTGTGTGTGTGTACACACACACTTATATGTATATATACTTATATTTAATGCTCACGTTAGGATATTTTTACAGACAGAGTGGGAGGGAGGGGGAGGGAGGGGGGAGAGAGAGATTAGGAGAGAGAGAGAGAGGGAGAGAGAGAGAGAGAGAGAGAGAGACATCGATGTGAGAGAGACACATCGACTGGTTGCCACCTGCACAGCCCCAACTGGGGACGGGGACGAACCGCAACCGAGGTACATGCCCTTGGCCAGAATCAAATCCAGGACTCTTTGGTCCGTGGGCCGATGCTCTAACCACTGAGACAACTGGCCAGGGCTTCATTGATATATTTTTGAGGCAACCTGCGTGGTTCTAATGTGCAACCAAGGTTGAAAACAACTGACTCAGCAGAAGAGTGGGGGAGCCTAGGGGACAGATAGGAAACTCCAGAAAGGGTTGCCTGCATGAGGTCTCAGAGGGACAGGAGGAAAGATAACTCAGATGGACCACAGAAATTGCTTTAGTGTATTGTTTTACAAACTGTAGCTCCTGATTTGTTATTGGGTCATGAAACCAATTTAGTGTGCCATGAGCAGCTTTAAAAGCAGATAGAATGAGATGGAGTTGCCAACATCAGGGCTCATGGAATATAGTAAGGAATGCAGTGTCCTGAAACTCCTGTGTCACAAGCCTATGTGGGTGTGTGCTCTGGGCCTCCGGCAACATGTGTTTCTTGCCGTGAGCACAGTCACAGGTTTCTGAGAAAGGCAGGGTCAGGGGAGTGAGTGCGGGGAGAGGGCAGTGAGCGGGAGGCTGGGCAGGACTGTGGAAGTTGCGTGAGCTCCGTCCCCAGGGCCGTGGAGCCGTGAAGGGTTGGCGGGTTTTCCACAGAGAGCAGCAAGGTGAAGGCTGCGCTGCGGCGACCCCTCCCCTGCAGCTGGGCCGTGGGGTGAGGCTGCCCTGGGCCGATGGCCCCCGTGAGAGCTGACGGCAGCCCTGGGAAGGAGTAGTGGGGCTGAAATGTAAGGAGAACCCTGGGGCCACACTGATGAGCCTTTTCTCTTACTTGCTGCTTCTGGGGCCGCTCCCTGGCCTGCACAGCCTGTCCCATCAGGCCCAGTCACAGGGCCCATTCAGGACCTCAGGAGTGTTTCCTTTCATCTCTCCAGCTCCTGGAAGTTTCCATGTGGGGAGCTCAGCATCACTTTCATGATTCAAGCAGGAAGAGAGAAGCCTCCGGAATCTTCTCTAAGCAGAGGCCCCGTTTGGACTTCCCGCTCCCCTAGATGCAAAAATAGCAGAACAGCTGTAACTGATGCTTTGAGAGAACATTTCTTTAGAGCTGGTATCAAACATAAATGTTGGGCCCAGAGGGGATGTTCGGAAAGTTCGGGGTTGGAAACCTCTCCATTTTATCTCACTGAAGAATGGGCGCTCCCTGGGCTTCCCCTCAGGGGCACGGTTTGTGGGGTCTTTGTGGTGCTTGGGGCTCAGGGTAGAGGTGGGAGCAGCCAAAGTGAGCTTCCCCCCACCTTTCCTCAGAGGCTCGGCCTGGGGAAGGAAGATGGGTGATGGGCAGTCTGCTCCCGAGTGCACACGTGGGAGAGTGAATGGCAGCCCGGTGCAGTCCCTGCCGTGACCCTTCCCTCCACTGCAGCCACAGGGGCCTTCCTGCTCTTCCTGGCCCAACCGACTCCTGCCATAGCCTCTCGTGCCTGCTGTTCTTTCTGTGAGGACCATTCTACCCCAAATCATCACAAACGTCTCTGCTCCAATGTCACCCTTCCTGCAGGTGACCATCCACATGGTTTTTTCCTCCAACCTTTTCATTCCCTTCTCTTGCTTTACTTCTCCGTAGTCGCCCTGAGCCCTGCCTGAAGTGATTCACTGGTCAGTGTTGGTGGTCTTCTGTCCCCACGAGAGGACGCGCGTGTGAAGGCAGGGACCGCGTCTGTGGCTGCCTGGGCCCTGCTGCAGTTCCCGTGCTGGGCTAGTTGCAGGCCTGTGGCAAGCAAGGGGATGAATGTGGTGGTGGCCTCACCAACCGGTTGGCTCATTGGTTCGTTTTTCTTTCTACCATGTACCAGGCACATTTCCTGCTGGTGAAGGGAGTCTGGGAACCTTGGGTCATGTTCTGGGGCTTTTGGGAGGACAGCCCCTTGCAGGGGGGCATGGCATGGGTCTGCACCCCAGTGTGTTCCCCTGAGGCCGGAATTCTCTGCTCAGAGGCACCCTGCTCCCTTGGGGGCTTCTGGGTGGCCTTTAGTGGTTGGTCCTGGGGGACTGACTATTGGGGTCCAGATACCTACTGAGACCAATAGGGAAACTGCATCCAAATAGCCCTGTTTCCTATCCCACCAGTCCCAGCCTGGGGCACATTCACACTCCATTTTCTGCCCCGAGAGCTGGTTGGCAACCTCCTCCCGTGTGTTCTCAATTTCCCCTGTCGAGGCCGGGAACCTACACTTCACTTCTTGTTCCCTTGGCCATTCGTTCAGCTAGATTTGAGGCCAGTGGGATCTTTGATCACAAACTCAGATGTGTAACATGTCTCATTTTCTGTAAATCTGAGGCCCCACCCTACCAGGCTGGTAGAACCTCTGCCTCAGTAATCCTTGGGCACTGCCTCTGCTCCTGGGAGGGGTCAGGGTGCCAGGTCTCAGGCGGCACCAAGAGGTTGGCAAGGCCTGGCCACTGATCCCTGAGATGCTCGTTCTTCCAGCCACACGGTCCCCAAGTCCGTGCTCCTGCTCTTTGTTTGTTGGTTTGTTTTTTGCTGCACTTGGAGCCCCCGAGTCTCATGTCCGAAATGCCTGCTGCATAAGGGTCTGTGTTCTCACCGAGCACCCACCACATGTGTGTTTACCAAGAGAAACAGGAGCCCCCTCCTGCCCTGGGGACCAGCTTGTCCAGCTGCCATGTAAAAAGGAGAAGTGATACTTCCAGGAGCAGATCAAGTATTCACAGGACCAAGGACTCCCGCAGATGGGAGGGAAGTGAGAGCAGGGAATTTTGGAGAGATGGTGGAGGGCTCCCTGGAGGAGGCAGTGGAGACCGTGTACTTGGAAGGTGGGCTGATGGAGAGTTCTCTTTGGGGAAAGATGGATCCCCATGCCAGTATGATGCCCAGCGTGAGGTGCATGTGCTGGGAGGAAGAGCCAGCTGAACTGCTGAACTCGGAGGCCGTGGAAAAGCGCACCTGCCTCGGTGCTCTCCCCTGCTGCCGGCCAGGCCTGACCAAGCTGGGTTTGGGTGCTGCAGGCCCTGGATGGAAGTGCCTCTTTCTGAGCAGTGTGGCTTTGAAATGTGATACAACAGGTTCACCTGTCACAGGCCTGAGCGGTTCCTCAGCTGTGCCGCCCGCTCAGCTCATGCTGCGCAGGGGCCACCTCAGAGGTTAACCCTGGAGCAAATGAATCCGGAGTCCCTGAGACGGCAGGTGCTTTTGATAGTGCTCAGCCCGGTCTCAGTGGTTCCCGGAACCGACCAACACCTCTCAAGGCAGCGGCGTCTCTGGACAGTGTTTTGAAAAGGGTTCAATCCTATTTCAATGATGGCATTTTGAGTATTTTTCACATTCTGTACCCTGTGTCTTCCTTTTTATTTTCTGTAGGAAAAGGGAAAATGTGAATTAAAATATCCTGGAAAAGTCTAGGCATACATATTAAAACATTTGGCTGCTAGTTGAAAGGAATCTATGTCTGTGTTTCCTCTTTGTTGCGGAAACTTGCTGTGGTCCTGGTGGAGGTGGTTTTTCCAGGCCTCAGAAGATGTCCTTCTTGGGGCTTTCTCCCTCTCTCTCTAGCTCCTCCTCTGTCCCTTCACTCTGCTCCCACCCCTGTGTCTGGTGGTCTCAGAAAGACGTGCCCATCATCTGCAAAGGAGGCGGGTGGGACTCCAATGCCCATGGGGCCCAGCAGGTAAATCAATGAGTGACGTATGCTGGGGGCCTGGAGTGGACTGGAGGGGACGTGTCTGTCTGGAAGGACCGTGACTACTGTGCCGGCTGAGGGTTGCCACAGGAATACAGATGCTTGTAGCCAGGGTCCCAAGTTTTCCAGGGAAGCTGGAATCCAGATTTTAAGGTGAAATTTTTTTATCTAAAAAGGTAGGCAGCTAAAAAAAAAAAAAAAAACAACCCCACTGGGTGGATGGAATAAAACTCACATACCAGAGTCGGCCCATCGGCTACCAGTTTGTAGCCTCTGCCATAGCTGTGTCAGGTTCTCCTGGCCCAGGACAAGCTGGGTTGCCTCCCTGTATAGGGAGTTAGTTCTCTGTGCCCCCAGACCTGCTTGGGTCAGCAGCTGTCTCTTCTAGAGATGGTTTAGTTTGACAGAGTGACTTTGTCTTATGGAGGGAAGAGTCTCAGCAGGATCTGCATTTTTGTTTACACTTTGGAGCTGAGTGACCTTGTGCGAGTCACTTGGGTCCCATGGGTCTCAGTTCCTCGATTATTTCAAATAAGGAAAATTATATCTGAATTTCCTGCTAGGTTCCTTGTGAGGCAGAAGTATAACATCCATGACCATGATTTGACAAGTACAAATGCCAGTCGCTGGTCTTATTTTGTGTGACAGGCATGTGGTGTGAAGGGATCATGGATTTGAAGAGGACAGTCTGCTTCGTGCCTGTCCAGATTCCTGCCTGGTTCCTACACCCACGGAATGGGAGCCTCGGGCTTTCTGTCTGCATCTGTCAGCGTGGTTCCCAGATCAGGAAGGAAGGCAGGAGGGGGCGGCAGGAGGTGGAGGCTGGGTACAGCAGATCTCTTCAGACGCCCCTGTGCTGTCTGGCTCAGAGCATTCTTGAAAATTGGTGAGTTCACTAGTTTGTTTAAATAGAATATTTAAAAATAAGAACATGATGCAGGATAGTGTTTCTCAAACTGGTGTTCAAAGGCACACTACTCTCCCTAGGGCGTTGAAAGGAGTGAGAAAGGGGTTTCACACTGAGGTCAGCTGACACATGTTGGAGTGAAGTTCAGTGAGTTGCTTGCAGGACTCCTCAGAATTTTAAAAACACTATGCTGATGTGTATTGTGAGGTTAGAGCAAAGTGTTTCTCAAACCTTTGTTCACTGAATACATGTGAACATTTCCTTAGATCGTTTGAGTGATGCTGACCCAGGTCAGTGAGGCAGTTCTTCACCCCACATGTTTGTGCTGTGTGCCAAGCGAGGGCAGGCATGGGATAGAGTGGCGAGTGAAAGCCGACCCGCCGCAGCCCTGCCCTTGTGTTGCTGGCCGTCTAGAGGGGCACCCGGCATGCATCACGTGAGCTTATTCCTGGGGTAAATGTACAACAGGACCGAGCTTGCCCAGGGAGGATATGGTGCCCTGGGGGTGGCCCATCTGTGGGGTGGCTCAGAGGGAGAGTGAGAGGGGGAGGGGTTGTGAAGGATGCGGAGGCACCAACCAGCCTGAGAGGCCACAAGTCAGCCCCGTGGGCCCTGCCTGGCAGTGGAGAGAGGGTCAGTATGGCCAGAGCAGGGGGAGGGCTGGAGGGAGCCCGATGGAGATGATGAAGCCTCCCTCAGCCCTGACCTGGTGGGGCCATCGCCTGAGGTGACCGAGTGTGAGGGGCCCTGGAGAGTGTCTACACAGGCTGCTTCCCTTTCCCACCCCATCGCAGACCTCCCTGGACTGAGCACAGGAACGAGGAATAAACTCTGGCTGCCCGGGCAGTACTTCACTTGCTGCCGCGTCTGGCCCCTGACCTGTGGGTGCAGTCAGCCTTCCAGCAGATGTGATTTCCCCAGGGCCGGGCGCTGCTGCCTGCGGGGAGCCTGAGGACCGACCCCAGAGGCTGGCTCAGTTTGCCCGAGGTTCTCCTTGCTTTTCTTTGCCCTGGAATCAAGAATCTGTTGATCGTGCCTCCTCAGGGACTAACATTCTCCTGAATTTCATATTCTTCGGAGTATAAACCCTGCCAGCACAGCATCAATGTCCTCCATCCATTCAAAACCCACTGAGTGAATATGTATTGAGTGTTCTGCTGTGCGGGAGAGGTAGAGGGTGAACAAGACAGTTGGGATCCCTGCTCTCACCAGGCTCTCCTTCGGGGGGAGGGGTGGGGTGGTCAGTTAAACAGGGCCCAGGAGAGTGAGGGTGGTGGGAGCACCTGGCCTCATTCCGAGGGAGCCGGGGAAGGCTCCTGGGGGGGATGCTAAGGGGAGACCTGGAGAAGGAGGATGTGCTAGCAGGGTGAAGCCAGGGACAAGAGAAGAGGGGACAGGGTGCAGTTCTAGAGAGGGTCACAGGGCTCAGTCATGTGGCTGGGGTGGGCCCAGGGCTGACAAGGATACTTTGTAAGATTTCACTTTTCCTTGCTCTTCTGGAGAAGCTCCCCCAGAATTTGTGGGGGAGGCCTGAGAGGCCTTGGTCATAGTAATCCAATGCAATCCTGTTTCTCTTCCGAGCACATCTATATTAGGGGATTGTTATACTTGGCAGTGTAAGAAATTGCAGGAAGTGATTATTGCAAATTCTCAGAGCTTCTGTGCCTCTAAGAAGCCTCTGCATGGACACCCTGAGCCCTGTCCTGATGAGTGCATATAACTGCAATGACAAGGGACAACTTTTATTCATTTAACAAGAGGGATGGGGGTAGCGGGTATATATTGGCTGCAGTGACCTTTCATGGTAAGCAGAGATATAGATGCCAGTGTGGAAACAATTATCTCAAGTGCCCACGGGTACCAGCTTCCTGTTGATAACATGTGGTGCTAATTACCGGGAAGGATTCAGGGCAGATGTTGGCGTCTGAAATTAATTGGCCAGCAGAAGGGCTGAGCCTGGCTCAAGACCCGAAAAATGCTGGGGCAGCTCCACCTTCTCACTTCCCCCTTCACGACTGCAGCCGCGGTTCCTCTCCTCCAGACGCTGTGCTTTACTGCACTCTCATAACCTTCTCAGGGAACCCAAGCTGCGATCGGCTGACTAGTCGCCCTCTCTGTTTACAGCCTTCTAGACCTTCAGGAAGGAACAGGATGGCCAGTTCATCAAAATACTCCGTGTGGAAAGGTCAGCCTGGTGGCACTCCTACTGTCTATTTCCCCAGAATGGGGAGTATTAACAGCCTGCCTCCATGTTCCTGTCAGCATTGCCACGTGGAACCCTGTGGTCAAGAAACTGCATCAGTGCTATGGATCCCTGATGACTGTGATTTTAGTTGGAGACTAATGGTGCCTCGTCTGGTCCCATTTCTCCTTCTTCCTATTGGACGACTTATCTGGAAAACTGTGCGATGACCTTGGAGCATGCTCAGTGCCGTGAGCTTCCAGTCTTGGCTCTCTGCACTCTGTTCTTTCACAACAACTTGTTACAGGTGTAAATGCTTATGACAGTGTTCATTAACCTTCATCTGGGGTCACATTGTGCCAAGCCCGCACCAAGTATGGCACATGCACCATCTCATTTAATCCCCATAACAACTTCAGAGGCTTATTATGCCCCTTTACAGACAGGGATGCTGAAGTCCAGAAGGGTTAACATACCCAGGCCACCCAGCTAGTCAGTGAGACAGCAGGACTTGAACTCAGGGAGTCTGACTCCAGAGCCACCTTTGTATCATTTTCTAACCCCCTCCCCACCACCAGATCCTGAGTTCCATGAAGATGGAGACAGCACCTGTCTTGTTCATCTCAATACCTCAGTTCCTAATGGAAGCCAAGCAGATAGGGAGGCTCAGTAAGTGTTAAGTGAGTAAACGAACTTAAACCCCAAACCTTGCTTTGGTGTAAGAGCAGGAAAGGCATGTCCAAGGCACAGGATCAGGGCTGAGAGGATTTGCTGTGTTTTGTAGACATAGTCTGGAGGGCTGACGTGTGTGAGGGACCAGGCAGAACGGTGGTGGTGGGTTTGCCACTCTTGTAGAATCAAATGAAAACGGCTTTATTTAGTCAAGGAAAGCTTACTTTTTAAGAATGAAGAAATGTTCCAGTTAAAGGTAGTGAACCTTGTGGACCATTTGTATCGTTTGTTATTTTCCAAAATCTTTAGCTTTGAAAACTCAGTTCATAATAGCAAACTAACCAAAAATGAGAGAAAACTCTAGACATAGTCATTCGCTTTTCAAACGTCCTTAGAGAATCTTGCACGCTGAGTCGTGTGTGTGCACGTGTGCATGTGTGTGAGCATCTCCATTGCTGCTAGCACATTAAATGGTCTGCAGTGAGTGCTTCTCATTTCTACCATGGAAAGTTGTTTCCTGTTGAAAAGTAAATTGTATAAGCAAAACAGAAAGGCATGAAGGATAAAGTAAAAATCACTTGAAAACATACCACCTAGAGCTAATTAGATAATTTGAGGAACATCCTTTCAATTTTGTGTATGTGTAAAATACAATTTTATAGAGAGCAGAAAACTGTAAATACTGTTTTGCAGTCTGAGTTTTTTCCCTATTTAATATAGTGTGCAGATCTTCCCATGCCAATGAAGATGGTGTTACATCACTCTTTTTAACGTCTATGTAGGACTCTATTGTATGGCCATTTCGTGATTAATATAACCTGTCCCTTATGATGTATACTTACCCACATTCATATGGCACTATAATTATCCATTTAATCATCTTTCTCTCCCTGGAGGCTGTGAGCTCATTGCAAACAGGGAAATTGCTAAATTCACAAGCATCCAATAGGTGTCCAATAAATTATGAATGGATGGATGAGTGAATGAGAAGGAGAGGAAGAGGTTTTGTTTTGTCATTGCTGTGGTCCATTTCCAGTGAAACTTATGTTCTGAACGACAGCCTGCTAACCCAGGGCTGGTGAGGGCATTTTAGCAGGTATACAGCTGGGCTTCTGCCGTTCTTTGGTGTCTCGGGTTTACATCCAGGTGCCATAAGGAAGTATTTATGATACCAATTAGCTTAAATTCTGCTCTTCTTGAAGGAAAGTCCTTGGTTTCTTAGCCCTGTGGTTTCCTTTCTATGCAGTGACATCCTCTCCTCTGCTCATCTATTCCAACGCCACATTGGCTGGCCAGGGGGGATACCTCTTACACACTTAGGAAAGCAAGACTCGATTTTTCCAGGGGAGGGGGCAGTGTTAGGCATAATGAATCCCTCCTCTTGTCTTTTCCTAAAGTTACGAACCAGATGCCTCAGCCCCATTCCAGCAGTATAGACTGAGCTGAAAATGAAGATGAAAAACCAAATCTCCATGATCATAAAAAATAAACTTAAAATTCTAGATGATTGTTTCTGGAGAGAGTGAAAGATATTTTTAAGCTGGGGTTCTTAACTGGGGGTATACCAATAGGGGGCATATGGATCCCTTTATCTTCTCTGCTAATCTCTTGAAATAGTATACAGGACTTTGTATTATGTATGATATATATTAAATTATATATGCATATATATTATATTTGTATTATAACTTTTAAGCATGTGTGTTTTTCTGGTCTAGGGGTTTATAGTGCTTTTCAGATTCTCAGAGGGTTTGAGACCTCAGAGTTTTAGAACCTGTATTTTGGAGGAAAAGTAATTTAAGTTCACAAACCTCATTTTTCTTATCTATAAAATGGAGTGAAAACTCCTATCTCATGGAGTTATGTGAAAATTTGTAAAAAAGAATATAAACTGCCTGGCTCAGGTGTCCAGTAAATGGCCACTTGTTACTGATACTCACAAGGTAATAGAGCAGGACCTTTCTCTGCTCACGGGTGACTGTCCAGCACCACTGTGTGTGTGTGTGTGTGTGTGTGTGTGTAGGGGCTGTGACCAGAGATGTACTTTCACAGTCTTGCTTTGTTTGCCCCAACAAACAAAGTGGTGGTCCCATGGATGAGAGAGAGGGAGGGAAGAAGGAGGAGAAGGGGGATGAGGAGGAAAAAGAAAAAGGAAGAAGAGGATGAGGCAGGAGGAGGAGGAGAAGGAAAAGGAAGAAGGAGGAGGAGGAGGAGGAGAAGGAAGAGGAGGAAGAAAAAGGAAAGAAAAGAAATAGAGGAAGAAGAAGGAGGAGGAAGGGGAAAGGAGGGAGAGGGGATGGGGGAAGTGGAGGAGAAGGAGAAAAAAGAAAAAGAATGAAGAAGAGGACAAGGCAGGAGGAGGAAGAGGAGGAGGAAGGGGGAGCAAGAAGGAGGAGGTGAAAGAGAAGGGAGGAGGAGGAGAAAAAAAGAAAAAAAGAAGAAGGAGGAGGGGGAGGGGGGAGGGGGAGAGGAGGAGGAGGGGAGAGGAGGAGGAGCCTGAAAGACAGTTAGGGATGTCTTATTGTCTGGGCATGAAGTTGCAGTACTGGGGCTGGAGAAAGCAGAAGCCAGCAGGAAAGACTCATTAGGATTTGTGACTGGGAATGGAGTTGGAAGAGGAGTTAAGAGGATTTTGAGGGTCTGTTTTCCTCTGGGGAGAATGACAATTTTGCAGGAAGGGTTCAGTTTACCTATATTGAACCTAGGGAGAGATGGGCCATCTGAATGGAAATGTAGGTCTTATAGGAAATATAGGTCTTAGAGACATAACACTTTAGAAACCTTTAATTTTTGATTTGCATGAATTATAATTTATGGGGCTTTTTGGTTTTTGCTTGAAAGAAGGGAGCTGACTTCTGGGTGGAGAGAAAATACGGAGCAGAGTGAGAAGGGGAGGACAAGGCCGGGAGAGGGAATGCTCTGGTGTCCCCTACCAGCCCCTTCACTTGAGGGCGAGAGGGCTTAGAGCTGAAGGCGAAGATGCCATTTTCACAAAGGACTTCATGAGCCATGGTGGTGCTGGAGGATGCTCTGGTGCCCACATGACAGAGTGACGCAGGTTCCTGGAGAGGGCTTTCTTCCACGTGGATATGGAAGGTGTAACTCTGTGAGCTTTGGGGCGTCAGGAGAGAGCACTTTGGGCATCGATGTTGGCATGGATTGGTGTGGTCTGATGAGCATTATCAGAAGCCACAGGATGAGGCTTTCTTATTGCAGTGTAAGGGGAGGACAGTGATAAGGCAGAGGAGGGACAGGGCCTACACAGTAGCTGCAGATGATACACGGGCCTATGAGCCTTTAAGGGGTGCTCCTCAGGGACTGTTAGGGGATGGAGGATCTCCAGGGACTAGAGGACTTTTGTAAGCAGATGGGGCAAGAATAGGGAGCTTGAATTTTTGAGGTCCATGTGCCTTCATTTCCACCTACAGGCTGGAGAGGCCAGGGGATTTTTGGATAATGAAAGTGGCTATCTGAATGTCGAATTCAAGGAAGCTCAATTCAAGAGTTTGGGGGCTCAGTTGATAACTTTATTCCTTGTTCTTAGCTTTTCAGTCCTTTGGAAATTGATCTTTCTCTCTTCTCTCTCTCTCCCCCTCAGAGCTAGAAAAAGCAGAGGATCATTAGCCTCCCAGTCTTTCTGTGCCCACTGATACAGACCCATCTCTTGGGGCTTCATTGCCTCACAGTCTTCCTCAGGTATGAGTGTGTGTTCTGTTTTCCTGGAGTGTGACTTTGTGGGTAGAAGCATCTGGAAGCCCTCTGTTGAGAAGGTGCCCTGACGAGGGCCGGGGATGGAACCGCAACTGAGGTACGTGCCCTTGACCAGAATCGAATTCGTGACTCTGGTCTGAGGGCTGACGCTCTAACCAGTGAGCCAAACTAGCCAGGGCTGATTTTCCATTTTTTAGTATATTTACCCTAATTTTTAATTTTTTTTAAAGGTTAAATTCTCAGGTGTGAGATTAATAGATCAGATTGTACAGTTTTTTTTTTTTCCCCTAAACTTTTTTTTGAAGCTAATTTCTTTGACAATACCAATTGTTGAGGACGGAGGAACTAGAACTCTCACATATTGCTTGTGAAAATGTAAAATGGTACCATCTCTTTAGAGAATAGTTTGGTAGTTTCTTAAAAAGCTAAACATGCACCTACACTATGACCCAGCCATTATTCCTAGGTATTTACTCAAGAAAAAGGAAATATATGTCTACACCAATACTTGTACACGCACGTTAATAGCAGCTTTATTTATAATAGCCTAAATTTCAAAATAGCCCAAATCCCTTCAACTGGAAAATGGATAAACAAATTGTGGTATATCCATGTAATAAAATACTACTTAGCAATGAAAGGAAAGAAACTATTTCTACTTGCAAAAACATGATGAATCTTAAAATCACGATGCTGAATGAAGCCAGCCAATAAAAGAGCACATGCTATATATTTGCATTTATATAAAATTCTAAAAAGTGCAAATCTCTAGTGACAGAGAGCACATCAATGGTCGTCTGGGAATGGGGAGTAGGTGGTAGGGAGAGTTTACAAAGGGACACAGGAACCTTTGGGGGAGTGATGCCTATGTTCACTGTCTTGGTTGTGGTGATGGTTCCACAGGTATACACATCTGCCAAAGTACATCAGTAGTACACTTCAAATACGTGTAGTTTATTATACAGATAAAACTATTTTTTTTTTAAAAAAAGACCTTGTTACATATGGCCATATTTCTTTCTAGGAACACAGTGCCAGTTTATCCTTCAACTAAAAGTATGTAAATGCTTTTCTCACTGGATTCTTGACATTATTCAGTCTTATAAATTTTAACCATCTCTGACCAGTTGGATATTACCTAGCTGTTCAATTTTATACATGTTTGGTTGCTGGTGAGTTTGAACTTTTTTTATTTATTTATTTTCTTTATCCTCACCTGAGGACATGCCTCCATTTTTTGTTCAGATAGAGTGGGAGGGAGAGAGAAGAAGAAAGAGAGAAAGAAACATTGACATGAAAGGGACACATCTAGTGGCCGCCTCCCGCACGACCCAACCAGGGCCAGGGACAAACTGCAACCAAGGTACGTGCCCTTAGCGGGAACTGAACCTGGGTCTCTCTGGACCGCAGGTCAACGCTCTAACCGCTGAGCCAAACCGGCCAGGGCATGAGTTTGAACTTTTAAAATTGTGTATTGGTTAATTTTCCTACTGAGCCTTTTTTGTGCACATCCTTTATTACTTTGGGGCTCTCTTGGTAGAGAATTTTTGACACAGGACTTTTTCAAAGTTCTATGGTCAAATCAATTGAGTGCTTTCTTTATGTTTTCCCACCTTCTTAATTTCCAACTATTAATTCTGGAAAAGTGGGTCATCAAGCTTCTGAAGACTTCTTACTAGATGAGGGTCACTGAGGCTGTAGTGTGGGCCTGTTGAAGAACTCTTTTGAATGTAAAAATCATTGTGGGCCCCTACATGGCAGAGATTATACCTTTAGGGTCTGTTTATGGAGACTGTATAATGACAAAAACTGCAAATTAAGTTATTGGTAATATGAATTGGCATTATATTAATCATCATAGCACGCACATACATTTGAGAAACAGTGTACCTATTGTGAAGCATGTCTTCTGTCTACAGACAAAGTTTGGTGTGCATGTGGATGTTTGATTCCCCTGTAATAATTTTAAGGACCTCAGGTTTGGGAGCCCCCCACTGGAAACTGTATCTTAGTAGGTAGAGCAGGGACCCAGACCTTTTGCATGTGCTGAAACCCGCCCCTTTCTCTTAGCTCTCTTTGGCTGGGAATTTTGAGAATGTGAGCTTAGGGCTCTGGGAAGCCTGAATCTGGGATAAGTGGGAGAATTATTAGGCTTTAAAAAAAATTTTGTCTCCAACCCACCTTTTTCAATTTTGAAAGAATGTCTTATTCAAGTAACCCTGGATTGTGTGAGAAAGACATTGACCGTACTCTCCGCAGCCGTTTTCTTTCCAAATGAAAGTGTCTTCACCCAGAATAATCTTGGCCCCTTTGTCATTTTCTCACAGGGAACTCAGAACGTACCTGTTTAAACGATATGATGTCTGTGAAGCGCCTAGCACGGGACCTGTCCTACAGCTCATGCCCAAAGACTGTTTCTCTCCTTCCTCCTCTGTTTGACAGCAGGTTCCAAGCTCACTTGAAAATGTAGCATTGATCCCACAGCAAATATGTTTTGGCTTAGTGATGAGTCCACTCAAAAGAAGAGAGAAAATTATCTAACTTATTGAAATACTTTAATCCATGAACTCACATAAATATTGTTTTGAACTAATAGTTTTATATACTGTGGCATCTGTGTTCCATCTTTTGGGTGGTTAATGTCTCTTGCTGTCATGTACTTAAAAATGTCAGACTTTCGGTATTTTCTTTTATGTTAAACTTGCAATGGAGTGTTGGATTCCTTGGTTCATTTTTAAAAAGCCCTTTATCAAAATGTTAGCTTGGTTAATTTGCATAAAATATTTCCTCGGCAATTTACTCTGTATTACTTTTGAAACGCAAATTGCCTCTGCTGCAGTGTGGGATGGCTGTAGGTTGTAACAGCATGTCAGCTATGACAGCTTTCGATTCCTGGGATGAACCAGTCTCAGGTTTGAAGCTCAAGCAAATAAATTGGAATCTTGCCTCGCCTCACTCTCTTGGGTGATCTGAACTCATATGAAGAAGAAAAGGAAGAAAAGGAAGCAGGGGTCACAAAGAAAAGGTTCAAAGGCCTAGGTTAAGAATTTAGAAGTATGTGGTTGGGAGCTGGGTGTGGCTGTGGGCTCTCTGGTGTGTGCTCAGGGGGTGGGGGAGGAAGAAGCGCTTTGGGGTGTCTCCAGGAAGAGGATCAGTGACAGCAAATCTAATGAACATACACAACACAGCCAGGTTCTGCCTAGGACACTGCTCCCATCCACCATTCCTTTGCTCCACAGCCTTGACTCCCTCCCTCCCAGCCTGGAATCAGCTCTGCATTTCAAACAGGGAATTGACTTAGCTGGTGGAAGTCAATCCTGAAGGAAAAGAACAAGCTTCAATGCATCAAGTAGGCTGTCAGGAAATCAGAGGCAGAGAGACTTTTCTGGGAGGGTCCTGCCTTTGCCTGGAGACCCCAACTTCAAACCTGGGTGTTGACACCTTCCCCTCCAGTGCAGGGCAGCAGAGTAGAGCTTGTCTGTCCTTAGTAACAACTTCCCGTTAAAGCAAAGCTGTTCAGTCTGAAAAACACTGATAGTCACAAATAGCAGATGGGCAGGCCAGGCTGCAATTAGGCAGCTGCTAGCTCCTCACACTCCCATTTTCTTAGAAAGGGCAAGACTCACAGGAGAGAGGGAGGGCTTCCTTGTTGGAGAAGAATCTTTCCTTTGCACAGGAGAAGCTCTTTCCTTGACTCACCCTAGGCCTTTTCTGAAAGCTAGAAGGGGCCAATGTTAGTAGAAGCAAATGAATGTATTCGACGAAAGATGGGATTTGTGTGCAAGGAGATGGAGTTATATTTAGACCTATGTAATTAAAGATCCATTCATGACTGAGCATCCTTAAACAGACAAACATAAAACTCATGAATACCAAATTCTACCTGGATAAGTGGCTGGAAGCGCGCACACTCACACACACACACTCTGAGACTGTTTATTCAAGTAGAAGGAAAAGCCACCATCAGTCTCCACTCAGGTCTGATGAATTTCAAGCCTCACTACTTAGGGCTATAATAAAGAACCTTGTATTTTTGGCTTAAAAAACACACACACACTTGTGTGTGTGTAGCCATTTTAGCAGCTGTGAGCTGATACCTCATTGTAGTTATAATTTACATCTCTCTGATGATCGTGACATTGAGCATTTTTTCCTATGTCTCTTGGACATTTGTATGTCCTCTTTGAAGAAGTGTCTATTCAGGTCCTTTGTCCATTTTGTAATTGAATTGTTTGTCAATATATATATTATTGTTGACAATATTACAGATGTCCCCAGTTTTCTCCCCCTTTATTCTCCTGCAACCAACCCCTTCCCCATGCCAGGCCTTCATCGCACTATTGTCTTTGTCCATGGGCTATCCATGTATGTGTATAAGTTCTTTAGTTACTCTCTTACCATGCCCCTCCTCTTCCCCGCCCCACGTCCCTCTGAGATCTGTCAGTCTTTTCCATGCATCCATGCCTCTGGACCTATTCTGTTCGTCAGTTCATTTTGCTCATTAGATTCTATATATAAGTGAGATCATATGATATTTGTCTTTCTCTGACTGGTTTATTTCAGTAAGCAAAATCCTCTCCAGATCCATTCATGCTGTCACAAAGGGTAAGACACCTTCTTTTTTACAGGAATACAATAGTATTCCATTGTATACCACTACTGTTTTATCCACTCATCTACTAATGGGCATTTGGGCCGTTTCCGGATGTTAGCTATGTAAATAACGCTGCTATGAACACGGGTGCATATATTCTTTCTGATTAGTGGTTCAGAATTCTTACACTATATTCCTAGAAGTGGGATTGCTAGGTCAAATGGCAGTTCCATTTTTAATTTTTTGAGTAAACTCCATACTGTTTTCAATAATGGCTGCACCAGTCTGCATTCCCACCAGCAGTGTGCTAGGGTTCCCTTTTCTCCACATCCTTGTCAGCACTTATTGTTGTTTGTTGATTTATTGATGGTAGCCATTTTAGCAGGTGTGAGGTGATACCTCATTGTAGTTTTAATTTACATCTCTCTAATGATCGTGACATTGAGCATTTTTTCCTATGTCTCTTGGACATTTGTATGTCCTCTTTGAAGAAGTGTCTATTCAGGTTCTTTGCCCATTTTATTTAATTGAATTGTTTGTCATCTTTTTGTTGAGTTGTATGAGTACTCTATATATTTTGGAAATTAATTCCTTATCAGATGTATCAGTGGCAAATCTGTTATCCCACACAGTGGATTCCCTTTTCATTCTGATGCTGGTTTCTTTTGCTGTGCAGAAACCTTTTAGTATGATGTTTTTTTTGTTGTTTTTTTCTTTTGTTTCTCTTGCTCTAGGAGATGTATTAGCAAAAACTCTGCTATGTGAGATGTCTGAGATTTTGCTGCCTATGTTTTCTTCTAGGATTGTTATGGTTTTCTGACTTATATTTTTTTTTCTTTTTTTTTATCCTCACCCGAGGACATTTTTCCATTTTTTTTGTTCAGACAGAATGGGAGGGAGAGAGAGGAAGAGAGAGAGAAACATCAATGTGAAAGGGACACATTGAGTGGCTGCCAGGGCCAGGGACAAACTGCAACAGAGGTATGTGCCCTTAGCGGGAACCAAACCGGGTCTCTCTGGACCGCAGGCTGACGCTCTAACCATTGAGCAAAACTGGCCAGGGCGGTTTTGTGACTTATATTTAAGTCTCTTATCTGTTTTGAGTTTATTCTTTTGTATGGTGTATGTTGGTGGTCTAGTTTCATTCATTTGCATGTACCTTTCCAATTTTTGAAGAGAGCGTCTTTATTATATGTTCTTGCTTCCTTTGTCAAATATTAGCTAATCATAATGGCATGGGTCATTTTCTGGGGTCTCTATTCTGTCCAGTGATCTATATGCCTGTTGTTGTGCCAACATGAGATTAGATTAAACATTAGATTAAAATGGCTTTGTAGTATAGCTTGCTATTAGGTATTGTGATCCCTCCAACTTTGTTCTTCTTTCTCAAGGTTGCTGTGAATATTCAGGATCACTTTTGGTTTCATACAAATTTTTGGAGTATTTGTTCTAGATATGTGAAATATGCCATAGGCATTTTAATGGAGAGTGCATTGAATCTACAGATTGCTTTGGGCAGTATGGACATTTTAATGATGTTAATTCTTCCAATCCATGAACATGGTATATACTTCCACTTGTTTGTATTTTCCTCTATTTCTTTTTTCAATGTCCTATAGTACCTTCTTGGTTAAGTTTATTCCTAGGTATGTTATTTTTTTGTTGCAATGGTAAATGGAATTTTTAAAAATTTCTCTTTCTGAGAGTTTATTATTGGTGTATAAAAATGGCATCAATTTCTTGATATTGATTTTTTTATCCTGGTCTTTGCCAAATTTATTTATTAAATCTAGTAGTTTTTTTGTGGAGTCTTTAAGATTTTCTGTGTATAATATCATGTCATCTGTGAATAATGACAGTTTTACTTTCTCCTTTCCAATTTGGATGCCTTATATTTTTTCTTCTTGTCTGATTGCTGTGGCGAAGACTTCCAGTCCTATGTTGAATAAGAGTGGTGAAAGTGGACATCCCTGGCTTGTTCTTGTTTTTAAGGGAAACACACTTAGTTTTTGCCCAATCAGTATAATGTTGGCTATAAGTGTGTCATATATGGCCTTTATTATGTTGAGGTATGAGCCCTTTACTCACACTTTGGCAAGTATTTTTTTTTTTCTTTCTTTAATCAAAAATGGGTGCTGCCCTGGCTGGTTTGGCTCAGCAGTTAGAGCATTGGCCCACAAACCAGAGAGTTCCGGGTTCGGTTCCTGCTAAGGGAATGTAACTCAGTTGCAGTTTCTCCCCGGCCACTGTTGGGGCCGGGAGGGTGGCGACCACTCGATGTGTCTCTGTCATGTTGTTGTTTCTCTCTCTCTTTCCCCCTCTCTCCCTCCTGCTCTAATCTGAAGATAAGTGCAAAAAATGTCCTCAGGTAGAGATAAAAAAAAAAGGGTGCTGATTTTGTCAAATGTGTTTTCTGCATCTATTGGTGTGATCATATGATTCATTCCCTTCATTTTGTTTATGTGATGTATCATTTTTTTATTAATTAATTTTTGTTACAGATGTTTCTCCTTTTCCCCCCACTGATGTATCATTTTTAAAAAAATCCTCACCCAAGGATATTTTTTTATTTATATTCAGATAGAGTGGGAGGGAGGGGTAGAGAGGAAGAGAGAGAAACATTGATGTGAGAGGGACACATCGACTGATTGCCTTCCTGGCAACCTTGACCAAGGCTGGGGATGAACTGCGACAGAGGCACATGCCCTTGACCAGAATTGAACCTGTGACTCTTTGGTCCATGGGCCGATGCTCTAACTGCTGAGCCAAACCAGCCAGGGCAAAAATTATTTAATTTTTAAATCATATATATATATCTCTATATATAATTTTTATTTACTCAAATTTATTTATTTTTAAATTGAGATATAATTGACAGAGAACATTACATTAGTTTCAGGTATACAACATAATGATTCAGTATTTGTATACATTGCAAAGTGATCATCAAAATAAGTCTAGTTAACATTCATTACCATACATAGTTACAATAAAATTATTTTTTCTTTTGATGAGAACTTTTAAGATCTATTCTCTTAGCAACTTTGAATATGCAATACTGTATTGTAAACCATAATTACCATGCTGTACATGACATTCCCATGACTTACCTATTTTATAAGTGGAAATTTGTACCTTTTTTCACCCATTTTATCCACACCAGTATTGTCTTTTCTGTTTTTGATTTCTGCTTTTATTTTCATTATTTCCTTCCTTCTGCTTACTATGGGCTTAATTTACTCCTCTTTTTCTAGTTTTTAAAGATAGATGCTTACATCATTGATTTAAGACTTTCATCTTTTTTTTTTATATACTACTGATTTGGAAAGTTTTCATGTAATTTTTTTTTTTAATTAATTAAAAAAAATTTTTTTTGTTACAGATGTTTCTCCTTTTTTTACCTCATTGACACCAGTGTCCCCATTCCTCCCCCCCGCCCCGTCCCTGGCTTGATTGTCCATGTCCATTGGTTATGAATACATGCATATAAGTTCTGTGGTTTATCTCTTCCCACCCCCCACTACCCCCTCTTCTGAGGGTTGTGAGTCTGTGCCCTGCTTCCATGTTTCTGGATGTACCCTATTCCTCAGACTATTATATTCATTATATTCCATATATAAGTAAAATCATGTGGTATTTGTCTTTTTCTGCTTGGCTTGTGTCACTTAGGATAATACTTTCCAGGTCCTTCCATGTCGTCTCAAAGGATAAGAGATCTTTCTTTCTTACAGCTGCATAGTACTCCATTGGGTATATGTACCACAGCTTTTTTTTTTTTTTTTAATTTAATTTAATTTTTTAAAATTATTTATTTAATTTTTTGTTACAGATGTTTTACCTTTTTTACCCCTTTGGCAATCCCCTCCCCACCCCACCCCCGCCCCGTCCCCGGCTTAGTTGTCCATGTCCATTGATCATGCATACATGCATCTAAGTCCTGTGGTTTCTCTCCCCCCCCCCCCACACACAACCTCTTCTGAGGGATGTCAGTCTGTGCCCTACTTCCATGTTTCTGGGTCTACTGTATTCCTCAGACTGTTATGTTCATTATACTCCGTATATAAGTGAGATCATGTGGTATTTGTCTTTTTCTGCTTGGCTTCTTTCACTTAGGATAATACTCTCCAGGTCCCTCCATGTCGTCTCAAAGGATAAGAGATCTTTCCTTCTTACCACTGCATAGTACTCCATTGTGTAAATGTACCACAGCTTTTTTATCCATTCGTCTACTGATGGACACTTGGGCTGTTTCCAGACCTTAGCTATTGTAAATAGTGCTGCTATGAACATGGGGGTACATATATTCTTCCTGATTGGTGTTTCAGGCTTCTTAGGGTATATTACTAGAAGTGGGAGCACTGGGTCAAATGGAAGTTCAATTTTTAATTTTTTGAGGTAACACCATATTGTTTTCCACAGCGGCTGCACCAGTCTGCATTCCCACCAGCAGTGTATTAGAGTCCCCTTTTCTCCACACCTTCGCCAACACTTGTTGTTTGATGATTTGTTGATGACGGCCATTCTGACAGGTGTGAGGTGATACCTCATTGTTGTTTTAATTTGCATCTCTCTGATGATTAGTGATGTGGAGCATTTCTTCATATGTCTCTTGGCCATTTGTATGTCCTGTTTGGAGAGGTGTCTATTCAGCTCCTCTGCCCATTTTTTAATTGGGTACTTTGTCTTCCTTTTGTTGAGTTGTATGAGCACTCTGTATATATTGGAAATTAACCCCTTATCTGATACATCATTGGCAATGATGTTCTCCCACACAGTGGGTTGCCTTTCCATTTTGATGATTGTTTCTTTTGCTGTGCAGAAGCTTTTTAGTTTGATGTAGTCCCATGTGTTCATTTTTTCCTTTGTTTCTGTTGCCTTAGTTGATGTATCAGTGAAAATTCTGCTCCGTATGATGTCCGAAATTTTGTTGCCTACCTTCTCTTCTAGAATTTTTATGGATTCACGGGTCACATTTAAGTCTTTTTTCCATTTTGAGTTTATTTTTGTGTATGGTGTAAGTTGATGGTCTAGTTTCATTGTACCACAGCTTTTTTATCCATTCGTCTACTGATGGACAATTGGGCTGTTTCCATTCTTAGCTATTGTAAATAGTGCTGCTACGAATATGGGAGTACATATATTCTTTCTGATTGGTGTTTCAGGCTTCTTAAGGAATATTCCTAGAAATGGGATCACTGGGTCAAATGGAAGTTTAATTTTTCATTTTTTGAGGTAACACCATATTGTTTTTCACAGTGACTGCAGCAGTGTGCATTCCCACCAGCAGTGCACTAGAGTCCCCTTTTCTCCACACCTTCACCAAGTCTTGTTTGATGATTTGTTGATGGAGCCATTCTGATAGGTGTGAGGTGATACCTCATTGTTTTAATTTGCATCTTTCTGATGATTAGTGATGTTGAGCATTTCTTCATATGTCTCTTGGCCATTTGTATGTCCTGTTTGGAGAGGTGTCGATTCAACTCCTCTGCCTATCTTTTAATTGGGTTTTTTGTCTTCCTTTTGTTGAGTTGTATGAGTACTCTATATATTTTGGAAATTAACCCCTTATATGATGTATCATTGGCAATGATGTTCTCCCATACAGTGGGTTGCCTTTCCATTTTTATGGTTGTTTCTTTTGCTGTGCAGAAGCTTTTGAGTTTGATATAGTCCCATGTGTTCATTTTCTCTTTTGTTTCTGTTGCCTTAGGTGATGTATCAGTGAAAATTCTGCTGCGTATGATGTCTGAAATTTTGTTGCCTACATTTTCTTCTAGGATTTTTATGGATTCATGAGTCACATTTAAGTCTTTTATCCATTTTCAGTTTATTTTTGTGTATCGTGTAGGTTGATGGTCTAGTTTCATGTTTTTGCATGTAGCTGTCCCGTTTTCCCAACACCATTTATTAAAGAGGTTGTCTGTACTCCACTGTATGCTCTTCCCACCTTTGTCAAATATTAATTGGGCATATTGCCTTGGGTGCATTTCTGGGTTCTCTATTCTGTTCCACTGGTCTATATGCTTATTCTTGTGCCAGTACCAGGCTGTTTTGATTACAGTCGCTTTGTAGTATAACCAAATATCTGGTATTGTGATCCCACCTACCTTGTCCTTCTTTTTCAAAATTGCTGTGGCTACTCGGGGTCTTTTTTGGTTCCATATGAACTTTTGAAGTATTTGTTCTAGTTCTGTGAAATATGTCATTGGTATTTTGATGGGGATTACATTGAATCTATAGATTGCTTTGGATAGTATGGACATTTTAATGATATTAATTTTTCCAATCCATGAACAAGGTATGTGCTTCCACTTTTTTATATCTTCCTCTATTTCTTTTTTTAATGACCTGTAGTTTTCTGCAAATAGGTCTTTTACTTCTTTGGTTAAGTTTTTCCCTAGGTATCTTATTTTTTTTTTCCATGATGGTAAATGAGATTGTTTTTTCAGTTTCTCTTTCTGTAAGTTCATCATTGGTGTATAAGAATGCCGATTTTTTGACATTAATTTTGTATCCTGCTACTTTGCCAAATTCATTTATTAAGTCTAGTAAATTTTTGATAGAGTCTTTAGGGTTTTCTATGTATAATATCATGTCATCTGCAAATAATGACAGGTTCACTTCCTCTTTTCCAATTTGGATCCCTTTAATTTTTCTTCATGTCTGATTGCTGTGGCTAAGACTTCCAGTACAATGTTTAATAAGCGTGGCGAAAGTGGACTTCTCTGTCTTGTTCCTGTTCTTAAGGGAAATGTTTTTAGTTTCTTCACATTGAGTATGATGTTGACTGTAGGTCTTTCATATATGGCCTTTATTATGTCGAGATATGATCCCTCTATTCCCACAATGCTGAGCATTTTTATCAGAAATGGATGATGGATTTTGTTAAATGCTTTTTCAGCGTCTATTGATAAGATCATGTGGTTTTTATTCTTCATTTTATTTATGTGGTATATCACATTTATTGATTTGGAAATATTGTACCAGCCTTGCATCCCTGGGATGAATCCCACTTGGTCATGATGGATATTTTTTTTGTGTATTGCTGGAACCGATTTGCTAGTATTTTGTTCAGGATTTTGGCATTTATGTTCATCAGGGATATTGGCCTGTAGTTTTCTTACTTTGTAGTGTCTTTTCCCGGTTTTGGAATTAGAATTATGCTGTCTTCATAAAACGAGTTTGTAAGTCTTCCTTCTCCTTGAATTTTTTGAAATAGTTTGAGGAGAATGGGTCTTAGTTCTTTATTGGATGTTCGGTAAAACTCCCTTGTGAAGCCATCCAGGCCTGGGTTTTTGTTTGCTGGGAGTCTTGATTACCTGTTCAATTTCCTTAGTTGTTATTGGTCTGTTCAAGTTTTCTATCTCTTCCAGGTCCAGTTTTGGGAGACTGTGTGTTTCTAGAAATTTGTCCATTTCTCTTAGATTGTCGAATTTGTTGCCATATAATTGTTCATAGTAGCTATTAATGGTCTTTTATATTTCTGTGGTGTCAGTTGTTACTTCTCTTTCATTTCTGGTTTTGTATATTTGGGTTCTCGCTCTTTGTTTCTTGGTGAGTCTAGCTAAGGGTCCATCAATCTTGTTTATCTTTTTGAAAAAACAGCTTTTTGTTTTATTGATCCTTTGAATTGTTCCTTTGTTCTCTATATCATTTACTTCTGCTCTGATCTTTACTATTTCTTTCGTTCTACTTGTTCTGGGGTTTTCATTTTTTCCCTTTAATTAATTAATTTATTTTTTTGTTACAGATATTTTACATTTTTTTACCCTATTGGCACCCCCCGCGCCACCCCCACCCCACCCCGTCCCCGGCTTAGTTGTCCAAATCCATTGATCTTGCATACATGCATATAAGTTCTGTGGTTTATCTCTCCTCCCACCCCCACACCCTCTCTTCCGAGGGATGTCAGTCTGTGCCCTACTTCCATGTTTCTGGGTCTACTGTATTCCTCAGACTGTTATGTTCATTATATTCTGTATATAAGTGAGATCATGTGGTATTTGTCTTTTTCTGCTTGGCTTCTTTCACTTAGGATAATACTTTCCAGGTCCCTCCATGTCATCTCAAAGGATAAGAGAGCTTTCTTTCTTACCACTGCATAGTACTCCATTGTGTATATGTACCACAACTTTTTAATCCATTCATCTACTGATGGACACTTGGGCTGTTTCCAGATCTTAGCTATTGTAAATAGTGCTGCTATGAACATGGGGGTACATATATTCTTCCTGATTGGTGTTTCAGGCTTCTTAGGGTATATTACTAGAAGTGGGAGCACTGGGTCAAATGGAAGTTCAATTTTTAATTTTTTGAGGTAACACCATATTGTTTTCCACAGCGGCTGCACCAGTCTGCATTCCCACCAGCAGTATATTAGAGTCCCCTTTTCTCCACACCCTCGCCAACACTTGTTGTTTGATGATTTGTTGATGACGGCCATTCTGACAGGTGTGAGGTGATACCTCATTGTTGTTTTAATTTGCATCTCTCTGATGATTAGTGATGTGGAGCATTTCTTCATATGTCTCTTGGCCATTTGTATGTCCTGTTTGGAGAGGAGTCTATTCAGCTCCTCTGCCCATTTTTTAATTGGGTACTTTGTCCTCCTTTTGTTGAGTTGTATGAGCACTGTCTATATATTGGAAATTAACCCCTTATCTGATACATCATTGGCAATGATGTTCTCCCATACAGTGGGTTGCCTTTCCATTTTGATGATTGTTTCTTTTGCTGTGCAGAAGCTTTTTAGTTTGATGTAGTCCCATGTGTTCATTTTTTCCTTTGTTTCTGTTGCCTTAGGTGATGTATCAGTGAAAATTCTGCTCCGTATGATGTCCGAAATTTTGTTGCCTACCTTTTCTTCTAGAATTTTTATGGATTCACGGGTCACATTTAAGTCTTTTATCCATTTTGAGTTTATTTTTGTGTATGGTGTAAGTTGATGGTCTAGTTTCATTTTTTTGCATGTAGCTGTCCAGTTTTCCCAACACCATTTATTAAAGAGGCTGTTTTTACTCCACTGTATGCTCTTCCCACCTTTGTCAAATATTAATTGAGCGTATTGCTTTGGGTCCATTTCTGAGTTTTCAGTTCTGTTCCACTGGTCTATATGCCTGTACTTGTGCTTTTACCAGGCTGTTTTGGTTACAGTCGCTTTGTAGTATAACCTGATATCTGGTATTGTGATCCCACCTACTTTGTTCTTCTTTTTCAAGATTGCTGTGGCTATTCAGGGTCTTTTTTGGTTCCATATGAACTTTTGATGTATTTGTTCTAGTTCTATGAAATATGTCGTTGGTATTTTGATGGGGATTGCGTTGAATCTATAGATTGCTTTGGGTAATATGGACATTTTAATGATGTTAATTCTTCCAAACCATGAACAGGGTATGTGCTTCCACTTTTTTATATCTTCCTCTATTTCTTTTTTTAGCGACCTGTAGTTTTCTGCAAATAGGTCCTTTACTTCTTTGCTTAAGTTTATTCCTAGGTATCTTAATTTTTTTGGCACAATGGTAAATGGGATTGTTTTTTCAGTTTCTCTTTCTGTGAGTTCATCATTGGTGTACAAGAATGCCGTCGATTTCTTGACGTTAATTTTGTATCCTGCTACTTTACCATTTTCGTTTATTAAGTCTAGTAGATTTTTGATGGAGTCTTTAGGGTTTTCTATGTATAATATCATGTCCTCTGCAAATAATGACAGTTTCACTTCCTCTTTTCCAATTTTGATCCCTTTTATTTTTTCTTCATGTCTGATTGCTGTGGCTAAGACTTCCAGTACAATGTTAAATAAGAGTGGCGAAAGTGGACATCCCTGTCTTGTTCCTGTTCTTAATGGAAATGTTTTTAGTTTCTGTCCATTGAGTATGATGTTGGCTGTAGGTCTTTCATATATGGCCTTTATTATGTCGAGATATGATCCCTCTATTCCCACACTGCTGAGCGTTTTTATCAGAAATAGATGCTGGATTTTGTCGAATGCTTTTTCAGCATCTATTGATATGATCATGTGGTTTTTATTCTTCATTTTGTTTATGTGGTGTATCACATTTATTGATTTGCGAATATTGTACCAGCCTTGCATCCCTGGAATGAATCCCACTTGGTCATGGTGAATATTTTTTTGATGTATTTCTGGATCCGATTTGCTAATATTTTGTTCCGGATTTTGGCGTCTATGTTCATCAGGGATATTGGCCTGTAGTTTTCTTTCTTTGTAGTGTCTTTTTCTGTTTCTGGAATTAGAATTATGCTGGCCTCATTGAACGTGTTTGGAAGTCTTCCTTCTTCTTGAATTTTTTGAAATAGTTTGAGGAGAATGGGTGTTAGTTCTTTTTTGAATGTTCAGTAACACTCCCCCGCGAAGCCATCTGGGCCTGGGCTTTTGTTTGCTGGGAGAGTCTTGATTATCTCTTCAATTTCCTTAGTTGTTATTGGTCTGTTCAAGTTTTCTATCTCTTCCGGGTCCAGTTTTGGGAGTCTGTGTGTTTCTAGAAATTTGTCCATTTTGCTTAGATTGTCGAATTTGTTGCCATATAGTTGTTCATAGTAGTTGTTAACGATCTTTTGTATTTCTGTGGTGTTGGTTGTTACTTCTCCTCTTTCATTTCTGATTTTGTGTATTTGGGTTCTCTCTCTTTGTTTCTTGGTGAGTCTAGCTAAGGGTCCATCAATCTTGTTTATCTTTTCAAAAAACCAGCTCTTTGTTTCATTGATCCTTTGAATTGTTTTTTTGGTCTCTATGTCATTTATTTCTGCTCTGATCTTTACTATTTCCTTCCTTCTACTTGCTCTGGGGTTTTCTTTTTGTTTGCTTTCTAATTCTTTAAGTTGTGAGGTTAGACAGTCAATTAGAAATTTTTCTTGTTTTTTGAGGTAGGCCTGTAGTGCTATGAACTTCCCTCTCAGAACTGCTTTCGCTGTATCCCATAGATTTTGTGTTGTTGTGTGTTCATTTTCATTGGTTTCCAGGAAGTTTTTAATTTCTTCCTTGATCTCCTCGGTGACCCATTCATTATTTAATAACATGCTATTTAGCCTCCATGTGTTGAAATGTCTTTGCATGTTCTTGTTGCAGTTGATTTCTAGTTTCATACCATTGTGATCTGAGAAGATGCTTGATATGATTTCAGTCTTCTTGAACTTGTAGAGATTTAGTTTGTGTCCTATCATGTGGTCTATCTTTGAGAATGTCCCCTGTGCACTTGAGAAGAATGTGTATTCTGTAGTTTTGGGGTGTAATTCTCTGTAGATATCTATTAAATCCATTTGGTCTAGTGCTTCATTTAGAGTCTCTGTTTTCTTGATAATTTTTTGCCTAGAGGATCTATCCAGTGCTGTCAACGGGGTGTTGAAGTCCCCTGCTATGATTGTAGTGTTGTCGATTTCTCCTTTGAAGTCCTCCAGAAGATTTTTAATATATTTTGGTGCTCCTATATTGGTTGCATATATGTGTATCAAGGTTATATCTTCCTGTTGGATAGATCCTTTCAATATTATGTAGTGACCTTCTTTGTCTCTAGTTATGGTCTTCGTTTTGAAATCTATTTTATCAGATATGAGAATTGCTACCCCAGCTTTTTTTTCCTTTCCATTTGCTTGGAAAAATTTTTTCCATCCCTTCACTTTCAACCTATGTGAGTCTTTTGTTGTGAGGTGGGTCTCTTGTAAACAACATATACATGAATCATGCTTTCTTATCCAGTCAGCTACTCTGTGTCTTTTTATGGGATCATTCAATCCATTTACATTTAAGGTGATTATTGATATGTACTTATTTATTGCCATTTTTGTTTAGTGTGGTTCCATTTTTCTTCCCATTTCTACTGCTAATTACAGCAGTCCTTTTAACATTTCTTGCAGTGCTGGTTTGGTGCTAATGTATTCCCTTAGCCTTTTTTTTTGTCTGGGAAGCTCTTTATTTGACCTTCTATTTTGAATGATAGCCTAGCTGGGTAGAGTAGTCTTGGATTCAGATTTTTGTTTTTCATGACTTTGGTTACTTCATGCCATTCCCTTCTGTCCTGTAGTGTTTCTTGTGAGAAGTCAGCTGAGAGCCTTATGGGGTTTTCTGTGTAGGTACCTTGTTGCTTATCTCTTGCTGCTTTTAGGATTCTCTCTTTGTCTTTAATTTTTGGCATTTTAATTACTATGTGTCTTGGTGTGGGCCTGTTTGGGTTCTTCTTACTTGGGACTCTCTGTGTTTCTTGAACTTGAATGCCTTCTTCCTTCACCAAATTAGGGAAATTTTCTGTCACTATTTTTTTGAATATATTCTCTATCCCTTGCTCATTTTCTTCTTCTTCAGGGACTCCTATGATGCGATTATTATTACGTTTCCAGTTGTCCCACAGTTCTCTTAAGCTGTCTTCCTGTTTTTTAATAGTTTTTTCCTTTTGTTTTTCTGATTGGTTGATTTTTTCTACCCTGTCTTCTAATTCACTGATCCGGTCCTCAGCTTCCTCTACTCTGCTTTCTAAACCTTCCAATGTGTTTTTCATTTCTGATATGTCATTTTTATCTCTTCTTGATGGTTTTTAATTTCCATTTGGCTTATTTTCAGTGTCTCTATGTCCTTACTCATGCTGTTCAGCTTCCTCAAGATCATGGCTCTGAATTCTAGCTCTGTTAACATGCCTAATTGCTCCACATTGATCTCATCTTCAGTGGAGGTCTCTTGCTCTTTCATTTGGCTTCTGTTTCTGTGTTTCACCATTTTGGCTATCACTGTGGGCTTTGGAGCCTGTCAAGTTTTGTCTGTGGGTGTTGGTGTTCTGCTGTTTGTGGCTCCTTCTCCTATGTTTAGATGAGCGAGGGAGGACCCACGTTAAACACCACTGTCAAGTCTTACTTTCCTGGTTAAAGTTGCCAGCCCAGGAAAGGTACTGTTATCCTCTAGCTTTTGCCTGAGGCTAGCAGTCCAGGTTACTTGAAGAGTTTTGGGTTGTCAGTTGATTGACAAACTCCCTCTGGTGCTCAGCCAAGGGGCTTTCACGAGTGTGGGGCAGATGCTGGTTGTTAATGAGCCTCAGTTAGCACTTCAATGGCCCACAGGCTGGGGTTGGATCTCCGAGGGAGGGGCTGCTGCCTCTCCTCAGAGCCCTGGGAAGGAGCAATGTGGCCACCATCCTGGGTGGCTGGCACTCCGCAAACGCTCTGGGTGCCCTACAAATCCCGAGTGTCCCCACACAGTTCCAGTCCAGTCTGCCCTCCCTCTGCTGGAGCCCAAGATAAGTGGCTGTGGCTGTTTTAGCCTCTGTCCCGGCTCTGCGCTGTGGAGCTGCCTGGGAGTGTAACCCGAGGGTGCTGCTCCCAGCTGAGGCCACTGCCGAGCTGCCGACCGTGGGCTCCCAGTGGGGTTTTCTTTTTGTTTGATTTCTAGTTCTTGAAGTTGTGAGATTAGTCAATTAGAATTTTTTGTTGTTTCTTGAGGTAGGCCTGTAGTGCTATGAACTTCCCTCTCAGAACTGCTTTTGCTGCATTCCATAGATGTTGTGTTGTCGTGTGTTCATTTTCATTGTTTTTCAGGAAGTTTTTAATTTCTTCCTTGATCTCCTCGGTAGCCCATTCAAAGCAATGAGCATGCTATTTAGACTCCATATGTTTCCTTGATAATTTTTTTGTCTAGAGGATCTATCCAGTGGTGTCAATGGGGTGTTGAAATCCCCTGCTATGATTGTATTGCTGTTAATTTCTCCTTTGAAGTCCTCCAGAAGATTTTTAATATATTTTGGTGCTCCTATATTGGTTGCATATATGTTTATCAAGGTTATATCTTCCTGTTGGATAGATCCTTTCAATATTATGTAGTGGCCTTCTTTGTGTCTAGTTATGGTCTTCATTTTGAAATCTATTTTATCAGATATGAGTATTGCTACCCCAGGTTTTTTTCTTTTCGTTTGCTTGGATAATTTTTTTCTATCCCTTCACTTTCAACCTATGTGAATCTTTTGTTGTGAGGTGGTTCTATCCTAAACAACATATAGGTGAGTCATGCTTTCTTATCCAATCAGCTACTCTGTGTCTTTTTATGGGAGCATTCAGTCCATTTACATTTAAGGTGATTATTGATATGTACTTATTTATTGCCATTTTAGTTTAGTTTGGTTATATATTTCTTTCTATTTCTTCTACTGATTACAGCAGTCCTTTTAACATTTCTTGTAGTGCTGATTTGGTGCTCATGTATTCCTTTAGCTTCTTTTTTGTCTGGGAAGCTCTTTATTTGACCTTCTATTTTGAATGACAGTCTTGCTGGGTAGAGTAGTCTTGGATTTAGATCCTTGTTTTTCATGACCTTGATTACGTCATGCCATTCCTTTCTGCCCTGTAGTGTTTCTTGTGAAAAGTCAGCTGACAGCCGTATGGGGTTTCCTTTGTAGGTAACCTGTTGCTTCTCTCTTGCTGCTTTTAGGATTCTCTCTTTGTCTTTAATTTGTGGCATTTTAATTATTATGTGTCTTGGCGTGGGCCTGCTTGGTTTCTTCTTACTTGGGGCTCTCTGTGCTTCTTGAACTTGAATGCCTTCTTCCTTCAGCAAATTAGGGATGCCCAACCCCCAACACAGTGATCAGGCTGCTTTGCCATTGCTTATCTCTCTCTCTCTCTCTTTATTTTATTTATTTTTTGGTAAAATTTAATTTAATTGAAACGAGAAGAAACAGATTGACCCAATGTAGCTTGCAGCGTCTCTAAACATAATTAATTCTGGAGATTCTCAAAATCATGTGAGAGTTTCTTGCAGGCTCAGTAATAATTTTTTCTAATGACAACTTCTCAGATCAGATATGAATTTAATTAAAAGAATTAGCATGTCAGCAGCTTGAAAAAGACCTGCAGTTTGTTGTGGAAGTGGATGTCTGCCAGCTTGCCAGGATGCCCGGTGGGTTCCCCTGCTCACTACCCTCTTGCAGTCTGCAGACCATAGCAATGTCCTCCAGACAGAACGCTGGTCCATTGCAGTCAGCGAGCACTTCATTCCAATCAGGACCAGCTGGAGGCAGTCGAGTTAGCTTAGGACACAAGCCCTGGGACCAGACAAATTTCCAGTC
This sequence comes from Molossus molossus, assembly GCF_014108415.1. Classification (NCBI taxonomy): domain Eukaryota; kingdom Metazoa; phylum Chordata; class Mammalia; order Chiroptera; family Molossidae; genus Molossus; species Molossus molossus. The sequence continues at coordinate 69,520,698 of NW_023425377.1, read as the reverse complement.
CCAGCTTTACCCCTCACTGGCTTTTTGACTGAGGGCAGGTGGTTTAATTTCTCTGCATCTTAGCATCCCATTAAATGGTGCTGACAAGATCTGAGGATAGTTTAGAAGAGGAAAGAGCCTAGGAAAACCTAGGTTTCTAGGTCATAAGTGCTGTTTCTTTGGCTGGAGTGTGGCCCCATTAACTGAAACAGAAAATATCATGCAGAGGGAAGCAATATTCTTCTGCTTCTAGAAATTGCTAGTTGTTTATCCCTTGAAGTACAATTCACATCAGCAGGGTTTGGAGCCTTCCAAAATCTCCCTGTGGGTATCAATGATCAGCAGTTTGTGGCTCCCTCTGCTGGGGCTGGATGTGTATGGAAAGGACCAAGCTAAACATCAACATCTGGTTTCACTCTCCTGGGGCAGAGTCACAGGCCAGGTGAAGACTCAAAGCACCCAAAGATAAGTATTTACCTGCAGACTGGCTGTTAGTCTCAGTCACTTTTTGATCCTCAGATTGTAGTCCTCAGTTAGATGTAAACTCTACCTGGTGGGCAGGGTGAGATAAATTCCAGTGGTAGGGCATTTGCCATCCCCCCCCCCCACTAAAGTTGCTTTGATGGGAACCCTCTGCCTGAGAAAGATGGTTTCTTCAGCACAGGGCAATGGCTCATCACAGGGACCCAGGCAATGACCTTTACAGCTCTCCCCAGCACCATAAACCCCAGATTCACAGGACAGTCAAAGACCCAATTCACCCAAAGATCTGCCTCTGAATGTTAGTCACAGTAACTTAATGAACCTCAGGGTGTAGTCCTGGACCAGACATAAACTCCACCTGGTAGGCAGGATGAGAGAAACTCCAATATGGAGGGAATACCTTCCCCCTGGGCTAAAGTTGCTTTGATGGGAAAACTGCCTGAAAAAGATGGCCTCTGCAGTGCTGGACAACAACTCAGCACAGGGGCTCAGGCAGCAGCCCCCACAGCTCCCCACTCCAAGCCAGGAACCCTAGAGTCTCCACACACAGCTCCAGTCCACACTGCCTTCCCTCTGCCAGAGCTCGGGGTGAGTGACTGCAGACAAAATGTAGTGCGTTGGATTTTCAAGAGGGTGCCTGTGTTTCTAGCTGTCTCTCCCTGCTGGACAGAACCTTTGGTGCTTTACATAGCCTGGTGTTATGTGGGCACCTTTCCTAGTTGCATTGCTCTGGGCTGGAGAGCCAAGCTTGGGGTTTAGACCCTAGACTTCTCAGGGGAAACCTCTTTCATATAAGATATCCCTCTGGAACTTCAGCTGCTGCCTGTGGGAGCCCAGCAGCCCTCTTGTGCCTCTGCACTTCCTACCAGATTTGATGTGGGCTCCTCTTTATGTACTTGGTTATAGGAGTTCTCGCCAGCTAGTCTTTGATTGGTGATTCAAGATGATTTTTCTATATTTTAGTTGTAATTCCAGCTTGGTTCTGGGAGAAGGTCAATGTAGCTTCCATTCAATCCACTGCCATCTTGGAACCTCGTATTATTTATTACTTATTAATTATTGTATTATTTTCCATATGAATAACTGTAAACCTACTTTTGCCATACCCTGTACATGAAGGAGAATATCCTTACATGTCAGGGGACAGAAAAAGAGCAATAAAAACTTCAAAACCACAAATAACAACAACAAAAATTTTAGTATTTGCTTGAATTAAAATTAAGACTATTAAAAATAAAGGGCACAATAAGGAGAAACACCTGCAACAAAATTAAATTAAAAATATTAAAAAATAAAAATAAAGGGCACAATATAAATACAAATAGGTAGATATCATAATGGGAGGGGCTTAAAATATATATATTATAGCAAGAAGCCATGAAAGTCAACAAAATAAGAAGGCAATGGACAGAGAATCAGACAGGCAATTTAGAAGAGAAATATATAAAAAGGAACAAAGGTAGTACAAAAATATCCAAGATAATTAGTAATCACAGAAATAAAAAGTGAACAGAGATATTACTTTACTGGCATTAGATTGGCGAAATTAAAAATCTGTGTGCCCTGGCCAGTGTTGCACAGTTGTTAGAGCATTGGTCTGCACACTGAAGGATCACGGGTTTGATTCTCAGTCAAGGACACATATTGGGTTGCATATTTGATCCCCAGCCCCTACTTGGGTCATGTGGGAGGCAACCAATCGATGTGTTGCTCTCATATCCATGTTTCTCTGTCTCTCTGTCTCTGTCTCATACCCCTTCCTTCCACTCTCTAAAAATCAATGAAAACAATATCCTCTGATGAGAATTAAAAAAGAAAAAGGCTGAGTAAAATCAACTATTAGAGGACAGGGATGCAAGAATCTTCATGTCCTGCAGGTGGGAGTTTAAATGAATGAAGTCATTCTGAAGAACTTTTCATTTAAATTACTGATATTCACATTTTATGGATATCAGTAATTTAAAAGTAGAGCTTTTGTGTCCCTAGGTATAAATGTTTTCTTACCCTATCCATCTCCTCAAAGCAGACACAAATACAGAGAGCATACATTAAAGGAAGTTAAAGCATAATTCATGGGCATTAGAAATTGGAAGAACCTTCATTTACATTATTTGTTAGTGGAAGGTAAATTGTTATAAATAAATACTTTAGAGTATTTATACTCTAATACTTTAGAGTATTAGGCAATGCCAAAAGTAACAGAGTAGATATATGTGCAGCAACATAGATGAAACTTAAAATGATAATACTATTGAAAAAGAACACTAAAATAGATGGAGGCAGGCAGGACTGGAGGGAGGGTGAGTGTGTGAGAGAGTGAGCGAGGGTGTGAGAGGGTGTGAGGGAGTATGAGTGGACGTGAAGGTAGACGACCAAACCTGAGCAGTGCAGAACCCCGGAGCAAAAGGTTCCTGTGCTGTGGACGGAGCAGCCCGCTACCCCTGTAAGCGGCGCTTCAGGGCGCTTCTCCCTGCGCTGCCAGGAAGTCCCACCATTTTGGAACATCCCAGGTCTTCCCTGGGAGGAGGCAATGGGAGTGGCTAGGGCCCAGCAACCTGAGCCCACCAGTACACGTGGCACCATTGGACCAGTGGACACTCTGTGTCAACACAGACCGGTGCACAGTAGTGGAGCTCCCAAGGTGCCGGTCAAGGAAGCTGCAGACAGCCCGGAGCCAGCACCATCCCCCGTAGTAGCAGCCCAATCGAGATGAGATATACCCCCAGAAACAGAGGCTGTGGAGCAGACATCCATCCCCAGGCAACAGAAGCACAGACCAGCAGCTGAGACCCATCCCCCAAAACTACAGCAAAAGCTGAGCAGGAGTTGAGCCCCATGGGGCAGCAGCACTCACAACCTGCCAGTGATGGGACCTGGGGCTTCACAGAGGCCTGTGTGGTTCAGCAGCCCACAAGAGCAGTGGGAAACCAGAGCCCAAGAGAGACTGGTGTGATCCAGCTGCCTGCCCATGGGAACTACAGGGTTCGGGGGCACTAGTGAGGCCTGTGCAACCCAGCAGGGACTGTGCCATCCAGTTACCCACTATACCTGCAGGGTGCTGAAACACTAGAGAGGCCTGCGCGACCCAGCAGAGACTGCAATCTAGTTACCTGTGGGACCTGAAGGGTGCTGAAACACCAGAGAGGCCTATGCAACCCAGCAGAGACTGTGTGATCCAGTTACCCCTGGGACCTGTGGGGTGCTGAGGCACCAGAGAGGCCTGTGTGACCTAACAGCACATAGCATAGGCATAGAGCCAGGTCCCCAAAGGGACTGTGCGATCCAGTTACACGCGGGACCTGCAGGGTGCGGAGGCACTAGAAAGGTCTGTAAAACTGAGCTGCGCACAAGATAGGCTTAGAGGATGTGAAAATGGAGGCAGAGTGAATAGAAGCTATGCAGACGATCTCCCAGGTCCAAACAGGAATTACAGCTAAAATAAAGACAAATCCTCAGAAGAAAAGCAAGAGAACAGCAGCAAGACAGGACCATATAACTAGGGACACTGGTAGGATCTGCAGAGGCATGAGAGGGTGGCGGGCTGAGAGCCCAGGAACAGCAACAGTCTTAGCTGTGAGCAGCGCCCTGGGGGTAAAAGACCAACCCCACTCCACAGTGCAGAGGGCTGGGACAGAGCACTAAAATAGCCAGCCACAGCCACTCACTTGGGAGCTATGTCAGAGGGAGGGCAGACTGGGCTGGAACTCTGTGGGAACACCCGGGATTTGAAGGGCATTCAGAGTTTTTGCTGAGTTGAGGCCACAAAAGACTGTGGACAGTGTACTCCTTCCACGAGCTGAGGGGAAAAGCAGTAGCCCCTCCACCCACAGTGATTCAGCCATTCCCTGATGAGGCAAAGTAATTCAAATTGAGGCTCATTAACAACCAGCATCTATCCCACCCTCTGGAAATCCTCTTATGCTGGACACCAGGGCTACATTCCAAGGCACTGAGTAACTGAGACTACTAGCCACCAGGAAAAAGCTAGAGGATAACTGAACCTTTCATGGGCTTGCAAATCTACTCAGGAAAGTAAGACTTGACAGTGGTGTTTAATGTGGACCCACCCAGACTCATCCAAACCCAGTAGAGGGAGCCACAAACAGCAGAACACCAACATCTACAGGGAAAATTTGGCCGTCTCCAAAACGCACAGAGATAGCAAAAATGGTGAAACAAAGAAACAAATCCCAAATAAAAGAAAAAGAGACCTCTACCGAATATGATATAAGTGAAATGCAGCTTAGCAAATTATCAGAGGTAGAGTTCAGAGCCATGATCTTGAGGAAGCTCAACAGCATGAGTAAGGACATCAGCGCCATGAGTAAAGATATAGAAACATTGAAAACCAACCAAGTGGAAATGAAGAATGACATAGCAGAAATTAAGAACACATTGGAAGGACTAACCAGCAGAGTAGAGGAAGCTGAGGACTGAATCAGTGAATTAGAGGACAGGGTAGAAAAAAATCAATCAGAAAACCAAAAACCAAAAACAAAAAAACAAAAAAAAAACCCCACAAAAAACAAAACAAAACAAAACTCCACAGACAATAAAAGAGCAGGAAGACAGCTTAAGAGAATTGTGGAACAACTGTAAATGTAATAACATTTGCATCAAAGGAGTCCCTGAAGAGGAAGAAAATGGACAAGGGTTAGGGAATACATTTGAAGAAATAGTAACAGAAAACTTTCCTAACTTGGTAAAGGAAGAAGGCATTCAAGTTCAAGAAGCACAGAGAGCCTCAAGTATAAAGAACCCAAACAGGCCCACACGAAGACACATAGTAATTAAAATGCCAAAAATTAAAGACAAAGAGAGAATCCTAAAGGTAGCAAGAGATAAACAGTAGGTTACATACCAAGGAAACCCCATAGGGCTCTCAGCTAACTTCTTAACAGAAACACTACAGGCCAGAAGGAAGTGGCATGAAGCAATCAAGGTCATGAAAAACAAGGATCTGAATCCAAGACTACTCCATCTAGCAAGGCTATCATTCAAAATAGAAGGTCAAATAAAGAGCTTTTCAGACAGAAAAAGGCCAAGGGAATATATTCACACCAAACAAGCACTGCAAGAAATGTTAAAAGGACTGCTATAATTAGAAGAAGAAATAAGAAGAAAAATAGAACCACACTAAACAAAAATGGCAATAAATAAGTACATATCAATTATCACCTTAAATGTGAATGGTTTGAATGCTCCGATAAAAAGACACAGAGTAGCTGACTGGATAAGAAAGCATGACTCACATTTATGTTGTTTACAAGAGACCCACCTCACAACAAAAGATTCACATAGGTTGAAAGTGAAGGGATAGAAAAAAATCTTTCAAGCAAACGGAAAGGAAAAAAAAAAAAGCTGGGGTAGCAATACTCATATCTGATAAAGTAGATTTCAAAATGAAGACCATAACTAAGACAAAGAAGGGCACTACGTAATATTGAAAGGATCTATCCAACAGGAAGATGTAACCTTGGTAAACATATATGCACCCAATATAGGAGCACCAACATATATTAAAAATCTTTTGGAGGACCTCAAAGGAGAAATTGATAGCAATAAAATCATAGAAGGGAACTTCAACACCCCGCTGACATCACTGGATAGATCTTCTAAACAAATAATTAACAAGGAAACACAGACTCTAAATGAAGTGCTATATCAAATGGATTTAATAGATATCTACAGAGAATTACACCCCAAAACTGCAGAATTAACATTTTTGTCAAGTGCACATGGGACATTCTCAAAGATAGACCACATGTTAGGACACAAACTAAGTTTCTACAAGTTCAAGAAGATTGAAATCATATCAAGCATCTTCTCAGATCACAATGGCATGCAACTAGAAATGAATTGCAACAAGAACATTCAAAGACATTTGAAAACATGGCGGCTAAATAGCATGTTATTGAACAATAAATGGGTTACCATGGAGATCAAAGAAGAAATTAAAAACTTCCCAGAAACCAGTGAAAATGAACACACAAGAAGAGAAAAATCTATGGGATGCAGTGACAGCAGTTTGGAGAGGGAAGTTCATAGCACTACAGGCATACCTTAAGAAGCAAGAAAAATTTCTAATAGACTATCTAACCTCACAACTTAACAAACTAGAAAGCAAACAAAAAGAAAACCCCAGAGAAAGTAGAAGGAAAGAAGGAATTAGTAAAGATCAGAGCAGAAATAAATGACATGGAGACCAAGAAAACAATTCAAAGGATAAATGAAACAAAGAGCTGGTTCTTTGAAAAGATAAACAAGATTGGTGGACCCTTAGCTAGACTCACCAAGAAACAAAGAGAGAGAGAACCCAAATACACAAAATCAGAAATGAAAGAGGAGAAGTAACAATTGACACCACAAAAAATACCACGGATTGTTAACAAATATTATGAACAATTATATGGCAACAAATTCGACAATCTAAGCAAAATGGACCAATTTCTAGAAACACACAGTGTCCCAAAACTGAATTGGGAAGAGATAGAAAACTTGAATACCCAAATAACAACAGAAGAATTTGAAGATGTAATAAAGACTCTCCCAGCAAAGAAAGATCAGGCCCAGACGACTTCATGGGTGAATTTTACCAAACATACAAAGAAGAACTAATACCCATTCTCCTCAAACTATTTCAAAAAATTCAAGAAGAAGGAAGACTTACAAGCTCATTTTATGAGGCCAGCATTATTCTAATTCCAAAACTAGAAAAAGATACTACAAAGAAAGAAAACTACAGACCAATATTTCTGATGAACATAAATGCCAAAATCCTGAACAAAATACTAGCAAATAGAATTCAGCAATACATCAAAAAAATTATTCACCATGACCAAGTCAGATTTATCCCAGGGATGCAAGGCTGGTACAATATTCGCAAATCAATAAATGTGATACACCACATAAACAAAATGAAAGATAAAAATTATATGATCATATCAATAGATGCTGAAGAAGCATTTGACAAAATCCAGCACCCATTTCTGATAAAAATGCTCAGCAATATGGGAATAGAGGGATCATATCTCAACATAATAAAGGCCATATGTGAAAGACCTAAAGCCAACATCATATTCAATGGGCAAAAATTAAAAGCATTTCCCTTAAAAACAGGAACAAGACAGGAATGCCCACTTTTACCACTCTTATGTAACATTGTACTGGAAGTCTTAGCCACAGAAATCAGATAAAGACAAAAATAAAAGGGATCCAAATAGTAAAGGAGGAAGTGAGACTGTCATTATTTGCAGATGACATGATACTGTATGTAGAAAATCCCAAAGAGTCCATAAAAATTTACTAGACTTAGTAAATGAATTTGGCAAAGTAGCAGGATACAAAATTAACATCAAGAAATCGATGGCATTCTTATACACCAATGATGAACTCACAGAAAGAGAAACTGAAAAAACAATTCCATTTACCATCATGGCAAAATAATTTAAGATACCTAGGAATAAAGTTAACCAAAGAAATAAAGAACCCATTCACAGAAAACTACAGGTTATTGCAAAAGAAATAGAGGAAGATATGAAAAAGTGGAAGCACATACGTTGTCATGGATTGGAAGAATTAACATCATTAAAATGTCCATATTACCCAAAGCAATCTGTAGATTCAATGCAATCCCCATCAAAATACCAATGACATACTTCACAGAACTAGAACAACTACTTCAAAAGTTCATATGGAACCAAAAAAGACCTCAAATAGCACCAGCAATATTGAAAAAGAAGAACAATGTTGGAGGGATCAAATTACAAGATATCAGGTTATACGACAAAGCCACTACTCAAAACAGCCTGGTACTGGCATAAGAACAGGCATATAGACCAATGGAACAGAACAGAGAACCCAGAAATGAACCCAAGGCAATATGCTCAATTCATATTTGACAAAGGTGGCAAGAGTAAACAGTAGAGTAAAGATAGCCTCTTTAATAAACAAAAGAATAAACTCAAAATGAATAAAAGACTTAAGTGTGACTCATGAATCCATTAAAATCCTAGAAGAAAATGTGGGCAATAAAATTTCAGACATCATACACAGCAGAATTTTCACTGATACATCACCTAAGGCAACAGAAACAAAGTAGAAAATGAACACATGGGACTACATCAAACTCAAAAGCTTCTGCATAACAAAAGAAACAATCATTAAAATGGAAAGGCAACCCACTGTATGGGAGAGCATAATTTCCAATGATACATCAGATAAGGGGTTAATCTCCAATATATATAGAGTGCTGGTACAACTCAACAAAAGGAAGACAAAGAACCCAATTAAAAAATGAACAGAGGAACTAAATAGACACCTCTCCAAACAAGACATGGAAATGGCTAAGAGACATATGAAGAAATGCTCAATATCACTAATCGTCAGAGAAATGCAAATTAAAACAACAATGAGTTATCACCTTACACTTCTCAGAATGGCCACCACCAACAAATCACCAAACAACAAGTGTTGGTGAGGTTGTGGAGAAAAGGGGAATGCAAGACTGGTGCAGCCACTATGGAAAACAATATGGTGTTACCTCAAAAAATGAAAAATTGAACTTCCATTTGACCCAGGGATCCCATTTCTAGGAATATACCCTAAGAACCCTGAAACACCAATCAGAAAGAATATATGTACCCCCATATTCGTAGCAGCACTATTTACAATAGCTAAGATCTGGAAACAGCCCAAATGTCCATCAGTAGATGAATGGATAAAAAAACTGTGGTACATATACACAACGGAGTACTATGCAGCTGTAAGAACGAAAGATCTCTCATCCTTTGAGATGACATGGAGGGACCTGGAAGCTATTATCCTAAGTGACACAAGCCAAGCAGAGAAAGACAAATATCACATGATCTCACTTATTTGTGCAACATAATGAACATAACAGTCTGAGGAACAGGGTAGTCCCAGAGACATGGAAGTGTGGTACAGACTGACAATCCCCTGATGAGGGGATCTGGGGGGAGAGATAAACCACAGAACCTATATGCATGTATGTATGAACAATGGACATAGACAACACAGGTGTGGATAGGGTGGTGAGGGATGGGGAGGGGAGAATCAGTGGGGGAAAAAGAGAAATATCTGTAACAAAAATAAATAAATTATTTTTTTAAAAAAAGTGGCAGAGAGTCCAGCTTATGTGGCTCAGTGGATTGAGCGTTGTCCCGTGGACTGAGATGTCCTGGTTCAATTCCAGAGCATGTCACATGCCTGGGTGTGGGCTTGATCACCAATTGGGGGTGCTGAAGGCAACCAATTGATGATTCTTTCACACATCAACGTTTTATCTCTCTCCCCCTTCCTCTTTCTCTAAAACTCAATACAAACATAAAAAAAGGGGGGGGGGTAGAATATCTGAATAGACTCCAAAGAGGACATACAAATGGCCAAGGGACATGAAAAAATGCTCAATGTAATTAATTATCAGAGAGATGGAAATTAAAATCACTATGAGGCATCACCTCACACCTGCCAGAATGGCTGCCATCAACAAATCTTCAAACAACAAGTGCTGCTGAGGATGTGGAGAAAAGGGGACCCTAGTACACTGCTGGTGGGAATGCAGACTGGTGCAGCCACTATGGAAAACACTATGGTGTTACCTTATAAAATTAAAAATTAAATTGCCATTTGACCCAGTTATTTCACTTCTAGGAATATATCTTTAGAAGCCTGAAACACCAATCTGGAAGAATATGTGCACCCCTATGTTCATAGCAGTGCTATTTACTATAGCTCGAATGTGGAAACAGCCCAAGTGTTCATCAGTAGATGAGTGGATAAAAAAGCTGTGGTACATATACACAGTGGAATACTATGCAGCTGTAAGGATGAAAGCTCTCTTACCCTTTAAGATGACATGGAGGGACCTGGAGGGTATTATGCTAAGTGAAATAAGGCAATCAGAGAAAGAACAAAATCATATGATCTGATTTATTTGTGGAATACAATGAACAGAATAAGCTGATGAACATAATAGAGCCAGAGACATGGAAGTAGGGAACAAACTGACAAACCTCTGAGGGAAGAGTGGTGGTAGTGGTGGTGGGGGCCAGGAAGAGGTAAACCAGGGAACTTATATACATATATGCATAACCAATAGACACAGACCACCATTCTGTGAAGGTGGTGGTTGGGGGGATGGGAGCAGGAAGGAGTGTGACAAGGGGGAAAATAGACGGACATCTGTAATAAAAAATTAATAAATTAAGTATTAAAGAATAAAATAAAACAAACTAAGAATTTATGGAATAGAGATAATCAGTAGGAACAAAATTATGTTAAGTATAGGTTACAAAACAATTTTATGATCAAAATTGAATGTGAATCTAAAATTTAACTTATATAAAGTCTTAAAATAATATTTTAATGGTATTAACATGGGTCACTAATCCAGTAGATTTTCAAAGAACTGGAAATAACAGAATATAATACAAAAGTTTTTTAAAATGAGGAAGATGCAATCTCTCAGCTATAATTTCTTATGTAAAGATAGATAGCTTTAAATAGTATCTTTAGGACTTCCGGTCAAGATGGTGGCATAGGTAAACGCGGTATCGCATCCTCTCACAACCACATCAAAGTTACAACTAAACTACAGAACAACCATCATTCAAAACTGCCTGAAATCAAGCTGAATGGAAGTCGTACAACTACGGAATTAAAGCAGCAGCCACATCCAGACTGGTAGGAGGGGCGGAGGCGCGAGGGCCGGTGGCGAGACGGGCTGGTCCCACACCCACGTGTGGCGGATAAAAATCAGGAGGATACCTCGGCTGGGAAGGTCCTCCCTGAGGACTGAGGGGTCCCTGGCCCACACCAGACGCCTCGCTCAGGGTTCCAGTGCCAAGAAGAGAAGTCCCCATAACTTCTGGCTGAAAAACCAGAGGGAACTGAGGCTCAGGGAAGCTGAAGTGGCTGGAGCCCCAGGCAGCTCCTTAAAGGGCCCGCGCACGAACTTATTGGGCACTCTTCCCTCTAAGCTTGGAGGGGAGGCAGCTCGAGGGGCGCCAGAGACATACAGGGAAGAACTGAGCTGTTTGGCTCTGGAGAGAGGGCTGGAGAGGGGGCTTTCTCTGGGACAAACGTGCTGTCAGAGGCCTTTGTTCCTTTGGTGAGCCCTTTCCTGGGGCGGCAAATAGCCGCCGTATCTGGGACTCTAGCAACCTGGCTCACACTGGTAGCCCCGCCTTAGTGACTCCCTGAGGCCCCGCCCCGCCCCACCCAAGTTTTAGGCCCACCCAAGCTGTTGCCACTTGCTTAACCATAGGATTGGCCTGTCTTGGATCTTGCTTCAGGTTTTTCCTAAATTCTTTCAAACGAGCAGCATCTAGTCTCAGCTAGCCCGATACCTGTCGTTAAGTAATACACAGAAACAAACACAGGGAGGCAGCCAAAATGAGGAGACAAAGAAACAGGTTCCAAATGAAAGAACAGAACAAAACCCCAAGAAAAGAACTAAGCAAAATGGAGATAAGCAACCTAACAGATGCTGAGTTCAAAATACTGCTTATAAGGATGCTCAATGAACTTAGTGAGGGCCTCAAGAGCATCAAAAAGGACCAGTCAGAAATGATGGATGCACAGTCAGAATTGAAGGAGGCATTAACTGAAATAAAGAATAATTTACACAGATTTAATAGTAGAGTACGTAAATCCAAGAAGCAAACCATCGATTTGGAATATAAGGAAGCAAAAAACGCCCAATCAGAACAGCAAAAAGAAAAAAAGAATCCAAAAAAATGAGGATAGTGTAAGGAGCCTCTGGGACAACTTCCAGCATGCCAACATTCGCATCTTGGGGGTGCCAGAAGGAGAAGAGAGAGAACAAGAAATTGAAAACCTGTTTGAAACAATAATGGCAGAAAACTTTCCTAACTTGGTGAAGGAAACAGACATACAAGTCCAGGAAGCACAGAGAGTCCCAAACAAGATGAACCCCAAGAGGCCCACACCAACACATCATTATCAAAATGCAAATGGTTCAAGATAAAGAGAGAATCTTAAAAGCAGCAAGAGAAAAGCGGTTAGTTACCAACAAGGGAGTTGCCATAAGACTGTCAGCGATTTCTCAAAAGAAATTTTGCAGGCAAGAAGGGAGTGGCTAGAAATATTCAGAGTGATGAAAAGCAAGAACCTACACCCAAGATTACTCTATCTTGCAAAGCTGTCATTTAGAATCGATGGCCATATAGTTTCCCAGACAAGAAAAAGTTAAAGGAGTTCATCACCACCAAACCGTTATTATATGAAATGATGAAGGGTCTTTTTGAAGAAAAGGATAAAATACATGAACAAACAAAATGGCAATGAATACATATCTATCAACAATGGAATCTACAAACAAAATGAACAGGCAGAACAGAAACATTCTCATAGATACAGAGAACATTTTGTTGGTTGCCAGATGGGAGGGGGGTTGGGGGAATGGGTGCAAAAGGTGAAGAGATTAAGAAGTACAAATTCTTTGCTAGACTGACAAACGTCAAAGGGAAAGGGGTTGGCGGGGTGGGAAGAAATAAACCAAGGAACTTATATGCATAACCAATGGACACAGACAATAAGGAGGGAAAAGGTGGGAGGGGGGCGGGAGTAGGGAGGAGGGGGTCAATGGGGGAAAAATGTGGAACATCTTTAATACATTTTACATTCAACAATAAAGATTTAAAAATACATACATACATACATACATACATATATACATAGTATTTTTAATGTAGGAAAGGCAATCTTTGGTCAAATGTGAATATAACAGTTGGAGATGATTCAGGGTTTAGAAATAGATCTCATCACAGAGGCCAAGAAGAACAATAAGGAATAACAGATGTAAAAAAAAGTTAGAAATATGTACAAAAGTTGATGTATTAGCACTAAATATACAGAAGAACATTCTGGCATTTTTTCTCATATTTAAAGACAGCATTCATGGTTACTCTGTCATTTCAGCTTATTTCAGACAACATTTAGTTATTGATTTATTTAATTTTCAATGCTCTGGAGCAATTTATTTTATTTAAATGCTGAAAATAATATTAATTTTTAATTTCTTTTCTAAATTTTCTGGCATATGATTAGTATACTTTCTTGTTTTAATTTTATTTTTTAAATTACAGTTGAGACTCAATATTATTTTATATTAATTTTAGGTATACAGTATAGTGGTTAGACAATCATATAATTTACATACAAAGTGATCCACCCAAAATTTTAAGTACACACCTGACACCATACTTAGTAATAACTAAATTATTACTATATTAATGACTATATTCCCATGCTGTGCTTCTTATCTTGTGACTATTTTGTAACTACAAATTTGTACTCTTAATTCCTTCACTTTTTTCAGCCAGCCCCTGAACCCTGTCCCCTCTGGCAACCACCAGTTTGTATCTATGACAGACAGCTTGTATTTAAAAACTCTCACTGGGGGTTCATTTTCCTGTAACAAGAAGAATTTAAAGGACGTTCCTAAGTAGGAAAACTGGTGACTCTGATTCACATGATGGACAGGAATGAAAGCTCTCCTTTGAGTCATTCTTTGATCATAAAACATGGATAAAATCCTGAATATAATGGAGATATATGATGGACGATACTGATAATGATCTTTCACCATCCCTTCAGTGGTTATGGCAAAATTAAGAAGGAGGATATATTGCCTTTATAGCAACGAGAAAAGTCATATTATGGGCAGCAATGGAAGTTTTCAAGCAGAAACACAAAGATAATTCAATAAAAAATAAGAAAATACCAATCAGTTCTTCACCCATATGAATAAACCCCCTTACACATGGGCACTAATCTTTCATACATCAGTGACTAGATGTACAGCATGAAGAAAAAAATATTTTGCATTGTAATGCAATATATGCTTTAAATTTTGCTTCATCATATTGAAGGTCACCTGTGATTCTAAGATCATATTAGGTCAACTTATTTATTAAAATGTGTCTTTCAGTGAAGAGTATTCTTGGAGACATGGATTTGATCATCACTTTGCAAGCGGCTAAGGCAGGAATTGTGAGCACTGAGCTGAGAGGGAACAGGATCCTAACAAAAATAAAACCAACTGTCCAGTTATTAATCACACTGGTATGTTAGAGTCTACATTATCAAGAAGAACAGTTAAGACAACTAATATACAATGGAATGTCAAACATAAAAGTGAAAAACAGAAGTCTCAGATTTTCCCCTCTTATAAAGTTGTATAAATTGCCTTGGTCATTAAGTGTAGTTTTTCCCATAGGACTAGTACAATTTAGGATGGTTCTTTTAGTAAAAAAAAATTATTTGGTACTATATATGTCACTTGAGAAAAATTATTCCTTTTCTTTTTTCTATTCCTACCTGAGGATATTTTTCTATTTATCATTAGATAGAGTGGGAGGGAAGGAGAAAGAGAGAGAGACAGAGAGAAACATTGATGTGATAGAGCCACATCAACTGGTTGCCTCCTGCACAACCTGAACAGGGCTAGGAATGAACCAAACCACAACTGAGGTACATGTCCTTGACCGAAATCCAACCCATGACTCATTGGTCCCCGGGCCACCACTCTAACCACTGAGCCAAACTGGCCAGGGCGAGAAAAATTATTCTAAAAAAATCTATGTTATCTCATTAGGTAAATGGTATTTTCAAAACATTTCTTCTCCATGATGGTAATAAATTTTGGAAACTAGGAAAATAACAAAGGGAAAAACTGTGGAATATAAGAGAAGAAAGCTTAATAAAGTGAGTCCCTAAAATTAAATACAAAAGTTATGGTAAAAGAAATGGAAATTTCAGGAAATAAATGGAAAGAGAAAGTTCTACTTCTGTAGTCTGAAAATAATCACTATATCTGACTCCGAGCCTCTGACCTCTGCAATCATGGGCAGGTCTTTAGTGTTAGGACAACTTGCCTATTTGTAGTTTGCTTTACAAAGAATGTTTTCAGAGCCTGTTTGATGTCTTTGTTCCTGAGACTGTAGATGAAGGGGTTCAGCATGGGTGTGACCACGGTGTACATCACTGAGGCTATTGCACATGAGTGTGCATTGTGGGTAGCCGCAGAGCTGAGGTACACCCCTAGCATTGTACAGTAAAATAAGGAGACAACTGAGAGGTGAGATGCACAAGCAGAAAATGCTTTATACTTCCCCTGAACTGATGACATTCCATGTATGCAGGACACTATCTTTGAATATGAGTAAATGATCCCAGCAAAAGGACCACCTCCCAGCAGGAGAGCTGCAAAATACATCACCACCATATTAAGAAAGGTGTCAGAACAGGAGAGTTTGATCATCTGATTGAGTTCACAGATAAAATGGTGGATTTCCAAGTCTTCACAGAAGGATAGCCTCAATGCCATTAAGCACTGTAACAAAGAATTCAGGACACTCATGATCCAGCACATCAGAACCAGCAGTCCACAGAGCCGGGGGTTTATGATGACGGTGTAGTTCAGGGGGTGGCAGATGGCCACAAAACGGTCATAGGCCATCACAGTCAGAAGAAAAACATCCAGCACTGCAAAGAGTATAAGAAAATAAATTTGTGTGATGCAGCCTTCATAGGTGATGACTTTGCTCTGTGTCTGGATGTTCACCAGCATCTTTGGGACGGTGGTGGAGGTGAAACAGATGTCTACCAAGGACAGGTTGGAGAGGAAGAAGTACATGGGCGTGTGGAGGTGGGAGTCTGAGCTGACCGCCAGGATGATGATGAGGTTTCCCAACACAGTGATCAGATACATGGAGAGGAAAAGCCCAAATATGAGGGGCTGCAGCTCTTGTTCCTCTGAAAATCCCAGAAGAAGAAATTCTGAAATTTGTGTACCATTCCCTGGTTCCACATGGTGGAGTTGACTACTCAGAAAGAGAAGAAATAATATGACTAATTCACAAAAACTTTCATTACTCACATATTTGAAATGCTAAAATTTATATTTACAGTAAAAATTCATTTTAATATATTATATATGAATCTGGTCCCTTTCAGGAAAGCCCCATTCCACCTGTTTTATGAAAGTTTTGTATCAGTCACCTTTTTCCGTAAGGTATTATTTATTCCATAGTTTTAATGAGAAATCCTTCATGTATTTCAGAAATATAAATTGAGTGCTGATCATGTTTTTGGCACTGTCGGGTGTAAGTATAGTGTACTGAAGAACAACGGTTCCTACAATTCAACGATGGAGAAAGCATATAGAAGCAAATAATAAAAATACATCACATTTCACGTGGTGATAGGTGGTATAAAAAAAAGGAATGCAGGTATAACAAAATGAATAGGGTGTTTCATTTTTCATGAGCACTGAGGCAAGACTTGCGAACAAGATGACATTTGTACAGTGACTTCAAGTAAGAGCGGGAAGGAGATGGGAGGTTCTGTGGGAAAGTATGTGCTGGGCAGAGGGAACCGCCAGTGCAAAGATCCCAAGGAAGGTGTTTGTTTTAATGTTCAGCCAAAAAAAGAGAAATAAAAAAGGAAGCCAGTGTTGGAGGTGAATGAGCTCAGGTGAGAGAAGGTGTCAGACAAGTTGAGGAGTGAAACGGGCTCTTTGCTAATGCCGAAACCTCAAGCACAGGGACTTCTTTGTCCCCACTGCCTTTGCACTTTATTAATCTTGTTGCAAATGTGTCCCAAGAATGCAAACACAGATTCTCTCCTTAGCACCTTCTCTTGATTAAATCCTGGCCCCCGTATTGTAAGAGTTACCTTGGAATATATGATCCCTAGTCTCCCTCTTTTGAGGACTGCTCACATCTACAAGTAACACATATGTGTGCACACATGCACACACACACACATCCCATAACTATAATTGTATTATTTCTGTGTCTTTCTTATGCTGATTTGGCAAGGAGTGGCTGTAACGCAAGATGGCCAGATTGTTTCCCTGTACACTGTAGAAATGGCTCCTAGCAATTCCAATTCTGATACCTGCCTTAGACAAATAAACTTGGGCTCCATATTGGAATGAACACTTTGCTGTGTATTTAAACAAACATTAAGAAAATCTGTTTATATTTTGATTATTGTAAATAATGCTGCAGTGAATATAGGGATGCACATATCTTTTCAAATTAGTGTTTTTTGTTTTCTTCAGATAAATACCCAGATACCCACAAGTAGAATTGCTGGGTGTCCATCAATAGATGAATGGAAAATGAAGGGGTCACACACACACACACACACACACACACACACACAGAGCAGATTGGGGAAAAAGTAGGTTTACAGTTGTTCATATGGAAAATAATATAATAATTAAAAATAATAATAATACACGAATAAACGCTGTGTTCTGGGTACTCACAACTGTAAACCTAGTTTTGCCCTACCCTGTATATACAAAGTAGAATATGACTCAGGAATAAAAAAGAAGTACATCTTGCTATTTGCAACAACATGGTATGGGCCTTGAGGGCATTATGCTAAGTGAAATAAGTCAGAGAGAGATAGAAAAATACCTTATGATTTTACTTACATATAGAATCTAAAACAAAGCAAAACAAATAAACAACCAAACCAAAATAAAAATAAACTCATAGCTACACAGAACAAACAGATGGTTGTCAGGGGCGGGGCTGAGGGAATGGGTAAAAAAGGTGAAGGCGAATGAAAGGTACAAACTTTCAGTTATAAAATAAACCATGGATATGTAGTGTATAGTATGAGGGATATCATTAATAATATCTTGATTACTTTGCATGGTGACAGATAGTTACTAGATTTATTGTGGTGAACACATTGTGAGGTATGTAAATGTTGAATCATATTGTTCACCAGAAGTTAATATAAATTGTATGCTAACTATACATTAATAAAAGATAAAGAATAAAATAATAGTTGTAATTATATGAAAAGTCATTTTAGTAAACAGAGAGAGAGAAAGAAATGAAATGCAATGGACAAGGAGGAAAACATGATCTAATAAGGTCAGGCGTGAGGAAGAAGAATCTTTCTTGATTCTTGCAGCATTTGAACCCTAAACACATTCCCCTGATGCCAAGCAAAGTAATAAGAGAACAAAAATAAACTTCTAAAAGACAAAAGAGGTCACTTTATACATTGTACACCCAAAGCAAAGGGATAAACCAACACTTTACAAAAGAAAATATATAAAGTGTAACAAAAGCTGTGCTTTGAAAAAATTTTTGTTAATCCTCACCCAAGGACATTTTTTTCATTGTTTTTTTAGAGAGAATGGTGGTGGTGGTGGTGTGTGTGTGTGTGTGGGGGGGGGGTAGACAGAGAGAGAGAGAGAGAGAGAGAGATAGAGATGAGAGAGAGCGAGAGACATCATTGTGAGAGAGACACATCGGTTGGTTACCTCCCCCACACACCCAGACCAGGGATGGGTACTGAACCTGAAACCCAGGTCCATGTCATTGACAAAGAATCAAACCTGTGACCTTTCAGTGCACGGGCTGACACTCCAACCCCTGAGCCAAACTGGCCAGGGCAAAGTTGGGCATTTTTAGTATCAAGTAGTAGAAGACTTGTTTTTTTCTGTACATATTTCATAATTGTTTGACCAATTCATTTTCATTTTTATATGGTATGATAGAAGATAAGTCCCCTTTTCCTTTTTTTTTTTAATCCTCACCTGAGGACATTTTTCCATTTTTTGTTCAGATAGAGTGGGGGGAGAGAGAGAGAGAGAAAGAGAGAGAAACATTGACATGAAAGGAACACATTGAGTGGTTGCCACCTGCACAACCCAACCAGGGCCAGGGACAAACTGCAACCGAGGTACGTGGCCTTAACGAGAACCGAACCTGGGTCTCTCTGGACTGCAGGCTAACGCTCTAATCACTGAGCCAAACCTGCCGGGCTCCCTTTTCTTATGTGGCAATTTTTCTATTATTTACTGAACTTTGGGTTTTTTCCTCTTTTGTGACAAACCCATTTGGCATACTCTAATCCTACTTCTGGTCTTCATCCAATATGCAAAAACCTCCTTAGATCATGCTTTATAAATCCTTCCTACACCATGACAATTCTATCTATTTATACTGAATAGCTTTTTTTATATGATTCTTCCTGAGGACATTATTTTAAACACACATTTATTTCATTGTTCTCTGTCCTAATCATTATGCTGTATGATCCAAAAGAGCAGGGACTTCTGCTTTGTTCACATTTGGATTTTCATAAAGGTAAGTGAATATATGTGAACTTAAACAGAAACAAAACTAAGAATGTAAAAAGTGACAACATGGGAAGTATGAAGGGATAACGAAAACAGGTTGAAATTAGTTTCAAAACAACTATTAGTAAGCAAAATTGAATGAGGATGCAAATACTAACGGAAACAAGACAAAATAGCAATAATTTAATGATGTCAACATTGTAAAGCCTTAATAAATTGTAAAGCCTTAGATTTAAAATAATATAATGTTTCTAGAATATTCTGGCACATAGCAGATACTCAGTTATTATTTATTTAATGATTCTGGAATTAAGTCTTAATGTATATGAACATTGTATTTCAATTTAATAGTTAGTATTCCTCTAAATCAAGTATAATAATTAGTTACTTAACCAAGAATACAAACAGAGATATCTAGCCTCAGGGCTAGGCTAATTAAGTTTGCAATGACTCAGGTGAAGTCAGGTTCCATCCTCTCTGACCCTTTCCTGATGTACCTACTTGATTCTCAGACTCACCTGGATGGGGACTCTGAGAAGAATGTCTCCATGTGGAAGTTTGAATTGCTGCCTGGATGGTGGACAATGGAGACTGAAGCCCTGTCCCCACACAGGACAGCAGGAAGGAGTGAAGCATCAGTTTCTGAGACAGCTTACGAATCCAAAGCAACAACCATGTCCTGTCCACCAATGATATACAAGCCGACGGACTGCACAGGAAACATATTTACAGCTTTCTATCTGCTCATCAGGCACATTTCCCTCGTGTTATTCCAACTTCTGAGTACGTAATTTCCCTCTGGGCCTCTGGAATAAACAGAAAGGAAAGGTTTCCTAATGATCCTCTGATCTCAAGAGACCAGGTTAATAGTCAAATAAACTATTATTTCTGCTTGTCCTTGATCTTTTTGCTTTTCAGAGGTCGACCTCCTACCACCTTGTCCCAGCCCTGAGTTAACATTTTTTCCAATGTCTGACACTAAGAAACCTGTCAGGGCCAGGTCCCTTTCACCCTCAAGCACTGATTGCAGTGGGGGCACAGCCCTGATGTCTCCAGAGAATTGCTATTCTCCTCTCCAACAAGGGGAGAGCTGTGTTCTTTTGATATGCATTGCAATCCTGGCCACCACACTCTTTAGCTTCTTGACACCTTTGTCAAAATGATAAAGGATTTTGTATTTATTTCACAAGTTAAGAACTGTCATTTAGTCCCTCATTATGAAATATATGTTAATTATGAGAGATACACTTAGATATTTTTAAGCTGCATAACCTGAGCTTAGCATATTATAAGCATCATCTGGTTTAATTTTTTGGAAGTCCATTCTGTGAGGCAGTATTATTATGAACTCCACTTCCCTTTGCAGAAATGGGGTCTTAAGGGGTTTAGTGATCTGCTTAAAGTTACAAGCTGAGCAAGGAATGGGCCTTGTTTGGATTCTGTCAGGTTGCTTTCAGTTTTCAAACTCTGGGCCAGTGGTTCTCAACCTGAGGTGATTTTGCCCCTGGAGATATTTGGCAATGTCTGGAGGGAAACTGCTAAACACCTGTAACAGTCAACACAAATAATTATCCTGCCTCAACTGTTGACATGAGAAGGTGAGAGAACTTACTCTAGACCAGTAGTTCTCCAACTTCAATGTGCTATAAATCATTCGGCATTCTATTTACTTTGCAGATCCTGGTGGGCCCAGAGATTCTGAAAAGAAAATCTCCCAGGTGGTGTTGATGCTGCAGGTCCTGGTCTGAGGACCACTCTTTGACCACCAAGGTTGTGGCTCTGTGTCAGAAAAAAGTATAGGTATTCTTAGGTTTTCTGAACCAAAATTTTATTTGTATGTAATTGCAATGAATTAGCAATACACTTATTCCAGAAACTGTTATAAATTCTGTTTGGCTCTTTTAGATAAAGGTCCTTGAACAACTAATAAACTTTGATAAAGACTTTGTCCATTTTTTTAAATAAAGGCCCTAGAATGACATCAAATAATGTATTTCTGAAAAAGACTTTATAGTGGATAAATAGGAGCCTGTACAAGATGTCTGCGTTCTAATCCCCAGGCACATTGCATATGTTATTTTTATACTAAAGGAGCAATAAGGTAGTAGATGGAATACTTTTGCTAATCAGTTGACTTTTTTATGTTTATATCTTTGATGACCACACTTAATCTGTACAGAGAGAATAACAGTGCAATGATCTCTCTTTTATTTATTTATTTTTCATTAAAATTTTATTTGTTTTGCTTTTAATTTTTTCCAGCTTTATTGAGATATAATTGACAAACAACATTGTGTAATTTTAAGGTGTACAATGTATTGATTTGACACAAGTATAAATTGAAAATGATCACTACCACCGTGTTAGCTACCACCTCCTTCCCATCACATAGTCACCATTTCTTTTTTGTGGGGAGAACATTTAAGATCTCCTCTCTCAGCAACATTCAAGTATATGATGCAGTATTAGTAGCTATAGTCACCATGCTGTACATTAGACCTCTAAACTTGTTAATCTTATAATGAAAGCTTGTACCCTTAAACCAGTATCTCCCTATCTCTTCCTTCCCCTGCTCCAACTCCTGGTAACCTGCACTCTACTCTTTGATTCGGAGTTCATTGTTTTTAGCTTCCACAAGAGATATTCTGTTTGACTCTCAGAGTATTGGTCAGCATTCCCAAGCTAGATTTCCCATGAACTTTCAGATTTCTGAAAAATTTGAAAGATCTGATAACAGAGGGCCTACATTCCTCTTTTGTATTATGTGCTTGGAGCTGAGCAATAGTCACCCCTCTAGTGGGACCCTCCAAATTCAATTGTACCGGTCATTCCCTGTTGTCTCAGATTCACTTATTATTATACTAGCAATTTAATCTCTTCTACCCTCCTGTATCTTTCACTGGTATACATTTGATTATATAACCTCTCTTCTGACCATGAAGTAACCATGGTATGGCTCCAAGCAAAACTACAAAGCCTTCAGAGCATCCTACTTCTTTCTAAACTATTTCCCCTTATTTTAAAAAGATTTACCTTTACTGTTGCAAGTATTACAGATATCCTTCCTTCCCCTCCTCACTGACACCCTCTTTGCCAGACCCTCACCCCCTGCCTTCACTGCACTCTTGTCTGTGTCCATTGCTTATGTACATGTGTACCTAAGTTCTTTGGTTAATCTCTTCCCACCCTCACCCCCCAACTTTCCCTCTGAGGTTTGTCAATCTGTTCCCTACTTCCATGTCTCTGGATCTATTTTGTTTATCAGTTTAATTTGTTCATTAGATTCCATAAATGAGTGAGATAATGTGATACTTGTATTTCTCTGACTGGCTAATTTCACTTAGCATAATACTCTCCAGGTCCCTCCATGTCATTTCAAATGGTAAGAGATCTTCCTTTCTTACAGCTTGCATAGTATTCCAATGTGTATATGTATCACAGCTTTTTTTATCCATTCATCTACTGATGAACACTTGATAAGATAAAAAATTACTTTTTATCTTTACCGTTGAAGGTATTATAGATGTCCCTTCTCCCCCCGCCCCCTCCCCCGATTTATTCCTCTCTTCCCCACTCCACTGTTTCCAAATCTTAGCTATTGTAAATAGCACTGCTATGAATATAGGGGTGCGTATATTCTTTCAGGTTGGTGTTTCAGGCTTCTTAGGATATATTCCTACAAGTGGGATCGCTGGGTCTAATGGCAGTTCCATTTTTAATTTTATGAGGAAACATATATTGTTAACATCATATTGTTTTCCAGTCTGCATTTCCACCAGCAGTGTACTAGAGTCCCCTTTTCTCCACACCCTTGCCAGTATTTGTTTGATGGTTTGTTGATGACAGTCATTCTGGCAGGTGTGAGGTGATGCCTCATAGTCATTTTAATTTGCATCTCTATGATAATTACTTACGGTGAGCATTTTTTCATATGTCTCTTGGCCATTTGTATGTCCTCTTTGGAGAAGTGTCTATTTAGGCCCTCTGCCTATTTATTTATTTATTTATTTATTTATTTATTTTTTTCAATCCTCACTGGAGGACATTTTTCTGTTTATCTTCAGATAGAGTGGGAAGGAGGGAGAGAGAGAGAAACATCAATGCGAGACAGACACATTGACTGGTTGCTTCCCGCATGACCCTAACCGGGGCCAAGGACAAACTGCAATTCATACCCTTGGCCAGAATTGAACCTGTGACCCATTGGTCCACAGGCCGATGCTCTAACCACTGAGCAAACCAGCCAGGGTGGTCTTCTGCCCATTTTAAATTGGATTGTTTGTCTTCCTTTTGTTGAGTTGTATGAATAAATACAACTATCTCTGTATATTTGGGAAATTAACCCCTCATCAGATGTATCATTGGCAAATATGTTCCCTGATACAGTGGGTTCCATTTTAATTTTGATGCTGGTTTCTTTTGCTGTGCAGAAGCTTTTTAGTTTGATGTAGGTCCATTTACTAATTTTTTCCTTTGTCTCTCCTGCCCTATGTGATATATTGGTGAAAATTCTGCTACATGTAATGTCTGAGATTTTGCTACCTACATTTTCTTCTAGGATTTTTATGATTTTACGAATTACATGTACGTCTTTTATCCATTTGAGTTTATTCTTGTATATGGTGTAAATTGGTGTTCTAGTTTTATTTTTATTTTTTGCATGTACCTGTCCAATTTTTCCAATACCATTTATTAAAGAGGCTGTCTTAACTTCATTGTATGCTCTTGCCACCTTTGTCAAATATTAACTGAGCATAATATCTTGGGTAAATTTCTGGGTTCTCACTTCTGTTCCAGTGATCGATATGCCTGTTCTTGTGACAGTACCAGACTATTTTGATTATAATGGCTTTGCAATATAACGTGATATTTTGAATTATGATCCCTTCAAGTTTATTCTTCTTTTTCAAAATTGCCATGGCTATTCTGGGTCTTTTTTGGTTTCATCTAAACTTTTGGAGTATTTGTTCTAGATCTGTGATGTATGCTGTTGAAAATGTAATAGTGTTTGCCTTGAATCTGTAGATTGCTTTGGGTAATATGGACATTTAATGATTTCTTTCTTTTTTTTTTTAAACTTATATTTATTGTTGAATTTAATACAGATGTTCCCCCCCTTTTTTTCTCCATTAACTCTCTCCTCCCCAATCCTGCTCCCCTCCTGCCTTCCCCACACTATTGTCTGTGTTCATTGGTTATGCATATATGCATAGAAGTTCTTTGGTTCATCTCATCCCGCCCTCTCTCCTCCCTTCCCTTTGAGGTTCATCAGTCTAACAGTCAATTTGTACTTCTTCATTTCTTCATCTTTTTCACCCATCCCTCCAGCCCCCTCCCATCTGGCAACCAACAAAAAGTCCTTTGTATCTATGAGTCTGTTTCTGTTCTGCTTGTTCATTTTGTTTGTCGATTCAGTTGTTGATAGATGTATTAATTGCCCTTTTCATTTTTCATATTTTTGTTGTTCTTCTCCTTCAAGAAGACCCTTCAACATTTTATATAATATTTGTTTGGTGGTGATGAACTCCTTTATCTTTTTTTTTTGTCTGGGAAACTCTTGATATGTTCATTGATTCTAAATGATAGCTTTGCAGGATAGAGTAATCTTGGTCGTAGGTCATTGCTTTTCATCATCGTGAATATCTCTTGCCACTCCCTCTGGCCTGCAAAGTTTCTTTTGAGAAATCAGCTGACAGTCTTATGGCAACTCCCTTGTAGGTAACTGACTGCTTTTCTCTTGCTGCTTTTAAGATTCTCTCTTTGTCTTTAACTTTTGGCATTTTGATGATGACGTGTCTTGGTGTGGACCTCTTTGGGTTCATCTTGTTTGGGACTCTCTGTGTTTCCTGGACTTGTATGTCTGCTTCCTTCACCAAGTTATAAAGGTTTTCTCTCATTATTGTTTCAGATAGGTTTTCAATTCCTTGCGCTCTCTTCTCCATCTGGCACCCCTATGATGTGAATGTTGGCACACTTAAAGTTGTCCCAGAGGCTCCTTACACTATCCTCATTTTTTTTTTTTTTTTGATTCTTTATTCTTTTTACTGTTCTGATTTTTGCTTCCTTATGTGCCAAATAAATAGTTTGCTTCTTGGCTTTACCTACTCTACTATTGATTCCCTGTAAATTGTTCTTTATTTCAGTTAGTGCATCGTTCATTTCTGACTGGTCCTTATTTATGTTGTTGATGTTCTTACTAAGTTCCTTGGAGTTCTCCTTAAGTTCCTTGAAGTTTCTTGAGGATCCTTATAACCAATGTTTTGAACTCTGCATCTGATGGATTTCTTATCTCCATTTTGTTTAGTTCTTTTTTTGGAGTTTTGTTCTTTCATTTGGGACATGTTTCTTTGTCTCTTCATTTTGGCTGCTTCCCTGTGATTATTTCTATGTATTAGGTAGAGTTGCTATTGTCTCCTAGGCTCTGTAGGGTGGCCTATTGTTGTAGGTGTCCTGTAGGATCTAGTGGTACAGTTTCCCTAATCACCCCAGGTGGGTCCTTGAGGTGCACACCAAGTGTGGACTGTACACCTTTGTTATAATTGAGTCTAGATTGCTGTTGGCACATCAGTGGGAGGGATTTACTCAGGCTGATCAGCTGCAAGGACTGGCTGTGCCCACTGACCACTGGCCTTTGACTACCTTAGAGAATCTCCTATGAAGGGGCCCACTACACAAAGCAAGACTTAATCAGGGCTCTGGTACCCAATGAGTCCACTCATTGACTGTGTCACTCGTGGAGGTGGTTTGGTGGTGGTGCTTCGATATGGTCTGAAGCTGTCCACTGGGTGTGCTGGCTCTGGGGCAAGGTCAGCCATTGCCTGTGTTTTATCCGGGGCCACCGACATAAGCTACAAAGTGATCTGCAGATGGCTGCTTCTTGTGCTGGGCTTGGAAGTGCCCAGGAAAGGCCAAATTGTGAACCAAGGCTGGTTGCTTCTAGTGCCAGGTCTGTGGCCTCTTAATGAGAGGTATGGGGCTTGCTAAGAATAGATGATGCTTGTTTGAGAGATTTTAGGAATCTCTGAAGCAGGATCCAAGACAGGCTAATCCTATGGTAAAGCCTTTGGAAACAGCTTGGGTGGACCTGAAAGTTGGGTGGGGGAGGGCCTCAGGGAATCACCAGGGCAGGGTAAACAGTGTGAGCCATGTTTCTGGAGTCCTAGATATGGTGGCTGACTGAAGCTCCAAGGGAGGGGGCTGCTGCTCTTCCCCACAGCTCTGGGAAGGAGCACACTGGCCACTGTCCTTTGTGGCCACAACTCAGCAAAAACTCTGAATGCCCTCCAAATCCTGGGTGTCCCCACAGAGTTCTAGCCCAGTCTGCCCTCCCTCTGCTGTAGCCCCAAGGTGAGTGGCTGTGGCTATTTTAGCACTCTGTCCCGGCTCTCTGCACTGTGGAGCGGGCTTGGTCTTTATTCCCCAAGGGCACTGCTCACAGCTAAGACTGCTGCTGTCTGTGGACTCTCAGCCCGCCACCCTCTCATGCCTCCACAGATCCTACCAGTGTCCGTGGTTATATGGTCCTGTCCTGCTGCTTTTATGTTGCTTTTTTCCCGAGGATTTGTCTTTATTTTAGTTGTAATTCTTGTTTGGTCCTGGAATATCATCTGTGTAGCTTCCATTCACTCCGCCTCCATTTTCACATCCTCTACGCCTATCTTGTGTGCGAGCTGGGTTGCACAGACCTCTCTGGTGGCCCCGCACCCTGCAGGTCCTGCGGGTAACTGGATCACACAGTCCCTTTGGGGACTTGGCTCTATGCCTATATTAATGGGCTGCTGGGTCACACAAGCCTCTCTGGTGCTTCAGCATACCACAGGTCCCGTGGGTAACTGCATGGCACTGCCTCTGCTGGGTCGCACAGGCTTCTCTGGTGCCCCCGCACCCTGCAGGTCTCGCAGGCGGGCAGCTGGCTCACACCAGTCCCTCTCAGGCTCTGGCTTCCCACTGCTCTTGTGGGCTGCTGGACCGCACAGGCCTCTGTGGAGCCCCAGTTCCCACTGCTGGTGGCTGGGGAGTACTTCTGCCCGTGGGGCTCAACTCCTGCTCAGTTTTTGCTGTAATTTGTGGGAATGGGTCTCAACTGCTGGTCTGTGCTTCTGTTGCCTGGGGATGTCTGTCTGCTCCCCAGCCTCAGTTGCTGGGGGTATATCTCGACTCTGACCGGTCTGCTACTACGGGGGATGGTGCTGGGCTCCAGGCTGTCTTCGGCTTCCGCGATCAGCACCTTGGGAGTTCCACTACTGTGCACTGGTCTGTGTTGACACAGAGTGTCCACTGGTCTGATGGTGCCAGGTGCGCTCTGGGCTCAGGTTGCTGGGCCCTAGCAGCTCCCACTGCCTCCTCTCAGGGAAGACCCGGGATCTTCCAAAATGGTGGGACCTCACTGTGGTGCAGGGAGAAGTGCCTTGAAGGCCTCTTACTGTGGTAGCTGGCTGCTCCCATCCACAGCACAGGAACCTTCTGCTCCTCATCTCTGCACTGCTCGGGTTTGGCTGTCCACCTTCACGTCCACTCACACTTTCTCACACATTAGCTCACTCTATCTATCACACACTCACCCTTCCTCTGGTCCTGCCTGCCGCCATTTCCTGATTTTTTTTTTTTAGAGATAAATGAAAGAAGAGGGAGGGAGAGATAGAAACATCGACGAGAGAGCACATCATTTGGCCACCTCCTGCATATCCCTCACTAAGGGCTGGGCCCACAACCTGGGCATGTTCCCTGACCAGGAACTGAACCAGCGACCTCCTGGTTCATTGTTTGATGCTCAACCACAGAGTTACACTAGCTGAGCTAGGTGAATACTTTTTAAAATATATTGATGTATTTGAATTGTTAATATTTTGTTGAGGATTTCGGCATCTATGTTCATCAGGGATATTGGCCTGTAGTTTTCTTTTTTTGTAGTGTCTTTATCTGATTTTGGAATTAGTATTATGCTGGCCTCATAAAACAAACTTGAAAGTCTTCCTTCCTCTTGAATGTTTTGGAATAGTTTAAGGAGACTAGGTGTTACTTCTTCTTTGAATGTCAGTTAAAACATTCCTGTGAAGCCATCCAGACCAGGACTTTTGTTTTCTGGGAGTTTATTGATTACTTTTTCAATTTCCTTAGTTGTTATTAGTCTGTTCATGTTTTCTGACTCTTCCCTATTGAGTTTTGGAAGCTTGTTTGATTCTAGGAATTTGTCCATTTCACTGATCCCTCTTTTAGATTAAAAGTTGGACCATAATTATGCAAGTGGGACTAATATAATAACTGCGACCCTAGAATGTAGAAGAAAAAGGAAGAACAGTTGGAATCAGAAGGAGATTTGAAAATGCCACACTGCTGTCTGTAGAGATGGAGAAGGGGCCTGAACCAAGGAATGTTTGTGGCCTTGAGAAACTGGGATAGGAGAGGAAACAGATCCTCTTCTGGGGACTCCAAAGAAAGCATCCCTGCAGGAAACTTGATTTTAGCCTGTTGAGACTAATTTCAGGTTTCTGACCTCCAAAACAGTAGGAGCACAAAGTTGTTTCATTTACACCACTGAGTGTAGTATTTTGTTATAGGAATGTAATACAGACATTTATCCAAAATATTTTTCTGGAGGAAACTGAATTTTAGCCTCTCAATTCTTTCACTTAGCTTCCCTTGGGTAAAGATATTTTGTGCTAAAATCTAACATTAAGTAGAAGAAAAAAATCTAAAGTCATTTTGGGAATTATGTCCCGTTAGTTGGTAGAGTGAATTCCCAATCGTGTCTTGTGCCTGAATTTCTACATTCTTTTAGTTCACATTAATTTAACTGTTCATTTAAAAAATGTCTGTCATACCCAACTTTCTCACAAAGTCTCTTTCAACGTAAAATATGGGATTTTAAATGAGCCTCTGTGTGTTTATATGTGTGGGACTATGCTTATTTTAATCATGTGCAAACATACACATGCACGTACATAGATATACTTCTTACCTCTAAGAGAGTTCTTAGACTTACCAAGTATTTCCAAACATTTTATTTATTTCTAACAACATTCACCTGAATTAGGTTTATTATCCCACTACCATCACACATAAGGTAAAGTGACTCAGGGTGATTTCATTTTTTATAATTAACCAACAAAGAAATTAAAGTCTTTGTGGACTTTGTTGAAATAATATATACATGGACTCATGCAATATGCATTCTTAATTTTTGCATAGCTGCTTCAATTTAGCATTTTAAATGTGTGCACTTTATTGTATGCCATTCTACTCTTATACATTATATTTTAAAAATCTTATGTCTCAAGGTAGGATCTAGAGCACAGTAACTGAGTCACATTTTATCCGGGGTTGGAGATACATCTTCAAACTGGTTAGAAAGCAGAGTATCATACATGGGTATAAAAATAGTATGATTAGATATAGACAATTCATATAACCTTTTTCTATTCTAAACTAAAAGATTAACCTACATTTGTAAATAAATGACATAAATTGGTTCAAGATGGGTTGCACTACAGCCTCACACAACATCATGGACGAGCTATAGAAACACAGTGTAGAAACACTCAGCTGATGTAGTCTCAGGAGTCTCTGAGCAGAGATTAGAAAAACTTTCATCATATAATACCATTTAATAATAAGGGCATTATAACAAACCATTTGATTTAGGATGCTTGTTATGTAGCAATAGCTAACTGATACAATAATCAAAGCAAACAGCACTGAGGGCAACTGCAATAATCTGCTTCTTTTGATTTTTGGCATATGCTTGATATTTGGAGACAGCATTCAAGATTATACTCTTACTCAAATTTATTGTGGGTAACTATACTAACAGGTGGCTATACTGAAGTTCTGTTCTAGGGAATTTGCAGATGCTGGAAGGACATGCATGTTTGTGCAGAAAAATTGGTGACCCTGAATCACATAATTGAACAGGAATTCAAGCTCTCTTGTAAGAAATATGATCATGACAAGAAAAGATTTCTGAGCATGAGGGAGACATATAATAGATAACAATAATATTGTTCATTCAACATCCCTGTTGTAGTAATAAAAAAATTTAGAAAAAGAGAAATATTTTATTTAGAGCCATCGAGGAGTCATGATTGTAGATAGTGCTGGAATTTTCAAGCAAGAACAGAAAAATAATACATTAAAAGATAAAATATACTAACCAGTCACTCACCCCAATTCATAAAGCCTCTTACACATAGATGCTGATCTTTGATACTTCAATGAGTAGATGAGTACAGTATGAAATAAATATCTTGCATTGTAATAAAATGAATGACTAAAATTTTGCTTCCTCATATTTAAGGTAATGTCTGACACTATGATTATATTAATCTATTTTTTTTTTTCAAATTTGCCTTTCAATGTAGACTCCAGTGGGAGATCAGTTTTTGACATAACTACAGTAGGTATTCTGGACACTGGGCCAAATTAGGCAATAAAACCAGGAGAGAAAATAAAAACAGAGTAGCATGTTTATAGTGTAAGTGACTGACCATTAGCTTTTGAATTATGAGCTATCATTAAAAAAATAACCATGTTGAATAAACATATTGCCGATTGTATGACATAGCTATTAGATAAGCACCCGTGTTGCCCCCTCTCATGAAGCTCCCCTTTTAGAAAACTCTGAGTAGTCTAGATAATTACCCCATAAGTGTTCCCACTTTTCTTCCTCTGCTCTATTTCCCACTCTTGTGTTTTATTTTCTATTTTTTCTTCAATTTTATTTTTATTGTTGACACTATTACAGATGTCCTCATGCCCTCACCCCCTTTGCCCACCTCTACCCAGACCCCGCACCTTCTTCCATCTGGCCATGACCTCACTGTTATTTGTGTCTATGGTTTATGCATATATGTTCTTTGGCTAATCTCTTCACCTTATTTCATCCAGTCTCCCACACCCACCTTCCCTCAGACAGCTGTCAGTCTGTTCCATGTATCCACACCTCTGGTTCCTTTTGTTTGTCAGTTTATTCTGTTCATTAGATTCCACATATAAGTGAGATCTTATGGTATTTGTCTCTCTGACTGCCTTATTTCACTTAGTGTAGTAATCTTCAGGTCTATCCATGCTGTCACAAGAGGTAAGATTTCCTTCTTTTTTTTTTTTTTTTTATGGTCACGTAGTATTCCATTTTGTTAAATTCACTAATAGAGGTTGAATCTGCAAAACTGTAGCCATCCTGCCTTTGGACCCCAGTAAAGGCAGAGCTTCATCCAGTCCATTCTTTTTCTCCCCATTATTTGCTTGTATGGACTCCTGAGAGCTGTGTGAGTAATAAACGTTGTGTGTTCATAGTTTCCTGATGGTTGTAGCAAATGTTATAGGGACCACAAGGGCCAGTCCTGCCACAACTGTGATCTGAATAACAAGTTGTAGGATCCAGGCCAGTGCCCCATGCATTTCTAACCTAGAGCATCACTATCAATAAGTTGAGACTTAAACAAAACAATGATACATTCTACATGATCAGGAAGAGCGGTCGAGGTATGATATATAAAAAGGAGGGACACGGAAGTGAAAACAATGGATTTAGATTTTCATGGAATGAAATTATAGAAATGGTCTGAGTAGCCAAGTAAAGTTTATTCCACATGAGTAATACCACTAATGACTGTGCAATCTATAAAATAAGAACAAGCTACATACAATGATGTATGTCATTAAAGAAGAAATTATTCTTAAGAAATCCTCATTGCCCATGAAATAAACAGAAATATCCAAGTATTTCTGATTAAGGTTGCAAAAATGTAAAAGTATTACTGGAAAGGTGACCTGACCCTGACCGATGCTCCATAGGGCTGACTGGTAGTGTGTGGGTTCTTGACTTCATGCAGGAAAGATTTCACAACATGAGTCCAGGTGATTTTGAGAGTACAGTTATTAAAGCTGGGGACATGAAACAATAAAGGGCTTAGGCTAGAAGAAGCAACAGGAGAGAAGCTAGGTGGGGCTGCTTTAGCTCACTGAGAAATCAGGGAAAAGGGCCTCGGAGACAGGCTCAGGAGGTTGGTCTGAGATGAGTTATCACTGCCTACTGCTCCCCTGGTTGTAAGTCTCATGGGATCCCTTACAGTTTAGGAGATCCATGCTTATGTGGGAAGAAGGGGAAGAGGAGGGGGAAGGAAAAGGCATGGGTATGCTCCTGGGAGGGAGAGTGCTTGCTGGGACCTTTGTTTGGAGAGTTTTTAAAGTCTGGGAGTTTAGGGGAAGTCCCAGGGAAGATCTCAATAGATATTCATCAGTTTTTCCTAGTGTGTTTTTCAGGGTCATGGTCTTTAGTGATTGGCAGGCGCCTTGGCAGGATGTCATTAGTCATTGAAGCTGGTTTTGGCATTGCCCATCTGGTTTTGCTGCCCTTCTAGGCCTGGAACTGTAATACAACTGAAACCTACATGCTATTTTCGGGGAGGAAAGGTAAGGGGGGGTCTAAACCACATGACCAGCTATATGAAAATTCAGGGAGCCTAAACAGTATGGCTAGTGATAAGCTAGGGGAAAGGCCACCCCGAGGGCAAGATCTGGCACCAGTATTGACCATTGCTAGGCCTTCAGGACTTTCCACCTGGTGACCTTCTCTATCTGGCTGTAAATTGCTCAACCAGTTTGTTCAGCTATCTGTCTCAGTTTCCCCACTCCACTTACCAAGGAATTTTTCTAGCTTCTTACTATTCTGCCTCAAAGGTAGGAACAAAGAGAGAAACATTGTCTATATAACAGAGCAAAAAGCTGAATAATGTGGTTGCTTAAATTGTATAGAGAATATCCAACAAAAAAATGGAAATTCCAGGAAATAAATAAAAAAAGCAAGTTCTACAACCAAATGCTGCTTAAAGAATAGCAAGTTTAGGCTCCAAGATGTTAAGCCCTGCAATCATGGACACTTATTCATCCCTAGGACAATTGGTCCTTTTATACCTGCCATCCCAACAAACCTTTTCAGAGCTCTCTTTATGTCTTTGTTCCTAAGACTGTAGATGAAGGGGTTCAGCATAGGTGTGACCACGGCATACATCACTGAGGCTGTTGCACTTGAGTGTGAGCTCTGGGTAGCAGCAGAGCTGAGGTACACTCCTAGGCTCGTACCATAAAATAAGGAGACAACTGAGAGGTGAGACATACAGGTAGAAAATGCTTTATACTTACCCTGAGCTGTTGGGATTCCTTTTATGGAGGACACTATCTTAGAGTAAGAGTAAATGATACCAACAAGGGGACCACCACCCATTAGCCCAACTCCAAAATACATCACCATGTTATTAAGAAAGGTGTCAGAACAAGCAAGTTGGACCATCTGATTGAGTTCACAGAAAAAGTGAGGGATTTCTAAGTATGTACAGAAGGATAATCTCAATGTCATTAAACTTTGCAACAAGGAGTACAGGATAATCGTGACCCAGGACACCAGAACCAGCAGTCCACAGAACTGGGGGTTCATGATGACTGTGTAGTGCAGGGGGTGGCAGATGGCCACAAAACGGTCATAGGCCATCAATGTCAGGAGAAAGATGTCCAACACTGCAAACAGTATGAAAAAATAAATCTGTGTGATGCAGCCTTTATAGGTTATGATTTTGCTCTGTGTCTGGATGTTCACCAGCATCTTTGGGACGGTGGTGGAGGTAAAACAGATGTCTACCAAGGACAGGTTGGCGAGGAAGAAGTACATGGGTGTGTGGAGATGGAAGTCTGAGCTGACGGCCAGGATTATCAGAAGGTTTCCCAACATTGTGATCAGGTACATGAAGAGGAAAAGCCCAAATATGAGGGGATGCAATTCTGGTTCTTCTGAAAATCCTAGGAGAATAAATTCTAAAATTGAGGTATCATTGCCTTGTACCATGTGTTGGAGGTGACTAGGAATGAAAAAATGATATGATTAATTTTAACACATAACAGCCTTAGTGACAGTTAAAATACTACCATTTATATTTTTTCATAAAAAATCAATATATATTTTCTGAATGGATCTGGTCATCTTTATGAATCTTCCATGACATCTCTGATTAGGAGTTTCTGTTCCACTTAGACCTCTACTCCAGGAGGGCATGTATTACATAGTTTTAATGAGTATTGCTTTGCTGTAGTTAAGGAATATATACATTGAGTACTGACCATCTCTTGGCAAAGGCATAGGATGTTGGGAAACAAAAGCCCTAGAATATAATGATGATGAAAAAATATATACAAAAAAAAGTCATGTCAGATTGAGATGGGTGCTATGAAGAAAAAAATGAGTATAAGAAAATAAGTGAGGGTGTTATTTTTTACTAGGAGATCAGGAAGCTGTGCAAACTAGATGACATTTGAACAGACCTCAAGGAAGACGGAGAGAAAGACACAAAGACATCTGGGGGAAGTGTGTGCCCTGTTGGAGAAAGAGTCAAGCAAAGACCCTGAGAATAACACTGTTTCAGATATTTAAGGTTCCAAAAGCAGTCAGTGTCTAGAGGAGAGTGACAAGAGGGAGAGGGATGGGAGAAGAATTCAGAGATAGTTGAGAAGCAAAGAGGCCTCCCTGCTGTTGCTGAAACTTCAACATACAGGGAGGTCCTCCATTAATGTCGTTCCTTGCACTGTATTTAATTTGTTCCTCCCAAACCCTTTCAGTTGACATGGCTCCTCATTTCCCTTCTTTGCCTCACATTCTGGCACCTTTCTTTTAAGTGTCACATTTAGAGTACACAGGTTCAGCTATCCCTGCCCTATAACTGTTCAGGCCCCACAAAATACACAAGCACAAAAACAACCAACTCACTCACAGCAGATCCTCAAGGGCACTTTGACTTGCCAGGGCCACATTACCACCAGGCTCTTCTTACTCCAGCCACAACAGTTAGGAAAGAACTGGTCCAAGGAAGGTGTCAACATCAGATCTTTGCCCTGAAGACTGTGAAAATAGTATTAAATTCATTTGGAAAGTCCCCCATGAACATGTAAACATTGGAATCTGTATTCAGGGGACCATTTGGAGTCCTTTATTTAAGAAAATATAAAAAGTTCTTCAAAAAAACAGAGAAGGGAACAATATAGGTATACATGAGTGAAAAAGACCCAAAATGCTCAGGAGGTTACTGAGAGTTTGTGATTAGCAGCCAGCTAAGTTGGTTCTGACAGCATTCAGACTCCAGTTATTATATCCTTATGATGACCAGAATGACTATTAAAGCAGTCTGGACTTCTCCAGAGAAAGAATGATATCCTATGATGTTAAGGTACTTTACTGATTTAACATTCCACCAGAAAATAAACAAAGGAAATAAATGTGCACTTTACAACAGAAACATACAACATATAACAATAGCGGTAGATTTTAAAAGACAAATGATGAAAGACGTTCTAAATGATATTAAGTGCACAACTTTGGAATAAAAAAACTGGTTTTGAATCTAAGATCTACCACCTATTAGCTTTTGTCTATAGAGAGCTAACTGAACCATTCTAGATTTTAATATACTCATTTAAATACTGGAAATATCCTTTATCAGGTCATTGACAGATTTAGTTAATATATATAAAAAGCTTAGCGTAGTTCTTTCCTGTTAGTAAATGGGTGGTTATTACTAGTCATGAGCTGAGGCCTAATTTTTTCTTCAACTCCTCCAATGTCTTATTGCCTCCCCACCTCTAGGTATTAAAATAATTATAAATCTCATTAACATACTCTTTTTGCATATTAAATTTAATTTTTCATGTGAATACCCAACATGAGAAACAGTATCGTGAATTGTATGTCTCAACAATCCTTGTCTTGAGGTGTGTTGCAAAATAGTATTTACCTCCTTTAGCCTGGATATTTCTTTTTTTTAATCCTCACCTGAGGACATTTTTCCATTTTTTGTTCAGATAGAGTGGGAGGGAGAGAGAGGAAGAGAGAGTGAGAGAGAGAAACATCAACATGAGAGAGACACGTCAAGTGGCTGCCACCCGAACGACCAACCAGGGCCGGGGACAAACTGCAACGGAGGCACGTGCCCTTAGCGGGAACTGAACTCGGGTCTCCCTGGACTGCAGGCTGATGCTCTAACCGCTGAGCCAAACTGGCCAGGGCTGATCTGGATATTTTTAATAAAAACAGATCATGCTCAAATACATTCCAATTAAACATTGAAAAACATGCCCTCAGTTCACTGCACAGGCCTTCAAACTTAATTCTCTATTTTACACCTCCTCTTAACTGCAAAATTTAATGTTCTAATTTTACTGGAACCACTTTGTACCTCCCATTCTCTATTACTTCTCCTCTAATTTAACTTACTCTCTCATCATTTAATATTAACAAAGATCCTTGTATTTCTGAGTCCAAAAGACACTTCTTTTTAAACATATTAAATAAACTAATTATAAATCAGTCTACCTAGCAAACAAATGTGATGATTTTTTGGCTTGAGACTAGACTGGTTAGACTGCCTGATGAACTCAGGTAAAAGTTATCACTGAAATTTTGTTGTTGTTGTTAGTCCTCATTCAAGGATATTTTTTTCCATTGATTTTCAGAGATAGTGGAAAGAAAGGAGGAACAGGGAGAGAAAGAGAGAGAGGAGAGGAACATTGATGTGAGACAGACATATTGATTGTTGCCTCCTGCACACGCCTGGACCAGTGCTGAGGATCAGACCTGCAACCCAGCTACATGCCTTTGACCAAATTCAAACCTGCAACCCTTTGGTGCATGGGCTCAGCTCTAACCACTGAGCAACCATGGCCAGGGCCAGAACATTTTTTGAAGCCCCCTGACTCACCTGAATGGGGTCTCTGTGAGGGAGGCCTCTGTGGAAATCTGAATTCCTTCCTAGATGGTTGATGGTGGAAACTGAAGCTCTGGTCCCAGAGAGGACAACAGAAAGGAGTGAAGCATCAGTTTCTGAGCCAGATTTAGGAATCCAAAAGCAATAACCATATCCTGTCTACCTCAAGGATGGCCATGGTGAGGGACGGCAGTATAGGAGATATATACAGTTCCCATCCTGCTCATTAGTCACTGTTTCCATTGTTACTCCCACCTCTGAGCACAGTATTTCCCTATGAGACACTGGGCTGGACACAAAGGAAATTATTCCTGTGAATTCTATTCCCAAGAGGCCAGATTAGAAGTTAAGTGAATCCTGTTTTTATTAATCCTTCTCTATAAACTCACCTGCCTTTCAGAGGTCTAATCGCCTTGCATCTCATCCTAATCTTGAGTTAATATTTTCTCTAAATCTAAGACTGAACAGCCTATCTAGACTAAATCTCATGGATCTCCAAAGTATCAACTTGTGGCTAGGAACAACAGGTATCTCTGGGAAATTGCTATTAACCTCTTCAAGAAGGGATAGAGAGGTGTTCCTTTGGTATAAATCCATGGGTACAATAACCTTTGGCTTTGGAGTTTTGTTCATGAAGAACAAATTATGAGCTGTCATTTAGTACTTCATTTACAAAATGTTAGAAGTAAGATATATTTAGGAGTTCTTATGCATCATGAATCAAGCCTAGAATCTTATATGGATTATCTCATTTAATTCTTACAAAATTTTATTTGTTAAAATTCATACTATCACAAACCTCATTCTACTTGGAGAAATGTGGCTCAGAAAAGAGAAGTGATCTGGCCAAAGTCATGACTGAGTAAGGATAGAAATTTTTTTATTTTAATTTATGTTTATTGTTCAAAGTGTTACAGATGTTCCTCCTTTTTTCCTCCAATGACACCCTCCTCCCCACTCCTACTCCCCCCCTGCCTTCATCCCACTGTTGTCCACTGGTTATATATATATGCATATAAGTTCTTTAGTTTATCTCTTCCTGTCCTCCATCTCCCTTCCCTCTGAGGTTTGTCAGTTTGTTCCCTACTTCCATGTCTCTGAATCTATGTTGTTTATCAGCTTATTTTGTTCATTATATTCTACAAATAAGTGAGATCATGTGATACTTGTCTTTCTCTGACTGGCATATTTCACACAGCATAATACTCTCAAGGTCTCTCCAAGTCATCTCAAAGGGTAAGATCCCACTTCTTAGGAATATATCCTAAGAAGCCTGAAACCCAATCAGAAATGAGCTTTTATTGGACCACCATCAGTTTTTTCCCAATTCTCATGTTCTAGGCCAGTAGTTTTCAACCAGAGGTAGTTTAGCCTGCAGAGACCTTTGAACTGTCCGGAGAAATGTTTGGTTAGCACTACTGGGAACCTGTAAGGAATCGGAGGCGCCGCAGAATAAAACAGAGAAGAGACTGGAGAGCCAATCAGCCAAATAAACAGGGATCAGGCTTTATTGGGTGCACTCCGGGCGGGTTCACAGACTCCGGGGGTCGAGTTCTAGGAGTCCTAGAAGCCGAGCTCAATGTAGGGGCTTGTGTCTTTTATGTCTGCCTGTTGCAGCTGGAATTTGTCCCTTAGGGTTTGGCCCTGCGGGGGCTATGCATGGAGCCTCTGGAATGTAAATCGATAAGAGCAAGATGGGAGTTAATCTACAAGCTGGAGGCAGGCCCTTCAGGGTGGGAGACAAGGCTGAGCAAGGTGACAATGGTCGAGCACTTTGCCTGGCGCCAGTCCCCAGGCCATCGGACATTCCCGACTCTGTGATAATGACAAAGGGGCGCAGGTATCTTTCTGGCTACTTCGAGCTGGACAGGGGCGGCGTTAGGGGAGGGGGCCCATGTCGGCATGATCCGGGCCTGAGGATCTGGTGAGAGGTTGATAATGGCTTAGCATCATGATCTCGTGCACCGTCTGGCTGGTGAAGGCCTTCAGTCGGTTTTGTAGTAGGGAGGAGAGCAGTTGCAAGAGACAGGGTCCGAAGGCTAGGGCTAGAAAAAGGAGAGTTAGGGGACCCTTAAGCGGCAAAACCCAGTGTGTGCAGTTGGAATTGAGCCAGGTGCTCCAAGATTGATCTCGCCTTTCCCGAATGCATTGTGCTCTTAATCAGGGTGATGTCGGGAACAGGCAGGGAGGCGTCCTGGGGGACTATATTGATGTTGAGGGTGAGATATGCCAAGGTGCAGGTGCCGGTCCAGTTAGTGGGGAGACACATATAGGTGGTGGACCCACACATATATATGGCAGAGTAGGCTGAGGAGACAGGGATAGGCATACCCAACAGTCAGGTGCAAATGTGGAGTTGGCCTTATAGAGGAGGCGTTGGGTCAAATTCAGGGTACGGAACAGATGGGAGGATTCCAGAAGCGAAGGAGAGAAGGCGGCAAGAATGAGTGGGCAACCAGGGGCGAGGCCCAGAGTCAGAAAGATGTATAGCAGAATCATAATGACTTATCGTGGATGATCCAATTAGGGCATCTTGTATATTCTGATTTTGGTCGGCCCTAATGGAGTGCAGGTGAAGCGAGGCTCTGGGACTGGTTGCTCTTCTGGAATCGGGGCTTTCTTTATCCTAGAGAGATGGATCCAGGCGGAGACCACCTAATGGTTCGAAGCCAATGACGCTGCTCAAAATCCAACAATGTACAGGACTTTTCTACCATAAAGAATTAAAAAAAAAAAAAAAGAATTATGCAGAAGAAATGACAACAGTGGAAAGATTGGTAAACAACACTATGGACCAGAACTTCTCTAATATCAATGTGGACATGAATTATTTGGTGATCTTGTTCAACTGTGGATTCTGATTTGGTAGCTATATGGTGGGCCCAGAGATGCTCTATTTGTAGTTACTTTCCAGTTGTTATTAATGCTGCATGTCCTAGTCTGTGGACCACTTTGAGTATCAATATTGTGGTTCACTGTTAGAGTTAGATGTAGGTATTTTGAGATATTTTCCACCAAGAGCCCTCCCACATACCAGGTGAGACATTAGGGTTCAAGTGTTGGACTTCGTAGTTCAGATTCTGCATACACAAGTTTATACATGCTTATTAAGTATATTCCCTCATGGCAGGAAATAAAACTTTTAGGCTTTTGGTTCTCTATCTATAAACTAGAAAATTTTATCTCCATTGTAAGGTTGATGTGAGAAGTAAGTAATATTTTAGAGTTCAGATATAAATATTGAAAATACAGATATTCTTTCATTCAGGGTTTCTCAATTTCAGCACGAGTGACAACTTGTAAGAGGGAGAAAAGTGATCACTGGAGAAGCAGCTCCCTTCCCACCTCCCCACCATGGCACATCCTAGCAGATGTGGATGGGAAGCTTTATAACATGGCAGCGATGTCAATAGCCATTGTTGGCAGGAGGTAGATTGGGATCTGCGAGACCCAGAACTTGCTTCCATAGCCACACCCATCCTGGCAGAGCCTCATATAAAAAGCTGAGAAGGTCTGGGCAGTGTAGAGTTTCTGCATTACTGGCAGAGGGGGAGAGCCACAAGATAAAAAACTAGCCTTTCTACCACCACCCAAACCAATAGAGCCAGGTGGAGAAAACTGAGAAGCCTGAAACAATAGAGCAGGGCCAATAGGCATTGCTGCCTGGCCGTGGTGGGGGTGGTGTGGAGCCACAAAATCATGAACTTGTACCTCCCATTCTGGAAAAATTTAGTAGAGGCAGTGGAGATGCCTTCAAATATTCAAGGGTGCCACCATTAGTATAACAAGCACTGAGAACTTGCAAAACTGGTTCTTCAGTACCCACCACTATCCCCACCACAGGGGGTGAGCTAGTCACAGAGGGAACACCCATGATCTCAGTGGGTATGCAGCACTTTCCTTAACCAAAGTGATGCTGTTCCATTGTAATTTCAGAGGCCAAATAATGCAGGTAGGAGAAAACAAAAATGTTGCACTACAACATTTACAGAAAAACAAAAGAAAATGTCCTACCAATCGACCTGTTGAACTGTTGATAGCAAAACAGTATATAAACAATAAAAGTCATTACTACTTCAAATGTACAGGCAGAGAAACAATCCAGCAAATACCATGAACAACCAAGGTAACATAGGAGCACAGAAATAAAATAAAAGGCCCCCAGAAATCAAACTAAAAGTCATGGAAGACTGTAACTTAAATGACAGAGAATCTAAGATGGCAGTTATAAAGAAGCTCAGCAAGATAGAAAGGAACTTAGAAAGGCAGTTCAATGAACTCAGAAAGAATATTAATGAACAGAAGGTATATTTTACCAAATATATTGTAACTATAGAAAAGAAACAAATGGAAATTCTGGAGCTGAAGAACTCAATAAATTAGATGAGCAATGCATTAGAGAGCACTGGAAACACAGCAGGCCAGATGGAAGAGAAAATTAGCTTGAAGATAGAAACCTAGAAAGACCCAGGAGGAAGAAGAGCAAGAACTATAAAAATGTAGAATCACTATATTTTACACCCAACACTGTCACATTTTATTCAAACTTCCAAAAATTAATGACAATGAAAGATTCTCAAGACAACCAGAGAACAAAAGACTTCAAAGAACAAAGAAAACATATTTAGATTATTATCAGTAGATTCATTACAAGCCAGAATAGAGTGGGAGAATATATGCAAAATATTAAAAGAAAGGACCATAGTTAAGGATAATATATCCAATAAACTTCACCTTTAAATATGAAGGGTAGATAAAGGATTTCCCAGCAAACTAAAGCTGAGAATTTGCAACCACAAGACCTGCATTACTAGAAATGTTGAAAGGAGTTCTTCTACGAAAAACAAAGACAAACCTTTGAGTAAGATAACTAACAGACAGAATAAGAAAATTGAAACTTTACCTCAGAATGGGATATTAAACACTTAGTATAAGATAAAGGTTAAAGGTTAAAATGCTATCAAAGATAATGGCTGCCAGTTGGAAATGAATGCACAACATAAAAAGAGATAGTATGTGACCACAAAATTATAAAAGGGGTTGAGGAAAGAGACTGAACATATACAGGGGCATAAAGATAAAAGGCAATCAGAAGAAAACAGTATTGTACAGATGAGACATTTGACACAAACCTAATAGTAACCTTCAAAACAAAAACCTAGAACTGATACATGACACACACATACAAAAGGAAATGGAAAAAATAAATCATACATAACCACCAAAATAAAGCATCAGACAGAATCACCAGAGGAAAGAAACAATGTAGATACAGAGCAACCAGAAAACAGAAGATTAAATGGTTGCAGTAAGTATTCACGTATCAATAATCACACTAAATGTAAATGGACTGAACTCACCAATTTAAAAGCAGAGACAGAAAAATAAGACCCAATTTTATGTTGCCTTCAGGAGACTCATTTCATCTCCAAAGACAAACATAGGTACAAAGAATAGAGTTGGAACACAATACTCTAAGCAAAGGCATCCAGGGAAAAGTGGATGTAGCAGTATTTATATCAGACAAAACAGATTTCAAAATAAAAAAGGTAATAAGAGACAAAGGTGGGTATTTTATAATGATAAAGAGGAGTATTCATCAAGAAGACATAACACTTATTAATATATATTCATCCAATCTGGGTACACCAAAATATATAAAGCAATTACTAATAGACATGAAGGGAGAAACTGACAAAAATACAATTATACTAGGGGACTTGAATACTTCACTCATAGAAATGGATAGATCATCCATACAAAAAGTCAATAAGAAAATATAGGGGACTTGAATACTCCACTCACAGAAATAGATAGATCATTCATAAAAAAAAGTCAATAAGAAAATATGCATCTTAAATGTCACATTAGAGCAAATGCACTTAACTGATATTTATAGAACTTTCCAACCCAAAATGACAGAATACACATTCTTCTTATGTGCACACAGAACATTCTCAAGGATAGACTATAGGTTGGAGCACAAAACTACCCTCAATAAAATTTTAAAGATCAAAAATATGCCAAATATTTTTCCTAACCACAATGGTATAAAACTGGAAATTATCTACAAGAAGAAAGCTGGATAAAACACAAATGTGGGTATTAAACAACATGCTATTAAATAACTACTAGTTCAAAGAAGAAATAAAAAAGGATCAAAAGACACATAGAGACAAACTAAAATGAAACCATGAGATATCAAAATTTTGGGGATGCAGAAAAATAACAAGGAAAACCCCATATAAACAATAGACTGTTACATCTTAACAAACTAGAAAAAGGAGAGCAAAGAAAATCCAAAGTCCATAAAAGGAAGGAAAAAATAAAAATCTGAGCAGAAATAAATAAAATAGAGGACAAAAAGTTAATATGAAATTAATAAAACAAAAACCTTGTTCTTTGAAAAATTAAACAAAATTTAAAAAGCATCTGGTTAGCCACAGTAAGGAGAAAACTCAAGAAAATGAAATTAAGCTTCTATGTTGTCTCAAGGATAAGAGATCTTTCTTTCTTACAGCTGCATAGTACTCCATTGTGTATATGTACCACAGCTTTTTTATCCATTCATCTACTGATGGACACTTGGGCTGTTTCCAGATCTTAGCTATTGTAAATAGTGCTGCTATGAACATGAGGGTACATATATTCTTTCTGATTAGTGTTTCAGGTTTCTTAGGGTATGGAATGCAGACTGGTGCAACATGAGGGTACATATATTCTTTCTGATTAGTGTTTCAGGTTTCTTAGGGTATGGAATGCAGACTGGTGCAGCCACTACGGAAAACAATATGGTATTACCTCAAAAAATTAGAAATTGAACTTCCATTTGACCCAGTGGTTAATGCATTTTTGTTATAAACTTGATTAACTTACATATATAAATAGAATAAACCGACATTAATTGGTTCAAGATGTGTGCACTAGAGCCTCACACAACATCATGGATGAGCTACATACACACAATGTAGAGACTCACAGTTGATGCAGACTCAAGAGTATCTGAGCTGAGATCAGAACAGCTCCCATCATATAATCTCATTTGATAATAAATGCATTATATGAAACATATTATTTAGGGCAGTTTGATATGCAGTATTAGATAACTGATACAATAATCAGGACAAACAAAACTGAGGGCAATTATAATCTGTTTAAAAATATTTGGAAT
Source organism: Molossus molossus (assembly GCF_014108415.1). Lineage (NCBI taxonomy): Eukaryota > Metazoa > Chordata > Mammalia > Chiroptera > Molossidae > Molossus > Molossus molossus. The sequence goes on along the minus strand of NW_023425377.1, from coordinate 69,476,162 downwards.
ATGTTCTGATATTTGGAGGCAGCATTTATGACCATACAGTTATTCAAACTTATTTTTAAAAACTGTATGAACAGATGACTATACTGAGGTTCCCTTCCAGGGAACTAGGAGAGGTTGGAAGGAGGAGCATGTTTAGCTCCTAAAAACTTGTGTGCCTAAATCACATGACTGGGGAAGAACCCAAGCTCTTTTGTGAGTCTTTTTTTTTATTTTTTAATCATGAAGATGGAAGAGATTCTTGAGGATGATATCTATCTTGAGGAATAGATAATCTTGATATTGTTCACTCATTGTCCTTTAGTGGTTATGACAAAATTTAGAAAAGAAGAGATATTTTGTTTAGAGCTATAGAGGAGTCATAACTGTAGGCAGCACTGAAATTTTTAAACAGAAAGAGGAGAATAATTCATTAGAAAAATAAAATAGGCCAACTAATCGCTCATCCCAATATGATATAAAGCTTCCATATGGATGCCAACCTTCCATACTTCAATGAGTAGATGTACAGTAGGAAAAAGCAATACTTTGCATAATAATAAAATGGATAATTAACAATTTTCCTACTTCATATTTAAGGTAATCTCTGACACAGGCCATATGAGGTTAATATATTTATTCAGTTTCCCTGTAGACTCCACTGGGAGATATATATTTGATAATCAATTTTTGTCAGTGCCAGACATTAGGAATAAAAATATTCCTGAGTGGTCTCCCTCCCAGGAGTACCTCTGTGCCTTTTCCTTTCCCTTCTCCTTCTCCTTCCCGTCCCCCTCCCCCTCATATAAAAAAAAATTCCTAGTAAGACAATAAAACCAAGAGACTAAATATAAAGCATAGTAGCATGTTTGTATTGTAAATGACTTATATTAAACCTTTTGATTCTAATGTTAATGTGCACTGAAATTAAGCTTTTGATTTCTGAGACCTCCATTTCAAAGATAACCATGTTGAATCAATATGGCCAGCTCCATGACACAGCTATTAGATAAGCACCCAGGCCAGCTCACCTATGAAGTTCCCCTTATAGGTTATCTGGATAACCTAGATAACTGACTTCATGAATGACCCAATTTTTCACTTTTCACACCCTAATACTTGCTCTTAGGTTTTAAATTCACCAATAAAAAGCAAACCTTTGAAATGCTATCCATCTTGCCATTGGACCCAAATAGATGCAAAGCCCCCCTTCCCTCTCTGGCCTTTGCACATAATGTGTACCCTCCAGGATCTATGAATAAAAAACCTTGTTTCTGAGTTCCCTAATGGTTGTTGCTCTGGTGCATCTTGCAATCACAATATTGGCTCAGGTTGATGTCACAAGAATTCAGGGCTCAGGTAAGTGCCCCAGGCACTTAAGGGAAAGCTTCATCATCAATAAGATGAGATTTAAATGGAAGAGTGTTTAGAAAGAGTAGTTAAGGTAGTGATATAAAAATGAATGACAGACCCAAAGTAAAAAACTGTCTGATATTTATCAGACAGAGCAGAAAAGATAATATAGTTACAAATTAAATTCATTGATAATTTTAATAAAGTGGGTTACTAAAGTTGTATTAAAAAGTTGAAGTCAAAGAAATGGACATGTCAAGAAGTAAATAGGAGCCAATATATTCTACATGATCAAAGAATAACAATTTCTGGCTTGAGGCTTTGAGCTATGTAACCGAGGGCACTTTTTCAGCCCCAGAACAATTGTTTCTTGTGTACCTATCATCCCAAAGAATTTTTCAGAGATTGTAGATGAAGAGGTTCAGCATGGTTGTGACCATGGCGGTATATATAACCGAGGCTGTTGCATTTACCTGTGAGCTGTGAATAGCAGCACACCTAAAATACACCGCTAACATACTAAATAAAAGAAGACAACTGAGAGGTGAGTCCACAAGTAGTGTAAAGAAAATGCTTTATTCTTCCCCTGAGCTGATGGCATTCTGCATATGGAGGACACCACCTTAAAGTAAGAGTAAATGACGCCAGTCAGGGTGATACCACCCAGCAGCTCAGCTGAAAATACATCATGTCATTGAGAAAGGTGTCAGAACAGGAAAGTTGAACCATTTGATTTGAATTTACAGAAAAAGTGTGGGATTTCTAAGACTTTGCAGAAGGACAACCTTGACACCATTAATTTTTCTAACATGGAAACCAGGGCACTTATGATCCAGAACAACAGAACAGTAGTCCACAAGGGTTTCATGATGGCCATGTAGTGCAGGGGAGGCAGATGGCCACAAACTGGTCATAGGCCATTAGAGCCAGGAGAAACTTGTCTACTTACAAAGAGTGTGGAAACATACATCTGGACGATGCTACCTTCATAGGTAATAACTTTGCTTTGTGTCTGGGTGTTTCATAGTATCTTTGAAACGGTGTGAAGGTGAAACAGATGTCTAGTAAGGACAGGTTGGAGAGGAAGAAGTACATGGGTGTGTGGAGGTGGGAGTCTGAGCTGACGGCCAGGATGATGAGCAGGTTTCCCAGTACAGTGATCAGGTACATGGAGAGGAAAAGCCCAAATATGAGTCACTGCAGTCTGATTCTTCTAAAAATCCCAGAAGAAGAGATTCTGAATTTGGGGTATCATTGCTTCATACCATATCGTGGTGGTCACAAGTAGGAATAAAAAACATTCATTTTTATACAAATGAACATTGGTAACACAGTGGAAATGCTATGATTTCAATGCCATATGGAAACAAAAAGCATATATAAAAGAGAGTGGATGGAGGAGTACTTTTATTGGGAGTTCAGGAAGACCAAAGAACAAGATGACATTTTCAAAGAAACCTCAAACAAGAAAATGCAGGAGACATGAGGTTATTTGGAGAAGTGTGTGTCCTGCAGGGGAAAGAGCCAGTGCAAAGGCCCTGACGATGACACTTGTTTCAAATATTCAAGGCTCTTAGTGGAGCCAGCATGGTGAGGGGAATGAGCAAGAGTGGAGCAGTGAGAGACTATGTCATAGAATGTGGGGTAACAGGGTAGCTTCACTTCTACTCCTGAAACTTCAAGTCACAGGGAGTACTTCATTCATATCTTGTTTCTTGAACCTTATTATTATTATTTTTATCCTCACCCGAGGACATTTTTCCATTTTTTGTTCAGATAGAGTGGGAGAGGGAGAGAGAGAGAAACATCGATGTGAAAGGGACACATTGAGTGGCTGCCTCCCGCACGACCCAACCAGGGCCAGGGACAAACTGCAACCGAGGTGCGTGCCCTTAGCGGGAACCAAACCCGATTCTCTCTGGACCGCAGGCTGACGCTCTAACTGCTGAGCCAAACCAGCCAGGGCTCGAACCTTATTTTGTTACCATGGTCTTATAACTAAAAATGGATCCCCTTCGTATTTTCATCTGTTGGTTAATGTTCTTACATCTCTATTTGAAGGGTCACATTTTGGAGTGTACTATCTTAGGTATCTCTGCAACAACATCAACAACAACACACACACACACACACACACACACACACACACGAGTTCCTGATACCATGTTACTCTCAGGCTCCACTCACCCAACTACAATAATTAGAAAAAGAGTCATAGAACTATTCTAGCCACCTGGTGCCACACTAATTTTAAAAAACACTTAATATTATTTTTTAACTTTATTTTTATTTTTTGACATTATTACAAATGTTCCCATTTCCTCTCACCCACTCTGCCCACCTGGCCCTCACCACTCCTTTCCTCTGCACCATTGCCACACTGTTGCCTGTGTCTATGGGTTATGCATATATATTCTTTGGCTAATCCCTTTACCTTCTTTCATCCAGTCCCCCCAAACCCCTCCCCTTTGACAGCTGTCTATCTGTTCCATGTGTTCATGCCTTGTTTCTACTTTGTTCATCAGTTTATTTTGTTCATTAGATTTCACATATAAGTAAGATCATATGGTATTTGTCTTTCTTTGACTTGTTTATTTCACTTAGAAAATAATCTCCAGGTCCATCTATGCTCTTACAAAGGGTAAGAGTTCCTTCTTTGTTACGGCCACATAGTATTCCACTGTGTAAATGTACCACAGATGTTTTTACTCCACTCATATACTAATGGGCACTTGGGCTATTTCCAGATCTTGGCTATTGTAAATAATGCTGCTATGAACACAAGGGTGTATATATTCTTTCTAACTGGTGTCTTGGGATCACACATTTAGCTATATGTATTACAGAATATCTGAGTTGTATTTACTGAAAAACATTATGATAAACATACTGCTGTAGATTGATAGAATCTTCTTAAAATAGGATAAATTAGTATTATGTTTGAGTTTAAGATTTAGATTTAGGATTAGCTTGATTTTAGGAAATAGGTGGGAAGAAAAAGAAAAACAGTGATAACAAGGCGAGTTGTCAACATCAAATTTATGTTGGTAAGTCTTACCAGGTAAACTGGTAAACTTGGACAGGTAAACTTGGTCCTCCATTTGACTAGACCATTTTCTGTCCTGTATTTAAAGAAGTGTAAAAACAGCGCAAAAAACAGGAATAGTGGAGAAAATTGGACATGAGGGGGCAAAGATCTAACAAGCTCATCCTAAGGGTCCCTGAGAAACTGTGATGAGAAAAAAATCTCTTTGGTTCAGGCACTATCCCAGTTTTATCACCATGATGCCCAGAGTAACTAATAAAACAGCAAAGATAAATTTATCTAAAAGAGAAAAGTGATATATTATCAATGTCAAAACACCTTAATGAATGAACATCTACTAGAAATATGAGCAAAGAGAATAAACCCATAATTTGCAAAAAGAAATATACAAAACATTTTGTACATTTTGTATAATGTACAAAAATGGGGTTTTAGAAGATGAAATAGTAAAATACTTTTCTAAATGATATTAATTACAAAATTTGTGAATCAGTAAATGTTTTGGATGCTGGATCTACCACATATTAGCTGTTTGAATTTGGAAAGACAACCAATCCATTTTTTTTTTTTATCCTCACCCGAGGATATTTTTCCATTTTTTTTTTTGTACAGATAGAGTGGGAGGGAGAGAGAGAGAGAAACATCGACGTGAAGGGACACATCGAGTGGCTGCCACCCTCACGACCAACCAGGGCCGGGGACAAACTGCAACCGAAGTACGTGCCCTTAGCGGGAACCGAACCCGGGTCTCTCCGGACCGCAGGCCGACGCTCTAACCGCTGAGCCAAACTGGCCAGGGCAACCAATCCACTTTATATGTTAATATTCTCATTCAAATAGTGGGGGCAGTGATATCCATTCTACTAATGTGGTTGACACATTTGATCAATATATATAAAGTTTGGCACAGTTTCTTCCTGTTAGTATATGTATGTTGTCACTGGTGATAATTCTCTTTGTTTAGTTCTGTGTATGTACATACATGGATATTTGCATGTTTGCATGTGCACACATGCTTGATCACAACGAACATGGCACGTTTACTGTGGGACACAGTAAAAAAATTTTGGAATCCAATGCAGTAAAAAAAGAGAAAGTTTTGAAAGAATGCCAGTATGGTGTCAGTTGGATCCTGGAAATACCATTGGGAACACTTTGTAAAGTATGATTGTCTAACCACTATGCTGTACGCCTGAAACTAATACACAATAATATTGAATTAAAGATTCCAAGATGGCTTCAGAGTGGCTGGAAAGTCTGTTTGCTTGTTCCCAATCCCAGACTGGACCTGCAACTCAACTATAGAGCAATCAACTTGAAAATACAGTTGAAGTGTAACTGACCTTAAATATTGAGAACAGGGGACATGAAGTAAAGACAGGAGGAGGTGCAGAGAGGGTGAGCCTCCTTGTGTAGGTGTACAGCTGAAAAGCCAGAGGGATATAGTGGCCAAGGAGCCCTACACCCACTAGGAGCATGGGGTCTCAGTCCCCCACAGGATTATCCAATTCCGAGCAACAGAGAAGGGAAGCAGAGCCTGCATAGCATTAGGCAGTGGGAATTAGTGGGGATTTGGTCCACGTAAGAGACTCGAACCACACCATCCCAGGTGAAGAGCGATTTCTTTGTTACAACACCAGCCTGGGAAGTTCACTCCAGTCTGGGACTGCTGGAGGAGCCACATGGCAGTTATTGAGCCAGTTTGGTTCGCCCAGAAGTGACTTTGTTGGGCCCTCTATATCATTGAAAGACTTTGGGCAGAGAGCTGGTCAGAGACCTTAGACTCTGTGGCTTGGGAAAACGGATCAGTCTTACCAACGTTGAGTTAACAGGTAGAGGCCTTTTCTTCACCTGCTGAACTTCTGGGTCTGCCCAGTCCTGCTGTGGTTTTAGGCAAAGGGGAACAGTGCTGGGCTGGAAATTTGCATCTGCACTGTTTGGTTTGAGAGTGTGAGGTAGTCAGACATTTAGCCTAGTCACAGACTAGTCACACACAGCTAGGGCCAGCTGTGTGGAGAGATTGGAGTGCCAAACAGAACTGATTTTTTCTTGATGCCCTCCTACTTGGTTTGGTGGTGCAAGGGTGCCAGGGAGTCTGTTTAAATTACTTTGGCCAAGTCTTAGATACCCCTGCTGAGTGCAGTTCCATGGGGTAAGGGAGAGGAGCTCAGCGCGGGGACATTCAAGGTGCAGAACAAAGGCAGACCCAGCTTTTGGGCTCCAGAGGCTCTGTCTGCTGGACTACTTGGGGCCCTGTCCTGCCAAGCTTTGGAGAGGTTGTTGAGATCTTTCTTCCTTGAAGCTTCATAGTATTCCATTGTGTAAATGTACCACAGCCTCATAATCCACTTATCTACTGATGGACACTTGGGTTGTTTCCAGATCTTAGCTATTGTAAATAGTGCTGCTATGAACATAGGGGTGCATATATTCTTTCTGACTGGTATTTCAGGCTTCTTAGTATATATTTTGAGAAGTGGAATCACTGGGTCAAATAACAATTCCATTTTTATCATTTTTTTTTTTACCTATACCACCATCTTGACTGGAAATTGCATACTATGTTTTTATTTTTTATTAATTTATTTTTGTTACAGATGTTTCTCTCCCCCCCCCCCAGACACCTTCCTCCCCATCCCACCCCAACCTCCCCAGCATTGTCTATGTCCATTGGTTACACATACATGGATATAAGTTCTTTGGTTTGTTTGTTTATTTATTTATTTATTTTTTGAATTATGGAAGAATTTATTACACAAGAAATAAAGAGCATAAAACTGTAAGAGATTGGATCTGTCTACTTTAAAATTAATACATCTATTCCTCGAAGGGCACACTATGAAGAAACTGAAAAGCCAAGGTTTGTACTGGGAAAAGAAATTTACAACACATCTAACTAACAACAGATATTCTTTATATATCCAGAATATATCATGAAAAAGATAACTCAAAACAGAAAAATGGGCAAAAGATTTAAACAGACACTTCACTGGAGAGGAAATCAGAACAGCCAAATAACCTAGGAAAAGATGCTCCACAACATTAATATTCAAGAAAACGAACATAAAAACTTATTACTGCCACCAATAAGCAAAAATGTTAAAGCCTGACAATATCAAGTTTCAGCAAAGATCTGAAGTAATGGGTAGAGTTGATGCAACCATTTTGGAAAAACAATTTGGCATTGTCTAGTAAAGCTGAGTATTTACATAGCTCACAACACATCATATATACTGGGTATATATTTGTATATACTCTAGAGAAACACTTATTATACACACCAGGAGTTATGAAAAATAATATTTTTCCATTGATAACTTTTTAGATAGAGTGGAAGGGAGGGAGGGAGAGAGAGAGAGAGAGAGAGAGAGAGAGAGACATCACCGTGAGAGAGACACTTCAATTGGTTGCCCCCCGCGACCCTGACTGGGGCCAGGGATTGAACCTGCAACCCAGTACACGCTGTTGACCAGGAATGGAACCCATGACCTTTGGTCCATGGGCTGGCACTCTAACTACTGAACCACACTTACCAGGGCCACACAATATTTTTATTTATTTATTTAATTAATTGATTTACTTTTGTTACAGATGTTTCTCCTTTTCCCCCCACTGATTCCTCCCTCCTACTCCCTCCCCTCCCTGTCCCCAGCTTTGTTGTCCATGTCCATTGTTCATGCATACATGCATATAAGTTCTGTGGTTTATCTCTCCCCCACCACCCCCTCTTCTAGAGATTGTCAGTATGTACCCCACTTCCATGTCTCTGGGACTACCCCATTTCTCAGACTGTTATGTTCATTATATTCCACAAATAAGTGAGATCATATAATACTTGTCTTTCTCTGTTTGACTTGTTTCGCTTAGGATAATACTTTCCAGGACCCTTCATGTCATCTCAAAGGATAAGAGATCTTTCTTTCTTACAGCTGCATAGTACTCCATTGTGTATATGTACCACAATTTTTTCTTTTTTTTTAATTAATTAATTTATTTTTGTTACAGATGTTTCTCCTTTCTCCCCCACTGATACCCCTCCCCCTCCCTCCCTGCCCTGTCCCTAGCTTTGTTGTCCATGTCCATTGTTCATGCATATAAGTTCTGTGGTTTATCTCTCCCCCACCACCCTTCTTCTGGGGATTGTCAGTTTGTACCCCACTTCCAAGTCTCTGGGTCTACCCCATTCCTCAGACTGTTATGTTCATTATATTCCACAAATAAGTGAGATCATATGATACTTGTCTTTCTCTATTTGGCTTGTTTCGCTTAGGATGATACTTTCCAGGTCCCTCCATGTCGTCTCAAAGGACAAGAGATCTTTCTTTCTTACAGCTGCGTAGTACTCCATTGTGTATATGTACCACTTGTTTTTTATCCATTCGTCTACTGATGGACACTTGGGCGGTTTCCAGATCTTAGCTATTGTAAATAGTACTGCTACGAACATGAGGGTACATATATTCTTTCTGATTGGTGTTTCAGGCTTCTTAGGGTATATTCCTAGAAGTGGGATCACTGAGTCAAATGGAAGTTCAATTTTTAATTTTTTGAGGTAACACCATATTGTTTTCCATAGTGGCTGCACAAGTCTGCATTCCCACCAGCAATACACTAGAGTCCCCTTTTCTCCACACCCTCGCCAACATTTGTAGTTTGATGATTTGTTGATAGTGGCCATTCTTCCAGGTGTGAGATGATACCTCATTGTTGTTTTAATCTGCATCTCTCTGATGACTAGTGATGTTGAGCATTTCTTCATATGTCTCTTAGCCACTTGTATGTCCTGTTTGGAGAGGTGCTTATTTAGTTCCTCTGCTCATTTTTTAATTGGGTTCTTCGTCTTCCTTTTGTTGAGTTGTATGAGCACTGTATATATATTGTAAATTAACCCCTTACCTGATATATCATTGGCAATTATGCTCTCCCATACAGTGGCTAGCCTTTCCATTTTGATGATTGCATCTTTTGCTGTGCAGAAGCTTTTGAGTTTGATGTAGTCCCATTTGTTCATTTTCTCCTTTGTTTCTATTGCTTAGGTGATGTATCAGTGAAAATTCTGCTGCATATGATATCTGAAATTTTGTTGCCTATGGTTTCTTCTAGGATTTTTATGGATTCATGAGTCACGTTTAAGTCTTTTATCCATTTTGAGTTTATTCTCGTGTAGGGTGTAAGTTGATCATCTAGTTTCAATTTTCTGCAAGTAGCTGTCCAATTTTCCCAACACCATTTATTAAAGAGTCTGTCCTTACTCCACTGTATGCTCTTGCCACCTTTGTCAAATGTTAATTGAGCATATTGCCTTGGGTCCATTGCTGGGTTCTCTGTTCTGTTCCACTGGTCTATATGCCTGTTCTTGTGCCAGTACCAGGCTGTTTTGATTACAGTGGCTTTGTAGTATAACCTGAAATCTGGTAATGTGATCCCACCAACTTTGTTTTTCTTTTTCAAGATTGCTGTGGCTATTCAAGGTATTTTTTGGTTCCATATAAACTTTTGAAGTACTTGTTCTAATTCTGTGAAGTATGCCGTTGGTATTTTGATGGGGATTGCATTGAATCTATTGATTGCTTTGGGTAATAAAGACATTTTAATGATGTTAATTTTTCCAATCCAAGAATAGGGTATGTGCTTCCACTTTTTTTTTATATCTTCCTCTATTTCTTTTCTCTGTAAATAGGTCCTGTAGTTTTCTGCGAATAGGTCCTTTATTTCTTTGGTTAAGTTTAGTCCTAAGTATCTTAATTTATTTTGCCGCAATGGTAACTGGGATTGTTTTCGTAGTTTCTCTTTCTGTGAGTTCATCATTGGTGTATATGAATGCGATCGATTTATTGACGTTAATTTTGTATCCTGCTACTTTTCCAAATTTATTTATTAAGTCTAGTAAATTTTTGATGGAGTCTTTGGGGATTTATACGTATAGTATCATGTCATCTTCAAATAATGACAGTTTCACTTCCTCCTTTCCAATTTGGATCCCCTTTATTTTTTCTTCCTGTCTGATTGCTGTGGCTAAGACTTTCAGTACTATGTTAAATAAGAATGGCGAAAGTGGGCATCCTTGCCTTTTTCCTGTTCTTAAGGGAAATGCTTTTAGTTTTTGCCCATTGAGTATGATGTTGGCTGTAGGTCTTTCATATATGGCCTTTATTATGTCTAGATATGATCCCTCTATTCCCACACTGCTGAGCGTTTTTATCAGAAATGGATGCTGGATTTTGTCGAAGGCTTTTTCGGCATCTATTGATATGATTATGTGGTTTTTATTCTTCATTTTATTTATGTGGTGTATCACGTTTATTGATTTGCGAATATTGTACCAGCCTTGCATCCCTGGGATGAATCCCACTTGGTCATGGTGAATAATTTTTTTGGTGTATTGCTGGATCGCATTTGCTAGTATTTTGTTCAGGATTTTGGTGTCTATGTTCATCAGGGATATTGGCCTGTAGTTTTTTTTTTCTTTGTAGTGTCTTTTTCTGGTTTTGGAATTAGAATTATGCTGGCTTCATAAAACGAGTTTGGAAGTCTTTTTTCGTCTTAAACTTTTTGAAATAGTTTGAGGAGAATGGGCATTAGTTCTTCTTTGAATGTTCGATAAAACTCCCCCGTGAACCCATCTGGGGCTCGGCTTTTGTTTGCTGGGAGAGTCTTGATTACATCTTCTATTTCTTCTGTTGTTATAGGTTTTTTCAAGTTTTCTTTCTCTTCCTGGCCCAGTTTTGGTAGACTATGTGTTTCTAGAAATTTGTCCATTTTGCTTAGATTGTAGAATTTGTTGCCATAGAATTGTTCATAGTAGTTGTTAATGATCTTTTATATTTCTGTGGTGTCAGTTGTTACTTCTCCACTTTCATTTCTGATTTTGTGTATTTGGGTCTATCTCTTTGTTTCTTGGTGAGTCTAGCTAAGGGTGCATCAATCTTGTTTATCTTTTCGAAAAACCAGCTCTGTTTCATTGATTTTTTGAATTGTTTTTTGGACTCCATGTCATTTATTTCTGCTGTGATCTTTACTATTTCCTTCCTTCTACTTGCTCTGGGGTTTTCTTTTTGTTTGCTCTCTAGTTCTTTAAGTTGTGAGGTTAGATAGTCTATTAGAGATTTTTCTTGTTTTTTGAGGTAGGTCTGTAGTGCTATTAACTTCCCTCTCAGAACTGCTTTTGCTGCATCCCATAGATTTTGTGTTGTTGTATCTTCATTTTCATTGGTTTCCAGGAAGTTTTTAATTTCTTCCTTGATCTCCTTGGTAACCCATTCATTGTTTAATATCATGCTATTTAGTTTCCATGTGTTCAAATGTCTTTGCATGTTCTTGTTACAATTTATTTCTAGTTTCATGCCATTGCGATCTGAGAAGATGCTTGATATGATTTTAATCATCTTGAACTTGTAGACTTAGTTTGTGTCCTGACATGTAGTCTATCTTTGAGAATGTCCCATGTGCACTTGAGAAGAATGTGAATTCTGTTGTTTTGGGATGTAATTCTCTGTATATATCTATTAAATTCATTTGGTCTAGTGCTTCATTTAGAGTCTCTGTTTTTTTTTGCTAATTTTTTGTCTAGAGGATCTATCCAGTGATGTCAGCGGGGTGTTGAAGTCCAGTGCTATGATTGTATTGCTGTCAATTTCTCCTTTGAAGTCCTCCAGAAGATTTTTAATATATTTTGGTGCTCCTATATTGGTTGCATATATGTTTATCAAGGTTATATCTTCCTGTTGGATAGATCCTTTCAATATTATGTAGTGGCCTTCTTTGTGTCTAGTTATGGTCTTCATTTTGAAATCTATTTTATCAGATATGAGTATTGCTACCCCAGCTTTTTTTTTTTCTTTCCGTTTGCTTGTAAAATTTTTCCCATCCCTTCACTTTCAACCTATGTGAGTCTTTTGTTGAGAGCTGGGTCTCTTGTAAACAACATATAGATGAGTCATGCTTTCTTATCTAATCAGCTACTCTGTGTCTTTTTATGGGAGCATTCAATCCATTTACATTTAAGGTAATTATTTATATGTACTTATTTAGTGCCATTTTTGTTTAGTGTGGTTATATTTTTCTTCCTATTTCTCCTGCTAATTGTCACAGTCTTTTTAATATTTGTTTCAGTGCTGGTTTGGTGCTAATGTATTCCTTTAGCCTTTTTTTGTCTGGGCAGCTCTTTACTTGTCCTTCTATTTTGAATGATAGCCTTGCTGGGTAGAGCAGTCTTGAATTCATATTCTTGTTTTTCATGACCTTGATTACCTCATGCCATTCTTTTCTGGCCTGGTGTGTTTCTGTTGAAAAGGCTGCTGATAGTCTTATGGGGTTTCCTTTGTAGATAACCTGTTACTTCTCTCTTGCTGCTTTTAGGATTCTCCCTTTGTCTTTAATTTTTGGCATTTTGATGACTATATGTCTTGGTGTGGGCCTGTTTGGGTTTTTGTTACTTGGGGCTCTCTGCTTTTTGAACTTGAATGCCTTCTTTCTTCACCAAATTAGAGAAATTTTCTGTCACTATTTCTTCAAATATATTCTCTAACCATTGCTCTTTTTCTTCTTTTTTGGGGACTCCTATGATGCCAATGTTATTCCGTATCCAGTGTTCCCACATTTCTCTTAAGCTGTTTTCCTGTTTTTAAAATATTTTTTCCTTAGTTTTTCTGATTGGTTGATTTTTTTCTACCCTATCTTCTAATTTATTGATCTGGTCATCAGCTTCCTGTACTCTGCAATTTAGACTTTCCAATGTGTTCTTTATTTCTGATATGTCATTCTTCATTTCTTCTTGCTGGTTTTCAATTTCCAACGGGTTGATTTTCAACATTTCTATGTTTTTACTATGGTGCTCATGTACTTACACATGCTGTTGAGCTTCCTCAAGATCATGGCTCTGAATTCTAGTTCTGTTAACTTGCTTAACTGCACGTCTTTTATCTCCTCTTCGGTATAGGAATCTTATTCTTTCATTTGGCTTTTGTTTCTGTGTTTCACCATTTTGGCTATCACAGTGGGCTTTGGAGCCTGCCTAATTTTCCCTGTGGGTATTGGTGTTCTGCTGTTTGTGGCTTCTTCTCCTGGGTTTGGATGAGGCAGGGAGTACCCACTTTAAACACCACTGTCAATTCTTAACTTTCCTGGTTTGAGTTGCTAGCCCAGAGAATGGTAGTTATCCTCTAGCTTTTTTGCCTGGAGGCTATTAGTAGCAGTCACCTGAAGAACCTTGGTTTCTGAGTTGAATGAAAAACGTCCTCAGGTGCTCAGTGTAAGAGAATTTCCAGAGGGTGGGGCAGATGCTGGTTGATAATGGGCCTCAATGAGCATTTCAGTGGCCGCCGGGTGGGGTTGAATCTCCGAGGGAGGGTCCGCCACCTCTCCCCAGCACCCTGGGGAGGAGTAAAATGACCACAGTCCTGTGTGGCTGCACTCAGCAAAATCTCTGAGCACCCTCCCAATCCCTAGTGTCCCCACACAGTTCCAATCCAGTATGCCATCCCTCTGCTGGAGCCCAAGGTGTGTGGCTGCTGCCAATTAAGCCTCTGTTCGGGCTCTGTGCCATTGAGCCGCCTGGGACTTTAACCTGAGGGTGCTGCAATAGGAGCCATTTAAAAAGCCACAATCTAATTAATGAATCACAATTTTTGATTTTGAGTGTTTAAGCCCTGAATCAAGGGCAGTTTTTCTTCCTCGGGATGATTGTCCCGTTTTCATCTACCATCTGAAAGAATCTTTTAGCACCTTGTTTATGTCTTTGTTCCTCAGACTGTAGATGAAGGGGTTCAGCATGGGTGTGAGCACGGTGTACATCACTGATGCTGTTCCAGTTGAGTGGGTAACAGCAGAGATGAGGTACTCCTCTAGGATTGTGCCATAAAATAAGAAGTGATACATACATGTAGAAAATGCTTTATACTTCCCTTGAGTTGATGACATTCCATGTATGCAGGACACTATTTTAGAGTATGAGTAAAGAATACCAGAGAGGGGAACACCACCCCATAGCACAGTTACTAAATATATTACAGTGTTATTAAGAAAGGTGTCAGAACAGGCAAGTTGGACCACCTGTTTGAGTGCACAGAAGAAGTGTGGGATTCCCAGGTCTATACAGAAGAACAGCCACAACACCATTAAACTATGTAATAAGGAATTCAGGACACTCATGATCCAGCACACCAGAACCAGCAGCCCAGAGAGCCGAGGATTCATGATAACTATATAGTGCAGAGGGTGACAGATGTCCATGAAGCAGTCATAGGCCATTGTGGATAAAAAAATCATCCAGTCCTCCAAAGATCAGGAAAAAATACATCTGGGAAATGCAGCCTTCATAGGTGATGACTTTGCTCTGTGTCTGGATGTTCCACAATATCTTTGGGATGGTGATAGAGATGAAACATATGTCTACCAAGGACAGGTTGGAGAGAGAGAAGTACATGGGTGTGTGGAGGTTGGAGTCTGAGCTGATGGCCAGGATGATGAGCAGGTTTCCCAACACTGTGATCAGGTACATGCAGAGGAAAAGCCCAGATATGAGGGGCTGCAGTTCTGGTTGCTCTGAAAATCCCAAAAGAAGAAATTCTGAAATTGGGGTATAATTGCCTGGTCCCATGTTGTGGAGGTGTCTATAAAGAAAGAAAAAAAAATAGCATGATTAGTTTTTACTTAGATGGCATAGTTGAAATGCTGCAATTATTTTTGCAGTACAGTAACAAAATCTATTTTTTGTACCTATCATCCCTTTTAAGACACCCTCCTCCCCATGACATCTCTGATTTGAAATTCCTGTCCCTCGCAGACATTTTTTTCTAGTGGATGAGGTATTATTTTACCTGGGAGTTCAGGCATCCCTGCTAACAAGGTGATGTGAACAGAGAACTCAAGGAAGACAAAAATGGAGACAGAAGATTATTTGAGGATGTATAGGACAAGAGTCAGTGCAAAAGCCCTGAGATAACACTTGTTTTAGACATCCAAGATGCCAAAAAAAAAAAAAAGTCCAGCATGATGAAATAGAATAGAATCAAGAAGACACAACAGAAAATATTAAAGTGCATCATACATATTGAGGGTACATACATAATCGTTCCATTGTTTCCTTTGTTCACGCATGTGTGTATTTCTATATTCGTGTGTAAAAATGCTGGATATCAATGTAAAAGGTATGTATTATTTTGGGACATAGTTAAAAAAATTTGGAATTCTGTGCAATAAATGTAGGAACAGTTTAAAAGACCAGTTCTTGCTAATGAAGGAATAGTAATAACAGTGAAGAGCCAGCAGAGAGCCAGGTGCAGAGAGAAGAGGCAGCCAGTGTCGGTGCTGAAGTTCCCTCAGACTCAAGAGACCACACATAGACTGGACCTTCACTGCTCTGCTGGCCTCATCACAGCGTCTGCCTCAGCCCCTGATTAATTGTGATTCCTGCACCTATTCCATGTGTATTAGATCACCCTCTTTTTTATATGGCCGAAAATTGGTGAGTCTGGCCCTTCTCTCATTATCTATCTGGCATCTTTCCTTTGTTATTTTTGGCTTTGAGTTTTGATCTCTTTTGTGACACATCTGATGGGATGCACTAACTAGTCCTGGTTCTGTTCCTTGTCAACATGCAAAGTCATCCCTGAATATACATATATTTTTATCCTCACCTGAGGATATTCTCCCCCCTCCATTGATTTCTAGATAGAATGGAAAAGAGAGAGGGAGACGGGGAGAGAGAGAGAGAGAGAGAGAGAGAGAGAGAAATCCATGTGAGAGGGACACATCAATTTTTTGCTTCCTGCAACCCAGGCATGTACTGTTGACCAGGAATCGAACCTTAGACCGACATTCCAACCACTGAGTCAATCCGACCAGGGCACTTCTCAAACATATTTTATAAAATCCTGCTTATGCTACAACTATTGATCCCCTCCCTTCACACATTTATCCCCAAGAATGTGGTGTCAGAGCATACTTATTTCATTGTCATGGGCCCTTTTTGTATAATGTGAGATCACATGAGCAGGGAGCTCATTGAGTTTGTTCACTTATGTGGTTTTATAAATGTGTGCTTTCATGTAGAAAAAATGTTAAGGTGTGGAATATTCATAATATAAAAATGGCAGGGGGCCGGGCTAGAGTGACTCAATTGGTTGAGTGTCATCCAGTGCACTGAAGGGTAACTGGTTGGATTCCCCATCACAGCATGTGCCTGGGTTGCTGGTGCAATCCTGGTTGGGGAGTGTGTGGAGGGTGGCCAGTGGATATTTCTCTTTTTCTTCCTTCCTCTCTCTAAGCATGTCCAAGGGTGAAGATAAAAAAGTGAAAAATAGCCCTGGCCGGTTTGACTCAGTGGAACATCGACCTGTGGTCCAGAGAGACCGGGTTTGGTTCCCACTAAGGGCATGTACCTTGGTTGCAGTTTGTCCTCGGCCCTGATTGGGTTGTGCGGGTGACAACCACTCGATGTGTTCCTTTCACATCAATGTTTCTCTCTCTCTCTCTTCCTGTCTCTTCCTCCCACTCTATCTGAACAAAAAATAAAAAAATGTCCTCAGGTGAGGTTAAAAAAAAAAAGTGAAAAATAATGGAAGGGAAAACAAAACATGGTTAAATATTGTGAAATCAAATAATGATGTTAATAAAATTGTAAAACTAATTTCAAAAGAAAAGGTATAAAATACAATAATTTAATCACATTGGGAAGATGGTGGTGGCAGGACCCGAGGTGAGTGCATGAGTGAGCTAGTGTGTGAGTGAACGTAAAGGTGGACAACCAAACTCGTGCTGTGCAGAGATGCGAAGCAGAAGGTTCCTGTGCTGTGGACGGGGAGCAGCCAGCTATGGTGGTAAGCAGCTCTTCAGGGCATTTCTCCCTGTGCCAGGGGAGGTCTTGACATTTTGGAAGATCCTGGGTTTTCCCTGAGAGGAGACAGTGGGAGCGGCTAGGGCCCAGCAACCTGAGCCCACCAGTGCACCTGGCACCATTGAACCAGTGGACACCCTGTGTCAACACAGACCAGTGCACAGTAGCTGAGCTATCAAGGTGCATGTTGTGGAAATCGCAAACGGCTGGGAGCCTAGAACCATCCCCTACAGTAGCAGGCTGATAGGAGTCAAGATATACCCCAGCAATAGAGGTTGGGAAGCAGACATCCATCTCCAGGCAACAGAAGCACAGACCTGCAGCTGAGACTCATACCCCAAATCTAGAGCAAAGGCTGAGCAGGAGCTGAGCCTCACCAGGCAGCAGCACTCCCCAGTGGCAGGACCTGGGGCTCTTTTGGGGCCTGTGCAACAAAATTGCCCACAGAACAGTGGGGAGGCAGGACTCCATAGGGGCCTGTGTGACCCAGTGGCCCACAAGAGTGGTGGGAAGCTGGGGATCCAGAGGGACCTGTGTGCCCAGTGGCCCACAAAAATAGTAGGAAGCTAGTGCTCTAGTGGGACCTGTGTGACCCAGCAGCTCACAAGAATGGTGGGGAGCTGGGCCTCGAGAAGGGCCTGTGTTATCCAGCTCCCCACAGGAGCTGCGGAAAGCTGAGGCTCTAGAGAGGTCTGTGTGCCCCAGCTGCCCACAAGACAGGCTTGGAGCCGGGTCTCCAGAAGGAACTGTGCAATCCAGCTCTCCACTGGATCAGCGAGAAGCGAGGGTTCCAACGGGGCCTGTACAATGAAGCTGTTCACAAGATCGGCAAGTTGCCAGGGATCCAGTGGGGCCTGTGTGACATAGCTGCCCATGGGACCAGCACGGAGTGGGTTCAAAAGGGGCCTGTGTGACCTAGCTGCCCACAGTGCAGGCAGAGAGTGTTGCTCCAGCAGGGCCTGAGCAATACAGCTACAGGTGGACCCAGCAACCAGCTGGGAACACAGCTCCAGAGGGGCCCATGTGATCCAGCAGCAGCACCTACCAGGACACACCAATACCAGCCCCCAGTAGTCAGTCCTCCAGGATCCACAGCAGGAAAGAGGCCACATGTTACAGAACAGTCTGGGAGGCACAGTAGCCTTTTTTGATATACAGTGAGCTGCCTACACATCTAAACATCCCTCACCAGGTCTAGAGCTATCAGATGTCTAAAATGGGGAGACAAAGAAACAGCACCCAAAAGAAAGAGAGGAATCACCAGAGAAGGAACTACAGGAAATGGAAGAAAGTAACTTGTCAGATAAAGAATTCAAAGCAATGATTTTAAGGGTGCTCAAACAATTTGGTGAGAACTACAAACAACATAATAAAAATTATGAAGAACTCACTGAAAATGACTTCAGCTTAAAAAAAGAGGTAGAAGCCCTGGCCTGTTTGACTCAGTGGTTGGAGCATTGGCCTGCGGACCAGAGAGTTCCAGGTTTGATTCCTGCTAAGAGCACGTAACAAACAAACAAACAAACAAACAAACAAACAAACAAAAAAGAGGTAGAAGCTATGCATAAAGAGGTAGAAGCTTTGCATAAAAAACAAGAAGAAATAAAGAATGACATAGCTGATATGAAAAATACCTTAGAAGGGTTCAATAGTAGATTAGAAGAAGCTGAGGACCGAATCAGCAACTTACAAGACAAGGTAAAGAAAAACACACAAATAAAGCAGCAAATGGAAAAAAAGTTTAAAAAGCAGGAGGAGAGTTTAAGGGAGTTATGGAACAATACAAAACATAACATTTGTATTATAGGGGTACTGGAAGGAGAAGAATCAGAGAAAGGAATAGAGAGCCTGTTTGAAGAAATAATGTCAGAAAACTTTCCTAAACTGGTGAAGGAAAAAGTCGCACAAGTTCAGGAAACACAGAAAGTCCCAAGCAAGATGAACCCGAGAAGACCCACAGCTAGACATATCATAATACAAATGGCAAACATTAAAGACAAAAAAAGAATCTTCTTTGCTTTTTTTTTTTGGTACGTGCCCCTAGCGGGAACCAAACCTAGGACTCTCTGGTCCAAAGGCTGACACTCCAACCGCTGAGCCAAACCAGCCAGGGCCAAAAAAGGAATCTTAAAGGAAGCAAGAGAGAGACAGAAAGTTACCTACAAGGGAGCTCCCATTACACTGTCAGCTGACTTCTCATTAGAAATGCTGCAGGCCAGAAGGGAGTGGTATGAAGTATACAAAGTAATGCAGGGCAAGGGTCTGAATCCAAGACTACTCTATTCAGCAAGGCTATCATTAAAAAAAAAGAAGAAATAAAAAGCTTTATGGATTAAAAAAGCTAAAGGAATTTACCACCTCCAAACAAGCACTGCAAGGAATGCTAAAGGGGCTGATGTAAGAAGAAGAAGAATGAGAGAGAGAGAGAGAGAGAGAGAGAGAGAGAGAAACACAGGCATAAAATTAAAATGGCAACTAATAACTATCTATCAATAATTACCTTAAATGTAAATGGCTTAAATACTCCAACCAAAAACAAATGGAAAGCAAAAAAAAGCTGAGGTAGCAATATTCGTATCTGATAAAGTAGACTTCAAAATGCAGACCACAACTGGAGACAAAGAAGGCCACTACATGATATTGAAAGGATCTATCCAATAGAAAGATATAACCTTAGTAAACATATATGCACCCAACATTGGAGCACCAACATATACTAAAAAACATTGGAGGACTTCAAAGAAAAAATAAACAGCAATACAATCATACCAGGGGACTTCAATACCCCTCTGACATCACTGGATAGATCTTCTAGACATAAACTTACCAAGGAAACACAGACTCTAAATTAAGTGCTAGAACAAATGGATTTATAGATATCTACAGAAAATTATACCCCAAAACTGCAGAATTCACATTCTTCTCAAGGACACATGGGACATTCTCAAAGGCAGACCACATGTTAGGACACAAACTAAGTCTCTACAAGTTCAAGAATATTAAAAGCATATCAAGCATCTTTTCAGATCACAATGGCATGAAACTAGAAATCAACTGCAATAAGAACATGCAGAGACATTTGAACACATGGAGGCTAAATAGCATGTTATTGAATAATGAATGGGTTACCATGGATATCAAGAAAGAAATTAAAAACTTCCTGGAAACCTATGAAAATGAACACACAACAACACAAAATCTATGGGATGCAGTGAAAGCAGTTCAGAGAGGGAAGTTCATAGCACTACAGGCCTAACTCGAAAAGCAAGAAAAATTTCTAATAGACTATCTAACATCACAACTTAAACAACTAGAATGCAAACAGAAAGAAAACCCCAGAGCAAGTAGAAGGAAGGAAATAGTAAACATCATAGCAGAAATAAATGACATGGAGACCAAAAAAACAATTCAAAGGATCAATGAAACAAGGAATTGGTTCTTTGAAAAGATAAACAAGATTGATGTACCATTAGCTAGACTCACCAAGAAACAAAGAGAGAGAACCCAAATACACAAAATCAGAAATGAAAAAGGAAAAATAATAACTGATACCACAGAAATACAACGAATTGTTAACAAATATTATGGACAATTATACAGCAACATAATTCGACAATCTAAGCAAAATAGACAAATTTCTAGAAACACAGTCTCCCAAAACTGGCCCGAGAAGAGATAGAAAACTTGACAGACCAATAACAACGAAGGAAATTGAAGATGTAATCAAGACTCTCCCAGCAAACAAAAGCCCAGGGCTGGATGGCTTCATGGGGGAATTTTACCAAACATTCAAAGACAAACTAATAGCCATTCTCCTCAAAATATTTCAAAAAATTCAAGATGAAAGAAGACTTCCAAACTCATTTTATAAGGCCAGCATAATGCTAATTCCCAAACCAAAAAAAGACACTACAAAGAAAGAAAACTACAGACCAGTATCCCTGATGAACATAGATGCCCAAATCCTGAACAAAATACTGGAGAATTGAATTCAGCAGTACATCAAAAAAATTATTCACCATGACCAAGTGGGATTCATCCCAAGGATGCAAGGCTGGTTGGTACAATATTCGCAAATCAATAAACGTGATATACTACATAAATAAAATGAAGAATAAAAACCACATAATCATATCAATAGATGCCGAAAAAGCCTTCGACAAAATCCAGCACCCATTTCTGATAAAAACACTCAGCAATCTGGGACTAGAGGGATCATATCTAGACATAATAAAGGCCATATATGAAAGACCTACAGCCAACATCATACTCAATAGGCAAAAACTAAAAGCATTTCCATTAAGAACAGGAACAAGACAAGGATGCCCATTTTCGCCACTCTTATGTAACATAGTACTGGAAGTCTTAGCCACAGCAATAGACAGAAAGAAAAAATAAAAGGGATCCAAATTGGAAAGGAGGAAGTGAAACTTTCATTATTCATAGATGACATGATACTATACGTAAAAAACCCCAAAGAGAGGAGGAAAAAATGGCGGTGGAGTGAATGGAAGCTACACAGACCGTCTCCCAGGACCACACTGGAATTACAATGAAAATAAAGACAAATCATCAGGAAAAAGCAACAGAAAAGCAGCTTGGAAGACCACATAACCAGGGACACTGACTCAATTCTGGTAGGCTTGCAGAGACGCTAGAGGGGGGCTGGGAGCCCACAGTAGGCAGCAGCCTTAGCTGGGAGCAGTGGCCCTGGTGGTGGTTTTAGCTGGGAGTCCACAGACAGCAGCGGCCTTGACTGTGATCAGCGGTCTTTCCTGGGAGCCCACAGATAGCAGCAGCCTTGGCTGTGAGCAGAGGCCTTAGGTGTGAGCAGGGGCCTGAGCTGAAAGCAGTGGCTAGAGCTGGGAGTGGTGCCCTGGGGTTAAAGTCCCAAGCAGCTCCACAGCGCAGAGCTGGGACAGAGGCTGAAATAGCCACAGCCACTCACCTTTGGCTCCGGCAGAGGGAGGGCAGACTGTAATGGAATTGTGTGGGGACACTCAGCATCTGGAGGGTGCTCAGAGCTTTAGCTGAGTTGCAGCCACACAGGACAGGTAATGATCTTACTACTTTCCAGGGCTCTGGGGAAAGGTGGCAGTCCCTCCCTCAAAGATTCAACCCCACCCAGTGGCCATTTAAATGCAAATTAAGGCCCATTATCAACCAGCATCTGCCCCAACCTCAGGATATCCCCTTACTCTCAGCACCTGAGGGAGTTTTTCATTTAACTCAGCAGCCAAGGCTCTTCAAATAATCGCTACTGATAGCCTCCAGGCAAAAAGCTAGAGGATAACTGTACCACTCCTGGGTTAGTAACTCTAACCAGGAAAATAAGACTTGACTGTGGTGTTTAACATGGGTCCTCCCTTCCTCATCAAACCCAGGAGAGGGAGCCAAAAACAGCAGAACACCAACACCCACAGAAAAAGATTGGTAGGCTCCAAAGCCCACTGTGATAACCAAAATGGGGAAAAACAGAAACAAAAGCCAAATGAAAGAACAAGATTCCTATACCGAAGAGGAGATAAATGAGGTGCAGTTAAGCAAGTTAATAGAACTAGAATTCAGAGCCATGATATTGAGGAAGCTCAACAGCATGTGTAAGTACATGAGCACCATGAGTAAAGACATAGAAAAGTTGAAAATCAACCCGTTGGAAATTGAAAACCAGCAAGAAGAAATGAAGAATGACATATCAGAAATAAAGAACACATTGGAAAGTCTAAATAGCAGAGTACAGGAAGCTGACAACCTGATCAGTGAATTAGAAGATAGGGTAGAAAAAAATAAACCAATCAAAAAACCTAAGGGAAAAAGTAATTAAAAAACAGGAAAACAGCTTAAGAGAACTGTGGGACAACTGGAAATGTAATAACATTGGCATCATAGGGGTCCCCAAACAAGAAGAAAATGAGCAAGATTAGAGAATATATTTGAAGAAATAGTGAGAGAAAACTTCCCTAATTTGGTGAAGGAAAAAGGCATTCAAGTTCAAAAAGCACAAAGAGCCCCAAGTAAGAAGAACCCAAACAGGCCCACAACAAGACACATAGTAATCAAAGGGCAAAAATTAAAGACAAAGAGATAATCCTAAAGGCAGCAAGAGAAAAGCAACAGGTTATCTACAAAGGAAACCACATAAGGCTCTAAGCTGACTTCTGAACAGAAACACTACAGGCTAGAAAAGAATGGCATGAGGTGATCAAGGTCATGAAAAACAAGGATCTGAATTCAAGACTACTCTACCCAGCAAGGCTATCATTCAAAATAGAAGGTCAAATAAAGAGCTCCCCCGCCCCCCCCCCCCCCCACACACAAAGGCTAAAGGAATACATTAGCACCAAACCAGCACTGAAAGAAATGTTAAAAGGACCGTGGTAATAAGCAGGAGAAATAGGAAGAAAAATAGAACCACACTAAACAAAAATGGCAATAAATAAGTATATATAAATAATCACCTTAAATGTAAATGGATTGAATGCTCCCATAAAAAGACACAAAGTAGCTGATTGGATAAGAAAGCATGACTCATCTATATGTTGTTTACAAGAGACCCACCTCACAATAAAAGACTCACATAGATTGAAAGTGGAGGTATGGAAAAAATCTTCCAAGCAAACAGAAAGGAAAAAAAAAGCTGAGGTAGTAATACTCATATCTGATGAAATAGATTTCAAAATGAAGTCCATAACTAGAGACAAAGAAGGTCACTACATAATATTGAAAATATCTATCCAATAGCTAGCTATAACCTTGGTACACATAAATGAACCAATATAGGAGCACCAAAATATATTAAAAATCTTCTGGAGGGCTTCAAAGAAGAAACCGATAGCAATACAATCATAGCACTGGACTTCAACACCCCGGTGACATCATTGGATAGATCCTCTAGACAAAAAATTAGCAAGGAAACAGAGACTCTAAATAAAGAACTAGAGCAACTGGATTTAATAGCTACCTACAGAGAATTACACACCAATACTACAGGATTCACATTCTTCTCAAGTGCACATGGGACATTCTCAAAGATAGATCACATGTTAGGATACAAACTAAGTCTCTACAAGTTCAAGAGATTGAAATTATGTCAAGCACCTTCTCAGATCACAATGGCATGAAACTAGAAATCAACTGCAACAAGAACATGCAAAGACATTTGAACACATGGAAGCTAAATAGCATGATATTAAACAATGAATGGGTTACCAAGGAGATCAAGGAAGAAATTAAAAACCTCCTGGAAACCAATGAAAATGAATACACAACAACACAAAATCTATGGGATGCAGTGAAAGCAGTTCTGAGAGGGAAGTTCATAGCACTACAGACCTACCTCAAGAAACAAGAAAAATCTCTAATAGACTATATAACCGCACAACTTAAAGAACTAGAGAACAAACAAAAAGAAAACCCCAGAGCAAGTAGAAGGAAGGAAATAGTAAAGATCAGAGCAGAAATTAATGACATAGAGTAAAAAAAAAACAATTCAAAGGTCAATGAAACAAAGAGCTGGTTTTTGAAAAGATTAAAAAGATTTATGGACCATTAGCTAGACTCACCAAGAAACAAAGAAAGAAAACCCAAATACACAAAATCAGAAATGAAAGAGGAGAAGTAACAACTGGCACCACAGATATACAAAAGATCGTTAACAACTACTATGAACAATTATATGGCAACAAATTCGACAATCTAAGCAAAATGGACAAATTTCTAGAAACACATAGTTTTCCAAAATGGGACCAGGAAGAGATAGAAAACATGAACAAACCACTAACAACAGAAGAAATTGAAGATGGAATTAAGACTCTCCCAGCAAACAAAAGCCCAGACCCGGATGGCTTCACAGGAGAGTTTTACCGAACATTCAAAGAAGAACTTAGACACATTCTCCTCAAACTATTTTAAAAAATTCAAGAGGAAGGAAGACTTCCAAACTCGTTTTATGAAGTCAGCATAATTCTATTTCCAAAACCAGAAAAAGACACTAGAAAGACAGAAAACTACAGGCCAATAATTCTATTTCCAAAACCAGAAAAAGACACTAGAAAGACAGAAAACTACAGGCCAATATCCCTGATGAACATAGATGCCAAAATCCTGAACAAAATACTAGCAAATCCGATCCAGCAATACACCAAAAAAATTATTCACCATGACCAAGTGGGATTCATCCCAGGGATGCAAGGCTGGTACAATAGTAGCAAATCAATAAATGTGATACAGCACATAAATAAAATGAGGAATAAAAACCAAATGATCATATCAATAGATGCCGAAAAAGCCTTTTCAAAATCCAGCATGTATTTCTGATAAAAACTCTCAGCAATGTGGGAATAGAGAGATCATATCTCGACCTAATAAAGGGCCTTATATGAAAGACCTACAGTCAACATCATACTCATTGGGCAATAACTAAAAGCATTTCCCTTAAGAACAGGAACTAGTTAAGGACGCCCAATTTTACCACTCTTATTTAACATAGTACTGGAAGTCTTAGACACAGCAATCAGACAGAAAGAAAAGATAAAAGGGATCTAAATTGGAAAGGAGGAAGTGAAACTGTCATTATTTGCAGATGACATGATACTATACATAGAAAACCCCAAAGACGGCATTGAAAATTTACTAGACTCAATAAAATAGTTTGGCAGAGTAGCAGACTACAAAATTAACGTCAAGAAATCGATGGCATTCTTATACACCAATGATGAACTCACAGAAAGATAAACTAAGGAAACAATCTCATTTACCATTGCAGCAAGGAAATTAAGATACCTAGGAATAAACTTAACCAAAGAAATAAAGGACCTATTCGCAGAAAACTACAGGTCATTGAAAAAAGAAACAGAGGAAGATATAAAAAAGTGGAAGCACATACCCTGTTCATGGATCGGAAGAATTAACATTATCAAAATATCCATAACTCAAAGCAATCTATAGATTCAATGCAATCCCCATCAAAATACTAAGGACATAATTCACAGAACTAGAACAAATACTTCAAAAGTTCATATGGAACCAAAAATGACATCAAATAGCCACAGCAATCTTGAAAAAGAGTACAAAGTTGGAGGGATCACATTACCAGATTTCAGGTTGTACTACAAAGCCACTGTAATGAAAACAGCCTGGTACTGGCACAAGAACAAGCATATAGACCAGTGGAACAGAACAGAGAACCCAGCAATAAACCCAAGGCAATATACTCAATTAATATTTGACAAAGGTGGCATGAGCATACAACTGGAGTAAGGAAAGCCTCTTTAATAAACGGTGTTGGGAAAATTGGACAGCTATATGCAGAAAAATGAAACTAGACCATCAACTTAAACCCTACACAAGAATAAACTCAAAAGGGATAAAAGACTTCAATGTGACTCATGAATCCATAAAAATCCTAGAAGAAACTGTAGGCAACAAAATTTCAGACATCATACACAGCAGAATTTTCACTGATACACCCCCTAATGCAACAGAAACAAAGGAGAAAATGAAGACATGGGACTACATCAAAATCAAAAGCTTCCACACAGCGAAAGATGCAATCATCAAAACGAAAAGGCTACCCACTATATGGGAGAGCATAATTGCCAATGATATATAAGATAAGAGGTTAATTTCCAATATATATAGAGTGCTCACACAACTCAACAAAAGGAAGACAAAGAACCCAATTAAATAATGGGCAGAGCAACTAAATAGACACATCTCCAAACAGGACATACAAATGGCTAAGAGACATAAAGAAATGTTCAACCTCACTAATCATCAGAGAGATGCAAATTAAAACAACAATGAGGTATCATCTCACACCTCTGAGAATGGCCGCCATCAACCAATCATCAAATAACAAGTGTTGGTGAGGGTGTTGAGAAAAGGGGACTCTAGTACACTGCTGGTGAGAATGCAGACTTGTGCAGCCACTATGGAAAACAATATGGTGTTAGCTCAAAAAATTAAAAATTGAACTTCCATTTCACCCAGTGATCCCACTTCCAGGAATATACCCTAAGAAGCCTGAAACACCAATCAGAAAGAATATATGTACTCCCATGTTTGTAGCAGCACTATTTACAATAGCTAAGATCTGGAAACAGCCCAAGTGTCCATCAGTAGACGAATGGATAAAAAAGCTGTGGTACATATACACAGTGGAGTACTATGCAGCTTTAAGAAAGAAAGATCTCTTATCCTTTGAGATGACATGGAGGGAACCGGAAAGTATTATCTTAAGCAAAATAAGCCAGAGAAAGACAAGTATCATATGATCTCACTTATTTGTGGAATATAATGAACATAACAGACTGAGGAATGGGATAGTACCAGAGACATGTAAGTGGGGTACAGACTCACAATCCCCAGAAGAGGGGTTGGTGGGGGATAGATAAACCACAGAACTTATATGCATGTATGCATGAACAATGGACATGGACCACAAAGTTGGGGACCAGGCAGGGAGGGTTGCGGAGGGGGGAATCATTGAGGGAAATAGGAGAAACATCTGTAACAAAAATAAATGAATTAATTAAAAACAAAACAAAACGCCATAAAAAATTTAGTAGACTTAATAAATGAATTTATAAAAGTAGCAGGATACAAAATTAACGTCAAGAAATTGATGGCATTTTTATAAACCAATGATGAACTCACAGAAAGAGAAACTAAAAAAAACAATCCCATTTACCATCACAGGAAAAAAATTAATATACCTAGAAATAAACTTAACCAAAGAAATAAAGAACCTATTTGCAGAAAACTACAGGTCATTGAAAAAAGAAATAGAGGACGATATAAGAAAGTGAAAGCATATATCTTGTTCATGGATTGGAGAATCAACATCATTAAAATGTCCATACTACCCAAAGCAATCTATAGATTCAATGCAATCCCCATCAAAATACCAATGACATACTTTACATAAATAGAACAAATATATGAAAAATTCATATGGATCCAAAAAAGACCTCAAATAGCCACAGCAATCTTGAAAAAGAACAAAGTTGGGAGATTCCAAAATGGCGGTGGCATGAATGGAAGCAACACAGACCATTTCGGAGGACCAAACTGGAATTATAATGAAAATTAAGACAAATCGTCAAGATAAAGCAACAGACAAGCAGCTTGGTGTACCATATAACAGGGACAATGATCGATACTGGTAGGATTGCAAAGGTGCGAGAGGGGGGCTGGGAGCCCACAGACAGCAGCGGCCTTAGCTGTGAGCAGCGCCCTCGGGTTAAACTCCCAAGCGGCTCCACAGTGCAGAGTTGGGACAGAGGCTAATATAGGCACAACCACTTACCTTGGGTTTTGGCAGAGGGAGGGCGGACTGGACTGGAATTATGTGGGGACACTTGAATTTGTAGGGCACTCAGAGCTTTTGCTGAGTTACAGCCACACAGGACAGTGGTCATATTACTCCTTCCCAGGGTCTGGGGATTCAACCTCGAAGATTCAACCTCACCCGGTGGCCATTGAAATGCAAATTGAGGCCCATTAACAACCAGCATCTGCTTCACCCTTGGGAAATCACCTTAGGCTGAACACCTGAGGGAGTTTTTCATTCAACTGAGAACACAAGGCTCTACAAGTAACCTCTACTGAGAGCCTCCAGGCAAAAAGCTAGAGGATAAATGTACCATTCCTGGGCTAGCAACACTAACCAGGAAAGTAAGACTTGACAGTGGTGTTTAATGTGGGTCCTTCCTTCCTTATCCAAATCCAGGAGAGGGAGCCACAAACAGCAGAACACCAATACCCACAGGAAAAATTTGGTAGGCTCCAAAGCCCACTGTGATAGCCAAAATGGGGAAACACAGAAACAAAAGCCAAATGAAAGAACAAGGGACCTATACCAAAGATGAGATAAATGAGGTGCAGTTAAGCAAGGTAACAGAGGTAGAATTCAGAGCCATGATCTTGAGGAAGCTCAACAGCATGTGTAAGTACATGAGCACCATGAGTAAAGACATAGAAATGTTGAAAATCAACCCGTTGGAAATTAAAAACCACCAAGAAAAAAAATGAGATATGACATAGCAGAAATAAAGACCACATTGGAAATAAAAACAGAAGAGTAGAGGAAGCTCAGGACCAGATCTGTGAAATAGAAGGCAGGGTAGAACAAAATCAACCAATCAGAAAACCAGAAACACAGGAAGACAGCTGAAGGGAACTGTGTGACCACTGGAAACGTAATAATATTCGCATCATAGGAGTGCCCGAAAAAGAAAAAAATGAGCAAGGTTTAGAAAATATATTTGAAGAAATAGTGACAGAAAACTTTCTTAATTTGGTGAAGAAAGAAGGCATTCAAGTTCAAGAAACACAGAGAGCCCCAAGTAAAAAGAACCCAAACAGGCCCACAGAAAAACACATAGTAATCAAAATTCCAAAAATTAAAGACAAAGAGAGAATCCTCAAAGCAGGAAGAGATAAGCAACAGGTTACCTATAAAGAAACCCCTATAAGGCTCTCAGTTAACCTCTCAACAAAAACATTACAGGTCAGAAGGGAATGGCATGAGATAATCAAGGTCATAAAAACCAAGGATATGAATCCAAGACTACTCTACCCAGCAAGGCTATCATTCAAAATAGAAGGTCAAATAAAGAGCTTTCCAGACAAAAAAAAAAAAAAAAAAAGGCTAAGGGAATACGTTAGTACCAAACCAGCACTGCAAGAAATGTTAAAAGGACTGCTGTAATTAGCAGGAGAAATAGGAAGAAAACTATAACCACACTAAACAAAAATGGCAATAAGTAAGTATATATCAATAATCACCTTAAATGTAAATAGATTGAATGATCCAATAAAAAGACATAGAGTAGCTGATTGGATAAGAAAGCATGAGTCACATATATGTTATTTACAAGAGACCCACCTCACAACAAAAGACTCCCATAAGTTGAAAGTGAAGGGATGGGAAAAAATCTTTCAAGCAAATGAAAAGGGAAAAAAAGCTGGGGTAGCAATACTCATATCTGATAAAATAGATTTCAAAATGAAGACCATAACTAGAGACAAAGAAGGCCACTACATAATATTGAAAGGATCTAACCAACAGGACGATATAACCTTGGTACACCTATATGCACCGAATATAGGAGCACCAAAATATATTAAAAATCTTCTGGAAGACTTCAGAGGAGAAATTGATAGCAATACAATTATATCAGGGGACTTCATCACCCCGCTGACATCACTGGATAGTTGCTCCAAACAAAATATGAGCAAGGAAACAGAGACTCTAAATGAAGCACTAGACCAAATGGATTTAATAGATATCTACAGAGAATTACACCCCAAAACTGCAGAATTCACATTCTACTCAAGTGCACATTGGACATTCTCAAAGATAGACCACATATTAGGACACAAACTAAGTCTCTACAAGTTCAAGAAGATTAAAATCATATCAAGCATCTTCTCCAATCACAATGGCATGAAACTAGAAATCAGTTGCAACAAAAACATGCAAAGACATTTAAACACATGGAGGCTAAATAGCATGTTATTAAACAACTAATGGGTTACCGAGGAGATCAGGGAAGAAATTAAAAACCTCCTGGAAACCAATGAAAATGAACACACAACAACACAAAATCTATGGGATGCAGCGAAAATATTTCAGAGAGAGAAGTTCATAGCACTACAGGCCTACCTGAAGAAACAAGAAAAATCTCTAATAGACTTATCTAATCTGACAACTTAAAGAACTAGAGAGCAAACAAAAAGAAAATCCCAGAGAAAGTAGAAGGAAGGAAATACTAAAGATCAGAGCTAAAATAAATGACATTCATACCACAAAATCAATTCAAAGGATCAATGAAACAATGGGCTGGTTTTTCGAAAAGATAAACAAGATTGATGAACCTTTAGCTAGACTCACCAAGAAACAAAGAGATAGAACCCAAATACACAAAATCAGAAATGAAAGAGAAGTAACAATGACACCACAGAAATACAAAGGTTAACAAATATTATGAACAATTATATGGCAACAAATTCGACAATCTAAGTGAAATGGAAAAATTTCTAGAAACACATAGTCTGCCAAAACTGGACTGCGAAGAGATAGAAAACTTGTACAGACCAATAACAACTAAGGAAATTGAAGATGGAATCAAGACTCTTTCAGCAAACGAAAGCCCAGTTCAAGATGGCTTCACGGGGGAGTTTTACCAAACATTCCAAAAAGAACTAACATCCATTCTCCTCAAACTATTTCAAAAAATTGAAGAAGAAGGAAGACTTCCAAACTTGTTTTATGAGGCCAGCATAATTCCAATTCCAAAACCAGAAAAAGACACTACAAAGAAAGAAAACTACAGGACAATATCCCTGATAAATATAGATGCCAAAATTCTGAACAAAATACTGGCAAATTGGATCTGGCAATACACCAAAAAAATTATTCACCATGACCAAGTGGGTTCATCCCAGGGAAGGAAGGTTGGTACAATATAGGCAAATCGATAAATGTGATACACCACATAAATAAAATGTGGAATAAAACCACGTGATCATATCAATTGATGCTGAAAAAGCCTTAGACAAAATCCACCACTTATTTCTGATAAAAATGCTCAGCAATGTGGAAATGGAGGGATCCTATCTCAACATAATAAAGACCATATATGAAAGACCTAGAGCCAACATCATACTCAATGGGCAAAAACTAAAAGCATTTCCCTTAAGAACAGGGACAAGACAGGGATGCCCACTTTTGCCACTCTTATTTAACATAGTACTGGAAGTCTTAGCCACAGCAATCAGACAGGAAGAAAAAACTAAAAGGGACCCAAATTGGAAAGGAGGAAGTGAAACTGTCATTATTCACAGATGACATGATACTATACATAGAAAACCCAAAGACTCCATAAAAAATTATCTAGTCTTAATAAATGAATTCAACAAAGTAGCAGGATACAAAATTAATATCAAGAAATTTATGGCCTTCTTATACAACAATGACAAACTCACAGAAAGAGAAACTAAGAATACAATCGCATTGATCATTGCTGCAAAAAATTTAAGATACCTAGGAATAAACTTAACCGAAGAAATAAAGGACCTATTCACAGGAACTACAGGTCATTGAAAAAAGAAATAGAGGAAGATATAAAAAAGTGGAAGCACATACTTTGCTCATGGATTGGAAGAATTAACATCATTAAAATGTCCATGCTACCCAAAGAAATCTATAGATTCGATGCAATCCCCATCAAAATACCAACGGCATACTTCATAGAACTAGAACAATACTTCAAAAGTTCATATGGAGCCACAAAAGACCTCCAATAGCCACAGCAATCTTGAAAAAGTAGAACAAAGTTGAGGGGATCACATTGCCATATTTCAGGTTATACTACAAAGCTACTGTAATCAAAACAGCCTGGTACTGGTGCAAGAACAGGTATATAGACCAGTGGAACAGAGCAGAGAGCCTAGAAATGAACCCAAGGCAATATGCTCAATTAATATTTGACAAAGGGAGCAAGAGCATACAGTGGAGCAAAGACGGCCTCTTTAATAAAGGGCATTGAAAAAAATTGGACAACTACATGCAAAAAAATGAAACTAGACCATCAACTTACACCATACATTAGAATAAACTCAAAATGGATAAAAGACTTAAATGTGACTCATGAATCCATAAAAATCGTATAAGAAAATGTATACAACAAAGTTCAGACATCATACGCAGCAGATTTTTCAGTGATACATCACCGAAGGCAACAGAAACAAAGGAGAAAATGAACACATGGGATTACATCAAACTCAAAACTTCTGCACAGCAAAAGATACAATCATCAAAATGGAAAGGCAACCGACTGTATGGGAGAGCAAAATTGTCAATGATATATCAGATAAGAGGTTAATTTCCAATATATATAGAGTGCTCATACAACTCAACAAAAGGAAGACAAAGAACGCAATTAAAACATGGACAGAGGAACTAAATAGACACCTCTCCAAACAGGACATACAAGTGGCTAAGAGACATATGAAGAAATGCTCAACATCACTAGTCATCAGAGAGATGAAGATTAAAACAACAATGAGGTATCATCTCACACCTGTCAGAATGGCCGCCATCAACACATCATCAAACAAGTTTTGGGGAGGGTGTGGAAAAAAGGGGACTCTAGTGCACTGCTGGCGGGAATGCAGACTGGTGCAGCCACTATGGAAAACAATATGGTGTTACCTCAAAAAATTAAAAATTGAACTTCCATTTGACTCAGTGATCCCACTTCTAGGAATATACCCTAAGCAGCCTGAAACACCAATCAGAAAGGATATATGTACCCCCATGTTTGCAGCAGCACTATTTACAATAGCTAAGATCTGGAAACAGCCCAAATGTCCATCAGTATACGAATGGATAAAAAAACAGTGGTACATATACACAATGGAGTACTATGCAGCTGTAAAAAGAACGATTTCTTATCCTTTGAGACGGCATGGAGGGACCTGGAAAGTATTATCCTAAGCGAATCAAGGCAAACAGAGAAAGACAAATATTATATAATCTCATTGATTTGTGGAATATAATGAACATAACAGTCTGAGGAATGTGGTATTCCCAGAGACATGGAAATGGGGTACAGACTGACAGTGCCCCGAAGAGGGGTTAGTGGAGTAGAGAAAAATCACAGAAGTTATATGCATGTGTGCATGAATAATGGACATGGACAACAACGCTTGGGACAGGGTGGGGTGGGAGGAAGAGTGGGGAATCAGTGGGGGGGGGGGAAGGAGAGACATCTGTAACAAAAATAAATAAATTAATGAAAAAACAAAACAAAACAATGAGAACTGTAAAAAAAATTATTCCAGAGACAAATGTCACAGAACTAGAATAAACACTCCAAATGTTGACATGGAATAAAAAATGACCCTAAATAGCCACAGCAATCTTATAAAAGAAAAACAAAGTGGAGGGATCACATTAGCAGATATGAGGTTATAGTACAAAGCCACTGTAATCAAAACAGCCTGGTACTGGCACAAGAACAGGCTGATAGATCAATGGAACAGAAAAGACAACCCAGAAATTGACCCAAGACAATATGCTCAATTAATATTTGATGAAGTTGGCAAGAGCATACAGTGAAGTCAAGACAGTCTCTTCAATAAATGGTGTTGGAAAAATTGGACAGCTACTTGCAAAAAAATGAAGCTAGACCACCAACTTACACCATACACAAGAATAAACTGAAAATGGATGAAAGACTTAAATGTAACTCATGAATCCATAAAAATACTAGAAGAAGAGGTGGGGAACAAAATTTCAGACATCATACACAGCAGAATTTTCACTGATACAACACTTAAAGCAAGAGAAACAAAGAAAAATATTAGTACAGGGGACAACATCAAACTAAAAAGCTCAGCAAAAGAAACAACTATCAGCCCTGGCCAGTTTGGCTCAGCGGTTAGAGCGTCGGCCTGCGGTTTCTGAGAGACCCGGGTTCCGTTCCCGCTAAGGGCACGTATCTCGGTTGTGGTTTGTCCCTGTCCCTGGTTGGGTCTTGCGGGTGGCAGCCACTCGATCTGTACCTTTCACGTCCGTTTCTCTCTCTCTCTTCTTCTCCCTCCCTCCCTCCCACTTTATCTGAACAAAAAAATGAAAACAAAAATGTCTTCGAGTAAGGATAGAAAAAAAAGAAACAACCATCAAAATGGAAAGGAACCCATTATATGGGAGACCATAATTGTCAATGATACATTACAAAAGGGGTTAATTTCAAAAATATATAGAGTACTCATACAACTCAACAGAAGGAAGACAAAAAGCCCAACTAAAATATGGGCAGTGGACCTATATAGACACCTCTCCAAATAGAACATACAAATTTCCAAGAGGCATATGAAAAAATGCTCAACATCACTAATCATCAGAGAGATGCAAATTGAAACAACTATGAGGTATATATTGAACTGCCATTTGACCCAGTGATCCCACTTCTACGAATATAACCTACAAAGCCAGGAACACCAATCAGAAAGAAAATATGTACCCCCAAGTTTGTAGCAGCCCTGTTTACAATAGCTAAGATCTGGAAACAACCCAAGTGTCCATCAGTAGATAAGTGGATAAAAAAGCTTTGGTACATGTACACAATGGAATACTATGTAGCTGTAAGAAAGAAAGATCTCTTATCATTTCAGATGACATGGAGGGACCTGGAGAGTATTATGCTAAGCGAAACAAGCCAAGCATATAAAGGCAAATATCACATGATCTCAGTCATTTGTGGAATATAATGAACTAAACAAACTGATGAACAAAATTGACCCAGAGACATAGAAGTAGGGTACAGACTGCCAATCCTCAGAAGATGAGGTGTTGGAAGGAAGAGATAAACCACAGAACTTATATGCATGTATGCATAACCAATGGACATATACAACAAAGCTGGGGATCAGGCGGGGGGATGGGGAGGAGGGTGTCTATGCGGAAAAATGGGAAACATCTGTAACAAAAACAAATTAATGAAAATAATTTTTAAAAAAAGAAACAATTTTAATATGAGCCAAGGGAGAAAGTTCCCATTAGAATATGGACATATCTAGGAAGTAAAGTTAATTTTGGCAGAAACATGCACAGAATTTTTGTGATTTTTACACACCAATTAACATGTTATAAAATTCTCCTAAAGAAAACCCTAAGTAACTTAAATAACTGATCACATGTGTGGCCTGATTTTCCTTCCCTGCCCTAATTCCAGCTCTTATGTTTTAAATGAAAATGGAACCCGCAAAACACTAGCCATCCTGCCCTTGGACCCCAAAACAAGCAGAGCACTTCTGTCCAAGTCCATTGTCTGTCTCTCTCTCTTTCACACCCCCTCTCCCTCATACAAACACACACCTTCCTGTATGGCTTTCGGCTGGACCTGTGAGTAATAAACCTTACATTTTCATATTTTCCTAATGGTTGTTGCAATTATAATAAAGGATCACAAGGGCCCATCCAGCCATGACATTGACCCTGGTCTAAGGAACAAGACAGAGGCCAGTGCCCAGGCATTTCTACCCTATTGCATCACTATCAATAGACTGATACTTACAGGGAACAATCA
This sequence comes from Molossus molossus, assembly GCF_014108415.1. Classification (NCBI taxonomy): domain Eukaryota; kingdom Metazoa; phylum Chordata; class Mammalia; order Chiroptera; family Molossidae; genus Molossus; species Molossus molossus. Next base: position 69,439,852 of record NW_023425377.1, on the reverse strand, counting down.
TAAAGTCTACATTATCAGAAGAGCAATTAAGAAACTGATGTGTAAAGAATGAGACACAAGGTGAAAACTGAGGTTTCAGATTTTTTAGGGAATAGAATTAGATAATGGATTAAGTAGACAGGTGAAGTTTTTCCACATGAGTAATACCACTTATTACTATTCTACCTACAAAACAAGAACGAATTACATACAATAATATATGTCATTTGAGAAGAAATTATTCTTAAGACATACATCAATGTTGCCAGTGAAGTAAATGAAAACTTCCAAATATTTCTGATCAAAACTGGAAAAAACTTTGTGAAAGTAAAAAAAAAACAAAACAAAAAAAGGACAAAGAGAAATGCTGTCTATATAATAAACAAAACAGAAAGCTTAATAACGTGGTTACTTAAATTGTATAGAGAAGTTAAAACAAACAAAGGAAATTCAAGGACAGAAATAAAAGGAGCCATTTAAAATACCACAGTCTGATGAAAGAATCACAATTTCTGGTTTTGAGTCTTAAAGCCCTGAAATCAAGGGCAGTTTTTCTACTTGGGGATGATTGTGCCTTTTTTACCTGCCATCCCAAAGAATCTTTTTAGGACTCTGTTAATGTCTTTGTTCCTCAGACTGTAGATGAAAGGGTTCAGCATGGGTGTGAGCACGGTGTACATCACTGAAGCTGTTCCAGTTGAGTGGGTAACAGCAGAGATGAGGTACTCCCCTAGGATTGTGCCATAAAATAAGAAGACAACTGAGAGGTGAGACATACATGTAGAAAATGCTTTATACTTCCCTTGAGCTGATGACATTCCACGTATGCAGGACACTATTTTAGAGTATGAGTAAAGGATACCAGAGAGGGGAACACCACCCCATAGCACAGTTACTAAATATATTACAATGTTATTAAGAAAGGTGTCAGAACAGGCAAGTTGGACCACCTGTTTGAGTGCACAGAAGAAGTGTGGGATTCCCAAGTCTGTACAGAAGGACAGCCGCAACACCATTAAACTATGTAATAAGGAATTCAGGACACTCATGATCCAGCACACCAGAACCAGCAGCCCACAGAGCCGCGGGTTCATGATGATCGTATAGTGCAGAGGGTGACAGATGGCTACAAAGCGGTCATAGGCCATTGCAGATAGAAGGAAATTATCCAGCCCCCCAAAGAGCAGGAAAAAATACATCTGGGAAATGCAGCCTTCATAGGTGATGACTTTGCTCTGTGTCTGGATGTTCCACAGCATCTTTGGGATGGTGGTAGAGATGAAACAGATGTCTACCAAGGACAGGTTGGAGAGGAAGAAGTACATGGGTGTGTGGAGATGGGAATCTGAGCTGATGGCCAGGATGATGAGCAGGTTTCCCAACACTGTGGTCAGGTACATAGAGAGGAAAAGCCCAAATATGAGGGGCTGCAGTTCTGGTTCCTCTGAAAATCCCAGAAGAAGAAATTCTGAAATTGAGGTATGATTGCCTGGTCCCATGTAGTGGAAGTGACTATTAGGAAAGGAAAAATAGCATGATTAGTTTTTACATAGATGGCATAGTTGAAATGCTGCAATTATTTATTCACTAAGGTAACAAAATCTATTTTTTGTACCTGACATCCCATTTAAGACACCCTCCTCCCCGTGACATCTCTGATTTGAAATTCCTGTCCTTCTCAGACCTTTTTTCTAAGTGGTTTTAATGAGAAATGTTTCATGCTCTTGAGGAATATTTATTGATATTCCCCATCTCTAGTGAAAGGGATGCTGAGAATCAAAACTCTTAGAATATGATAATAAAGGAACATATACAATATATGTGTCATACACCATGTTGGATGTTGTCATGTGAAGAAAAAGAAAATAGGTATAAAAGAGAGTGGATGGGGTGGGTATTTTGTTGTTGTTGTTGTTGTTTTGGTGTGTGCCCCTAGTGGGAACCAAACCCGGGACTCTCTGGTCCACACGCTGAAGCTCCAACCGCTGAGTCAAACCGGCCAGGGAAATGGGGTGTTATTTTAACTGGGAGTTCAGGCATCCCTGCTAACAAGGTCACATTTGGATTGAGACCTCAAGGAAGACAGAATTGGAGACAAGAGGTTATTTGAGGATGTGTAGGAAAACAGTCAGTGCAAAAGCCCTGAGATGACACTTGTTTTAGACATTCAAGACTCAAAAGTAAATTTAAAAAGTCCAGCATGATGAAATAGAATAGAATCAAGAATACACAACAGAAAATATTAAAGTGCACCATACATATTAAGGGTACATACATAATCGTTCCATGGTTCCCTTTGTTCACGCATGTGTGTGTGTGTGTATGTATGTAATTCTATGTTTGTGTGCAAAAATGCTGGATCTCAATGTAAAAGGTGGGACATAGTAAAAAAAATCTGGAATTCAGTGCAATAAATGTAAGAACAGTTTAAAAGACCAGTTCTTGCTAATGAAGGAATAGTAATAACAGTGAAGAGCCAGCAGAGAGCCAGGTGCAGAGAGAAGAGGCAGCCAGTGTCGGTGCTGAAGTTCCCTCAGACTCAAGAGACCACACATAGACTGGACCTTCACTGCTCTGCTGGCCTCATCACAGCGTCTGCCTCAGCCCCTGATTAATTGTGATTCCTGCACCTATTCCATGTGTATTAGATCACCCTCTTTTTTATATGGCCGAAAATTGGTGAGTCTGGCCCTTCTCTCATTATCTATCTGGCATCTTTCCTTTGTTATTTTTGGCTTTGAGTTTTGATCTCTTTTGTGACACATCTGATGGGATGCACTAACTAGTCCTGGTTCTGTTCCTTGTCAACATGCAAAGTCCTTCATATATATATATATATATGTATATGTATATGTATATATATATATATACATATATATCTATATATCTATATCTCCTCACCCAAGGATATCTCCCCCCCCCCCATTGATTTCTAGATAGAATGGAAAGGAGGGAGAAAGGGAGAGAGAGATAATAGAGAGAAACATTGATGTGACAGAGGCACATCAACTGGTTGCCTCCTGCAAGACCCCAACCAGCGCTAGAGACCAAACGTGCATCCCAGGCACGTGGCCTTGATGGGAAATCAAACCTGAGACCCTGTGGTCTGCAGGCCGACATTTCAACCGCTGAGCCCAAACTGCCAGAGCTCTTCCCAAACTATAATATAAAATCCAGTTTATGCCACAACTATTGATCCCCTCCCTTCACATATTTGTCCCAGAGAATATGATGTCAGAGCACACTTATTTCTTTGCACTGGGCCTTCTTTGTATAATGTGAGAGCACATGAGCAGGGAGCTCACCAAGTTCGTTCACTTATGTGCTTTTACAAATGTGTGCTTTTATATAGAAAAAATATTAAGGTATGGAATATTCCTAATATAAAAAATGGCAGGGGGCCCAGCTAAAGTGACTTAGTTGGTTGAGTGTCATCTAGTGCACTGAAGAGTAGCTGGTTGGATTCCCCATCAGGGCATGTGCCTGGGTTGCCGGTGTAATCCCCGGTTGGGGAGCACGTGGAGGGTGGCCAGCAGATTTCTCTCTTACACTGATGTTTCTCTCTCTCTCTTTCCTCTACTTTCTAAGCATGTCCTCGGGTGAGGATAAAAAAAAAGTGAAAAAAAAATGGCAGGGAAAATAAAACATGGTTATATATTGTGAAATCAAATAATACATTTTTATACATTCCATTAAATGCATCTATACATATGTAAAGGAATTCTATGCCAAATAGCAATGTTTTTAGAAAAAACAAATTTTACATACTAAATAAATTCATTATATATTAGTCTACCTAGCAAACAGATAGGTAATCTCTCAGCTCGGAGCAAGCCTGGTCAGGCTCTCAGGTTACCTCAGGCAGAAATTCTAGGATCCATTCATCCGAATCTTTCCCACAGCGTCTGCTGCACTCTCAGACTCACCTGGATGGGGTCTCTGAAAGGAGGGGCTCCTTGTAGAAGTTGGAGCTGCTCCCTGGATGGTTAATGTCGGAGACTGAAGCTCTGTTCTCAGATAAAAGAGCAGGAGGGAGTCAAGCAGTAGTCTCTGAGCCACTTTGAAGACTCCAAAGAAACAAATATGTTCTGTTCAGCCTAAGATTGCACATGTTGAGTCTGCAGCAGATGAGATGTTTATGTCTCCCTTTATCTGCTCATTAGATACTGTTTTTACTGTTACTCCCACCTCTGAGCACCTGATTTCCCTCTGGGACACTGGTCTGGACTGAATGGAAAATTTCCCTGCTGATTTTGTTTCTAAGGGACCAGGTTAGAAGTTAAGTGAATCCTGTTTTTGTTACTCCTTCTCCATACTCTCCTGACTGCCAGAGGTCTCATCCACCAGCACCTTACCCAACTGTGAGTTAAAGTTTCTCAAAAGTCTGAGACTGAGGAAATGGACTTGACCAGGACCCTTGAATCTTAGAGCACTGACAAGTGGGGCACAAACCGTGATGCCTCAGAAAATTGCTGTTTCTCTGCTCAACCAGAGAGAGAACTGCGTGACTTTGATGGAAAGCTTTGTGCAGTACACTCCTTGTCTTCATGACACATTTGCCACATCAAAGAGTAATTTCATACTTATATCAGAAGATAAAAGCTGACACATTATAAAACCTTTGTTAATTATGAGACATATTTATATAATATTATGCTATATAATCTAAGGTTAATACCTAATGATTTAATTTTTTAAAAGGCTTTCTCTGAGGTGGTAAAATTATGAGCTTCTTTCTTCACCACAGAAATGGGACTTGAAGAAGTGGAGTCATCTGCCCAAAGTTATAATCAGAGTAAGGAATGGGTGTTGATTGGAATCTGTCATGTTGTTTTCAGTTCTCAAATTCTGCAGTGGTTCCCTTTATAACTATGAATCCCCAAGATTCTAGTTCAAGTGCTGATACTGATTCAGGGGGTCCTGGTGAGCCCAGGGCATCTGCATTTCTCATAAGTTCCAGGAAAATGCTGATTTTTCAGGTCCTTGTCTGAGGACCACTCTTTAAGTAGCAAGCTTTGCTCCTGTTACAGAGTAAGAGGCATGTAGTTGTAGGTCATCTTCACCAAAGATTATGTTTGCTTAAGATTTTCAATGAAAGGTATACAGTCATGCACAGCTTAGCAACAGGGATATGTTCTGAGAAATGCATCCATAGGCGATTTTGTGGTTGAGGGAACATCAGAGAGTACACTTACGCAAACCCAGATGGTATAGCCAACTACTCACCTAGGTTGTATGGTTTAGCCTGTTGTTCTTTAGGGGAGGAAAACTAATTTAACCTATTCTCTTCTGGGTTTTTGACTGACACATCCTTGTAATAAAAGACAGATTGATGAGACAAAAACAAACAAAAGCTTAATAACATATATACCTCTTCTGTACATGGGAGAGACCTAGGAAAACCACATAACTTCTGGAAATACCACCTTAACTACCATCCTTACTGAAGACAAATAAAGGTGTTGGGGGAGGGGAGAGGCAGATAGAAAATGCACAGTAAACAGGGTAAGGTTGTTATGCAACTTTAAATAATTGTCTTTTGCATTGATAAGAGTTTCTAGAGATAAAGTCACCACCTCCCCATTCCTGGTATGGCAAAGGAGACACCCCTGCATATGCAGACTTTCCTTACAAATGTAAGTGTCCCTTACAAAGGGTAACTTGTACTTGGTTTTCAAGGTTTCCCCCATGTCTGTAGTGTCTTAAAATTAACCAGCCTAAAATAAGTATTAGGACAAAGAGATGTTTTAGGGTGACAAATTCTGTTCCTCTATAGTTCCTAGGCTACAAATCTGTTCAGTATGTTACTGAACTGAACACAGTAGGCAACCGTATCATGATGGTAAGAATATGTGCAATGTGTGGCACTAACCTGTTACCATGGTTGTGACATCACTAGGTGATAAGACTTTTTCAGCAATCATGTTGGTCCACTGTTGTGCCTCATTGATCGAAATGTTATTATGCAGCACATGGCTGTTCTCTCATTCCGGAAGCTGTGATAAATTGTTTGTTTCTTTTCATAAGGTCTTTGATGAAGCCAAATAATACATTTCTGATAAAGAATCTGTTGTAGGCAGAATAAGGGCTTCCTAAAGATGTCCACAACTAATCCCTGGAAACTTTGAATATGTTATTTTTTATAGAAGGGGGATTAAGGTAGCCCATTGCTAATCAGCTGACTTTAAGATTAGAAGACTGACCATGATTATGCTGGTGAGAATAATGTAATCACCGTGGTTCTAGAACAGAGGTAGGGAACATTCGGCTGTGGGCCTTAAGCCCTAGAAATCCATGCCAGCTAAGATCACACGCCTCACCAAATTAGCCTAACTAAATATAGCAGGCTAATTTTTTTTTTTTTATCCTCACCCGAGGACATTTTTCCATTTTTTGTACAGATAGAGTGGGAGAGAGAGAGAGGAAGAGAGAGAGAGGGAAACATCGATGTGAAAGGGACACATCGAGTGGCTGCCACCCGCACGACCAACCAGGGCCGGGGACAAACTGCAACCGAGGTACATGCCCTTAGCGGGAACTGAACCCGGGTCTCTCCGGACCGCAGGTGGACGTTCCAACCGCTGAGCCAAACCGGCCAGGGCTAGCAGGCTAATTTTTAAGTTGACAAATTTATATAGCCCGTGAGTGATGTTATAAATATCTAAATGGACCTTGGCATAAAAAAGTTTCCTTACCCTAGGGAGGAAATTATCTGGATTAGGTCCCTGGATCTTCAAAGTATTGGCATGCAGTGGCAATACAACTCCTGATAGCTCCAGAAAACTGCTATTTTCCTCTTTAACAAGGGAGAAACTGCAAATTTGGGCACAACACTCCTTGTCTTCATGACCCCTTTGCCAAATAAATAAGGATTTCATATTTATATCAGAAGTTCAGAGCTATTATTCATTCCCACATTATGAAAATTTGTTAATTATAATGAGATATTTATATAATTGTATGCCATATAATTTGAGCTTAGTACCTTATAAGTATTTATGATTTAATTTAAAAATTTTTTTCATTTATTAATTTGTTTTTGTTACAGATATTTCTCAATTTTCCCCCATTGACACCCTCAAAAGTCCATTCTGGGAGGTAGTGTATATATATATATATTTTTTACCCTCACCTGAGGACATTTTTGCATTTATCTTCAGATAGAGTGAGAGGGAGAGAGGGAAGAAGAGAGAGAGAGAGACATTGATGTGAGAGAGACACATCAACTGGTTGCCACCCACAGGACCCCAACCGGGGCGAGGACAAACTGCAACCGAGGTAGGCGCCCTTAGTGAGAACCGAACCTGGGACTCTCTGGTCCGCGAGCCGACACTCTAACTGCTGAGCCATTCCATTCCCTGTTGATGAAATGGGGCTTGAAAGAATTTAGTGATTAGCTCAGGAAGGAGTAGGTATTGATTTGAACAATGACAGGATGCTTTCAGTTTCAAACTCTGGGCCAAACAGTGGTTTCCAAACAGAGAGGATTTTGCCCCTGGGGCTATTTGACAATGCCTGAAGGGAGGCTGCTGAACACCTGTAATACCCAGCACAAATAATTATCCTGTTGTAAAAGTCAATATGAGAAGGTGAGAACACCTAGTCTAGACCAGCACTTCTCTAACTTCAGTGTGCATAGGAGTCACCCAGAATTCTAGTTCAAATGCAGAATCTGATTCAGCAGGTCCTGGAGGGCTCAAGTACTGGAGGGCTCAGGGCTTGTTATTTCCAACAAGCTCTCAGGGGTATTTCCAACAAGCTGCAGGTCCTGGTCTGGGAATAACTTTCTGAGTAACAAAGCTGTGGTTCTGTGTCAGAGTCAGGTGTAAGTGGTTTTAGGTCTTCTGAATTAAATATCGGATCTGCATGTAATTTTGAGAGAATCATGTATTCATTTATTCCAGAGGCTGTGATAAATCCATGTTTGTTTCTTTTATAAAAGGGCCTTTTGTGTGACGCTGACTATTATATATATTTTCCAATGATCTCTGAACGTTTTATTGGCTTTCTGCCCAAAGAGGTGTCCCACTTTGGTTGCCTTAATGCCTCCTAACTTTGGTGTCATTGACTTCAGACACCACTTTGCCATCCACAATCCTGCAAGCAGTGGTCTTTCGGATGGATTGCTCAGAATTGCTGTTGTCCAGGGTATCACAAAGATCAAAGTTCTAGGTGGTAATCTCAGCTTCCAGATTGATTTTGATGTTTAACAGGTCCTCCTACTCCTGGGTCTGGTGCTGCCCCTCTGCCTGGGTCTGAGCCAGCTCTCACTCCAGTTGTAGCAGGATCCCGTTGAGCTGTTCCATCTGCATGGCATGGTGCATTTCCACCTCACCCAGGTTCTTTTCCAAAGTGGCCTTCATATTTCTTGTTGAGTCCAGGTAGATCTCTAAAGACTAGACCACATATCTCAGCTCCTTGAATGTCTTTTCAGCATCTCCTATATTTGCACTCTGTGAGGTGACAATTGTGGTGTTTCCCTCAGTCTGTTGGGTCCAGTACTTGTTCTGCTCATCTTGATTCTTCCCAGCCTGCTCATCATATTGGGCTGGGATGTCCACCATCATCTTGCTGAGGTCCTGAGATATGGGGGCATCCTTCTCCATGGTAAACTCAGAGTTGGTAATCTGGTTTTGTAGACCACTTACTTTCTCCTCATGGTTCTTCTTCAAGAGCAGCTTCTTCTTGAGAGCCTTGATCTCTGTCTCCAGCTGCAGTCAAGTGATACTGGTGTCATCAATAACTTTTCTGAGTCCACTGACATCAGTCTTCAAACACTGGCACATGTGCAGCTCTGCCTTGTGCTTGACTCTAAAGTCTTCAGCAGCAAGACAGGCATTGTCAATCTGCAGAGCCTTGTGGGCATTGTCCACAGAACTTGCAAAGTTCTGAAACCTCGGATCCTCAATAGTCTTGAAATAATGCCCCGTGTACCTGTCCTGGGGTCCTTTCTTCTCCAGGTGTTCTCAGATTTTGCTCTCCAATTTCTGATTACCAGCCTCCAGGCTTCTCACTCTCTTCAGGTAGGAGGCTGGGCAGTCATTCAGGAACTGCATAGTCTTTTTCTCATTCTGGATGCTCCTTATGGTTGCAAACCTCAATCATCCTTGCAGCCAAGCCTCTGGACCCCCAGCCACCGCACACATTGGTGGAATGGGACATAGAGATCTGGGAGACCAAGCCCCTGGTATCTGCATGGACGCTGGTTGAGATGCTTGGCTGGCTGGCCCTGGTGGCGGGGCAGACCTGGAAGTTATGTGGTGAACTTGGAGTGGTTTCTGAAGCTCATGTTGTTCAGGGAGGAAGGCAAGAGGCCATGACTTAGGTTTGAGCTAGAGTTCTTATGGATATATTTCTGAGAAAGGCAATAGTAGGTAAAATAAAAGCCTCCAACACATGTATACATCCTAATCCCCAGAAACTTTGAATGTGTTATTTTTATACTAAGGGGTAAATTAAGGTAGTAGATGAAATACTTTTGTTAATCATCTGACCTTAAGATAAGGAGATTTGCAAAACAAGAGAAGAGAGAAAGAGAATAAGAAAGGAACAAAGAACTACAAAACAATCAGAAAACAATAAAATGGCAACAACTACATACCTATCAATATAATTACTTTAAATGTAAATGGGTTAAATGTTTTAATGAAAAGACAAATGGATAAATAAGAAGTGGTACATGTATTCAGTAGAATATAGAATGAACTATTGCCATTTGTGAAAACATGGATGAACTTAGAGGGTATTATGCTAAGTGGAATATGTCAGACAGAAAGAGACAAATACCACATTATTTCACTTATATGTGGAATCTAAAATACAAAACAAATGAGCAAACAAAACTGAAACAGACCCATAGATACAGAGAACAAATTTATGTTTGCCAGATATGAGGGATATTGGTAAAAAAGGTGAAGGGATTAAGAAGTATAAACCGGTAGTGGCAAAATAGTCACAGGGATAGTATAGGGAATATAGTCAATAATATAGTACCTGTACATAGTGCCAAGCGGGTGCAAGATTTATCAGAGGGATCACTTTGTAAGTTATAAAAATGTCTAAGCACTATGCTGTGCACCTGAAACTAATATAATATTGAATGTCAACTGTAATTGAATTTTTTTAATTTAGAAAAAATAAGGAGATTGGTATAATTATGAAGGTGCTAATATAATCACCATGGTGCTCTGAATGTAGAAGAGGAGGGATGAATAGTTGGAATCATAGGGAGATTTGAAGATGCTGCATCAGTTGCTCTGAAGATGGAGAAAGGGCTGGGAGTCAGGGAATGCTTGTGGCCATAAGAAACTGGAACAGGAGAAGAAACGAATTCTCCCCTGAGCCTGCAGAAGGAACCTGGCCCTGCAGACAACTTGATTTTAGTCCATTGAGAACAGTAAGAACATACATTTGTTTTTCTTTTATACCCTATTGTTGCAATTTGTTATAGCAGCAACAGGAATGTAATACAGACATTATTTTAAAAAAATGGCAGGGGGCAGGGGGATGGAATTTTAGCTTTTCAACTCATTCATTTAGCTTCCCTGAGCTAAGGGCAGTTTATTTCTACCCCCCCCCCCATTTTTATTAATTTATTTTTGTTACAGATGTTTCTCCTTTCCCCCTTGACAGCCTCCTCCCCATCCTGCCCAACCCTCCCCACATCCCCCAGCATTGCTGTCTGTGTTCATTGGTTACTCACACATGCATGTAAGTTCTTTGGTTTATATCATTCATCACCCACCCTTGCCCCCCCGGTCCACCTCTGAGGTTTGTCAGTCTGTACCCTACCTCTATGTCTCTGGGTCTATTTAGTTCATCAGCTTATTTTGTTCATTATATTCCCAAATAAATGAGATCATGTGGTATTTGTCTTTCTCTGATTGGCTTATTTTGCTAAGCATAATGCTCTCCAGGTCTCTCTATGATGTTTCAAAGGATAAGAGATCTTTCTTTCTTATAGCTGCATGTGTTCCATTGTGTATATATACCATAGCTTTTTTATCCACTCATCTATTGATGGACACTTCGACTGTTTTCAGATCTTAACAATTGTAACTAGTGCTGCTATGAGCATAGGGGTACATATATTCTTTCTGATTGGTGTTTCAGGCTTCTTAGGGTATATTCCTAGAAGTGGGATCACTGGGTCAAATGGAAGTTCAATTTTTAATTTTTTGAAGTAACACCATAGTGTTTTTCATAGTGGCTGCACCAGTCTGCATGCCCACCAGCAGTGTACCAGAGTCCACTTTTCTCCACAACCTCACCAACACTTGTTGTTGGATAATTTGTTTATGGCAGCCACAGGTGTGAGGTGACACCTTATAGTTGTTTTAATTTGCATCTCTCCGATGATTAGTGATGTTGAGCATTTTTTCATATGTCTCTTGGCCATTTGTACATCCTATTTATTTATTTATTTATTTTAAAATTTATTATTTACTTATTAATTTGTTTTTGTTACAGATGCTTTTCATTTTTCCCCCATTGATACCCTCCTCCCCTTCCCCCCGTACCCCATCCCCAGGTTTGTTGTCTATGTCCATTGGGCATGCATATTTGCATGTAGTAAGTTCTGTGGTCCCCCCCCACCAATCCCTCTCCTCTGAGGCTTGTCAGTCTGTACCCCACCTCTATGTCTCTGTGTTAATTTTGTTCATCAGTTTATTTAGTTCATTATATTCCAAAAATAAGTGAGATCATGTGATATTTGTCTTTCTCTGCTTGGCTTGTTTCACTTGGCATAATACTCTCCAGGTCCTTCCATGCCATCTCAAGGGATAAGAGATCTTTTTAGAGAGGTGTCTATTTAGGTCCTCTGCCCATTTTTTAATTAAGTTCTTTGTCTTCCTTTTGTTAAGTTGTATGAGTATATATTTTGGAAATTAGCCTTATGTGATGTACTGTTGGCAATTATGTTTTTTCATATAGTGTGTTCCCTTTCCATTTTGAAGCTTGTTTCTTTTGCTGTGCAGAAGCTTTTTAGTTTGATATAGTCCCATGCATTAATTTTTTTGTTTGTTTCTCTTGCCTTAGGCATTGTATCAGTGAAAATTCTGCTGCCTGTGATGTCTGAAATTTTGTTGCCTACATTATCTTATAGGATTTTTATGGATTCAGAAGTCACATTTAAGTCTTTTATCCACTTTGAGTTTATTTTTGTGTATGGTGTAAGTTGGTGGTCTAGTTTTATTTTTTTTGTATGTGTAGCTGTCCAATTTTCCCAGCTGTCTTTACTCCACTGTATGCTCTTGCCACCTTTGTCAAATATTAATTGAGCATAATGTTTGAGACAATACCTGGGTTCTCTGTTCTGTTCCATTGATCTATATTCCTGTTCTTGTGCCAGTACCAGGCTGTTTCGATTATGATGGCTTTGTAGTATAACTTGATATCTGGTATTGTGATCCCTCCTACATTATTCTTCTCTTTCAAGATTGCTGTGGCTATTCGGGGTCTTTTTTGGTTCCATATAAACTTTTGGACTATTTGGTCTAATTCCATGAAATATGTCATTGGTATTTAAAGGGATTTGCATTGAATCTATAGATTGCTTTGGGTAGTATGAACATTTTAATGATGTTAATTCTTCCCATCCATGAACAAAGTATATGCTTCCACTTTTGTATATGTTCCTCTTTTTTTTAATGTCCTGTATTTTTCTGCAAATGGGTCTTTACTGCTTAAGTTAACTTTATTCCTACATATCCTAGTTTTATTTGCTGCAATGGTAATTTTTTCTGTTTTTCTCTCAGGGAATTTATTATTGGTTTATAAGAATGCCTTCAATTTTTTTCTTTTTTATTTAATTAATTAATTTATTTTTGTTACAGATGTTTCTCCTTTTCCCCCACTTATACCCCCCTCTCCCACCCTTTCTGCCCTATCCCCAGCTTTGTTGTCCATGTCCATTGTTCATGCATACATGCATATAAGTTCTGTGGTTTATCTCTCCCCCCACCCTCTCTTCTGGGGATTGTCAGTCTGTACCCCACTTCCACATCTCTGGGACTATCCTGTTCCTCAGACTGTTATGTTCATTATATTCCACAAATAAGTGAGATCATGTGATATTTGTCTTTCTATGCTTGGCTTGTTTCGCTTAGGATAATACTCTCCAGGTCCTTCTATGTCGTCTCAAAGGATACAAAATCTTTCTTTCTTACAGCTGCATAGTATTCCATTGTGTATATATACCACAGCTTTTTTTTTTTTTTTATCCTCACCCAAGGACATTTTTCCATTTTTTGTTTAGATAGAGAAGGAGGGAGAAAGAGAGAGAGAGAGAGAAACATTGACGTGAAAGGAACACATCGAGCGGCTGCCACCCACACAGGGCTGGGGACAAACCGCAACTAAAGTACGCGCCCTTAGCGGGAACTGAACCTGGGTCTCTCTGGACTGCAGGATGACACTCTAACCACTGAGCCAAACTGGCCAGGGCTACCACAGCTTTATCTATTTGTTTACTAATGGACACTTGGGCCATTTCCAGATCTTAGCTATTGTAAATAGTGCTGCTATGAACATAGTGGTACATATATTCTTTCTGATTGCTGTTTCAGGCTTCTTAGAGTATATTCCTAGAAGTGGGATCACTGGGTGAAATGGAAGTTCAATTTTTAATTTTTCGAGCTAACACCATATTGTTTTCCATAGTGGCTGCACCAGTCTGCATTCCCATCAGCAGTGCACTAGAGCCCCCTTTTCTCCACAACCTCGCCAACACTTGTTGTTTGATGATTTGTTGATGGCGGCCATTCTCACAGGTGTGAGGTGATACCTCATTGTTGTTTTAATTTGCATCTCTCTGATGATTAGTGATGATGAGCATTTCTTCATATGTCTCTTGGCCATTTGTATGTCCTGTTTGGAGAGGTGTCCATTTACGTCCTCTGTCCATTTTTTAATTGGGTTCTTTGTCTTCCTTTTGTTGAGCTGTATGAGCACTCTATAGATATTGGAAATTAACCTTTTATCTGATGTATCATTGGCAATGATGCTCTCCCATTCAGTGGGTAGCCTTTCCATTTTGATGATTGTTTCGTTAGCTGTGCAGAAGCTTTTGAGTTTGATGTAGTCCCATGTGTTCATTTTCTCCTTTGTTTCTGTTGCCTTAGGTGATGTATCAGTGAAAATTCTGCTGCGTATGATTTCTGAAATTTTGTTGCCTACAGTTTCTTCTAGGATTTTTATGGTTTCATGAGTCACATTTAAGTCTTTTATCCATTTTGAGTTTATTCTTGTGTAGGGTGTAAGTTGATGGTCTAGTTTCATTTTTTTGCATGTAGCTGTCCAATTTTCCCAACACCATTTATTGAAGAGGCTGTCTTTACTCCACTGTATGCTTTTGCCACCTTTGTCAAATATTAGTTGAGCATATTGTCTTGGGTCAATTTCTGCATTCTCTGTTCTGTTCCATTGATGTATCTGCCCTTTCTTGTGCCAGTACCAGGCTGTTTTGATTACAGTGGCTTTGTAGTATATTGTAATATCTGGTAATGTGATCTTTCCTTCTTTGTTCTTCTTTTCAAGATTGCTGTGGCTATTCGGGGTCTTTTTTGGTTCCATATAAACTTTTGAAGTATTTGTTCTAGTTCTGTGAAATATCTCATTGATATTTTGATGAGGATTGCATTGAATGTATAGACTGCTTTTGGTAGTATGGACATTTTAATCATGTTAATTATTCTAATCCATGAACAAGGTATGTGCTTCGCCCTTTTTATATATTCTTCTATTTTTTTTTTTTTTCAAAAACTTGTAGGCTCTGTGAATAGGTCCTTTACTCCTTTATTCCTTTTATTTTAATTTTTTTTTTCTGTGATGGGAGATGGGATTTTTTTTTTAGCTTATCTTTAGAATCATCATTGGTGTATAAGAATGCTGTTCATTTCTTGATGGTAATTTTGTATCCTGCTAATTTGCCAAATTTATTTATTAACTCTAGTAGATTTTTGATAGAGTCTTTAGGGTTTTCTATGTACAATGTGATGTCATCTTCAAATAAGGACAGTTTCACTTCTGCCTTTTCAATTTGGATTCCTTTTATTTTTTCTTCATGTCTAATTGCTGTGGCTAAGACTTCCAGTACTATGTTGAATAAGAGTGGTGAGAAGGAGCATCCCTGTCTTGTTCTTGTTCTTAAGGAAAATCTTTTTAGTTTTTGCCCATTGAGTATGATGTTGGCTGTAAGTTTTTTATATATGGCCTTTATTATGTTGAGATATGATCCTTTTATTCTAACATTCAGAGCATTTTTATCAGAAATGGATTCTAGGTTTTATCTAATGCTTTTTCAGCATCTATTGATATAATCATATGTTTTTTTCTTTTTTGTTTATGTGATATATCACATTTATTGATTTGCAAATATTATATCATCCCTGAATCTCTGGGGTGAATCCCAGTTGGTCATGGTGAATAATTTTTTTGATGTATTGATGGATCCATTTTGCTAATATTTTGTTAAGGATTTTGGCATATGTGTTCAACAGGGATATTGGTCTGTAGTTTTCTTTCTTTGTAGTGTCTTTATTCTGTTTTAGAATTCGATGATGCTGGACTCATAAAATGGGTTTGGCAGTGTTCCATATTCTTGGATTTTTTGGAATAGTTTGAGGAGAATGAGTATTAGATCTTCTTTGAATGTTCAGTAAAACTTTGCCATGAAGCCATCTGGGCCTGGGCTTTTGTTTGCTGGGAGTTTCTTAATTACATCTTCCATTTCTTTTGTTGTTATTGGTCTGTTCAAGTTTTCTATCTCTTCCTGGTCCAGTTTTGGGAGACTGTGTGTTTCTAGAAATTTGTCCATTTTGCATAGATTGTCGAATTTGTTGCCGTATAATTGTTCATAGTAGTTGTTAACAATCCTTTGTATTTCTGTGGTGTCAGTTATTATTTCTCCTCTTTCATTTCTTATTTTGTGTATTTGGTTGTCTCTCTTTGTTTTTTGGTAAGTCTAGCTAATGGTCCATCAATCTTGTTTATCTTTTCAAAGAACCAACACTTTGTTTCATTGATTCTTTAAATTGTTTTTTTGGTCTCCATGTCATTTATTTCTGCTCTGATCTTTACTATTTTTTTAAAATTTTTTCCTTTTTATTAATTTTAGACAGAGAGGTAGTAAGAGGGAGAGAGAGAGACAGAAACGTCAATTGGCTGCCTCTTGCATGTTCCTCACTGGGGATCTGGCCCACAGCCTGGACATGTGTCCTGACCGGGAATCAAACCACCCACCTCTTGGTGTTTGGGTCGATGCTCAACCACTGAGCAACACTGTTTGGACTGATCTTTACTATTTCCTTCCTTCTACTTGCTCTGAGAGTTTTTTGTTTGTTTGTTTGTTTGTTTGTTTGTTTGCTTTCTAGTTCTTTAAGTTGTGAGGTTAGATAGTCTATTAGAAATTTTTCTTGCTTCTTGAGGTAGGCCTGTAGTGCTATGAACTTCCCTCTCAAAACTGATTTGACTGCATGCCATAGATTTTGTGTTGTTGGGTGTTCATTTTCATTGGTTACCAGGAAGTTTTTAATTTTTTTCTTGACATCCTTGGTAACCCATTCATTATTTAATAACATGCTATGTAGCCTCCATGTTTTCAAATGTCTTTGCATGTTCTTGTTGTAATTGATTTCTAGTTGCATGCCATTGTGATCTGAGAAGATGCTTTATATGATTTCAATCTTCTTGAACTTGTAGAGACTTAGTGTGTGCCCTAACATGTGGTCTATCTTTGAGAATGTCCCATGTGCACTTGAGAACAATGTGAATTCTGTAGTTTTGGGGTGTAATTCTCTGTAGATATCTATTAAATCCATTTGGTCTAGAGCTTCATTTAGAGTCTGTGTTTCCTTGTTAATTTTTTGTTTAGAAGATCTACCCAGTGATGTCAGCGGGGTGTTGAAGTCCCCTGCTATGCTTGTATTGCTTCTGATTTTTCTTTTGAAGTCCTCCAAAAGATTTTTAATGTATTTTGGTTATTCTATATTGGGTGCATATGTTTACCAAGGTTATATCTTCCTGTTGGATAGATACTTTCACTATTATGTGGTCGCCTTCTTTGTCTCTAGTTATGGTCTTCATTTTGAAATCTACGTTATCAAATATGAGTATTGCTACCCCAGCTTTTTTTTGCTTTTCATTTGGTTGAAAGATTTTTTCCATTCTTTCTTTTTCCACCTATGTGAGTCTTTTGTTGTGAGGTGGGTCTCTTGTAAACAACATATATGTAAGTCGTGCTTTCTTACCCAGTCAGCTACTCTGTGTCTTTTTATCAGAGCATTCAATCCATTCACATTTAAGGTGATAATTGATATGTACTTATGATAGCCTTGCTGGATACAGTAGTCTTGGATTCAGATCCTTGTTTTTCATGACCTTGATTACCTCATGCCTCTCCCTTCTGACTTGTAGTGTTTCTGTTGAGAAGTCAGCTGAGAGCCTTATGGGGTTTCCTTTGTAGGTAACCTGATGCTTATCTCTTGCTACCTTTAGGATTCGCTCTTTGACTTTAATTTTTGGCATTTTAATTACTATGTGTCTTGGTGTGGGCCTGTTTGGGTTCTTCTTACTTGGGGCTCTCTGTGCTTCTTGAACTTGAATGCCTTTTTCCTTCACCAAATTAGGAAAGTTTTCTGTCACTATTTCTTCAAATATATTCTCTAACCCTTGCCCATTTTCTTCCTGTTTGCAGACTCCTATGATGCAAATGTTATTACATTTCCAATTGTCCCACAGTTCTCTTAAGCTATCTTACTGTTTTTTTAATTTTTTTCTTTCTTTTGGTTTTCTAATTGGTTGAATTTTCTACTCTATCTTCTAATTCACTGATCTGGTCCTCAGCTTCCTCTACTCTGCTGTTTAGACCTTTCAATGTGTTCTTTATTTCTGATATGTCATCCTTCTTTTCTTCTTGGTGCTGTTTAATTTTTCAATTGGTTGAGTTTCAACATTTCTTTGTGTTTACTCATTGTGTTTATGTCCTTACTCATGCTGTTGAGCTTCCTCAAGATCATGGCTCTGAATTCTATTTCTGTTAACGTGCTTAAATGCTCCTCATTTATCTCATCTTCAGTAGAGGTCTCGTGTTCTTTAATTTGTAATTTGTTTCTTTGTTTCACCATTTTGGCTATCACAGTGGGCTTTTGATCCTGCCAAATTTTCCCTGTTGGTGTTGGTGTTCTGCTGTTTGTGGTTCCCTCTCCTGTGTTTGGATGAGTGTGGGAGGACCCATGTTAAACACCACTGTCAAGTCTTACTTTCCTGCACAGAGTTGCAAGTCTGGGAATGGTTTAGTTATCCTTTAGCTTTTTGCCTGGAGGCTATTAGTGGAGGTTACTTGAAGAGCCTTGGGTTCTCAGTTGAGTGAAAAACTCCCTCAGGTGCTCAGCATGAGGGGATTTCCTAAGGGTCGTTTTTGTTAATGAGCCTCTATTTGCATTTTAGTGGCCCACCGGTGGGATTGAATCTCCAAGGGAAGGGTTGCCACCTCTCCCTGGAGCCCTGGGAAAGAGTAAGATGGCCACTGACCTGTGTAGCTGCAACTCAGCAAAAGCTCTGAGCGCCCTTCAAATCCCAAGTGTCCTCACATAGTTTCAGTCCAGTTATCCTCCCTCTGCCAAAGCCCAAGGTGAGTGGCTGTGGCTATATTAGAATCTTTCCTGGCTCTGCATTGTGGAGCTGCTTGGGAGTGTAACCCCGTGGGCGCTGCTCACAGCTAATACTGAAGCCATTTGTGGGCTCCCAGCTCCCCTCTCGCGCCTCTGCAGTCCTACCAGAAACCAGTCAGTGTCCCTTGTTATATGGTCCTCGCAAGCTGCTTTCTGTTGCTTTTTCCTAACTATTTGTATTCATTTTAATTGTAATTTCAGTTTGGTCCTGGTAGATAGTCTGTGTAGCTTCCATTCACTCTGCTGCCAGTTTGGAATCTCTCAGGTCAAAAGTTTTTAACTCTGCAATTATGGTCATTTCTTTCAGCGTCTAAATGATTGCTCTTTTATAGGTGCAATCCTGAAGAACCTTTTTTTTTTTTTTAAATCTTTACCTAAAGATATGTTTTTTAAATTGATTTTTAGAGATAAAAGAAAAAGGGGTGGGGGGAGAGAAACATCCACATGAAAGAGAAATATTGATTGGTTGTCTCCCATATTGGCACTGAACAAAGATCAAACCCACTACCTTTTGGTGTATGGGATGATGCTCCAACTAACTGAACCATGGGGCTAGGGCCCAAAGAATCTTTTCAAGCTCTCTTTATGTCTTTGTTCCTGAGACTGTAGATGAAGGGGTTCAGCATGGGTGTGACCACTGTGTACATCACTGAGGCTGTTGCACTTGAGTGTGACCTGTGGGTAGCAGCAGAGCTAAGTTACAGTCCTGCACTAGTACAATAAAATAAGGAGACAACTGAGAGGTAAGATGCACAGGTAGAAAATGCTTTGTACTTCCCCTGAGCTCATGAAATTCCATGTGTGGAGGACAGTATCTTAGAGTAAGAGTAAATGATACCAGTCAGGGGACAACCACCCATCAGCTGAACTCCAAGATACATCATGATGTTGTTAAAACAGATGTCAGAACAGTATAGAATGCTGAGAAACAAAGTTGTCCACAATTCAATGGTGGACAAAAATATAAATTAGTAAATAGAAAAACATATGCTATGTCAGAGGGTGACAGATGCTATGAAAAAAAAGCAGGTATAAAATAGAGTGAATGGAATGGAGATGTTATATTTTACTGAGATTTCAGGAAAACCTACAAACAAGGTGACATTTAAACAGAGTCCTTGAGGAAGACAGTGTGAGTCATGAAGTTATCTGGGGGAAGTATGTGTTCTGTTGTGGAAAGAGTGTGTGCGAAGAGCCTGAGGATGACATTTGTTTCAGATTCTCAAGGTTATTTTTTAAAAATTAAACTTATTTGAGTGACATTGATTATTAAAATTATATAGGTTTCAAATATACAATTCTGTGATACATCATCTGTTTATTACACTGTGTGCCCACCACCTTAAGCCAAATCTTCTTCCGCCATCATATACTTAAACCCCTTTACCTTTTTACTAATTCTACCTCTCTGGTAACCACCATACTGTTTCTGTGTCTATGAGTTTTTGTTTTTATTGTTTGTTCATTGGTTGCTTTCAATTTTATATCCCATGTATGAGTAAAATCATATGGTCTTGGAAGCCAGAGTGTGAAGGGGAATGAGCAGGTGGGAGAGTAATGAGAAATGGTGTCAGAGAATGTAAGAAATGAGGTGGCCTTGCTGCTGCTGCTGAAATCAAGACATAGGTAGTCCCTCACCTACATGTCATTTCTTTTAATTTTATATTTTATGTCAAAGAATTCCTGTGAATATAAATGCTTTTTTTTTTATATATTTTTAAATCTTTATTGTTGAATTTATTACAGATGTTCCTCATTTTTCCCCCATTGACCCCCTCCTCCCCACTCCCGCCCCCTCCCGCCTTTTCCCACACTATTGTCTGTGTTCATTGGTAATGCATATAAATTCTTTGGTTTATTCCCCTCCCCCCCCAACTCCTTTCCCTTTGAGGTTTGTCAGACTATCAATGAATTTGTACTTCTTAATCCCTTCACCTTTTTCACCCATTCCCCCAACCCCCTCCCAACTGGCAACCAATAAAATGTTCTCTGTATCTATGAGAATGTTTCTGTTCTGCCTGTTCATTTTGTTTGTAGATTCCTTTGTCGATAGAAATGTATTCATTGCCATTTTGTTTGTTCATATACTTCATCTTTTTCTTCAAAAAGACCCTTCAACATTTAATATAATAATGGTTTGGTGGTGATGAACTCCTTTAACTTTTTCTTGTCTGGGAAACTCTTTATATGGCCATCAATTCTAAATGACAGCTTTGCAGGATAGGGTAATCTTGGTTGTAGGTTCTTGGTTTTCATCACTCTGAATATTTCTTGCCACTCCCTTCTGGGCTGCAAAGTTTCTTTTGAGAAATCAGCTGACAGTCTTATGGGAACTCCCTTGTAGGTAACTAATTGCCTTTCTCGTGCTGCTTTTAAGATTCTGTCCTTGTCTTGAACCTTTTGCATTTTGATGATGATGTGTCTTGGTGTGGGCCGCTTGGGGTTCATCTTGTTTGGGACTCTCTGTGCTTCCTGGACTTGTATGTCTATTTCCTTCACCAAGTTAGGAAAGTTTTCTGCCATTATTGTTTCAAACAGGTTTTCAATTTCTTGTTCTCGCTCTTCTCCTTCTGGCACCCCCAAGATGTGAATGTTGGCATGCTGGAAGTTGTCCCAGAGGCTCCTTACACTATCCTCATTTAAAAAATTTTTTTTTTCTTTTTGCTGTTCTGATAGGGCGTTTTTTGCTTCCTTATATTCCAAATCGATGGTTTGCTTCTTGGATTTACGTACTCTACTATTGAATCTGTGTAAATTATTCTTTATTTCAGTTAATGCCTCCTTCATTTCTGATTGTGCACCCATCATTTCTGACTGGTCCTTTTTTATGCTCTTGAGGCCCTCACTAAGTTTGCTGAGGTTCTCACTAAGTTCATTGAGCATCCTTATAAGCAGTATTTTGAACTCAGCATCTGTTAGGTTTCTTATCTCCATTTCACTTAGTTCTTTTCTTGGGGTTTTGTTCTGTTCTTTCATTTGGGACCTGTTTCTTTGTCTCCTATTTTGGCTGCCTCCCTGTGTTTGTTTCTATGTATTACTTAACGAGAGGTATGGGGCTATCTGAGACCAGATGCTGCTTGTTTGAAAGAATTTAGGAAAACCTGAAGCAGGATCCAAGATAGGCCAATCCTATGGTTAAGCAACTGGAAACAGCTTGGGTGGGCCTAAAAGTTGGGTGGGGCGGGACCTCAGGGTATCACCAGGTGGGGCTACCAGTATGAGCCAGGTTGCTGGAGTCCCAGATATGGTGACTGTATGCTGCCCCAGGCAGGGCTCACCAAAGGAACAAAGGCCTCTGACAGCACGCTTGTCCCGGAGAAAGCCCCCTCTCCAGCCGTCGCTCCAGTGCCAAACAGCTCAGTTCCTCCCTGTATGTCTCTGGTGCCCCTCGAGCTGCTTCCCCTCCAAGCTTAGAGGGAGTGAGTCCAATAAGTTTATGCGTGGGCCTTTTAAGAAGCTGCCTGGGGCTCCAGTCACCTCAGCCTCCCTGAGCTTCAGTTCCTGCTGTTTTTTCCAGCCTGAAGTTATGGGGACTTCTTTTTCTGGGGCATCTGGTGTGGGATGGGGACCCCTCAGTCCTCAGGGAGGGCCTTCCCAGCCGAGGTATCCTCCTGATTTTTATCCACTACACTTAGATGTAGGACCAGCCTGTCGTGCCTCTGCCCCTCCTACCGGTCTTGATGTGGCTGATGCTTTAATTCCGTAGTTGTAGGACTTCCATTCAGCTTGATTTCAGGTGGTTTTGGATGATAGTTGTTCTGTAGTTTAGTTGTAACTTTGATATGGTTGTGGGAGGACGCAATACCGTGTTTACCTATGCCGCCATCTTGACCGGAAGTCTCTTTTTTTTTCATCTATTGGTTAAGATTATAGTCTTTTTATTTTATTTTATTTTTCCACATCTTTATTGTTGGATGTAAAATGTATTACAGATGTTCCACATTTTTCCCCCATTGACCCCCTCCTCCCCACTCCCGCCCCCCTCCCACCTTTTCCCAAACTATTGTCCGTGTCCATTGGTTATGCATATAAGTTCTTTGGTTTATTTCTTCCCACCCCCCCAACCCCTTTCCCTTTGAGGTTTGTCAGTCTAGCAATGAATTTGTGCTTCTTAATCCCTTCACCTTTTTCATCCATTCCCCCAACCCCTTTCCCAACTGGCAACAAATAAAATGTTCTCTGTATCTATGAGAATGTTCCTGTTCTTCCTGTTCATTTTGTTTGTAGATTCCATTGTTGATAGATATGTATTCATTGCCATTTTGTTTGTTCATACATTTTATCTTTTTCTTTAAAAAGACCCTTCATCATTTCATATAATAACGGTTTGGTAGTGATGAACTCCTTTAACTTTTTCTTGTCTGGGAAAGTTTTTATATGTCCATCAATTCTAAATGACAGCTTTGCAGGATAGAGTAATTTTGGTTGTAGGTTCTTGGTTTTCATCACTCTGAATATTTCTTGCCACTCCCTTCTGGCCTGCAAAGTTTCTTTTGAGAAATCAGCTGACAGCCTAATGGGAACTCCCTTGTAGGTAACTAGCTGCCTTTCTCTTGCTGCTCTTAAGATTCTCTCTTTGTCTTGAACCTTTTGCATTTTGATGATGATGTGTCTTGGTGTGGGCCTCTTGGAGTTCATCTTGTTTGGGACTCTCTGTGCTTCCTGGACTTGTATGTCTGTTTCCTTCACCAAGTTAGGAAAGTTTTCTGCCATTATTGTTTCAAACCGGTTTTCGATTTCTTGTTCTCTCTCTTCTCCTTCCGGCACCCCCAAGATGCGAATGTTGGCACGCTTGAAGTTGTCCCAGAGGCTCCTTACGCTATCCTCATTTTTTTGGATTCTTTTTTCTTTTTGCTGTTCTGGTTGGGCGTTTTTTGCTTCCTTATATTCCAAATCGATGGTTTGCTCCTTGGATTTACGTACTCTATTATTGAAGCTATGTAAATTATTCTTTATTTCAGTTAAAGCCTCCTTCGTTTCTAACTGTGCAGCGATCATTTCTGACTGGTCCTTTTTTATGCTCTTGAGGCCCTCACTGAGTTCATTGAGCATCCTTATAAGCAGTATTTTGAACTCAGCATCTGTTAGGTTGCTTATCTCCATTTCGCTTAGTTCTTTTCTTGGGGTTTTGTTCTGTTCTTTCATTTGGGACCTGTTTCTTTGTATCCTCATTTTGGCTGCCTCCCTGTGTTTGTTTCTGTGTATTACTTAATGAGAGGTATGGGGCTCGCTGAGACCCGATGCTGCTTGTTTGAAAGAATTTAGGAAAAACCTGAAGCAGGATCCAAGACAGGTCAATCCTATGGTTAAGCAAGTAGCAACAGCTTGGGTGGGCTTGAAAGTTGTGTGGGGCGGGGCGGGGCGGGGCCTCAGGGAGTCAGCAGGGCGGGGCTACCAGTGTGAGCCAAGTTGCTGGAGTACCAGATATGGCGACTGTCTGCCGCCCCAGGGAAGGGCTCACCAAAAGAACAAAGGCCTCTGACAGCACGTTTGTCCCCGAGAAAGCCCCTCTCCAGCCCTCGCTCCAGTGCCAAACAGCTCAGTTCTTCCCTGTATTTATCTGGTGCCCCTCGAGCTGCCTCCCCTCCGAGCTTAGAGGGAGAGAGTCCGACAAGTCCGTGCGCGGGCCCTTTAGGGAGCTGCCTGTGGCTCCAGCCAGGTCAGCTTCCCTGAGCCTCAGTTCCCGTTGGTTTTTCCAGCCAGAAGTTATGGGGACTTCTCTTCCTTGCACTGGAAACCTGAGCGGTGCACCTGGTGTGGGACGGGGACCCCTCAGTCCTCAGGAAGGACCTTCCCAGCCACGGGAGGCTCCTGATTTTTATCCGCCACACTTGGGTGTGGGACCAGCCCGTCGCGCCGCCGCACCGCTGCCGCCACCCCTCGCGCCGCAGCCCCTCCTACTGGTCTGGATGTAGCTGCTTTTTTATTTTTTTTTTATTTTTTTTATTTCCGTAGTTGTAGGACTTCCATTCAGCTTGATTTCAGGCGGTTTTGGATGATGGTTGTTCTGTAGTTTTCTTGTAACTTGGATGTGGTTGTGGGAGAACGCGATACTGCGTTTCCCTACGCCGCCATCTTGACTGGAAGTCCCAAGATTATAGTCTTTTTAAAAAAACACTCACCCAAGGGTATTTTTCTATTTATTATGAGATAAAATGGGAGGGAGGGAAAGAGACAGAGAGAGAAACATCGATGTGAGAGAGACACATCAACTGATTGCCTTCTGCATCACCTGACCAGGGCTGGGGATGAGCCACAACCCAGGTACCTGCCCTTGGCTGGAATCAAACCCACGAGTCCTTGGTTTGTGGATTGACCCTCTAACTGTTGAGCCAAACCAGCCAGGGCTATAGTATGTTTTTATTTATTTATTTTTAAATCCTCACCCGAGGATATGCTTTTTATTGATTTTTTTTTAGAGACAGAGAAGAAGAAGAAGAAGAAGAAGAAGAAGAAGAAGAAGAAGAAGAAGAAGAAGAAGAAGAGAGAGAGGAGAAGAAGAAGAAGAAGAGAGAGAGAGAGAGAGAGAGAAACATCAGTTGCCTCCCAATACTGTCTAGCTGCCACCTGCTGGGTTCTCACACACCTGTGCAGTAGGGGGTGGGGGTTCTCAGGATAAGGCAGCAGATTTTATCAGGCCCCAACTGACCAAGATTTTGCCTTGTGAAGGGAGGGCTCTGAACCAGTCAGGTGTGTGAGGGAATAATTTAGGCCCCCATCCTAGAGCCATACAACTCAGTCTGTCACAGATTCTGCCAGGAACCTGATCTCTGCAGGGTGGGACCAGCCTGAGTCAGAAGACAGGGAGGTGCCAGTCTGGCTTGGGGGAAAATAAGGGTAGATGACTCCAGCCCAGAGCCACACACATATCAGTCTTTTTAGGATTCTGTCCAGACCTGGACAGGGTGGAGCCACCAGGAGTTGGGAGGTACCAGTCATATTCACAGGAAAATAGGGGGAGATAGTCCCACTTCCAAAGCCACACAACTCAGTCACTGACACCCTCTGAGTCTGCCCATACCTATATATCTAGGTCAGACAGCTGACTTTTCAGCGGGCACAATTCTCCCAGGGTGGGGCAATAGGGAGTCCAGAGGGCGGGACTATTGCATTCCTCCTGGCTGATGCAGTATGGAGGGAGTGCTCCACCCAAGGAAGATGGTGTCTGCCTTTCAGGGAATGATTCAGCACAGGAGTCCCAAGTGCTGCACCCTCAGCTCTCTCCCCAGAGCCACAAACCTCAGTCTCTCCTCACACTACTCTAGTCCTCTCTGCCCTTCCCTTGCCAGAGCCCAGGGTGGGTGGTTGCAAATGAGATTTTGTGTGTTGGATTTTTAAGAGGGTGCCTGTGTCTCTAGCAGACTCTCATCTCTTCGTGGCATCTCTTCTTAGTGTTGTAACGTGTCAGTGAGATAACTAGAGATGCACAGCTGAATTATAAAGGAGCACTTCATACACCACTGGGCTGGGGGGTACAGCTTCCCCAGATCCTTGCAGCAATTCTTCTTGTTCATCTGATTTTAACAACAGAAGCCTCATCCTTGTTTTGCCCACCCCTCAGGGGACCAATACAATAGTGGGTGTGACAGAGATTACAGAAGTCAAAGTTAGCATTATTCACTGGGCTCATGATTTGCAGTTTCCGATGCTCAATACTCAGAAACTACAAATACTTCCCGATATGTGGGGCAACTATAACCTTAGGCAAAATTTCTTTACTTCTAGGGGTAATTAACCTATTATTGGAAAAATATCAAGGAAGGTCCATTGATGATAAAAAATGGAGTCTTTTAGTCGCCTTAGCCAAGAGGCCTACATAAGAATGGAATCTAGTTGCTTAGCCTCAGGGCCCAGGCCATTGGTGAACAGAATCCCCACCAAATTTTACAGCCAGCTGTTATGTGGGCACTTTGTTCCTGCTCTGATGCTTTGTGTTGAAGAACTCAGCTGGTCTCAACCCCACTCTTCTCAGGGGAACCTTTGCAGGTGAGCTGTGCCTGTGGAATCACAGACACTGCCCAAGGGAGTGGGGACAGCTCTTTCTGTGTCTCTGCCCTTCTTACCAGTCTCAATGTGGCTTCTTCTGTAAATCCTTGGTTATGAAACTTCTTTTCAGCTGTCCTTCAGTTGCTTATTTAGTTTTACTGCTCTATATTTTAGTTGTAATTCTAATTTGGTCCTGGGAGGAGGTGTGTGTAGCTTCCACCTACTCATTGTCATACTCTGCATTCACTATATTTAATCTGATTTTACTTTCCCTGCTATTTTAATATATCATTTATATATTCTTTTAAAATATTATTTTCTTTAATTACTCAATTTATTTTTGTTACAGGTGTTTCTTCTTTTCCCCCCATTGATTCCCCACTCTCTTTCCCTCCTCAGCTTTGTTTTCCATGTCCTTTGTTCATACACACATGCATATAAATTCTGTGGTTTATCTCTCCCCCACCACCGCTCTTCTGGGGATTATCAGTCTGTACCCCACTTCCACGTTTCTGGAACTCGCCCATTCCTCAGACTGTTATGTTTATTATATTCCACAAATAAGTGAGATCATATGATACTTGTCTTTCTCTGTTTGCCTTGTTTTGCCTAGGATGATAACTTTCCAGGTCCCTCCATGTCGTCTCAAAGAATAAAAGATCTTCCTTTTTTTTTCATTTGCATTTCTTTTTTTTTTTATTAATTAATTTTTGATCAGATGTTTCTCCTTTTTCCCCCCCACTGATTACCCCTTCCCTCTCCCTCCCGACCCTGTCCCCAGTTTGTTGTCCCCGTCTACTGTTCATGAATACATGCATATAAGTTCTGTGGTTTATCTCTCCCCCACCACCCCCTTTTCTGTGGATTGTCAGTCTGTACCCCACTTCCAAGTCTCTGGGACTACCCCATTCCTCAGACTGTTATGTTCATTATATTCCACAAATAAGTGAGATCATATGATACTTGTCTTTCTCTGTTTGGCTTGTTTCACTTAGGATGATACTTTCCAGGTCCCTCCATGTAGTCTCAAAGGATAAGAGATCTTTCTTTCTTACCGCTGCATAGTACTCCATTGTGTATATGTACCACAGCTTTTTGATCCATTCGTCTACTGATGGACACTTGGGCTGTTTCCAGATCTTAGCTATTTTAAATAGTGCTGCTACAAACATGGGGGTACATATATTCTTTCTGATTGGTGTTTCAGGCTTCTTCGGGTATATTCCTAGAAGTGGGATCACTGGGTCAAATGGAAGTTCAATTTTTAATTTTTTGAGGTAACACCATATTGTTTTCCATAGTGACTGCACCAGTCTGCATTCCCACCAGCAGTGTACTAAAGTCCCCTTTTCTCCACAACCTCGACAACACTTGTTTGATGATTTGTTGATGGCGGCCATTCTCACAGGTGTGAGGTGATACCTCATTGTTGTTTTAATTTGCATCTTTCTGATGATTAGTGATGTTGAGCATTTCTTCATAGGTCTCTTGGCCATTTGTCTGTCCTGTTTGGAGAGGTGTCTATTTAGTTCCTCTGCCAATTGTTTAATTGGGTTCTTTGTCTTCCTTTTGTTGATCTGTATGAGCTCCCTATATATATTGAAAATTAATCTCTTATCTGATATATCATTGGCAATTATATTCTTCCATACAGTGGGTTGCCTTTCCATTTTTATGATTGTTTCGTTAGCTGTGCAGAAGCTTTTGAGTTTGATGTAGTCCCCTGTGTTCATTTTCTCCTTGGTTTCTGTTGCCTTAGGTGATGTATCAGTGAAAATTCTGCTCCTCTGATATCTGAAATTTTGTTGCCTACATTTTCTTCTGGGATTTTTTGGATTCATGAGTCACATTTAAGTCTTTTATCTATTTTAAGTTTATTTTTGTGTATGGTGTAAGTTGATGATCTAGTTTTATTTTTTTGGATGTAGCTGTTCAATTTTTCCAACACCATTAATTAAAGAGGCTGTCTTTACTCCACTGTATGCTCTTGCCACCTTTGTCAAATATTAATTGAGCATATTGCCTTGGGTCTATTTCTGGGTTCTCTGTTCTGTTCCAGTGGTCTATATGCCTGTTCTTGTGCCAGTACCAGGCTGTTTTGATTACAGTGGCTTTGTAGTATAACCTGAAATCTGGTAATATGATCCCTACAACTTTGTTCCTCTTTTTCAAGATTGGTATGGCTATTCGAGGTCTTTTTTGGTTCCATATGAACTTTTGAAGTATTTGTTCCAGTTCTGTGAAGTATGTCATTGGTATTTTGATGGGGATTGCATTGAATGTATAGATCGCTTTTGGTAGTATGGACATTTTAATGATGTTGATTTTTCCAATCCATGAACAAGGTATGTACTTCCACTTTTTTATATCTTCCTCTATTTCTTTTTTCAATAACCTGTGTAGTTTTCTGCGAATAGGTCCTTTATTTCTTTGGTTAAGTTTAGTCCTAGGTATCTTAATTTTTTTGCTGCAATGGTAAATGGGATTGTTTCATAGTTTCTCTTTCTGTGAGTTCATTACTGGTGTATAAGAATGCCATCGACTTCTTGATGTTAATTTTGTATCCTGCTACTTTGCCAAATTCTTTTATTTAAGTCTAGTAAATTTTTGATGGAGTCTTTGGGGTTTTCTACGTATAGTATCATGTCATCTGCGAATAATGACAATTTCACTTTCTCCTTTCCAATTTTGATCCCTGTTATTTTTTCTTCTTGTCTGATTGCTGTGGCTAAGACTTCCAGTATTATGTTCAATAAGAGTGGTGAAAGTGGGCATCCTTGTCTTGTTCCTGTTCTTAAGGGAAATGCTTTTAGTTTTCACCCATTGAGTATGATGTTGTCTGTAGTTCTTTCATATGTGGCCTTTATTATGTCATGATATGATCCTTCTATTCCCATATTGCTAAGCATTTTTATCAGAAATGGGTGCTGGATTTTGTCAAAGGGTTTTCTGGCTTCTATTAATAAGATCATGTGGTTTTTATTTATGTGGTGTATCACATTAATTGATTTGCAAATATTGTACCAGACTTGCATCCCTGGGATGAATTCCACTTGGTCATGGTGAATAATTTTTTTGATGTATTGCTCTATCTAATTTGCCAGTATTTTATTCAGGATTTTGGCGTCTATGTTCATCAGGGATATTGGCCTGTAGTTTTCTTTTTTTGTAATGTCTTTTTCTGGTTTTGGAATTAGAATTATGCTGGCCTCATAAAACAAGTTTGGAAGTCTTCCTTGTTCTTGAATTTTTTGAAATAGTTTCAGGAGAATGGATATTAGTTCTTCCTTGAATGTTTGGTAAAACTCCCCCGTGAAGCCGTCTGGGCCTGGGCTTTTGCTTGCTCGGAGAGTCTTGATTACATCTTCAATTCCCTTAGTTGCTATTGGTCTGTTCAAGTTTTCTATCTCTTCCTCGTCTAGTTTTGACGGACCATGTGTTTCTAGAAATTTTTCCATTTCACTTAGATTGTCGAATTTGTTGCTGTATAATTGTTCATAATATTTGTTAACAATCCTTTGTATTTCTGTGGTGTCAATTGTTACTTCTCTTTCATTTCTGATTTTGTGTATTTGGGTTCTCTCTCTTTGTTTCTTGGTGAGTCTAGCTAAGGGTCCATCAATCTTGTTTATTTTTTCAAAAAACCAGCTCTTTGTTTTATTGATCCTTTGAATTTTTTTGGACCTGGAAAGTATTATACTAAGTGAAACAAGCCAAACAGAGAAAGACAAGTATCATATGATCTTACTTATTTGTGGAATATAATGAACATAACAGTCTGAGGAATGGGGTAGTCCTAGAGATGTGGAAGTGGGGTACAGACTGACAATCCCCAGAAGAGGTGGTGGTGGGGGAGAGATAAACCACAGAACTTGTATGCATGTATGCATGAACAGCAGACATGGACAACAAAGCTGGGGACAGGGTGTGGTGGGGGAAATTAGTGGGGTAAAAATGAGAAACATCTGTAACAAAAATAAATAAATTAATTAAAAAATAAATTAAATAAAAAAGGAAAAATAGGCCTGGCCGGTTTGGCTCAGAGGTTGGAGCATCGGCCTGTGGACCAGAGAGTCCTGAGTGTGGTTTCCACTAGGGGCACATACCAAAAAGAAAAAAAAAATAAGGGAAAAATAACATCCCCACTTGGCTCTCTAATCTTTTAGCACAGCCCATTCTCACTGGGTAGGGCTCCTGCCCAGGCTCTCTTCAGGCAGATGTTTGAATCCTCAGTGCCACGAGGCCCAGCTGTTAGAGGGCCAATTTCCAGCTCAGAGCTGTTCCACTGATGGGTAAAGGGAGTACTCTGCTTGAAGTGAGGAGGATCACGCCTCTTTCCCAGGGCACTTTGACTAGCCCCTGTCAAAATTCTTTCATTGAATAATTGGCTCCTCAGATATACTGCTAAGTGATCCTTCCACAGGTCCAGAGTTCTGTTTAGTGGCCCCTCCCACTGACCACAGTCAGGGAAAGCTTACCAGGCTGGTGGTGTAACAAAGTGCTTGCTTTTAGCCTGAAATAGTGCTGAGTCCCCCTAGTGGACTAAATCACCTCTGATTCCCAATGTCTGATGCTAAATGGGCTCCCCTTCCCTTTTCTGTAGCTCTTATTTGGGGATCCCTGGGGGGGGCTGAGTCCCCCAGATCCCAAGGGACAGGAGCTGTGCCACTGCACCTTCTGTCCAGCTTCCCAGCCACTGTGCATAGCTGCACAAGTTGGCTCTCCAAGTTCATATCTTCTCCTGTCCCATCTCCGCACTCCTCACCGGCAGTATTTCCAATCAGCTATTTTTAGCTGGTTTCTTAAGTTGAATGTTCTGCAGCTTAGCCACAAGTCTGATCCAGTGCTAGGAGCAAGCAGAGGGAACTTCCTTAGGCTTCAGCCATCTTGCCTTCAGAAATTGGCATTCTTTTAATCTACTTATCCTTTACTACATTGCTCTAATTTTTTTGACCATGTCCCACAGTAATAATGCCTTTTATGCACATGCCAACATGAAAATACATGTACATACATTCAACTAAACAAAGAAAATCATCACCAGTGATACCCATGGATATACTAACAGGAAGGAACCATGATGAACTTTTATAGATATTGACCAAATGTGTTAACTACATTAGGAGGATGGACATTGGTGCCCCAACTATTTGGATAAGAACATTAAAATTTAGAATGGATTGATTCTTTCCAATTTTATTTTTCTTTTATTGAATTTATTGGGGTGATATCAGTTTACAAAATTATATAGGTTTCAGGTGTACAATTCTATACTACATCATCTGTATATTGTATTGTGTGTTCATCACCCTAGGTCAAATTCCTTCTATCACCATTTCTCTCCGCATACCCTCTTTTATGTCTCCCCAACCCCCTTTCCCTCTGTAATCACCATACTGTTGTCTGTGTCTATGAGGATATTTTTTTCTTTTTGCTTATACCCTTTACCTTTTTACCCATCCCTGCAACCCTCCTCCCCTATGACAGCTGCCAGTCTGTTCTCTATGAGTCTGTTTCTATTTTGTTAGTTTATTTTGTTCATTAGGTTCCACATATAAGTAAAATTATGTGGTACTTGTCTTTTTCTAGCTGGCCCATCTCACTTAACAGCTGATATTTGGTAGATACAAGATTTAAAATCCAAATTGCAGTTTCTGATTACAAAATTTTTGCATTTGATAACACTTAGAAAAGTCTTCTACTATTACATGTTAAAAATCCCCCACTTTTTGTACTTTGTGTATTTTCTTTTAAGAATTTTGCAATCTATTCCCTTTGCTAATTTTTTCTAGTGGGATGTTTAATTGGTCAGCAGTCTTGATAATGTTAAGATAGTACTCTTTTCTCTGCTGAATAAATTACTTTTTCCTGTTTTGTTAGTTCTTCTGGGCATCATGGGGATAGAACTGTTACTGGAATGCTGCCAGAACCAAGGGAGTTTTTCATCACAATCTCTAGGGACCACCTGAGCTAATTAGATCTATTTTTCCACATGTTCTTTTTTTCCCCTCTCCGTCAATTTTTGAAACTATTTTTAATGTTGCATTTGTGGAATATAATGAACTAAACAAACTGCTGAAAAAAATTAACCCAGAGACATAAAGGTGGGGTACAGACTGACAAGCCTCAGAGGAGGGTTTGGGCAGGAGGACCACAGAACATACATGCATGTACGCATGACCAATGAACATAGACAACAAAGCTGGGGATGGGGCGGGGGGGGGGAGGGAGGAGGGTGTCGATGGGGGAAAAATGAGAAACATCTGTAACAAAAATAAATTAATAAGTAAAAAGTTAATTAATTAAAAATACTGGACACAAAATGGTCATATTAAAATGAAGCCTCATGTTAACATGTTTTGGGATGACTTAACAACTGGAATTTGAGTACTATTTTTACATTTTTAGGGGAAAGATAATTTGATGTTGACAGCTTGCCTGGTATCATTATTTTCCTAATTATTGTAGCTGGGGGTGAGAATAGCCTGGCAGTAACATAGCCCTAGGAGTCCATAGTGTGAGTGTGTGTGTGTTGTGTGGAGCATGAATAGCTCTCAAGGCAGGGGTACCTGAGTGCATATACTCCAATTTGTGACCCTTAAAATACAGGTGCCAGAATATTAATTGACAAATGAAAATAATGAGGGAACACGTTTATATCCATTAGACTCCTTGTGAATTGAAATTTCAGCAACAGCAGGGAAGCCAACTCTTCCCCCCACACACTCTGACAACATCTCTCATCACTCTCCCTCTTTCTCATTCCCCTGGACACACTGGTTTCCTCTTGGGACTTGAATTTCTAAAACATTTGCCTTTTCAGAGGCTTTCCCTGGCTTTTCCTCTGAGAAGCACACACTTCCCCCAGATCCTAATACTCCCTTCCCTCCCTCCCCTGTGGTCTCTCTTTAAAAGTGCAGGTCTGTATGAACGCCCAGTAATAATAACACCCCCATCTACTCTCCCCTTTATACCTAATTTCTTTTTCTTCTTCTTTTTTTCTTTATTGATTTTTAGAGAGAAAGGAAGGGGGGAGGGACAGAGAGATAGAAACATCAATGAAAGAGAACATCAATTGGCCACCTTCTGCATGCCCCCTACTGGGGATTGGGCCCAAAACCTGAGCATGTGCCCTGGCCAGGAATCAAACCAGCGACCTCTTGGTGCATGGGTGGAAGCTCAATCACTGAGCCACACCGGCTAGGCTAATTTCTTTTTCTTCATAGCACCTGTCACCATCTGATAATTTATATATTTTTAATTTGCTTATATTCTTTCATTTAACTATAGGAACTTTCATTTCTCAGCATTGTATACTCTTTGCCTAGAAGTTTTTCAGTCCTCAATTTGTCTTCCCCAAGTGCATGAAAGAATTTCTCATTAAAGATGTAGGATATATGACCACTTGAGGAAAAGTTTGAGTGGGACAGAAATTCCTGTTCAGAGATGGCACAGGGAATCCCCTGAAGGGAACATGTCCCATATGAAAATTATGGATATTTAGTTTTGAATGCAAAATGTAAATTATAGAATTGCAACTGTATTTGTAATGCTTACTTTTGAGGAAATTGGCCATGTTATTTTTTCTTTCCTGCTAGTCACCTCCACAATATGGAAATAAGGAATGGCATACAAATTTCAGAATTTCTTTTTCTGGTATTTTCAGAGGAACCAGAACTGCAGCTCCTCATATTTGGGCTTTTCCTGTCCATGTACCTGATCACTGTGTTTGGAAACCTGCTCATCATCCTGACCATCAGCTCAAATTCCCACTTCCACACACCCATGTACTTCTTCTCTAACCTGTCCTTGGCAGACATTTGTTTCACCTCTACCACCATCCCAAAGATGCTGTGGAACATCCAGACACAGAGCAAAGTTATTACCTATGCAGGTTGCATCACACAGATTCATTTTTTCCTACTCTTTGCAGGATTGGATGACGTCTTTCTGACTATGATGCCCTAAGACTGCTTTGTAGCCATCTGTCACCCCCTGCACTACACAGTCATCATGAATCTCTGTGAAATGCTGGTTCTGGTGTCCTGGATCATGAGTACCCTGAATTCCTTGTTACAAAGATTAATGGAGTTGCAGTTGTTTTTCTTTGTAGTTTTGAAGACCCGCCACCCCCCCACTTTTTCTGTGACCTCAATCTGATGGTCCAACTTGCCTGTTCTGACACCTTTTTTAATAACATTGTGATATATTTTTAAACTGGGATGCTTGGTTGTGGTTCCATTGCTGGTATCTTTTACTCATATTCTAATATAGCTTCCTGCATACATGCAATCCCATCACCTCAGGGAAATATAAAGCATTTTCTCTCTGTGCATCTCACCTCTCAGTTGTCTCATTGTGTGTGTGTGTGTGTGCTAGTGTAGTTTATCTCAGCTCTGCTGCTACCCACAGCTCACTCTCAAGTGCAACAGCCTCAGTGATATACTTGGTGGTCACACCCATGCTGACCCTTTCATCAACAGTCTCAGAAACAAAGATATAAAGAGGGCTCTGAAAAGATTCATTGGGATGGCAAGTGTTCAAGGGACAATTGTCTTGTGGGTGTAGAAGTGCCCTTAATTAGAGGGCACAAAGTCTCAGAGCCTGAAATTTCTTTTATTTGATCAGATTGTGGAAGTAAAACTTCTATTTATTTCCTGGAATTTCCATTTCTTTGAATTTAACTTCTTTATACAATTTTAGTAATTTTCTTCATTACATTTCTGCTCTTTCTGATATACAGAGTATTTCTCTTTGTCCATTTATATATATTCCCACATTTTTTTAAAAGTTGGATCAGAAATGCTTACCAATTTCTGTATCTTACATGGAGCAACTTGGATTTCTAAAAAGTAATTTTTTCTCAAATGACTTATTTCATGCCAAGTAACTTAGCCTAGTTTTCTGGAAAGAATAATCATGGGTTGTATTACTGATATGGACAAAACATCACACTCATCAACTAAGGCCATTTGTATGATTTTGTTATAAAGGAAAATATGACATCATAATTTTCACTTTGGGTTTGTCATTCTTTGTTACATCACTACCTTAACTGCTCTTCCTGAGAATGTAGATTTTGACATTTTTCCATTTAAATCACAGCTTATTGATAAAGAAGCTATTAGCTAGGAATGCCTGAGGTACTCACCTAGACCCATACTACTTGTGTCAAACTCCACAGACATTTCCCTGACCTGAGCCTATGCTTGGACTGAACCAGCCCTTTGGTTCTTATTATGATTGCAAGAAGCACCTCAGTAACAGCCATCACAGAACTTTAAAAAAAAAGTTTATTATTCACAGGCACTTGACAAACCAAAAAACCATGCCAGGAGATGGACAATGAGAATGAGGGAGGGAGAAAAAGAGAAATAGATAGAGATAGATAGATAGATAGATAGATAGATAGATAGATAGATAGATGATAGATAGCACCCAATGGCTCTGTATTTATTGGGGTCCATGGGCAGGGTGGCTCGGTTTTCACAGTTTCACTATTAGCATATTTCAAACATAAAAGTGAAATTAGGGCACTGCAAAGGAAAAGCAGGGTCACTCATGAGGTAAGTTATCTACGTTACTCAGGGTTTTCTAAAAGGGGAACTTCCTGTGTGAGGGCAACTTGAATGCTTATATAGTACTTTTATCATATAGCTGGCAATGTTTATTTGGCATGGATGTCTTTGAAATAGATGTCTTGAAAATAAAAAGCTTAATTACAGCCACTTACATTACAACAAAAAAACCTTAATGTCAGACATTTACACTACAAAAATACTACCATGGTTTATAACTGGTCTCCTGGTTTTATTCTGCTACTGGCAAAAAATTGATTATCAAACTTATATCTTGCTATGAAGTCTACACAGAAAGACAAATTTTAATAAATAAATTAACCTGATATTACCTTAGAGAAAAACTTCAAAATGAGGAAGGATTATTTCAGGGATGCAAGGCTGGTACAATATTCACAAATCAATAAATGTGATATATCACATAAACAAAATGAAGGATAAAAATCACATGATAATATCAATACAGGCAGAAAAAAACATTCAATAAAATTCAGCACCTATTTTTTTAAAATAAAAACTCTCAGTAAAATAGGAATAGAGGGCTCCTACCTCAACATAATAAAGGCTGTATATGACAAACATACAGCCAATATCATACTCAATGGGCAAAACCTAAAAGTGTTTCCCTTCAAAACAGGAAAAGACAGGGCTGTCCACTTTCACCACTCTTATTCAACTTAATACTAGAAATCCTAGCCACAACAATTAGACAAGAAGAAATAAAAGGCATCCAAATAGGATAGGAAGAAGTTAAACTGTGCATTATTTGCAGATGAAATGATATTGTGCAGCCCAATCAGAGTCGAGATATACCCCCAGCAACAGAGGCTGGGGAGAAGACATCCATTCCCAGGCAACAGAAGCACAGACAAGCAGCTGAGACCCATCCCCAAAAACTACAGCAAAAGCTGAGCAGGAGTTGAGCCCCATGGGGCAGCAGCACTCCCCAGCCCCCAGCAGCAAGACTGGGGCCCCATAGAGGCCTGTGCAGTTCAGTAGCCCACAAAAAGAAGTGAGAAGCCAGAGACCCAGAGACTGGAGCGATCCAGCTGCCTGCCTATGGGAAGTGCAGGGTGCAGGGGCACCAGACAGACCTGTGTGACCCAGCAGGAACTGTGCAATCTAGTTACTCACGGGACCTTCGGGGTGGTGAAGCACCAGAGAGGCCTGTGCCACCCAACAGCCCATAAGATAGTCATAGAACCGGGTTCCCAAAGGGAGTGTACAATCAAGTTACTCACGGGACCTGCAGGGTGCGGGGGCACCAGAAAGGCCTGTGGAACCCAGATGCGCACAAGATAGGCTAAGAAGATGTGAAAATGGAGGTGGAGTGAGAAAAAGCTACACAGACAATCTCCCAGGACCAGACAAATCCTCGGAAAAGAAAGCAACAGAAAAGCAGCAAGACAGGACCATATAACTAGGGACACTGGTAGGATCTGCTGAGGCATGAGAGGGTGGCAGGCTGGGAGCCCAGGGACAGCAACAGTCTTAGCTGTGAGCAGCGCCCTTGGGGTATAAAGACCAAACCCTCTCCACAGCACAGAGGGCCAGGACAGAGCACTAAAATAGCCACAGCCACTCACCTGGGGGTTATGGCAGAGAAAGGGCAGACTGAGCTGGAACTCTGTAGGGACACCTGGGATTTGGAGGGCACTCAGAGTTTTTGCTGAGTTGTGGCCACAAAGGACAGTGGCCAGTGTGCTCCTTCCCAGAACTGTGGGAAAAAGCAGCAGCCCCCCCCCCCCCCCCTCAGAGATTCAGCCTTTCCCGGTTGAGGCAAAGAAATGCAAATTGAGGCTCATTAACAACCAGCATCTATCCCACTCTCTGGAAATCCTTTTATGCAGAACACCAGGGCTACATCCCACAGCACTGACTAACTGAGACTACTAGCCACCAGGAAAAAGCTAGAGGACAACTGGACCTTATTTGGGCTTGCAAATCTACCCAAGAAAGTAAGACTTGACAGCAGTGTTTAATGTGGGCCCACCCAGACTCATCCAAACCCAGTAAATGAAGCCACTAACAGCAGAACACCAACACCCACAGGAAATATTTGGCAGGCTCCAAAACCCACTGACATAGCAAAAATGGTGAAACAAAGAAACAAATCCCAAATGAAAGAACAAGAGAACTCTATCAAATATGAGATCAATGTAATGCAGCTAGGCAAAGTATCAGAGGTAGAGTTCAGAGCATGATCTTGAGGAAACAACAGCATGAGTAAGGAAATCAGCACCATGAGTAAAGATATACAAACATTGAAAACCAACCAAGTGGAAATGAACAATAACATAGCATAAATTAAGAACATACTGGAAGTACTAACCCGCAGAGTAGAGGAAGCTGAGGACCGGATTAGTGAATTAGAAGACAGGGTAGAAAATAACCAATCAGAAAACCAAAAGAAAAAAACAATGAAAAAACAGGAAGATACGAAGATACCTTAAGAGAACTGTGGGACAACTGGAAACATAATAACATTTGCATCATAGAAGTCCCCGAAGAGGAAGAAAATAAGCAAGGGTTAGAAAATATATTTGAGGAAACAGTGACAAAAAACTTTCCTAACTTGGTGAAGGAAGAAGGCATTTAAGTTCAAGAAACACAGAGAGCCCCAAGTAAGAAGTATCCAAAAAGGCACACACCACAACACATAGTAATTAAAATGCCCAAAATTAAAGACAAAAACAGAATCCGAAAGGCAGCAAGAGATAAGCATCAGGTTATCTACAAATGAAACCCCATAAGGCTCTCAGCTGACTTCTCAACAGAAACACTACAGGCCAGAAGGGAGTGGCGTGATGTAATCAAGATCATGAAAAACAAGGATCTGAATCCAAGACTACTCTATCCAGCAAGGCTATCATTCAAAGAAGAAGGTTAAATAAAGAGCTTTCCAGACAAAAAAAAAAAAAAAAGGCTAAGGGAATATATTAACACCAAACCAGCACTATAAGATATGCTAAAGTGACTGGAGTAATTAGTAGAAGAAATAGAAAGAACCACACTAAACAAAAATGGCAATAAATAAGTACATGTCAATTATCACCTTAAATGTGAATGGTTTGAATGCTCCAATAAAAAGACACAGAGTAGGGGAGAAAAAATGGCGGCAGAGTGAATGGAAGCTACACAAACCATCTCCCAGGATCAAACTGGAATTACAACGAAAATAAAGACAAATCATCAGGAAGGGGCAACCAAAAGGCAGCTTGGAGGAACACATAACTAGGGACACTGACTCAATCCTGGTAGGCTTGCAAGGACGCAAGAGGGGGCCGGGAGCCCACGGTCCACAGCGGCCTGGGCTGGGACCAACGGACTCGGCTGGAAGCTGCACCCTTGGCTGGGTCCTGTTGCCTTGGCTGGAACCAGCAGCTGACTTGGCTGGGTCCTATGACCATGGTTGGGTGCTACACTCGGCTGGGACCAGCGGCCACCTCGGCTGGGTACTACGCCCTGGGCTGGGAGCTGCTGCAGCCTCGGCAGCCCTTAGCTGGGAGCAGCGCACTCAGGTTAAAGTCCCAGGCAGTTCTATGGCACAGAGCCCGGAAAGAGGCTAAATTGGCAGTAGCCAATCACCTTTGGCTCCAGCAGAGGGAGGGCAGACTGGACTGGAACTGTGTGGGGACACTCGGGATTTGGAGGGTGCTCAGAGCTTTTGCTGAGTGCAGCCACACAGGACTGTGATCATCTTACTCCTTCCCAGGGCCCTGGGGAGAGATGGCAGCCCCTCCCTCGGAGATTCAACCCCACATGGTACCTTTGAAATGCTAATTGAGGCTCATTAACAACCAGCACCTGCCCCAGCCTATGGAAATCCCCTTACACTGAGCACCTAAGGGAGTTTTTCAGGCAACTCAGACACTGAGGTTCTTCAGGTGACCACTACAAATAGCCTCCAGGCAAAAAAGCTAGAGGATAACTACCATTCCCTGGGCGAGCAACTCTAACCAGGAAAGGTAAGACTTGACAGTGGTGTTTAAAGTGGGTCCTCCCAGCTTCATTCAAATCCAGGATATGGAGCCATGAACAGCAGAACACGAAGACCCACAGGGAAAATTAGGCAGACTCCCAAGACCACGGTGATAGCCAAAATGGTGAAACAAAGAAACAAAAACCAAATGAAAGAACAAGAGACCTCTACTGAAGATGAGATAAATGAGGTGCAGTTAAGCAAGTTAACAGAACTAGAATTCAGAGCCATGATGTTGAGGATCTCAACAGCATGTGTAAGGACAGGAGCACCATGAGTGAAGACATAGAAATGTTGAAATTTCCAATTGGAAATTAAAAACCACCAAGAAGAAATGAAGAATGACATATCAGAAATAAAAAATACAATGGAAAGTCTAAATAGCAGAGTAGAGGACGCAGAGGACCTCTAAACAGTGAATTAGAAAATAGGGTACAAAAAAATCAACCAATCAGAAAAGCAAAAGGAAAAAATAAATAAAAAATAGGAAAACAGCCTAAGAGAACTGTGGGACAACTGGAAAAGTAATAACATTCGCATCACAGGAGTCCCCGAAGAAGAAGAAAATGAGCAAGTGCTAGAGAATATATTCAAAGAAATAGTGACAGAGAACTTCCCTAATTTGGTGAAGGAAGAAGGTATTCAAGTTCAACATGCACAGAGAGCCCCAAGTGAGAAGAACCCCAAAAAGCCCACACCAAGACACAAAGTAATCAAAGTGCCAAAAATTCAAGACAAAGAGAGAATCCTACAAGCAGCAAGAGAGAAGCAACAGGTTACCTACAAAGGAAACCACCTAAGGCTCTTAGCTGATTTCTCACAAGAAACACTACAGGCAAGAACGGAATGGCATGAGGTAATCAAGGTCATGAAAAACAAGAATCTGAATCCAAGACTACTCTACCCAGCAATGTTATTATTCAAAATGGAAGGTCAAATAAAGAGCTTCCCAGACAAAAAAAGACTAAGGGAATAATACATTAGCACCAAACCAGCACTGCAAGAAATGTTAGAAGGACTGCTGTAATTAGGAGAAATGGGAAGAAAAATAGAACCACATTAAACAAAAATGGCAATAAATAAGTACATATCAATAATCACCTTAAATGTAAATTGATTGAATGATCCTATAAAAGACACAGAGTAGCTGATTGGATAAGAAAGCATGACTCATCTATATGTTGTTTACAAGAGACCCACCTCACAAAAAAAGACTCACACAGGTAGAGAGTGAAGGGATGGAAAAAAAATCTTACAAGCAAACAAAAAGGAAAAAAAGCTGGGGTAGCAATACTCATATCTGATAAAATAGATTTCAAAATGAAGGCTATAACTAGAGACAAAGAAGGCCACTACATAATATTAAAAGGATCTATCCAATAGCAAGATATAACCTTGATAAACATATATGCACCCAATATAGGAGCGACAAAATATATTAAAAATCTTCTAGAAGACTTCAAAGGAAAAATCGATAGGAATACAATCATAGCAGGGGACTTCAAAACCCTGCTGACATCTCTGGATAGATCCTCTAGACAAAATACTAGCAAGGAAACAGAGACTCTAAATGAAGCACTAGACCAAATGGATTTAATAGACATCTACAGAGAATTACACCCCAAAACTATAGAATTCACATTGTTCTCAAGTGCACATGGAACATTCTCAAAGATAGACAACAAGTTAGGGCACAAACTAAGTCTCTATAGTTCAAGAAGACTGAAATCATATCAAGCATCTTCTCAGATCACAATGGCATGAAACTAGAAATCAACTGCAAGAAGAACATGCAAAGACATTTGAACACATGGAAGCTAAATAGCATGTTATTAAACAATAAATAGGTTACCAAGGAAATCAAGGAAGAAATTAAAAACCTCCTGGAAACCAATGAAAATGAACACACAACAACACAAAATCTATGGGATGCAGTGAAAGCAGTTCTGAGAGGGAAGTTCATAGCACTACAGGCCTACCTCAAAAAACAAGAAAAATCTCTAATAGACTATCTATCCTCACAACTTAAATAACTATAAAGCAAACAAAAAGAAAACTCCAGAGCAAGTAGAAGGAAGGAAATAGTAAAGATCAGAGCAGAAATAAATGACATAGAGTCCAAAAAGCAATTCAAAGGATCAATGAAACAAAGAGCTGGATTTTTGAAAAGATAAACAAGATTGATGGACCCTTAGCTAGACTCACCAAGAAACAAAGAGAGAGAACCCAAATACCCAAAATCAGAAATGAAAGAGGAGAGATAACAACTGACACCACAGAAATACAAAAGATCGTTAACAACTACTATGAACAATTATATGGCAACAAATTCCACAATCTAAGTGAAATGGACAAATTTCTAGAAACACATAGTCTCCCAAAACT
Source organism: Molossus molossus (assembly GCF_014108415.1). Lineage (NCBI taxonomy): Eukaryota > Metazoa > Chordata > Mammalia > Chiroptera > Molossidae > Molossus > Molossus molossus. Next base: position 69,397,271 of record NW_023425377.1, on the reverse strand, counting down.
GGACCAGGAAGAGATAGAAAACTTGAACAGACCAATATCAACAGAAGAAATTGAAGATGTAATCAAGACTCTCTCAGCAAACAAAAGCCCAGGCCCGGATGGCTTCATAGGGGAGTTTTACCGAGCATTCAAAGAAGAACTAACACCCATTCTCCTCAAACTATTTCAAAAAATTCAAGAAGGAAGACTTCCAAACTCGTTTTATGAAGCCAGCATAATTCTAATTCCAAAACCAGAAAAAGACACTACAAAGAAAGAAAACTACAGGCCAATATCCCTGATGAGCACAGACACCAAAATCCTGAACAAAATACTAGCAAATCGGCTCCAGCAATACACTAAAAAAAAATATCTACCATGACCAAGAGGGATTCATCCCAGGGATGCAAGGCTGGTACAATATACACAAATCAATAAACGTGATACACCACATAAATAAAATGAAGAATAAAAACCACATAATCATATCAATAGATGCCGAAAAAGCCTTCAACAAAATCCAGCATCCATTTCTGATAAAAACGCTCAGCAGTGTGGGAATAGAGGGATCATATCTCGACATAATAAAGGCCATATATGAAAGACCTACAGCCAACATCATACTCAATGGGCAAAAACTAAAAGCATTTCAGTTAAGAACAGGAACAAGGCAAGGATGCCCACTTTCACCAATCTTATTTAACATAGTACTGGAAGTCTTAGCCACAGCAATCAGACAGGAAGAAAAAATAAAAGGGATCCAAACTGGAAAGGAGAATGTGAAATTGTCATTATTTGCAGATGACATGATACTATACATAGAAAACCCCAAAGACTCTATCAAAAGTTTTCTAGACTTAAATGAATTTGGCAAAGTAGCAGGATACAAAATTAACGTCAAGAAATTGATGGCATTCTTATACACCAATGATGAACTCGCAGAAAGAGAAACTAAGAAAACAATCCCATATACCATTGCGGCAAAAAAATTAAGATACCTAGGAATAAACTTAACCAAAGAAATAAAGGACCTATTCGCAGAAAACTACAGGTCATTGAAAAAAGAAATAGAGGAAGATATAAAAAAGTGGAAGCACATACCCTGTTCATGGATCAGAAGAATTAACATTATTAAAATATCCATACTACTCAAAGCAATCTATAGATTCAACGCAATCCCCATCAAAATACTAACGACATAATTCACAGAACTAGAACAAATACTTCAAAAGTTCATATCGAACAAAAAATGACCTCAAATAGCCACAGTAATCTTGAAAAGGAAGAACAAAGTGGAGGGATCCCATTACCAGATTTCAGGTTATACTAAAAAGCCATTGTAATCAAAACAGCCTGGTACTGGCACAAGAACAGGCATATAGATCAGTGGAACAGAACAGAGAACCCACAAGTGAACCCAAGGCAATATGCTCAATTAATATTTGACAAAGGTGGCAAGAGCATACAGTGGAGTAAGGACAGCCTCTTTAATAAATGGTGCTGGGAAAACTGGACAGCTACATGCAGAAAAATGAAACTAGACCATCAACTTATACCCTACACAAGAATCAACTCAAAGTGGATAAAAGACTTAAATGTGGCTCGTGAATCTATAAAAATTCTAGAAGAAACTGTAGGCAACAAAATTTCAGAAATCATGTGCAGCAGAATTTTCACTGATACATCCCCTAAGGCAACAGAAACAAAGAAGAAAATGAACACATGGGACTACATCAAACTCAAAAGCTTCTGTACAGTGAAACATACAATCATCAAAATGGAAAGGTAACCGACTGTATGGGAGAGCATAATTGCCAATGATCTATCAGATAAGGGGTTAATTTTCAATATATATAGAGTGCTCATATAACTCAACAAAAGGAAGACAAAGAGCCCAATTGAAAAATGGGTAGAGAACTAAATAGATACCTCTCCCAACAGGACATGCAAATGGCTAAGAGACATATGAAGAAATGCTCAGCATCACTAATCATCAGAGAGATGCAAATTAAAACAACAATGAGGTATCACCTCACACCTGTCAGAATGGCCGCCATCAACAAATCATCAAACAACAAGTGTTGGCAAGGGTGTGGGGAAAAGGGGACTCTAGTGCACTGCTGGTGGGAATCCAGAGTGCTGCAGCCACTATGGAAAACAATATAGTGTTAGCTCAAAAAATTAAAAATGGAACTTCCATTTGATCCAGTGATCCCACTTCTAAGAATATACCCTAAGAAGCCTGAAACACCAATCAGGAAGAATATATGTACCCCTCCCCCCCCATTCATAGCAGCACTATTACAATAGGTAAGATCTGGAAACAGCCCAAGTGTCCATCAGTAGACGAATGGATCAAAAAGCTGTGGTACATATACACAATGGAGTACTATGCAGATGTAAGAAAGAAAGATCTCTTATCCTTTGAGACGACATTTTGGGACCTGGAAAGTATTATCCTAAGCTAAACAAGCCAAGCATAGAAAGACAAGTATCATATGATCTTACTTATTTGTGGAATATAATGAACATAACAGTCTGAGGAATGGGGTAGTCCCAGAGACATGGAAGTGGGGTACAGACTGACAATCCCCAGAGGAGGGGGTGGTGGGAGAGAGATAAACCACAGAACTTACATGCATATATGCATGAATAATGGACATGGACAACAAAGGTGGGCACAGGGCAGGGAGGGAGAGGGAGGGATGAATCAGTTGGGGAACAAGTAGAAACATCTATAACAAAATTAAATTTATTAATTAAAAAATAAAATAAAATTTGGGAAAGACAAAAAGCTAATTAGGAGAAGTAAAGAAATCATGTGACATCCAAAATAAAATAAAAAAAAGAAAGAAAAGAAATTTAATTCCATTGTTCCTACATTTATACACGATAATTGGCTTTCTTCCCAGTTAACAAAGCTACCTCCTACCCCATTAAGTGTGAATCAACTACCAGGGGTCTACATCCTGCTCTGACCCATGCAGCATTAGATTTTTTCCATTTAATTAAATTATCAAAATACAATTACACATAATAAACTGCATATTTAATGTGTAAATTCAATGAATTAATGTAGCCATAAAAATGTAAGTAAATCCTGCCCTGGTCAGTTTTGCTCAGTGGTTGGAGCGTTGGCCTGCGTTCCGGAAAGACCTGGGTTTGGTTCCCGCTGAGGGCATGTACCTCAGTTGCAGTTTGTCCCCGGCCCTGGTTGGTCGTGCAGGTGGCAGCCACTCGATGTGTCCCTTTCATGTCGATGTTTCTCTCTCTCTCTCTCTTCCTCTCTCTCCCTCCCACTCTATCTGAATAAAGAATGGAAAAATGTCCTCAGGTGAGAATAGAAAAAAAAAATTTAAGTAAATCCTTCACATTTCTATTTGTGTATAATTTAAGACAGCGTACAAAAAACTTAACTACTTTGTTACATAATTGTTAAAAATTTAATCTCTCTGATTTTTCTTATTTCTGAAAGTAGTGTGGGAAACTAAACAAGAAAAACTTTTAAGGGTAAAGGGTGTGTGTGTGTTTGTGTATACATTCTCCTTTCAAATAAGCACACCCACACACACATATATGCACAGGGACACATTCATGATTACTTCTTTTATGTTTATTTTCAAAAATTAATTAATTTATTTTTGTTACAAATGTTTCTCCTTTTTCCCCTCACTGATTCCCCTCTCCCCATCCCTCCCCACCCTGTCTCCAGCTTTGTTGTCCATATCCATTGTTCATGCATACATGCATATAAGTTCTGTGGTTTATCTTTCCCCCAACCCCCTCTTCTGGGGATAGTCACTTCCACATCTCTGTGACTACCCCATTTCTCAGACTGTTATGTTCATTATATTTCACAAATGAGTGAGATCATATGATACTTGTCTTTCTCTGTTTGGCTTGTTTCACTTAGGATAATACTTTCCAGGTCCCTCCATGCCATCTCAAAGGATAAGAGAACTTTGTTTCTTACAGCTGCATAGTACTCCATTGTGTATATGTACCATAGCTTTTTTATCCATTTGTCTACTGATGGACATTTGGGTTGTTTCCAGATCTTAGCTACTGTAAATAGTGCTGCTATGGACATGGGGGTACATATATTTTTTCTGATTGTTTCATGCTTCTTACTTCTTTTATGTTTAAAGGAAACTTCAAAGAAATTTAGAGAAGATAGAAATGAAAAGAATTAAGGTTTAAATTATGACATAAAAGAATGTAGAAATATAAACATAATGATCAAGAAGAATGATGACCTTAATTTTAATAATGAATTTCACTTTCTAATTTAATGTCACAAAGGCATTATAATCAGACCATATTAATATTTATACAGTGAGGACTTCACTGTACCAACTAATACGGTGGAATATCTCCAAATAGTTTTAAAATTTATTTTTTACTTCATTTGGATTTTTAAGTTGAAATGCCCTCCTTCAAGGGAACCTAGTGAATAAATTGAGAGACTTAAACTCAGTTACCTTAAACAAATTTTATTGAATAAATGTCTGTATTAGATTCCTGTAGCTGCTGTAAAATATTCCCAAACTGGCTGTTTAAAACAAAACAAAAAAAAAATAGATGTGTTCAGAGTTCCAGATATCAGAAGCCTGAAATGAGTCTCACTGGCTAATATCAAGATGTCTGCAGGTCTGGGTTCCTTCTAGAGGCTCCGGGAAGAATCCAATTCTTACAAATTCCATTTTGTATTGCTGGCCACCTGCATTCCTTGGCTCATGTCTCTTTCTCAATCTTCACAGGCAGCAGTGTACATTTTCATCTTGTCCCCCTCTTCTGTATGTAGGAGAGCACTGTGGCTACCTTAGTCCCACCTAAATGATCCTGGCTCATCTTTCATCTTAAAGTCAGTTGATTAGCAACCCTATTGCATTTGCTACCCTAATTCTCCCCTTGCTATAAAAAATAAGATAATAAAAGGTACTGGGGATACAGATATAAACATCTTTTGGAAGTCCTTATTCTGCTTACTACAAAGCCTTTTCGAAAGGTGTATTATCTTGTGTCATTAGTACTGACCACATACAAATAACATTTATTAAAATGAAATAAGACAATCCATATAAGATTTTAACTTCAGTCCATGGAGCATTAAAAGATCTAGATATAGCCCTGCCAGTTTGGCTCAGTGGTTAAAGTGTCAGCTTGTGGACCAAAGAGTTGTGGGTTCAATTCTGGTCAAGGGCACATACCTCAGTTGCGGTTTGGTCCCTGGCCCTGGTCAGAGTCACGCAGGAGGCAACCAATTGATGTGTCTCTCTCACATCTATGTTTCTCTCTCTATCTGCCTCTGTGTCTCTCTCTCTCTCTCCCTCCCCCTCCCACCCTGTCTGAAGATCAATGGAAAAATATTCTCAGGTAAGGATTTATAAGTAAATAAATAAATACTCTAGATATATCTTATAATTAACAAAAAAAATTTTAACCGAAGCACTAAATGACATCTTAATTTGTGGTTACAAGCATGAATCTCCTAATTAATTTGTCAAATGCATCATGTAGCAAAGGATCATGTACCATGGTTTTATAGCAAAGGAACATACCTCTGTGCCTTTGTTCAAGGGGAGAATACCAATTTCTAGAGCTATCAAGAGCTGTTCCCCACCACAAGTCAATGCTTTGAAGGTCCATGGACCCAGTCACAATAAGTTACTCAGTCTTGGATTTGGAGAAAACATTAACTCTAGATTGGAATAAGGTATCAGGATGTTAGACCTCTGGAATGGAGGTGAGTTCATTAAGAAATAGTAATAAAAACTGGATTCACCTAACTTTTAATATGGTCTCCTGGGAATAGTGTATCAGCAGAAAAAAATTCCTTTGTGCCCAGACCAGCGTCTCAAAGGGAAATGATGTATTCAGGGGTGAGAGTAACAATGGAAACAGTGACTAAGGAGCAGATAAAGAGAGCAGTAAATATCTTCGCTGCTGCAGTCCATCACTGCGTGCAACCCTGAGCTGAGCAAAAAATGGTTGTTGCTTTGGATTCCTAAGCCTGGTTGGGAACAAATGCTTCTCATCTTCCTCCTGTCTTGTCTGGGTACAGAGCTTCAGTCTCCATGATGAATGATCTGGGGAGGATTTCAGACTTCCACACAAAAAAATTCCACATAAAGATTCCATCCAGGTAAGTGTGAGAACCCAGTAGCTGCTTCAGGAAAGATTCAAAGAGCTAGAAACCTGAGAACTTCTACTTAAAGCCACCTGAGAGTCAAACCAGCCTAACCCATAGCTGAGAGATTGCCATGTTTGTGCCACACTGCTAATTAATTTTCATTAATTTATTCAGTATTTTACAAAGAAAAATCTCTGTTGGACTCAGCAATACAAGGGTAATTGTTGACAAGCGATAAGAATGAAAGTCCAGTTGGATGAGACCAAGGAAGGATTGGAGGCATAAAGTGTTTTAATAAAATTAGAACATATTAGTAGAGGAATTTTGAAGTTAAGAGAAGTGGGGAAATAGAGTAATAGAGGGCATTTTTTTAACTTTTAAAGATAAGATGTATTTGAGCCTGTTTTGTATTTTTTAGAAAGGTCCAGATCCATGGAAATAGGTATTACCTTGCACAGTAATTCTTGAGACATACATTTCACAGTATATCATTCATATTGGGTATTCACATGAAAATTTGTATTTAATATGCTAATGAGCATTATTGTGCAAATTGTGTTGTAAATTGTGTTTATTCTCTTATTAACAAGAGGTGAGGAAGAGTTTGTGACATAGGGAAAAAATCAGCCAAATCTTATCACCAATGATAACCATTCATTTATCACTCCACACAGGGAGGAACTATAAGCTTTTGAGGGAGAGTATTAATTTACAGTAATTAATTTAGAATGATTTTGTTGTCTCTCCAAACAGCTAACATGGGGTAGATTCAGATTCAAAACAAAGATTTCGTTTTCTGATTCAAAATCATTTAGAAAAGTCTTACCATTTATCTTTTTAAAAATCCTCATCTATTGTTATACATCATATATTTTCTGTTGTAAATTGTGTTTATTCTCTTTGCCTAATTTTTAGTGGGTGATCAATTAGTACTATAACTTGACATCGTAAAGATAGCACTCATTTCTCTTTCAGATAAATTAGTTTTTGCTGTTTTATTAGTTAATCTGGGCATCAAGAGGATAGAACTGGGGTTGGAATGCTGCCGGAACCAAGGAGCTTTGTCCTCATCACCCTCTCTCAGGCGCCCTCTGAGCTATTAGATTTTGTTTTTCTCCATGTCCTCTCTCACTTTTCCCCAAATGGATTAAAAAATTTTAATACAGGGCACAACATTATCTTAATAAAATGCAGTCAAAAGTCCATGGGAAGCTTATCAACTTGAATTTGGGAACTATTTCTCCATTCTTTGTGATATAGAAACTTGATATTAACAACCTGCCTGTATCATTCCTTTCCTAATTATTGCAGCTGTGAGAAAAGCAGGGAATAACATGGCACCAAGAGGTCTTAGTGTGCTGTGTTTGTGTATGTGTGTCTGTGTCCACATAAGCACACATTTTGTGGGACATGAACAGTACTCTGGGCAGTGGTACCTAAGCTCATATACTCCAAAATGTGATCCCTTAAAAACAGACACTACAGCCCTGGCTGGTGTGGCTCAGTTGATTGTAGCATCTGCCCATACACCGAAAGGTGGCAGGTTCAATTCATGGTCAGAGCACAAACCCAGGTTGCATGTTCAATGCCCCAGTCAGGGCACGTATGGGAGGCAACCAATCAATGTTTCTCTCTTCGGCCTTCCTATCTCTAAAGCAAAACAAAACAAAACAAAACAAACAAACAAAAATACTAAAAAGTGTATCTTCACATGAAGATTAAAAATAAATAAATAAAAATATTTTTAAAAAACAGACAATAGAATCTTTTTAAAAATTTTTTATTAATTTATTTTTGTTACAGATATTTCTCCTCCCCCCCCCCATTGACACCCTCCTCCCCATCCCCAGCTTTGTTGTCTTTGTCCATTGGTTATGCACACATGCATGTAAGTTTTGTGGTTTATCTCTCCCCCTCCACCCCATCTTCTGAGATGGACAGACACTACAATCTTAACCAATGGATGAAAATAAAGAAAGAAAACATTTTGATTCACAGGAATCCTTTGAAATACAATATAAAATTAAAAGAAACGACATGTAGGTGAGGGAGTACCTATGCTTTGATTTCAGCAGCGGCAGCGAGGCCACCTCATTCCTTACATTCTCTGACACCATTTCTCATCACTCTCCCACCTGCTCATTCCCCTTCACACTCTGGCTTCCAAGACCATATGATTTTACTCATATGTGGTATATAAAACTGAAAGCAACAAGTGAACAAACGAGAAAAATAAATAAAAACTCATAGACACACACAACAGTATGGTGATTACCAGGGGAAAGAGGGGTGGGGGGTAGTAAAGAGTAAAGGAAGAAGATTTGGCTTTGGGTGGTGGACACGGAATGCAGTAAACAGATGATGTATCATAGAATTGAACATTTAAAACCCATATAATTGTATTAATCAAGGCACCCCAGTAAATTTAATTTTTTAAAAATAGCCTTGAGTATCTGAAACAAATGTCATCCTCAGGGTCTTCACACTCACTCTTTTCAAAACAGGGCACACTCTTCCCCAAATAACTTAATGACTCACACTGTCTTCCTCTAGGACTCTATTCAAATGTCACCTTGTTTGCAAGATATCCTGAACTCTCAGTAAAACATAACACCTCCATTCAATCTATTTTATACCTGCTTCTTTTTCAGAACATGTCACCCTCTGACATAGCATATGTTTTTCCATTTGCTAATTTATAGTGTTTTCCCATTATTGGATTACAGAAAACTTTGTTTCTCAGCATTCTATACTCTTACCCTAGAAGATGGTCAGCACTCAACATAAATTCCTCAAATGCACAAAAGAATTTTGCATTAAGACTGCATATTAAGACTGTATATGATGTCTTGGGGGGAGAGCTGAGTGTAGGGCAAGAATTCTCAAACACAGCTGTCACAGCAGATCCGACAAAGGCGATATGATCAATATAGTGGTGGTCACCTGAAGAACCTTGGTTTCTGAGTTGCCTGAAAAACTCCCTCAGGTGCTTAGTGTAAGAGGATTTCCCGAGGGTGGGGCAGATGCTGGTTGTTAATGGGCCTCTATTAGCATTTCAATGGCCACCAGGTGGGGTTGAATCTCCGCGGGAGGGGCCGCCACCTCTCCCCAGGGCCCTGAGAAGGAGTAAGATGACCACAGTCCTGCGTGGCTGCACTCAGCAAAAGCTCTGAGCGCCCTCCAAATCCCGAGTGTCCCCACACAGTTCCAGTCCAGTCTGCCTTCCCTCTGCCAGAGCCCAAGGTGAGTGTCTGCTGTCAATTTAGCCTCTGTCCGGACTCTGCGTCGTGGAGCCGCCTGGGACTTTTAACTGGAGGGCTCTGCTCCCAGCCAAGGGCAGCACCAGCCGAGGGTGTAGCACCCAGCCGAGGGCGTAACACCCAGCCGAGTTCACAGGACCCAGCCGAGGGCGTAACACCCAGCCGATGCCACATAACCCAGCTGCAGTCGCCGGATGCAGCCGAGGGGGCAGCAGCTTCCAGCCGAGGCAGCTGGACCCGGCCGAGGTCACAGGACCCAGCCGAGGTCACAGGACCCAGCCGAGGTCACAGGACTCAGCCGAGGGTGCAGCTTCCAGCCGAGTCTCCTGGACCCGCCAGAGTCCACCGGTCCCAGCCCAGGCCAATGTGAACCGTGGGCTCCCGCCCCCTCTCGCGTCCTCGCAAGCCTACCAGGATTGAGTCAGTGTCCCTGGTTATGTGGTCCTCCAAGCTGCCTTTCAGTTGCCCCTTCCTGACGATTTGTCTTTATTTTCGCTGTAAATCCAGTTTGGTCCTGGGAGATGGTCTGTGTAGCTGCCATTCACTCCACCGCCGTTTTTTTCCCCTACCTCTGTGACCAATATGATCAATATAAATATATAATTACTTGATTGAAAAACATAAATTCTAGCATTTCTTTATGTTAATACCCACATATGTAAAAATTAATCATTTTATTTTTCTTCCTAGTTATGACCACCACAACATGGTACAAGGAAATCATACACAAATAGCAGAATTTCTTCTTTTGAGATTTTCAGAGGAACCAGAGCTGCAGCCCCTCGTATTTGGGCTTTTCCTCTCCATGTACCTGATCACTGTGTTGGGAAACCTGCTCATCATCCTGGCCGTCAGCTCAGACTCCCACCTCCACACGCCCATGTACTTCTTTCTCTCGAACCTGTCCTTGGTAGACATCTGTTTCACCTCCACCACTGTCCCAAAGATGCTGTGGAACATCCAGACACAGAGCAAAGTCATCAGCTATGAAGGTTGCATCACCCAGATATATTTTTTCATATTATTTGCAGGGTTGGATGTCTTGCTCTTGACCGTGATGGCCTATGACCGCTTTGTGGCTATCTGTAACCCCCTGCACTACATGGTCACCATGAACACCTGGCTCTGTGGACTGATGATTCTGATGTCCTGGATCATGTGTATCCTGAATTCCTTGTTACAAAGCTTAATGGTGTTGCAGCTGTCCTTCTGTGAAGACTTGGAAATCCCCCACTTTTTCTGTGAACTCAAACAAGTAGTCCAACTTGCCTGTTCTGACATCTTTATTAATAACATCATAATGTATCTTGGAGTTGGGCTGATGGGTGGTTGTCCCCTGGCTGGTATCATTTACTCTTACTCTAAGATAGTGTCCTCCATACATGGAATCTCATCAGCTCAGGGGAAGTATAAAGCATTTTCTACCTGTGCATCTCACCTCTCGGTTGTGTCCTTATTTTATTGTACAAGTGCAGGAGTGTACTTTAGCTCTGCTGCTACCCACAGCTCACACTCAAGTGCAACAGCCTCAGTAATGTACACAGTGGTCACACCCATGCTGAACCCCTTCATCTACAGTCTCAGGAACAAAGACATAAAGAGGGCTCTGAAAAGATTCTTGGGATGGAAGCTATTAAAAGACCAATCATCCAGGGGCTGAAAAAATGCCTATGATTGCAGGGCTGAAAACATTAGAGCCAGAAATTGCTATTATTTGATCTAATTGGAGAAAGCAATTACTCCTTCTATTTAATTACTAGAATTTTCTTTTATTTGATTTTAAATTCCCTATACAATTTAGTAACTCGTTTGATTTATTTTTCGGTTCTGTCTGATACATGCACAATTGTCCCCCTCCCCAGTCTCTCCAAGTTTTCCCCAAACATGGATGAGATATATTTGGAAAATTACATTTTTTATAGCACAAATTGAGTTTATTAAACATATTTTTCTCTGATATAATACCTAACATCCTAAGTAAATTTTCTAGTTTTTCTAAAAGAATTATCATGAGTTATATAACTCACATTGAAAAAACTACATGTGGCAACTAAGACCACATATAATTTTATTGCAGAAGAAAATTTGAAAACAAAGCTGTCGTTTTGGGTCTATCATTCTTTTTCTACATCATGATCACTACCTTAACTGCTTTTCCTGATAAAGGCAACTCTAACATGCTACTGAGTTGTTTGGTGGTGTTTTTAATCCTCATCTGAGGATACATTTTTATTGATTTAAGAGAGAAAGAGAGGGAGAGAGAGATAAAGAGAAGCATCGATGTAAAAGAGAAACATTGATCTGTTGCCTCCCAAACACAGCCCCACCAGGAATCAAACCGACAACCTTTTGGCATATGAATGACACTCTAACCAACTGAGCCACACCAGCCAGAGGTATGCTACTGGGTTTTATAACTGGTCCCCTAGTGCTCTTTTTAAAAATTCAGCCTGGTGTCCCCACTACCTATGATAGGCACTGACAAAAAATGATTATAAAAATATATTGCAATTTGTGGAATATAATGAACTAAACAAACTGTTGAACAAAATTAACCCAAAGACATAGAGGTGGGGTACAGACTGACAAGCCTCAGAGAAGTGGGGGTTTAAGGGGGAAGAGATAAACCACAGAACTTACATGCATGTATGTATGACCAATGAACATAGACAAAAAAGCTGGGGATGGGGCAAGGGAGAAGGGGAGGAAAGTGTCAATGGGGGAAAAATGAGAAACATCTGTAACAAAAACAAATTAATAAATAAAAAATTAAAAAATATATTGCAAGTGCAGTCTACATTGAAAGGCAAATTTAAATAAATAAATAAATTGACTTGAAATGGTCATAGTGTTAGAGATGACTTCAAAATGAGGAAGTGCCCTGGCTGGTGTGGCTTGGTGGCTGGAGTGTTGGCCCACACACCGAAGGGTCACAAGTTTAATTCTCAGTTAAGGACAAATACCTGGGTTGCAGGTTTGCTCCCAACTCAGGTCAGGTACATGCAGGAGGCAACCAATCGATGTATCTTTCTCACATCAATGTTTCTCTCTCTCCCTCCTTTCCACTCATTCTGAAAGTCAATGAAAAAGATATTACTGGAGTTGATCTGGGAAGATGGCATCAGGCAGGACTGGAGGGAGGGTGAGTGTGTGAGAGAGTGAGCTAGTGTGTGAGAGAGTGTGAGTGGATGATCAAACGCATGCAGTGCAGAGACATGGAGCAGGAGGTTCCTGTGCTGTGGACGGGAGCAGCCGGCCACCGTGGTAAGCGGCACTTCTCCCTGCTCTGTGGGAGATACCACCATATTGGAAGATCCCAGGTCTTCCCTGGGAAAAGGCAATGGGAGCAGCTAGGGCCCAGCAACCTGAGCCCACCAGTGCACCTGGTACCATCAAACCAGTGGACACCCTGTGTCAACACAGACCGGTGCACAGCAGTGGAGCTTCCAAGGTGCCGGTTGCAAAAGCCACAGATAGCCAGGAGCCCAGCACCATCTCCCACAGTAGCAGCCTAATCAGAGTCAAGATATACCCCCAGCAACAGAGGCTGGAGAGCATACATCCATTCCCAGGCAACAGAAGCACAGACCAGCAGCTGAGACCCATCCCCAAAAACTACAGTAAAGGCTGAGCAGAAGTTGAACCCCATGGAGCAGCAGCACTCCCCAGCTGCCAGCGGCTGGACCTGGGTCTCCACAGAGGCCTGTTAGACCCAGCGGCCCACAAGAGCAGTGGGAAGCTGGGGCTTGAGAGGGCTTGATGCAATCCATCTGCCCATGGGACCTACAGGGTGCTGGGGCACCAGAGAGGCCTGTGTGACCCAGAAGCCCACAGAAGAGTGGGAAGCCAGAGCCTAAGAGGGACTGGTGTGATCCAGCTGCCTGCCCACAGGACCTGCAGGGTGCAGGGGCACCAGAGAGGCCTGTGCAACCCAGAAGCCCACAAGATAGGTGTAGAGCCAAGTCGCCAAAGGGACTGTGTGATACAGATACTCGCAGGACCTGCGGGGTGCTGAGGCAAACAGAGGCCTGTGTGACCCAGATACCCACAAAATAGGTGTAGAGCCGGGTCTCCAAAGGGACTGTGCGATTCAGCTGCCTACAGTACAGGCAGGGAGTGCGGCTCCAACAGGGCCTGAGCTATACAGCTGCAGGTAGCACCAGCTACCAGCTGGGAACACAGCTCCAGAGGGGCCCACCTGATCCATCAGCAGAACCTACCAGGACACACCAATATCAGCCCCCAGTAGTCAGTCCTCCAGGATCCACAGCAGGCAAGAGGCGACACACAACAAAACAGTCTGGGAGGCACAGTAGCCTTATTTGATATACATTGAGCTGCATACACATCCAAACATCCCTCAGTGGGTATAGAGCTACCAGATGGCTAAAATGGGGAGACAACAAAACAACACCCAAAGGAAAAAAAAAAAGAGGAATCACCAGAAAAGGAACTACAGAAAATTGAAGACAGCAATTTGTCAGATAAAGAATTTAAAGCAGTGATTTTAAGGGTGCTCAAACAATTTGGTGAGAACTACAAGCAACTTAAGAATTAAGAAGAGCTCACTGGGAACTACTTCAGCTTAAAAAAAAAAAAAAAAGAGGTAGAAGCTATGCATAAAGAGGTAGAAGTGATGCATAAAAATAAAGAGGAAATAAAGAATGGCATAGCTTTTATTAAAAAAATACCTTAGAAGGGTGTAATAGTAGATTAGAAGAAGCTGAAGACTGAATCAGCGACTTAGAAGACAAGGTAGAGAAAAACACCCAAATAGAGCAGCAAATGGAAAAAAGTTTAAAAACAGGAAGAGAGTTCAATGAAGCTGTGAGACAATACAAAACATAACAACATTCACATTATAGGGATACTGGAAGGAGAAGAATCAGAGAAAGAAATAAAGAACCTGTTTTAAAAAATAATGACAGAAAACTTCCCTAAACTGGTGAAGTAAAAAGTTACACAAGCTCAGGAAACACAGAGCATACCAAGCAAGATGAACCCCAGAAGACCCACACCTAGACACATCATAATACAAATGGCAAACATTAAAGACAAAAAAAAAGAATCTTAAAGAAAGCAAGAGAGAGACAGAAAGTTACCTACAAGGGAGCTCCCATTACATTGTCAGCTGATTTCTCAATAGAAACAATGCAGGCCAGAGGGAGTGGCAAGAAGTGTACAAAGTAATGCAAGGCAAGGATCTGAATCCAAGACTACTCTATCCAGGAAGGCTATTATTCAAAATTGAAAGAGAA